>NW_026087423.1:9095024-10407536 GCF_022539395.1 Myiozetetes cayanensis
AAGCTTCCTCCAGCTCCCTGAGCCTGGACTGCAGGCGGCTGATGGTGTTGTCCTTCTCCTTGTGGCTCGTCCTCATCTCCTCCAGCCGCTCCTGCAGAGCCTTGGAAGTGCTGCTGAGGGCCTGGAAACGCTCCCTCCACTCTGCCTGGAGGAGAGAAAACATCCTTTAAACATCCTTCCCTGGGAGATGATTTCTTTCAGGGCAAAAATAAATTATTATTTATTGTAATCATCCAAACGGAAACCGAGGGTGAATTCAACGGGATTTTTTTTTGCTCATTTCTGTGATGCTTCAAGAATGGAAGTGAAGACTGGAAACCCCAAAGAGGCATTTATTTTATAGGGGTTATGATATCTAGAGGTGAGGGCTCTGATCTCTGAGGATTGATTTGATTCCCAGCACGGAAAAATGTGGGAATTGGTCTCTGCAGGTGTCCAGCTGACAGGACAAAGTGTCCTGTGATTTGACATTTATTTATGTCAAATTTATTATTTATGCACAACTAAAGAGGTCTGGCCTGGCCAAAAACATCATGTAAATATAACTTATATAAGTATCTATACTGTATAATTTATACTTATTTCTGCCCCAGCACAGGTGAGATTTGCTTTTGTCACAGCTCGAATAAGAAAGTAATTTAAAAAAAAAAAATTCAATAAATTAGGAAAATTTAGAGAGAAACATGATAGATACATCACAAGGTTTCACTCATGAACTCTTTGCTGATCTGGAAAAAAGTTCATGAGTGAAAGTGCTGAGGATTCAGGTAGAGAGTCCTAAGAAACTCAGCTGGGAAAATCAGTGGTGTAACATGCTGGCTGATGTCACATTTTAAGAGAAAAGGTTGAAAATAAAAAGACAAAAGCACAGGAACACAGGTCAGCTCAATAGTGAACAAGCTTTTCTCGTGCTCTTTTACTAAAAATGCAACTTGATTGAAGAACACACACTTACCACTTGCTTTTCCAGCAGATTATTCTTATTTTCCAGGGCTTTTATGCGAGCACTGGCTTCGTTCAGAGCTGCATCCAGCTGCTCACACCTACTGAGAACACACAGATGACACAAATCTTCAGATAATAAACCTGCATTTCACAGCCTTCTTTCCTTCCTCGAGCCTCCCCAGGAATTCAAGCTCCAGTGGAATACACAGGTGGGGCACACAAAGCCACCGGTGACCTCAGCACCAGTCCTGCATCATCTGCAGTTCTGGCATGAAGGGTGAAGGAGGACAACACAGATCATTCCCATCAGATTGCTTTGGATCCCCCTGCCTGCCAGCCATTCCCAAGGAAAGCTCGTACTTGGTGCTCCAAACTGATCTTCACAGAATCCTGGGATGGTTTGGGTGGGAAGGGACCTTGAAGATCACCTCGTTCCAAACCCCTGCCCTGGGCAGGGACACCTTCCACTAGTACAGGTTGCTCCAAGCCCCGTCCAACCTGGCCTTGGACACTTCCAGGGCTGGGGCAGCCCCAGCTTAAACAGCTGCATTAAATAATGCACAATTTACATTTAATGGGGCAATATCAATAACCCAGATCCACGAAACCTCCAGAACTGAAGAGCGACACAAACTTTTCCAAACATTCCAACACCAAGATACCCAGATTTTAAAGTGTAAACACACCAAGAAAAGAGGGAGCCAGCGAGGAAGGACAAACAGCACCTGTCAGCAAGGCTTTGGTTGATTTTCCTCAGGTCCTGAGCAGAAGGAATTCTCTGCTTTGCCTCCAGCTGCTGCTTCAAGCTCTGGATCTCGGAGTCGTAGTAAGCTCGCAGGTCAGCGACGTGGCGAGCGTGCTTCTCCCTCAGGTTCTGCCTAATCCTGGTTGGAAAATTCAGGATAAAAAGATTAAAAAAAAAAATAAAAAAATCCAGCTATCCACACGTAATCATTTGGGTTTCTCACTCAGAATGAACTCTGCATACAAATCTCTCTTACAGAACTTTTTTTCCGTTCAGATTAAAGCAAAGGATGTTTTGTCATTTATTAATGCAAAGGTTTCTCTGCCTTAGAAATAGAAATTATGGTTATTATACACAAATAGCACATAAAACCACAATGCAAAGCTTTGTTTTCCACAAGCTCTCCCACATGGAATGTGTGCCCTGTCTGCCTGTCCATGTGCAAAGCATGAGAGCTTCAACAGTGAGGATTTATTTTTCCCAAATCCAGGAATTCTGTGCTTCTCCCACCCTTTGATTTTAAAAAGGAAAACAGACACCCCAACCCCGAAATTTGAAATTCTCTGCCTAAATGAACCCCCTCCCGCAGCCCGTGAAGGAAGGATGTGTTTTTATTTTTATGTATAAAGAGAAATAACCAAATAAAACCTAGAAAATTGTTTTGCCTTCCAGTTAAGGCTTTGACGTCCAAGGAGGACAAAACACAAATACTGTACCTTGGAATAAATAGCACGGTCTAAAGAAGACTAAATATTGTAGGATAAAGAAAATTAATAGGATGGCTAAAGAAAGACAACTGTAAGAAGTGGAAAATGATTGTTCTATTTGTACCCCAGCTGTATTTTAAGGGGGGAAAAGAGAATTAAAAATGAGAGAAGAAAGCTGGAATGTCCAGCTCTGTTCTAAGCAAAAAGAATTTACATGTTTCTTTTGGTTCGCTGCTATTTTTGTTTCGTTTTTTCCATGAAAGTAACAACTCTGAATTTTAAAAAACCAAGGAAAAATTACTTACTGTGACATTACCACGGGGTCTTCAACAGGTGCTACTGCAAGGCTATAATCTGGCCAAGTGCTGTCAGCACCCTGAGCCCCAGAGGATGGAGTTAAAGTTGGGGTTTGCTCCTCCTCGGTGCTGATTGAGCCGTCAGGATCAGCCTTTGGGAAGGGGGAGCTGCTCCTGCTTTCCCCTTGGGAAGGGGGATTTCTCCAGAGGGGCAGGGACACAGCTCTGCTGCTGCCAGGGTGGGGGGGACAATCACCTAACTGAGAAGAACGACTGGTCTGTGAGAAAGAGTCTGTGTCACAATGGCTGGGAAATCCTGGCTCTGCCATGGAGTCTGGAGAAAAGGGGGTGATCTCCTCGGGAATGTGGAAAAAACAGCGTGCCCGGCTCTGCTGGGCTGGCTTCATGTGCAGGGTTGGGTCCAACGTCAGGATCTAGGAGAGAAGTCACAACGCTAAAAAAATATTGTGATTTCACTTCTGTGCCTGGAAATGGAGCTGATCTGAAGACACCAGTAAATAATATAACCCTGCAGGCATTACACTGAATATTGCTGCAAATCATTTGGCAGTGACAAGTAAGAAGGTGCCTGTAACACTTAAATGACAATACACATTCCCAAATTTCTAAGCTTCCATTAATAAAGGACATATCCAGACAGCCTTTGAAACTTCCCTTATGCAAACAGAAGGTCTATGATCTGTCTGTGTGTTGAAACAATAACTGTGTAGGTTAGAAAAGCACTTCATGAATTATCTAAACAACACAGTCCCACATCACCCATCGTGACTGGATCATGCACAGGACTGAGAGCTGGGTAAAAAAAAGAGAGATGGTAAAGAATCATTTGCACAACCTGTGCTGTTTCATGGGAAGCACTAAGGAAACCCTGCCTGTGCCCCTGCAGTTCCAGGGCATTCCAGGAGCATTCCCAGCACCTGCCCCATCCTCAGGGCTGTGCTGCAAAGGTTCCTCTTCCCTCGGGCTGTTCCCAGAGGTTCCTCTCTCAGCTGGATCCTTTCCCGGGCTGGTTCATCCCTCAAAGTGCTGTTCCAGCCGAGCACTGGAGGTGGCAGCAGGGGCCGGTTGATGGGAAACCAGCCCTGGATTCAACAGATCCTCAACTGAGCCGGGAAGTAAAGAAATTGGTGTTACCTCTGGTGGGTGACTCGACTGGGAAGAAGGCAAAACATTCTGGTCTGGCATCTGCTTGTTTTCCCTTTGTCTTTTATGATAAATATCCTTCAGGGATGACAACTTCCTTTCCTCAGCAGGAGACAACTTCAACAGGCAAAATTGCTGCGTTACTTTTTGGGAACACAATCCTCCATCCCCCAAATAAATAATAATAATAAAAACAAAAGCAGCTTTGGGGTGGGTTTAGCTAATAAAGCAGTTCAGGATAGAAGGCAGCTTCATTTAATGCACCCAGGTTAAAAAAGGGTCTTTAAGGAGGCACCTTTAACACACAAATGAGTCACTTTTCATGTCCTACACAGTTTCTTCAGAATAACAAAAGAAGGACAGTAAATTCCAAGTGAGGTTAGTGGGGGTACAGGAATAATGAAGGAGCAGAGGAGGAGAGACTGAGCTAACAAAAGAGTTCTCACAGAGAAGTTAAATTCTGGAGGGCTGCTTCTTTGCAGCACAGGAAAAAAAAAAGCAAAGATGACAAGGAATTACACGACAACTTTTAACCCCATCCCAAGTTTACCTGATCTGCTGATACTTTCGTGGAGAAAACATCAGCAAACTCACTTCTGAAATTCTCTGGTAGAGTGTGATACAGCTCCTTTTCATCTGACTTCCAGTATGAAAGTCCTGACAAAGAAGAAACATCAAAAGGGAAAAAAAAAAAAAAAAAAAGATAAATTTCAAGCTCAGGGCTACAGAACAGGAGTCCCAAAATCCATCAGTGGAATGTTATTTTGTCTTCCACGAGAATGCTGTGTTAGTTCTTTGCATCTACTGCTTAAGGATCTTATTAGAGCATTGGGTACCAGGAGGGACAAAAATCTCAGTGCAAGGCACAGGCAAGAGAAGCAGCATGACATCACATCACATCACACAGCAGCACAGGCACTGATTTTGAGGGGGTAAATCCTCAATTAGCACAGCTTTTTGTATTTCTAATGATTCCAGTGTAGCCCTTAAAGCTGGTGTCACCCAGGGGATGATCCCAGGCAGCCACTGGATACTCCAGACTCCTCGTTTTGGTGTTGGGCAGCACTGTGGGACGTGCAGGACACACTGCCAGGGCTCAGGGGGGCACAAGAGGAACACACACAGACACCCAACCCCACTCCAATGCCTTAAATGTGGCCCTCTCTCAGTGGCTTGTGAAGCAGCAATAATTTACACAGTTTGCAGGGCTGCATCCCTGTGCCCCTGTTTGGTACTGACAGGAATCCACCCTGTTATGATCAAAATATGGGAATTAGTTGTTTGGATTTCATCCTCCACAACCCCCAAACTGTGCAAAACCCACCAGCAACCACCCCTCCCATCCAGCCCCCAGAGCAACAAAGCCAAACCACGACCACAAAAAAGCAATTTAAGAATCCCCAACGTTAGCAGGTCAATGATGCTTGTATTTGAAGCGTCATTTGATAGCAGGCCGTGATTTTAATGGTGATTATGTTATGAAACAGTTTTAAACACAAAGCTCAGCTTTGAATCTTGGGAAATTTGGGGAAAAAAAAAAACCAACAAAAAAACCAACTGCTGCATGTCCTACATCTGCCAGCAGCGATACAAAGGAGCTGCAGCAGTTTGAAAACAGGAGCAGGAAAAGCAGAATTATGCTAAATCAAAGCCTGGCAGTGCTCAAATCCTCCTCACCTCCCTGCACATATTGGAGATGCATTCCAGTCAGAGCACTGAAAAAAATGAGAATTCCAAAGAAAAGGAAACACAAGTGCAATAAAATGAACTCTACCTGAAGCTTCAGACACCAAGGAATTGGGACTTTCCTTCGGTTGGTTGAGGTAAAAAGTGAAAGGTGGCAAAGCAGCATCAGTAAGGTTTGTCTGAAATGACAATGGGAGAACAAATTTATAAGGAAAGTCACAAGGTAAGGGGAAAAAAAAAAAGAAATCAAGGGTGTAATATTTTTTAAATTGCACATAAATGTTACTGCTCTTTTTAAGCCAAGAGATTAAATGTGATTGTACAGCATGACCCAAACCTACATAATTTATGTTGAGAGCAATCACAGTTGAAAGGGGAACTAAGCTATGCCTCATAACTTAAAAATGTTTATATTTTTATACATATTTATACAGATATATATTTATATTTTTTATATATAGATATTTATTTCTATTTTCTATAAAAAGGAGGCATCACCAGCTGACAGATCCTTCAAAAGATCCCTCAGAAAATGACAGGGCACAATAAATTGTCACGACCCGAAGCACCAGTTGAGAATGTGGCCATTATGTCCATGAGGAAACAACATGGGCCACTCAGGGAGGTGTGAGACAAAGATGAATAAAATAAGCCAAAATCACTGTGTGCCTGGGTATGGAACGATGCAAGAAGTCAACTTTGCCCACATGAACTTTAAATACATGAATGGGAATTGCTAAATATGAAAGGATGTGCTGGATGAGAACACGCTGGAACTCTGCGAAAGTCCCAGTGACAAGAATGGCATCAGAAAAAGCAGAATAGAATAAAAAGAGGCTTACATTCTCGAGTGGTGGCTTCTTCACTTTCTCATTTTCTTGCATAGAGTTCTCACACACTTCATCTGCAGTTACCCTTTTTGGTTGGTTTTGTTTCAGCTTCTGTGCCCACGACGTTAGAGATTTACTGGATGGGAAGAAACACACACATGTAAGGTATTTCCCCCAACAAATCTGCAACAAATAAACACTGCAGGTGCAAACCTGCATCACACAGGGACATCAGGCTAAACAAATATATTTAGCTATCAAGCAGCAAAGCTTTTTGATGATCCAGAGGTTCCATTCAATTCTGGCACGTTCCCAGTGACCAAGAGCTGTTTACTCCATGGGAACTGCCTGCAAGAAATTAACACACTTGGAAAGTTTATCACTTACCTGGCTTTCTTCCCACACGGAGCTTCATCAACTTCATGCTCAAATTCAGCAGGAAAAACCAAGATATTGCTCCTTCCCGGTGAACAATTTCCCCCTGCTCTTTTTGGTGAAAGTTCCGCTTTATTTTGAACTCTGGCCACGACTGCGCCGCTCTGCGACCCCGCTCCGTGTCCTTGGGAAGGCTCCTCCATGGAATCCGTGGCCGTGCCGGGGTTGGGCTCGGATGTGGAGAGGGTTCCGTAGCCGCTGTTGGTGGAGGCGTCGCTGGCTCCGCATTCCTGCTGCAGGTGGGCCGTGCCGGGCCGGCTCTCGGCGTCGCCGGATCGCAGGTGATGGGCGATGCTCTCGTGTTCCTCGCACAGCTCGGAGCGCATCCCCATCGGAGCTGCCGGGAAAGGGGCTGGCAGCGCGGCAGGCACAGCCCGGCTCTTCCCGGCTCCCCAGGCGACGCTCCCAAACTTCACCAGCTGCCGGATCTCAGCCTGAATCAGCTGCACGGAGGGAAAGGCGGAATTCCCGTGAGGCAGCGGCACCGATCCCACCGATCCGTGTCGATGCTTCGGTGCGATCGGTGACGGAATCGGAGCTCCGAGATGGGTACACACCTCATGCATGGAGGAGAGCGGCACGCACTGCGTGGAACAGGACAATGCCCATGGGAACGACCCTTCGGTCCATGCAGGGAATTCCAGGCCTCGGGAGTCATTAATTCACATCAAAAACATGCATGAATGTATTCCCTGCCTGACTGCCTTCAGAACCACAGCTGGAGAAAGACAAACTACCCACAAACGTGTTCTGCTAAATTTGGGTCTAAACCGGTTTTTAACTTGGATGTTGTGTATTTTTAAGGATTGCAAGGATGCCTCACTGGAAGGATTAACCATTCCTCTGTTATGCCAATAGGAATAATGCACCTCTGTAAGATGATTTGCACAAAACTTGACTTTAAAACACCCAGTTTAGATGTTATGGGATAACACGAAGATCTACCTTTGGATTGCTCTGGTGTCTGATGGGATGGAACAATCCTCTGACTGGATCACCCCATTTACCAGGTTACTTAAGCTGCAATGTCTGCAAAGAGTTATTTCAGTGTCCAAGGAGGTTTTTTTCCAAGTTTTCCAGTTGTGCACTGGAAGTCCTGGAACAGCTCTGAGAAACGAGTGATGCCTTTGCCAAGGGCTGTGCAAAGATTGCCCAGCAGTGCCCATGGAAAGCACTTCCCCAGAGTTATCCTGGGATTACTGAACTGCAGGAGCACACAACTCCTCTCACACATGACAAGAGCAGCCTAGAGAGCTGCTCTCAATCACATATTTCAAATTAATTCCCTCAGGAAAGGTAAAAAGAAAAAAAGACCTTGCAATAATTTTGAGGACAGGACTACAGGATGTCCCTCCCTGAACAGCTGTAGAAAGCACAAGTTGAACAAAAATCATTTGTTCTCTTAAAGCAAGAAATAAAAAAACAAGACAATTTCAGAGGAATCTACGTGTAACTCTAGTCAGGACCAAGCCTCAGATGTTTTATTGAACAACTGAATTTCAGCTCGGTCTTTCTATGCCCAAAGCAACAAACAAACAAAAAGCTCGGGGTGAAGTTTTCTTCCATAACAAAGTTTTTTGTTCTATTAATGATTTCAGTTGTGAGTGCAGCAATTGTTTGCACTTTAATTCCGTGCCTGAACTCTGGCAGAAAGGCAGGGAAGGGAGAACAAAAGGGAAACACCAGAACTGGGGGGTGAGGAGGGAGATCAGATTCCCTGCTGACATTTCATCTTTGGCATCAATACCCTGGCTTGGAAAAGTGAAAGGCTACAATTCCAACCAAACTGCATTTTAACTTCTCTTTGCATGGTCACAAAGAATTGCAAGGGATGGAAAAACCTGGGGAAAATAAATTAAGGTTTCTAAAGTTTGGGGATTGCAGGAAAATTTGGTTTTAAATCCTCTTCACTAATGAAGTCTGATCTTAGGATGACCCACAGGTGGTGACAGCTCATCTCCTATTGTACAGCTCACACAAGGCAAGGACTGACCCCACTGACTCCAAAAAGAACTCAAGGTCTTTTGATCCCTATTTTCACGTGGATGAAGATGTATTTTTATAAGCACAGCTGGTCTTGAAAGCCAGCCCAGAGCAAACCTGCTCTCAGGCCTGGCAATGCTGATGCAGCACCTCGCTTTTCTACCCCAAACAGGTTATTCTTTCTGCCTTTTCATTATTCTCAGTAGAATGTGTTGAGTTGCTGGGTTTTCACAGGTCACTGGGTCACCATTTAAAGTTTGGAACAGCTCCATTTACTTTATCTAATGCACCCACAAACTAAGTTGCAGCTGTTGATTTAGTAAATTTAGTAAATTTACTATCTGTTGAGTTAGTAAATCCCTGCTGGCACCACATCCTCAGCTCTTCCAGAGGCAGCCTTTCCCACTAAAAACAAGGACAACAACCAGCCAAGCCAACACAATGGATTAGTAAAGACCACGATCAGCAACAAGTGAATCAAACCACTGCAGTCAGAGGAAGGAAATAACACAGGTAACAAAACACTGGTGGGAGGAAAATGCCAAGATGGGAGGCACAGGGAGGGGGGGGGAATGCAGGAGAAAGAGGATAAAAGGACAGTACCTCTCGTTAATTCAGCTCAGGAACTGCTGATTACTACTAGTGTGGAGGGCACCAGGAAAGGGAAGGGAAAAACAGCAACCAAAATGATGAGGATATTAAGCATTGGATATTTACAGTATTACTGTGTCTTATACATACAAAGACATTGCCCCTGTTCTAAAGGATAAAAATGTGGATCAGCAAAAGTGGGAACCTTCCCAGGGGTCATTTTTCACTGTTAGAGAGGAGATTGTTCAACTGAAGGGTGAAATAAGTGTTCAGCTCTTACAGGGATGGTTTTCCTATGCTGTGCTGTCTGCATGAGGGGATGACAAGCAGCACAACATTTTCTAGTGAAAATAAATCTACAGTGGCTCAAAAGCAGAAATTAAACAGCCTAACAGTCAATAAAAACCTACAAAATCCAGTTATCCCGTGGGCATTCTGAACCACACATTTGTGAAAACAAAATAGCTGAAAAGAAAGAACCAACAAACCTCTCCTGAAATGGTTCCTACCAGTGACTCTGTCTCAAATAAAGCATCCAGTAAACAGCATTCCAGTCATCCACTTTCATGACCTGCCTCTCTGAATTGTTTTGGAGGGAGGAAAGAAACATTTCAGCCTCATCTACCTGCGTGGCCAAACCATTACTGAAATCATCACTTACCTGGATCTGATGGTGGAACTGCTCCTGCTGGGCAACTATTTGCTGCTGACATTGTTTTTCCACCAGTCTCAGCAGCTGCAGCCACCTTGTCTATTAAATCAGAGAGTAAAACAATTAAAAATACAGTCATATTGCATCTCTTAAGCTCTTCCTGCAGTTACAAATAGCTTTGGAATCCTCTATTTAATGCAAAGCTGAGTAACAGCCCCGTGGTTTGCCCCCCCCCCCCATCCCTGCAGCCCCCCACGTGTCACTCAGGGCACACTGAAAGAAGAAACAGCTGGCAGGAAAGCCCCAGGCAGATTTTGGAGAGGCTGATCCGGATCAATTAATTAATTCAATTAATTAAAGGCAGTTTTAAAATCGAGAATTAAACATCCCTCTGTCCAGGGAACCGTTCACTTCACTAAGAATATCTGCAGCGATCCAGCTAAAGGCCATGATGCACAAATATGCAATGAAAATAATAATAAAAAAAATTATTTAAAAAAAATCAGATGTATATCTTCCTAAAACATGACAAAATGTGGTGTTGAAACAGTATTTGATGCCAATGTTTATGGAGCCTGGTGCTGGAAGCACAGGACACACACATCAATATTCTGTTCCTGGAGGTGTTAGAGAGAACCTAAATTAAGCATCTGTCAGGAGACTCTGTGATGGATCACAGCCAGAAAGCTCCAAAATCCTGCAGGAACAAGCCCGTGGTGTGGCAAACTAATGCTCCTTATGATGACTAAAAATATTGATGATCTATAAAATAAAAAGGGCAAAAAACATTGGGAAAAGCGTTGGGGAGAATTAGTTCATCCAAACTCCATCATTGTTCTCGTGCTGCTTTAAATCTGGAAGCAAACTCATCACCTCCACATCTTTACAAATGGAACGTGTAAATAAATCAAGCAAAACAGAACCATTTTTAGAAAGAAAAACTCTTTTTCCTAGGATCACTTCAGCTTGAAGTGCTACAGTTTCAAAGGTTTAAATTTTTCAGTTCAAAAGCTGAAAATTGCAATGAAGTCCAGCCAGGTGATTCGTTCACACGTGTAAATGGATCTGCCTCATCAAGAAGAATAAACACATATATGTGTATAGAAACCCACATACTACATCCTTAGATTGTCTTCCAAAATGCAAAGAAAATCCATTAAATGCAACTTTCTTCAAAATAAAGCTGAAGATCAGTTACCTCACAGGTCTTCACAATTTCCGTGTCAGCATTCCCGATGTCCTGGATGTCTTGCATAAAGGAGGCAAAGAGCTCAACAGAGCCAGGCTTTAATGAGGGCCTGGAATTCCCTGAGTAACCAGAAACTCCATTGGGATTGGAGGAAGGACTTCTGATGAAACAGGAGAAAAAACAGCTCCATTATTTATCGTGCCACTTGTGCAACACAGTGGCCAAAACAACACACTGCATATGCTGGGCAGCCAGGAAAGGAGTGATCCTCTTAATTTACACCCTGAGACTCTCAGCATCTTGGAATAAAAACGATACATTCAGGAGGGGGTTCTTCAAGCCAGTGTCGAGGAATTCACTCTCATCCCACACACTGGGAAAATGCAGCAGCTTTCCAAGGAGAGAGGCAGGATAATCAGCACAGATATTGCTAAACAGATAAACACCAACAAAGAGTGGTTTGGGAAGTGCAGGACTGAGGCCTCTTGCAGGAGTGACGTGGGCAGGAGTGATTTGTCTCAACAGGGCAGTCAAGAAGCACCTGTCACTTGGGCCATCAGGCCATTCTTGCATTTCTTATTCCCTGGGAATACCTCAGGCATTAAACAACTCAGTTTTCCTAAGCTGCTGCTCTCCAAAAATGACTTCACACAAGGCAGGAGCTTCCCAAAAAATGATCTCTTACAGTTTGGCCAGGACGGGTTCCCTCCCTCCTCCCCCATTCCAAGAGACATGAGGCAATGGAATTTAACTAAGAATTTAAGGAAGAGCTCACAGTTCTTTCAGTAAGGCTTTCCTCTAAAAAGAAAGTTAAAAGAACCCTGAAATACATTGCAATGTTACACATTATTTCACCTTAATAACAATATTACTGTAAAAACATTCGAACTAAGCAAACCCAAAATAATAAAAATATTTGTTGGGAATTCCTTCAGCACATTACCTGTTACAGTTCGAGTTACAGACAGAGCTGGGGGTGTTTCTGACATCAGAGTCAGCAGAAGATGAAGGGATTTCCTGTACAGGATTCACCACATCCCAGTTTTCCATATCTTGATCCCAATCTTACCCTGAGAACAGACAGAAATAAGAATCAACTTGTTACCTTAAAAAAACCATCTGACTTTTTTGTTTGAAGGCACAGAATTAAAGAGACGGTTGTTTTGGTTAAAACACACCCCAGAAAGTGCAAATATTCCACAAGCAGCCCCTCTCCCTTCTCCTGGGCTGCATCTGCACACAGGAGCTCCTCATTTCACTTGGTGCCTGTTGGGACTCCTGCAGGTCAAAGACATTCCCAATTGTTCAGCACAGCTCTGGAATGCACTGCAAAGGCTGGCAGTGCAGAATGGTCCAGGTAAAAACAACCTTGCTGGGGTTTGCTTGGTTGTTTTTTATTTTAATCTGAAGCTCCCCAGAGCATTTTCAAGCTTTCTGTGAGAACACCTTTCAAATGTGACTGAGCATCTGCAGCTTCGCTGGGAGAAACACACCCACCCAAAAACTACAAACACAGGGAGTTAAACAAACTGCACTTGACCAGCTTTGCCCTTTCTGTGTCCAATATCTGCCTTTCTTCGTTGTTATTATATAACATTAATGCAGAAAGCTTTGAAACTGTTGCGAGTTGCATCTCTCGGAGATGAATAAAACAACAAAAAAAAAAGCAGTCAGACAGGAGTCCCACAGCAGTTCAAACCAGCAGCTGGTTAACTGAAAGCACCATAAATAAATAAACACACAACACTCGTAGTCTTACAGCTCTCAAAGCAGGGTGGCTGTAGAGAGACTAAAAGATTCTTTTATTTTCACTAAGAAAACACTCGAAATGGATTAATTAATCAGTCCTTATATAGTGCTTATTTCAGCACGTTCTCCACCCTGGTGAATTCAGCTCTTGTTCTAACCCTGAAGAAAAACCTTATGATCATTTCACGGATGGAGAGTGAAAAGAGACATGAGGAAATATCCTGTGATAATGCCAAGAATAAATTCCTGCTGCCTTAAAGGAGCACAACACCTCTAAAGCACAACCCTTCCTCTTCACAGGCCTCACAAAGACTGATGGGTTTTACAGACTCACGTTCTCCTCATTTTTAAGTGCACAGAGACATCTCTCTAACAGATAGTTTTGGAAATTTAAAATACTCCCACCAGAAGGAAGCTGATGGAGAGCTGTCTGATTTTCCCCTGTTTTCTTGGAGCCTGTTTGGCTCAGCAGAAATGTGGTTTTTTTTGGGTACTCACTCACACCGTCTCCTCTGGGAAGGGAGTTACCAGAGACACACATATCCCTTTGGCAGAGCTTCTTGGGATACAGAAGAAGAAGAAATAAATAAAAAAGAGCCTTTCTTCTTTTTCTAGCGGTCAGAAGCCTGGAAAACTCGGAGGTTATCAGAGCTGGCAGCTAAAGCTGATGATGCTGGGAGTGTCTGTGGAGCAGCTGGATGTGGGATCAGTCGCCCCCAGCACGGGCGGCCTATCTGAGCAGCACAGCGATGGGTGGGACTTAGCTGTGACACGGGCTCGTTTCATAACCCCGTTACAATAAAAAAAAATATTTCGCGAGCTGTAAGGGGGCTGCGGGAGCGCCGAGCCGCCATCCCCCGACCCCGCAGCACAGCACGCTCCTTATACGGCCACGGCGCTGCAGAAAGGGACAGGCTCGGGAAAAAATAAAATAAAATAAAAAACCCAACAACAACCCGCGAGGTTTTTTTAACTCTGAATTATCAGCGCCGGTTTCGCCGCAAGCGCCGGAGCGGGCACAGCCCCCGAGCCCGGGGGGTTCCGCATCGCCCCCCGGGCCAGACCCGCTTCTTCGAGATCCCTCGCAGGTCCCTCAGGGCTCCCGGGGAGCCTCGGTGCCCCCTCGCCGCCAGGCCCCGCGTCCCCAAGGAGCTCCTGCGGGACCCCGCGGGGGGACAGCGAGCCTGGGGCTGCAGCGCCGCGGTGTCCTCAGGAACGGCCCCAAGGGCTCGGCCCCCGAGGAGACCCCTCTCGACACGTCTGCGCCCCAGGGGCCGCCTCCTTCCAGCCCTTGCCCCCTCCCCGGCCCCGGGCGGGCCCCCTGCCCTCCCAAGCGCCGCGTCCCTCCCGCGGAGCCCCCGCGCCCCTCCCGGGTCACCCCCGCTCCCCTCACGGTCCCTTCCACAGCGCCCCCGACCCGGGCCAGGCCCCGCCCCCGCGCTCCCATTGGGCGGCCGCCCCTCGCGCTCCGCGATGTTGACAGCGAGGCCGCCTCTGATTGGCTGGCGGGCCCGCCACTCTGCGGGCGAAGGGGCGGGGCGGCGGGGGCGGCTCGGCGGCTCCGGGACGCGGCGCTGGGACGGGGCCAAACCCGCCGCAGGCCCGCCCGGTTCCTTACCCGCATCGCTGGGAGCCCGCGGCGCCCGGCCAGCCGCGTGTCGCCGCGGCCGTGAGGCGATGGGAGGCGCGGGCCCTGCGGCGCCCGCCCGGCGATCGGCGGCGCCGAGTTTCGAACGGCGGGCAGGGCGGAGGGCGCTCCGGGCCGAGCGCCGCGGCGCTGATTGGCCGCCTCGAGCGCGCGCCGGCCCGCGCCTCCCGCGCTGATTCGCTGCGCGCCGGAGCCCGCGCGCCGCCGCGCGAAGATTGGCGCGCGCGGCTTCCCGAGGAGCCCCATTGGCGGCGAAGGGGACGGGGCGCGTAAAGCCCGCCTCCCGCGCGCTGCGATTGGCTGATTCACCTGTCAATCAGCGCTGTGGCACCGCCCCTCCCTGGCGCCGTGCGCATGCGCAGCGCGGGCGCGGCGGGGCCGGCGGAGGTGAGTGAATTGTCCGGGATTTGTTTCCTCTTTTTTGGGGTCGAACGGCGGGAACAGCCCGAGGGAACGTGGGGTTCTAACCCTGTCCGTGAAGAGTTGTCAGTCCTGCTTTCGAAGCGGGCAGAGCCGTGTGACACCTGCTAAATAAAGGCTTGCTCCAGGTTTTTCTGCGTGTATTTTTCGTTAAAAAATTACTGACTTCTTCAGTGGGTGCCAGTAAGAGTTTGGTTAAAAATACTTTCAATGATTTTCATTATTATTTAATTATTTCAAGTTATGTTCAACTTGTTTTGGATATTTATTCACACGCTGAAGTATTTTCTTCTCCTTTAAGCCTAACAGGGTGTATTGTTTTAACTGATTATTGCAGTGACATTTGACAGCAGGTCAGACTCCAAGGTAGAAATAACCCCTTTTCCCTCTCTTTTTTAAATATTTGATATCTTCAGTGTTTCCCAAGTGTTTATTAGGAGTGCTTATTGCCTTGCTGTTTTCCAGATCCCTTTCAAAAATCATAATCCCAACTATTTTAACAAAGCTAATTACACTAAGAACCGAAATCCCATTCAGAATGGTAAATATTCCAGGGCAAATGCCAATGAAAACAGTTCAGATATCCCTGAAAACAAACCTGATCACGCAAATATCGCCTAGGATGTGCAGCCAGAGTGGATCATGTGAACACAAGGATTCTCCCAGTAAACTCCTCTCTCCACTTCCACTCCAGGTTCCATCCCGCAGAAGCCTGGATGAACGTTGCAGCTTTCTCTCATTTTCCGTTCCTCCTGAGGGAATTCCCGGCATGGACAGCGTGGGTTCTGAGGAAGCAGCAGCTCTCCCTGGCCAGCATTCCCGTGCTCCAGGCAGCCAAGAACTCCCGGGATCTCCTTGGACTCTCCGAGGCAGAACTGGAAGAGCAGTTTGTGAGAGGGGACGGCCCAGGGGGTCAGGCCACAAATAAAACCAACAACTGTGTTGTCCTGAAGCACATTCCATCTGGGATCGTGGTGAAGGTAACTGGGCTCTGCTTTATTTAGGCACAAGTTGCATCCAAACTTCCAAGACTTTTCCAGAGTAAAGCACAACCACAGGGAGAGGTTTGTGTTTCTGGGGAAGAATCTGTCAGCAGATAAGTAAGCTGGGCTCAGAGCTGATCTGCCTGGCTTTGCCAGGAATTAATTTCCAGGCTTGTAGTTTTCAGGGAAATGAATCTTCATTGTAGCTGTCACGTTCCTGCCCCCCATGGGAGGGAGAGTCTCTTCCTTACCGAGTTGCTCTCACTCTGCAGATCCTTTTTCAGCATTTCCCTTCCCCACTTCTTGTGAATTAATACCCTGGAATTAATCTGTGCTTCCTGTCACAAGGGGAAGGCACAGTTAAGTTCAGCTCGAGCAGCTTTCCAAGTTGATATAAAAACATTAAAGATTAATGCAAAAGCCACTCTGACAAGTGCAGTGGCAACTAATTTTTAAAATATATCATCTGGATGTAAAAGTTCCAGCTGTTGTTGGTAGGAGGATGCTCTTGGCTTTGGGAGGAGGGGAATTTCTTTGCTGTAATGGCAGGAATGTACAGACTGAGGGGGGGAAAGCTGAAGAATAAACAGGTTAAAGTTGCACTAAAAATGTCCTGTTGTATTTCTTCAGTGTCACCAGACAAGGTCACTGGAGAAGAACAGAAAGATTGCCAGAGAAATCCTGCAGGAAAAGGTTGATCTCTTCTACAAAGGTGAAGAGAGTGATGTTTATAAAGAGAAAAAAGCAGCAGAGAAGAAGAAGCGGGAGAAAAAGAGGAGAGCAAAGGAAAACCTGGAAAGGAAAAAGCTTTTTAAAGAGATGCAAGAGTTGGATAAGAAATAAACACGTGAAATACTGAGCTGCCCTAGTGGGGTAAGGGAAGTGTTTGTCATGACACCTCTCAGACTAACAGATGATCAGCTGTTCTGCCAAGTTCAGGAGACAAAAGAATCCTTGGTAAAAAAGGGACTGTAAACTTTCCACCCTTGTTAAGGGAGGCCGAAAAAAATTCAGTAGATTTTCTTCTGCCCAGAAGGAAATCCCACCTTGGGATGCTTTGTAGGAGCTCCTGTAGGGGAGGAAAACAGCACTAAAGGTTCTCACTTCCCATCCTTACTCAGGCAATGCCTTCAGTGACATAAATCCTTTATGAACCAGGGTTAGGTACTGCTTGTGCTGATGGAAGAGACAGCAGTCACTGGCTGCCTCCTGCAGATGTGTCAGCTGAACAAGTGCTCTGTCCTGCTCAGCTCTGAGGGAAGTTCCAACAGCAGCTTCACAGGGTGCAGGAAGGAGGGTCCCTCCTCAAGTGAGGGCTGAGCAGTCATTTCTTCCAGTTTCAGAGGTAAAATTAGGTCATTACAGATAAGGAACAACATGTGTTGGAAGCTGCCTCCCAAGGCAACAGAGTCCAGCTCATGCAAGCTGTGAATTAATTAATTCTTCTTCAAGTTTGCCTCTTAACACTGTATTTTGTTCAGGTATCCATAGGTCTGTATGTGTTAGCCATCCCATTTTCCTTAGGATTCAGGGGTTTTTTTGATTTTATAATAGTGAATTAGCCATTTATTATGTTGATGCTGTGCTGCAGTTAAATTTGGGCATGTTGGCATCTTCAAATGCAGTTGTGTTCCCTTTCTCACCTGCTCTGAAGTCACTACTGAGGTACAACTTGCTGGTTTTACCCTGTTAACAACTCCCACCTGCTTACCCAGAACTTCTCTCTCATTTTGGGACAGCACCCTCAGCAGCTGCCACCAAGTTCTGGCTTTCACCAAAGACCCAAAGCCAGAGTGTGGATTCTGAAGACAGCAGAGATGGAGAATTCCAGCTCCTTTTCCCAGAGACTTCAGTGTATCCCAAGGGTGCCACGGATGGAAACTCAGCAGCAAAGCAGCCCCTTCCCCTGCCCTTTCCTCAACTCCTGCCTGAAGGTTCAGTTTTTATCTCCTTGACAGTTCTTGTTGGTGGAGCGTGAATTGATTAAAGTGACTGTCTGTAGTTTTAATACAAACTGTTAATGAAAATAAGCTTTATTACGTCAAGTAATAAATACATACAAAGATGCAAATAACAGTTTTAGTCATTTATCCAGAATTTTCCTTTTTTTTTTTTTTTTTTTTTTTTGGCAAACTTTAAACTGAAATCTCCAGCCTTTATGTAGGAATTAGCTTTCCAGGACCTTGTTATTATTTAATAGGTTTCCCTATTTTCCATATAGCTCATGCACTTTAAATGGACTTCAAAGCACTAACAGTCATGCAAATGTTTATGCAAAATGAACAAAAAAAAGGGAAAATAAGAGAAAGGGGAGGTTATTTCTAAGCAGGGTCTATGCTGTATGACAAATTGTGACGTAGCAGACTACTAGGTACAGCATGCTATTCTGCATTGATTAAAAAAATCCTTAGAGCTTCTGCCAAACTTTGAAAGATTGACAGTTTGGGGATAAGTGAATACAGCTGAAGGAAAAAAAAAACAGAATGAGGCTGTGGCTGGATAAGAAGAGAACTGAAATATAGCCCGGGAGAGAGAGAGCATTCCTCTGCATGCACTTCAGTTTCCATGTTTTAGAAACATCTCAGGGAGTTTCAACATCTTTACAAAATGCAAACCCTCGGTAAGTTGAAAAATCCTTGGTTGGTTTTCTTTTTGTTTGTTTTTTTTTTTTGCCCATTCTTAACTATACATTTTTGCAAGGGCAAAATGAGAAAGGCAAAACATTCAAAAGAAAGGAATTTGTGTGAACCTTTCAAGAGTCAAAAGGAATAAGTGTTCCTTTTTCTTCGGGAAGAGAGATGGAAGATCTCGCAGCTGAATCGGCGGGCTAAGACCTCGCGTTTCGCTCCGTCTCGGCCAGGCATTCCCGAACTAACCCTCTGGCATGGATGATGCCTGCAAAACAATTGACCATGGTTGAAATCACCCCATTCAGGTCACACAGCCCACAGCAAGGTTGATGTGTTTCTGTCCCAAGTTGCCAAGGCTACCAGAGCAGGCCTCGTGCCCCAAACATCAGCTGCTCCTGACCAGGTTTGCCCTCCCGACCTGGCATCGTAAATTGAAAAGGGACTAAAGCAGAGCACAGGAAGATCTGTAGGTCTGCAGTGACAGGTACATCTTCATGTGCAGTGTGGACCTACTTAAAATCAAAGACTTAAAGGGAAAAAAAAAAAAAAGTCTTGCCTCCTAGCGAGTTATTTTGCTACAGTGGAGTGACACAAATTACAAAGTTATTTGGGGAGTCATTGTAGCAAGCTCTGAAAGTCTTAGTGCTTTGGGATAATTCTCCTTGAGGATGCATCAAAATCCAAGCCATCATAATGCTGCTTAAAGATAAGTTGTGTCTCTTGTAAAAATAAGAGATTTTTTTTTTAGGTGCGTGCAAAAAGTTACCTCCTAACATTGGCTCAGCTCCCAGTGGAAATCATCACCACAATTTACATCTACTCTCATCTGAAAGACAGAATGTGGAATTTTCCGCTACAAGTCCTGTTGCCTTGAAGTTCCAGCAATCTGGACCTTGATTCTGGACCTAAATGTAGATTTGTGTTCAGGGAGCTGCTGAGAGAACAGAGCTTGAGATAGATTTTAAAATGAGAGATGGGCAGATTTGTCTACAACAAAGGAGGTTATATTTTGCTGACAGGGCAAGATAGAAGGTGATTTCTCTGCTCAGTCATGCTCCTTAAATAGGTGGAGAAAGGGCAGTGAGGCAATAGCTGGGGTTTCATCTCTGGAGATGATGGCTCCTGTTTCTAGAAGGCTGCTAGCCCAGCTCACAGCAACTGCCTCTGCACCAAGGAGGACTCCCTGGGGTTGGGGAGTGCAGGCTCTGCAGAGGTTCAACTGCCCTGGGCATTCAAGCTGCAGCTGGGGGATCCAGAAGCTCCTGCTCCCAGCAGGGTGTCAGACCTGCCTGTGGTGGCAGCACGCCCAGTTTATGCAGCAGAACCACTCTGAATAATGTAGAACACTGGGAATTCGGCCAATTTTGGAGGTCAGTAGGAGCGGGTGGAGCTGGGGACAAGGGACTTGATTCAGGAATAACCTCCCTGGCCATGGAGGCAGCAGTCACGTGCTTCCCCTCAGTCACTTTTGCTCTCACACTTGCACATGCTCCTTCAGCCATCAGGCTCCCAAAATGGAAAGAGAGGTACGTTTGTGACCAAAAGATGGCAGCAGAAAGTATTTATTTGGGATTCTTTGCAACACAGGCAAGTCACGGTGGCAGCATCGAATCTTAAACCTACATTAACCAACAAATGAGATACTGGCTTCAAGAAGCAGCAAAACAACTTTTCCTCCCCAAACTGAACCATCCAGCTCAGAGAGGGTCTGCATCTCCCCTGGTCTCTCTCCAGCTGTCCCCATTAGCCTATTGCCATTCATGATCTATTAATACTGACTCAGGCAATGCAATAAAGAGAGACTCCAGCGACATTGATTTTAGCTGGGCCAGATTCCACTTCCCACTCATCAGCAGACTTTATTGCATCCTTTCCCAGAACAGCTACTAGTCATTTTATTGCATGTCAAGGCAGATATATTACTCTCCCATAATGGTTGAGCCTTAAATAAAGCTTTGGAGTCTTGGGTAAATGTAAAGGATTTGCAAGGTGCTGAAGTTACTCTGTTCCAATAACATTCCCATTCCGGGTCAAAGGCAGGAGCCAATCTCAGCACAAGGACCATGGGAAGGGAGGAAAAGGTAACCTGTTATGCTGGCAAAGGACTGAACTGGCAGCACAACTGTTGTCAGGGCCTTTCAGGGTCATTTCAGGAGCTGGAGCAGTGGAATGTGCCACTGCTCCTTCAGAAATATCCCTGCCTGTCCCCTGCACAGGACAATGTCAGGCTGATGTCACCAGTGGGGCACGCGGGGGTTCTTTTACACTGCAAGGAAAGGGCATTTATGACCCCTTTTAGCTGACAAAGCAAAGCCACAGAGACTCATCAGCCAGCCCTAAAAGCTTCTCTGGCCCTTTCTAGTGGACTCTTAATGACACCACAACCACTTGACAGCAGGTAACAGAAGGTTTATGTTTGACATCTCGGTCTGAACAGCCTTCCCTGACACCTTCCCTCCACCAGCCCCTGGGAATTTCCACAAGGTTGGATTTCTTTAGGCAAAATGCACTTCAGTGGAGATTCCTGGGCCAAGCAGGTGGGAGATGTGTGTGAGAAGAAGCAAACAATGCTTGGCTGTGTATTTTGGAGACTGGGGAGAAAAGGGAATTGAAGGGACAAGTAAGTCAGCAGGAGCCTGAAAGAATGTATCCATTAAGGGTTCTACAGTAGGGTTTGAATTATTAACTGGAACTCTCTGTGTGCACGTGAAACACATTTTGTCACTGTTTATCTATCAAATGCAGCACAGCCAGAGCATCCCAAGGTTTCAGCTGCTGGTTACTACTCCCAGTTCCACGAGGAGCTCAGGCTGTCTCCTTTCCAAGGGCACAGTTGTCATGCAGTCGGACACACAAGCAGTCAGTGCACAAAGTGTAGGGGGCACGATGATTGTTTTAAAATAAGTTGAAAAGTTACCTCTTTTTAGCCTCTCCATCGCACTTTTGCTCCCAGCATATGTGGGTCTAATCTCTTTTCCTAATTCTTCTATGATAGCTAGAAGCTCTGCATATTTGCTCTGTGGGACTTGACTGCTGCTGGTACCCTGTGGTTGAAAGGAGATTAATCTCAATCAAATACTGTGAAAACAGAACAATCACAACAAACAGCAACTGGTAACCCCCTTTTTCAGTGTTGAGGTGTGTATTTTGGGGAGAAGTTAGCTGGGCAGGGAGGGCGAGAAGAAAACTGTACAGAAATATTTATTTTTTAACAAAAAACTTTAAATTATGTGAAGAGCCCTCACTAACATAATTCAAGACATGTTTCTCCGTGACTCACACAGGATGGGACTAACAGTTAATTAGTAACAACCTCCCTCAGCACTCTGCTTAGTCTAATTTGATCCCCAGTCATGTGTGAGGAAGCAGTGCTGCCACTTGGGTTTGATTTCAGCCCTTGGTGGGAGGGAGGAACACCTCAGATTACAGCCCACAGTCCCTGCTCCTGTGCAAACGTGGGGGCAGTGATCTGACTGAAGGCAAAGAAGCAGAGCTGTACCTGCATCCCCTGTGTATAGCCTAGAGATGGGGGGCCATAGTCATTTAGGAGCTGTCTGTACTGTGCAGTCGTTGCCATACTCGTGGAGGGAGAGTGAACACCCCCAGCTGTAGAGAGAAAAGAGAGAACAAAATCTATTATTATCTAAAGATCAATCAGTCTGTTACACTGGGCCACGTTTTAATCACTTGTTTCTAAAGCTGTGACCTCTCACCTTTGTGTGGGATCACTAATGCCATTTCTGAGTGGCACTGCGAGGAAGAGAATGGTTAAATTGACGCCCCTCTCAGGTTTGCTGCACGCTGGGAAACAGCACAGCCTGCAACACTATCAGTGCAAACTGTTTGCCTAAAAGTGAAGCCGAGTGTAGCGTGACAGGTTGTTCTGCCCAGACAAACTGTAAATATTAAGGAGCCCTATTTTTGCATATATACATTCCACACAGATGAGTCTGATGTACTGGGCTATTTTTACTTTTTCGGTGCAAGTTATCTGAAAGTAATTTTGCAACTCAAAGTGTCATCACATGGTCAAAGCAAGTTACCCTCAGTACTATTTTCAGCCAGTGCCAGAGCCATTCCTAGGGAACAGTCAGTTGAGGGGGATCAGATCTGCTGCTCATGGTGTGACATCAGAGCCGAGCAGTGCTGCCATTACTCCTCTTTGTGTGATAGCAAGCGTTTTTAGCCAGGCAAATCAAAGGAAAAACAACATCACTTTGGGTTACTTTTCCTAAAGTTATAAAACATTCTATTCACATCTCGTGAATTTTGAATCAGGAGTTCCAGAACCAGACTCATGTGTTCATTGACAAACTGCTTCAGAAACCTAACACTTCCTGCCCTTTGCCATGCCATGGGAAGAATTTGGGTCTGAAAAACAACTTTAAGGTTTTTCTTAGGGGGGTTAATTATGCTGCTCATATCCCAACTGTGCTGCACTTCCACTCAGGAGCAAGGGAGCATCACAGCACTGAACTCCTTCCCTCCTGCAGCTGCCGTGCCCTTGCATCCAGGGATGCTGCTGCCTTTGCCTGTAGGCACAGACACAGACTGCCTGCTGTCTGGAAAAATCTCCCCCCCTCCCCTCACAAACTCCTCTGTTGAAAATTCCCAACTGCCTTTCATAAGAGGAACGGATCTCATTTACCAGCCTTCATTTAAATCTAAATTAAACTGATGCTAAAAGTCACTGGGGCTCAGTGCTATGTAAATCTCTAGCTTTGTTTTAAAGTTGCAAGTGATTTCATTCCTGTTTTCCTCTCACTACAAAAAGAAAGGGCAGTTTCTCTGTAGAGAGCTCTGATCACAATGGAATAGACTCTTGTCCTCAGCTGGGAAGTCTCCTTCCATTTAAGAATTACCACAGGATATCACTGGGGTGTTTTCTTCATTACAAGAAAAGAGTGTGTTCTTAATTTTTACTTGTTAACCAGACATGAAATCCCCCCAAAAAGGCAAATGGGGCTGGTCACTAGGTCACCTTAAAGAAGCAAGGTTCCTCTGCCTTTAACTGAGCTGCTAAATTTTATGGCAATTCCAGACCTGCATTTTCGTTGCTGAGGTTTCACATGGAGCTAATTTTGCTTGAGCACAGTAAAAGCCCCAAAAAACTAAACACCACACCCACAGAGCAGGGCACTGGGAAGGAACAGCACAGTTGTCAGCTACTCTCTCAGTCAGTTCTTCACATTATCAGCTCAAAATACACACACCAGTGTAAGATTTCTGTGCGTGCAACTCAGAATTTCAAGTCCAGATGACTGAATTTGAACAGTTCCCAAACATGGCACAACAACAAACCGCGTCTTTTTTCTCCTAGGACTTCAAAATGCTTCAAAAAAACACATTAATGAGCCCCTGGTGCTGCAAGGTAAGAAGGTTTAATTACCTCAATTAAGCAGAGAAAGGCTTAAGCGATTTTTCCTCACCTACAATAAAGCAAAAGACCCATCCTGCAAAGACTTGTTCCCAAAGTGCTGTTGGAAGCAGTCACATCCAAGACCTGGGAGCTCCAACTGACAGGAATTGTGCTCTGCTCACCCAGCAAAGCTGAGCTGCAGGCCAGGCAAAACAAAGAGCAAGTGATGGATCCCATATTGGTTAATGATAACACGTTGATGGATGGCATCAGGAAAAGGTTCTTCCCCCAGAGGGTGGCTGGCACTGAACAGGGGCAGTGTCACAGCACCAAGGCTGGCTGAGCTCAGGAAGCTCAGACATTTGGACAGGGCTCTCAGGCACAGGGTGGGGTTGTTGGGGTGAGTTGTGTCACTGCTCCTGGTTTTCCTTTGCTGCCTGTGAGAGGGGGTGGCAGCTGAGCTGTGCAGATGTCTGTGCAGGGCCAGGATTTGGACTCAATGATCCTGATGGATCCAGCTCAGCCTATTCTATGATTTTATGACAATACAGTCCAGTTAATTTAGTGACTGTTTCAGGTTCCATTTAAGCAACGGCACGAGCTTGGTCTGTAGGAAATAACACAGCAGGGTATGCCTGGGTTAGAGAGAAACCCTGTTAGAAACGTGGTGTGCCAGGACAAAGCCGTGAGCGGATCCAGGGGCCGAGCAAGAAAGTTCCCCAGATCCGGGGCTGACCGAGGAAGTTTCCCAGCTGTGGAAGGCGGGACAGCGCCAGGCTGGTGTCGGCACGGGGAGCGCGAATGCAGCGGGGAGTCACACAACACCGAGGGGCAAAAACTACCAGGAATTGCCGAGGCTGAGCGAGGAGCTGCGGCCGGGCCGGCCGTGTCTCCCTGCGGGAAGGAGAGCGCAGGAGCCGGGGCTGTGCCCGGCGCTGCAGAGCTGTGCTGCAGACACTAGAGGCCATCGCGGAGTGCGCCGTGCCCTGCCAAGTGACAGAGCGTGGTAACCATGGTGAGTTTACCCGTTTCTTTGCAGTCTGCATCAAAAATGTAATAAGACATAATGCCATGCGCCGACCACTTTATCAGCAGCAGCAGCAGGCCCTGAGAACAAAGGAAAGGATTTGGCTTGGCCGCAGCGCCAGCCTCTCCGCGCGGCCGTGGCAGAAGTTGTGCCAGTCAAACTCGGCCGGAGGAGGGGGGGAAAGGCAAAATCCTTGATTTCACCTCAATTTAAGATGATGCAATCACGAAAATGAAATTAATTGGGGGGGGGGGTATTAGTATCTCGCAGGGCAACAGACCCTGAGCTTTCTGACCTGTCACTTTGTATGTTAATCTCGAGGAGAAGCCCTGGGTCTTGGCTGACTACTACTCAATTAACCCAAAATTCAGCGGCGTGTCTGAACAGCCTGTATTTCTCGGCTTAAAAAAAAAAAATAAATCACCAGATATTGCTATTATAGCTAGAAAGAAAAATTAGGCCAGGAAGTCTGACAGTCAATACCCAGTCAAAAATCAGTGTGATGATTAGGTATTCACTGGAGAGAAAAAAAGGAGGGGGGATCTAAATCGAGGTTTGCTCTCTCACGTTAAAATGACAATGGAGACAGTTAAGAACTGACAGAATCGAAAAGGGAGTGTGCTTGGTACTGAATTTCACTGACACCCTCTATCACATCCCAAATTGTCTTAGTGCTTGCTGTTGTTTAAAACCTAAATTAATACACACACTTTCCTCCCTCCACTTTCCTAATTAAATGTACACAAAACCTTGTAGATCCCCATTTATTTTTGTCCCAACAATGTCTTTTATTTCTGTATTCAAGCAGAAGACTGCCACAAGCACTTTTCCCACAAAAATATAGTGATTTTCTTGTTAATCAATATTACTCTTTATTAACTGAGGGGAGATACAGCAAATAGAAATGAGATTTTGGTATCCAAATCTCTCCCTTCCAGCGCTCTCTCTGAGCCCAAATTAATACTCTGAGAGACAAAGGATCTCAAATCAATCCTTGTTTGCCTAAACTCCCACTGACCAGGAATCTTGTCATTAATTCCTGATAGGTTTGTAGGGATCCCTTCAGCTCCTTCGCTACTATCTCCAAGCCTAAACAATGATGATCAATTTGCTGATCCAAGTTTTAATTCTTAATTCTCTTACTGCTGCTTGCTGGAAGAATAACTGGGAAGGCAGCTTGCTGAGCACCCTGCAAGGAAGCAGCAGGAGCAGGAACACCAGGACAACACTCACCTGATCCACTTCCATCAGATGCATCTACACCCCTCAGCTGCCACCCTGTTTCACAGAGAGCAAAGGAAAACCAGGAACAGTGACACAACTCACCGAGTTACTCATGGAGAACTGACTGAGACAAGCCAAGGGCCAATCCCACTGGATGGTGTTTCTCTACCCCGTGCTTTGTAAGGTCCTGTAGAACTGCGGCAAACTGCCATTTCACAGACTCGTTCCCCACACGAACATGACAGCGTGGAAGAAGAGACATACCCGTACCTGGAGCTTCTCCGAGGTAGCTGGCACAGCCTGGGGAATCTCAGCACTTCCCCCTGTGTTTCACAGACCCTTCAAGCTGAGGCTGTTTGCAACCCCGAGGCTGTTGCCATTCGTGGTCATACGTGGCCTGTACAGCCCTGCATAGCCCAGTGCTGGAGGTCACTGCCACTGCCACACCTGGGGCACTTCATCTGCTTCGGCTGATGGATTCCTGACCCTGTGGGGGCTGGAATAGTTTAACTGAGAGGATATAAATTGATCTGTCCTAAACCGCACAACTTTCCGAGAAAACACACGAGAAACGTTCCCGTGACCTGCTCTGACAGGGCACACTGTGAGGCATCCTGGAGCAGCAGGGCAGAGGTGAGAGCCTCCCCCAGCAGAGCCGTGCCTGCAGTGCAGATCTCAGCACAGCTGGAGTGCTCTGCCTGACTGCAGCAATATTTGATTCCCGAGCCCTCCACGCACTTTGGTGTAAGTTCAACAAGAACTCCTTGCCATCCGTGGACACCACACGTCTGCACAAGTAGATCCACTGCACAGCCAAGCCACACACCGAATTCTAACAGGAGTTGCCAACCCAGAGTGCAAACACACAGCCCCCATTTCCCCTGCCTTCTCGTAAATTTTTTAATTTAAAATAATGGACCCTGTTCTCATTTGCACAAAACATTCCTTATAGCACTAGCTGTGAAAATTTTATTTTCACCCACTTTAGGCAGCCCTTCTGGAAAAAACAGACTTTTCTTTGAATAAAACTCCTTCCTTTTAAAAAAGCGCAGTGCGCAGACATAAATGTGTTCTGGAGAACTGGGACATTCTTTATCAGAACAGCCAGAGGCCTTGCTCTTTTGATCTGTCACACTCTGGGCCTTTCCTCGAGTACTCTTGTGCTATTTAATCTTTCCACGTGGATAATGGTCATGGTTTATGTCTCCTCTTCCTACCCCCCTGTCTTCTTTTTTTATCAAAAAACAAAAGCCGGTCCCTTGGACTCCCCATCGTTCTTCTTTTCCAGCTGAAGCTGTTTCCACACGAGCAAGTTATTTGGCACAACAAGGAACAGATCAAAAGATGAAAGCATTTGGTACATGTACACCACATGGAGTTGGCCTGAGGGGGTATGACTTCAGGTTAGATTTTAGTCTGCTCCCCCAGACTGGGAGGATGTGGTTCCAAGCTGTGAAATCTTTGGGTTGGGATCCTTGTGTCCCCATTAAAGGGGATGCAGCATCAGCACTGCACAACTGGAGCAGAGCTCCTGGATCACTTTAATCCAAAAGGAATCAAGTTAGCACGGACCAAAACCACTCTGCAACTCGACCAGCATGGGATGGGTGGGGACCACGGGAGGATTTGCTGACTGTGAAAACCACACCGTTGCTCTGAAGTGAAACACTCAGGTAGACAGAGCCAAAAATCCCAGTTTTCTAAATGCCCTAACAAGTCCACCTGAAAATTACTAATTCTGAAACATGTTTAGCAAGCTTCTTTTCAGACCATTTTTAACTTCCCATGGACTTGCAAGAGATGAGGGATCCAGCAAATTTCAGTTTGAACGAGAGGGGGGGAGTATATTTCCTAGAAATGATCCCCTCTGCTCAGGCACGAACACTTTGCTCTCTGTTCTGCCTACAAAGACTATTCTTTCCAGTACTCCCACTCCAAAAACAACCTCTCAATATGGACAACAATATCAAACAGAAGCTGTCTCTGGAAAGGGCGACAAGCAAGCCACGTGCTGGTGCCAGCCTGCACTGCAGTGGAATGACACAAGGAGCGGCCTCGTGTGCTGCCATCGTCTCTCAGGAGTGAATGGCCCTGGGCTCTCCAGCTGGAACCCATGGCCCCAGCCAGGGAAATTCTTGTGTTCCACCCCTCAGGGAGAGCTTGCACTTTTCCCAGGAAGCTGCTGGTTGCTGGGAGGTGGGGCAGGTGCACCCACAGCCCTGCCGGTCCCCAGCTCCAGCAGGACCCATTGGACAGGTCACCACTCGCTCCTGTGGAGCCAAGACACAGCTCCTTCCCTGCTCACAGGGATTCCTGCTGGAATCTGTGCTTCCAGATGCTACACACAACAGTTTTTAGCCTTTATTACACAAACAGGATTTCTGTCTCAAAACCTGACGTTTCTTGCAAGAATGACAATAAAACTAAAGGAAAATCCCAAGTAGTTTCTGCTACTGCAGCTTCTGGATCTTCACACTCCTTTTCCCTGACCTGTGCATACTCTGAACGAAATAGGAATGCTGGATATCCACTGAGCCAGAAAACACATGGAAACAGGGGGAAAAACAAACTACAGATCAGTTCACAGCTGGTGTAAATGTCTCTATTCCACTTAAGTCAATGGAGATGCTCTACTTCACCTCAGCTCAGCAGCTGGTCCCCTATAGAGAAACAGTCAAACAATATGAAACACAAGACAGATGAGGAGGAAGCAGCACTTCCTAGGATTCAGTAGGATAAGGAAGAAAATAGAAACAAATCAAACCATGGTTATTAGAAAAGGTGACAAAGGTTCCCCTGGGATATGCAGGGTCAGGTGAAGGTAGAGCCACGGCACTGCAGGTCCCTACCAGAACAACCTTTTACAGCCCAGATAGAGAAGGTGCTTGTGCAGGAGATGAAATGGGGCTCCCCCAGCACAGGCAGCTTGGATCTGACAGCCTGGGATGCTACAGCCAGGGCCCAATTCCCCGAGCACAGCCCCTCCAGGAAGGTGTCTGGTAACTCAGACTAAACACTGTAAGCCCAGTGCAGCCACCCTGGGCCAAGTGTCAGCACTGACCTGGGCAGTCGGGAAGAGGAACAGGCATCAAATTCTGCTGTGACAACACTCTCTCATTCCCTCAGCCTGGTGCAAGGCAGAGGAGTCAGCACCCGGATGCTTCCAGCATCCTGAGTCACTTGTGGAGCAGCTGCATTTTCCTCACCCACAGTCATCCCCAGATCTGCCGACAACCCACGGAGGCTTCCTCCCCAAATTTCCTCCCACACAAAGCTCCTCTCTCTCTGGACTTCAGTCCAGGATTGGATTCCCAAAACATGCTCCCGTGCAAGAACAGAGCCCAGTCACCCCCCAGCCACAACTGCTTCATCTCACTGCTGTGCAGTTCAAACAGAATTTTGCAGAGTGGCCGCTCTCAGCCTAAACTTGAAAGGAGTTTGCTCTGCAGCAAGGACGCAGCTCCGGGAGCTGAGTCGACACTGCCTTCCCAAATACTCCTGCACCAGAAGCCCTGCACTGCAGGGAAGCAGCATTACCTCCCAGAGGAAAATCCCTGTGAGATCCACAGCTGCCCAGAGCCCTCCGTCGGCCGAGACCAAAATATTCAGCATTCATACAGAGAGGCTTCTGCAGGGCTGATTTCAGGCCAAAAGGGACAGATTTCCTGTTTTCCTCTCCTCTGCAGGACGGGGCGGGGGGGTCCTTCACCCCAGGTTTGGAAGCAGACCTAGGATTTATCCTCCTGGTTGGGGGGGGACATTTAATTTAAGCACAATAGAGAAGCAGCCTCCTCCAAATCAGAATTAAGCTCCAGAAAGGAGGGGGCCATTTGCAGTCATATCACTCTGAATGCGATATGTGCAACTGCAAGGACTGCTTTGTCTAAGTCCCTTGGCCTTAGGCCACGGTGCTGGCAATACCACCAGCTAGAGGAAGAGCTGGTGCGTGAGGATAATGGCAGAAGACAGGGAGGGAAGAGAGAGCCCATTTTGGATTCAGAGGAGGACGTTCTTTCATTGAAAAGATTCTGGGGGTGTTGAGGATGATCCGAACTCAGAAGAGAGGACAACTTAGACAGGAATAGTTCCAGCATGACAGCGAACTGCTGCTAACTTGCCGTTACGAGGCAAAAAGGAGGGCTGGGGGGGAAGGGGAAGATAAAACTGCGCGAAAGAATGTAAAGCCCAGCTCGCAGCCGGAGCGTCGGAAAGCACCGACACGGCAGCGGAGAGGGCTGGAGACAGAAACTTCCCCGCTCGGCTCGCATTGTGCGCGGCGTGTCTGAGCCGGGATTTCGCAGTCCCCGCTCGCAGAGCAGCCAGACTCGGATCCCCCCCACAGCATGACCTAATCCCCACCCCTCACCCACCATCGCAAAATACCACCTTTGTTTTCCCTGCAATTTTACGGCTGTTCCGGAGAACGAGGCACAGGTTCTCGTGGGAGCCGACAGGAGAACGGTTTCCCTTGCTGCGCTTTGTTTCTTTTTTTTTTTTTTTTTTTCCTCCGGTGACACTTCTGCTTTTTGTCAAAAATCCTCGGCACATCCCCAGCTCCCTGACCCCTCCGCAGAGCAGCGCCGGGGCCCACGGCACTCCCCACACACGACCCCGGCACACGGAGCCTTGCCACGCTCACAGCCCCACCGAGCTCAGCTCCACGCAGGATCAAAGTGTCTGAGGCACCGGCACCTCGGCTCATCCACCAGCTGGCGACGATTCCTTGCAGTAAAATAAGATTGTTGCTCTCCTGGCAGCCAGAACAGAGGTGCATCTCGGTGATCCCTTTCGTTCATCAGCCTCCCGGGATTACAACCACTAACGGTGCTGTAAAAATCACCCAGGCTGATTTGCCTCCCTCCGAAACCCAACTCCAAAACTTTTTATCGGGGGAGAAAGAAAAAAATTTAAATCAGCCTGATCTGTGGCTGAGGATGGTCCGATGCCAGCCCTGCAGGCATCGGGGATGGGAGACAGGAATACGGGTCTTTTTAAGTCAGAACAACTTCTCCATTTTCGTGCTGTTTAATTCGAGCCAACGCGCAGAGATTAGCGAGATCCCCTCCAAATATCCCACAGCGAAGCAATTGCTGCTGCGGCTTTGTTCAGGCTGCACCGACTCGCACACGGGGACCCGAGGTACGACAACACCTCGGCACCGGCAAAAACCCCCGGCCGGTGCCTTCGGAAACCGCGGAGGGAAGGGAGAAACGCGGGGATGGAGCCAAAAAAAAAATAATAAAGACAAAAAGTTAACGCTGTCAAGGAAACTTTTTAGAGAGTAGAGTTGTAATAGCTCCCGTACAGATCCAAGGATGAGGGAGTGATTTTGAAAAAGGAGTTTTTTAAGAAACAGTGCGATTCCCGTGTGCACCACATCCCCCCTCCTTCCCCATCCCCAAATCTCCAGCGAGCGGACAGGGGCTTCTCCGCCCGGGATGAGGGGGAGACTCCGAGCGGGGAGCGGGGCCGGGGGTCTCCCCGAGGCAGTGCCGGTGCCTCCGGCGGAGCTCCGCGGTCCGCGGCGACCCCTCGGCCCTGCGGAGCGCAGCCCCGGGGCGGCCCCGGCGCTGAGGAGGCGTGAGGCGAGGCTGAGGCGCGGGGAGAGCGGCCGCACTTGCGGCGTCCCGCCAGCAGCGGTCCTCGCTGAGGCGCCGCCGGAATATTCCTGATCCAGATCAATCAGCCGCCCCGGGGAGCCGAGCATGGAGGAAACCCGGCGGCCGGAGCCCCGGAGCGGCGGCGGTGGCGGCGGCGCGGGGCCGGGCGGGCGCGGTGCCCGGCGCGGGGGCGGGCGCGGTGCGGGGCTGGCGGCGCCGGCCGGCGGGGCGGGCGGGCGCGGGTAATGGCGGCGCGGAGGAGCCGCTGCCCCGCCATACCGGACTGGGCACAAACTCGAGTCCGGGGCTTCCCCCAGGTGCCGGTGCGGCACCCGCCGCTCGCCTCCCCAAACTTGCCACCCAGTTGCCGCCGCGGACTTACCCGGGTTGAGGGGAGTCCCGGGGATGTGGGCGTTCAAGTTGGGCTTGTAAGACATTCCCAGAGACATGGCCAGCGGGAGGAGGAGAAGCGTCCTGAAATTCAGCGAAGCGTCTCCGTGTCTCCCAGACACTTTGGGTTGTTTACAGCAGTAGCAGCACCGGCAAATATGGCCGTCAGTTATATTGACACCCACAATGCAATATATCATCCATACATCATGAGGAGACGCGGATCCAAAAACTTTGGGGAGAGCCGGCAGCCACCCCGCCGCGGCCGCCCGGCGCCCCGCGCACGGCGGCGCGGAGGGCGGGGGCGCGGCGGGCGGGGGCGCGGCGGGGGTGCGCGGCCATCCTCACAGACAATGGAGCTCCCTCAGGAGCCGCCGGGAGGGAGCGGGGCGGGCGGGCGGGCGGGCGGCGGCGGAGCCCCGGCGGCGGCGGCGGCGCGGGGGGGCTGTTTTAATTAACTTCGGAAAGTTTTGGCACAAGTTCGCTTTTTTTCTTTTTTTCCACCGGGCTGTGCCCGCGGCGGGCGGCGGCCCTCCTCGCCAGCCCGGAGCGCCCCGGCCGTCCCTCAGGGCGGCCCGCGCGCCGCCGCCTTCCCGCCTCCCCCTCACCTCACACCGGGCGTTCGCTCGCCTTCGTTATTCCCCCTCTCCCCCCGCGAATTTCGATGGAAAATACCTGTTGATAATTTTAGAATAAAAGATTTTTTTTTCCTTTCCCTTACATGCCGCCAAGGAAAAATTCTCCTTTTTTTTTTTTTTTCTTTGCTCCTATTTTTTTTTTTCCAAACCACTGTTTCTCTCCACTCGAAGGTGGAAGGTTAATGTAGATTGCAGCTTCTGAGGGGTCAGAAAATAAATAAGGGTCTCGTTGATAACTGACACATTTTCTGCTTGCAAGCAGCAGTAAAACTTCCCCACCAAAAAAAAAAAAATAAATAAAAAAAAAATATAAAAAATTTAAAATAATTAAACCATATTAATTTTTGAGGTTAAATGATGACACTTTCCAGCATGCATCTTCCACTTCAGAACTCACCGTTTTCACTGCAAGATACTCGGTTTTTCTCCTTCTGTCAATTAATCTCAAATACACTCTACAATTGTTAAATTACTGCAGATTTATACCAATAAAACTGCTTGGGAGCTGGACAAGCTCTCCAAAGGTGCACAGCTTATCCTGAGACCCACAAGATCAGACACACGCACACATTTTACCAGAGGCCACTCTGAGATCTGGGAATGTTACTGCATGTGTTAATTGAAGTCTGTCCAAGGCTTTATATTGCTCTTAAGCCTGATCCTGCTCCTTGGAAATGAGGGGCACATTCCTTTTAAGTGACACTGACTGAGGCCCAGAGTGGATGGCTCTGCAGAGGGAAGCAGGTGAGATCTCCATCACAGGGACACGGAAACAGTCACGGAGCAATCAGAGGATTTCTTCCAAATAAAGGAGAATTGAGGGGGAATGGGAAAAGCGAGGCAGCCTTTGAGCCCCTGGCTCGTGCCCCAGTGACTGCACGCTGCATGGAAGGAACATCTGAAAATTGTCACCAGTACCAGATGAAACGCAGTTGTATTTTATCTCTGGGCCAAGTGTATGACTGCAGCGATCCTACTAAGCCCTGAGTGCTACAGAGTTTTCCTTACAACTGATTCACACTCTGGTCTGTTAGAGAGGGGTCCTGAGCCCCATGCACAGAATTACACGCTCAGTGACAATATTTTCACACTGGTGCTTGCGACTATAACTGTGTAATTCTTCTTAGAGTCCTGAAAGCTTGCACTGGTAAACCCTCCTGTCCAGCACCGTGTGAGTGAGAACTTTGCATCCCTAAAGCTTCGCTTCCAGATTTATAAATAACAGCCTTTCTGCTGAATCCCTGGAAGGCCAGTGAAGTCCTTCATGCTGCTCTGGGATTTTCCATCGCTCTGTGGTTGTTTACAGTCACACCAAGTGAGTGCGAAATGGGAGCGTTCCGTGTTTTTCACGGCTTTGCACCAACTCTACAGAGCTGCTCCCAGAGCAACACTCCGAAGAACAAGATCCCCTGTGTTTTGCTCAGGTTTTATAATGACTTCAAAATACAGAATATTCCAGGAGGGAAGGGGGATCGAGGAAGGAGTCCTGTAAAGATTATCCTTTCTTCAGCAAAAGGCACTGGTGAGCTTTGAAGCAAACTGTAGGGTTCAGGCTTGATGAGGTGGTCAGGCTTATAGGGTGAGATTATTTTTTGACATTGGCTCTGCAGTTCTCTGGGCACAGGGAGCAGTGGTGGCATGGGACACTAGACTCTGTGACAACCTCACTGCTTGGCCTCAGACACAGTTTAAGCTTCAACTGACTTTACTCTTGGGTTGTTGTTTTTTTTGCAAACACTGCAGGAGTTGGCTTGGGTAAGAAGTACCTGCAAATTCTTCCCATCTGCCATGTGCTCGGAGGGTTCACTTCAGTTGTTCTCAACCAGGTGTGGCCACAAGAACAAAACCACCACTGTGCTGGGGCCCTGGGCTGACTTGTTCAGCGGGGTGACCACAGAGTGAGTTCCCTCAGAGGGGGCTGCCTGTGGTTTCACCTTGTTTGATGTCCCAGGCAGTGCTGGAGTTGTGCTCTGCACATGCAAACCCCACCCTGAGTGCAGCAGCTCCATCTCCCAGAGCCCACATGCCCCAGGGTGCTTGCAGGTCCCTGCTCTGCAGGCTCAGGGCTCTGTCGTGTTCACTGACATCAAAAGCAGCTCTTCAGCATCAAGTGGCCAAGTCATAGAGCAGGAAATACAGCAGAGCCATTTTATCACACAGGTGACATTTTCAAGTCCTCTCCACACTAAGAGGTAATTTGAAAATGAACGTGTGTGCTTGTTTTTCTCAAAGGAGGATGGACAGGAAGAGCTCAGTGGTTAGAGCACGGTTCTAAGAACACCTAGGTTGTTATTTGATCCCTGTATGGGCCATGCACTTAAAGAGCTGGACTTGATGATCCTTGTGGGTCCCTTCCAACTCAGAATATTCTGTGAAGTTTTGATTCTGTGAAATCATGCTCTTCAGTCACTGCAAGCACCACTGATGTACTTTCCAGGTACAGCTGCCTCTTCTCAGTCGTGTGAGATCTCCAACGCTAACCCTGTCCCCCTCCTCTTTCTTTTCTTGGCATTTTCTCTTCTCTCTGCTGGTTTGACTTCCTCACCTCTGCTCCTCCCAAACCACTGGGAATACTCAGCAGCCAGTGTTTCCACAGAGTTTGCCTCCAGCCCCTGCTTAGCCAGAGCTCCGACTGATCTGCAGGAGGTTTTCCCTTCCCAAAGCTCTGCCGGGTCCCTGCCGTGCCCCTCAGGCCAGGGTGTGAGGAGCACACATGCAAAGTGGGATGTTGGAAGGTGCTGGCAGCTGCTTGTAGGGTGGCTCTGCCATAGAGCCAGGGGCCTTGGGCCAAGCTTTAAAACAAACTTGTTTGTCCCCTTTGATCTGGAAACAAAGTGAATTAGTCACTGCAGAGCTGCAACACTCGCGGGGACCTGCAAATGGAGAGCCCAAACTAGGCTGGTTCCTTATCGTCTTGGGTTAAATCAACAATGAAAACAATTAAAGATGGCTCAGCAAGACCCTCTCTTTTGCTGGCATGTCTCTGACATGTGTAAAACATTACATTTGCGCATTAATTTCAATGTAATTAATTGTTGTCAGGCTTAATGAATTGAGTGACTGGGGAGGTTCTGCCCTTTACCCACCGCAGAGACTTGTGTGGCAGCAAGAAGTTTTTTTTTCTCCTTTTCCTGGAGGGAGTTTATATTCAAATGCTTCTCCCCACATTTCTGGGGAGCCAGCATCATGCATAAAATAATCACAGATGCTCCTACAAGTTTCTGAGCACTAATTTAATCTGCAAGTCTCCAAACTGCTCTTCTGCTAAAACTGAGATGATCAACCAAAATGAAGTGAAAAGTCTCTGCTAGGCCTAGGCTGAAAACTGAGCTTTTTAAGTCTTGAATGAAGGCAGGTTTAACCTCTAGGAAGAGCACAAGTGGTAGAGGCAAGTGGCTCTAACAAAGAGCATCTTCAAAGACGCTTTACAGAGCAGAGTGCCTTCCTCACTGGGATTGTAAAGAGCCAGCACCTCCTGGTGCAGAACCCCTCCTTCCCCAGGCCCTGCTCCAAGGACACCTTGTACGCTCCAGGGGCAGTGTGGGACACTGGCACAGAGGGAAAATTGTGCATTTCATGCTTTTTGGCATCACTATTGCTCTTTTCTTATCGCCTTGATGCAGCTCCTTACATTGCCGTCTCTGTTCCCCACAACTGCTTCCTGCTGATGCTGCGACGTTTCCCTCCTGCTCTTTTTGTTCCCAAATCTGACAGCCCTCGGTGTCCCTCCTCTGTGATCTAATTTTTGGCTGATGTTTGCTGCCTATTGCCCCATCCTCACCAAAATGCAAGAGAAACACCCAATCCTGAATAAAAACACAGATTCTGCAGCTCCACCCTGCTGCCTTTTCTTCTCACACCTCAAGATCCCTCTGGAAGCTCTGCACTGCTCCCCCCTCCACGGGAAAGAGCCCTCTGAGACCCTCTGTGAGTGCCAGGAATCCTCTCCCAGCTCCTGGCCCACATCTCCAGACAGCCTCGCAACCATTCCGGACAAACTTTCCCTGTCTAGCCGTGCTCCCCACCTCAAGATGGTTCCTCCCAGGCCAGCTGCCATATTATCTGGAGCGACTTTCCCTCCCAGCCTTGTTTTTCCTCCTGCTCCTGAGTCCTTTGTCTGGCTGCCAAGAGGAGCAGCCCTGCCAGGCCGACAGCTGCTCCGCATCGCACGGGCGCTGCCCCGCGGGCTCCGCAGCCCATTCCAGGCCCATTCCAGGCCCGTTCCATCTCCGAGGGGGACGCTCTGCCCTAGGGATGTCGAGTACCAGGAGGAGAAAAAGCAAACAGCACCTGTGAAGCTGTCGGAGGAGACTGGGAATGTTGAAGATAAAGAGGCCTTTGTGCTACTCTGGGGTTTACCTTTGAGACAGTGTGAGTAGCGAGCCTGTTCTCTCCTGCTCTGGCTGGAGGTCTCCCTGGAGGACCACAGAGCAGGAATGAGAAGTTTCCAAGCCCTCAGCCACAAAAGCACAGGCCTGGAATCTCTCTAATGAGAGTTTTCCTCTTTGCAGTTTGCCAGGCAAACAAGCACCAGGCACCAATATCAAAACCAGCCCAGATTCCAATGGAAACCAGCAAAGAAAATTAAGAGCAGAAAGGAAACCACTTCATTTTGCTTGGTAAGAACAGGCAAATAAAGCTATGGAGCTGCCCTCAGCGAGGAGATGGACAGAGAGGAAAGAGGAGAGGGAAGAGAGGAGAGGAGAACGCGGGGGCTTGGGCCAAGGGGCTCGTCCTTCCTTGCTGTTGCTTGCAGCGATGGATTATCAGGTTATCATCCCCACATTACAGGGCTTCCCTGCACCATCTTTCCAGACAAACGAGTGCTCCACCCTGCCTGATTCCTTGGTTTGCCTGGAAGGACTCTCCCTTGTTGCCCTGCAGGCTGGACTCTCGTTTCCCTCCCACTGCCGAGCCCTTGAAGGCCGTGCCAAGGCATGAGCTGGCACTGCTGGGCTGGGGCACGGCCCTGGCGCTGCCTCCCCTGCTGTGGGCCTGGGGCAGGGAATACCCCACCCTTGGCTGGGGCAGAGCAGCCTCAGAGCCCTGCTCTCATCCCAGCCCTGTCTGGGAAAGCTCCTGAACCTGCTCTGCGTCTGGGAGCTCAGGAATCCACAGCAAAGCCGAGCGCTGGCTCACCTGGAGTGATTCCTGAAGGCAGGCTGGTGTCAAACACCACCTGAAATAATCATCCACGTGGCACCTGCCACGGCTGCAGACTCAGATCATGCTGGGGTTGAGCATCACAGCAAACCTTCTAAGTGCAAACCAAGTGTCACCAGACCAGTGACACGTTCCTGAAACGAATAACCAGAAGCAAAAACACCGCTGTCCCTCAGAGCCCCTTTCCACACCAGCTCTGGATCCTGACGGGAGCATCCCTGATTGTTTTGTTACTGGTCATCTGAGCAAAGGAAGTGGAGGAGAGAGTGGAAGCAAAGCCCAGGGCTGGAAAATGGAAATGACTGTGAGGAAAGGAATGTGGAGCTTCACAACAACTCAAAGTGGTGGCGGGGAGAGGAGCAGGGGAAAGGAGGAAAAGCAGGAGGTAAATCCCAGTGAAGCAGCAGCAGCCTCTGGGGCGCTGAGCCGGCACGGGCAGCTCCTCAGTGGTCTCTGTTGGTGCCGTAGAGCCCTGGGCTGGCACTGCCAGGCACGGCACTGCCTTCCCTCAGCCAGCCCAGAGCCCAGACACAGGTACTGCCAGGATGAGTCTAACACACCTGCTGATTCCTGCCCCAGGACACCGCTTGGAGCAGGAGGGAGAGCCCTGAAATCCTTTCCCAAGTGGTGCCTGTGCACAAGGATGGCTGGTGTGAAGCCCCTGTGCCCAGCCCTGAGTGGGTGCCAGAGTCTTGCAGTGCCAGTTCTGTCTCCCAGCACAGGCAGCTCGACAGGGTGATCCCACAGCATCAGGGCTTGGAAACACCAAGCATTTTTAGCAACCAAACAATCAAACTGTCCCTAAACATGTACCTGAGGAGTGACAGCAGCCTCCTGCCCTGCAGCTGTACCTATGAGCCCCTCCTTCCCCCTTCCAAAGCGAGGAGGAGAGGCCGTGATGTCCCCCCTGGTCCCTGTGGAGTGGACAGGCTGTGGGTTTTCCCCACGGAGCCGTGGCCAGGCAGCTCTCCCCCGACAGATGCTGCATCCTGGCAGCCGCCTCGCTGTCCCCCGTGTCAGAGTCTGTGCGTGCACAGAAAGGGAGGGACAATCCCGGATGTGAAGGATTTACAGCCCTGGCAGACGCTCCTCACGGGGGCAGCGCTGGCCGTTCGAGCAGCGCAGTCTGAGCCCGAGACCTGCCAGGTCAGACCCCGCACAGGGAGGCTGCAGCCCCAGGCACTGCCCCACCTGCCACAGGGCTGCCCCGAGCCACTGCCCCACCTGCCACAGGGCTGTTGGGGGGCAGAGCAGGCCTGGGACCCCTCCCCTCTCCAGCAGCTCCTGGGGCTGGGCTGGGCTTCCCTCTTGCCAGGGAAGGGAGGAAACACCAGCGCTTTGCTGAGCCCACCCTGGGGAGCAGAGAGGGGCCAGGGGGAGGCAGGAGGTTCAGCAGCTTGAGCTGGGATGGCAGAGTTGGGGGGCCCCTCAAAAAGCAGGCAGGAACTGCCACCAGAAAATCCCAATCCCAAGCACCGACTGTGAGAAGCAGCTCTGCCCTCTCCCAAAGGCCACGGGGGGAGGTAACGCTGGGATTATGGAGCCCAGCTCGGATCTTCACCATCCATTGCTCCCATTTGTATTCCCTCCAAGTGACTTCAGGGACAGCTCACCCAGGAGAATTAAATCACTCGCACCCCATGTGTGATTCAACTTTCTCTGGCTAAGCCGATACTGATCTTGGTTTCACGCCCTGCAATTCACTGTGCATTTACCAGCCCCAGTCAGTCCTTCACTGTACAAACTGGAAGGAGGGAGCACACAAAGCAGAGCTGGACTCCCAGAGGAAGGAGCCCTCGGCTCTCGAGCTGCCTCGCTGGTGTTTTCAAGGTGTGTTATTTACGGACTGGAAAGGAGCCAACCAAAACCTCTCTCAGGACATTTCTCCCTTACTTGCAGAACAAAGTCTGCTGCTTTGGGAAAATGAATAATTAAATTCTGAGGTCTGGGCATCTTCATTTATTGCTGAGAACTTGGCTCATCACTTTTCCAAATATGGGGAAAATGAGAATAGAAGTCAATAGAAGATGATGTACAAGCATAGGATTAGATTAGTCTGTTTATCCCAAACTAACTCTTTGGATAAAGGAAAGACATTTGCATGCTCTGTATAAAATATGAAGAAGTTGATACTTTCCAATCTTGATACAGTTTTTAAGATCCCTTTTTTAAGATCATTGCAATCAACACTCAGAGAATGTTGTGAATTTGCTCTTACCTGCTAATAAAGGCAGTTTAATTAACCAGTGACATTAGCCAGGTTAAGTGCTGAGGATTCAAGGGGATTGAAAGAAAAGCTGTTTGGATCATTACAACAAGATTTCTGCTGGTCTGAGGATCCTAAAATGGACAGTGAGAATGCCTAAGGTATGCAGATGGGTTGCTGAAAGGTGTTCCAGCATCTCTGGATGGGAAAATTCCACAGCAGAAAATTAAAAGAGGGGGAAAAAGTCCCAACATAATAATCAGTTTAATTTGTTTAACAATTTTTTTACCAAAAAAAAAGAAAGAACTGGGTACAGAACTCCTGGTGTTCAGTTTGTCATTTTGGGGACTATAAATCTTTCTGCACCCTGCTGTGATATTTTCTTGCCAGGCACTCCAAGTTCTGCCACTCTTGGACAGTTGGCACAGGCAGGTTTTGGTTGCTGGCACGGAGAACGTGGGGATGTGCAGCACAACTCCTGCAGGATGGAGGCTTTAAGGGTGGCAAAGCTTTCCAATTAGGGCAGGCAATAAAAAGAACTCCTACAATTCAGCTTAAATCCCACGTGGCTCTGGAATTCCGTCACCTTGGACTGTTAAAGGTGTGACTGAAGAAGAACTTTAAAAACTGAGCGTGCCCTTTGTGCCAGGACAGGCTCACAGTGGGTTATTGCAGGGGGGTACAGACCCTCCCCAGGGCTGCTGGAAGGTGCCAAGGCAGCAAACACCCACTTCCACTAAAATTCAGTATGTCAGGGGCTGATAAATAAATCAAATGACTTGGCAAATAAACCTGTGATTCTGTGCCTGCGATAAATCTGGCATTTTCGGGTTATCCTCTCCAAATCAGGAGTGCAGGCATCAATATGCCAGCAGAAATGGCAGCAGAAATGGCTCTTTCTCCTTCCCAGCAGAGATCAAGTGTAGGAAGGCCATTCCTCCACTGTGACCCCTCTCCTGGAAGGGATGCCCTGAGCACAGCTGAGTTCAGAGGCACCAACCAAGCTTAGTTCTTAGGAAAGAAAATGGAACTCACGTTGGGTCAGGTGTTTAACCCTGCAGGACATCCCTGAACTCTCTACTTCTGTGTTTTGGTTTGGCTGCTCCAGATCCTTTCCTTTCAGCCTTGGCTCTCCACACACAGGTGTCTCAGATCCTTCACACCTGGGGTACAGAACAGAAACCTGCAGGATCCATTCACGTGGAAAACTTACATGAGTTTTGGCTTCATCTTAAACCTGACCAGTTCCTACTCTTGAATCTTATTAGTGCCTCAGACTTCATTCCAAAATTAGTTTGGATCAATCAAGAAAGAGCAAAGCACCTCAGATCAAGGGAGTTCTTGAGGTTTTTGTACATCTTGTTCTCCTCAGCACCAGCTTTCAGGAGCAATGTGCCTTCAGCTGTTACAGCCTTTTCTTCCCTCTTTCACCTTTTTCTCCTCACAAACCAACTGTTTATCGACAACCTGGTCTAGGGGGAGCTGCCTCTGCCCATGACACAGGGGGTTGGCACTGAATGGTCTTTTAAGGTCCTTTCCAACCCTTTAACATTCTCTGATTCTGTGAAATCCCCCCCTTTCTCGAGTGCTTTCAAGACACAGTTCCCATTTAATCTGAATGTGGTAATACACTTTGACACGTTAGGACGGGGCAGAATTTAATTCTAGGACTCTGTGGTAGGAGCTCCCTGAATGCACAACTGGAGATAAAAATAAATGGAAGAAAATGGAAATGTTTCCAGGATTAAAGCTCAAGATCTGAACTGCACTGAGAAGATTAAAGGAAACAAACTCGGTGAAAAGTCAAATATTTGATTCCCCTGGTACAGGCACTGTGTCACTGAAAGACATCAGCTCTCTCAAAAAAAAAAGCATTATACACTAAAAAAAAATATAAAGAATAAACCCACAGAGCATCAGAAGGATCACGGACATGGAGAGTTTCAAACACTGCTGACAACACGGACCATCCCCAATGCACACACACACCCTGGGAGGTTTGTACATGAGCTCCATATATTTCAAAGTACACACAAACTGCCCGGGTGGCAGGTTGAGAAAATAGGAATACATCTTGGGAAGGGAATGAAGGGGGGAAAAAAAAACAAACCACAGGAAAACAGGAGTTATTTACATTCAATATTCAGTAGCCTTTAACACCTCTATATACAAACAGACTCTAGATATGTACAGACTGCGCTGGAGCAGAGGGAAGTTATTCCAAATGCAAAAGGAAAATACAAATCCCCTGGATAATTCACCGGACAAGCGTTTACAGGTTGCAGAGATTTCTTCATTTACAAAGAAAAATACTACACACAGAGTAGACAACTCGCATCTTCAGGGAACTGGAAGTCCTTACAAGAGGTGTGTGTTCCCAATGAACCACTGGAAATAGTGGAAAACTTGCTGTGGGAGGAGGATTTTAGGTTACAACTGCATTTCATGTGTCAGACAAAGTTAACAAGTCATAATTTAGTTGCTGTCAAGGGACAGTTTTTAGAAAAGAAACACCAAAATTTGGGTTTCAGTTCTCAAGACAACTTCAGTGTGCACCTTCCCCTTGTGCAGCACGAGCCCAAAACCCCCACAGCACAGAAGTTGATACCATTTTACACGTGGCTTTGCCCCTTTTATCAGAGACATCTGCCCTCTGTAAGTTTTATACCCACTCCAGACATAGCAAACATTTTGTACAAAGCAGATCAATACCCCACAAGCAGGAAAATACAGAGACCATCCTCGCCTGGTAATTTGTATGATGTGACAATTGGTCTCCTCTCCTGCCCAGGAGGATTTTATCCCAAGGGCAGCGCTGCAAAGGGACACCACTCACTGTTCCTCACCCCATCCAATGCTATTTACACTCCTTTTCTCCCCAAGCTGGAGCAGCAGCTCATGCAGGGAACAAACTGCCACCAAACCCCTCACCCCAATCACCTGAGCAGGAATTTTCAAGAGAGAAAACGTTGCTGGAGCTTGAAGGCTGTTTTGTTTTTCACTTTTTTTGCTGTTTGTTAACCTTTAAGGTGTTTAACAGTCCCGAGCCGTGGCTGCAGCTGTGTTAGTAACTGGTGGCAAAGCCAAGGCAGTGCTGGTGGCAGGCAGCAGAGAGCAGGCAAAGGACAGCAAGTGGAGGAATAGATTTCTGGAATGGCAACAGTTCTTATGGATCTTGGAAGTCCTGTCAGGTTTTTTTCACCCCCCCCTCTCCAAGGGACACAAGTCTAAGAGGCTGAAATAAAATAGTGTGGTTTGCTCATCCCAAAAACCAAAGTGAGCACACCAGGCTGAGAAGAGCACTTAGGAACTGAGTGTGTTTAAATCATTATTTCCAAAGATAAAAAAAAAACACAAACACTAACTGTGAATCTGCCACTCCTACAACCATCTCACTGAGGATCAAGACCTAAACATCGTTGCCACCTCAGATCCCAGAAGTTTCTACATCAAATAACAATTAAGAGCCAGAGCAGTCCTGACCCAGCCTGCCCTCACTGGCACTTTGGTTCCCTGTGTGCTGGAGCTGTGATCTGTCAACACACTGCTCAAAATCCCATCTCTGCTCCTGGAATGGATGCCAAATCCATGCACTTGTGGGTATGGAACACAGGAATGTCCTTCCCCACACCCTGTGCTCCACAGTTTGCCAGGGCTCTGACAGCACTCAGGCACACTTCCCTTGCTCCCAGCACCCACCACCTGCATTCCAGGGATTTACAGAGATGCAGCAGGTGCTACAGCAATGGGGAGCAGAGGATTTACTCCAGGCCTGCATTCCCAGTTAGTCCCAAGCGTGAGCAGGGGTTTAATCTGAACAGCTCAGGCTGGAGCTGAGCGAGGTGGGCACGTTCCCTTCCCTGCAGAGCAGGGGCTGTGAGTGCTGGGCTGGGGGCACAGGCAGAGTTCACTGAGCCTCAGGGGAAATAATTCCCTATGGGAACACACTCCAGCCTCAGAGGAAACAATTCCATAAAGGAACACACTCCAGCCTCAAGAGGACAATTCCATAAAGGAACACACTCCAGCCTCAAGCTGTGGACCTTCTGCCCCGTTACTTACAGAGAAGCTCCTTCTGCCCCTCGGGAGGTGCCACCCCTGCCGTGCTCCTGCTCTGGCAGCTGAGCCTTCCTTAGAACACACATTTGGAGCTTTAATCTGAGTTTAGTTCTTGCCTCATTAGCGAGTTCAGCTGAGAGATTTGGGCTGCAAGACAGAAGCCTGGTTAGAGCAGCCTGGAACATGCCAAGTCCTGTCAGATTCCAATTGTACAGACTTGTTAGTTTTTTTTGGAATACGGTGATTGCCTAAACAAGACTCCACTTCTTGTTAGTACAATAACTTTTATTTGACATCTACAAGATCATTATCTTGTAGTTTTTTTTTTTGGACAGGTTTATACAATCTCAATTTTTCAATAGTGCAACCTGTGCAAGCAAGAAATGACAAACATTGTCCTTCACTTTCTTATAAACATCTACTATTATAGGCAAAACAAAACTTACCCATATTATAGATAAGTGACTATTCACATTTGTACATTACAATTTCTTTTAAACAGCTCCAGATAAACTCTACAATGTCTTACAACATATTAAACAGTATTCAAGTTACTGGGTAACAGAAACAGCACATACAGCGGAACCCTCAAGTGTTTCCCATCCTCTAATTTACAGCTCAAGTAAGGTTTCATCTTACAAGTGACAAATTAAATTACGTTAATGAAGTAAAAAATAGAAGATTGTATGCGAGATGGAAGTGAATTTGCACTTAAGTTTCCATAACCACCTCAGATTAAGGAAATGCTTCAATTTAAGGAAAAACAGGCATCCAGCCATCTTTGCAGTACACATTAGGAATACCATTAATACATTAAAAAGGAACTAATTTTAATTTAAGATGTTTATCACAAAAAGAACATGTCGTAGACTCAAATATATAACCCCCAGGAGAGAACCAGAAAAAAATGCAACACCTGGGTATAAACACTATAAAAATGCAATAACCAATGCTGTACAACTGAGATTGTGTTTCTCTCCGAATTCCTGCCTCGTGTGTTCATCCTGTCCATGCCCGTTTCCAGAGACATGCACTGTCAAACAGAAACTGGGAAGGAACCTGAATGCATGATGTGCAATCTCTAGGTTTTCATGCTTTTTTGTTTTTTGTTTTTTAATAAACTCAAATTGGAAGAGAAAAACCCAATATTCTATATTCTCTATATATATACTCAATACATGCATTCGAGCTCTCCCACAGCAATGGCGTCGATGCACTGCGTTAAACCCTGAGCACTGTATGACGAGATCAAAAAAAGAAAGAGAAAGCCTTGCTTGGGGGATTTTTCAAGCATTTTCAAACAAATCGTGGGGTTTGTAGCTTAAAAGGCCAAAAGTAAAAGCAAACAGGAAGCACTACAGAGAGCAGAAGGAAAGACAGATGCACCACCATAAACAACTGCTGGCTTTCAGTTCTACCAACCTTGTTAGAGCTCTTTATTCCCAAAGTATTTGAGAGCACACAACCGAACTGAAAAAGTTATATTTCTTTGGAATCTGTCCCTGATTTTTATGCAAGTGATATGCTTTTACAGCCTTTCCCTCCCAACACCAGAGTCAACACCTGTAGCTCGTCCCCCTCCTACGCGTTGCCGAGGTTGGTGATGCTCTGGGGGTGGTGCTGCTGCCAGATCTGCTGCTGCTGCACCGCCAGCTGCTGCGACTGGTCCGACGTCGACAGGAGGTTCACGAGGGGCGACACACAGTTTGCAGGAATGATCAGACCTGGGAACAGCAGCCAAGCAGTTGTTTCAGGGACACTTTGCTCATCAAAACCTCGGGCTGGCGATTCCACCATTTAATTTACGCAACGGTCAGCGAGCGTTCGCGGTGTCACATCTATAATCGGCACAGCCACGAGTTCTGCTTCTCACTAAGAGGTTTAGTGAGAAGGCAAGACAATCTTGAAGTCATTCTGCACACTTTCAGTAGCCCAAAAACTAGGAAAACAACTATTTCAAGGGCCTATTATTCTTTTCCAAGAGTGGGGAGAAAAGTGGAGCCATTATGATTTCACAGTAGCTTGGCTGGCAGAGGCCAAAGATGACATTTTTGTTCTGAGTAAATCAAAAGAACCGAGAGGATAAGTGTCCCAAAGCCTGCTGAAAACAAATTCTTCCTTCTTTAACCTGCCTCAAAACAGTGTTTGCATTATATTGCTGAAATACAGATGTCAACAGCTTTAGTCCTGCCCCTCCCCACGGACACCCTGTTGTCTCAGAAGCACCTTTTACAGAAGTCTGGGACAAAGGCACAACTTCCTCCTCCTCCTCCCAGCTGGCAGTAAAGGAGCAGCAGTTGCACTTACCTACGATCCTCTGCCCGTCCTCTGTCCTCAGGCGAACGATCTGCATTTTCACATTAGTGCCACTGACAGAGGCCAGGACTCCCTCCACCTTCGTCCACACGCTGAGCACGGAGCCGCACAGCACGTAATAGGTGCGGCAGCGCAGCCCCACCTCGCACACCAGGCCCAGCCCCGCCTTCTTACAGTTGCCTCTCCTGCAGACACAGGAAATAAAGCAGCTTTCAAAACAGTTCTGCAGAAGAGAAAATATCCAATTTCATCACAAATGAGAGGTGAAGTTATTTAAGGTGTTACTCAGTCGAGTGGGGGCTGTGGGACACACTAAGGGATGGCAAGGCTGGATGGTAAAGTGATCTACAAAATGTACAGAGACACTGCCACTCTCAGGGGAATCAGTGATGGCGTGGGAAATGCTGGGATCTGATCAGGGCATTCAGGAGTTTCAATATCAATCTGAAACTTCCACCAGTTGTGCTGCTCCTCAGGAATTCAGCCCTAGCTGAGTTCGGACACAACAGGCAGCACAGGAACAGCTGTTTCTCCCATCCATCTCATCTCTACATGAAGTATAAACATTTCCCTCCCCTCCCAAATATCATCTGAACTATCAGATCGCAGCAATAGCTCACATCAAGACACTCTGAGCACAAGCTACCCCTGGGTCATTGCACTTGTACTGAGGGTAATTTATACAAGAGCATTCAGCCCACACATCAGGACTTCAGGGGCAGTGCAAAGCTCTGTGTTTTCACTTTAAAGTTGGGTCATTTGATTGGTCATGGGACAATTTCTCTTAGGGAAGAAGGAAGATTATCCAAGAGTAACAGAAGAAGTGAAAAAGCAGTTGCAATGGAAGTTCCAGTGAAAACACTGACCAGTAGGCGTGGGTGCAGGTGTCTGCAGAGGAATTGTACTGCTCCAGCCAGTGTGGCAGAGCATCCTCAGAGGGTACCTGGCAGAGTGGGAGTAGAGGAAAACACATCAATTGCCAGAATTATATAAAAACACCAGAAAAAGAAAGCCCTTGTACTTATTTTCAAAATTTTTTTTTAAAGTTTAAAACAAGCATGATTTTAATGGTTACCTTCTTATATTTCTTTTTCAGGTCTGCACATGTTTCTAGTTTGAGTTGTTTCCCAGTATTTGGTCTGTATACTAAAAAAAGCTTCTTTTTAGGATTCACTTCTTTTACTAGAATTGCTGTTTTCTTGTTATTTCTTATCTGCAAAAAGAAAGACAAATCAAAAACTTGTTAAATTTAAACATGATGACAGTGCCTTCAGTGATTCAGTTCTTTACAGAGTAATGGGAGTGTGTAATACCTAAACCAGCAATAATAATCCACCTCTAGAACACAGAGATCCACATTAACCTCCCAGGGAAAGCACCTGCTTTCTTGATACAGGTTTAAATAAGAGCTATGATTTTGGGCTGATATTCCTATCAGAAAATATCCTGAGATATAAAAAGGAGCACTTCACACTCATCATTAAAAACAAATTTAAAGTGAATTTGTAAAACTCCAAGTATTTTGCAAAACTGAACAGTGATTACTTTGAACAGGAAATTTTTCAGGTTAAATTTCCCTGGACATAAACCAAGAGACACAAGACCCTTACCTGTAGTGATAAATAAAACCCATCATCTGGACCTGTCTGTTCAGCCCAGAGCTTTGTTGCTTCATCCCAAGACATTCCTCTCTCCACACTGATCTACAAGAGAGTGGGAATATTTGAGTGGGAACAGACTTGAAAACAGTTCCACATACAGGAACTAAACCTGTTGTTTAGTGCTTTTTGTATGTAAGTTTTGATAAAGATGATCCAGAATTAACTTACTGTGTACAGCTCCACATGTCCAGAGGTAGAATATCCAGGAGTTAAAAACTTCTTAACATCTGCCTTCCTTACTTTCTCATCCCCAGAGCCCAAATCTGAAAAGAAAAGCCCAGTTTTCTTCTGTTTCTCTGGTCTCACACAAGTACAGGAGTTTTATTTACTCATCAACTATTTACTCACCCAAGATGCCCATGTCGTATCTCCCATTCTTTTTAGCATTTTGAATAACTGCATTTAACGTGTCTGAGAAGTACTGGAACAAAGCGTTCTGCTGATGGACTTCCATGCCCAGAATTCGATTCAGAAACTTCCCTATATTGTTATAATCTTAAAAAAAAAAAAAAATTAAATACATGTTTTAGGTCAACAAATATAAAGTTTGAGTGCTGATTAAGAGCTTGTTGTTATCAGAGAGTCTTAAGGACTATTTAAATCCAAGAAAATATGAAGTTCTTTAAAAAAGTAACTTTTTAGGTAGTTTAAGATAGAACTAGTCCTGTTGCCAGGAATCCACTGTCATGGCATGGGATATTCCCAGCAGCATCCCAAAGCTACACTGAACACTCCATACCTTTATCAAGGGTCAGGATTCCAGATCTGTCCTCCACATTGATCAGGCCCACCCCGATCAATCCCTGACGGACATCTAGGAAAGGGAAGGAAGTTCAGTCAGAGCTGCTCTGCCATCTAAAAATAACCCAGTGAAGTAACAGCTTGTTTAGCAATGGGATCCAATTCCCAAACTGTGACACCCCTCAATTCCATGACTTCCAATTCCTACCTAATACATTAACAAGCAAGCCAGGCCTTTGCCTTCTGTCCCTGCAGGAAGCACAGGCAGTGAAAACCACCAGTGGCCCCATGGATGAGAACAAGGTATCCCAATGGATAATGGGAAAAGGCAGTTAAAGAACTGGATATAATGTCCAGGCCAAGCAGATAGAGAACATTCCTTTTATTGAGAGTTCCCAGATCTTGTTTCCTACGTGAACTTCAACATTCAAGCCTCGTGCACAGACTCTCCCTGGTTGTTATTCCCACCTGGCCCAGCTGGTCAGTTTAAAAAGCAACAATGTTTTGTAGCTCTCCAATTATTTGCATTTTCTGCCTCCTGGAGAAGGATCAAAAGGAAGCTATTGCAGCCAGTGAATTATCTTACCTTTGAAGAAGTCTCCAGGAAAATCAGGAGGAGGTGACACCATTGGGGAGTCCAAGTTCACAATGGATTTCATCACAATCTCCAAAGCATTTCTGCCATACTGTGCAAGGAAAAGAAAGTTATTCTACCAGCGGGATCCAGGGTTTGTGCCCCAAGCACACACAGTTTGATTCACAATAAAACATTTTCCTCTGCAACAGTGAAGGGAATTGCTTATTACCTTTATGTAGTGTAGCTTATAAGTGAAAACAAAGCAGCCTTAATTTCTAATTAGAACTGCCAATCTTTCAGCTGTGATGGAAAGGACACACCATTTAGTCAAGAGTTTGTTTGCAAAGGCAGAACAGTGATTTACACACATCTGCGTTCCACCTGGCTTTGCAAACAGAATCAAGAATGTTACTGGCTACCTCAGAGAGTGATACAGTTACAGGTGGGAGATGGGATTGTGGAACAAGCACCACAGCACTGGTTTTCCAACAGAAAAAGAACCATCACCTTGTTGTCAAAATTGAATCTGCTGAGGTCTCGAGTTTCTGTGGCCCTTCTGTCCCCGTGGGTGAGGGCTCCCTGTTAAGACACACAGTTGTCATTAAACAGAATTTTAAGAAGAAGAAATCTAAGTTGCATTTTCTCAAATGAAGGTTCAGATCACTTGAACCCATCTTACCAAGCTCTCCAGTCTCTTTGCAACTATGGATGCAAATCTTTGCTCCCCTGCCAGTTCAGAAATGAGGAACACGTACTCTGGAGCAGTCACTTGGTTGGATCTGTGAGTTCTTCCTGGATAATTAAACAGGAGCACACATGTCAAATTCCACTTCTTGGAATATTTCTAAAAAGCTATGAATTGTGTAGAATAAGGAAAAAAGCTAGAACTTAATCCTGCTGAAAATTAAGTTCCTGCCACGTCACAGCCAACAGAAGGCAGCACAGATGCTCCAGAGCTGGGGCAACTTTTATAAAGACACTTGATACATAAATAAAACTCCAAAGCTGCAGCACAGGCTTGTTTGCAAAGTTTCTTTCAAAACTTTGAAGACAATTAGCTGTGACTGCAGATAAAGCTGATTCTGCTCATGGGTGAAGAAGACTGGAGGGGTTCTTTAAGAGGTCTCTGACTCAATCTGATGTCCCAGGAGCCAGCAGTAAATTCAGTCAGTGTTACTGAGCTTGCTGCAGAAAGGGTACAGACAGAAGTATTTACCAAACTGCTGGATGGCTCTGTCTGCACTCCAGGGCAGCTCCAGGGTCATGTGAACTCTCCGTCTCTGGTTCTTGGCTCTCCGATCTGCCTGCAGGGAGATCCCAGAGCTGGCGGCCTCCGAGATGATGGCGATGTTCTTGGAGCAAGAAAAACACAAACCCAAGATCAAACTTCAGCTTTCAGTGTCTAAGAAAAGTCTCATTAAACAGCTCTTGGCAAACATGGGGCTGCAGTGGTGTCACTGGTACTTGGTCCTTTTATCACAAGGAGGAGGGAGGGCAGACAAGGTGTGGTTCCCTTTACTGGAGGTAAAAATGCTGACGAATTTTGTTTGACTGAAAAGAGGGGGTTTTGCTTTAACTTTTCAACACCATCTCAGTGCAGATGGAAACATGTGGTCCATGCTGCAGTCTTGCCCTCCCAGAGAGCAGGTTTCTCTGATGTTGGCCAGCACTTCAGAAAGAAGGCGAGGGGGAACACAGAAATTTGTTCCAACAGTAACAGAGAAGACAAAAAGTTGCTGCTAATGCTGTAGAAGGAACAGGATTCGGCCACTCTGGTGCCTTCAAAGAATGAAAATGTCTGGACTGTGCATGAGTCACTTACAGGAACTGAGTCTTTACCCTCAAGTGTCACAACAGACCACACGAGTTCCACACAGTGACATTTACTCCACTTGCCCTCTTGTGGCAGCACAGCCCAAGTGAATCACTGGGAAGGGTTTTCCCCCCTCCTCCTTTTTTATCACCTTCAATCCTTCCATTACTCCAGTCAGGATTTTCTTTCAGAGTGCAATGTAAAGGACAAAAGCCATCACCCTTTTACTTCTCAATCCTTGTTAGGTTTAACAACCTCACCTTTTTCCCTGAAAGTTTTTCCATACCAAGTCAGTGGCTTTCCCCATCTCCCAGTTTCATTATTACCTCTTGGAAGGAGAGGAACACATTGATTTGAGAAACAAAACACACAGCAGTGAACAGAAGATGCTTATTAACTAATACTCATATACAGGCCCTCTCCAGCTGTCCTGTGGCCCCCTTTAGGTACTCAAAGACCACAATATGGTCACTGGAGCTTCTCTTCTTCACAGAAACAATAACTTAGACATATTTCTGTAATGTATTTTGATTTAAAATTGAGATACAACAAAAAGATGTCTCAGCATTCCAGTGGAATTTTTCATCCCTTCTCCTGCCATTCCTTATAAAAGCACAGTCAGAAAGGGGAAACCACAATTTTTCACTGCTCCTTTCCTAATCAGGCAATGCTTTATCCCAACGCTGCTACGAGTCACTGTGCAGTGATGGTTGAGCCACAACTCCAACAGGTTTGTGTTGCTGCAGCATCTGGCATGTTTATTCTCTGTAGGGATTACCTTATCTCCATCCATGAACCTCTGCTTTTCGGTGATGTTCAGGATTTCCACAGGCACGTCCAGCTCGGACCTGGACTCGTAGGAAATGCTGCCGTCGTCGTTGCTCACAACGCGCCCCTTGCGGCCCGTCATCTGCCACGGGAAAAGGGAACACAGGCTCATTGTGGCAACACCAAAACCACTCCAGGACCCAAAGCCCCAAGCAATGTTGCTATTTATTCATGTACCAACCTTCAAATAGTCAGTAATTTACTCCAGGTGCCAAAAGCACTTTAGAGAACCTGGGTTATGTTTTGGTTGATGCCGTTCCCTGCTATGTGGAACTCTGATTTCGAGGTAACTCAGGGGACCAAAAGCACAACAAAGCATTTCTGTGTAAAAATGTCGTGTTATGCTACTGTTCATAAGGGATTCACCAGCAGTACTAAGAAAATAAACTCAACAGACAGCTTAGACTGTCACTGATTTTGACAGGGGGCCTTTTAAATCACAGCAATGTTTCAACCTGATAGAGACAGGCAGCTTGAAGATGTTTCTGAAGTTATTGAGAAAGAGAATAATTAATCAGGTTTTTCATTAACACACCCTGGTCCCTAATCTCCATTGTCTTGGAGGATGAACTAAAGCTTCAAATTGACTACAGCCAGTAAAATAGACCCCTGTAAAGCAAGAGGAACTGCTGTGATTTACCCAATGGGAAATTATCAGGCCCTGAACTAACCCCTTCATCCATTCAGAGCTCCTCTCCTAACACAATCTTCAGGTTTCTCTAATTCAGAGCAAGGTAACCTCTACTCTCACGACCTGGGAGATTACTGCCTGGAGCTGACAAACCAGCTCTCTAAAAACACACATTTTTCTAGCTGTGCACACCAGCCTACCTCTGCAACGTTTTCAGGGCCCCCCAGTTCATCTATAAGCTCATCCAGCGTATTGGGTGGAAGATCTTCAGCCAGCTTTTCCAGTTTATCCAGCAGTTCTTTTTTCATTTGTTGGGCCCTTTCCACAGCATCCTGACTCGTTACAAAGCTGCTGTTCGTGTTGCTGTTTGCTGGAATTTAAGAGAGACTCTTTTGAGATTTAGGAATTTTATTGCCCAAGTGCTGAGAAAGTGAATCAACATCAAAGCAACTCCTCACCAGACGTGTTGGTGCTGGAGGTGGTGGTTCCAACGGTGGAAGTGAAGCAGCTGGGTCGTTTGGATCCCAGGCCAGAGGCTAGTAAGGCACTTTGAATGGAATCTGGGTCTATGCTTTTCTTCTTTTTCTTTTCTTTATTCTTTTTATGCTCTTTTCTAATGAGCCAGGGATCTGAAGTGAAATAAAAAAGTTTCCAACAGTTACTGAACAGCCCATCCTTCCCTTTGAAAGAAATACATTCTCAGTGCAAAGAGTGACTCACAGAAGTCTGAACTCCAGTGTGTAAAATCTAATTGAAGATTTACCTTCTAGTGCTAATTCCAGACTCGTTGGGACTAAAACTACATGCTTAGCAAACACTTATTTGGTGTTCAGTCGAAATGGTTAGGAGAGATTTTCTGCTTATTATTTGCAAGCACAGCTACTCGCTCGATGAAACACAAACTGTCTTACCATCTTCATCATCCTCACTGGATTCATCTCTGAATGGGTTGAAGTCATCATCATCTCCAGAACTCAAGAATTTGGAGCTCTCATTGTCACTTTCTTCGTTGTCTGAAGCATCAGACTCACTTTCACTCTCGTCAGAGCTGCTGCCTGCAAGGCCCCCAGTCTTGCGAGCTTTCTTGGCTTCCCTGCTTATCTCTTCACCTGCTCCATCACCCCAGAGGAAAAGGAACTCAGTTTAAAGTTTGCAGTCAACACTTTGAGGTTTGTGTTACCACTGCTGCACACAAACTAGAAAAATACTCAACTAAAACCAGAACTCTTTAGAAGACTCTAAGTTTTAAGCAAGATCTCTCTCCCAAGTTTTTTATCATCACCTGCTTCTGGGCGAGAAGATAATCAGCTTGGGAAGGGGGGCGTGTCAAGCTTCTCTTTATTGAGCCTCAAGAAAAGAAAGCAATTCTTTGTGTGACTGCATCAGGAAATGGGGCTGTGCAAGGCATTTTGCACCCATAACAGATCAATCCAATTTTGAGGAAAAAGTGCCCAAAATGCACAGGCTATGGTGCTTCAGCAGCAGCTTTAAAACCTGCTAATGGAAAACCCCAACTAAAGTCTCAGAGACCTGCAGTACCTGCTCTTACATGAATGACTGTACAGATATTCCCATGTTTTATCCCAAGTTCACCCCCAGGCAGCTCTCAAGCTGCCATTTCCACTGTGGCATTAGTGAAGAATGGCAGCGTTACCTTTTCGTTTCTTGACTTTGCTCTCCTTGCAAGGGCTGTCTCGGGGTGAATTGTTGTTACTTTGAGCAGTCAAGTCAATGCCCAACAAGCTGAACAGCTTCTTCCTGTCAGGAGCTGGAAAGTGCTTTTCAATAAGAGACTGGAATACTCCTCTGTGTAAGAAAAAAAGGGTTCTTCAGTGGAATTTGCATTTATTTAAAGTACAAAGCTGTAACATTTTAACTGCTTGACCTCTCTGAAGAATGATTCTTTGTGAGTGCACACAACCCTGGGTATTCTCACCTACAAGGCTGTATTTGTCACCTTAAAAGCAGGAGACATTTATTTTACAGCACTGGTACTTAAATTTGGTTTTGCTAACAAGTGGTATTGCTACTGCCAATTTTTTATTGCTCAGTTTCAGTAACAGATTAATTTAATTTATTAAGATCTCCAGCTTGGCAGCCTCGGGATTGGCTCTGGTTCACCTCAAAGAGGGAAGTCCTGGTTTGCCACCTGCTCTGCTTTAAATGCACACTCAGCAAGGCTTCCCCTCCTCCCAGCTGGAGCAGGACAGTATGAGCTGTTCCCACCTGACAACATTTTGGGATGCCACAAAACCCAGGAATAACCAAGGAATCACCTGAGCAATACTGTCAGACCTTAGGGACAGGAAGCTGCAGTAAAGAACTGCAGTACTAAAGATTCCCAACTTTCTGTGCACTGAGGAACCTCTGACACGTGAAAGGACAAATGACACACACACACACAAAGCAAAAGAACAGTTCTAAAACTTCAGTCTTACTTTGCTGTGGAAACAAAGTCGTTCAGTTCACCTCCCCCTTCCTCCAGAGCTTCCAATGTTCTCGCTTCCCCTGTCGACTGCAGGCCAATGACAACACACTGAGGGACAAATGAACACCACACACTGTCACCAGGTCTGAGCTGCAAGTTTATTTTCTCTGAATTTCTGCTCACTAAATGGCTTCAACACCATAAAGTGCAAAAATCGTTTGCATTATATATATATATATCTATAAATTATCTAATAGCTTTACAAATAAGAAAAATATTGAAAAAACAAAGAAGTTTTGATCAACTTACTTTACCATTCTTGATTTCCTCCCGAGCAAGCTGCACCACCCTCTTCACCTTGGAGGCTATGCAAAGGTACTTGAAAAACCTCTGGTGTGCTGACCAAAACTGCCCCCACATGGACTTCTTCATGCGCTGCTCGGCGTCGATGAGATCGGCCGCCTGCTGGAACCTCTCCCGAGCGCTGACCCACTGAACAACACGGGGTTAGGGGATTTACAGGGTGCATTTCAAGGCTCAGAGATACATTGTTTAATATCCACATAGAGACAGGAGAGTTTAAAGTTACAGTATTAAGGAAACTCAGCACAACAGCAAAGCTCGCAAAACAAACCAGTTATGGTTTAGTAAATTAAGCGATTACTCTCTTAATAAAAAGCAGATAGATTTGCATTACAAGCACAGCAAACACACAGAGTGTTTTCTAATTATCTAGATTCTCCATTAATACATTAAGAGTGCAGAGAGCACTGGCCATAATTAATTATTCAGCACCATCCCAAGAAGAGAAGAACCCACTGCCTGGGTTTGCCTGCATGGAGGCAGAGGAGAACAAAGGCAGGACCAGCAGAGCTGCTTTAACTTGGGCAGCAGTGACCAAAGTCCCTGCAGTACTGCTACAAGGCAGGGGATTTTGGCAGGTACTGGAAGATCCAACCAAAACTGCACCTTTTATGACTCAGAACAAGAATTAACAGCTTTTGCCAAGTCTTAAATGGAGAAATCTTTATATTAAAAGAGACGAGGAGATTACACTCCCATCTCTCAACAGGCTATTTGAGGAGCGTTCAAGTTTCAGCCAACTTCAACCTCTCAGAGCTCAACACAGAAAGTAAATTTCAGAAGGGGGTTCTTACCAGTTTCACAGATTTGTTGTACATTTTAACATATTCCTGGGAAAGCAGAACTTCGTCGATTTTGAAAGTTACACCTGAAAAGCTCAGCTGCCTGGCTATGTACATTCCTCTCAGCTTCATATCCATAGCAACGATTTCCATGGCACCAACACCTCTGAAATAAAGGAACACGTTAAGGAACACATCAGAATTTTCAAGAGCAAGGATTTGTTAAGAAAACCCCGAACCCACAAGCTCAAGTGCTCTAGAAGAAAACAGCAAGCTTATAAAAAAGGTTTCTGAAATCATTAGTGCTGGTTTGTTAAACACATCCAATCAGGGGGGTTTGAAATTTAGCCTTTACATAAAACTGTATCCCTTGCCTTGTGAGAATTAAGTGCATCCCAAGAGGTAAAACTCAGTTATTTTTTTCCCCCAGTGACCTAGGAAGCATTTGGAGACAGCACCTTACAGACTGTAAGTGGATAATGGAGTTGGTCCAAATGTTAACAGAATCTTGTAATTTTATAGATTCCACTGAAGATTTGAAACAATTAATACAAACTGCAGTGAGCCATCCAGATTCATGCTGGCATGAAAATGATTTAATTATTAGGTAACTTCTGTTCTCTCCAGCAGCAACACAACTTCAGCAATTCCTTGAGAGCACAGAAGTCACTGCAAAGCTTTGCTGCTCCACAGGCTTGGGGAGTCATTTCATTATTGCTCATCTGATCCATACTCAGAAATGAAGTGAGACCACACTTGTACAGTCTAGAGAAGTCATGCATCAAGCAGATGGTAAATAAAACGCACACTAAGCTTTCTGAGGTGTTCAACATTCTTTAGGTAGGCAAAACGTGTTACATGAAGTTGCTCACCTACCAAAGAATGCAGCAGTGGTGTTTTCTGACCCCTCCCATCTAGTTTTATTGACACATTCTGAGGTAGGAAGCACTTTGCCCCAGCAGACACAATCTCCCTGAGCTGGGTTCTTGTGCCAGGAAGCACAAGAAGGAGACTTCCTCCTATGAAATTGCCTGAGCTGATGCATAAACAGAGGCCTCCTGCAAACACTGAGCCATCAACACTGGGCACACACAGGAGGTCTCAGGGGGAGCAGCAAAGTCTTTTCCTTTCCTAACACCCACATTAAGGGTTTTTTTGCCAGCAAGCTTCTAAAACCCTCATATTTTCCTGGAAGCAAGAGAAACATGCTATTTTTCACCACCTAAGATAAAGCACATTTCTGGCAGAGTTCAGGAAGTTCTTGGTGTGACAGGACATGTCTGCAGAGGACTGAGTGAGTGAAGACAAGGACCTGCAGAGCACAGCTACGTGTGCTCCTGCTGCAGGTCTTGGAGATTTTACCTTCTTTCAACAGCCTGAATAAAGTCACTGAATTCCCTGAAGGGAGTTCCTTCCCCCCAGATTCCCAGTCGGTTCATATAGGCCATGTTTCTTGGCTCAGATGCACCTGAGGAGAAGAGCAGAGTGTGAAGCAGTGGCAGCACAGACACTCAGAGACCCCGAGGGCCAAGCCAGCAGCACATACCTGTGGCACTGGCATAAACAACCCTGGCTTTGGGAAGTTTATTTTGAAGCTCCAAGACGGCCAGACCTGTCTTTGTTGGTTTGGAGGAGCCAACAGGACACAGATTCTTCGCTTTGTGACACTCGTCAAATACAATCTGAGCTGTCGTTAAGGAAAACTCCTTCCCACATTTTTAGAACGGCAAACAGAAGGCAAGAAAAACTGCTGATTACAACAGGTAAATTGTAAACTCCAGGAGACACTAGTCAGTCATTTTTCAGTAAAAACCTTGGGAAGACAACTGGGAACACAATTGCCAACACCAGAGCTCTTGAGAATTTTTGATACTCAAAAAAAATTTTTTTAATAATTCACTGCAGAGAACTTGAGTGTAAAATTAAAATATGGTGCTTAAGAATCTTTGGTTTTGTTACAGAAAAAGCAGAAGCTTCCCTCTTGTACCTGAGCTGTGTGGCAATAAGATGATCATAATACTTTTGGCACATTGTTTGTAAAACTTCAAGTCTCGTGTCAGAGCATGCACACAGCTGACTGCCAACACAAACAAAGAACAATACCCACAAATACAAGATTATCTTTACAGATTGCAGTTTAAACAGAAGTTTGGTTAGAATCAAGTGAACTCCAGGCAAAGGATACAACTCCATCGAAGTCTTCACCACACCAGTGAAGCAGCTGCTTTAATCTGGTTTTGTATTTGCCCCCAGACTGACTTTCCCCGATAAGAGAGGAATAGGTGGCAAAGATGACACCTTTCTTCACACTTCCATTATGTTTGGAAGAGATTTTCCCATACTTGAACTGCAAGAAATTACAGAAATGAATCAAAAGAGATCCCTCCTCAATCCCACCTCCCAGATGATTCAGGGATGCTGGTGATAACCTTAAAGGTGTGAACACTGGGACCTCCCATATCCCACCTCCTGAGTCAGGGCACAGCTGACATGGGGCATATTTCAATTGTTTAAATTATTTAAATACATCCTCAAAGAACACCAGAGCTGAGGCTTCAAAAGCTTAACAGACACATTCTCTGGCTACACACTTTCCTTCATTTAAATACAACTGAGAGTTTAGTTTCAATGTATCCCCTTAGAGCCAATACCTCCAAAGTGTGTTTACTTCTGCTACCATTAAGTGATGATTTCTGAAGCTTTAGTTTAGAAATTAAGAACTCACAAAGCCAAAATCAAACTTTAAGTTCAGTGAATTCAACCAGCAATCACACTTCACAATTTAAGTGGCTAATCCCGAGCAGAGCCACAGTCTCCAAAAATAACTGCTCACACCACTGCTGCTTTAACAAATCACTGAGCAAGCCCATTATTCCAGCATTACACACAAAATGTGTTACATCTAAAATGTGCACTGAGAGATAGAAAGGCAAAAATTCAAATGCTACAAAGCTTTAAAGATTTGAAGAGTACTTCAACTTCCTAGAAAATACTCTACTAGCAGTGTCAGTAGAGGTTTGAAGAGTAATTAAAAAAAAAAGCACATGCTAAGACTTAATCCTACAAGGGGCCTATTTACATGATTAACTTAAAGCTCTGTGTGGTTCTTTGGGAGATTAAGGCCTGTCAAACAAGGCCCAGACAGCACATTTACTGAAATGAGTCCATTCTCGCTCTCAGAACACTCAACATGCACGACCCATCACACGGTGTACCTGAGGCTCTGCCTCAACCCTACATAGTAAAAAGTTTCCACACCTTGTTTAGTGAATGAACCAAGATGTTTTTGGCTCCAATGTCCCTCAAATCTCGTTCAGCGTCGTATTTCAGATCATTTGACACGCTGAACCTGGGGACACAAAACGAGGCATGTTCTGTGAGTTGCAGCACCAGCTCAAAAAGCAGTTGCTATAATTTTTGTCAGAAGACAGATGACCCTGCATTGAAGTCATCCAGTCACTGCAGTGTCTGCTCTACCAAAGCCTCACACACTTACCAGACTGCTCTTTTTCTGCCTAACAAGTAATTTTCATAGATTATTCCAGCTATGGTCCTTCCTTTTCCTACACCAGCACCATCACCTATCAAGAATCCAGCTCTGTCTCCATTGGGCAGGAATGTTTCATGTTGCTGTAGGAGAAAGAACAAAGAACTCGTACCCATTCTCCAGAACACATCACTGGGGATTGTCACACAGGAGCAAACATCAGAAACATCCTATTGGAGAAGACCAGTGGTCCAAGCAAACTCCTGGCAGCAGGAAAAGGGGATTTTATTTAAGGAAAGCATATGAGTTAAACTGCTTTATGGGATCCATTCTTCCCTCAGCACCTCCAACTGCTCTTCATATCCTGTGTCATTCTTTCAGTGCCTTTTCCTAACGCCCCAACAAGCACTTCCACAGCCTTTGACAGCAGCAAGACCCAGACAGGCAGAGCCTGTGGAAAGCAGGGTTGTTCTACCCATTTTAAAGCAATCTCTCCTTTCACCAGGTTCTGTTTTGGTTTCGGGTTTTGTGGCTATCACTGACTTTGATTATGTAAACCTGTATTTCATTCCCAGTCCTTTTTCTCCTCTCCAGCCCCAGCTGCCCCAGCCACACTGGGTTTTTTTCAGTGTGGGCACATTGAAGTTTAATTCAGCAGCAAAAGAACAGTCCAATCTTGCTCTCCATACCCCTCCTAGTGACGTCAAACAGGGCTCAGCTTCTCAGCCTGCTGCAACTGCAGCCATTAAGTTATTTCAGAGAAATGAAAAATTTCTAACTTGTTCTTCCTGAGTTTTAAGGCAGTTGGAGAACAGCATTATGGAAGTGGTTTAGAGGAAGCTTTCCTAGGTGTATTACCCCCCATTTATCTGAACTGAAGCTCACCTGCCACCTCCTAATGCAACTCAAACCTTTAAGCTCTTATAATTTTATCTCCTCATAAACCTGACATCGCTATGCCTGTCAGACAGTAGTTTTTCTTCTTAAATTCCCTGTTAGCTTTTAAGCTGCACTGATATCCGGCCTACCTGGGCTGCATAAGTGATTGCTTCGAGTTGCAAAGCTGACAACCAGCCGCTGTCAATTGTTTCCTCTGATATCGACGTCTGGTACCACACGTCGGGAGGAGTCACGCTGGACAACGAGCTGGTTTCCACCACGGGGTCAGGATGGCGGAGCCCAATTTTTACTGGGTGAAAAGGAAGGGAGGAGATGAAAACATAACCAAGAGCTCTGGTGCTGCAGCACAAGTTGTTCTATTTACCAAAACAAATCATAGTTGTGATTGCAAAGGTTGAAGTCAATAATGTTTCACTGCCATAGTTTGTCAAGTGTTAAATGAAGGAACACGTTAACCTGACTTTTTAACTGCAATCTTACTTTCTCTTCTCACCACCTTCCCCCAGTTTGTATGAAATGAAGATCAAATTCACTTCATAGAAAATTAAAGTATTTCTGGACTTGTCATGTTTGAGAAAAACCAGCCTGGACCTTGTCTTCCCAAAAGGCCAGAGACAGCCTCAGGATGCCAGAATCACAAAAGCAACATTCTTCTCTCTATTTACATAGTGCCTTTTTTAAGCAGAATGAGAGGAGAAAAGATTTAGAACAGACATGGTTTAATTGCTGACAGATCTCATCAGTGACAATAAAAATTAACTGTTTAGCTACAGACTCCATGCAAAATGTTTTGCCTTGCTTATACAGCAGGTCAACAGCGTGCTTAGGAAACAAGAGAACAGCTTTCTGTCAATGGGCACAATAAAGAGAAAGGAGAAAAGACAGGAGATGGTAATTAACAGCAGTAAAAAGTCACTTAAAAGAAAAACCAACCAAGAACCAGTTCTAAGTAGTCAGGCAGGAACAATGCAGGAAGAATGTGCTCAGGATGATTTCACACCAAAAGACTCAAAGTGGATTTTTTAAGTGTAGCAGTGAGCAGTTAATCCCCTCACAAAATTTCCTCTGCTGAAGCACAAAGCATCTTAACACAGGTAAAAAAACAAACCTCATCTTGGTTAATCAGTCATATCTGTGAAACAAATACTGCTCAAAGATACACTAAAGAATTCCTCTTCTATTAAAAAAAAAAAAATAAATCCATGTATCTTCCAAGCACTGTAGAAGACAAAAAATCTCCTAGGAAAACCCACCACATATTTGGGTTCTTTTAACCTGACTCAGACAGTAACTTATCTGTTTTCTGCTGTAATTACAACCCAAATTAGCTCTGAAAGCACTTCAGCCTTTGGCTGGAACTGAACATCAGCTCGTACGTTTTATTGGCATGTACTCAGCGTAGGTCTCGGCATGGCCCATCTCCTCTTCATCTTCTTCCTCAGGTTCCTCCTCCTCTTTCACTGCTGGCACTTTCTGCAGGAGAGAAACCCCCCTGGTTAGTCAAACAGCACATGGTTAATATTCCATGTCCTGAAAACGAACAGGAGAAAGGAAATGAGGCCAAACTTGCACCGGAGTGTTTTAAACACACGGGCTGGCTGAATTAGGGAAGAGCTGGGAAAGCCACAGACAGGAGTGGAGATTCCTCAACTCTGAACAACCCCTCAAAGACACAAAGTCAGGAACTTTGCAAGGAGATCAAGTACCCCAAACTTGCATGAGCAGAATTAAGAAGAAACTCTCCTTACAGTGTATTAAAACCAGAGTATGACTTCAAGAAAACCTCCCTGAAAACACAACAGCCTTAATTTCCAAGTACTCCCCTCGAGTCTGGTGCAGTTTACACTCATGATGTAGTTTTACAGCTTTGGGGAATAGTTACAGTAGTCCCAGCTCTATCCAGAAGTCTCTGAAACCTGACAGTTCCCCACTTTTTACTGTGGCCTTGATCAGTGTAAGTATTTCAGTATTTGTGAAGTACTTGCTAAATGACAAATCAAACATCTTCAACAATTATTAATATTTAACCCAAAAGTGATCTCAAAAGCCCTCTCTATGCCAGTGACTGAGGAGCAGAGCTCTTCCCAAATTCAGCCTGAGTCAAGCTACCAGTGAAGATGCCAAAACTCAATTACAGCATCAGACTGTAATTTTATTACGTTTAGAAAATTGAAAGATACTCAATTTACATCTTCAATCCAACCGCCCCGAGGACAGCTGTGCCAGGGGAACTCCTCCAGCTCTCCCCACTGGAAAACAGCTATTTCCAAAGCAAATGTCTCATCCCAGAGCAAGTGATGTGCTTAGCACCTTTCATCAGCACACCCCTCTCCACACACACAGGGAGGTTGTGTTAAGAGCAGTAACTTGTTGCAGTTGTCATTTACTCAGCAGTCTGTGCTTCACACAGCTGTGGGGTTTAGTCATCTAACCAAGTTTCTAATGAAGAAACGGAGCTTTTGAACAAATTCCACCACGCACAAGGCACGGATGAGTAACCCTGAAACTGGCCCCAGGTGCTTGTGGCCAGTAACACACTCATCTGGCAAATTCACCTCCACCACTTACCACAGTAGGTGAGAAACTTCTCATCTTAATGTCATTTATCCATATTCTTGCCACCTCTTTCGTGGAAGCCTCCTTCTTCACTGCACCATTGCTTAGGTCAGCTGCAAAAGAAAAGCTGTGGTTTAAGAGGAATTCCCTCCAAACAGCAACTCAAATTAACATTTAGACGTTTAAAATACCAAGTAGGACACTGATGCTTCAACACAATCCATCGATGCTTCTGAGTAAATTACCAAGTCCAAGCAAGGAGTTAAATCCTGTTCCTCCTTTGACTGAAGGAGCTCCCCATGCAGTGCCACTGACAGTTGTGTATTAGTTTCAATATTTAACAGAGATTATTTTCCACCTTCACCAAATCTATACACAGGATTTCCAGCTACTCCATCTTGTGAGCTTTTGAAGTTTAACAACAAACCAAAAAGCCCAGTGTTTCAACAGAAAGGAACTTACCTGGTGCTCTGGTGGCATTTACCACCTTAGGAGAAACTACAATTAGTTCTGTAAAACAAAAAGTCAACACTTTGGACTCAGTTGTTTAAAGTTTATAACAGGATCCTTTAAGAGGACCATTTATTAACTTTCCTGTCCTCAGTCACATTTGGAAGCAACTGGTGATGGGCTCAGTACAGAACAGTGATTTACACAGGGATGTATGTAAAACATTGAAACCAGCTGTCAAGCTTCCATTGTGGAATAAATTTAGCATAATTGCCCCCAAAACCAATTAAGACACTTGCACAAATAAAAATTTTCCTCAAAGACATTGCATAATTCAACTTTTTAATATTTTCCCAATCTAGAACTCCTGCTGCCTGAATTAGATGAGAAGACCCTGTTTCCTTTCAAGAGCTTCTCTGCCTTTCAATTTGCCATAAGTATTGTCAATTTTTTTTTTTATAAAACATGAAAAAAACCCAGAAACATAAGAACACAAGATTAGAAATACAGTTCTGGAATTGCATGTCTCCTTTTCACTTCATACACAAGCTACAGAATCAATATTTTCTACAGCTGTGCCACTGTAACAATTTGTGGATTGTTGTCACCTATTCTGTGCCTCTGTGAGTTCTCACTTTGCACTGAGGGGATAAGTCAGGCCTGGAAAATCTTCTCTCCCTCACTCCTTCACCCCCACCCCAACTTCAGTTGGTGTCTGAACTTTAATTTTGTCAACCACTCCCTAAGAGCAGGCCATGAAATGAGCCACATTCTGCTTTTTGTTTCGGTTCTCCCAGGCAGCTCATTTACCGCACTCTCCATCTGCATACGGAAAATAGGTTATGCCAACCACACCTAGAAAATCAGCAAAGCTCATTCCAGACACAATGAAAATAGAGAAATCCAGACAAAGATCCCGTGCACCTCTCAGAGAAACAACAGCAGAGAGATTTTCTAACTAGTCTGACCTTACCCTCGAGCTGAAATCAGAGCAACAGGAAAGAATTCAATCAGAATTTCACACACATGCAGCTTTTCCCTTATATTAAGTTGCCCACATGTCAGAAATAACACACAGGGAAGTCTTATGAAGGGAATCATGAAATGAAGATGGGAGTGTGGTAACAAAAGAGTTGTGGCAGTTAACACAACATTTCAGAGGTGACATGAACAGGAACAGCAAGTGTTTGGGACTCAAGTTTTTAAACAATGGATCTGATGCCTCCAGTGAAGCAGAGGGACAGAGTTTTCTTTTGCAGGAGACACTTCACAGACAGCTTTTCCCAGGAGTAGCAGCATGTGCTACAAATGTAGTTTGGAAGATGCCACACAAGGTTCTGGTTTGTTACACTTGCACAGCCAGTACAGAGCAGAACAGGAACTGAGGCAGACTCCAGTAAGATGGTTAATTGATTTCGGTAATGCTCAGAGATTAATTTCATCAATTTTCCAGCTGCAATTAAAAATGTCATTTTCCTCATTCCACAAAGTAAATCAAGAGCTCAACTTTTAAGAAACCTGTTGTTTTATACTCCTTCACCCTGAACTGAACACTAATAGAGTCAGAATGAATTTTATCAGTTTTTCCTCACCCACTTCGTTTCACCATGGTATTGTACCAATCAGTGAAAATCCAAGACCATTATTACACTATTTAAAAAAAAGTAAGAAAACTCACTTGCTGCTGTTGCAACTGGTTGGGCAATATTAGGAGGTGGCTTCAGCTTCATGAGTTCATTAAGACTGTTATTCTTGAGCAGATCTTTCAGCTGAATCTGGTCCTTGGAAGGTGCAGTGCTCAAGGCATTCCTGACTGCTGGTGCTGCCACCGAGGGCCGGGTGGTTGTGCTGGTCTGGATGATCTTGGCTACAGTGATGGTCTGTCTGGTGGTGGTGACAGGCGTCGTTTTTGTCATCACAATCGTAGTCCCCAAGGTTGGAAGTTGATTGATTTGATTCAGCACAAAGGTTGTGGTGGATGGTGGTTGCTGGTAACAAAGAATGAGGGAGATTTTCAGAAAACAGCAAAAAAACCCAAAAACCCAGCAGACTTTATTAGCCTTTCATCAACAGGAGACACCAGGTTTAAAAGACACTTGTAATAAGAAGTGACTTCAAATATATTGCTACACATATTTAGGAAGTGTATTTTTAAATTTTATTTTAAGGTAAGGGAAAGGAAAATAATAAAAAAACCCCACAGGATGAAGGATTCATCACCCAGGTACAAGACATGACCACTGCGGGCACAGGAACCCTGAGCAGGAGGTGCTCCAGGAGCTGGAGCAGGTTCCCCTGGAGCCCATGGCAAGGCAGGATGTCTCCCTGCAGCCCGTGCAGGTGACAGTGGAGCACAGATCCACCTGCAGCCCAACCTGGACCCCCCACCAGGGCAGGGGGATGTGCCCAAAGGATGCTGTGACACCACAGAGAGGAGTCCATGTCAGAACAGGATTTCTGGCAGGATCTGCAGCTAATGGAGAACTTCCCAGCCCATGGGAAGGACCCACACTGGAAAAGTTTGTGAAGGAGCTGCAGGAGCAGGGGAGAAGCACAAGGAAGGAGGAGTGGCAAAGACAACACATGATGATGTCAGGAGTGAAGTTGAGCCCGGGACAAAGGGAGGAGTGGGGGGGAAGGTATTTTTAGATTTGTTCTTATTTCTCATTATCCTACTCCATTGTCAGCTGGCAATAAATTCATGTCCCCAAGCTGAGGCTGGTCTGCCTAAGACAAATTGCTGATCTCCCTGTCCCTGGCTCAACCCAGGAGCCATTCACCTCAGCATTTCAGCCTCGGTGTCACTGAGGAGGGGAAGGGATCAAGGAGCTGGGTGCCCAGCCCAGGTGAACCCAGCACACCCCCAAACCCTGGAGCAGCAGTTCTCACCCGAACATTTAACAAGGCTGGAGTAGAAACAGTCTCTGGTTCTTGTTTCACAGCAGCTGCAGCCTCAGTCTCCAGGCCCAGCTCTAATGCACTGAGAGGTACTGACTGCAGAGACAGAGCAGCAGGAAACAAGTTAGCAGCAATAAAACCTCCAGGCTTCTGTTCCCAGGCTGAAACTGTTACAATCTGGCAGATTGAAGGCTATTCTGGAGCTTGAACCTCGTGCTGTGTTACAGTTTTTGTGCATTTTCTAGCAGAGAAGTCAAACTCCAGTGACAGAAGAGTTCTCACACAACACAGCATCCCCCACCTCATGGCCAGAAATTAAACTTATTTATGTTTGTACTGACCTGAAGTGTTTCAAATTGCCTTTTTCGTATAAAGGTTTAAAATGAAGCAGCAAGTTGTTTTCCCACCTCAGTACTACACAACAAGAAGTTCATGCAAACTCCACGTTCTTGAAGCATTTGCTGTGCCCATCACCCTCCCAGCCCTCCCCACAGCCCAAGCTCCCCTGTCCTCCTGTCTGAACCTGCTGAACAGCTGGACTTGGGGCTGGATTGGCAAGAACCACGTCCGGAGAGTCGATATCAAAGAGATCATTTGGACTGATCCCACTCTCACTCAAAGCAGCAAGCAACAGATCCTGTCCTGGCTCCACCATCTCTGGAAAGGAAAGAGAAACACGACTGTAAATACAAGTTACATTTAAGTTTCATCTATTTTTCTGCACGCACAGCACTCCCCTTCCTGGATTTAGTGCAGTCTCCTGTACACAGTTTCACTTTCTAGATTTGCTCTGCTGCTTTTGTTTGTAGCTTTTCCCTCTGTTTTGTTTTTAAAAATATTTTCAATATACCCCCCACATCTAAAAGCAGGAAGAATTAAACAATTTACTGAAATGTTATCATGGCCATAAACTTCAAAAGACACCTTTTCTAGTCTTTGTTGCACTTGATTTTCAAGCATCACAAGCCACACCAAAAGCAGAACTGGTGAGAGCGTGTTATGCTAATGACATGTCTTTGTCAGTGAAGCCACGGCAGGAGGGAAGCACAATTAAAACTCATTTACTTTATCTCCTAACAAGGTGGTGATAAAGAGCTCAAGGAAAGCTTTTCTCTCTTGCTTGCTGTTACATTTGGTTACATTCATTCACCGGAGAACTTTCTGAAAGAGCAAACGTGCCACTATTGGAGTGTGTAACTCCACCTTAAATAGGACACCACCAGCAGGTCACAGGCTCCTTTGTGTGGAGGACAAGCAAAATTAATTTCAAAAAGCTATTCTAGACAGCGTAAAAACTTATTAAAAAGCCAAATGCTCCCCGTTTAAAGATGAAGGGGGAAGATAACGTGTTTCTCTTGCTTAAGAAAGAAACCCTGCACGAGTATTAAGATAAAAATTAAATGATCCCACAGAACTTGAGTTGTTGCCTTTACAGGTTAGGAGACATCTCAAGTAGATCTTCACCCTCTCAACACCCACTGGTAACAAACTCAAAACCCCCAAAGCCAATGAAGCCAAACACCTACTCTAAAGCAGGTAAGAGGAGCAGAATATTTGTTGGCATTTTAGATATTCCTTCCCAAAGAGCATTGCCTTGCTGGTCCCTGGTGCAGGCAGAGCTCAGCACCTCCAGCTGGCTGGGCACAGATTCCTCAGCACGTTTGGCAGAACAGGTAATTCTTGTAAGAACTTAAGCCTGGGGCACTTCATTCTTATTCTTCCTGGTTTTAGTCTGTCCAAGAGCAGGGAGAAACCTTCCCTCAGTGCAGTCACACCAAGAGGGGGGCACCACAAGTGCTCTCAGGTACTGGGACAAGGGGAGGAGACATTTTTAAGCATCAAAGACTTAAAGATACCCCAAAGAATGCCAAAGTCACAAACACCTGGCAGGATTGCCACTGACCACACACAGCCCCATCCAACACCACTGGCTTGTCAGAACCAGACTCTTCATTTTCAAGGCATTTCAGGTGATCAGATAAACTGGCAGGATAGCCTGGTTTGTAGTTAGCAGGTACAGAAGAGTTTAAGAAACATTAAGACACGGAGCAGATTGAATGCACCCACCAGGGCTGTCTCCTGGAAGCCTGAACTGGTCAAGAAAAATGCCTAAGAAGTGACATTCAGCTTCCCCTTTCAGGATTGAGTTTCCCATCTCAAAAAAGGGGATTATTTATATTAATGGGGTAGGATAAAGCCTTCATTTTCATCAGGCTCAAATCCTCCCAGTGACCACCTCCTCTAAGTTTAGACACAGCATTGTTTGCTACCTGCAAACAGGTGAGGGGAGGAAGGCTCAAGAGTGCAGAGGAAGTTTTGGCTTATCAGTAATTTTTGGTGTTCAGAACTCAGGGCAGCCACTGAAGGTGAATTTCTCCACAGAAGGGGAATTCACACGAGTCACCCCATCAAAGAGAAGCACCCAAACACTTCACAATCACAACTTCCCAGGGTCCATCGGGGAGAGGCATCACCACCCTTCCAACAGAGTGCTCAAAGGACAAATAAACTCAAATCTCTCAGTGTCCAACAGAAGGAAGTGTCACTTTGGCCTGGGTGTAGTTTTGATCTCTAAAGGCAGATGACCAACACTTGGTTGGGAGAGAAGTGGCTGTACTGAAGAGAGGCACAGAAAGGCAGAAGCTTGGGAATGTTTGCTTGGAGAGAAACAATTCCTGCAGATGATTCTGGTCCGCTCTCCCAAGGCACAAAGGAAAGGCCTTTCTATGGAGATGAGACTCAAAACAAACCCTCACACCAACCCCACACAAACACACCCTCCCCAGCCATCCTGAAACGGTGTCACCACCCATCAAGTGTCTTTTAAACCAAATTTATCACATCCCAAACAACACTGAACTGGACGTTTTTAACCTCTAAACCCACGATGGCTCAGATACCTTAAAACAATTTCCCAGAGTTCAGAAGTAACACTTTAATTCCTTATTTCCAAGTTTTCACCAGATGACTGGGGAGGGGAAGTAGCAAAGCAATTTCTACAATTGCAGGGTTATCTCCAGTTTGGAAGGATCCCTTTTCACTCAGTAGTCCCCCAGCTTCATCTCTCTCATGAGAACCCCAATTTTGAGTCTTAAAAATTGGTGGTTGCTCACAAGCCAGCAAAAAGTTCAGTAAAACAACAGCAATTGTTTGGCTGTCAGTTGGGACAATGAAAGTTTGAGTAGTTTCAGTTATTTTGTTTCTGTGCACCAGGAACAAAGCTGCATTGTTCGGAACAAAAGGAATTCTGAACTTCCAGAATTTTTACATTAAAAGTCACTGAATACTTCGCACCAATTTTAGGCTTTGTGTCACTCCCAAGCCCCAGTGCTGCCCACCCTCCCTGTTTTAATTTAGCAGGGGAATTAAATGAGGAGAAAAATACAGGAGAGGCTGCATTGTGGTAGCTGAGTTTATTTTCTGTACCACATGCTGGTTAAGCCTAAAAAACATTATCAGGCTGAAACAGCTCCATAATCTTGCAAGGTAGGAGGCTCCTCAGTTTAAGTGAAAAGTGACTTTATCAAGCTCTGCAGCTCAGCCTTGGCAACTCTATATAAGGACCTGTTTGCCACATCTTCAAAAATCTCCAGAAGAAAATACTTATTAAAAAGTTGTGAATATTACAAGCTGTTCCTTCAGCATTTCATCACTCCAAGAGCTGTTTTGAGTGTGCAGAATCTTGCAGATAAGATTGTCTATGTTTAGTGAGGTTGGTCAATGTCACCGAGCAAGAATCAACCTATGAAATAAAACTAAAAAAAAAATGCATTTATAAAATTTCAACAGTAGTAGTTTCTCAATTATTTTCTTTGTATTAAGAACAAAAAATTGTAAACTGCTGCCATTTCGAGAAGGGCTGCCAAAAACACACCAAGCATTTCTCTCCTGCTGAAAAATACAGCCTAAAACTTTGATAAAAAGACAGTTTTGCTACCACTCTTTGGTATTATGGAAATAATTTCTGATTTAAAGACACAAAACCAGCATGCAATGTTTAATATTATGTCATGTATCCATGCCAACCTGGCTCTGTCTCTCCTTCCATTTTAGCTTTGGTACAAAGCAAAACACACACACAAAAAAAAAAAGGAGAAAAAAAAAGATTTTAAAACACATGTCAAGCAACCTGCTCTGTTTGCCCTGAGGATGATAATGGTTGAATCCCAAACAATGAGAAGGCTTTGGATTTTCAGCTCTGGGAGTTACAGATTGGAACCCTGCACGCCTGAAGTGCTTATTTAAAAGCCATCATCACTTCCAGGATCACAGGTGAGTCCAAAGCAAACATCACAATGGAGCAGGCCCAGCTATTCCCAAACCCTCTGGACACTCGGGCTCTGTCCCGAGTCCATCTGCAATCCTGGGGGTCGTGCCTGGCCTGGGACACCCATGGGATTGGCAGCTCCTGCTCTCAGTTTACTGGAAGGGTTTATCCCCCTGGATTTTTGAGGAATCCACATCACCTGGAAGCCATTTCAAATATCACACAAATGCTGAAGTTGGAGAGACAAGACAGACACCCCCTCCAAATTCCCTGCTTGTCTGAAGTGAGTTATTAACGACCTGCAAGTTCCACATCTGCCTTTGCAGCCTCTCCCAGCAGAGGGTTGAGGGCTGGTAACCCCCACCCCACACAGCAGGATTCCCAGGATATCCACAGGGTTCATCTCCCAGCTTTTGGCTCCAGAGGGCAACCTGGGCAACACCAGAAGAAAAAACCCAACCAACCCAACCCAACCTCTCCTGGCCCTTTCCAAGCCTCCATCCAATCAGAGAGTAAATCCTAATTACTGCACTGCTCATCCCTCCCTGCCTTCACCCCAAGACCAGTAGTTAACGTTTCATTTACATGGGCAAGGTTGTTTCCACAAAAACCAGCAGTTAATCCCATCCTGGAAAAAAATCCTACCCGTTTTTCCAACGTTGGTTACCTCTCTAAAGGCAAAGCTTGCAAGGACACGAGGGCCAGTTCAGGGTGCTGTGGGATTACACCCAGAGCTTTTTAGTGACTGCTCTGCACAATTTACAGCACTCAGGATCCACTGTCTGAAAACGGGAAACTCTTCAAATATTTGGAGACTTCACAGTGCAATGATTGGGCATGAAATCAGCTTTTAGGATAAACGGCTGGAGGTGATAATTGAACCAAGAGGGAAAGTTTTTAAGAAGTGAAAAGTCAAGGAGATGAGAGCAGCAGGAGAGCACTCACAACCTCTCCTCAGCTCTGGCCTGGGAGCCAGTTCCAGGTGCACCTCAGAGCACAAAAAATGCACTCCCTGTATCCTTCTAGAGCAGCTCTCAGCCAGTTGTGAAAGCAAAGAAATTGTCTGGACACCAAGACAAACTGCCCACATCTCATTTCTAAAGGCTAAGATTGCATACAAATACAACATCTCGTGGTTGCAAGGCAGACACAGAAAACCAACCCAAATGTCGTGTTCTTACACAATTCCTGCCATGATAAATTCTCTGCTTTACCTCATCAACTACAGCTCTTCAATTTTCAGGGGGAGCAGCTTGCAAAACACTCAGATACTGAAATCATTTCAATCCAGACCCAACCTTAGTATTCTAAAGCCAAACAGGTTATCACTGAGTTAATTCTTAACTTGAGACGGTGTCATTTGGTCACACCAATAATTTTATTTACTTGCTTTGGAGTTATCTAATAGATCAATTCAGGGGTATTTTTTTAGGCATTTAAAAAATTAACCTCATCTTTAGCAGGTACCAAATATCTCAAACCAGCCCATGAGTACCTGGAAGGAAGTAAAATTTATGCTCTCAAACTCAGCGTGGAACTTGGGCAGCTAAAAATAATAAAGAAACAACCTTAAAAAAATACAAGAAAAACCCCACAAGGAAGGAAAAAACCCACAAGGCCTCTTCCCCTTCAGACTTTAGGGGCATTTCTACGTTAAACAATTACTCACCCTAGCAACCTGTGTTTGAGTCCCTGGACTTTGAGGCCGTGTCTGTCGCTGCGGTTCAGCTCCCCGGGGGCTGCGGGGCCCCGGGAAGGCTCTGCCGGGCGGGGAAGCCCCGGGAGGGGCGGCGGGAGGGCCGGAGGGTGGGCGGCTGCAGCCCTGCCACCTTCCCACCAACACGTGTTCGCGACATAAACTTCCGGGTTGGGGCCAGAATCGGCTGCGTAATCGTGTCCCAGGCGCGACTTTTTTGTTTCCAGACCTTCACCTCTTTGAACGTCCCTCCAGCAGCGCCGCGATCGCGGGGGAGGGCGGGAGGGCTCCGTCTCACGGCGGCTCCCGGAGCCGCTCCGGCTCCATAAATCAAACCCCCATCCCCCCGTTGCAAGCCCCGGCCGCGCAAGGAGCGCACAAAGGCGCGGGCCGGGCGGGGGCTCTGCAGGGCGGGGGCGGCCAAACCCCCGCCGCCCCCGCCTCTGCCACGGAACCGGCTCCGCGGGGCCCTCGAGGGCTCCGCCGCCCACCCCCGCACGGCCCCGGCCGCCAAGTTCGCAGGACTCCTGGGGCTCGGCCGGGGCGGCGGCGGCGCCTCCCTCGCCCCGGGGCCGCCCCCGGCCCGCCGGGACCCCCGCGGGGGCGGCGGCGCGGCCTTCCCGGGGCTGAGGCGACGAGCGAGACGCGGGGCCGCTCCCGACACGGCGCGTCCCCCCCCTCAAGCCCGGACACCCCCGCGGGCCGCGCCGAGGGGCTGTGGGGAGGGAACCCCGCGGGGCGGCCGCGGGGGCGCGGCCGGAGGCGGCCGAACGGGCGCGGCGCCAGGCGCTAAGGGCGGCGCGACACTCACTCTCTGTGGCGCTCGGTGCTCCCGCGGGCTCCCGAAAGTGTCCGCCGGCCCCGCCGCCCGCCGCTCTCTAACTCACGGCCGCCATCTTTGCCCTCCCTCCCCTCACAGGGAGGGGGGGGGCGGCGGGGCCGCCCGCACCACGTGACCCGCGCGCCGCGCCTCCCCCCGCGCGCGCTCCCCCCTCTCCCACGTGACCCCGCGAGCCACCGCCCCGCCGCTGGCGCGCGCTCGGCGCCGCCACGTGACCCCCCGCGCGCCCCCTCCCGCGCGGCCTCCCCGGTCACGTGGTGGCCGCCGCCGTCTCGCGCCCGCCCCCCTCCGGCCCCCCCTCACACCGGCGGGCCCTGCCGCGCGCTGGCCGCTCTCCCCCGCCACCGAACATGCCGCGCCGCGGGGCTCCCGTGCTCCCAGCAACGCCGAGGCAGCGAGTCTTTCCCCCCCCTAAAAAAAAAAAGAAAACCAAAAACCGGCGTATCCACCGTCCTTAAAATAAGCGACGTCCCCGCGGGAAGGCCCCGCCCGCAGTCCAGCCTCGGCGCTCCGGGACCGGTTCCCGGTGGGTGAGGGGGTGTGGAGGAGGGGGGGGGAGGGGAAGGCGGAGGCGAACGGCTGCGAGCGGTCACGTGACCGCGGCCGCTCCAAGATGGCGGCCGGCGGTGAGAGCGCGGCGGCGCTTTCTCGCGAGATCTGGCGTTTCTCGCTGCATCACGGGCGGGGGGGGAGCGTGACGAGCCCGCGCGTGCGCGTGGCCGTGAGGGGGGTGGCGCGCGCGCCCCCGCCTGAGGCGGCGATGGCGGGAGCGGCCCCGGGAGCCGCTGCGTGAGGGAAAAATGGTGTTATTTCAGCCTCCCCCCGGCCCTGCTCCCGTCAGGCGGCTCCTCCGGCCCTTCCCGTGCCGCCGCGCTTGGTGCGGACGCGCCGAGGCGGCTCCGAGTCCCCCGGTGCGGCCGGGGCCGCCCCGCCCTCAGGGCACCCCCACACCGGCTCCCCGCGGCCAACAAGTGTTCGGTCACGGGAGCTGCCCCAGCACAGAGGGACATCCCTGCCGACACCCCCGGCAGTGCCGCATGCCTGAAGATGTGCTGGCACGGGAGATTCCCCTTTCCAACGTCTTGCAAGCTGCTGATGTGAAATTCGCTGCTGCAAAGAGCGGAAAGCCCATGACCACTTCATGCTGGTTTTACATTTGGAGAGGCCTTTTTCATTCTTGAGGCCCTCAGACTGACAGGATTTTTGCCAAAAGAGAGAGCCTTCCACTAAAATGCTTTCCCGGTTGTGTAAGAATAGGAAAATTTGTCAGAACTTTCACACTGAATCGAAGCAAGACATGAATGAAGTGTGGGCAATCCCGAAATTCCTTAGAATGTCCAATACCGCTCATTTCAATTTTATGCAAGTTTGTTTATTTTATCATGAGACAAACTTAACGAGGATTAAAATAACCAATAAGGGATTAGACAGATTAAGGCTAAACTATTTAAAGACAAAGCAACGTTAATTAAACTGACCTAAGTAATTCAGATTAATCAGTGATGCTTCGGGTGGAGAAAAAGACGCCAGAAGTGTGGCCAGAGATGAGAAGAACAACTGAAATGGCAGCTTTTATTTTGGTTATTGCCCTCTCCACACTTCAGAGGAAGGCAGGATGAAGTGCAGCTCATGGAACGCTACATCTCAACAGCTCTTTACAATTATGACAAGAAAGTGAGGGGTTTGGTGGCCTGAGCTGAAAAGAGGTCTGTGAGCAGCGTTCGGGATCATCCTCGCCTGGCAGAGGTGAGTAAATCCCACCGGTGGAAATGCTGCTTTTCACTGGCAATGTGTAATCAGCACACACAGAGGTGTCTGCAGGCCCCTGTTTCAGAAGATTCTGCATCTAATTCACAGATCTCACTGCACTTTTTAGTCAGGGGTGATGTTTTTTTATAACTGGTACGTTTTATTCTGAGCGTGTTTTTATTTTATAATCTGTCAGATGCAATGAGCACCTCTTGGCGTTTCACTGTGTTGACTTTGTCAGAGAATGTTGCTTAAGGGACTCTCAGGGCATTGTTTTCACTTGATTTCCAGCGTCTGAAGCACAAATTGTGGGGATTTCATAGAAATTTGTGCAAATGCTGTCATGTTTACTCAGCTGCAAATATGACAGGTGCTGTGTGAGAACTCGCTCTCAGGTGGGAATATCTACCAAGCATCTTCTTGGTATAGCTGAAAGAAATTGAAACTACGATTTCAAAGGCAACCAGTCGTAAAAAATAGGATTTTTTTTTTAAAAATGGGTGAAGCGTTCATATAGAGTGAAGGGATTTATCCTCTCGGAGCAAATCAGCGCCTCGTTCGCTCGTCCCTCCCTTCCCCCACGAAACACTTTCCCATTCCCGCAGTAGAACGTGGTGCTGGCGGGAGCCGCTCCTGCGGCACTACGGGAGGGAATATTTAGGTCACTGGGTTTCAGCTCCGGCTCTCGTGGGACTCGCGCTGCTCCCTCTGGAGCTCAGGAATGGGCAGCGCTCTCCCGTGGGGCTGTCCTGAGTGCCGGGCTCGGGCGGCTCCGGCACACGCGTGTCTTTTGGGTTCTATATTTAACATTTTCTCTCCCCCTCGGCACTGGCGTTGGGTCGCAGCTCCTCGCGGCAAAGCCAGCGTGTTTTGCTAATTCACAGTGCGATCCCACCGCGCCGGGAGCAGCGGCCGCTCAGAGATGACGTTGTTTTCTTTGTTGCTCTGGGGGAGAGAATGCCTTGGCTTCCTTTGCCCTCTGCTGGTGGCCCGCGTGGCTTCGATGCCAGCTCGGTTGCTTTGTTTAATGCACATATAAAAAATATATATATATAAAATAAATATTAAAAATATCCAAAAGCTGAGCAAAACCCCAGTGAGGCTGTTTCCCCCAGCTTTTCCAAGACGTTGGGAACAATGTTCCTCGATTACTGCAAAAGGAAATCATCATTAGTAATTGATGATTTTTTTTTTCCCAGTTGCATGGAAGATAAGAACACCGTGAATTGAGGAGGAGAAATGAGAGCAGGGTCTGCTCTGGTGCTTTTGTGGAGAGCTTGGTGGACCTGCCTTGATGGAGGAGCACCACGGGCATGGATGTTCCTGGACACGGTGCCCAGTGGATGTCAACAGGGAAACGTTTTGGTTGCCCTTGTGTAAAATTCAGTGTTAGGGAAGACAGAGACGTAACAAATGACAGAGCCCATGCAGACCTGGGGTTGTTTGTCTCTCCAAGTGCCTCCTTCTCTGCAGCCTCACCACATTCCTGTCTGTGAGCCCCCAACTGCCAAGGGACAGCCCGGGAAGGACGAGGCCCCTCCTGGGCAGCTCTTGCTGAAGTTGACAGGAGTTTTTTTCTGTTCTCAAGGAGAAGGGGAGTTTTCAGGTGCATCACCATCCCGAGCCAGCAGATCATGTCACTGTGGGAATGCCTAAGAGACAAGCAGCAGGCTGGGGCTGAAGATAAGCCTTGGGTGGGCAGCCACCCCCGTGGTGATAACACTGGGGGCAGCTCCTGTGGCACCACCCCAGTCCTGAGCACACAAAGGTGCTGTCAGAGAAGGGCTGACACCGATAAGAAGAAGCACTAAACGTGTGTTGTTGGTCACTATAGTTGTTCTACTTATCATGGAGCACCAAAGTGGTGATATCCCACCTTCCATGATGGCATCCACTTGACGTCCATCCAGGTTCCTGATCCGTGTGTGCTCTTCCCTCATCTCTGTGTTACTTATTGCATTTGTACTTTCCTAATTTCCAAGTGTACACACTGGTCCTGTTGGCAGCTTCTGACCAGGGCATCGATGATGGAGGCTGTTCCAGCTCTCCCGGTGTCGGGGGCAGTTCCGTCCGTTCATGTCCCACTTTGTGGTTTTGCCAACCTTTAGGTGCCCTCCTTATGGAGTAGGAGACATGAGAAGAGCTTTGATGCAACACTTGAGTATTATCTACTCTCCAGACAACTTTTGAGGATGGAATTAATAGACTTAAATATCAAACAGAGCCATTTAAGATAGAAATTGCATAAAGCAGCCTAATAATTTCAGAGAGCAGAGTTGTACAATCCCGCCGGGAATAGGAGCCCCCCGGATCCCCGCTGTGAGGTGGCGGGAGCTGTGTATGCCCGGAGAGGCGCAGGAGGGAGGAGGCGCTGGCGGGGTCGGTGCCCGGTCACACCGGACGGGACGGGACGGGGGTTCCGGGGGGGTCCAGGCCGGGCTCCGCCCCCCGGTCCGGCGGGTCCCGCTCGGTCCAGCGCACGTGGCGCGGCCCGGCCGTGGGCGGGGCCTTCCCCGCGGGGCCGCCAATCAGAGCGCCGCGTGCCCTCCGCGCGGGCCAATCAGCGCCCGCGGAACGCGCGTTCAAACCTCGTTCCCGGGAGCTGCCGCCACCGCGGGCTGACAGGGGGAGGGCGGGCCGCGGCCCCGCGCGCCAATCAGAGGCGCGGGACGGCTGATCGGCAGGCGGTTGGGCCAATGGGGTTGCCAGGGGCAGCGCGGCGTCTCCCCGCGGAGTCCCCGCCGCCGCCGCCAACCGCCCCGCGGGGACAGCGGGGCCCGCCCGGCGCGGGGCTGCGGGGCCGCCGCCGCCATGGCCGGAGGTGCGCGGGGCGGAGCGGAGCGGGGGCGAGCGGAGCGGGAGCGGGGCCAGGGCGCGGCAGGCGCGGGGCGGGGGCCGCGCGGCGCGGGGCATCTCCGCGGCGCGGAAGCTCCTCCCGGGAGGTGCGGGGCGCCGGGGCCGGCGGGACTCCTCCCCCGCGCGGTGTGCGCAGCTCGCCGGGAAGGGGCTGGGCCGCCGCGGCTCGCCCTGTCGCATCCAGCCCTTTAAACATGGCGCAGGCCGGGGCGGCCCGGCGATGACCGCGGGCGGCCGCGCCGGACATGGCTCAGGCGCCCACCTTCCCCCCTCGCTCCTAGGGAAGAACATGCCCAAGACCAGGGCGGGCGGCGCGGAGAAGGCGACCCCCGAGAGCGCCGACAGGAAGGGCCCCGGCCGCCCCCGGGCCGGCGGGGTAAGCAGTGCCCGGGCCTGGGCGGGCGGAACGGGGCGGGTCATTCCCGGGGGTCTCCTGCGCTCTCCGCTGCCCCCCGGGTTGTTGGGAACGGGCGGGCGGCTGCCCCGCCCCGGCATGCTGGGCCCTTGCAATCATTGAGAAATCAGGTAACTTTACGTAGAACCGGGGTCTTCCCGTGCTTCCCCTGCGAGCAGCCAGGCCCAGCCCCGGCATTCCCTCCGTGCCATCTCCCCCGTCCTGCAGTTCTGTCACAGGCAGCTGGCAGGGGCTTGGATGGTCGCTTTGCGTTTAACGCCCAATAGAGATAATCGTGGCTGTTGCATTAAACCCCAGAGCCGCTCAGAGCCCTTCGTGCGCTCTGCTGTGCTGGGAGAATCTCTGCTCTCCAGGGTCTCCAGCCTGGCACAGACAAAGACGTGGCAGCCGCCTCTCGGTAGCGCCCGGAGCGCAGCGGGCAGGGAGGGAGCTGGAAACGAGGGGAGGAAGCTGCGCTGGGAAAATCGTTGTTGCTTTCCTGCGTGTTCAGAGCCTGAAGGCTCAGCTGGCAGGTGGACACTGCACTTGGTTGCTCCGTTTGCTCTCCCAAAATGCCCGTATTTAAACTCCTCACTAAATCTCGAGAACTTTGCAGCACAGGGTTCGTTGCTTGCAGTGGTTAAAATGCAGTGTTTTCGTAGTGTTTCGTGCTTCAAAGCCCCAGCTTTTTAATAAGCAGGTTTTGTCTTTCACAGGCCTTTCAAAAACATTGGGGGTCAGGGTGTGTCCCACTCACTTGCTTTTTATCACGCTTTTCTCTCTAATCCTAATCTTCAGCAAAGTTTATTCGTGGAATAAGATTTGAGCCTTTAACTGGCTTTATTTTATTCATGGAGTAAGATTTGAGCCTTTAACTGGCCTTATTTTGTGTTTGTCATTCATGATTATGTTAATTATTAAAATTATCCAATGTGTCGTGTGCTCTATTTACTCTTTCAGTGTTTGTGTGCTCAGGTATAGGGAGGTATTTGTTTAGTCTGCTATATTTGAGTTATTCTTTTTAACTAATGGCAACCATTGTTCCTTACTTTCCTAGAGAAATGGATGCATGTTTTTGTTGTTTTCACTGGCTTTTACACTTTATTTTGTGACTAATAATGGATAAATGGATAGCACTGTTTCTCTCCCAGGCTCCCCTGAGAGGTGTCACTCAAGCTGGAGTGTAAAACTCATTCCTGTCTTCTGTGCTGCCCAGTAGAGCTTGTAAAACTGCAGTAACATTTGACACCTCCTGAGAGGAGCTGGAAGCTCCCAGGCTCTGAGGGAGTCTCTGAGGGGTCTGGACTGGGCTTGGGCAGTTTTTGCTGCCTTCTCTGTATTTTGGTTGGCTTGCACTCCCTGAGCCTCCTTCCTCCAGAGGAGCTCGGGCTTGGGGTTTTTTTTTAGCACCAGAGTTCATGCTGCGAAGCACAGGGTGGAGGCTGGAGTTAGTTCTGGCTACCTCATCCTGCCACATTTCATCTGAAAGCTCTCTCAGACTGAGAGTTTGCACTGGTGAGGTTCTCACAGCGCTCACCACCGTTATATTTTCACTCAGAAACAGCAACTGCAGCATTAAAGCAGCATAATTTGCACCAGCACAGTCAGCTGTCAGCCCTGTGCTCTGCAGAGTGCTGTGGATGCCAAGCTGAAGCTCCTGCAGCCTCTGTGGTGTGCTGATTTCTGTGTGGGTCTGTTTTAGGAGAATGTGTTTCTTGGCCAATCCAAAATCTACAGCTACCTGAACCCTAACAAAGCTCCTGGTGCTCGGCCCCCGCTGCAAGAGGAGAACTCGGTCATGTATCACGAGGGGAAATGTCAGGGCAAAACACTCAAGGAAACCTTCAGGAGAGGAGCCGGTAAGATTGACTTTCGGATTCTTATCTTGTTAAATGTGCTGGCCCCCACCCACAATTTGTAACTTTTAATACCCAGTTAACGAGGCTGGGCAGCTCCCCGGGCCCAGCAGCTTTCCCAGAATTCCATTGCCAACTCTATTGGCAAACTGGGACTCTACAAAGATGGGTGTGCCCTGATCTTTCTCAAAACTTCACTCATAGGTTTACCAGGCAATTTTTCCCCCTGTTTTTTTGTCTGGCCATGTTTCTTTTGTCTGGATACAAAAACCTAACCCTTGTGTTGTCAGTGTGCCCCAATTTCCCTGCAGTTCTATTACTACTCTGCTTCTTTGGGTCAGTGCTTGGAGTTTGTCTAATTTTTGGGAGATCTGCTTTATTAACTAAAACTGGCTTATTCTGTAATTTGACTAATTTATAGAAAGTCATATTAGGTATGAGGTTGAGGTGCTGGTAGGAGAAGCCACAACAATTGTCAGATTTTCAGGAAGAAATAAAAGCAGTGGGAAGGAGGAGCACAGACTGTGAATGCTGAGTGCCAGGGGCTTCATTGTAGTCACTGGAAATGGGAAAATTCCATAAGTTGGTGGAGAGGAAGAAAAACTCAGCTGGCTTGTGTTTAAAGGTGTATTTTTAATAACCTGGGTAATTTGTCAAAACGTTTTGATGCAAATGCCTTGAGCCAGCAGGTGTTGTGAGTCCCTCTCAGCACAGCAAGTGCCAGGTTTGCTGCACACTCAGGGCCTTTGGCTCCTGATTTGGCTCCCCAGTTTTGACAGGGAAGTGAAGATGGCTTTGGTTGCTCCCTGTGCTGGGGCCTTGCCAGCTGTGCTTCACTTCTCCAGGGAGATGAAACATCTGGCTCAGCAGATGGGACTGTCCAAGCTGGGCATTTGCTCTCCATGAAAAGCTGACTCAGCTTTAAGCCCCGCTCACCTGCCTGTGCCCCAGCTGTTTGAGCAGGGGGAGGTGATGTCAGAGGAGGAGCAGAACTCCAAACCCCTGGAATTCACTGACAGCTCTCTGGTGTAGCTGGCCCTGAGCTCAGAGCCTTCCTTTGTTTGCCTGTCAGCAGGAAAAAAGAATGGTGGCAAAACAGTTGAAGGTGCTGTGAAAGCAGAAGAGCAGAAGGAGAAGGAAGGTGGCTGCAATCCTTCAGCGCCCTCTGATCAAAAGCAAGAAAGCCCAGAAGCTCAGAAGCCCCCCCTGCCTGCAGACTGTGCTGAGGAGGCCAAGACAAAGCCAGCTCAGAAAAAGATGGTGAAAGCAAAACGTGGACCAAGGAAAAAGTGAGTGAGTTGTGGAATTGTAAAAGGAGAGCACCTGGTTTTCTCGGGAATATTGGATTTAACCCCCCCCCCAGAATTGCATCCAAGTATTGATCTGCCTTGCAGAGAACTTGGTTCTGGTGAAAGCAAGGTCAGGGTATTTTATCAGCAGTGAAATACTTGCTGATCAGCCGTGGAAAAAGAAATTAATGAGCCGTTAAGCCTTACTTTTCTGTGGACAAATGGGGATGTATCTTGTCAGAAACAGAGCAGTTGGAGGCTTCCTGGCTGAGCTGATCCTCTTTCTCGTGGCATCAGAGCAGTGTGACCTGACATTAATGAATTCCTTGCCAAGCAGTTTTCATGACCTACATTTTCGGGTGCCTTCTGGCAAGGCACACAGGGAGCTCCAGACTTGTGATGTGACCTTCAGCTGATTTCCAATGGCATCTCATTTTTGTTGTTGTTAGTGTTGGAGCAGTGGAAATAGTGTGGGGGGAAAAATGGGATGTAGCTTTGGCTTGAAGAGTACCGATAACAACCACTGATTCATCTTGGTCACCCCTCAGCATACCAAGCTGAAAATACAAATTTCTTGCACACACCTCTGTCCTAGAGGTGTGACTTCACAAATAGTCTGAAAAGCGTGTGTGTTCTCTCTCTTTCTCACCCCTTAGAACGCAAGGAAGGCCACCAAACCGAAAAGTGACAGATTATTACCCAGTCAGGAGAAGTTCCAGGAAGAGCAAATCTGAATTGGAGGTAGGGCCTCTTGTTTAAATGACACGACTTCTAATGTGGCTGGTTAGTTGAAGATTTGAGGAAGTGTGTAAATATCTGTAAATGGTTTCCATTCCAAATACAAATAACACTCTGCACTGGAAGTATTGTTAAGAACATGCTTAAAATTTGGAAATGCTGGTCCAGCTCTAGGACAGAATGCAGCTGTTTGAATAGAAATCTGTGTCTCTGCCATTCAGTTGTGCTGGAAATATGGGATGGTCTGGGACAATGAGTGTCACTGGCTGGTGATGCCTTTCAGCTCTAGAACACACTACAGAAGTTGTGGTTTTGTTTGTTCTTGTTTCTTCTACAGACTGAGGAGAGGAGGAAAATAGATGAGCTGATTACAAGTGGGAAAGAAGAAGGAATGAAGGTGAGTGCAGTGCCAGCCAACAACTGCTCTTAGTCTGTCCAGCCCATTGCTGTGGGGTTTGTCTGGCTCTTGGTGTGATGGCTTGTACTGGTTTTCCTCCCACTGCTGTCCAGTTAAGGAGACCAAGAGCTTACACTTGGGTTGTTCTGATCAGCCCTTTTAGAATTTAAAGCAGGAATGGCCCCTGGAAGTGCAGGAGAGCTGTGACTCTTGAAAAGCAGCAGCCTGGAGATAAAGCTTGTCACATCTGTGACAGTGATAGGACTTCCTTGGAGATGTCCAATTTACAGGGCGAGGCAGGAATACTGAAATGTACTGGTGGGTGATAAATGAAATTTTTGTAATCACTCTTACTGTTCCTTTACCTTTCTAACCTGTGTGTGCTGACATCCACCTGAAGTGGAAAGGCTCGCTGGGAGTTTAAATGAAAAAACAGACACCCAGAGAAGAGTTAGGGTTTATTTAAAGAAACTCTTATTTCTCTGGTTAGAAGCCTTTGTGTCACACTACCTGGCAGCCTGGGTGTATCCCATACTCATCCTGTGTTTCTTCCACAGTGCCAGGCAGCTGCTACAGCTTTGTCTGCGGTTCACACAAATTCCCTTTGACAGCATTTTCTAGTGACAAATCACTCATTTCCCAGTAATCAACCTATGTGCAGTCACGTAAATACCTTTGAATTTCCCAGCTGATTTGCTTTTCGACCCTGCAGATCGATTACATCGATGGCAAGGGCAGGGGAGTCATTGCTACGAAACATTTCACTCGTGGGGAGTTTGTGGTGGAATATCACGGGGACCTCCTGGAGATCACGGACGCCAAGAAACGGGAGGCTGTGTACGCTCAGGATCCATCCACGGGCTGCTACATGTACTATTTCCAGTACCTCAGCAAAACCTACTGGTAAGCTCCTCTTCCCTCAAGCTCCCAGGAGCTTTGGATGCTGCTAAACCTTTTCTCGTTTCATGCCAGTTTTGTGTTTTTAATGGGAACCGGGAATTAGGAATCTTTCGGAGCTCTGATCCGCGGTCCGAGAGCGCCCTCCCCGTCTGGGCTGGTGGGTGACTCAGAGCGCTGTTCCCTGGAGTGCAGCACGAGCACATGGAGAGCTGAATCTGCTTGGATGAGACTTCCAGCCCTGCTTTCTCTCTTCTAAAACTCAACTCCTTTTTCTGAGTTGCAAGGATTCGGTTTGAAAAGCCCGATGGACAAACTCTCTGGAAGAGAAACATTTCCTTCAGGTGTCTCTGGCTGGGTGTCCTTGTTCCCCCAGCACATGACGCCCCCCCAGCTCCATGCTTTATCATATTTACTGGTTTATTTGCCTCAAATTTAATTGCCTCCATGTCTCTAATTACTCTGCCTACCTTCTTTCCTCCTTGGCTGATCCTGCTGTGGATACTGGAGTGTGGGTCACTTAACCACCTGTGTGCCTGTTAATTATCTTGAAGTGCCCTGTGTTCCAAGTGCCTTGTTAGTGCCATAACACTCCCTTGTGCAATGAGGGGCACTAGAGCTGGAGTAGCCAGGTCTCTGGAATTTGGGCACGTAGTATTTAGGCATTCTCAGCCTTCCTTTTGCTGATTTACTTTTGCTGCTTTACTCAGTAAATAGGCTTAGCCTGGACACAGCTTTCCTGAGGGGAGGATATTTAAAGTATCCAGCCTTTCTGGTGGTGTCCTACATCTGAAAAAAAGGAGCTCAAACAGTCTGAAGTTTTCAGTCTTGGGCTAAATTAAAAATCTCCCAGATTGTTTTAGTTTCCTTGCTTTCCCATATTTATTGGTCTGTAATGTTCTGCTTCTCCTTCGTTTTCCAAGCCTTGTGTGGATTCCTCATTCTCCATCCTGTTTGCACTCGGGTTTTGCTCCACAAAAACCGTTCTTGTCCTTTCAGTGTCGATGCTACAAAGGAAACGAATCGCCTGGGAAGGCTCATTAATCACAGCAAATGTGGCAACTGCCAGACCAAGCTCCATGACATCGATGGTGTTCCTCATCTCATCCTCATCGCTTCCAGGGACATTAAAGCAGGGGAAGAGCTCTTGTACGACTATGGAGACAGGAGCAAAGCTTCCATTGAAGCTCATCCATGGCTGAAACACTAATTCATCTTCTTTGCTTTGGTTTGGTTTTTTTTTTTCCTGGACTGAGTGTTCTCCAGGGAGTCTGGATTTCCTTCTCCTGCCCTCGCTCCCCTCAGCTTTCTTATGGACTGCTCCTGGTCTAGCGAGCTCCTTTTTGCTTTGCAGTGTTTAAACACCTCTTACACTTTCCCAGGCAGGCTTCAGGAATCGATCTTAGATTGCCAAAACTTTTGTATCATCGCAAAAGGAAACCCTCCCTAAAATCTGAATGCTTCACACAGTGACCAGTGCCACTTGAGCAGTCAGAGACTCGCACAGAAACTTCAGATCTCGGGGGTTGTGCGGCTGCTTTCGCGAGGAACTCTCACGCTCCGCTTTGGGGCGATGAACCGGCCGATAGCTCTGACAGCAGAGGTGCTTCTGTGCTCTGCTCATGGCCTGACTGCCTGTCACGCTGCTGTCCCCAGCCCAGTGCTGGCAGGCTTCCCTGACATGGATGCTCCTGTCACTCTCCAGTAATTTGGGGTAGGAATCCAGTTTTTCCGGTGTCGTATAATCTGTTGGCAATGAACTTTAAATGCACTGGCACTGAGGGGGGGAAAAAAAGGATGGTCAGATTGGCTGCTTGCTTTGGAGAAATGACTCCCAGCCAAACGAGGATGGATTGTGATAGACTGGGTGGATGCTGAGTACAAATGTGAAGGTGGAGCTTCACGGTGAGAATCAATGTTTGACGTTACTTATTTTCTAAAATTTAAGAAGGTATCTTTTTATATCGATGGCTGATTGTTGGAGGTGTCTCCCAGAGGATTTTAAAGAAGTAAAAGCTCTCTCCAAAAATTTTTATATTACCTTCCTATGCTAGTTAGCCACATCAGAAGCTATTTATTTACTGTGAATGCTTGAAGTAGAGCATAGCGGTTCCAAAAATAGGAGTCCTCTTCACGTGCAGCTTCAGAGTGTAACAATGGAGCTCGTGCAGTGAAGAAAGCAGATTCCTTATTGCCTGGTCCTGTAGGTCTGTCCAGCGTGGTCTGGTCCCACTGGGTTACATGGGAGTCAAGCACTTGGCATCTCATGGCTGTTTGGAATGTTCCTGTTGGAGAATCTGGGATATAGGCAGGCAATACAATGCAGGTCCTTTATGTTAAAGATGATTTCTTACCAGTTGGAATTTTTGCCAAGGCAGGCTTGGCACGTGTGTAGATGAAAAATGGCTGTGAGCCATCGGCCACGCTTGCTGCTGGAAGATGTCAGCAAGGAATCTGTGGCTCTGTTAATGTCTCCTGTTCCTCATGTCTTGAAGGCTGCTGCTGTTCCAGCTGAATGCCCTCTAGGACAATCTTGTGCTTGCCTATGTGATAGGTCAGATAGCAACAACATCCTGGTTGTGTGCTCCAGCAGCAAGAGAGGTGGCTTGGTGATGTATTTTTTAAATTAAAAACTTGAAGACAATGTCTGTGTAAAATAAAGAATATATTTATTATTGATGAAGTGGCTGCTATACTACCTGTCTCCATTGCAGTTGATGAGCATTGGAAAGCAAGCTGTGAAAATCATTAGCTATGATGAAATGCTTGATATTTACTGCTTAACACAAGGCAAACTCGGCAGAGCCAGCCTGGGTGTGTTCACATTTCTGAAGAAGTAACTGGAGACCTGTTACCTTCCCTGTGCTGAGCTGCAGGTAAGATAAGGCCAACTCAGCTGAGTTGGCAGGGATTTTTTCCTCTGGTCTCAGTAGCAGAGACCTCAGCAGTGTGTACAGTATCCCCTTCAACTAGAGCACTTCCCTTAAGATTAGAGTCAAATTATTCTTTGGGGGTTATTTTATTTAAACATTTACTTGTCCTTTATCAGGTGGAATAGCTTAAAACCTCTGTTCTTCAGCATCACTTGTGTAAACAAAAAGGGGAAAGATCTCCCTGTTTTACGTAAAAACAAAGTTGTTTTCTCTGAAAGGCTTAACTGGTCATGGAGTAGCACTGGGTCAGATGGAAATAAAGCTGATGTTGCACTGCATGTGTATCCTTGACTTTCCTAGGAGCTGAGGTATCAGTGTATTTCTCACAGAAACTGCCACTTGGATGTTTGTCTCTGTCCCTGTTAGGAAGGTTTCATCTTCTAATATGGTGTAAAGCACTTCTCAGGGAAAAGGTGTCCTTGGGTTGGGAGCTAAACTGCTCTTTCTAAAGGAGACTGGAAAATACATTCCTGGATAAACCCCAGGAGGATGGAGTTCAGAGCACATCTCTTTTCACCTCAGAGGTGTGTTAATTTGTGATTCTTTCTTTAGTTTCAATCACAGAGCCTGTGCTCAGGCAATGCAGTAACTTCCTTCTCTGGTGCCTCCTCATGCCCTGGGACTGTGAGGGGAGGCTGCAGCTCTGCCTTCTGCTCAGCCACCCTCCCACTGCAGCCCAGCAGCTGTGGGAAGTGGCCTATATTGCTCGTGCTGCCAAGTGTGTGAGAGGGAATCAAAAAACTTCAGAGACTTCTGAAGAGAGGAAGATCAGAGTTTGATCCCTGTCACTGCTCCTTTTATGTCTGCTCAGGCTTTTCTGCTCTGGATATTCTCCCTTTCTAAATGGGGACTCTAATTGGAGTCTTTCAAGCTTTCCCACTCCTTTGCCCTAAATCTTTCCACTGGTGCTAAATCTCATTCCTGGGGCCAACACCCAGCTTGTGGCAGCTGATGGGAAGAACAGAGCTCGTGCAAAACTCAGCTGCCTTCCCCAGGAGCCCTTCAGCTGTCAGAAATTAGGTGTTGCATCTGTTCCAGCCTGAGCATTCCTGCACCTCCATCCTTCCTGTGGGCAGAGCAGCTCTCCTTCCCTTGCTGTGCTCTCCTCTCCACTCTCCTTCATCTCAACCCCAACCAGCCACTTGGGATTGCCTCTTAAACATCACCTTCATCTTGCAGAATCACTTGGGCTGAGTGCTTGGATAGCTGGACAGGGGAAATGTGTTATTGTACCGATCATCACAGGCTCTTTTAATAAGAATAAACCCCACCTGTGTATAAAGGTTTATTTTCTACGTGTGGGAAATGTCTGACAGGAATCTAAGAAATACAAAAAGTGTCTGTTTTCAACAGTTTCTGAGAAAGCAGAGTAAAAACTATCCTGAAGGATTATTATACAACACAGTTTTGATGAGATTGCTCCTTCTCTGCAGTGGGAGTGGTGCTGCTTCTCCCAGCCCTTGTCTCCTCCCTCATCAGGGCCGTGCTCAGCAGGAGTCCTTGAGGATGCTCATTTTCCGTGTTTAAAAGAAAACCTAAAAAAAAAAGCCAACAACAGAAAGGAAACAGTGATGTCCAAGTGGACAGGCAGCTGGGAATGCTGGGAGGGGGCTGTGTCACCGTGCTCTGCTATTTTGGGGAACTTCAGGGCCAGGGCCTGAGCTCGTGGGTGCTGTGTAGAGTGAAAACAAACCTGCAGGGCCAGTGTGTTCCCACAGCACAGGCTGAGGTGCTGGCAGGGGAGGCAAACAGTGCATTGCTTTGCTCTGAAACACTTGTTTTTCCTAAAAAGAAGTGACTCCCTGCTCGCCTGGGTGGAGGTTGCCTTCCTGTGGAGTGCTTTTTCCACAGGAAAAGATTTCCTTATCGGGTTTGTAACATTACAGGGGGAGCAGGAGAAAACAATCTCCAGCCAACTAGGCTAGAGTTCAGCATCCATCCCTGCATTCCCTGTGGGTGAGGGTTCCACGTTCTCCCAGCTTGTGCCCAAAAAGCTGCAGACAAACTTACAGCCGTTTGATGATTGTCTTCTCCCCCCTGTCCTTGCTGGTGCCGGCGCTGCTGCCACTGCTTTCTTTTTCCAGTTCTTCAGTTTGGTCCTTTCTCTGGGAGATGATTCCACTGGGAAAAGAAAGGGGGTGGTTTATTTTTCCTGGGTTTGTGCACAGTGACAGTGTGTTCATGTTAACCCCTGGATGCTGGGACATGGATGAATGGGAGTTCACAGGCCAGGGGTGGCAGCCCGGCCTCTTCCTCGTAATGAGTGGAAAATAAGGAATTGTTATCTCTAAGGATTGCAGTGGGGCTGTGCTTTAGTGGGAACACTGAAGTAACAAGCTGACTTCTCCACAGGAGAAAAATGGCAAATCCTGATGGGGGTGAAAGGGATGCGGAATTACAGGTTGGATGTGGAATTACAGGTTGGATGTGTAGAGAGGTCCAGGGATAAGAGGAGGGTGCAGACACACAAGGTGAATTCCTGCAGGGGTGGATCTGTGGTACCTTCAGTGCAGCCACCGAGGCTGGGAACACATGGGATATTCCCAGCTCCCTGCAGGGCAGGTGCCTGTTCCTCTTTCCACCCTACAGAGGAGAGAAGAAAGGCTTTGCCTCAGCTCTCAATTCTGTGATCCCACTTGGCTGTTCCTGCACTCCACAAGTTGTAACCTCCTACTTTAGCTTTACCAAAGGAGTTTTCCTTGCTTGGAACCAGGTTGGACTTTCTCAGCCTGCACACTCAGTGTTTTCCCAGCCTGCCAGTCACTGTCCTGAGCTGACCTCATCTGCTGGGAGTGAGTGGATCAAACCTGTGCCTGCAGGGCTGGGAGCAGCCAAACAACCCTCGCTGGGTTTGGAAACACCAACACAGAGCATCCCGAAACTGCTGTGACACCAGGACTGGGGTAATGCTGAGGCACATTCTCCTCTTGGAGAAACAGGACTGGGAGCTGTCTGGGGACACTGCAGAGCTGTAACATCTGCACAACTTCTACCCAGAGATCACCATGAAAACTGCACTCCCCAAACACCAGCAGCCAGTCCTTGGGTGGCTGTTTGGTACCTTGTGCTAAATTGAGCTCATTTCCAATATACACCAGGCATTTTAGACCATATATTTATCCCCTTCCCCTGCACAGCTCCTCTTTGTGGCTGTGCAATTACAATTAGAATTTGATGTGACTGTTTAAAGGGAAGATGGATTTTGGCTTAAGCTGTAGCACTCTACAAGGAGATAACCTCATGAATTACTTGAACTGAAAAGCAGCCCTGACACACTCAGTGCACAGCACTGTGACTGCAACCACTCCAAACCTGAAAACATCCCCACTGGTAATTTTTAACTTGGCCTGTACTAAGCTGGGGAACAGCTGGGAAATCAAAGCAAGAAGCCATTTCACTGGCTGCACAGCAAGGATCCAGCTGAGCTGGGGAAGTGCTGTCAGGCAGTTTGTAAATTCTTGGATTTAACTTTTAACTTCTTGGCTTCACCTGCCTGTTGCAGACGAGACAAAGGGCAGGCTCACTGTATCCAGGAGGCTGTTGCTGAGATATCTCAACTGAAATCTGGTGTGCTTATTTTGTGTCTAGATTAAGAAGTAGTTTCTTGCTCCAAAGCGTTTATAACCTAACCTGAGGAGGGGCAGAAGGGCTGGGGAGAGCAGCCCTGGGGGTGAATGAATTTGTAGCACCAAGAGTAAGGCCCTTCCCTCATCCCACCCTTGGCTCACACCGGTTCTCCCAGGCTGGTCCCTCTGAGAAAGACCAAACCCTCCTCCCAAAGCGCTTGTTGATCACAGTTCAAGTGCCTTGCACAACCCTCTGCTGGCAGCCCTAACCCCCCCAGCTTCTCCTGAATGATGAAAGAGCTCAATGTGCTGTCCCTAGAGCAGTCCATACCCGTGGGAGTGCAGGACTGGAGAGCAGGCAGTGTCCCCACACTGCAGCAGGAAGGAAACTTTGCCTCAGGCTGAGCTGGGAAAGCCCCGTGCTCTTTGGGGTGTGGGGTGGTTTTGGACGCTGCGTGTGTGCAACTGCACAGGAACCCACGGGCTGGGGAGTGGGAGTAACTGTGCTCTAGGAACTCTGAGGAACTCTGAGAACTGTGCAGAGCAAAAGGGAGTTCAGTTTTAAAATTATGTTGCAGAGACTTCATTGTTTCCCTGTTTTCCTTCGAATGCTTTTGGGAGCACAGGTGTCCCTTACAGGCCTGGGCAGTGCCTGGCCCGAACGTGCCACGCTCTCATCTGATCAGCTCCCCAGACAAGAAGTAATTAATTGTTATTAGTAGTTATTAGTCCTTCGCTGCCTTCATGCTGTACCTCTTATAGCACTGTAGCTCCTCTTGCACCACCAGAAGCTGAGCTTTCAGCTGGTTTCTCTCTTGCAACACATCTCGGAGCTCCTGGAGCGTGAACCGGGGCCGGTTGGGATCTGTGAGGTCGATCACCATTTTATCTGGTCCAAGGCTGACCTGGAAAAGAAACAGTGGTGATCATGATCTCGTAACCTCTCAAAACCATGGAGTGATTTGTAGGACTAGTACAAGTTGATCACAATCCTGATTTTTCCTCAAGCAGTTAATTACAGTTCTTCATATTACTTTTGTATTCCCTTGATGACTGCATTTCCAGCCCCAGCTGTGACAGGCTCTGACCACAGCTAAAAGCAAAGTCTCTGTCCCAAAGTGTTTGCAATTTACTTTGCCAAGAAGCTGCTTTTATCAGCTTTTCTGATGATGGGAGAGGCCAAGCAATCTAAGGTCCCAGTTTCCCTCGCACAGAGTAATAAAGCTCCAGCCTCTGCTCAAATGGCAAGTTGCCTCTGTGGGGCCGGTGCTGTGTGAGAACTGAACACGGTGGGTTTGTACTCGGTGAACTCTGCGAGCACCTGAACAGCTCTGCTGGCACCGCACGCCGCTGAGATAAAGCGGTGAAACGGGAGCGAGGGATGCGCAGCACCGTGACCTGCAACACCCCACGGGAAGGGCTCCACGGCCAAAGACGGGAAGTGACACTGTGAGACTCGTTCTGCTGCGACAAAAGGGACCACGCGCATCCTCCGGCCCCTCTGGTGCAGTTCGGGGCGGGCTCCGCGACCCGCGCGAGTCCGGCCCGTGTCGCTGTGCCCCGGCCGGGCCCGCACCCGCACCCACCTGCGGGGCGCTGCCCGGGGCCGCCGCCGCCCGCAGCTGCTCCAGCTCCCGCCGCAGACTGTCCCGCTCCCGCCGCAGCTGCTCCTCGGCCACGCTGCTCTCGCTCACCAGCGCCTCCAGCATCTCCAGCACCCGCACGATCCTGAACTGCAGCCGCGCGCGGGCGGCGGGGAGCTCGGGCCCGGCGCGGAGCTGCAGCAGGTCCCGGCCCACCACGGCCGAGATGTCGTACACATCGGCGGCCGTCAGCTGGAACGGGCTCTTCTCCAGGGCGCTCTCCAGGCCGCCATCCCCATCCTCCTCCTCCTCCTCGTCCAGCTCCTCCTCCTCCTCCTCCTGCCGGCCCCGCTGCATTCCCGCCGCTCCCTCCCTCCCTCCCGCCGGCCCGGGCGGCGCTGCCGCGGGCGGAGCGGCCCCTCCCGCCCCCGCCGGGCCCGTGGCCGCGACCCGGCCGCGCTTCCCGCCCTGCCCCTTCCCCTGAGGAGGCACCGCCCGCCCGCCGCTGCCGGTAAGGGACGGGGGGCCCTCGATCAGCCCCGGCAACCGGCACCGAGCCGGGTCCGCAGCGCCCTCCGGGAGCGGGGCTGGGCCGGGGGGACGGGAGCGCTCCGGCCGGGCGGGAGCGGGGAAAGGGGCTGAAATGGAGCCCGGCGGGAGCGGCCGCGGCTGCCCCGGCCCGGAGAACCGGGACAGGAGGGGAGGGGAGAGGCGGCGGCGGGAGCGGGGCTGAGGGGCCTCCTCGGGCTTGGAACGGGCCGGGCCGGGCCCGCGGGCTCCCCGGGGGCGGCTCCGGGCCCCGCCACGGCCCTGCCCAGCCAGGGGCACTCGGGCAGCAGCCACGCGGCCGCTTCAGTAACGTTTGTCTCACTGTGGGTTTTGTGAATGAAGGCACAGCACATCGGGGCTGGGAGCGCTCCTCGCACAGCCTGTGCCTGCTCCTGTGAGCACGGACGATTTGTGTTTGCCCCCGCAGGCCATGGCTGACTGGGCCCCCATAGCCAAGGAGTACGACCCGCTCAAGGCCGGCAGCATCGACGGCACCGATGAGGAGCCCCACGACCGGGCCATCTGGCGGGCCATGCTGGCGCGGTACGTGCCCAACAAGGGAGTCACGGGAGATCCTCACCTCACCCTCTTCGTGGCGAGGCTCAACCTTCAGACCACGGAAGAGAAGCTAAAGGAGGTCTTTTCCCGATACGGAGACATCAGGAAGATCCGTCTGGTTCGGGACCTGGTCACGGGCTTTTCCAAGGGTTACGCCTTCGTTGAGTACAAGGAGGAGCGCGCTCTCCTGAAGGCCCACAGGGACGCCAACAGGCTCGTCATCGACCAGCACGAGATCTTTGTAGACTTTGAGCTGGAAAGGACTCTCAAAGGATGGATCCCCCGCAGGCTCGGAGGTGGCTTTGGAGGCAAAAAGGAATCCGGGCAGCTGCGGTTCGGAGGACGGGACAGACCTTTCCGAAAGCCCATCAATCTGCCGAACGTGAAAAACGATTTCTATGGAGAAGGATCATCGGAGAAAAGGAACTGGAATCGTGAGGGAACGAGGGACTGGAGAACGAGGGACCGGGACCACGAGAGGAGCAGAGACAAGCGCTGGGGGGAGAGGGAGCGCTCGTGGGCTTGGGGCGACGGTGAGAGAGACAGGGACTCCAGAGAGGAGCGGAGCAGAGGGAGGGACAGGAAGGACAGAGACAGGAAGGACAGGGACAGAGACCGGAGCAGGGAGAGAGAGCCCAAGAAGCAAAGAGATGATGATAAGCACAGATAGGTGACCATGAAACGCTCACTCATTGGAAATACAGGAATAGAATAGCAACGAACTAAAGCTTCTGAAAAATGGGCCCCAAAACAGAAGCTGATGGGAATGATTTCATTTTCTTGAAGATGCTGGGACAGGTGAGACCTTTGGTGATGCTGTGTCCTTAACTAGTTCTGCCAGGTGAGAGACAAGCACGTGGCCAATCCATTTTGTACTCATGGGAAGCTGTGGCTCCTTTGTACCCCAGGAATGTGCAGCACAGAGCAGTAAACAGGTCAGAAAATGCCTCATGTTCCTGATGAATCCATGGATGTTCCCTGAGGGATGGTGTCATGGGTAAATGTTGCAGCTGCACCCGCTCTGTTCTCTCCTCTCTGCCAGTGGAGCTCTGCCTTGCACAGGGTTTAAATCCGCTCTGGAAAGTGGGTTTGCTGCTGATTTGGGGAAAGCAGAGGCCAAGCATCTGTTTCAGAGCCAGGATATGTCTGTACAGACACTCATCTCCTTTGGAGAGCTTACAGTGCTTTCTAGAAAGGGCTCTATTGTGTTGTTGTCATCATAAGCCAGACAGGTAACATATTTAAACTATATTTTGTAAGCCTTTTGGACTGCCCTGTCCTAAACCTTGCCCAGTTTGATGCTGTATTTCCATAAAGAGTTGTACACACACAGATCCATGGGCTGCATCCCCAAGAAGGGCTGGTATTAACTTTCCACAGGGGAAAAAAGAGGACACAGCTGTTGCAGAAATAAGTGTTTTTCAGAAATATTTATTAAACTGTTAAAATGATTTACTGTCCAACCAAAAAAAAAATAAAATAAACTAACCCATAAAATGTCTGATCCTGCACTTGGCAGGCAGGATTGTGACACCCCTTACCTGCCACCATCCTGGCCCCTTTTCTAACAGCAGATGTTCCTTGAATACAGAGAACCAACACGTGACAGATCCAAAATCTTCACAAATGCTTCCCTCTGGGCCATCCTTCCCGATGGCACTTGTGGACTCAGCACTTCCAGCACGACAACGAGTGGTTAATGGCAGCAGGTCAGGAGGAACTAACAACGAGGTGTTTGAGGTAATGGGCTGCAGAGATGAGTGGGGGAAGCTTGTCCTGCTTAGTGCTGTGCTTTGATGTTGCTGCAGATCTGGCCTGACAGTGTGCCCAGGGCTCTGGGCTGGGCTTTACTGGGCTCTGGGCCGGGCTTTGCTGCACCAGGAGCACGGCTTAGGCTCGGTCTGTGTGGTTCCATTATCCCAGCTCACTGCTCTCAGCTCCTTTCCAAAGGGATGTGCTTACTCTGGCATTGTTTGGGCTCACTGCACCCCTCCTGGATGTGCCACTCGACTGGACTGTGCCTGGCAGAGGCTCCGCAGGGTCACTCCCAATTCAGCAGCAGGATGGAACTGGACTGGGCTTCTGCTTTTCTCATATGGAAGTGAAGCCAGATCTTGGCAACTTAAGTCTCATTAAATTAGGACACTCCCTCCCATTTAAGAATTGCTGCTGTTCCGTGGGTGTTCCCAAAACACAACCAGGCAAAAGCTCACCTGCCCAATTCCTGTCACTGTGTCTAATGCAGGTGTCTCCTGTAAGGCCACGTGTGCCCCCTGCCCCAGCTGCAGGAGCACCAGGGGGGAACAGTAAACACCTTCCCTGCCTAGAACACATGGAAGATCTGTGTTTGGAATGAAGCAGCTGCAGTCAGGAGCAGAGCAGCACAGAGCCCACACTGCAGGGAACAGTTCCCTGTCAGGCTTTTCACTACAGCCAGGCTGAGAACGCTTTGCTGTGCTCACACACGTCAAAGAATCCAGTCTTGGATAACCCTGTACTAAGAACAACTGGCCTGCACTAAACCCATCCAGGAGTCCTTCAGCAGTTCCTCCTGCACTCAGTACCCAGAGCAGCTGGAGCTTTTCCCCAGCCTGAGCAGTTGTTTCCTATCCCTGGTGCCACTCCTGAGGGGAGGCTCTTCCCAGAGCAGGTGGAGCTGCTGGGGGGGTGGTACCAGCAGCTCCTGGCACTGAACTGCACGAGCAGGAGCTGCCCCTGGCCCTGCCATCACTGGGTGTTCTCAGCAGCAGCCCCAGCACAGAGACCCCTCAGCACAGACCCTCCAGCACACAGAGACCCCTCAGCCCAGGCCTCGCCTTCTCCCACCCTGGGGGGAGCCTGTGGAGTGTGTGGTACAGGGGGGATGCTCTGACATGAGCTGGACACAAGTTATGGAGTTTTAGTGTTCTAAGTCTGACCTCAGTCAGGCCAGGCCTCTCCCAAGCCCAACTGCAGAGCAGATTAAATCCCAGCCCAACTGCAGAGCAGATTAAATCCCAGCCCCCGGCAGTTGGGCTGGCTGGCAAGTTAAGCCCTGTAACAGGGGCTGCCCAGACAGGAGCCAACAGCAGGGGAGCAGCTGCACACAGGATTCACTGCTCTGCCCACAGAGCATTTAGTGTTGAGGTTGGAGTTGGGGCCATCTCCAGGTCAGTGTAACAGCTGAGGACATGCTGCCCTCTGAAGTTGGGCAGTTTTACCTGGACAGGAAACTGGAGTGTGACTTCATTCAAAACCTGTCTGTGGGAAAGCTCCAATTCCTTTCCAGCAGCTGCCTGCTACTCTTGGGGGAGGTGGGAAGTCCCCACTAAGAAGGAAACAATCCAAGAGTTGGGATTCCTCCCTGTGAGCAATTTGTACTCCATTAACACTGCAGAACTCAGGGCAGAACACAAGGCACGCTCACCTCATCCAGGACTCTTCATGCTTTAGGCACTCTAAGCACGAGGGAAATGCACACTCAGTGCCCCTCCCGAGGCTGCTCCAGTTTCTCCCTGGGCCAGGTGGGTTCCCAGGGGCTCCTCCTCAGGGTGCCGATGCCAGCGGCACGGACGGGACACGGCACAGCTCGGGCTGCCACCGAGGGGGTCCGGCTGTCGTGTCCCTCTTGAAAGAAAAATTCTCACAGAAATGAAAAAGCAAACAACCAATAGTGTTAACAACCAGGGTGGAAGAGTCTTTGCCCTGTACTAGATGCTGGACACTGCAAACAAACTTCTAACAGCGGCACGGGTCCTTTTTTGGTTTCGAGAGGCTTGTGTTACTGTAGTTAATGCAAGAACAAGGCCGTGGACTTGTTATTCGGCACAGAACAAGTCATCTAGGAGCTTCCATGTCCCAGGGTGGCAGCAACTCTTACTACAAAGCTTGGGCTCCGTTTGCAGCAAACAGTCCCCAAGGGAACAGCGAGGGATCCCTTTGGGAGGGTCTGGAACAACCCCGAGGTGTGCGAGGCGAAACCAGCGAGGAGCTGCCGCGGTGCTTCACAGGAGCTGCTGGGCACGGCTCTGTCGGATCCACTGCAGCAAACAGGACACTCAGGGCTTCAGTCACAGGTGCTGCAGGGCCTCCTGGCCTTGTTCCATGTAGGAGTCATCCCTACTCGAGTTTGACCATTCCCCAAAAGTCCCCTGGAAGTGGACGTTTCTCTGCGCCGCCTGCAAACGTTTCTTATCGCGGGAGAAGAAGCTAAACCTGCCGGGAGGGGAGGGGAAGGGAGAGAAAAGAAAGGAGAGTGGTTACCACCCTGAAAACACTTCCAACACCCTCCCCCTGGTACACAACAAAACACAGAGCAAAAAAAATCTGTTGCATCTGCAAAAAGTCAAGGCAGAGCAGCCCCCGGGAGCGCGGTCGGGATGTTGTTAGGGATGGAGTCACGGCAGTCTCGAGCAGTTTGGCTGAGGAAGCTTCAGATAAGCTGTAAATGCTGTTGACTCTACAAGGTGCAGGTACCATTCAGGTGTTCATCCCCCCTCCCCAGCCCTCAGGTAAGGAAGCAACACGATACAGGTTAGTTCCTGGGCATGGGTAAAGTGGTATCTTTGCATTAAATCCGTTTATTTGTGGATAGGACATTTTTTTGGAAGGGTGTCAAAGGATCTCATTTGTAAGATAAGAAAAATAAGTCTCCGCATTTTTTTTCCCAGTGTTCAGATTTTGATTCACAGACTTGATTTCCTGCAAAACTAAAGGAATAAAGGCACCAAAGTGCACGGGGGTTTGCAGGATGAGGGCTGAAGAAATGCCCCCGAGCGTGCACGTCATTCCCTGTCCCACGGCCTGGTGCTCGCAGAGAACGACACACAGGAACCAACAGCCACTTCAGCCACCAGCAAACTGCCAGCCACAAACACGGGTGGGAAAATCCTTAGGGTTGTTTTATTGGTGTGGGAGGAAGTTACTGGATTAGGCAAAGTCAGTGTTTGCTGTGAGTTCAGCACGAGGGGTGTTGTTAGTGCAGGGTTTGGGTCTGCTGAGAGATGCAAAAGTTGGGGTTCCAGCTCCCAAAGGACTGACAGGGGCAAAGATTGTTTTGGCTGTGCTGTACCAAGTGTCACACAGCTGGCATCCAGGCCAGGAACTCCTAAAGCTTCCACAGGAAGGGACTGTGCAAATACAAACTCAGCTTTGGCAGGTGGGGGAATATCGGGGCATAAACCTGAGGCTGAGTCCACGCCCCCATCCTCAGTGTCCTCCCTCCTCCCACAGTCCCTTCCACCCCTCCCAGCACCACATCCCAACCATCCCAGCTGATCCCAACCATCCCAGCTGCCTCGTGCAGCCCAGGAAATTCTGCCTTCCAGTCACACAGGAGGCTGCAGTTGTGGCAGAGGAGGTTTAAGGCAGCTTTCCTGGGAAAGCATCCCATCAGATGTGCAGATGGGCATGATGATAATTACTGAGAATATTAAGAATTATTATTTGCTGACTAGAAAGTGATACAGAACACCACACCAGTGCAATGCCAGGCAATTGATGCTGCCAGCAGGACCTGAACTTTTGCATTTCCTGGCTTCAAATGTGCAGCCTTAATGGTGAAGGAAGTCTGTGGCACCTCATTAACCTCACACTCTTCTACCACCTCCATCCCAGGAGCCCCTGAATTCACACCCCTAGGGAATGTCTTCTCAGGGCCAGAGCCACTTCCAGCTGATAAAAGAAGCTTTTAGTGACCAAGGCTTTGTGTGCTCCTGCCTGGGAGCTGTCTGGGAGGCCACACAAAGGACTGCTGTGTTTATGCAGCAAGTTTTAAATGGCAAAGTTCAGTAATTTTTAATTTTATCATGAAATAAGGCAAGAGAAAAATATGGTTGTAAGATCCCTAAAGGGTTCAGCTTTTAAAATTCCTCCTGAAACAATGACAATTGTGTTTATGCCTAGAAAATTCTCCTGGAGGATGTTTGGGAAAAGCCTGTCTGTGTGGAGAGGAAGGGAATTTAAATACTGGAGTACTGCTGTAAATATAAAGTCACTAAAGCAGCAATTCTAAGGCAAAGAGACTTTGCACTGACAATTGTCAGTACATCTTGCAGGGAGAGCCAAGAATTGGATGACAGAATGGGTTATGGAGTGTACACTCTGTTCCAAAATACATAATTAGAGACATAATATACAGGGCAGAGATAGAAAGCCATGGAAGCAACAGCCTGTAATTAAAATTAACACTGGGAATTAATGTAGAAATCAGCCACTCCATTCTGTGACTCCAACTCACTGTAACAAATCATCAGCAACGAGTTTCTCAGAAGGTGAGCACTGGTGAGCACTGGGAGTAGCCACGCTCAGGAAGCAGAATTAAGAGATGCTGGTTAAAACTGCAGATTGCACCACTTTTCCAAGGAATACTGACGGGTTTAGCATGGCAACATTAGGGCAAAAGGGGATAAAAGGTCAATATTGAGGATGAGTTGGGGACTGTGATGAGTGGAGGACTGACTGGTCGTTCTGATGGGCACTTGGATCCTGGGGGATCCCACAGGCACCAGGAGAACGCAACCAGCAGGGAGGGTTAACAGGGGGGCATGCAGGGGGAAACCACAGTACCAAACATTTTTAAACAAAAATATTCCTACAAGGGACACAAGTCTTCTGATGGGCTGCAATGTGGGATCGTCTGGAATCAACCCAGCTGCTACCATGGGCATTATGGCTGTAAAGATCCTGGGCAGGAAAGGACAGACACAGAAGAGGTGAGACCGGAGCGAGGGAAAGAAAAGCATTCCATGAAAAGAGAAAAGGCAAACACGCTACACGGGGTTACTTGGAATTCCAACAGCAGGGACACGGGACGGGGAGAGGCGGATCTGCATCACCCAGGACAGCTCTTCCTGGGGGGAAAACTCTGCTTTAGAGAAACCAGCCATGGTGAGAGTTCCAATTGCTTTGGGAGGTCTAAAAGATACCACTTTTCCTGGTGCGAGGCAGCTGCGACCTGGCTTGGAGTCCATCAGAGTGTCACCACCCCCAGCAGTGCAGAGCAGAGGGAATGCTCACTTCCCAAGAGACAAACAGGCACAGGCACAGTGAAATGGAGGATGAAGGGGGATGTTAAGGACTACAAAACTCTGCTGTGACTACTGGGTGTTCACAGGAAAACGGGGTTACAGAGGACCGGCATCACAGTTCAATTTACAGAAATTGCAGTCGAGAGTTTCAAGTTCAAAACCAGCACTGCAGGTGAAATGTTGAAAGAACCCCCTGAGAAAGCTGGGAGTTAAAGGGCCTGTGTGTCTGTCCCAAAGGAACCTGATGGTTTCACATGCAGGGAGATGCCAACTGCAGGCACTGAGTGCTGAAGGGACACCCTGCAACTGCCCTGCCAGGGACACTGGGGAGCTGCTCACAGCAGGACTGGCTCTTGGTGAGGCTCCAGCACTTGCTGAGCATTATTAGACAATCCATGCAGCTGAGAGAGCTGAGAGCTCTGTGCCCAGACACCCCCCTGCCAGCACCCCTGCACCGTACCTGCAACACCCTCTGCTCCCCTAAGGATTCTCCTCACAGCTTCTCCCTCGGGCCAAATAATTTTTTGAACTGTGGACTAATGTCAGTTAAAGGTTAGGTTGAGATCACGAGAGACATTTCACCTGTGACCAACAGCAGCTGTCCCCAACAATCCCTAACTCCTGCTCTGAGTTAAACCCAAAAACAAACGAGCAAACACCGTTGGATCGTGGGCAGCAGCCAGGATTGCTGTTTTTATGCCATGTGGCACACCCTGAGCTGCAGAACTCACACACACACACACATCAGCTTCGGTAGAGTGGGAGAACAGGGAGAAAACTCCTGGCTGTTTGAGGCATGACATCAGGGACAGACAAGCACGTAGCCTTCAGGAGAGAACAAAAGGGAGTTTTCTCCTCCAAACAGAGGGAGCATTTTTAATCCTTGGGACTTTTCCTCCTCACTAAAGCTTCCTGGTTACATTATTTCATTAAAACTGTCATGTGATGGGGGAGAGACAACTGTAGAAGTCAGTCAGTCTGAGATCAGAACTCAAACGAGCCAACCCAGGAAAAACTGCTGATTTCTGTAACTTGTGCTTTCCTTTCTTTATGGAGAATCACCTGAGCACATCCTGGAGGGCACAGGCTACAATTTACACGTGGTTCATTCCCCCAGACACCGTGTGGGGAAGGGAAAAAGGGCACAGTGCACAGGCAAGGCTAAAACTTCCCCTGAGAGGACCAGCAGGGCCTCCTGTTTTTGTACTTCAGCTTTAATCAGGAAGAAAAGTCTGAAACAGAGGGGGGAAAAAAAAAAACCCACTTTGCTGTGGGAAGGCTCTCTGCACAAAGACAGCAGCACTCCAAGTTTTCACCCCATCTTTAGGCACAGAGGGTTTCTGTGCCTCTGTGTTTGTTCCTCAGGAATCCAGAGGTATCCTGGGGGAAAAGAGCTCTGGAGACACCTCAGAGCAGGCAGGGACTGCAGGACAGGACAGGACAGGACAGGGGCTACACTTGTGTTCTTTGCTTTTCCCAGCAGTGACATTCCCTGTCCTTTTAAAGCCCATCTACAAGGACACCGTTGACAACACACAGAGAGGGGAGATGGGAGAAAATAAACCCACACCAGACAAATCCTGTCCAGACAGGCTGCAAGAATAAGACAAACCTGAAAACTGCTACCACCCTTGCAGATTATTCAGGCAGTTTTCTCTTATTTAATGTGATGGCTACAGGGAGAGAGAGAGAGAGACAGAGCAGGACAGCTAAAGGAAGTCATTCCAGCTTAGGCAGAGTCAAAGCTAATTCCTCCTCACCATGGGCTGTGTCTCACAGCCTCTATTTACATTTTTATGCTGCCTTTGCTTCATCAAAGGCAGTGTTTCAAATCAAACACAAACTGCATGAGCTGAAACCAACCATTCCCCACGAGAGGGTAAGCTTTGAAAAGTACTAAAACAAATGGAAAAGGAAAGAGAAGCTTTACAGTGGAGATCTTGTGTCACAAAGTCGCTATTTTTAGACCATCCCAGTTGCAGAATGAACACTGAGTGTATTTTCTAGTCATGTGAGAGGAAGAGTTCTCTGAGCACAGGCAGAGTTAATAATAATAATAATGATGAAAATAATCAGCAGTGCCCTCCTGACTTCATGGTGTTTTGGGTCAGTCCAGATCTTCCAGTGGAACTTATTGTCACAGGGCTGCTGGAGTCACTAAACAAGGACTGGGGACAGGATGGAATCCTGGATTCTTCTGTGGAATGAAATGCCTGTTCCAAAACCATCTGTGCTGTTAGAAAAGTTACGCTTCCAGGAGCACAAAAATCCAAAGAGTTGTTTGCTGTAAGGTTGGGAGACTTCATCTGGTGTAAATAAATGTACAGGAGGGAGTTTCCACGGACAGATGGACTGGCTAAGCCTGTGATTTCCTAATGGAGTGGGAATTGCCCAGCCCTGGCAGGAGCTTTGGTTTCACAAAACACCTCAGAGGAAGGTGGGGTTCTTTGACACCTCCTCTCCAGGAGAGAATTTGCTCAGCAAACAGAAGGGTTTTGTGCTGTTCCCACAGGGTCTAAAGGCTTTGATCAACAGGGAAATGGGCACAGTGAGCTCATGGGGAAATACAACCCCAGACTGAAAGTTGTCCCAGATCTAGGCACGAGTTTTGGCCAAAGCCAAGTGCTCCTCCAGTGTCTCTCCCACAGACAGTAGGAATGTGGTTATCTTCATTTTAAAAGTCTTTAAAACTGTCCTACCCGTAAGAAACATTTAGTATTTGCAGACTATCCCCAGAAATAGAAAATATGCTACTTACAGTCGTTTGATTCCAGATTCAGGTTGAGTTGAGGGTTTGGGCTGAATTATGGGGGGAGGTTGAGGGGGTCTGGTTTCTTCTTCCATTTCCTCACTTGAAAGAAAGAAAAGGTAATTAATGTTCTCCTTCCAAGCCACTTTAAGGTCTACAATTCAATCTGGGGATGAAGGAATGCAAAAGGATCTGTTCCAAACTCATTCAAATCAACTGGAGATTTTTCTCTTCAGAAAAGCATCAAGAACTGGCTCTCTGTTCAATATTTTCTTCCCATTGTGACAAAGAGAGGAGAAGAGGAATGGATTGAATGAGACATCTAGAATTTTCATTTGAGACCCACTCTTACCCTCATATTTGAAGTTCAAAAGGATTAAATGTTTGTAATCGTTTTTTCCCAAATTTGAGGTTCAAACCAAAGCCATATCCATATCCCTGCAACCTCTACTTAAACCTTTGCAGCAACAAGAGCTTGTTGGGCACTATTTCAGAGCACATTTCTTGTTCCCAGACCTCTCCTCTGGCTCCCCTCTGTATTTCATGCAACAGGAGAGGGGATCTGACCCACCTTTTGTAATACAAAAGCTCCTCTTGAAGTAAAAACACCCTGGATTTCAGCTCGTTCCTCTCGTGAAGGACGTCCCGCAGCTCCTGCAAGGTGAACCTCGGCCGATTGGGATCTTTCAAGTCCAGTGCCATCTTTTCTGACTCTGACAGGCACTCATCATTGTTTGGTTCTGCCTGGGGGAGGTGAAACACGGGCTTTAAATTCATCCTGTGAGTGCAGGTTGGAGGAGTCTGAGGTGTTTATCTAGAGTTTGTTTTTCGTGTTAAAGACTTGCAGCCAAGAGCAGCCCAGGGATCTTATCCCTTGGGGGTTTCCTGTGCACATGTCCAGGCCTGGGCACAGAGTCCAACCTGAGCCACCTCAGAGGGGATAAAGGTTTTCCTGTGGAGAAATTCCTGCCAGAAAGCCCACTGAAAATGTCCAATTTTTGATAAACAAGCCAGTTTAAAGAATTCATTCTTTTAACAAATGGGGTAAATCAAACATCAGCCTTTTACATAAACACTGAAAAAAACCAGCACAGCAAAGGTCATGCAGTTCCTTCCAGCTCCTCCCTCAAAGAGATGGCTCCTTTGGATGCAAACACATCATGTGGAGGGTTAAGTATTTATCCCTCTAATGCCTTCATGTAGAAAGCAGGAATGGTGTCAGCACCAGATGTGGCTACAAAGAGGAACAAAACCGCAGATGAGGGGGTCACACACCCGTCCCCTTCTCTCTCCTTGTCCTCTAAGAAGAGTTCACTGGGAGCTTGGAGGAATTTCATCTCCCACCACCGAGTTTCTGGGGCTCCCAACAAGCCAGACCTTGCTCTGTAGGCACTTGTCTGCACTCCCAGGCCCGTGGGGGTGTTTCCTGGCCCCTCTAGCACTTGCTCAGAACTCTGAGGCACAAAGTGCTTGTGAAAATGTGGATTCCTAACAGTGCAGATAAATGCAGGGCACTCTGTTCCACAGCAGGGCATCTGAAATGTAGCAAAGCCCATCTGAAATGTGCTGCTTTTTGCAAGGACTGATAGAGGCCAGCACAGCAAATCAGAGCTGCCAGCTCAGCCACCAGCTCTCCTTGCAGGATGCAGAGATGGCAGTCTCTGAGCCCCTGGGTGGGATGCAAGCTGGAAATTTGAGGGGCTAAGGATTGAAATTCCTAACCAGTCCATTTTTTTAAGCCTGATCCCACCCTCTTTTTGGGTTGTGTTTGTGGACCAGTTTTGCCATCTACTGATAGGTGGTTTCAGGTTGGTGCAGTGGGAATTCCCACTTGCAGTCCCTGTCCTGCAGGGATGAGGCAGTGGAGTGATGCTCACCTGGGCACTGTTTGACCACCCCTCCATCCAAGCACATTCCTTTGCACAGAACCACAGGGAATAAAGATTGATGCAACCCAACAAGAGCTTTTCCTCCTCTTCACCCCCCAGTTTATGGTCTGAGCTGATGTGTCTTGTTTGGGTTGTGTATTTGCCCCACACCATGACCCAAAGAAGCTATTTTTGCTGGATTTTGCTCCAATCAGCAGGGACTGAGCAGCCAAGGCCAATGTCCTTGACTGAAGCCAACAAGCAATGTCCCTTCAGGAACATTCCAGCTTTCTGCCTGCCACTGCAATTCCTGTCTGAGCTCTGTCCTGGCAGAGGGAGCGGGAACGGCTCTAATTAGAAGAGTTGCCATTGCCACGGAACTGATGAGCTGGGGAGAGGTGAAGAATGAATCCTTTCTCTGCAGACACTGAGGACACTTTCACTCCTGCTGGCTCCAGGCCTGGGCTCCCCAGCCCCATTTACAAAGCTGGGTGTCCTGGCAGAATTAACAGCAATGAAATAACCCTTTTCATCATTAATGCAGTGCTTGCCCAGTTCAGGGACATGTTAACACAACACTGGCTCTCACAGTCCAGGGGGACCAAGGTACCCCCCAGCCTCTGCCTCTGCTTCCTGATGCACATTGTGCCCACTGCCAGTGAGGTGGGTGTTTCACACTCTCTTTTGAGGCAATGATTTGTTCTGATATCTGGCAAATTCTGTGCTCTGGTGGGTGACCCAACGGGTGCAGGATGAGCAGCCAAGTCTAAATGCAGAGCTGTTCCCTCACTGCTGCCTTGTGCTGCCACTCTGCCTTCTGCAGGGCTGGTTCCCTCCTTTAGGAAAGAGGGGTTTGTGCCACTGGATCACCATCCACACTAACAGGGTCCTTCCTGCCCCGTGCAGTGAGTGACATCACTGCTGTCACACCTGAACACAAAGCGCTGTCCTCACGTCCCACCATTGCCCCTGGTGTGCATCAATCCCATTTACCTTTATCCAAAGGGGTACTCGGTATGGAGGCCAAATCCTTTTAAAAACCAGTTTAAAAGTGGTTTAAAGTGCCTCTTACCTTGCCTTCCTCCCCATTGTGGCTCTCCTGGCTGTCCTCACCCTGCAGTTTCTCTCGGAGCTTGCCCAGCTCTGCCCTCAGGGTGCCCATCTCCTGCTCCTTGGTTTGCAGATACGCTTCCAGCTCCACCTTCTGCTCAATCAGGGCCTTCCCCTGCGCCTCCACCACCGTGATCCGGTGCCTCAGGTCGTGGTTAATCTTCATTAACCTGTTCTGCTGCTGCTGAAGCTGCAAAAAAACCCATCAGTGCCAGAGGTTCAGTGTCCCCTCAGCCATCAGCCAGGGTGGCCCAGTCCCAAACATCGTGTTAGAGAAAGAGTGGGTTGGATTTAATCTGGAAAATTCTCCTCAGATTAGTTTGTTAGTATCTAATGACCTGCTACAGTTTCAGTCACCCAAATTTAATTGGTTTCTAGAGGAAAGAGGCATTTTTCCCTCAGGACAGGGAATTCTCCAGCTAAAAGCACATCCATCACTTCTTATAACTCCAAAAAAAGCCAGGTTGAAGGATAGGGTGTCTTATGGAATTCTGGATCAAATCTTAACCCCGAGTAGAAGAGAGACAAGGCAGAGGGATCCTCAGTGTTCAGTTTACAGGCCTTGCTTTGAGCTCTGGGGCTCTCCCAGGCCAGGGTGTGACCTGCTGGGTGTGTGTGGACAGCCCCAATTCCAAGGGCTGCAGCACCTGCAGGAGGCTCTTGGGCAGAGCAGAGGCCACCCAGGCCTGGCCCTCACTAGGGCAGAAGAGCCCCATGGCCTAAGGAGAGGAGGCAGCGTGAGGATGGGAAGCACAATTTGGGTAAGGAGGTCACTGCTCCTAACACAGAAAGTGCCAAGACGTGACGAGATCCCGGAGACACTTCTGAGATTCACCTGAGACTGAACCTGCAACACAAGTCACTGCTGGCTGAGCTCAGGCCCTTTCCTCCCAGCCCCTTCCCACGCAGAGGGAACCCCCACAGTGTCCCTGCAGTGGGGATGTGTGTGTGGGTACCCCCACAGCATCCCTGCAGTGGGAATGTGTCCCCACAGCATCCCTGCAGTGGGGATGTGTGTGTGGGTACCCCCACAGTGTCCCTGCAGTGGGGATGTGTGTGTGGGTACCCCACAGCATCCCTGCAGTGGGGATGTGTGTGTGGGTACCCCCACAGTATCCCTGCAGTGGGGATGTGTGTGTGGGTACCCCCACAGTATCCCTGCAGTGGGGATGTGTGTGTGGGTACCCCCACAGTGTCCCTGCAGTGGGGATGTGTGTGTGGAGTCCCTGCTGCCACTTCTGCACACGGAATGTGCAAAATGCACAGCAGCCCCCTCAGGCAGAGCAGGGATCCCTGGGTGCTGAGTCAGCACTGCCAAAGCTGGGAGAGACATCCAAGCAGCCAGAGGAAATCACCTGCCCTGTTCCCGTGCCAAGAGTCTGGTCCAGGACACATCAGCCTGCCCATTTTGGGCGCTGCAGGGCTCTGTGGACACCTCAGCTGCAGGACTGAGACTGGCACTGCTTCCACTTCTACACTAACTTCAAATTTAAAAGCAGGCTGTGGAAGATGGCTGAGAAAGAAGAGAAATAGGAAGGCCAAGGGCCACTTACAGCCTCTACATCCTCATTTTTAAGTCCGAGTTCCCGGTCCTTTGCTCTGATTTCATCCCTCTGTTTATCAACCACTTCCTTCAGCTTCTTCATGACTTGCCGCTCTCTCTCTGACATCCCTGGTTAAAAAACCAACACAGAAATCAAAGCAAGGACATTTAGGAGCTGCTGAGGCTGAGAACAATACCAGTGTTCAACAACAGGACAGTATTTAGGTAAAGACTCTGGAAGTTGCCTGCTGGTAAAATTACAGAGCTGGTGGAAGATGCTTTAAAGGTTACTTCAAGGGTAACAGAGAACACAGATAACACAATCCACTCCAGAAAGCCACTGCACAGAAACTCCTTGAAAAAGGAACTGGCAGTCCTCAGAAACATTTGTAACAGTGAAGTGCCACTGCTGCACGTTGCTGCCTCAGGAGTTTTACATCAATGTTCACACTGTGCCCCAGGGAGCTCAGTTATCTGTGTGAAAATCTGTGCAATCAGCTGGCCAAGGCCTTGTGAAAATTGTAAAGAAGATGGTCTGGATCCTCAACAAGATGTAAACAACAGTCACTGTGGTGGATGGTGCCTGGATCTAAATCAGCTGAGGAGCACTGGACTAGAAGGATTTTTTTGTTGAAACCCAGTTTTGTGTTGGGTGAAAGCAGAACCTTCAGGGGGTACTGAATCCAGAACAGAAATTCAATCTGAATTATGCTCACATATTTCATCCTCATGTTTTGCCACCATCCTATTGTGTAATGATTCCTATTTAAAACAACTGTACTTGAGAGAAAAATCCTACATGGGATTTCAGGGGTGAAAGATGTTCTGAACGTTGCCAAGAATCCAACACTGATCCTGTCTGAAAATAAATGAAGGGTTACATTAACCTGGAAAAAAACCAAGGAATCATTCTTCCATGTGCCATTATGGATCTGGCACTGCAGTGATGGGCTCCGGGGCAGACACAGAGCAGAGCATTTAACTTGGTGGGATGATGAATCCCCTGCTCTGGCCTTCCCTGACAGTGGCACAGAGACAGGTCTGACAGTCCGAAATTATCTCATAACATCCTTGGAAGATGAAACTCTGTGAGCAGGGCAGTGCCTGCCTGCTCTGGCCAAAGTCCAGCTCAGGCAGGACTCAAATCCAGGGGCTGCTGCTACTTCTATTACCTTTGGCAAAGTATTTTATTATGCAGGTCCTCATCTTCCATTTATGAACTGCAGGTGGTGATAATTCACTCCCCACTCTGGGGTGGCTGGAAAGCCTCTTCCTTTTTAATATATTAAAGCAGTTCCCACATCAGAAATATGCTCTTCCTGCATCAAATGCAACCAGGCAGGTCTAACTTTCTAACAGCAGCTCAGACTTTCTGGTTTTGTTCTTCCCTCACCAGAGAAATCCAGAGTTGCTCCATAAGAGAATTTGGCTGCATTCCTGGAGGAGCTCCAGCTCCCAGGTCAGCTCCAGTGGGATCTGCTGGATAACACAGCAGGGCAGGACAGAGCTCAGACAGGCAGTAACTGCTGGGTGTGCTCTCCTCAGCAGCTCTGGGCTCCCTGTGTACCAGGGAAACAGGGATACAGCAGCTCTGACCCCTCACTGGGGAACTGCACCCAACAGGGAACTGCCCTGCTGGGAAAAGGACTGGTGCTCGTGGCTGGCTGGGAATTTGGTTTGGTTCACAGGGCATGTTCCTGCCAAACCCCAGACAAGAAGTGCCAGTGCCATGGTGTTCTGTTTCTAAGTGTTACACTCTCCTCTCTTTTAATTCTGGGGTATATTTTCCTGCTCTGTTTCTGGACCCTGCTCCTTGTCAGCCCTGTGCTCTGGGTTCTGGTTCTTGGAAGGGTAATTTGGGTTCTCTGCTGTGGTACCAGCTCACTCCCAGCAGGGAGGACAAGGAGGACACGCTGCTGCTCAACTCTCCATTCACACACGGGGCTGGCACGTCACAGTGTCCCCAAAACTCACTGCAGGTTCCTGGATCCACCCACTGCTGCCAGGCCTGAAACATCACCTGTATTCAAAACCAAAACAATGCCCCAACTTTGCCTCGAAGTGGAGGAACTGCAGTGACACTTGAGAGTGGAGGTTTTACCCAGAAGGAGGCAGGACTGGTGAGTGCAGCTCTGTTCATAAGAACTTGTGAGGTGCTTTGAGATCTCCAGATAGCAGGTGCTATTTAAAGAATAAAGGACCATTTCAGTGCTGACTACTTTTCCTCCCACTGGGCTCATTTTTCTCCCTAACACTTGGTAAACCTAAAAAACTTCAATTGTGTGCACAAATCACGATGATTTTTATTTCAATGGGAGGGGAAAGGAAAGGTGGGAAGCGTTTGTGAAACAGTCACATCTCCTTCCATTTCCTCAGGCGCTGGGAAGGAGGAGAGGGAAATCACTAAGTGCCCTAAATGTAAAATAATTATCTCTAAATGATTCAAACTCTAATAACTGCAAGATCTGAAATGGCACACCCAGCCAGCTTCCCCAGGCACATCCTATGAGCAGCTTCCTGTGGATTGCTGGGATCACAGCATTGTTCCAGCAGGAGAAAGGAAAGCAGCCAGGAGGGGAACACCAAGGGAAAAAAGAAAAGAAACTGGGGAAAAAAACCCAAACCAAATGAAAACCAAACAAAACCCCCCGTCGTTTATGCTTAGGGATCTGTTAATGTTGTGTTCACACATCTCACTGCAGGCCAAAGTGCCAGGCAGGGCTCGGGGCACTGCACCACCACCTGAACACCTGGAACAAGTTCAACTCCACTTGGGAAGGGCACTGGAGGTTCTGCAGCACAGGAGGGTCACACAACTGCTGCCTGTCCCCTGCCACAGGCAGGCTGAGCCAGCAGCTCCCTGCTGCACTGACACACAGCCTGCTCGGCCTGTTTGACACACTGGGATCAGCTTTGCTCGTGGCATTTCCCTGGGATATTCCACTCAGTCAGCACCGGCAGGCTCAGCCTGAGCTCGGGAGGAGTCACCTTAATGGGTGGAACAGACTCATCTTCAAGCCCTCCTGTGTGGTTTGTGTTGTTCCTTCCACAGGAACCCTGCTCTGCTCACAGTTTGGATCCTGCACACCCAAATCAGCGGCCTCTGTTGCCTGGGCCAAAAAAACGCGTGGTGAGGAAGCAGGAGCTGCTGCTCCCTGGGGCCAGTGCTGAGGGGAGACACCAGCACAACACTGAACCACGCTGGGAGCACTGCAGTCTGGGCACAGCCAGCCCAGCTGACACAGCCTGCAGCTTGAAAACCTCTCTGGACTCCCCAGGCATCACATCCCAGGGTGGACACTGCCAAAGAGCAGCAGCTCTGCTTGCTGACGCTCCCCAAACAAGTCACTGGAGACAAATCTATCCCTGCTCGTTAATGACGACATTTCCTAAGAGCAAAACAGACCCCGGTAATAAGATCAGGCTGATGTAAATTAACGTGATTTGACTGAAACTGATGATTTTGGTTGAAGACTATCAGCGATCCCAGAATCTGAAGTCTGGAACGGGCTTTATGGGTTTTGTTTGTGTTGTTCTACCCGGGGCAGACACAGTAAAAATAACACGAAAAGCACGTCTGGCATCTGCTTGGCTGGCTGGATGTGAGGAGTGTGGCTATATTTAAATGCAAGCACATGAGCTGCAGTGAGCTAGATGGCCCCTGGAAGGGAAAAAGAAGGAAAAAAAAAAGAAAAGAAAACAAAGGGGAAGCTGGTTCCTTCTAACAAGATGTCAGTCTCCACGGCCCATGACTCACTGCTGCCATTCTGAATTTTAAACGGGACTTTAAAAGCCCGACGTGGAGCTGCTCGTTTGCCACTCGCTGACTCCTAAATTGGAAGTGCTGCATTTGGTTTGTCAAAGTGGTCCTCTTGAGAGGTTCCCCAGTTTTTGCTTTGTGAAGGTTTCCTCCTGCTCTCCCCAGGGCAGGTGAGCAGTGCAGTGCTCAGCCTCGGGGTGACAGCAGGTGCCACTTGCACTCTGTGGGGCAGTTTCCTCCTCCTGCAGCAAACCTGCACTAATCCCAGCCCCTGGTACCTGGAAAGGGACATCCCTTTGTTCCTGGAGCTTTACTGGGGAGGCTGCAGGGGCTCAGCTGGCTGCTCTGTGTTCAGACTGGCTGTCCCTTTGCACTCCCACTCAGGACATCACGGAATGCACTCGGGATCTCGAATTCTGTGCTGGGAACAGCGGAGCAAACAGGAATCTGTTCCTCTGCTCCTGGGAAAGAGCTGCTGGCTGAGCTGGGGGTGGGAGCTGAGCCTGGCAATTGTTTCAGTTGCTGGATGATGAAGTCCCAAAAAACTAAGGGAAGCCTAAAAGCAGGTAAACCAAGTAAAACCAGTGTCTCCTCTCCTGTCAGAATACAGTGATTTCTCCTGGAATATCCCCATGCAGGGACTGAGGCAGTTCAGAGACAGAAATCTTGATGTGCTGCTTTACCAACAGTTCTGAACAGATCAACAGCTGCACTTGTTTCTGTGCACGGTGCTGTGAAATAACCACACTGAATGGATTATTCTGTTTGTATTTAAAAAAAACATAAGCAGGGCTTAAGAGTGGTTTTTTTTTGCAAAGTGAGAACTAAAAAGTGACAGACCAAAAAGTGTATCTAGAGTTTACTTGCAGAGATGCTTCTCAGACAAACAAAAAGCTGTTCAGGCTTTTCTTTCCCTCCTACCTTCACCTCTTACTTATCATGTCTTCAGTGTCATCAAGTATTCAGAGATTTTTCTATTCAGGTAAAAAACTCAACTAAACAAACAAACAAGACTCCAAACCCCAGGCCTGAATTAATCTACAGGGAAAAAAACCACACTAGAGCATCCAGTCAAAATATTTTGATAAGGTATCGCTTTTTATAACAAAGCCAGTATTGAATTTGAAGTGTCAAACTTGCCTTCATGCTTCTGAAACTCCTCTTCTGTGAAATTAATGTCTTTGTGAGACAAGTTTGTCATCAGTTGTTTATTCTCCTCCTGCAGCTGTGCAATTTGGGTGAGAAGGTCCTGTGCTTCCCCTCTCCAGACATCCTCCACCAGCTCTAATTCCTAGAGGGTAGACCAGGACAAGACATTCATATTTTAAAACATGGTAAGAGTCTTTGACTGGACTATTTACAGTAATGATCCTATTATGGAAAACAATAAAATGAGGCTACTTTGAGTGTCTTAGAAGGCATCTGCTTTCCTAATGCCACCATGAGGAACCCAGGCATCCTAGTCCCCTTTTGGGATGTGCTGGATGTAAAGGCACGAGGAGATCGTTCCCGGTGCTGACATTTGTGCCGTGCAAGTTCCCCAAAGGATGCTCCCTGTGCCCTGTTCTGCTGTGAGGACCAGATTAAGGGGGCTGCTGTGTTAGACAACCAAACACCAGCAAACAATCCCCTCCTGCACCCCAAGAAGCAGCTGCAAAGCTGTTCCAGATGCCCCCAACCCAGCCCAGAGTGAGGATCGGGCAGTCGGGGTCAGACGTGCTCATTGTGACCCAGCAGCGTCTCTGCTCTGAGTTTCTGTTATGAAACACGAGTGGAAACCAACGTGTGGGATCTGGTGCAGCAGGGCCAGAGCTCCTGGTGCAGGTGGTAAACACAAGCCCAAACCGTGGGGCTTCCCATGCCAACGGGTCCCTCTGGAATGTCTGAGAGGCATCTGTGTCAGCGGCAGCGGGGCCGGGCAAAGCAGCTCCCATTTGTGGGGACACTCGGTGTCGAGAGCAGCTGTCACCAATCCTCACAGAGGTCAGATTAGGACAGAAGGTAAAAAGGAGTCCTCAAGGAAAATGTAGAGCTTTGCTCGTTCCAAAAGCTTCCCTGTGTTTCAGGCTCCTGCAGTGGGGGGCATTCCCCGCTCCGTGCTCACGTCTGTGCTCCAAACAGAAAGCTCCACGCGGATCCCTGGAGCCAGGCTGAGTCACTGCTGACTCTCACATCCATCCACAGGCCCCTCTCCTACCTAACAACAAAACACATTCACACAACAACCCAGCCAAGCACAGCTCCAGGCTAAAATAAGCTCTGCCAAGAGATTAAAGGACAGCTCTGTGCTTTGAATGCCTGCTCTGATAATGGGAAGTCGTGTTCCCGGTGACTTTGGGGTCCAAATGCCATTTTATCCTGGCATTTATCCCTGTATTGCTGCTGAAACGTTTGCAGAAAACACTGTATGGCAAAGAGACAACGAGTTACATAAAGGTGTGGTAAGCTGTGCAGGTTTAACTATTAAAAAGGACAGAAAATGTCATTAATCACCACCTCTTTTACTTAAAACTATCTCGAGAGAAAGGCAAATCTGTAATGAAACCGATATTGCCAAACACCTGCACTATTTACAGGGATGCTGCCTGTTACAACTGTGGAGCTAAAATAACGCAGTGACCTATTTTAGCAATAAACCAGCACATTCCTCAGCTCTGAGAACACAGACAGAGCCAAACCAGAACGCTCACAAAGCCCCCAAAACACCTCAGCTTGTATCATTTAGGTGTGGCTGCACTGTAAACACACAGCTATCCTACGGCTTGCCCAGGCAAACTTCATCATTTACTGCTCTTGCAGAGCCCGGTGAATTGGAGCGGAGATTAAACTTCTGGCTCCTCATTAGTGGAAGGACCAGCCAGAGAAGGCAGATCCACAGTTGTGCCAGCTCAGGGAACCCCAGGCAGGGGGTGCTGAGCCAGGTTTATGGGCAAAACACATTTGCACTTAAAGTGCTGAAATCTCATAAATTGATGCTTGCAAGTACCACTAAAAGCTTGTCTGGGTGGGGGTTTTTGGAGGCTTTTGGGTCAGAACTGTTTCTCAGTCTGAGTTTTTGTGCTTATCAGCACCTGTCCCGTGAAAGACTCTTCAAATCCTCCCACAGGAAGAGAAATGATGTGACACCACAGTTCTACAGGGACCTGGTGCACCGGGAATCAACTTGATAAAAAAAATACACGTGTGTATCTTGTACTTTTTTGTTGTTAAAATATGGGTCCAGCAAAGTTTCCTGTGGATTGTCTGAACGCTCCCTGAGCCCCTTCAGGACTCGGAGAAGCTGCCAGAGCAGAGGTGTTTGACTGCAGGGAGATCAGCTGACACCTTTAGGAAACTTTTTAACACTTCAGAAACATCCACACAGAACAACTTGTACAATGACTCTGGGGCAGTTCAGTATCCACTTCACTCTGCAGCATTTGGGAAATATCCAACGCCCTTTATCTGTTCTCCAGACCTCCTTCCTTATCAAGGCTTTGTACATTAAAGATCTTTCACCATCCTTTTCAGAGACATTGCCCTGAGACTTCCTCTGCAAAATGCTGCAGGTATTATCCTGAATTTTCTATATGCTAAGTGAAAGTCCCCTAGATTGCTCATTTAAATACATAAAACTTGAATTTATTTAAATTCAAGCCAAATCTTGAAGTTTGGGGTCTCTCTTCCAGAAACTCCCCTGTCTCCTGTTTATTCTGACTCCGTGGGTGGGAGCAGGAATGGCACGAGGCAGCAGGGATGATTTAGCAGTCACTGGAAGAACCATTCCTTTGAATCAGTTATCCCGATGGTTTAAAGATTGGATCTGCCACTGCAGTGACTGGAGCGTGCTGTGCTGCCCCAGGAGGGTAACAGGATATGGGAAATGATCTCCACCTCGGGTTTTCATCGGAGTGGGGTCAGGGAACACCGTGACCTCCCCAGAACAAGCCATCAGAGGATGGAGCAGGAATTTGGGAGAGTGCTCTTCCCTACTCTCCAGCTCTAACACTGCCCTGAAATCGCTTGGTCCTCCATCTCTCTCCTGGGACTTGCCTACCCGATGTGCGTGCCAGGAAAACTAGAGTGCTAAATCATTCCCAGCTCCGGAGGGGAAAGTGTATTCTTGCCAGTGACCTTTCCTGGCCTAGCAGGAAGCAGCACTACCCTCTCGTCAGGAGAGGGGATGGAGCAGGAATCCTAATCGGGCAGACACAAGGGGAAGGAAATGCAGGGACTGGGGAAGGGGAGGAGAATGGGAAGGAGGGAGGAAACTTCCAGGAGGGAAGGAAACACAGAACAACAACACGCCCAAACCCTCAGCGACGCTAAGGCAGCATCGGCCCGCCCGGGCCGTGCCCCGCCCGCTCCCCCCGGCATCCCGGCTCCCTCTTTGTTTTCCCGGCGGCTGCGGGGGGGTTTGGGCGGCTGGGGGGGCTCCCCCCGGCCCGGCTGCGTTCTGCGGGGGCAGCGCTGCCCGCGCCGCGTCCCCGCCACCCCCGCCCGCACCTTCTGGTGCTTGCGCTCCTTCTCGATGCGGTCCATCCTCTCGAGGCGCAGGCGGTCGAGCTCCAGGCGCAGCTCCTCCATCTCGGGGTTGATGTGGTTGCGGCTCACGAGCACCTCCAGGATCTCCAGCACCCGCACCACCTTGGGCATGAGGCGGGCGATGGCCTCGCAGCCGTGCTGGTCGATGACCCGCTCGAACTCCTGCCCCACGGCCGAGGCGATGTCGTACACGTCCATGACCGTCAGCTCCGCCGCGTTCTTCTCCAGCGCGGGCGGGGCCCCGCCGCCGCCGTCCATGGCTCCGCCGGCCCCGCGGCTCCCGCATAGGCGGCGGCGGGGGCGCTCCGGGCGGGGCGGGACGGGATGGGCCCCCCCTGGCAGCCGCTCCCCGGCACGTCCCGCGAACTCCGGGGCGGCGCGGCCGGGGGTGTTTAAACTTGGCCGGGCGGCGCTGGGGGAGCGGCGGCGGGAGGCGGGCGCGGCGTCCCCGCCACCTCCGCCCCGCCGCCCGCGGCCAATGCCCGGCTCGGGGCGGGCCGGGGGCGGCCCCGCGCATGTCCCCGCCGATGTCCCCGCCGATGTCCCCGGTACCGCCGCTTGTCCCCGGTGCCCGCGGATGTCCCCGGTGCCCGCGGCTCCCCCCGCGCCGGACCCGCCGCGCTGAGGAGCCGTGGAAGTCCCTGAGCCGCGGGGCTTTGCTTTCCCCGGGGAGGGAAGCATCGCCAGGCGAGCGGCATCCTTGTGCCGAGCGGCTGCAGCGCCGGGAGGGCTCCTCGTACCGGGCAGAAGAACCGCGGGTTTTTTGGGGGTGCAGAGCTCAAACCCGCCCGTGTTGGGGGTCCCACACAAGTGCCCAGCGCTGGGGTGGGGTGCGGGGGGGTGTCCGTGGTGCCCAACAGCGAGCAGTGCCCGAAGCTGAGTGTCCCGGGATGGAAGGGGGAGGAGGAATGCTGCTCCAGAAGAGGAATGAGGCGATGGATGGCTGCGGGCACGTGGAATGCAGTGCACAAACCTTTCTGCAGCGCAGCGAGGGGCTCGCACATGGCAGCTGCTCATCGTCACAGGGGTTTGGCTGCTCATCATCAGGAGGGTTTAGCTGCTCATCGTTAGGGGTTTTAGACTCCCCGCTCTGCAGAGTAGGAGAGTCTTTACTGTGCAGGTGTCCAGAGGATCAGTGGAGGGTTTTATACATACAAGCAGTTTGCTGGCATGAATCCACTGGCAGATAATTTAAATTGAACCAAAATGTGGTTTTCTGGTCGAGTTTTTCAGTGTTTTTGCTTTCAGGTGTGACTGCGTACGTTGCATGTACAAAATATCCTTGTGTGCTGCCAGGAGGCACCGGGGCAGCCAGGAGAGCAACACCATCAGTCCCCAGATACCTGAGCTTGGCTTTCAACTGCCTAACTTACAGCAATAATCAGTGATATCCAGGGAAAGTATTTCCCTATATGTCATTCGTGAAACTCATTCCCAAAGCTGAGCAGCACAGGATATTGCACAAAGTTCCAGAGAGAGCAGGAGGATGAATAATGGTGGAGTCATCCTTTCCTGGCAGAGGTGCTTCTGGAGTGTGAGGAGGGGGAGCAGCCTGAGCAGAACGTCTGGAGAAGGCTCTGCAGTGCCCCAGGGGAGCAGCTGTGCTGGGAAATCAGCATTTTGGCCAAGCCAGGGAGGAGAAAAAGAGTTTATGCCACGACAATTCAGCATTACACGAGTTCATTGTTATGTACAAGAGCACGTAGAGGAGAAACGTAACAAAGTGGGGAATGTGAGAGTGGCAAGATTAAAACTGTTGCTGAGCTAGATGAAAAACCAGCACATTTTGTGCTGCGGGAAGCAGTAGGTTGGATGTTGGCTTGGACCTCTGAAAACGACTCGGCACAGAAAGTTTCTTATCCGGCCACGTTCGTGACCTGCAGCTCCTCAGGTTCAGCTTCTCTTGCCAAAATCTTGCCCACACCCCATGCCTGCACGGACACAGCAGCTCACACCTGGCAGCTGAGGGGAGAGCAAAGAGTAGGGATGTAAATCCAGCACTTGGGTTCCATCTGTCAAGACAAACACTCCCGAGTATCACCAGGAGAACAAAAACCAGCGCTTGTTGGCCAGCTCAACACAGGCCAGGTTGTGCTTTGGTTTTAACTCTTCTCCAGGCCATTAAACAGCTACGCATGGAATGGGCTGCCTTAACTGCATGAATTTCTGTATTTCTGGATGGAATTTTTAGATGGAAATTAGTATTTAAGCCATGCAAGGAATGGCTTTTACACAGTTATTCCAGTGTGAGGCAGAATCTGCACGTGTCCTGACTGTGTTTCCTTGTGAATGAACAGCCCACCAGTCAGGCATCCCTGTCAGCTTCTTAAACCTTGGCTGCTCCCAAAACCTCTCCCTGAATGCAGCAGGTTTGGGCTTCCCGGGCTTCAGGAGCAGCAGCCTCAGCAGGGCTGCGGTGACAGCAGGTGGTGACAGCGGTGGTGACAGCCGCCTTCCCTCCCTGCTGCCTCCCCTTGTTCCCTTGGGAGCCCCCTCATCCCTCAGGATCCCCCTCCTCCCTTCAGGCTCCCCCTCATCCCCTCAGGATCCCCCTCATTCCTCAGGATCCCCTCATCCCTCAGGATCCCCCTCACTCCTCAGGATCTCCATCATTCCCTCAGGATCCCCCTCATCTCCTCAGGATTCCCCTCATCCCCTCAGGATCCCCCTCATTCCTCAGGATCTCCATCATTCCCTCAGGATTCCCCTCATTTCTCAGGATCCCCCTCATCCCTTCAGGCTCCCCCTCCTCCTTTCAGGATCCCCCTCATCCCCTCAGGATTTCCTCAGGAACCCTCCTCATCCCTTCAGGATCCCCCTCATTCCTTCAGGATCCCCCTCATCCCTCAGGCTCCCCTCCTCCCCTCAGGCTCCCCCTCCTCCCCTCATCCCCGTTTCCCGCCTCCCGCTCTGCTCCCTCCCCGTTGCCGGGCACCGCCCCCTCAGCGCGCGCCCCGCTCCCATTGGCTCCCAGCGCCGCCGCTCCTCCCCTCCTCCCCTCCCATTGGCCCCTCCCTCTGGGCGCGCTGGCCCCGCCCTCTCCGTTTCCCTCCGCGGCCGCCGTCGCTGGGCCCGTACGTGGCAGCGGGGGCGGTGTTGGCCAATGGGCGGCGGCCCCGTGCGCCGGAAGGGGCGCGGCGCGGGCCGGAAGCGCCGCCGGGAGCCGCCGTGCCGGGCTCCGCCATGTCGGCGCTGCGGGCGGTGCTGGCGCTGCTGGCCGCGCTCGCCGCCCCGGCACAGCCCTACTTCGTGAGCATCGACGCGCACGCCGAGGAGTGCTTCCTGGAGCGCGTGCCGTCCGGCACCAAGATGGGGCTCATCTTCGAGGTGGCCGAGGGCGGCTTCCTGGACATCGACGTGGAGGTGCGGCGGCGGCGGCGGCGGCGGCGCGGGCAGAGTCGCCGACCTTGGGTGGCGCGGCGGGGCCGGACCCTCCGCGGGGCTCGGGGTGGTTCGGGGCGGTCCCCGCGGGGTCTCCGGGCGGCGGGAGGGACCGGGGGCCTCTGCTGGGGGTCGCTCCTGCGGTGGCTGCCCGAGCCTGGGCCTGACCTCCTGCCCTGTCCGCCCCTCCCTCGGGGTTTTCTGCCTCCATGGAATAAATTATGGGGCGGGAAGAGGAGCGCGGCCGCTCTTCGCCTGTTCCCGGAGCGCTTCCCCTGGAACCCAGAGGGGTTTGCTGTCTCTGGTCAGGGGCTGCCGTCGGGAAGTTGTGGGTGAGCCCTTCTCGCCGAGGAGGGGTCACATCAGTGGGAGATCCCCAGTGAGAGTTGCTGCTGTTGTCGCGGTGAAGAGCAGAGTTGTTTGGTTGGAGCAAATTAAACGCGAGGGGGATAAAAAGCGGGGGGGTTGTTGCCGAGAGTCCTGTAAGAGTTTAAATTACACGTGGCTGTGGCCCAGGAGCTGGGAAATTGTGAGATCCCGTTCACGTGGCAGCAGTGGAAGCTCAGCAGCAGCTTGGCCTGGTGGGATGGAAATTCAGATTACAGTGACCCCTGGGAGCTCCGAGCTCGGGCCCTCAGTCCGTGTGAGGTGGTCACTGCAGCAGTGCCCAGCTGAGTGTCTGAAGTCATATTGACTCTTGGAAAATGGCTCTTTCCCCTCTTTGTTCCCTTTGCGCACCAGAGATAAGGTTTCCTCTACTCTTGTTTGACTTACAGCCCCAGACTGTGTTTTCCTTGTTCTTGGGTGCTCCTTATCTCCACCGGGGAGGCCGGGGAGGGAGAGGCTTTTGTGTGCCTTTCTTTACCAAGAAGTTTGGGAGATTTTCCAAGAGGCTTCTGTGCGGAAAAACCGCCCCCCTGAGCTGTGGGAGCTGAGCAGAGGCAGCCCAGGCAGATCCCAGCTGGTGTTGGTGACTTGGGTTGTGGTTGCTGGGATGGTGCATTTTAAAACCCTCTGTGTTGGAACCCAAGTGTGTGATCCTTTGTTTCTCCCCCCTTTTCCAGATCACAGGGCCCGATAATAAAGGGATTTACAAAGGGGATCGAGAGTCCAGTGGAAAATACACGTTTGCTGCCCACATGGATGGAACCTACAAGTTCTGCTTCAGCAACAGGATGTCCACCATGACCCCCAAGATAGTGATGTTCACTATCGACATCGGGGAGGCCCCCAAGGGCCAGGACATGGAGACAGAAGGTGAGGAACGTTCCTGCAAGGGAATCAGGGAGCTCTTCCCTCCCTGCATGACCTGTGAACTCGATAGGGCTCCCGGGATTCCCGTTCCTTCAGCTGTATCAGCTGTCCTGGCACAGCTCGGGTGGATGTTTTTGCACCTTGTTCCGTACAATTTAAAGCAAAATCACCACAGAATCCTTTGGCCATCTGCAGAAACTAATGCTTCCCTCCTTTAGTCCCTCAGCAGTGTCACTCTGATTTCTAGTTGGCTCAGCAGTATTTTTAGACCTCCACGGGCCTTAGTTGAGCCCTGATAAATGTGCTAATATCAGATTTCCCCCCTAGCTGTGTAAATGACTGTTTTATCTGCAGCCCTTTGTCCTGTACCCGTGTTCATCTCTCACACTTCTCTCTAGGTGGTGGAGATACCTGGGATGGTATGTGGACTGCTTTTTGAAAGCTCCTTGGCATCTTGTCTCTGGCACATGTTCATTCACTAACAGCTAACTTGGCTTTTCCTCCGTAACATTTGTTTGGAGCATGAGAATGTCTTGTTAATAAACTACCCAAAAGGTCTGATTCTGAGCAATGCTGAGCACCCCCAGCTCCCAGGGGACAGGTTGTGTTCAGGTGGTTCTTCCTGGCTGACAGAAGGTTTAATCAGGAGTTTGAGGTGAAATTCAAACCGAACACCGAACGTCCAAGGGCGTTGGATGTTCCAGGCAGTGGTTGCTTTCTGTTGCTAAAGGGGATGTTGAGTAATCCAGGGGTTTGGAAGCAATGAGCTGCTTGTAGGGTGTGAATTATTACTGATGTATCAAGGGAAAAACTCAAACTTGTCGTTTGCTGTAAAACAAATAAGTGAAAGTATTGCCTAACGAGTCATAAAGTTTATTTAGAAATCACCGACTGTAGCTGGAAAGGCAACAAATTCTTGTTTTCTATTTTAGCAAGTAAATAACTGTGGGGCATTGACTGCTTGATGCCACTTGAAAAGTGACACATTCCTTACTTTTTTTTAAAGGCTCACTTCAGTCTGTTTTTGAGTCTGCATGTATCTGTTGTAAGCAATATTAGTGCAGCTTTACATTTTTAAGGCAGTTTTCTTCAGTGAATTTTTTTTTTGAGTGTGTTTAAACAATCCCTGCAACTTCAGTTTCTTCTCTTACTAATAAACTGCACTTACTGCAATGACCACTTGGCCATGAAAATAAGGGATTTATGATATCAGCAGAGGGACTGTGGTTTGCACAACTATTTAGTTTTTAATAGTAAATTGTGTGAGTGTTATTCTCTCGTGCTCTTTTTTTTTTTTTTTGGCTGTGTATTTTGAAGGGCTTCATTTTCAGATTGGGATCTGAAACCCCTAATTTACAAATAAAACTGTACTAAGGTAGTTTGCAAGTCAAGTGTGTCCCTTCAGAGGAAAATGTGTTGGGTCTTGTGGGTTTTTTTAAGAGCTTATTGCTCAGGGGTGTGTTGAACTTGGTGCTAGAAAACCTTGCAAATCACCTGCCTAATTTATTCACTTGTAGGTGGACAATTCTTTGAGCTTGGATGGATTCAAAAGATCCAGTCAGATCCCTAAATCTCAGATCTCAGAGCCTTCCATTTGCTGAGCTGTCTCCAGCTGGTTTTCTGTTGCTGGTTTGGTGTTTTCCTCCTCTCCTGCTTTCAGACCACACCAGAACCTGGAGCCTTTTGCCCCCTCAGTGTTTGTGCCTCAGCTAAACCCGAAGATCACGGGATGAGATTTGTCGCTCCAGGAAGTGATCTCGTTTGCCAGCATCATGATCTTGAGCTGAATTCTCAGTCATTCTATTTTTGCAAGCTTTAACAACCGGGAAAAGCTGTCATTTTTGCCTTGAGATAATTTGCTTGGAACATTTTGGATGAGATTGGCAAAATAGCTGTTAGTGTGTGGTGTTGATCTCGTTGTGTCCTTCCACTCTATTTTCCTGGGCAAGTACGTGCATATTGGAAATGCTGACTGTAATTTGTGTGTCTCCTGCCTCCTAAGTTGGATGTGGAGAAATGTTTTGCCCCCCTTGTTTAATGTCCTAGAGACACGTGGAGGGAAAGTGGTGCTGTGGAAAACTAAACTTGGCTGTAGGAATAGAAAGTTTCACAGGCTGGGTTTGGCAGAACGTCTGCAGCGGGAAGTGAAGTTTGACTGTTCATAAGTGTTAACAAATGGCTTTTTTGAGTCATTAACACTTGCTGATGCTTCTGCAATTATCCTGCAGCTCACCAGAACAAGCTAGAAGAGATGATTAATGAGTTAGCAGTGGCCATGACAGCTGTGAAGCACGAACAGGAGTACATGGAAGTCCGTGAAAGAATACATAGAGCAAGTAAGTGTCTGACTTGAGTGCCTTCTCCCCTCCCAAATGAAACTTGTAAGTTGAGATTTAAAATATGAGCCCATGAAAACTACTTCCAAATTACTTCAAAGATAATAGTTCAGAATAAATCCTGAAGGACCTGCCCGTAGAATAAAGGAGTGTTGGTGAGTTTTGCAGTCATCTTTAAATTGGAGGGGCTTTATGCAAAATAATGTTTGCTTAATTGGTGTAAATTCTGTAGTTGTTTGGATGGTGTATTCCTGGGGATACCTGTGATGATATTAATTCTTAATCTGTTTACAAGGGCTGGTAGAGACAGGATAAGGAGATGGTTTTAAACTGAAAGACAGTAGTTTTAGACAGGATATTAGGAAGAAATTCTTCCCTGGAAGTGTCCAAGGCCAGGTTGGACAGGGCTTGGAGCAGCCTGGGCTAGTGGGAGGTGTCCCTGCCCATGGCAGGGGGTGGAATAGGATCAGCTTTAAGGCCTTTCCAACCCAAACCATTCTGGGACTCTGTGATTTGGTTCCCAGGGATAAATTTTGGTTGAACTGTTACTTCACCCCTGGAAGTGGATGTGGATTAATAGTTGAGCCAAAGTCTTTTAAATGTTTCAGTGGAAGAGAGCAGAGCTGCTGTCACTGTCCTGGTGGACTCTGCCATCACAACCCCACCTGCTGAAACACAGCTTTAAAGTGAGGCTCAGAGCTCCAGGTGCTGCCTTGGGGCAACACCAGTGAGAATAAAGGGCAGATATTTTTAATGTGGAAATACTACATTTTATTAAAGCACTGGACCCTCAACTGTGTGAACTTATCTCCAGTTTTATGATGTTTGTCACTAATGACCTGATTTAAGAAAAGGCTGAATTTTAGAACTAAAAATGGTGAATCTTCAGAGATTAGACGTTCCCTGCTTGACTTTGCCACTATAAAAAAGCAAGTGGCTCCTGTGTGGCAGCTCAGAGAGGCCAGACAGAAGCTTGCAAGGTGGACAGAACAGAGAAGGGTGTTTCACTTCCCACGAGAGAGCGTTTCAAGTTTCAATGCTTTGTAACTCACTACTTCTTTTTCTTTTTTCTTTTCCCCCCCAACAGTCAATGACAACACAAACAGCAGAGTGGTTCTGTGGTCGTTCTTCGAGGCCCTTGTACTAGTTGCCATGACACTGGGACAGATCTACTACCTGAAGAGGTTTTTTGAAGTCCGAAGGGTGGTCTAAGAGTCCTCCCGTGGTCCCGGGTTTCAGTTCACTCTCTACCAAACATCCTGGTCACAAAAAAAACCCAACAAAACAAACAAACAAAAAATCACTTAGTTTTCTGAACCCTCTTTACTGAACTGTAAAACTTCTTTGCTTATGTTCCTTCCCAGCTGAAAAACGAGTTGTTTTTATATTATCTCCTGTAGCAAAAGCTGTGCTGAAATCTTGTCACTTTATTGGCATCTTTTTCCCACTGAGATCTGCCCAGTCTGTGTGCTAAGCAAGGTCCAGGCAAGCTGCAAACGCTGTAACTCACTGTAGTAACAAGCAATGTCGGTGTCTTCTCTAACTTCTCTTTCCCTCTCTCCATAAGTATTTGCAGTTCTGTCCAGGGAAACGGTACAAAGCCCTAAAGGTGACTGTTTGCATTGTTTTACATCTTCAACCCTGCAGTAGGTGTTACAAAATCGAAATAATCCAAATAATCCCTTCCCCACTCACAGCAACTGCCAGGGAAAAGGTTTAAATTCGTACCTAGTTGCTATTTCAAAGATAGTCATCAGCAACTAATCACATCAACTTCTTCCCAAAGCTCTTTAAAATGAAGTAGTTGCTGCAAAAGTGCTTTTTTTTTTTCTCTGCTCGTCACCAAATGTTCCTCGGACGGTTTTTGAGTCTCCTGCAGGTTTTATTTGGAAGCCAATTGCGTGCAGTGTCTTGGCAAACACTGGTGAACCCTTTGGCTTTTGCAGGTCCAAAGCTCAGACTGTTTGCCCGGTGCCCAGGGCATTTCTAGCGTTCAGGAAATCGGGAGGATTCCTGAGGCCAAAAAGGTTCTGGATTCGGGGGGGGATTTTCCACGCTATGCAGCCCTTGTATTTTAAGTGCAGTGGCAAACTCTGCCATGGTCTGATCAGAATTAGCATAATGCTAAATACTGGTGTGTTTTCTTTTTCAGGCACATGTAGATTTGTTTTTTGTATAAAGTTCCTTTCTTCGGTATCTGATGATTGGTTTAAAAAAAAAAAAGAAAAAACAAAATTAAAGCAGCGTCTGACGTGGGTGCTGAGCCAGGATTATGTTGTGACTGATGTATATTAGTTGTAATCATTTTTGGGGGTGGGGTGGGGTCTTTTCCAGGGGGGAGCCTCTACAAGTAACACACAACAGTTTTGTACAATTAATTTAAAATTTGTTACAGGTTTTCATGTTCCAGGTAAAGTTTTTTCAACCTTGGGCAAACACTTGCAGCAGTTCTTGAGAGAGGTGGCTCTTACACCTTTATTGCAACTGTTGTGTGCCAATATTTTTGTGTAAAACACTGAAAATTGAATTCTAAGATGTACATTTAAAAACTGCTCGTGAATCTAAATATGACCCAGGTTCGATAAATAAACAAATTCTTTAAAAAAAAAAAAAAAAGGGCAACTTTGTGTTGTTTTCCTTTGGTGCTTTAAGAAAGTCCAGCTTAACATATAAAGGGGTTTTATGAAGTATTTGTTTAGTAATGAACATAAATTAAAACATGAGAAGTTCCAGCTCAGCCTGAGGATGAACTTCTCTCCATGGAGTCTGGCAGGGCGCTGGAGCTGCCCAGGGAGGGCGTGGATTGTCCCTGTCTGGAGACATTCCAAACCCACCTGCAATTCCTGTCTCACCTGCTCCTGCCTTGGCTGGGGGGCTGGACTGGACGATCTCCAGAGGTCCCAACCCTAAGTGGTTCTGTGCTATTTTAGGATGTCAGGAATTTATCCAAACCCCATCCCGTTTTCTGGGCAGGTGGAAGAGACTCCAGGTAATTCTGAACCTACATCTTTGCTCCCCATCCCTGAGCAACCAGCAGGCACAGCGCTGCTGTATGACCCGCTGAAATACACACTACGATAAGCCATTTGCCTCAAAAATAGAGTGGTTTTTTGTTGATTTCGTTTTTTTTGCCAAACCCAAACTTTGGCGTTTTCTGCGGAGTTTCTGAGGCGAAGCCGCTCGTGAGGGGAGGTGGGGGGGGGCGGAACCGAAGTGCCCCGGAACGGAGGTGTCGCCGCGCGTGTTTCCGTGGGGGGAGCGGCGGGGCGGTGACACCGCGGCCAAGATGGAGGCAGTGACTGAGGGCGGCTGGGAGGCCCTGCCGGTGCCGCTGAGCCCGGGCGTGCTGCGGGCGCTGCGGGAGCTCCGCTTCCACCAGATGACCCCGGTGCAGGTGAGGGGCCGCTCCCGTCCGGCCCCGGCCCCGAGCTGTGGGCGCTGCGGGCGCTCTGCCCTCACCGAGTGACCGCGGTGCAGGTGAGGGGCCGCGCCCGCCGGCCCCGGGGAGGGAGGCCGGGCTGAGGGGAGAGGGGCTCAGATCCGCGTCCACAGCGCTCCCTGGACCCTGTAGAAGTCGCATCCTTGGCTTTCGCACCGGCTCTGCTCGGGTGGTGGTCGCAGACGGCTCTGATGCCTCCTGGGGGGATTTCTCCTCTGTGAGATTCCCCCCCCATCCCCGATTCACCCGCTCATGAGACGCTTCTCTTTTTCCAGTCCGCGACCATCCCGCTCTTCATGAGTAACAAAGATGTTGCTGCGGAGGCGGTGAGTGCTTGTCCTCGGCTGTGCTCTTGGCTCAGAGATCGGAGATCTCGGGGATCTGACGCTGTTTCCCTCCTCGCAGGTGACAGGCAGTGGGAAAACCTTGGCGTTTGTGATTCCCATCCTGGAAATTCTGCTCAGACGGGAGGAAAAGTTAAAGAAAATGCAGGTGGGGTCAGGTAATTCAGTTGTGAGTATATTTTTTATGATGTGTCAGTAAGATTAGAGGACTTTGGGAAGAGTATCCATAAGGAAGTGGTGTGTACATGGTGACTGTGCTCAGCTCTTTGGTGTAACAGTAAACTTGAAAATATGTATTGGGGTACTTTCACTGCACTTTGATACAACTTCTCCTTTAATGTGATCAAAACAGGGTTCTGAGCTGTTGGAAAAATGTCCTAAAATATAGAATCCACTGAGGCTTTGAATGCTTTTCAGCATCCATTAACTCTGAACACATTTTAGTGAGCAGAGAACTTCACTGTTGTTTGCTGTTAAATGTCATTATTAGGTACTGCTCTTTGAGCAGAGATGTTTTGCACATTGATAAAATGCTTCTTTCACAGATATTTTCTGTAATTTTATACACTTTAATTGTATTTCTGTGGAAATAATAAAAAACAATCTTGCTGTTTTGTCTAGGATCAAAATCATGGCTCGTATTCACTTAGCTTTAACATGAGAATTTTGCCCAAATCTTTCTTCCAGTCTGTTATTTTCCATAAATTCCTGTTTTCCACGGGCAGGTTGGAGCCATAATTATCACACCAACGAGGGAACTGGCCATTCAGATCCATGAGGTGCTGTCACATTTCACAAAACACTTTCCCATGTTCAGGTGAGTGAACTTCAGCCTTTCCATGACCATAATTCCTTCTCTGTGCTTCTCTCATTCGTGAACCAGCGAAACTTAAGGACCCAAATCTTTGTGTTTTATTGTTTCAGTCAGATTCTTTTCATTGGTGGCAGGAACCCAATGGAAGATGTTGAAAGGTTTAAGGAACACGGGTGAGTGGATTGGCAGGGATTTCTCTCGGTGCCTCAGAGCTCTGGTTTTCTCCCTGACAGGGATTTCAGGCCAGGACTTTGGTCCTGTTGCTGCTCAAATGTGATGGTGCTGCAAAAGTCTGTTGGGGGTGGCTGGGAAGTTGTGGAGTCTTTGAGTGAGGAGACAGTGGGAAAGCATCTTATGTGACATCAGCACCGTTTACCTGCTGTTTGGGTGAAGACCAGACCTGAAAACTGTCATCCCTGAATATTTCAGTTCTCCCTGAAAACGTTTGGTGCTGATACTGATGATGAAGTTTGGAAGGAATCATATTTGCCTCTGGCTTTTGCGTGGAGGCACCAACTATTCCCGATGATATCCTGAGCTTTTATTGCCACGAGCGATGTGCTCTCCGCTGGGAGTTTTTCTCCCACCCCAGAGTGTCTGGAAGGCACTGCAGTATGGATGCAGATAGAATTGACAAAGTGAACGTGTTTTATTGACGGCTGCAGGGCAGGTGTGTGCTGGGATACCAACATTAGCAGGTCTCCCAGATCCCCCACCTTGTCTCTCCCCTGAACAGCGGGAACATCATCGTGGCCACCCCGGGGCGCCTGGAGGATTTGTTCAGGAGAAAAGGGGACGGACTGGATCTCGCAAGTTGTGTGAAGGCTCTTGATGTGTTGGTGTTGGATGAAGCAGACAGGCTCCTGGATATGGGCTTTGAAGCCAGGTATTGAAAGAATAATTCTGATAATCCTCGAGTTTTTAATGGGTTCAAATGATTGATGTGAATGAGTGTGGCCTGCAACGATTCGTTCTGTTTTGTTTTTATCTCTCTTTGCTCCATAAAGCAGTTCCTGAGTGGGAAGAGAATCAGAAAAAGTGGATCCTTGATTAATACAGAGTGTAAAATTTCTTTTGTTCTGATGTATATGAACACTTCTCTATTTAAGATGTTTATTAACACGTCATTATTCACACATCAGAACGGCTTAGAACACTTTAACAAATAAACTTTGATCTCCCTTTTCTCTGTGGTTTAATTATTTCAGCAGGAGTTTGGCACGTGATGATAAAACCTTGTAAATTCCTGTAAACCCTTCCTTCGGTGATTAAACCCCTTTCTGAGGGGGAGCCTTGGGACAATTACGTTTTCCATGTGCTTGCTTGCAGTTTGAATGCCATCCTGGACTTTCTGCCCAAGCAGAGAAGGACAGGCCTGTTCTCAGCTACTCAGACTCAGGAGGTGGAGAACCTGGTGAGAGCAGGGCTCCGGAATCCCGTCCGGATCGCGGTGAAGGAGAAGGGAGTGGCAGCAACCAACACCCAGAAAACTCCCACCCGCCTGCAGAACTATTACATGGTGCGAACCTGGGCTTTGGGAGAGCTTCTTGTTCCCCCTCCTTTTTTTCCTGCTTCTGTCAATAAGTTTTTAAGCCTTAGGATGGTGTTAAGAGAGGAATCACAAGTCTGTTTTCTGACTTTTCTGTTTTTTTCTCTTGCATTGTTTAGATCTGCAGAGCAGACGAAAAATTTAATCAGTTGGTGCATTTTCTTCGGCAGCACAGACAGGAAAAGCACCTGGTCTTTTTTAGGTAATTCTGTTGGTGTTTCATTGTGAAAACAGTTTTATTAATAGTGTTTTATTAAATTCCAAAACTGCCCTGTGTTGCCAAGGATACAACTTTTTCAAAGTGAATAATTTTGAGAGCTGTCTTGTAGAATATGGTGCCTAAAAAGAGATGAATCATTTCAGCACGTGAGGATTGTGTTGAATGTTATTAAGCAAAACAGAAATTTTATATGCAATTTTAAAGTGAGACACTATAGCTGATCATATGTAACTTATAAAAAATTATGTACATATTTTATATAAAAATAGTCAATAGTGTATATTTTTTAAACATTTCACACCTTGACTGTCTAAACCAGATTGAAAATGCAACATAATCGTTTGACTTCATGCCTGTCTTTATCACCCCAGCACGTGTGCCTGTGTGGAATATTATGGGAAGGCTTTGGAATCCTTGATTAAACAGGTGAAAATAATGAGCATTCACGGGAAGATGAAGCACAAGCGTAACAAGATCTTTACGGAGTTCCGGAAGCTCCCAGGGTAAGACCTTGGGAATGGGCTGAACCAGCCAAAAGCCAGAGCACTGAGGGGCATTTTGGTGACTTTGTCTGACTGTTCTCCTGCTGCTTGAGCAGGGAAGAACAGCTGAGGAGGAGGAGGATGCTACAGGCTGGATCTGGGTGTATTTATAATATCACGGAGTGGGAACCAGAGCAAAACCCCAGGATATTCTTTTTGTAGTGCATGAACAAGAATGTGGCAGCACAAGGCTGGAGTTTAACTGCAGGAAAGTGTTCTTTGGCAGCTCTGCAGGATGTTAAGAGGCTCTTGCCTCGTGAGCTGTCATTATTTACTGTGTGGGACCTGAGCTTTGGCATTTTATATTATGAGAAAAATGATTACCAGCAGATTGGAAGGACAGCTGTTTAAAAGACCAGTTTTGCTCTGGTAAAATCGTCACTCTCTTTAAGTTTTTTAGTGAAACATTTGTACATTCAGCTGTGGTGGATGCAATGCTGATTTAGAATTTGAATATGTAACAGGAAATTGATTTTTCTTAGAAGTGTAATATAAATCACAATAATTTTCATAACGCTATATGAACTTTTAGTTGGTGGAAGCTGCAGTTACCTGATATTTTGTCTCTTTAAAACCCCCAAATGTTTCTAATGTTCTGCCCCCCCCCCCCCATCCAGTGAAGATGCAGAACACAGAGCTGGGGGGGCTGGCTCTCTTTAAATGACAGTTTAACGACAATACACCTTTTCTCCCTGCCAGGGGCATTTTGGTTTGCACAGATGTGATGGCCCGTGGCATCGACATCCCAGAGGTGCACTGGGTTTTGCAGTACGACCCACCCAGCAGCGCCAGGTACAATTCCATGTCCTTAGAACCTCTCCTGTCCGTGCGATCGTGTTCTTGTGCTGCTCGGATGTAAAGTGGGAACCAGAACTGTGGAAATTCCATTAAATCACTGCCCCAGTGATTGCACATCCCCAGGCCCTCTTTGCTGCCCGTGTGACGTTTCAGATCAGGCTGACTGTGCTGTGGTTGGGTTGTTGCAGCGCCTTCGTGCATCGCTGCGGTCGCACCGCGCGCATCGGCCACGGCGGCAGCGCGCTCGTGTTCCTGCTTCCCATGGAGGAGTCCTACGTTAACTTCCTCTCCATCAACCAAAAGGTTGGTGAGATTTTATCCCACCCTAAAGCAGGAGAGAGCAAGGGGACAGGCTGATGGGAGCCTACTGAGTTTGGAAGAGGAACCTGTGGGGCAATGAGTAAGGAAAAGCTTTTTGTCCCTAAGGTTGTAAATGGTGCATTTGCAGAAGGGCAGTGCTGGTTTACAGTCCTGCCCCAGCCCTGCCACCAGCAGCTGACACACTGCATCCTCTGTGCTGTTCATTTCTGACTCTTTTCCCCATGCCTGCTCCTGCATTTGTGTAATTGTATAAATTCTCCAGGGACCTGCTAATGAGATCAGAGTTTGAGAAGGCACAAGATGATGTTGCCTCTCCAGGGCTGCAGTGTGGGAGCTCCTGCTGGGTCAGGACAGCTGCTGTGTGGGGCTGATGGTCACCTGGTGTGCTGGAATGACCAAGGGGAAAGGGGCTCAAAGTTCCCTGAGGATGAACTGGGCAGAAAGTGTGTGTTTGAGGTTTCACCGTGCATTTTACACCATCCAGCTGAACTTTCCCTTCGCTTTTGTTGTTTATTTTCTGCTTCTCAGTGTCCCATGCAGGAAATGAAACCACAGCCCAACGTGCTGGATCTTCTTCCCAAACTGAAGTCCATGGCCCTGGCTGACAGGGCAGTGTTTGAGAAAGGGATGAAAGCCTTTGTGTCTTATGTGCAGGCTTATGCCAAACACGAGTGCAATCTGATCTTCCGAATGAAAGGTAATTCCCAGCAGGGCCAGAGTCCTCTCCTGTTCTTTTCAGAGGACAGGATTTGGTTGGGGAAAAAAAACCCCCGTGGTATTATTGTCCCCAAGCTTCAACTGCTGGTTCTCACTCTCAGATTCACTTTCTACAACATCAGATTTTGACAAAACTCCTGGTTTTTTTCAAGCAGCTTGTTTCAAGAGAAAACATTTCATTATGGAGTTCGACCTAACCGATAGAAATATAAATAAAAGTGACTTAGTATTGTTGGTGGTGTTAAGTATAGAATACAAACAATACACTAAAATAATTTGGGGCTTTCTTTTTTTTCTTTCTCATTTAAATTAACTTTTTATCCAGCAGGAAACTGACTTTATAATCTTTGTTTCAACAGATCTGGATTTTGCCAGTCTTGCCAGAGGTTTTGCATTGTTAAAAATGCCAAAGATGCCTGAACTAAGAGGAAAATGCTTTCCAGACTTTACTCCAGTCACTGTGAACACAGACTCCATTTCCTTTAAGGACAAAAACAGAGAAAAGCAAAGACAAAAGAAATTAGAACAACAAAGAAAAGAGAGAGAAGAAAATGAAGGGAAAAAGAAATTCATAAAGAACAAAGCCTGGTCAAAGCAGAAAGCCAAGAGGGAGAGGAAAAAGAAAGTAACAGCTAAAAGGAAGCGTGAAGAGGTAACTGTGTTATTGTGTTAAAATGCAAGTGATTATAGTTTCAAATGGCAGTGGGATTTTAGTGTGGTGGAACTGATGGCTGTAAAGTAACTTTTTAGGACCTTGACAAGCAAATCTTAACAAAAAAAATTACAGAGAAGCTTTTTAAAGCCAAACACTGAACCAATTTCTCAGCATTTATGCTGGTTATGAGTGCTGCCAGCAGAGCTAGCAGGGATTTTTATTTCTCTGGAGTCCTGCAGGAGGGCCTGATGGTGGGCAGGGCTTGATTTTTCCTTGCTTTTGTTAATTTTCAACAAGAGTAGCTGAGAGTTACAGAGTTTCCTGGGTTGGAACTGAGTATTATTTCCTGCTTAGATACTCCTGGCAAAATCCAGGTTGTAATCTTCTGGTGTTCAGCTGTACAGAATGAAAACTGTCTGGTGTAGTGTTCAGTTTGTTGTTTTGAACTGTCAACAGGGCTCTGATATCGAAGATGAGGATATGGAAGAGCTGCTGAATGACACAAGACTCTTGAAAAGACTAAAAAAGGGGAAGATCAGTGAAGAAGAGTTTGAGAAGAAAGTAACAGGCAGCCAGAGCAGGCTCAAAGCAGAAACTGGTGCTGACACAGAGTCTGAAGGCTGACACTTATTCTTTTACATTAAAATACTGCTTATTTCAATAAATCTGGATTTGTATAAAAAATGATGCAGAGAACAGAACTGATCCAGTTCCTTCATGGAGAGACCTGGCATCCAGAAAGACACACAAACCAGCCTGCAGTTGTTGTTGAGAGCCAAGCTAAAAGCACCACTCTGGTGTGGCAGGAGCTGCAGTTTCCATCAGCAGCCTTGTGCATGGTTTAATTTTGGCTTTTTTTCACATGCATCCCACAGGTCAGTAACAGCACACCTCAGAACGGGTCTGAATACACCATAAGGTACTTTAATTTACAGTATCAAAATACTCCACCCATCTTTAAAATAATTTACTTTAGGTCTGTAGAAGCTGTAGGAGCTTCTGGAGTTTTTTGAAGAGTGCTCCATAATGACATTAATCCTTATGATGTCGTTTCCTTGCCACGTTCCTGTAACTTGTACCATCTTCCAAGTCCTACAGCCCTGCTGGTCACTGAAGATGACACATCCCGTGCAGGGAGTCCTGTGTGTTACAGGTAGAGCTTGATGAGTTCATCACTGACAGCGGAGGGAGTTAACACACCCAGGTCTGTGACCAGCAGCGTGATGAGTGATGGGGATGTGTAGTCGATCCAGGGATGCTCCTCTGTGAGATTCTGCCCTGTTTTCAGAGTGTCTGCTTTGTACTGGAAGGAAACAGAGACCACCAGTTAATCACACAACTGACTGCAGGTCAAATCCTCCTTGGGGCAGGAGCAGTACCACAGCCTTGGGCAGATGTTTGTGGTAATACCTGAGGGAAGTCAAGTGCAGAGACTGGTGCCACCTTGGTCTCAGCTGCTTTATCTTGTGTAAAAAGTACAATTTGTAGTCCTAAAGTGTACTGGTTTAGTTGTTTCTAACCCTCAGCTGCTCCTGCACCCCGAAGGAACTGCTTTAGGAACTAAATATTAGTATTAAGACAAATAATGGCTGTTTGGCACATGAGTGTACAGTGGAGCCATTCCATATGTGCCACAGCACAGAGATCCAGATGAATGTGCTAAGAGGAAGATTTTTCACGGACACACAAGTGTGAACTTTAGCTGGGTAAGGTGGAAAGAGAATTCTCTTACCTTAAACCTGTCAGGGACATCCTGCTGATTTAGAGGGAAAAGTCTCACAAACTTGAAACTTTCTGCTACCACATAAAATGGCTTGTTCTGGGCTTTGGCACACACAGCAATTTGATTAGTGCCAATCTGTGGAGACAGAAAACAACATTGCAGACTCAGTGCTTGCATGCACTATTGCCCAGTTTCCAACAATAAAGAGACATTTACTGGAAAACATCCAAATAGAAGAGACTTTTCAAAAAGCCTTAAACTCTTCAAAGGAGCCAAACTTTAGAAGTGCAGAATTTAGAGAAGGATGGAAGAAACTCAGGATTACCTTGTTGATAATGCCTCCACTTTCAACCACACCTTCAGCACCAACCAACACCAGGTCCACTTTCTCCATAATGTAGCTGTTCAGAGAGGGGAAAAGAACAGAAATGAGTAACTCAAGCAGGCTTTCACTTTCCTGCACCAGTTCCCCCTCTTGTAAGTCTGTTGGAGGAACTGTCTTGGGCATTTTGAACTTCTCGAGGTTCAGATTTACTACAGTTCTTTCTTCTTCCATGTTTTGGACTTGGAGTAAGCAGTGGTAGTTTAGCAAATATCTTAAACCCCCAAAATGGGATCACTTATGCAAATGAGGGGGAAAGTAGCTCTTTGTGTAGAACCTCAGTTCTTTTCACAGATCTCTCTGAGTTCTACACTTGGTTCTGACTCCTCCTTTCATTCTAACATGGAAAACCAAATACAGACACATTCTCCTAATTGTGCACCTGAAGGTGTAACTTGTTTAGCCTGTTTGATGACTACGACAAACTAATTAATAACCTCTGGAGTTTGAAAAAGCTTTTAGAAAACTTATATGTAACACTGTTAAAATACAGCTGTGATGAAAAATATTAAGATTTATGATCAGATTTACCCAACTGCAGCATCCAGAATCACAGTCACGGGAATGTTCAGCTTCCTCAGGGCTTTTGCCATTTTTTGCCTGTTAAAAAAGACATGTTTGAACCTTAAAAAATCTTTTCTTTAAGGACAGTGATAGGAAAATATTGTCTGAAAGACTGAAACCCATGACTGTCCATGCTCTTTGTAGAACAGAAAATAAGTTATTGCATAGAAATGGAAGGAATTGTTAGTGTGGTGTTGTGAGTTGTTAGTGATGTGTATTATCCAGTGTGCAGGTTTTACTCCTTCACTTATGCAACAAAATATGCTCTGAAGTAATTATTTTATTTGGCATCTTCCAATGACATTGTTACCTATACATTTCACTATGCTATGATCAGGGTAATCTGATTATTTTGCCCTACTTTTGAAGGAGACAATTAGAAATCAGTTGTCTCTCAAGGGTAAAGCAGGTTGCCTGGCACTAACCGAAAGTTTATAAACGTTTGAGGAAAACCTGGATAACAGTAATTAGAATATTTGGTATGGGAAGTTAATTACCAATATTGTTTAGGTTTTTTTTTTTTTCACTTGTCCAAAATAATGTGGTATTAGTGACAGCTGCCATTTAAAATGCTGCAGCCAAGCCTAGCAGCTTTGCTAGGCCTGATGGTGGCTGTAACTCACCCTGTTAACCAAGATAAAAACCAAATTAACGAGTACTTGCCCTGCTTGGTCTGGCTGTGACTCAGTAACATAAACACTGAATCGCTTCTTTGCCTCCACAGCCGCTTCCAGCACCCTGAGGACCACCCTGGAGTAGGCGTGGGTCAGGATTCTCTGCCAAAACAAAGGAAATTCAGACATTCCTTTCGCTGAGCTTTGGGAACCCTTTACTTTTGTTAACAGTGCAGAAGTGAGAACGGGGGTGACCCTGCCAGGCCTTACTCACAGCACCATCTCTGATGAACGGGTGGCACAGCTTGGCGATTTTGTTCCTCGAGAGAGACACTTTCCTCAGGAAGATCTCCCCGCGCTCGATCATGATTTCTTTGCACTTGGAGTAGTCCTGGAAGACAGCGGGATGCCCGGTGAGGCGGGAGGGTCCCCCGGCACGGCGGGGCCGGGCGGGGCGGCCCGTACCGAGTACTCCAGGGACGTGAGGCTGATGAAGCGCAGGAACAGCTCCCCGCCGGACGACACGGCCACCGAGGAGTCCACCCGCGACAGCGTGTCGATGGCGTCCCGCAGGCTGTTCCGCAGGCCCTGGATGGTCTCCCCTGGGGACAGGCAGAGGGGCAGGGTCAGGGGCTGGCCCCGGGGACACGCGGGGTACAGCGGGGAGGGGACCCGGGCCCACCTCGGTCCTGCTTGAGGAAGCCCAGCAGGGCGCGGATGGCGGCCACGGCCGAGGCCACATCGGGGTCGTCCCTCAGCTGCGCCCGGAAGGTCTCGATCAAGGCTGGAAGACAACGGGGCGCGTTGGCCCGGCCCGGCACCGCCGGTACCGTCCGTGCCCACCGCCCCCCGAAATCCCCCCGATACCGTCCGTGCCCATCGCCCCCCACTATCCCCCCGGTACTGTCCGTGCCCATCGCCCCCCGAAATCCCCCCGGTACCGTCCGTGCCCATCGCCCCCCGGTATCCCCCCGGTACCGTCCGTGCTCATCGCTCCCCGCTCCGCTCCTCCCGCCGCACCGGGGCGTGGGCAGGGCCGGGGCGCCTCCGGATGACGGAGCGCGGGGCCGGAGCGTCATCTGAGGCCGCCGGGAGCAGCCGGTTCTGCCGACCGGCGAGATGAGCGCGGGTGAGGCGGCGGGTCCGGGGAGACCGCGTTCAGGGTCCGGGGGTACCGCGTTCAGGGTCCGGGGGTGCCGCGTTCAGGGTCCGGGGGTGCCGCGTTCAGGGTCCGGGGGTACCGCGTTCAGGGTCTGAGGGCACCGCATTCAGGGTTCGGGGGTACCGCGGCGGGGGTCGGGAGGTGCCAGGAGCGGGGCTCGGGTGTCCCGTGGAGGAGGCAGAGGCCGGAGCGGGGCTCTCGGTCACGGCTCTGTCACCTGCACTGGGCTCCTCTGCCCCCGGCCCCGAGTGACGCTGCTGTGTTGGTGCCTTTGCAGAGGACGAGCTGAGCCTGCTGGTCATCGTCATCGACACCAACCCCATCTGGTGGGGGAAGAGGGCGCTGGGAGAGGCGGAGGTACGACCCTGGTACTGCCCTGGTACTGCCCGTGGCCATTGCTGAGGGGAACGCTGTCATTTTCTTTAATCGTTAGTAAGTGGGCAAGAGAGAGAGGAGTCTCTGATTTCTGAACTATCCTAACGTTGTCAGCTAAAGCGGGTATAATGGATATCAGAACACTCCTTTTAAACTGCAGTTATTTCACAGGTTTCTTCTGAGTTGCTTCTCTCTAACTGTTATTGTGCTGTATCTACTGTTTCCTTCTTCTGCAGCAGTTCACTCTGTCGAAATGCATCGATGCGGTGATGGTGCTGGGAAATTCCCACTTGTTCATGAATCGCACCAACAAGCTGGCTGTGATAGCAAGTCACACACAGGAAAGGTAGAGCTGCTTCTTAACAGTGTAAAGGTTTCAAATGCACTTTCCTATATCTGTCTTCTGATTTTCTCACTGGATTGAAGTGTATAATTGAAACCAAGTTAATGTGGGTAATATATCATTGTCTTAAAAGAAGAAATTTAATGTCTAAAGGATTAAAAGTATTTGAAATTATAGTTCATATAGTATTGCTATCTGCAGCCAATTCATTTATGACAGTTTTTCTTACGAGGTTAAAGGCAAAACATGAATCCTTGGCTTTTCCTCTGCTTTAGCCGTTTCCTGTACCCTGGGAAGCGCTGGGCTTCTGCAGATCCCTTTGGAGATGGAGGCAGTTCCATGGAATCGAATTGCTCTGGCAGCAAGGATGGAAAATATGAATTATTGACAGCAATAAATGATGCAATTGCAGAAGAGATTAAAGACCTCATGACAAAAAGTAAGGAGAATAAAATTCTAGGCTTAATATGCAGAATTGCAAAATACTTGGATTCTCAAGGAGTTTTAGGAATTTCCTCTATTTTCATAATGTGAATTTTAATGTGTTTAAAGTAGACAAATTTATTATGCTTGACACTTCAGGTTTCTGCTTTTATCCTGTTTGCCAAAGATAAATCTTTGAGTATTTGGTGTGGACAGTTTCAACAACTGTTTTTTATATCTAAAAGTAAGTTTTGTAACTTTTCTTGTGTTGCAGCTGAGATGAAGGGCCAGCAAACAGAAACCCTCTTAGCAGGATCTCTTGCTAAAGCACTTTGTTGTATCCTTTTGATCACGGAATCTGCAAAGCCTCCATGTGTTTTAGGACTGTTTCTTGTAATAGTAATTAAGTTTTACTATTCCTTTTTTAATATTACACACTGAAACGTTTGCTTAATAACTGTGGGTTGTGCTTGTTAGATGTGTGTTGGCCAAGGTGCTGAAGATGTGGTATGGATCCTGGAGTAATTTCCAAGAATGGAATGTAGATTCCTTAACGTCAGCTAATGTAGACATCAACAAGATGAGCAAAGAGGTGAAAGGTAACACCTTCTCCTGTTTGTAATACTTATAGGACAGGTTTTATTCTGATCATTTGAAGTTGCCCAGTTTAAAGAAGGTCTGGGTGACAATCAGGAGTAAAGGACTTGAACAATAGTCCACGTTCTTATGCAGATTTTCTATTGTATGTGAGTAAAACTGGAACAGGAATTTCCTTTGAGGTCGAGAGGAATTGATCCACAGATTAGTCCTGGGACTGGACAACATTTTCATACATATTTTATCTGACCTGTTAGATCTAACATGCAAGAGGTTCAGTATCTACCTGAGATTACAGAATTGGAAGGGCAAACTGTGGTGGTGCAAACAATGTGCTGATGCATTTCTCTTTCTTTTTAATACTTAGCCAATCAAGAAATGAAATCAAGGATTTTGGTAAGAACTTTTGCTGTCAGTTTTTTTTCTTTTAGTCCTCAACTCCAGTGATGTATGTAGGCTGACAAGTCTGAGTTGTTTTATTTAGGTCATAAAAGCTGCAGAAGACAGCACGTTGCAATATATGAACTTCATGAATGTGGTCTTTGCAGCGCAGAAACAGGTGAAGCTGCTTTTCTTTAACTTTACGTTGTCTTTTATTAATGTGCATAAGATGACAAATCGGTTAGTTTCTCTAATGATTACGTTCTGATCAAGTGAAAGAGCTTTCCAGTGGCTGTGGTGGCCCTGCATCTGCAAAAGCAGGTGCATTTCTATGTGGGGTGCATGTGCAGTGGGAAAAAGTCATGTCAGGAACACTGGGGGGGCTGTGTTGGTCCCGGTTAAATTTGATTTTCATCCATTTCCTCTCTTTCCTTGCAGAGTATTTTGGTTGATGCCTGTGTCCTGGACTCAGATTCGGGTCTTCTACAACAGGTACAGAGTTCCTGCTCTTGTTTGCTGTTTGTATTAATTCACAGGTATTTGATGCCAGGTAGTTAAACACGTTCTGCTCTTTTCCTTCCGTTAAGGAAGAAGTGGGTGTGAAAATATGTTCAGTGGATCTGACAGTTGTGTCATGCAGGCCTTGTGCAGTACAAGGACATTTTAAATATCCTATTAATGTCATAAAACACCAACCTGATCACTGTCTCTGCTTTGCAGGCCTGTGACATTACGGGTGGCATATACCTGAAAGTGCCCCACATGCCATCCCTCCTGCAGTATTTGTTGGTAAGTCATTGAGAAAACACCTGAGGTTTTTCCCTGTGTCAGATGTGAAACATCACTGAGGAGGAGATACAGCAGTACCAGTCCAATTCACAGAGTATTTTGCTCCCTCCCTGCAGTGGGTGTTTCTCCCTGACCAAGAGCAGAGGTCACAGCTGGTCCTCCCACCTCCTGTTCACGTTGACTACAGAGCCGCGTGTTTCTGCCATCGGAACCTCATTGAAATCGGCTACGTGTGCTCTGTGTGCTTGTCAAGTGAGTTTGTGAATATTGAAGAGTCTGAGTTCTTACATTCAAATGACCTATTTTAGTGAAAGCCAATTCTTTTCTTTTCCAGTATTCTGCAACTTCAGTCCCATTTGCAGTACCTGCGAGTAAGTGTTTGTTCTTTGTACCTCAGGGCTGGCTGTGGAAATATGGTCAGTGTATCTGACAGTTCCTTTTTTCATGTTTGTTTGTTTTTTTTTTTCAGGACTGCTTTCAAAATATCATTGCCACCTGTCATGAAAGCAAAGAAGAAGAAATTAAAGTTAGCTGCGTAACAACAGTATGTAAATACATCGTTACCTCCTCCAGTAATTCCATGAAATGGAACCTGCTCGAGAAATTGCTGGCACTTCTTATTGGATATGAAAGAGAACTGTATGAAGTGCTATTACTTTTTTGTTAGGGGATAAGTATTTAAATGGAATGTCTTCTATGCAGCCCTTTAAGTAACAAATGACTTTATTACCATGTAACCTGTGCTGTTTTTCATAACTAATTCTGAACTGTAAGAGGAACCAGAAGTTACATCCTGTAAAGAGACACAGCCTGTGAAGTTTGAAGGTATTCTGGCCACTGCAAAGTTTCCCACCTCTCAGTTGTTTTCAAAGAACAAGAAAGCTCTGGTTATTTTTGTTGGTGTAGAGTTCAGAATGACCAGTTCCAGTGTGTGTAGGATCAGAACCATAGCATTATGTTGTTCAGGGACTTCAGCTCCTGGTTAGCAATTTTTGGACTGAAACAGCATCAGTTCCAAAAGAAATGAGCCAACATTTTCAAGGTGGCTTGGGAGCCACTTGAATAAAAAGGTGCTAATTGCCCTACATGTGCACTCACATGTATTCCTGTTCCTTTGACTGTATTGTCCTTGTGGTACTTCTTCCTCAATTTGATATATCTTCATTTGGGAATAAAAAGGCCTCCCTTTGTTTAAAATAACACCAATAAATGCAGAATAACTGCTTAGTCTTTAAGATTGTATTTTGAAACTGGAAAACAAAAAAATGTAGTTTTAATATGACAGCAGGCACGCTTCTTTTTTCAGAATGTGAGTTTACATCTGGCATTTGACAAGGACAACACTAACCAAACAATATCCCCATCTAAAAAGTAACTGTAGTTTGGAGGTTTAGCCTGTTTTAGTTACTGCCATTCTCCTGGAAGGAATACAGAGAGGAATTGTTTCCTACATAGAAAAGATGTAATTTTTTTCTTCCTAATGTCCACACAAGAATTTGTCATGTCTTGATATCAGGTTTTGTCACTGTAACAGCTTTAGTGCCAGTTTTTTCCAGGCTTGCCAGAGTACAAGGCGAGCTTTTTTGATTGCCAAAAGCCATTTTGTGTGAAAGGCTGTATTTATAATTTACTTTGTATAAAACTTTTGTAATAAAAACCGTTTCTTTTGCAAGTGTGGCCAGATATTGCTTTAATGACATATTTAAGGGTGAGCTAAATGGCTTTGTTGGATTTTTATTGTGTGAGTGTAATGGTGTGATGTGACACTGGATGGTGTCAAAACTTTTCACTGTATATACATTTTAACACCACAGGAATTAGTGTGCAGTGGCTGCAAGTTACATCGTTCTCATATTAATTAATATTCTATCTTCTGTTGGTTAATGATTCTCTTGCTTCTCATGCTAGTTAGTGCTATGTTCAGTCTTTCTCTTCCTTAGGGTAGGGGGGTTTTGGGTCCATGTTTGCAGATCTGTCCCTGCCAGAATTACCTTTTACCTGCTTGAAACTGATTCCAGCCCAGTTGCTCATTTGGGTTTATTCATTTCTTCCTTACCTTGGGAGTTCCACCAGCTGTCCCCGTGACCTGTAAATTATTCACTGTGCTCACTGTCAGGGGCACATCCTTCCTCCCAGGTATTGTTGACCTCCCCCAGGCCTGAGATCACTGAAGCACGGTCAAACCCTAAACTTTAACAAGGCAATTCTACCAACAGGTAACTTGTTTTTCTAATACACAGACATCGCACAGAGAGCTTGCCAACACCAAGCTATCTGTTTCGCGGGTTAAATCTCCCTTCTTGCTGATTAGGCCTGAAAGTAATACAAAGACCAAACATCAAAGAACATCCTTTATTGGGATAATTGTTCCGTATCCCACATTTCGCGGCGGCCCAGCCGGGCTGTGTGTCGGGCCCGTCGCTCCCGGGGCCGCCTTCCCTGAGGGGGCCGCCCTTCCCGCCCTGGCCCTTCCCGCCCTCGCGGTTGCCATGGCACCGCTCTGGCGCCGCAAGATGGCGGCCGTGTGGCCGCCGTAGGCGCTATGGGCTTTCTCGGCCTCGGGGCGCTGCTCCTGCCGCTGCTGTTGGTGGCTCCCTGCCCCGGGCAGCGCGCCGGGGACCCCGGTGGGTTGAGGGAACGAAGCGCCGCGGGGAATGGCGGCCTCCGGGGGTGTGGGGATGAGGGTCGCGCTGCGGCGGGACCCGCCCGGGTGGGTGTGAGGGGAGGTCGCGGATCCGCTGAGGGTTCCCCCGGGGATTGCGAGGTTGGAGGGCTTGGGTGCCCCTGGCCAAACACGAGCGTCTGGGGGAGACTCGGAGAGGGAGGGTGCTGCTTCTTATGTCGAACCTTTCAACCTTGGTGAAGTTTGTAACGAAAAATGCGGCGAAACTCCCGTCTCGGAGCCCTAAACTTGACACCGCGTCCCCATGCTGGGGGCAGGAGCCCGCAATTCCAGGGACACCCCTGGCACCATTCACGGCCCCAAGAAATTAAAAAGTGTCAGCTGAAGCCAGTAAGAAATGTGAAATACGGTGTCGCCTGAGCTGTGTGGTATCTGCATGGGCTGTAAGTGCTGCAGCCTCCTGCTGTAATGTTTGTTATTTTGCTGCGTGTTTACTGAGCATCTTCACAAATGTAAAGCTGTGGCACAGAAAGCCGTGGCGAACCAACTGCTCCAGCGCTTGGCAAGAATGTAAATACAACCCTGCACTGGGCATTACAAGATACATTTCTTCTATTTGTGACAATTTAAGAATATAAGAATCTAGCCCAAGCAGAAGACTTAAATATGTCTTAACAGATGTTACCTTTTTTTCAGTCAGTGCGTATTAAGACTTGTTTCTTTCTCTTTTCAGTCTTCCAGCCTTCATTTATCCATATGTCAGGGCCCAGAGTCAGTTCATTTTTTCTTGGAAATTCTTCAGGAGTTAACTTTTCTGTAATTTTAAGTCCTGGAAATGAAGAGACAGGTAAGAACACTCCACCTCCCCCTCTCCCCCCTCATGTAAATAAAGAAGTTTGAATTATTGGAATACTTTTTTTTTTTTTTTTGCTATAGGAAAATTGCAAGTTGCAAATTGCAGTGGAAGTAAAAGAGCCGGTGATTGGAATTTGGATGTAACACCTGGCGTGGTATGTAAAGTACTAATTAAATACTAGCATAATGTTAATGTGCTAACAACTCTATTTAGAATCTGTTGCTCCTTGACATATCGTGTGGATGCCCTTGCTGGAGTTTGCTGAAGTGCAGCTTTGACGCTGCTCCCTTGTTCTCCTCCTCTCCAGAACTGCTTGTATTTCCTGGCTGGCTGTAGCATTTGAGGCTGTTTCAGCTCTGCTGGAAGCATCTACTAGAAATAAAAAAGTATACAGGATGGGGTCTGGAACATCTAGATTTCTTAGGCTTGTCTTCAGTGTTATATGTAATTCTTTAGGGGTTTTATCAACTCTAGCATTATTCCAGTTTTTGACTGAAAGGAGCTGTAAAATCTGAAATTCCCTTTTTCTGAGGGAACTTAATCTGTGTGCATGCCCTAAAAAGTCCTCTGTGTGTTCATATCCCTGCTGTACTTGCAAATCACAGCAGCAAACCTTTTGTCATTCCAACTTTCTCCAACTCCTGCTATTCAACCTCATTCCAACTCCTCTCTCAGAAGCTGACGAGTGGTATAACTAAGAGCAATTAAATACAAGGCATAAGAGCTGTCAGACTTTATTCTGCATTTTTCCAGAACGCTTCCAAAGTGACTGTAAGCCTGAGCAGAAAGCTGGAGCTGTGTTTGCCCAATGCCACTGCCTGCTGCCCCTCCCCTCTCTGCGTGCTGGAAACACTCCAGGTTTTGGCTTGCCGTGGCTCAGTGAGGCTGGCACAGCTCCTGATTCAAGCTGAAATATTTGCCAACTCCTCCTTTGCAGGAAATGTCTCAGGTAAGTGTTTAGATGTGTTAAAGAACAAAAAAAAAAATTGGGATTTGGGCAGCAGTAGGAGATACTGAGTAATAATGGAATTTTAAAAAAGGTTTCTTCCCAGTCAGAATAAACTGCAGTGTGCATGGCGTGTTTATTTGGATTTCAATCCACTTAATCTGATTTTCTCCTCTTCTAATTCCCTTCCAGAAAATGCAACTATCATCCCCAACCAGGCCTTTCAGCCCTTGGGCTCTTGTCCTTGTGATTTAACAGCTGGAGCTTGTGATGTTCGTTGTTGCTGTGATCTGGTACTTATTTCCTATTAAACTTTGATTAAGTGTTTGCAAAATTTCCAAACTCTGTTGTCTGGGAGGAGTGAAAGGTGCTGAATGCTTCAGCCTGGGTGGGCCCCAGGGCTTGTTTGGATTTTCCACTATTTCCAGTAGTAAATATGACCTTCCTCCACAAAACTGTTCAATTGATCTGTAAATATGGCTACAGTGCCATTGCTGATGCAACCACCACGCTAAAAGTGCCCATTCCTTTCCTTTCAGGAGTGCACAGCAGACATGAAGCAGTTGTTCAACGGCTCGTGTTTCACTGGGGTGTTTGGTGGGGATGTCAACCCCCCTTTTGATCAGCTCTGCTCTTCCCAGTCGATGGAATACACCCCTGAGTGGTTTCCCTTCCTTTGTGTGCAGTCTTCTCTTGACAACACCCCATTTCTTGGCTATTTTTATCATGGCTCTACGTAAGTCTTAAGAAAATTAATTTTCTCACCGTACACGTTAGACATGCAAATGAACCTGTTTTGGTAATGGAAGTTAGTTTGAAATTAGGATTTTAGGGTGTGAACTTTAAATGCAAATGGAGAAATGTCAGTGGTGCTGTATTAGAACGTGGGACATGAAAGCAAACGTGACTTTTATTTGTGTGAGGTAGAGAATAAAGGATTTTTAAACTTGTTTGCAGTTCTACACCCAAAGTTCCTGCCTTTACAATCCCTTTACAAACTTCTCCTGGGAGACTTTTCACTGGTTACAGACGAGGAGATCCAATCATAACTGAAGAAAATGAGTATTTTACCATTCCCCAGGTAATCACTTCATGTTTAGGAGCTTTTGATTCCTCTTGGTTTGTTTGATACTTTTCCATACATCCCATTCCCTGTGCCCTTGTAACCAGATTCACCAACTTGCTCTTGTGAAGTGGGGGAATATATTTGTCACCAAAACACTTAAAAAAAAAGCAGCACAAAATCATTATTCAAAGAAAACATCTTTCCTGATCCCCCTGCCCATCCCCAGAGGTCATGTTTAAATTATTGCAAGAGGTAAAAGCAATCTTGGCAATGTGTTAATAGTTCATGACTTACCATATTCTGTATTTTGGGTTTTCCTGCTGAGCAAGATAGTTGGCTTTGAATCTCAGCCATCTGGTGACACTTCAGATTCCTTTTGTGTTTTAGAGACACTTGTTGATTATAATTACTGTGACAAATTAGGGTAAAGCCAGACTGTACAAGTGCTTTCAAAATGTTGACCTCTGCTTTGCTACAGACTGAGGTATTTTGGTAACATTTCTGTTCCCCACCTGCAGCAGAGCCTGGCTGGGCAGTGTGCTGGGAATGCTCCCGTGGCCTTTCTGCAGGACCTGGATGTCAAATGCTTGACCAGCCTGGAGTCCTACAAGGAAGGCCTGCCCCACCACGTGAGGATAAACACTGGCACTGCAGGTGTGCTGCCTGAATCCCAGCAGGAATGTGTTCCCACTGGCACTGTAGATGTGCTGCCTGAATCACCAGGAATGTGTTCCCACTGGCACTGCAGATGTGCTGCCTGAATCCCACCAGGAATGTGTTCCCTGTTTCTCAGAGCTGCTGGAACAGAACAGACCAGACCCAGGGCTTTTGGCACAGTATTTACATGTGACATTTGTTATCTGGGGGCTGTAGTTCCAACGTTTGGGGATGTCCTGTTCCTGATGACCTTCGAGGAAGTGTCCCTCTATTTCCCAAGATTTAGCGTGTAAGAACTAGTGGGATTGGCCTTTGTTTCCCATGTCCCTGTTTCTGGTGACTCCTGCTGGTTATGGCTACAATTGACAGGGCAGCATCTCTGCCGTTTCTATTCCCAGAGTGTTGCTGAGCCCTTTTCCCGTCAGGAGGGTGCGGTATCAGCATGTGAGAATCACTGAGGAGTGGTTACTCTGCATTACAAAAGCAAGTGCTTAGGAAGAGGCATTCTGGGCTTTGAGATAATATGATTACCAGCATGAAGATATTTTATTTTATGCTCCATAACTGTCTAATTTTGTTAGTCTCTCTAGACCCAGAGATAATTAGCTTTGCTTTCAAAATACATAAAAAGTTTGGACCTTTACCAAAATTAATTCTCTAAATAATTTTCTACTCCAGTGTTCATAACAGCGAGGATGTTGTGAAACCAGTAGGTCTGTGTTTCTTTTTCATCCTCAGACTTCATCCAGCAAAATGTCACCTACAGAACCATCACTGACAGGAGCAAGTTCATCACTGAAAGTGGTATGTGTCTTCCAGTTAATTAACAGGTCTCTTACCTAACCTGGACTGTTTATGAAATAGATTATTTTACTGCCTAAAATGTTTACCTGCTGCACTTCTTAGGAGGAATTAGTGTGTTAGCTAACACTGAAAAAGTAAAGTGGCTTCCTGCAAAGCAGGAAGTATTTAATTTACCCCAGTTTGTTTAAAGTTGGTCAAGAAATCAGGACCCTTATCTTACACAAGAGAAAAATAAAGCCCAACAATGACAATAAAATAAGACAGAAAGAATTCTTAAAAAAATCTCTAGGCTGACCATGTAAGTGTGGAGGGCAGACTGCAAGGGGATGTGATTGGCTCTGTTTTGTAAATTCTTGTGCCCTTTTAAGGGCCTTTTTCAGCAGTTGTTTGCTGTAGGACAGTGGTTTCCAGTCAGTGGAGGAAAATAAACTGATGCAATCCAAGCTAAGGAGTTTTTCTGGGCAGTGATGGCTGAGGGGAGGGCTGAGAGGGAAGCAGAGGGAGTCCCCAGTCCACAGAAGGGCATCAGCTGGGGATGGGAAGTCCAGGGCTGGGTTCTCATGCAGAGAATCAGCTACAAAAGGACCTGGAACTGCTGATGTTAAAGTACTGATAAATTGGGAGATTGTACCATTGCACATCGAAACAGGAAAATCACTTCTCAAAAAGCTGAATGTTGTAACTCCCAGAATTTTGCCAGGGTTTTAATGTGTTCTTTTTGAGCTCTCTAATTAGAATGCTTTTCATTATGGGCTCTTTTTTTGATTTCTTTCTGCCAGAAAGCCTTCATCCTGCCCAGGCTCTGTGTCAAAATGTGACTTTTGCAGAGCATTACACATTCATTTGCAAGGACAAGAACATTGAGCAAGTAAATGTCACGGTCTTCCTTGGAAGTTTGTGTGATGGAGGTATCAGGACATTTTGTGATGATTTTTTTTTTATGGTATTGTTTTCTTCAATATGGAAATTCTGGGATAGAATCTCTTATTTACTAATACATCTTAAAACGAATTTCCCCTGGGCTCTGGAAAGAGAAGTAAAGGGGTTATTTTTATTAATTTGTATTATTTTGAATCTTCTGTTACTAATGAAGGGCCGAAGTTTTTACCTACACAGAGCAGAGTTTTTGCTAATTTAACACCATACTCTCTGCTAATTTACTCATTTAAAAGTAAAGTCCTATTTTTTTCTTTTACCAGAAATACTGACACAGAGATTCACAGTTGAATTTCTGAGATCAAAGAGTACTAATGAAGAAGAACTGCCCGAGAATCCAGGTATTCATACTTTATTATTTTGCCTATCAAAACTAAAAAAAAAAAAAATCCTACTGTGCAGATTATTTAAAGTGAGGCTATTCCCATCCTAATGGAAATGTCTGGTCATTTACCTCAAGACTGATGATTTACCCATCTCTCTTTAGGTTACCAAGTTGGAAAACCAGTGAGAGCTGCAAATATAAATGCTTCTGATCCTCTGGGAACCCTAAACATTTGGCAGCCAGGTACTGGCTTGTGAGCTTGCAGCTTCAGCTGCAGTTAATGCTAAAATGTTGGGCCTTTGTTGGTTTTAGGATTTTTTTTTTTAAACATATTTTAGTTAAAAATCTGCCCCAGATTTTGCTTTTCTTTCCCAAGCCTTTAAAGGATGGTGAGAAAGCCTCTAATGCTTTCTTGCAAAATGTAAGTTGAATTGACTTGTATCTGTTTTTGAACTCTACCACGATGGGTTTGCATTCCAATGTTTGATGTTTTGCACAAAACTGAAAGCTGCAGATCCAGAGGTGGATACAGGAAAGCTCAAGTCAGATGCTTTCATTTCACAGCTGGCAGAGGTTTATGTTCATCAGCAACTTACACACCAGTTTTATTTGGAGTAGACTCCTACTCTGGGTGCATTCTGGAAGTTGGGATGAACGAGGATTGCAGCCTTTTAAGGTGAGCCACATCAGCTGAATTGTTTCTCCCTGCATCCCTCGTGTTGGTCATTACATGACTGTCTGCAAATGCCTCTTACCAGCACTGGAACCTTCTCTTTAAATACTCTTGTGTGTGTTTCAGCTTTCTGGGGTTCAAAGTCTCCCTTTATTTTTAAAGGGAAATGATAATAACGGCCTCAGTCTGTAATTAAATGAGGATTGTGTTGGGGGAATTCTTTGCCATTTCTTCCCTTCCACAGAAAACTCCTGGCTTCAGGTTTATTTTTGTGGAGTGCTAACACCTTCCAGAGGAAAATGAGCTTGTGGTACAATAATGTTGCAACTAGAGTGGCAGCCAGGACAGATTTACCTCCTGGGGGATGTTACATTCTTATTTTGCAGAGGAAATGTAGCTGAGAAATTGAATTCATTAATACAAGCCACTCACGTTGGAAAGAGGGACAATTCCAGTTACAGTGACCCAGAGGACTGGGTGGAAATTATCCGTAAGTGAGGTTTGTGTTGTTCTTTACACTCTAAATGTGCCCAGAAACTGAAGAGCAGCTCCAAATCAACCCCAAATGTCATTTCAAATGCCTGAGGTCCTGAGATGTCTGGATCCATCTCTCCATGTACGTGGACACACAGGCAAATAACTCAGTTTGTGTGTGGATACTGAATATTTCACTGCCAGCCTGTGCACACATGACTTGGCATTTACCTGTTGGTAAATAGATATCAACAGATCAATATAGAATCCTTTAAATAATAAGAGTATAATAATTTTCTTTGTGTGTTTTTTTTTATATAGAGAAAGCATTTTTAATCTGTTTCTGTGTGACAGTTACCAGTGTTTCACTGGACTATGACAATAACTATGGAATATATGATGTTTTCTGTAATATTTACATTTAAATAACTCTATTCTCCTCAGGTCTTGACCCATTGAATTCTGATGCCAATGTGAGCACTGGAAACTTAAAAGGCTTTTGTCCAGATATTCCTGCAAACCTGAATATTCACATCATGTTTGCTGAAGTGGGAGCAGTGCAAGGGATTCCCCAGCACCAGATTCTTGCTGTGCAGATCAGGTAGAGAGAGTTGTGTCTCTGGTTAGCTGACAACAGAAATGTTTCATTTTGTGCCTTCCTTACCTACCAAATCCAGCTTTAAACATTAAGAAACAAAAAAATGGTGGTTTGTCACGATTTTTACAAACCTTTTATTTTTGCAGCCCGAGTTCCTTCGATCACAACCAGGTTAGCCTTTCTCCTCCTCAAATGAAAAAAAAACCCAAACAAACACAAAACTAGTGCTTAAAAACCACATCATCTTTCTACTTCCCTTAAACTTGAAATCAAACCTGTGATGCTGCCAGCAGTGGGCAGACCCAGGGCACCCAGAAAAATGTTTTAATTTCTTGTCACGTGGTGGAAGTGGCAACATTGTCCTGTGTTCTGGCTTATCCCACTGCAGAGCTCCCAAGGGAGCTCTGCAGTGGGATAAGCCAGAACACAGGACAACGTTGCCACTTGATTGTGCCAAATGATTTAGTCTTTCCTGAAATGGAATTTTCACTTTGCAAACGCTTTCCCCTCCTCTGCCCAGTCAATCCCCATTAAATAAATGTGATTCACTTCCCTTTTAGCTCATTTTCAGACTTGGGTTCTCCCCCAAATACGGTGTATTGGGTCCTTTCATGGTTGTGTTTAGGCTCTAAATTTTCATTTACAGCCCTCAAGTAAAAGCTGTGTTTGTTGTTACAGTTACTCAACGGTGCTGTGGCAGTTCCAGTGTGGGCTGAGCTGTGGGAACACCCTCAGCTCCCTGCCCATCACGGCCTCTGTCCAGTTCATCGAGGTCCCAGCTCAGCCACCTGTCCAAAAGATGAGGTAGTTTTGATAAAAACATTGATAACTTCACGCTGTGCTCAGCAGTGTGAACAGCACTGACCAAAGGGCTCCTTTATTTCCAGATACCACAGGATTTATGTGGAATTTGACTGCAATCAAAATGATGTGTGCCTGCAGCAACTGCTCTATCCATTGACACGGTTTTACACAGGTGAGAACAGTGAACAACGGGGGATGCCACAAACTGGATCTTCAAACATCATTAGAGGTGTGGGGTTCAGTCTGAAAGAATGCTTTGGTGGGGGGGAATTAAAATTTCTCCTTTAGAAAGTCTTTTTCATTGTTTCTTTGACAATGCATTAATTTCTTAGTTAGGCTAGTGGAAAGAAATAATTACTAGATGTACTTTCTGGGCAAGCTTGAAATTTTGTGAGCATCAGTTTGGCAGAGAGAGGTTCTTTTTCACTCTCCTGTGGGGTTTGGAGGGACATGTGCTGGTTAAGGCAAAGAATATGTCACTTTATGATGTTGTCCTATAATTGTAGCACTGTCAGAGTGTGTCATTGCTCTTGAAGGGTGGAGGGAGACTTCATTTCTCACTTTGCCAGCAAAAATTTGCCATGTTGTTAAGACAGATAATTTTTAAATTTCTTCTGTGTGAAACTGTGGTGGGTTATGTTTCGTGGGAGACTCCCTAGATTAAATGTGTGGGATTTCAAGGAGCATCAAGGCCCTTGGACTCTTCTGGGAGTGCCAGAGGCAACTGCCTGTGTTTATTCTCTGCACAACTTCAGGGACTAAAGTTAACAAAGCATCAAGTTTCACAAGTGTGAAGCATTTTATGTCCTTGCTTTGTGCTGCATTAATGTGTATACTTTAATCTGTCTAAACTAAAATTTAGGTCTCATACACTTTTTTTTTTTTCTTTTTTAATTTTTTTTGCAGGAGAACCATATTCCCAGTGTCTTGCTAAAGGCCTGCTACTGGCATTTCTTGTTTTACTTGCAGTAATTATGAGCAGCCCTTGGTTTTCTAAATTATGGAACAGATAGGTAAAAATTATGGAGAAATATTCTTGGATCTTGTAGACGATTTGTATAAACATTTAAAAATACATAAAATCAGTGCTTTTACACACAGAAAATGGCTGTGTTATTTAACCCAAAAGTAATAAATTATTTTTAAGCTCCAGACTCGGTGCTGGGAGCAGCAAAGTGCAGAGTTGACTTCAAGAGGGTGGTGAGTTCAACCCAGAGGCTGCAGCAGGGCTGGGCTCATCCTCATGGATGGATCTTTATCCTCTCAAGCTGCTTCTCTTCTCCTGCAGTAGAAGCTCCTCTTCACAGCAAACTCCTATTTTTGGAGCAGTGGGCAGTCTGCTCACACTTCAGAAAAGTCACAACACTTCAGCTCTTTCCATGTGTCCACCTGAAATTCTCTTTTCCAGTGAATGCTTTGCATTGGCAACCTGCTGTGTCTGACCCAGGCTCCACAGGGTGGGAAACATTCATCGATGGTCCTCAGGTGGAGAAACACAATGTTGGGGATTTCTTTGTGGTTTGGATGGGCCACAGAGCTGATCAAAGAACTGGAGCACCTCCCCTGTGGGAACAGGCTGAGAAGGTTGCGTGGAGACCTCAGAGCACCTTCCAGTATCTGAAGGGAACCAGAGAGGGGCTCTTTGTCAGGAGCTGTAGTGATAGGACAGGGAGTAATGGGTATAAACTGAAAGAGGGGAAATTTAGGCTGGATATTGGGAAGAAATTTTTCCCTGTGAGGGTGGGAGACCCCGGCTTAGGCTGCCCAGAGAAGGTGAGGGTGCCCCATCCCTGGAAGTGTCCAAGGCCAGGCTGGGTTAGGGTTAGGGGTTAGGGGCTTGGAGCAACCTGGGCTAGTGGGACGTGTCCCTGCCCAGGGCAGGGGCGTTGGGATCGGACGATAGTGAGGTCCCTTCCCACCCCCTTAAATTCAGTGACCGTATGTAACGCATACACCTTAACATGCAGTGACTGTGCCGTGCTCTCTCGTTAACGCGCTCCTCCCGTCCATCCTCTCCCACAGCAGCCCCTCCCGCTGAGCGGCTCCCCGGCCGGGGCCGGTGCCGGTGCCCGAGCTCAGCCCGCGTTCTCCGCCCGTTCCCCGCCCCGGAAGCCGCTGCCGGGGCCGGGCCGGGCCGCTCCGCCCCGCCATGGCCGCCCCCGGGCGCCGCTGCTGTGCGGCCGCCGGCCCCGCCGAGCCCCGCTGAGCCCCCCGGGCCCCGCCGCGCCGGCCGCCATGGGCGCGCTGTTCCGCGGGGAGCCCATGTGCCTGGTGCAGCTCGACCTGCGCAGCGGCTCGGCCTACGAGTGCCTCAGCGAGGTGGGAGAGCGCGGCCTGGCCGAGTTCCGAGACGTGAGTACCGGGGGGCCCGGGCTGGGGGGAGCAGAGCCGGGCCCCGGGGAAGCCGCCGGGAAGGTGCGGGCTCCGGGACCGCTGCCCTTCTCGGCTTTCCCCGCCACGGACACGCAGGTGGATGGCTGGTCCCGGGTCGCCTTCCGCTGGGTCTGTTCCCCTGGATCCCAGAGTCCTTGGGGTGGGAAGGGAGCTCTGGAGCTCCGAGGCAGGGTCCCCTGGAGCAGGTGACACAGGAACGGCTCCAGGCAGGGTCCCCTGGAGCGGGTGACACAGGAACGGCTCCAGGCAGGGTCCCTGGAGCAGGTGACACAGGAACGGCTCCAGGCAGGGTCCCTGGAGCAGGTGACACAGGAACGGCTCCAGGCAGGGTCCCTGGAGCAGGTGACACAGGAACGGCTCCAGGCAGGGTCCCCTGGAGCGGGTGACACAGGAACGGCTCCGAGGCAGGGTCCCTGGAGCGGGTGACACAGGAACGGCTCCGAGGCAGGGTCCCTGGAGCAGGTGACACAGGAACGGCTCCAGGCAGGTGGGATGGGTGATGGGAAGGCAGTTTGGAGCCCGGACCTCCCTGACACTCCCTGCTTTGGGGTGGCTGCATCCCACCTAATCACCGAATTAGCTTCAACTCGGGAGTTACTTGCAGTGGGACCCTGTTGGGGACCCCCTGGGCCACGTGGAGCCCCAGTGCCTTTGGTGTGAGCGTGTGTGCACAGCTCGGTGACGTGTCCACCCCACTGGAACAGCTGCTCTGTGGGTTTGTTTCTTCAGCATCGCAGGCTCCTGCTTTGTCAAACACGTCTGTTCCTGGAGCAGCAATTCACCTTGCAGGGAACTGCCTGCCTGACTGCTGGGCTGGGCAATAATTAACCTTCTTGCTGCATCGCCTCATCATAATTATATGATGTTTGCTTGCTGACTGAGACTTTGGAATTTCTTCTAAATATGCATCAGAAATGCAGGTTGCAGAATCTTTGCAGGGAAAGCTGGGAGAACTCAGATTAACAGCTGGTTAGTAAATATGGCAGGGAGGAGGAGGCAGATCTGTAAGGATGATTATGTGAGTGTATGTTTAACATTTTGATGCCATTCCAGTCACTTGACACACCATTTATTGTAGAAATAAAACATCATTGGTTCTGATTTAAAAGCTGAATAAGTAGGCAGAGACATTGCACTCATGGTAGGGGGATGTACATAAAAAGATTCTTTTAAAACTTAACATTTAACATTGATGTGGTGGAAATCCACCACAACAAATATGTTTGTAGGAAGGTTTGCTAATTTGAAGTCATTAAGCAATATTTTAAAACTGTAGAACTAAGATTTGGAATGGTTTCTCCAGGAGATCTCATTGATTTTTTTTTTTATTTGAGTACAACCAGGAAATAGCATGGATGATTCTGCTTTAATAAAACCAAGTCTGCCATTTGAAGACTTCCTGATCTTTTTAGGTTTTTGTACCTTCTCTGCTGAAAAGCACTTTAGAAAGAGAGAGCACCCAGAACACGTGCAGAGTGTCTCTAGGAAGTCACAGAACAGCTGTGGATTTTTAGGGATGTCGCTGTGTTCAGTCTCTGATTAAGAATTTTGTCCTTCTCCTTCAGCTTAACCCCAATGTCAGTGTATTTCAGAGAAAATACGTGAATGAAGTGAAGAAATGTGAAGAGATGGAAAGAATACTCGGTGAGCTTATTTTCCTGTCTGATCTTTCTCAGCCATGACTTTAATAAAGTTTTCATTTCTGCAGTGGAGCTCCAGTGAAGGTTTCATCTACAGGTTATGTGGGCTGACTGCTGCAGACTCACTGAATTTTCATATGTATTGAAAAATACCCATCCATACACTCATCTGTTGAGTTCTTTATGTGGATTTTTAGAGCTGGAGATGACTTTCTTTGGTTTTGTGAGCTGTGAAATTCACTTACACTAAATATAGGTCAGGGCTTTTTTAAGCTCAGAGGCGAAGCACATTTGCTAATGTTTTGCTGATAAATAATTGAGACTGTTTCAGTACTGATGGCTTAAAACTCTGTTAGGAAAATGAGAGCTTTACTCTGGCTATTACCTTGACTGTAAGATATTCCCTGTTTTTTCATGTTTTTGATCTTCCAAGCACCCTCAGAAATACCTTTATCAGTAATGAAGTTATCAGTAATCTGTTCTCATGGCAGTTAATGAACAGAGGGTTTGCAGAGCATTGCAGATGCAGATTTCCTTGGTGTATCCTGAGGAAAAGTTGCCATTGAAGGATTCCTTTTGTTGGGATCTCTCACCAGAGGCACGTGCTGGTCATGCCACGCCGTGCCAGCAGCTATTTTGGCAATCATCTCCCTGCCCAGTGGGAGTTGCATGTGTGTCAAAGTTCCTTAAGCCTCCTTCTTGGAGCACTTTTTATTCCAAACATGGGTCAATGAGCAGAATGGCCATTTCTGGCAGAAAATGATTATGTGATAAAAACTGATGTTGTGCAGCAAGGAAGAGGTTCTGGGAAATGTTAAAGCTTCTTACAAGGTACTTGTTGGTTGGGAAATTTCCATCACAGGCTTCTGAAGTTCACTCACTTGTGCAAACTTCCAAGGTGGGAATGTTGGGTGTGTTTTCTCCCTTATGCTCTGTTAAGTCCCTCTTTTTTTGCAGATTAATGTGTGGTTGCTAAAATGAATGAATGAAATAGCCAGGGCCTGGTGCTGCAGATGATCAGCACCAGCAAGAACAGCTGAAGGTCAGCTCTGCAGCCTTGTAGGAGGTGTCAGGCAGTGCAGTTTCCTTTCTGATTCTGTTTTGTTCCTCACTCCAGGCTATTTAGTACAAGAAATTAAAAAGGCGGGGATTTCACTTCCCGAAGGAGATGTTGCTCCTCCTGCCCCTCTGCTGAAGCACATTTTAGAAATCCAGGTAACTTTTCCACTAAATTGTTGCCCAAGTGGAGGCTTTTGGAATTTAATTGCAGGCTTAATTACTTGCTGTTTTATTAGCACTTCAATGTAGGGGTGTGGCAGTGGAGACAGAAACATTGGCTTTCCTTTCTGTCTGATTGTTTTCCTTCCTGCCAGAGTCACTTCAAAGCCTGCCAGGGAGGCTTTGGTATTAACACAAAATCCCTGGGAAGGGTCAAAGCCAAGTCCTGGGGTGTGCAGTCACCCCCTGGATTGGAGGGATTGGCATGTTTAGCTGTTCCAGACTAAATTTATTGCTTTGGCACTCCCTGTGACTCTTTGTGCATCCAAAATTTCCAGGTGGGGGGGAGTTTTATGTGCCCAAGGCTCTGCAGGTGCCAGTGCTGGTTTCTTGTGTTTTGTTAGAAAAGAAGCTTGGAAAACACAGAGATAATTTTGAATAACATTCTGTTTTGCTGTAATTCTATTAAAGGAATAAATGGGTGTCTTCCACTTTGTGCTATCTGCAGTTCTGATTCTTTTACTAATAAGGGCAGAACAGACTTATTAGATGCTAGTGGAAGATCAAGTGTACTCAACACAAAGCACTCTCTGGCAGACTGAGGGATAAAACCTGTGGAGTTTTAGTTAATTAAGAAATCACAAAACTCCCATAATTGTAGCAAATAACATGTGCTGAAAATGAATTCTGCTCTGTTTTCCAAAATTGTGTCACTGATTCTGTGTCTCTTTTTTCCCCCCTCTGTGTCTTAGGAGCAGCTGCAGAAGCTGGAGACAGAACTGAGGGAAGTCACCAAAAACAAAGAAAAACTGCGGAAGAACCTGCTGGAGCTGACAGAGTACAAGTACATGTTGAAGGTCACGCAGAGCATCGTCAGGAGAACATCTGAGGTGCTGCTGGGGGGTGTTTGCTGATGGCTGTGCTTTGGGGGGTGGTTTGGGCTCACCTTGTCAGTGGTTCTGGTTCAGTGCATGACTCAGTGTTGGGCTTTGCAGCCCTGGACGTTGTTGGTGATGGTTTGTGCCAGGCTGGGCTCGTGCACAGGGCAAGATGCAACCCCGAGCTCAGGGGAGGTTGAGGATTTCTCTCTTTGCTGGGTGTTACTGCTGGTGCCAGTTGAAAGTGAAGGTGTGATTGTGTTATTTTGATGCGTAAATTGTGCTGAGAAATTTACGGTGTGATGTTGCAGCACTGCCTTCAGTTGGTAAGAGCGGGGCACTTGAGATCACAAAGTTGCCTGCACTGAACAGGAAAGGGCTTTTATATTTATAATTAAATAATTTCCTTAATTAGCTTTTCTTCTTTAGGATAATAATGGAATTAAAGTGGTTTTTTTTTTTCCCTGAAAGCCATGGCTGATCTTTCCTTTTTTATTTGCCAGTATGAATCTCATTTACATGCAAATTACGAAGAATTTCCATCTGTGGAAAATGAGCCATTGGTGGATTACAACTGCATGCACAGGCTGAGTGCCAGGCTGGGGTAGGTACGGGGCAGGCCACGGGTGTGAGCACATCCTGTCAGCACGTGCTGCTCCAAAAGTGCTCGAGGGGCTGCTGGCAAAAATGGGGTGTGCTCTTAAAAGATGGATTGTAGTGTGACTGTGGTGACCTCAGGTGTGCCAGACCTTCTAGATGAAGCAGGAGCCTGAGCCCAGTGTACCTTTGTAACAAAACCAGGTTATTGGAAGGGATCAGTAGGACCAAAAAATCCTGTCTCAAAGCTTCCATCCAACCAAGGATGTGTGTGAAGGAAAATCTCCCAATCAATACTTCCTGGTACTGTTTGAACTCTTTTCCTGTGATGAACACACAGTGTTTTAATCACCTGGCAGTGCCAGTTGTAAATGGAACATGAACTGCGTTGCCTTTGAAGCGCTGGGTGGATATCGCTGTCTGTGGCTTCGTTGTGAGAGGGTGCACTGGCAGGAAAAATGAAGGACCTCACTATCACAGAAATAACCAGTTAGATACAATTCCAGTTGTGTGCTCAGGCCTGCAGTCTGTTTGTTTTCCAAATAGAAATTTTATATACCAGCTGGTATTTTCTGTACCAGGCCCTTCCTGCTCAGGGTGGGGTTCCTTGTCCAGACATTAAATTATTGTGAGTGGGTGATCCTGAGGGATGATGTACCCTGAGTTTCTCATTTCTTGTGAATTTTATCTTACATTTCAATTTTCTTTTTTTCCACAGATTCATATCTGGGTTAGTTCACAGAGCAAAAATTGAAGCATTTGAAAAAACCCTGTGGAGAGTGTGTAAAGGTTATCCCTTCCTTACCTATGCAGAGCTGGATGAGGCTCTGGAAGATCCAGATACAGTGAGTAAACATTGGAATCACCAGTTTGTTTTGTTTGCACTTTTTCTATGATTTGGAAGAATTGCTGCTCAGCTCTGCCTGCAGTGAAGAGAAATGATTTCCCAGTGCCTTTGGAGGAAAAACTATTTTAAAGAATCAGAACCTGTAAATTGGAGGTGTCGATGCCAACGTGACTGTAGGAGTGGCCATGAATTTACCACGGCTCAGCTTGGGGAGTGCAGAACTTTGCTGGGGGATGGTGGTGACTTCATGATTGGCCACCTTGATCAAAATACGTGGCATAAATGGCTGCTTGGATATTTATTAACCAGGCCTGTACAGTGCATTGCATTTTAATAGCCATTTCCCTTCTTCATTCAGTAGGTAAAGATTCAAGTACAGGAAGGTTTTTTCTCTGAACTTATAAAATTCATCTTTTATAAATCAAGTCTGGCAGCCCAATCTGTCCCTTTTTTCTTTGATTCTAATTTGTTACCTTTGTTACTCAGAATTCTGAGATGGTAAAATAAAAATCTCTCTTTTATTTTCACTGAAAACTTTTTTCTGTTTTTCTCCAACATACAAAAAACACCCCCTAAAAACTTGAGAGGTATTGACACACTTGAATTTTATTGTTTCATCTTCACTGAAAAGGATGGAAGATCAGTGCTACTAACACAGATTTTCCTCATTATTCAGCTTTCTTATTTTGCTCTAATTATATCACAGTGGAGTTGCTGGTTAATGCAAACTTCATTAACTTCCCTTTTTCTGGTTCCATTAGGGTGAAACCACAAGGTGGGTTGCTTTCTTAGTGTCCTACTGGGGTGAACAGCTTGGCCAGAAAGTAAAGAAGATTTGTGACTGGTAAGAAGTAAAACTAATAAGTCATATAAAAATATGATTTCTTTACACCTGGGTTATTTTGCAGCTGGTTTTTCCCCCTGCACCCCTTTGTTGTAAGTGGTGATATTTAGACGAGGTTTTGGAAGTTGAATTTGTACAGGCAAAGCACCGACTCTGTCAGTCGAATCTGTTCTGTGATTATGAAATGTTGTGTTGCAGATTTGACTGTGGCAGGTGGGAGGGTGATTTGTTTGGGCTCAGCTGGTTAATTAACACCAACCTCTGTGTTCTGTAGCTATCACTGCCACGTGTATCCCTACCCAAACAACACCGAGGAGCGCCGGGCGGTTGTGGAAGGACTCAACGTTCGCATTCAGGATCTTACGACTGTGAGTAAAGAGCAGGTTCCCTTCTGCTGCAGTTGTGGCACCACAGGAAATCATTTGATAAATCACAGCATTAATAGACATTTCTAAATGACATTCAGCTCTGGAGCTCAGTGTGACAGTAAATCACGGCCCTGGCCTCGTGTTGCGTGTCTGTTAAACCTCAGGGCACTTGGCATTGCCTGCTGTTTTCAGCAGAGATTTGCTTGCCCTCCTGAAAACACTGGACACTTCAGTGTGCTCTTGTTGTGGTCAACACAGCCACTGTCACATTTTCAGTGAACTCTTTTCTGTTTTTTGTTTGGACAAAGGTGCTGAATAAAACCGAGGAATACTTACACCAGGTCTTGTGTAAAGCGTCGGAATCCATCTACACCTGGGTTATCCAGGTGAAGAAGATGAAAGCCATTTACCATGTACTCAACCTGTGCAGTTTTGATGTCACAAAGAAGTGTTTGATTGCCGAGGTTTGGTGTCCAGTGGCTGATCTGCAGAGTCTGCGCCAGGCGCTGGAGGAAGGCTCAGTAAGTCAGCTGAGTGCTCCCTGATGTGTCACTTTGGTCTTGAACTGACTCTACAGATAAGGAAAGAATTATTAAAAATAGGCTGAAAATAGGCACAGGCAGATCTGGGTCTCTATCAATTTATATAAAACATTTTTTTTTTGTAAGCAGAGCCTTTATTGAGTGTTGTGTGTGGTGGGTTTTTTTTGTTGAATAACTTCAGTGTTGTCCCTGAGCCCAGCTGGGCTCACAGGGCTCATTGCAGTCTCATAAAAGGTGCAGTTCCCTTGTGTTGGTTTTTGTTTTATAAGAGAGAATTTCTAATAACAAATCATTGTTTTATAGTACTGACTGCTGAGCCTCATCTGATATTTCATAGAAGAAAGGATTAGACACTGCACATAATCAGTGTTTCTAGAGAAGGCACAAACATTAAACTTTAGGCTCAGTTCAGTGGTAATTCAGGCTCAGTGAAACTATTTATAGAGCACAGGTTTTCAGTTTGCTTGGATTAACAGAAAACTTGCATAAATTTATCTTTTATCTATAATTAGAGGAAGAGTGGAGCTACAATTCCCTCATGCATGGAGACCATCAGGACAACACAACCTCCTCCCACTTTGATCCGTACCAATAAATTCACCTCAGGGTTCCAGAACATCGTCGATGCTTACGGAGTTGGAAGCTATGGGGAAGTTAATCCAGGTTGGTCCTTCTGAAAGCTGAGCTGGGGGCTGTGCTGTCATTGCTGTTTGCCTTTAATACCTTGCTGAATTGGACACCAGTGAAGGCAAAGTGGTGAAAGCTTGTTAATAACTGTTCTAAAATTTCAGCAGCCCATCAGAAGTACAAATGATGCTCCAAGCAGGAAGATGGGATTTGATTTTGCTGAGTTATTTTAGCTGTAGAATATCTCTTTATGTATTTTACTTTGGGCAAGATAAGATGTTTAGGGGAAAGAAAAGAAAACTCTGGTGATGGTTATTGATCTCACTGAAGCGTGGAGCTCATCACTTGAAAAATTCAGCTTGTTGGACAGCTCAGTTTAACATTCTTGCAGCTCTGCTGACTGTCACACTGTACAGGGGAATGGACATTGTAACACAGACCTGGAACACCCACAGAGGAAGAACTGTTTGGTTGTGCTTTATTTCCTGGGCTCACATTGTTACCCTCAGAATTGTCACTGTTAAGGGACACACAATAAACAAGCTTTAAACTGATCTAAATTTACAGTGTTGGGGAAAAGGTCTCTCAGTTGGGGGTGAAATGCCTTTCAAACTTCAAGCTGAAAACGTTGAGAGATTGAAGTGCTGGAATTGCTTGGGCACAGTGAGGAGAGAACACCGTGAGCTGTGCTGGGGCTGAGCTGTGCTGTGTTCTTGCAGCTCTCTACACCATCATCACCTTCCCCTTCTTCTTCGCTGTGATGTTTGGAGACTTCGGGCACGGGCTGCTCATGTTCCTGTTTGCACTGCTGACCATCCTGTATGAGAACCATCCCAGGTTGAAAAGATCCCAAGATGAGGTAAAAGGAATTACAAGTTGTTTCCTTCCCATCCAGCCAGATCACTCAAATAGTCACTGTGTTCACTTGAATAGCTTCTGAAAAGTGTTACTTATTGCACATGGATTAGACTGGTTTTTTTCCTTTGTTTCAGGATTTTTAGTGTTTAAAGTCCCTTGAGATTAATGTGGTATCTTGAGATTAATGTGATATCTTAAACTAGTCACTCTTTTTGAAAGAGCAGAAGCAATCGAGTTGTAGTGAAGAATTGACAGAAATCAATTGATATTTTTGGGCTTGTCTTTCCTTCTGCCAGTGGTGTGAGTATTTACAGAATGTGGTCGTGCTGGCAACCTGAGGAGAAAACGATTTTTCAAATTCCATCTTTAATTGTTTCTAAAAAGAGCTGCAGTTTGAAATCTGCTAAACTTTCTTTTAGCTCATTTTTTAATAATAAGGGGTTGGAATGCAGGAACACCTGCATCTCTCATTAGAATTATATTTAATTAAGAGTGGCTGCAAATGTATAACTTCTTGTGAAGTAGTCTCAGGAAGGAAATGGCTGTAAAGGACTATCTGTGTAATGATGCCAATGAGAAAAGTCTCAGTGTGTGTTGTGAGAGCTCGTGTTCCTTAGTGACTGTTCAGAAAACTGTTCAGATTTTACAAATCTTTGTGTCCAAAAATGTCTACATAACCACTGCTCTCAGAGCAGATGACATGCTCTGTTTTTTCTTTTTTCCCAATCTTTACAGATCATGAAAATGTTGTTTGAAGGCCGATACGTGATCTTGTTGATGGGTCTGTTTTCCATATACACTGGATTGATTTACAATGACTGCTTCTCCAAGTCCATCAACATATTTGGGTCTGGCTGGAACGTTTCAGCAATGTTTGAGCAGAAGGTTTGGCGGTGAGTGGCCTGTTCGCTACACCATTAAAGCAGAGCTGGACTTCCTGCAGCAGTTTAACCCTTTTTTAACTCTCTTCTTAGGGTTTGTCCCAATTCATTTTCCAGGGGTGTCTCTCTCTCTCTATACATCAGATTTTGAGAGGAATAGAAAACACAGGGCTAATTCTGAAGGAATTTGTCCTAGCTCGTGCTTCTGGAATGAATAGCTGAGCAGCATTTACTGTAAAGAAATTAACAGTTAATGAAGTAAATTAATTACCTGACACTCACTACACAGCTTTTCCTGATAGTAGAAAAAAGGTTATGTGAATTGCCAAACCTCCTTTTTCTCAGTGGGATGAGCTCATTGATTTGAGTTTTCGTGGCCCTGTGGTATTTTAGGAGTTCACAAATTGCATCTTGTGTTGCCTCAGAAACAGGAAGTGCTTTAAGGTAATCAAGACCTGTGACTTTGGTTAAAAAGAGAGCAGGTTCTGTGTGCTGTGTTAATGAGAACATATATGAAGGTACAGTGGAAATTTCCCTTGCAAAAGGTAGCAATTATTCCTTCAGTGCTTGTTAGGCAGTTTTAAAAAAAACTCACTAAAAGCAAATTGTGAATTTTTAAAATGAAACTTTCGGTTCTGGGGGAATGAGGAATAAAATCCATAAACTTTCCTTTCAAAGGCAGGCAGTGCAAACTGAGCCCAGACTGGGAGATGCCAGTTGGGTTTTTTGCTATTGTTTGTATTGGCCGGGACTTTTGTGCTTAGGACTCCTTTGATTCTTTGGGAGTGGGACAGTGGGAGCAGTGTCCTGCAGAACTGGAAGTGTGTATTGTCCCTGTGATTGAACAGTGTCACATCTGAGTGTGTGTGTGTGTTTTTTTTTTTTTCTCTGCAGCCTTGAAGATCTGAAATCCAATAAATTTTTAGCACTGGATCCGAATGTTTCTGGTGTGTACAATGGAGCTTATCCCTTCGGAATTGATCCGGTTAGTTTTATTCTGTTTAATTATCCACTCGTGGGGATCAGTCATTTGGACATTAGATTTTGGTGTGTGTATCAGGAAGATAAATCTTACTGTGAAAAAACACATTTCTGTTTGCATTTTCCATTCAAGGAAGCCTTTCCTTTTGACAAGTCAAAAGTTCAACTATTTTCACAAGACTCACATTTCAGTTGTGATCCCATTTGAGATAAAATTCTGGTCTCCAGTAAAGAAAGGATGCTGGTTTATTCTTTCTGCTGTGCTGTTCTTTAATGCTGGTTTTGTGGTTTCTTCTTCAGATCTGGAACTTGGCAAGCAACCGCCTCACTTTTCTAAACTCCTTCAAAATGAAAATGTCGGTGATTTTTGGAGTGGCTCACATGACTTTTGGAGTTGTATTGGGGCTGTTCAACCACTTGTAAGTACAAGAAGTTGATGTTAACATTTTTGTCAGATCTTCAATTATAAAAGTTAATCTGGTAAGAGAAACTGGAATTAGTTTTTGAAAACAGGATAATAGTAATGGTGAAAATTATTCTTAAAAAAAGACAGTAACAGAGAGGTCTTCCCTCATGTGAATGAGATGATGGATCAGTGTTATGGCAAAAAAATCTGAATGCATTAATTAATACACGACTTTATTTCACTAATTGGTAACTGAAGATACATGCCTCTTGTGGGCCTAATTTCCACTGAAATACCTGATTAAAATTTCACTGAAGAAGAAGAAATCAATACTGGATTGTAATGTCAGTCCTGCTGTTTAAAAGTGCTGGGTGGTGCTTTGCTTATTGAAATTATATTTGGGCCATGTTGATATTCCTTTTTAACACTTTTAATTCTCCCTCCCCACCTTTTTTATCTTTTAGGCATTTCAAGAAGACCTATAATATTTACTTGGTGTTTATTCCCGAGCTGTTATTCATGATGTGCATCTTTGGCTACCTTGTGTTTATGATCTTCTTTAAATGGTTGGCTTACTCTGCCGAGGACTCCACGTCTGCTCCCAGCATTCTGATTGAATTTATCAACATGTTCCTGTTCCCTGGGGGTGGTGGGGAAACCAAGGGCCTCTACCCTGGCCAGGTGAGTGATGTCATTACACACTTCTCACCTCCCGTGTTCCCTGTGCAGGTAACGCTTTAAAGGAAAACGGGATGGCTTTTCCTACTTCACATTTTGTGATCTAATCTAATTTTTTTCCCTCCTCAAACAGGCTCCTCTGCAGAGGTTTTTACTTAGTGTTGCTTTTCTTTGTGTTCCTGTTATGCTTCTTGGGAAGCCACTGTATTTATACTGGTTGCACAGCGGAGGTCGAGGCATCAGGATGTGCAGGGTAAGTCCTGGAAGGCTCCTGCGTGTTTGGTCCATGCAGATGAGTTCTGATGGTGGTTTATTGCTCAGAGTTGTGTCCTCACTGGATATTTCAGAGAATGGTTTGGGTTGGAAGGGAGCTTAAAGACCCTGCCATGGGCAGGGACACCTTCCACTAGCCCAGGTTGATCCAAGCCCCATCCACCCTGGCCTTGGACACTTCCAGGGATCCAGGGGCAGCTTCTCTGGGCAAGCTGTGCCAGGGCCTCCCCACCCTCCCAGCCCAGAATTTCTTCTGTATCCCTAAACCTGCACTTCCCCTCTTTGAGTTTGAACCCTTACTCCTTGTCCTATCACTGCAGTTTCTGCTCTACTCGGAAAGCTTTTGACCCAAACACCGTACTAGTCCTTTGTTCCTCTAAATCTTTTTGAGGTAAATGTTGCCAATGTCCTGGCAGCCTGCTTAAAGACACAACACATTTCCATTTTGCAGAGTGGCTACAGGCCAATCCGAAAAGAGAGTGAAGAGGAGCTTTCTCTGCTGTCGTGCCCTGATGTGGAGGAAGGCAACAGCCACGCAGACAGCGGGCCCAGAGAGGGGGAGGCAGAGGAGGTGATGCTCTCACTTCATCTCTAGTTTGTATGTCCTTAAAAGCAAAGTAGGAGTGGGAAATCAGTAAGATAACCTGTACTCTGCATGCCTGGGAGTTTGGATGAAAATCAGCTGAGCCTTTACAGAGACATCGAATCCTGAATCCAGTTTGCTTGTATTTATTTATTGCTATTTTAGCTTTATTTCTTGGTCTTTTCAGACTGCTGCAGTAAAGCACAGCCCATCTGGAGCAGAGAAAAGGCTTTATTGGCAAATAAGCCTCTGCTTTTAAGATACAATTTTTCAATTTTTCTAAAACTGAATAGTGGGGTAAAAATCCTGGTTTATCTGTGGTTTGATGGATTCTTAAACTTAAGGGAAGGTGATGACTGCCCAGCTTCCTGTTAGTTAATCTTGGGGTTTCATCTGGACAAAAGTCTTTTTATGTCTGCAAATTACATCTTGTGATGAGGATTATTGCTGCTGGGGTTGGGAGGCATGGGCAGCATTCCTAGTCCCCACCTCCTGCTGCTGTTTTAGTTTGGGCAGATTTTTAAAGATCTTGGCAGATTCCACTGATTTCTTGTGAGTTGAAAGGGAAAAAAAAATTGCTTTTTGTCCACTCATGCTGTGCTGTGTTGTTTAAACTGATAACGAATGTGTTTTTCTCTTGTAGCTGAATTTTGCAGATGTTTTTATGAATCAGGCGATTCATACCATTGAGTACTGTCTGGGGTGTATTTCTAACACAGCCTCCTACCTGAGACTCTGGGCATTAAGTCTTGCTCATGCACGTAAGTGGGGGTGTTTTTTATGATATTTTGGGTTTTTTTCCCCCACATTTGTCTTTATTTTTAATGCTGGTTAGAGAGGGAGGCTGCCCTGTTTGAGTCATACTAATATAAAATTATCTTAACTTAAAAAAGAAAAATTCCCTATTTAATCATCTCCTATAGAAGCCCCCAAACTAAAGTTGTGACTTCTCGTAAAAATATTGTGATTTTGACATCATTGATTTGGAACCCTTTGAACATGTGAAGGGTTTGGGGGCAGCTGAGTGGGGTGGGGGAGCTCATGGGGTTCCGTGCTCAGGGGTGCTGTGACACTGGGTAAACTGGAACAGGTCAGGGTGGCTCTCTGGGTGACTGCTCAGTGTCAACATTAACGATGGGAACATTTTGGATTTTCCCAGAGTTATCTGAAGTTCTGTGGCAGATGGTGATGAGGGTGGGGCTCCGTGTGGACACCACGTACGGGGTGGTGCTGCTGCTCCCTGTCCTGGCCTTCTTTGCCGTGCTGACAGTTTTTATCCTGTTGATCATGGAGGGCCTTTCTGCTTTCCTCCATGCCATACGACTTCACTGGTAAGCACATTTTCTCCTTTAGCATATACTGCCTTGTTTAAGAGGAATTTTTATGCCAAAATATTAGGTACCTTATTAAAAAAGTGTAAAATGCAACTCATGTTACTGTAATAGATTTATTTAATCATATTAAATAGATTATTGTATTAAATAGATTTAATCATATTAAATAGATTTATCTAATCATATTAAATAAATGGCTTGTTAGTTGGATGTGATTGTTCCTCTGGAATATTTTCAGTAAATTCTAATACACTGACTTATGGTGCATTATTAACCTCAACCATGTTCAGAGTTGATATTGGTGCAAATTATGAGTACCTTTAATTTATAGTAATGTAGCTTTTCATAATATAGAATATTAGTAACATGGATAAGTATTTTTCATTTCAGCCTGATTATCACACTGTATGGTTAATTTATGTGGTTTAACAGAACATTTTTATTAGTGAGTGGGGCTGCCAACCCTTAAGTATTTTAATCCTTTCTCAGTCTTAATATCACGAGCTCTTCACATTGGAGTGGATTCAGAGCACGTTTAGTTTGAAACCTGAGGAAATTTGCAGTTCAAGGAAAGGCACAGAGTGTATAAACATGAGGCAGAGCTGTTGCATGACAGCATTGTCCTCATGATAATGTATGTTTGCAAAGCAATTAACTGCAACCCACTCAAAACCAAATTAGCGAGCCCGAAGTGAGAAATGAGCCATTACAGCACAATCCAGTGGGTTTGGGTCTCCTGAGAAACGTGGAATTAGCCTGGAATTGCAATGGGGAGATGAAATAGCTGCCCAGAGAAGGGAGAGGATTAGGGTTGGGTTTGTTCAGTCTCTTTTGTGTTGCACAGCACTGTCCCTGGACAGCTGATTCTTTTGGATTCGTGTTACAGATCCTGGTTTTTTGTCTCGTTTCAGGGTGGAATTTCAGAACAAATTCTACTCCGGTGCAGGATACAAGTTTACGCCTTTCTCTTTTAAGCACATTTCTTTACATTTTAATAAAGATGATGTATGATAGTTTGGCTGCTGTCAGCGGAGATGTTTGGAATTGTCTGCAAATAACTGTGTGATTGGATCTTGCCTATGAATGGTTTCTTCTGGAAGAAAGTGGTTTTCACTGATTGCCTTATAATGCAGCCAAATAATACTGTAAAATATACCTCCCGTAGAAAGACATCGCAGATCTAGAGCATCTTGTAAAGTATATGGATATAAAATGTACATTTTTCTTGATAAACTAATGTAAATTAATTTTATTCTTAAAAAAAAAAAAAGGTTGTTACTGCTTGTCCTAAAACTGAGTAGGCTGCCTTTTTTTTTTTTTTTTTTTTGAGGCTGTTTATTTTCTTGAATGGTTGGTTTTAAGTTATCTGAAAGAAAAGCATTTGTTACTAATCACATACTTAACCAAGCTGCATCTTGTGCACTTTGGGAACAATTCAACGATGCAAATTCAACAATGAAACAGAAGCAAGGTACGTTTTCAGTATGTATTCCAGTATTATTATGAAGTGTAAATTTATACACAGCAATGCAACGTGCTCTTTTTTGGCCATATTTAAAATTGCACTGGAAATGTTAACTATTCATTCTGACTTCTGCCCACAGTTACTACTTTAAGCTTTTGGAAGCCACACTGATATTTATATTTAATGTTGTGGAGGAAGGTGGGATTAGAAGGATTACTCCTTTTCCCTATAGTGAGGAATAACTTTTGCACAGGGAATCAAGAACTGGCCTCAATCCTTGTTTCTGTTTGCCCGTGAGGACACACAGACACCACTACCTGCTGTTGTAAAACCTAACTCCTACCGCATAAGGTGGAAAGAGGTCGTTTTATACTATTTTTGTATCAGTGTGAAAATGGGGATACTGCGGTCATCTTTGCACTTGTTTCCTACGAGTTCCCAATAAAGCCTCGTTTGCGCTGAGCCGAGGGGGGGCCGTGTTTGTCCATAGCCTTTGCCCTGTCCCAGGCGCTACTGGGGGGGAAGGAGCGGCCGTGAGGGGAAGGAGAGGCCGGTACTGAGGGGGAAGGAGAGGCCGGTACTGAGGGGGAAGGAGAGGCCGGTACTGAGGGGGAAGGAGCTGCCGTGAGGGGGAAGGAGAGGCCGGTACTGAGGGGGAAGGAGCGGCCGTGAGGGGAAGGAGAGGCCGGTACTGAGGGGGAAGGAGCGGCCGTGAGGGACGGCGGGCGCTGAGGGGAACGAGCAGCCCCGAGGAGCAGGAGCTGCCGTGACGGGGGCGGCTCGGGACGAGGGCGGGCGGGACCGCGACCCCTCGAGGCAGCTCCCGAGGCGGGCCCCGGGCCGGCAGCGGCCGCCGCTCCTCCCCGCCCCGTTGCCGTGGCCACCGTGAGGCGTCGGAGCGGTCGCCGCCATGAGCCGGGCCGACGTGCGGCTGCGGTGGCTGCGGGACCGAGCGCTCGCCCTCCTGGGTCTGAGCGCCCCGGAGCCTCTCGAGGAGCTGCTGAGCCGCGGCGAGGATGCCGAGCGGGCCGTGCTGCGCTTCTTGGGCGAAGAGGCGAGCGGGGCGGGCCCGGCGCTGCTGCTGCTGCTGCGGGCCGAGCGGCGCGGCCGGGACGGTGAGAACGAGGAGGAGGAGGAGGAGGGTGAAGGCCCCTCCCCTGGGCGGTGCTTGGCCCCGGGCCCCACCTCTTCTTTTTCCCTCTGTCAGGGCCACGTTGTGGCAGCCTCATGACCACTGTCCTTACCCCTTTCTCTGCCTCTCCATCCCTTGGGCTGTGTGCTCCTGGATCCCTTCAATCCCACCCCCCTTCCAGAACTTTGCCCCCTCTGGCTGTGCCCTGGTGGGATTTGCACCACCCCTGCTGCTGAGGGGTTATATCGTGCTTTCCTCCCGCGTTGTGTTTGTGCAGATACACACGAAGGGGGCTGCAGGTGAGCAGCAGGAGGAAGGCGCAGGTGACCCCTGTTCCTGAGCAGGTGCCTGGAACAGCCTCCTGTGTGGCACTGCAGGGCAGTCTGATGGCCAGAGCGTGGTCACTGCAGGCCAGTGTGACCAGCTGATGTGGCTCTCTTCAGCAGATCCAGCAGAACCTGTAACATCAGCAGGTTCTTGTCCCAGGAGAGCAGATGGGATTTTGTGGAGAGCGTCCTGTGTGGCTGATGAGTGTTTTCCCAAGAGCTGCTGCCCCAGGATGCTCCTTTGAAAAGAAACCTGACCTAGTTTGGCTCTTTCATCTTTTCCAAGTAGAAGGAAAGACAGGAACTGTCTGGGATGAAAAAAATCAACCCACAAACATAGATCTTCTTTGCCTGTGACACTTTTACTAGCTTTATAATTTCAACTTTTTAGAGACTGATTTTATTAAAATAAATAGAATTAATATGTTCCCTTTAGTAGGAATGAAGGAATTTACCTTGTCTTAAGATTTGCAAGCTCTTCTCTTGTTTCTGATGTAGTGTTTTGAGGATAAAAGTGGTGATCCTGTAAAGAATGAAGATCAGTCCAATACTTTAACCACAGTATTGCAGAGAAGCCTTTTCACGAAAAAAAGGGAAAAATAATAAAGGAAAATGGATAGAAAGTGTGTTATAAAGGGTGCATGACAACCCCCTTAATTATTTGCACTTCCATTTACAAAGTAGTTTCATCTTGGAATGTGTTAATCCACTTACTTTGCCATAAAAGATCAATTGTGTTGGAAAATGCTGGTAAGGATATTCTAAATAAAGACCAATTTCCTGTGGAACACGGCACAATTCGTTGCTTATTTGGATTCAGTTCTCCACAAGTAATGCTGTCCTATGGAGAAACGGACAATTAACGCCAAGGTTGGATGGCTGGTTGTTGAAAGGTGATGCTGACGATGGAAGAAAATGCTCAAGTCATTTGGTTTGAGAGGAAAATTGGACAGATCCATCTTATACACAAGGATAACGTTCTTTAATTGAGTTCTCTGCTGTTGTTCCTTCTTAGGGGTGACCCAGGAAAGCAAGACACCCCCTCTGCAATCTGCAGACAGCAAAAGTGTGTCAGGTGATGCCAGTGCAGAACACACCCCCCAGGTACACGTGGTTTTTAGCATTTCATATATTTTATGAGTTTATTTGGACAGCAATATGAAGATAAGGGAGTTAAACTAATGGTTCTATCTCAGGCAAACAATTTCTTGCTGTTCGGGGGTGTGGCAGCAAACAGGAATAGTCATACACTGGTTTTATTTTCTGTTTCAGCTCCAGGAAGAGAAAGCTGACAAAGTGTGTTTCCACGTGGCTCTTGATGAAATTCCTGAAGGATTTGGGTCAGATTTGACTGTGTATTTTCTGAGAGACACCAAAGGTGTGTGCCCTGAGGGGCTGCAGGCTCAGTGTTTTGGGGTTTGCGTGAAACAGCAATTCTCACTGAGAAAATGTGACTGGGACTCAGGATAGTGCAGATCCAGCCTAATTAACTGGGGAGGAGCACAGTCAGAATAGGACAGAAATCAGGAATGCTCGGGCATTTTATGGCAGTTCTGTGCAAGATTTTCCTGATCTGTCTGTAGAATAAGGGTTCAAATCAAGGTCACTGTTGTTTTGAGCAGAAAACCACTTTCTAACTCTCAGGCTGGATTGTCAGGGCTTAAACCCAGGTGATGGCACTGAAGTATTTTTCTGCCCTTTCTGAAAAAGCATCTGCATATTAAAGCCAGCATTTATTTTGAATGTGACTTGTATCAAACCTAGTAGTGTTTTATTGGAGTTTTAACCTATTATGGAAAGGACTTTATGCTTTATACTTTCTGTATCAAATAATTAGATTTATACTAATTATTTGTGTGCTAGAAAGAGTTGCTGAACCTAAGGACCTGGCTGAAGCTAATGAGATTCTTCCTCAAGTGATAAAGTCTGGTGTAGTGACTGAGGACACTGCCTTGATGCTAAAGGATGCCATCTCCCAGGTAAATGTCTTATTTGTGGAGTATTGAGTGTTTCTAGGAGTGATTTGTCCCCTCAGTATTCTGCTGAGCATATGGACCATACATGAGAAATACTACTGTATAATAAGTGACCTTCAGAGGCCAAGAAGAAGTTTCTGTTAGTCCTTATTTGATATTTTGTTTCCCAAGTAGTTTGTAGAGATGTGGAGATGGGCATTATTTCATTGCCTGTCCCTGTGTGAGGATCATTTCAGAGTGTGACACCAGCCACCTTTATTTCTGTATCTTCAGGGATTTCCATAAAGCTCTTCTGGAGCTATTCCCCTGCAGAATTGAGGATGATGCTAAAGGGGTGAAAAGGAAGGAGAGACACTGAAATTAAATTTTAGAACAATGTCCAATGCTTAAGTGAATCTCTGGTAAACTGTCTACTTTTTTCCTCTGGCACCTTTTGAATTCTAGGTGTTTTCCCCAGCTCTCTCCCATGGCCAGCAGCAGACTGAGGAAACTTCCTTCCATTCAGAGAGTGAAAACACAGATTCTGAAGAAATGAATTTACCTGAGTCTGACCTTGCAGAAAAGAAAGAACAGCCTGTGGAAAACTCCAGTACTCCAAAGAGGACTGAAATTACCCAACAAAGGGCAGGTGAGTGCTCTGCCTCTGCAGCTCTGGGGGGATTCCATCTCATGGCAGTGCAAAGAGCTTTAACATCCCTCCTCTGACAGGGACTGCTGCCAGTCCATTTCCCAGCAATATTTATTTGTTTGCATTGTGTGAACAGCCAAAAGAATGAATCTGCCAAAAGAATTGCCTTGTCCTCAGGCAGGCAGAGCAGGTGGTTGGTTATCTGTCCTCAGGTAGCCAAGGAGAGGGAAGGCAAAAGCCATTCCGGTGGTTCCACGTTACCAGTGCTGTGGGAACGGGACAGCTCATTTGATGTGCACGTTCTTCCAATAGGAGATACTGAACTGGAGATGCCAGCTGTAAATCTGGAGGGAGAAGTGCCTGTCCTTGCCTCAGATCCATCACTGGTTCAGTCTCTGGAAGGTTGTGCAATGACCTGGCAGAAATTGATATCCACAGTCCTGAGGGAGCAACTGAAAAAGGTGCCCCAGGTAACGTCTCCTGTCACACCGAGGTGCTGGAGACTTTGCTTCCTTTCCCCATGAGAATCTCTTTGAATGGTTTGTGTTCATTTTTAATTCCTCTTCATGTTTGCTTCTTGGAAAACCATTTACTAATTGATGAAAAGTAGAAAAAAAACTAGTGAGGAACTGTGTGGCTCTGGGAAGTAGAATAAAAATAGAATCTAAAGTAACTCAGTGCAGATCCTACCCACACAGGATAACCAAGGGACTTTTGTTATCTTCTCTTCCAAAGAGCCATGAAATACTAAAAGCTGCAGTGACTTTTTTTTTTTTTTAAATAGACAACTATATTTTTAATTGAAAAAGTAATCTCAAACAAAAAAATTCCAATGTTAAGATTCTGATTCAGCAAACACTTACACCTATGACTAATACAATTAAACATGCTGTGGGATTTCATGCCTCTAAAGTTACTTGTGCATAAGCCTTTGGACTCTCCAGCTCAGGGATATATTCCCCAGGAATACATTTCAAGGATCTCCTTCTATCTGGTTTTTTTTCATGGTTGAGTCATATCAGATTTCTCTCAGCTTAAAGCATATTGAAAAGAAAGAACAAATATAGTCCTGGTTATAAGTTTGGACTCTTGCCTAATAATAATTTGGGGTTTTTAATTTGACCCCACATTCCTTGCAGGGTGATGGGGCACTCGCAGAGATCGACCTCTGGCGTGAAAAGAACGCGACTTTGAGTGATCTTGCTGAGCAGACAAAGCTTCCAGAGGTGCAAAAAGTCTTGGAGATACTACGGGAAGCTGAATGTGAGTGTGTTGGAGATTTACAGGGAGCCTTGAGTGACCTCAGGAAGTATCACCTGGAAGCTCTGGATAACGTGAAGTTCCTTTCAGCCCTCGAGCGCCATCTGAAGGTACGAGAATGTGAGCAAAGCTGGAGGAGCTGGAGCTGCAGTTACCCCACTTTGGTTTCTCTGTTGATGTAATCACCTCTTGTTTATTTATTTTTCACTTTTTATCAGCAATAAGGGTGTGCTCTAGATTAATAAAATATGTTTAATCAAAAAGAAGATTTGTTTATTTTGGTTGAGTTACAGTTGTTTTAATATTTGGAAGTGCAGAGCTGTGAATGTTTTGTTTGTAAATCCAACCTTGGGAGAATTTCATAGTGTAGCTAAATTGGGGAAAACAAAGGTTTCTCTACTCTATTTTTTAAGTAGTTTCTACCACAAATTGCAGCTGATGTCTCAGTGTTTAAATTTTACTGAAAATCATCCAAACATCCAAATAAAGAGTTGAAATAAAACCCATCAGGGGACAGCCTTTACAATAAAGAGACTCTGATGAGACATAAAAAGCATTTGGAGCAAAAGATGCAGATTTGCACATCCTTAACCGTGTGTGTTATTGAGGCACCGGGGTTCTTTATTTAATAATGTCACAGACTTAACTTCACCTACCTGCAGAACACGAATCTGGATCTTTTCATGACGTCTCATTCCCAATATGCATTTCCCAGAATTTAGCACATGGCACTGGGGCTGATGTTGTCCTGAACACAATTCCCTCCCTGCTCAATGCCCTGAGGATGGTGTGGGTGATGTCCCGACACTACAACAGGGACGAGCGGATGGTTCCCCTCCTGGAACGAATTGCGTGGGAAATTTCCACCACAGTGAGCAAATTTGTGGATCTGCCCACGCTGTTTCTGTAAGTGCTGCATTCCTCCTTCACTAGGCTGCAGTTATTAAAGCTTTGCTTGTTTTATATCAAGTGCAATGGATAACACTTTCATCAAATAGGGGCCAGCATTTTTCAGCCACCTGAGGTTGTATTGTAAGATCATTTAAAAGTCAATTTATTTTGTAATTTTCATAAACTACTAAACCAGCCCTGAAGAAAGAGGTGCTTGTCCCCTTTTGCCTCAAAAGGACTTAAACCAATGAGACAAATATAAATGCAGTGGTAAAAAAAGTGGCATAAATATAGTAAAAATCAGTCCTGAAATAGTATCTCCTTTCAAAATCACATTGAAAATGATGAGTTATGATTTTTCTTAGATTTTATATAATTATCAGCTGCTAAACTGGGGAGTGTTAATCCAGCTGAGGTATAATTTTTTATCTATAGTATTTCCATCTATGGTATCTTAACTGTGTTGATTTGATTACTAGAGAGGATAGAGCTGCTGCAAAAAAGAAAGTAACAGAAGGCAAAAACATTCTTGAACAATGGAAGAAATGTTATTTTGCTACTTGTGCCCAAGTGGAAGAGTCGGGGAGCGAACGCTTCTGGAAATTTGAGGTGAAAGGTTTCTTTGACAGAACAGATTACATGGCTGCAGTCTGTCAGGACCTGCATGGCATTGTCCAGGTAGTGATGTGGACAATAAACAAAGGAATTGTGGGATCTTGTTCTGTACAGGAGATTCTTTGGTGCTGTAAATTGTTAACCACCTTTAGCTGTGTGAGTGGGTTCGTGTTTAAGACCTAAGAGGTGCCTTTGATTCCAACAAAACTGTTGGATGCTGGAAATGGAATAACCTCTCCAGGTGCTGATTGAGGGAGGATGTTACTGGGTACCTTTATGAAATTAGAGACTTGCACCAACTGGTTCACAGCTTTGCAGTTTTCATGGGTTGCTACCTTAATGAGATGATAAAATACCATTTAAATATAGTCTAATATCAAATTTGGCCATCTGGGAGCCTGGGAATCAACTGCAGAATAACATGAATGGAGAGAGGCTGTGTTGAGGCTAATTTGAGTCAGGGTAATTAGCAATGTGGTCCATCAACAAACTGTGGATGTAAAACCTATGTTTGTGACAAGTGGAGTAAAAAGGACTAATAACTGATTATTATCTGTTATAACAACTGAAGTCTGGGGCCTGTAGAATGTTGGTTTTCTTTTTAGTGGCTTATATTAAAATTGAGGAAATGTAAATCACAGCACAAAATGATCATTTGATGAGTTGTTTATATTTTTTAAAGGAAAAAATTAACAGCAAAATGTGTTAGATGGCAGAAAAACATAATAAAAGAAAGCTTTCTGATATGTTCTTCTGAATTAACAGGTCACTGAAGAGCTTTACAATATATTTATTCCTGAGCTGACCACTGTGACAGAGAATCCAAAGCAGATTGAGGCACTGCTGAGAGGAGTAAATGAACTGACAAGTCCCATGAAAGAGCTGAAATTTGACCCCCTGAGCATCAGAAATGCACGTAACTGGAAATCAGTTATGAGACAGTTTAGAGAAGAAGTTTCAGTAAGTGCCATATACTGTGATCCCCCCAAAATAGTAAAAATGTGCTTGACTGCTATTATCCAAAAGTATTTTCACTTTGCCTCCCTTTCTTGGTTCTGCAAGATGAGTCTCTCAGTGACAGCATTTCTTGGCTTTCTTCCTTTGTTTAGATTATTGAAGAGAAGATCAAAAAGTTCATTGATGAATCTTTTAAGAGCCTTCGATCAGCAGAAGCTGCATTTGACATGCTGGTAAAGTTCAAACACATCCAGACTCGTGAAAATGTTCATGAGCACTTGATGATGAAGTTCAGTGATGTTTTGGACCACTACTGCAAAGAGGTATTTAATTTAGGGGTTTCTTAGGTAGTACATGGAGCTCTTTGCCTACTGAAAATCCTCCATCTCTGTCTATGTCTGAATACCTGTGTAGTGTCATTTACCATCTGAAATTACAAAATAAATGTAATAATTGCTCTCCCTTTTTTGGAGCTGGTTGGAGGAATAGTCTGGTTAATTTGCTGAAGGGGTTGTGCACATCTGTCCATGTGAGGCACTGCCTGGGAACTGTAAGGTATCTGCATGTGCTCTGAATGCATCAAGGCTGCTGGCTCTTCCTTCACCTTGGGAACAGCAGTTCAGCAGGAGACCTTCCTGAAGAATTCCCCTTTCCTGCCCTGCAGCTTTCCTGTGCTGGACAACAAGTTCATGGTGTGACTGAAAGGTGTCAGAGATCAGCCCTGAGGGCAGAAATAGCTTCTGAAATGTGGGAGCCTGTGTTTTGGAAAGCTTTTCATGTCAGTGTTTCTCTTGATATTTCAAAGAACATTGACTTTAATGATAAAATGGGATTTTACAGAAAGTGCTGACATAATACTATTTCCACAAGGCAGAGACAGGAGGACAAAAGAATTGTTTTTATCCTGCTGCTGGAATTGGCTTCAGATTAATTAACTGAGTTCCAGATATTGACCACTGAACAAGCAGTGGAGAAACGAATCTGTGCAATGTTTTATTCTCTTCCAGGTTCAAAATGTTAAGCAAATCTTTGTTCAGAACCTCAAGGATCCACCTCTGTACAAGAATCACCCTCCAGTGGCTGGAGCGATCTTCTGGTCCCGCTCCCTCTTCTATCAGATCAAACACACCATTCTCCGATTCCAGGAAGTGGAGGAGTTGCTTGCCAGTGAACATGGACAGAAGGTATGTGGGTTCCTTTGATATCTGATGAAGGAAGAAACACTTTCCTCATACATTTCTTCTAGAGATGTTAAAATGCTCTTGTGTGAGGGGAATTTCCAAGTCTTTGCACACACCAAGCCATGTTAGTCGTGAAAAGCTGCTTGGGACCTTCCCGCTGTTTCCCAGAAAGACAGTGATGGATCCAGTGTCAGAATTCCAGAGCCTACATTTTGCAGTGCCTGCATTAATTACAAGGCATCACATGTCCTCTTTTATTTATATTACATGTCCTCTTGTCTAACAAAAACCTGAAACCTTATCAAGACACCGTATTAAAACAGGTGAGTTGATCTTTAAAATGAGTTACAGAGAGTTTTCCTCTCTAGGTAAAACAAACATATCTTCAAGTGGCCAAGAAGATGAAAGAGTATGAAGATCAAAAATACAAGGAGTGGAAAGAGAGGACAGAACACATTGTCCCACACTTACTGAAAGATAATCTGCTGACTGTCATCACCGGGGGGGCTGCAACAAATGTTCATCCAGAGACTTCTGGGCAGGTGAGATGTGGGAAGAGGGTGTACCAGTGTTCTGGGTGTGGAGCAATCAAACCTGCCTGATGGTCAGCAAGAATTTTCTAAAAGCAGGATTTTAAACACAGATTTTGAAAGGAAAATTTCAAAAGTCCTGAGCTCAGAATTGTTTGTGGCCCTTTTGAAGGCACAGTTCCTGAATCACCTGACAACTGAATGAACCTTGTAACACTTTGATGATCATCTCCTTTCTGCTGCTCTTCCTTGTGCTGCAGAGCTCTGTGACAGAGGAGTCTGGCACCACCAAGAAAAGTCTCTGCTTCAGAGTGAATTTTTCTCCTGCACTCCAAGAGATTATCACTGAAACAAAGTACATGGAACAGCTGGGGCTTCCAGTGCCAGAAATAGCCAGATATGTGGCACTGCAGGAAGACAAATATCTCAGGTGAGGCTGTGACAGAACATCTGCTCACATACACACCATGGCAGTGGTTTCACTCCAAACCAGAATGGGCCCTGAGTCATCAACTCTTGGAAATAAGAGAGCTCTTAGTGACTTTTGTTTTTTTTAAGGGTACAATTACTAATGGCCATGTTGCACTGATAAGCTTTTCTCTGGCACTGGCTGCATCCTTTATGCTGCAGGACTGTTGTACAAATTAACATCTTGTTAAAATAAATGAATTGTTGCTACCATTCAGATTTCATTTAACTTCACTGTTGCTTTCTTCCTGTACAGCCTTGAATAAGTCAGTTGTGTCCAAATCGTCACAGGCACTTACACACAGATGTGCTGATAAGATCCTTAACTGGATAGTAAAGTTCAACCTGTTGAGTTCTCTTATATGGCTGAGGCTGCCTCAGAAACTTCCTGAGCTGGGGCAGGAGGGGTTTGTTCAGCTGCTGTTGGAGCCACATGAAACTTTTCTTTTGTTTTCAGTGGGAAATGGATTTACATTTATAATCACTGCTTATTCACTGGTTAGTCCTGCCAATTTTGCTTTCTTTTGAAGTGTGAATGGAATGATGGAAGTTCTCTGCTCTTTGGTGGAGGTCAGAGCTGTATTTCAAGAAAATCATCACATGATGTTGTTGTTGTGTTTCTTTAGGTATACAAGTAGATTGAAAAGCATGCTGGGTTCCTATCACAAATTAATGGAAACACTGAATGAAGCAGAAACCAAACTTCTTGATGACTATATCCAAGAACTGTGGAGAGTACTGAAATCAGGACACAAAAGACTCACCTGGAACTCCTTAGGTAATGGAGATACTATTTTAAACTGGCCTTAGACACTGATTTTCAGTTAAAAAATCTCAGTTGTGCAACCCACTTTTGATGTCCCATGCCAGCCATGTGTAGTGATGGATATCCCATGGGTAGTGACACATCCTGTTGCCACAGCCAGGGCAGAATAGCAGGTGTGACAAACTCGGATCCAGGAGGATATTTCCTGGGTTTTTATTCTATTTAAAACACTGGAGAGGGTTAGAAACCCTCAGATAAGAGCTGTAAGGGAGCTACATTAAGGATCAGGTGAGAAAACACCTAATCTGTCTGCAGAACCTTGGGTTCATTCTGAGAGGTGAACCCCAGCTGATCGTAGCAATTCTGATGCCTTGGGGAAATATTTGTTAAAAGATAAAAAACCAAAGGGTTGTGATTTGTTTCAAGGTATTGGTGAATTTATTTTCCAATGTACACAAGCCATCGAGAAGGTTGAGTCCCTTGTCCATCAGATTCACAACATTTCTGAAGACATAAACAGCAAACTTCTGTTCATGGAATCAGCAAATCTCTTCAAGCTTCCACTTTCAAAAACTGGTGATGAACTTCCTGGTAAGTTCCCAGATCTGTCACTTGAGTGAGTGAGTGATGGATCAAATTTCTTTCAACACTTTCTAAGTTGTAAAAAGTTTGCTCTCACATCTGGTGGTTGCTATTAAATAATTGAATCTATAAAAAATCAGAGGGCTGAAATATTAATAAATTAATCATTAAGAAGTGAAGATATTTTTATCAATAGACAAGATCAATTTCACGTTCCCAAATAAAGCCCAGCTAATTATTCCAGTGTACAAATCTATTAGATCTCCTGCAGTTAATAATGCTGTTTTTTGTATCTGTTGCAGAAGCACAAGAATTTTTTGACTATATTAAGTGTGAAAGAGCCAAAGATGTGGCACAGATCGTTAGGGAGTATTCTGCAATTCCACCATTGCTAATGGAAGTGGAAGGACAAGTTGCCAATACAAACACTGGCAAATCTCCAAAATTAGCTTCCTATTATGCATACTGGGAAAATAGGATTTACCAGGTGTTGACACAGTTAATTGTGAAGTAAGTCAATTGTTTGCTTCAATGGATTTCCAGTCTTTCATCTTCAGATTTCCCTGGATCTGTTGATCAGTGTGTGGACTGACACTGTTTGAACACCTCAGTGACTTCCAGTTGGTGACAGATTTGTATTAGGACAGGTTGTTACCTGTGAAGAACAGAGAACTGATAACAAGGTACAGGAGAACCCCAAATCCTGAGGAAATGGATGCTGGCATATTTTTGGCAGAAGAGAGAAATAAGATACATTTTCTGCAGTCTGTCTAGTTGCCCATCCCAGGTTTACTTCTAAATCCAAGGTTTTGTTTTCCTAAAGAGTTTGGGAACGTGGTGTCTGGGTGCCCAGTTCCTCCCTGCTCTGCAGGGGACACCAGGACAAGAACAAGGGTTTGTTGGGTTTTAATTCACCTGCTCTGCAGGGGACACCAGGACAAGAACAAGGTTCTGTTGGGTTTTAATTCACCTGCTCTGCAGGGGACACCAGGACAAGAACAAGGGTTCTGTTGGGTTTTAATTCACCTGCTCTGCAGGGGCTGAGGCCAAGGAGGTTTCTGTAGCAAATTATTATATAAATGCTTCTATTTTATAAGCAAGATATTGTTGCAATAGAGCATTGCAGGGTTGTAAAAGCTTCCCAGCCACCTCTACTTCCCATCATCCATGTCTGGTCTGTGCTCAGGTGACTTTGTTGTGCTTTTTTGGCAGGGCTTTTGCAGAGGAGTTGACCAGAAGTTCTCAGGATCCTTTTGCACCAGGGTGTCCCCATTCATTCCTTCTGCCAGTTTCTTTTAGTCCAGCTTTTGTATGAAGTCAGTTCAGTGGGATGATGTTGCTCCCAGACTCAGGGGTGTTTCCAGCTGAAGTTGGTGGTGATTGACTTCAGACAGCTCAGTTGGCAGATCTGACACACACCTGATAATTGCAGTCTCAGCTGGGCATTTCCATGGGGGCAGCACCTGATTAATTCTCTCTCTGACTATTTTTTTTCCTTTCCCAGGAATTTACAGGCGTTTAATGCAGCTATTCTTGCAAATGTGCCACTGCTACAAATCAAAGCTGTCTTCTCTGCTCCTGAGATCACCTTTGAGCCCAGTGCCAGCGAGATGGACAAAATGACAGCACAATCCATCCAGGACTGCGTTGAGGTCACAAAGGTGATTTTTGATAACGATTTTTTTTGTTGCCAGACTTTGCTTGTGATTGTAGTGAACCAGTCTGGCTTTATGTTTGGGCAAGCATAAATGTCAGTGGGAAGATTCATATTGCTTTGTCTTGAAATCAGAACATCCAGTACATAACATCCTAATTTTACAAACTGATGACAAAGGAAAAGAACACCTATAAAGCTTCATGCAATTTTTACTCAGGCAGAATTATCTGTTACTATTTAGCAGTTTTGCCAGTGTAAGGACATGATTTGGTTCCATAACTCAACACATATCAGAAGGAAATACTTTTCAGGTTGCACTGCAGATGTTGCTTCCTGATGTATGAATAAGCTGGTGGAATAAGGAAAGTGAGAATCCTTCTCTACATGAAATCCCTCCTTAAAAGCAGCAGAAAAACAGTTCAGGAAGTGTTGGAGAAGGGCATCTAGGACACATCTAGGACAGTAAATATCTAGATTGAAATGTGCAGCTTGCTGGCAATGATGCACCAATATTTCCCTGCATAAATATTGAACTGCTCTCCTGAAAAAAACCCCAATATTGCAGCAGTGTTCTTGCCCTGTGCTGATGGAGAAAGCAGTCCATCTGAAATGAGTAAATTAGATTAGATTAGATGTGCTTCCTGTGCTCTGATTTGCTCTTCTGCTCTACTTCTGTATCCAGCCTTTTTGACCCAATTCCTTCTCCTCTCTGTCCCCCTGTATTGGAACTCAGCAGAGATTTTAGAGGCAGGATGAGTAATGCGTGGAAAGGTTTTGTTGGGATGAAATAACTCTTCCTAAGTTGATAGGGAAGTGTAATGCTGTCAGAAAAACGATTGATTTGAGAAATAATTCACTCCACTGTGTCCTAAATAATGGGGAATTTCCTCACCAAAAGGGTTGTCAAGCACTGGCAGGGGCTGCCTGGGGAAGTGGTGGAGTCACCATTCCTGCAGGGATTTAAAGCATGTGTCGATGTGGCACCTGGGGCCGTGGGTTAGTGGGGATCTTGACAGTCCTGTGGGTTAATGGTAGGACCTGATGATCTTAGAGGGGCTTTTCAACCTGCATGATTCTGTGAATGATTTGACTAAAACGACTCCACAAGGAAACTTCTTCAACCCTGTCTCGCAAACTGCAGCACTTCGTGCGGTGGATGCACGGCACGTGTATCGAGTGCCCCCCTCAGCACCTCAGGAAAGATGAAGTTGTCACTTTCAGCTTCTACAGTGACGTCTCCCAGAGCCCCCTGCTGATTGAACAGGCTGTTCTCGTCACCCAGAATGTCCACAAAGTCCTGGCTTCTCTCAGCAAGTATTTGAGCCAGTGGAACAGGTACGAGCCGCTGTGGAAATCAGACCAAGGCGCAGTCCTGGAGAGGTTGGCTGCAGAAAAGCCTCCTTGTGTCACCTTTGATGAACACTTGCAGTTCTATCTGAAGGTCATTCAGGAAGTGACCCAACAGCCCTTGGTTAAAGATGAGCAGTTTATCAGGCTTCAGCTGGCTCCTTTAGCCCTCACAGTGCAGGAATATGCTAAAGGCTGGATGATTTCACTTGGGAAGGTGCTTAATGAGTCAGCAAGAGAGGAACTTGTCAGGCTGAGGGACGAGATTCAGGTAAGTGTTTGCAGTTTGGTTTTTTTTAGTATCTTTATCACATAGACTGAAAATGAACCTGCATGTTATTTGCTTGTGTTCTGTGTTTGACTCATTATTATAATTCTGCCTAATTGCTTCGTCGGTGTTGATTGTGGACATTATCTTTACTTTTTACAGAGATTATCAGAGAATGTCAATAGACCTCCTGATACCCTGGATGATTTCAGAGTTGTCCTTAGCTCCTTTGTGGAGATCAGAGGCATGTCCTTCGAGGTGGAGCTGAAATATTTGGACATCCTGGAGAGATACCGAACTCTCGCACTGTACCATATTCCAGTAAGTGCATTTCTCATCAGACAGTTCAGATTTGAGCTAAGGGCTCAAATGCCTCGCTTGTGAATGAATAAATGTTTTCATTTTAAGACATTTGACAGACTTAGAGTATCTAAGGCATGTCTGGAGATTGCTGAGTCCCCCTTTCTCAAATCTGTGTCTGCTTTAAAGTGGACGTGTGGCGTGGGATTGGGGTCACTTCAGCTGCTTTTGTGTTCTGCAAATTTATGAAGTCACAAATTCCTCACTGCCTCGGCACTCCTTGTTTCTTGTGAGAGATGCTCCTTGTTTTGTTGTAGGTAGCTAAAGAAGAGCAGGAGAGGGCTGACAAGATTCAGGAAGAGTGGGAGACTCTTTTCCTGGAAGCAGCACAGCTCGATCGCAACATGGATCGGAAAGGAGGTGTGAAAGAAACATTCACAAAGGTGATCTTTGCCATTAATACTGAAAAAGAGATTCCACAGAAATGGAAAGCAACACAATTTAAACACTGTTCTCTTTAGGTTACACAACAACAAATTGAGGACTACAGCAAAGAGACAGAAGATTTCTTTCAGAAACTCCTGACCGAGGGGCCTGGGTCTGTTGGGGATGATCTTGATAAAGGTAAATGGATTGATGTGTGTGGAGTGATGTCTTGAAAATAATTAGCCTTTGGATAATTCAAATTTTATGTCAAGCAAGAAAATTGTGTTTTCCTTATCAACATACAAACTCATCAACCAGGAATGTGAACTTTTTTAATGCTAGAACTTCTTCAGACTGCCTGCAAATGCTGTCTTATTTATTTCCCGTGAATCCTGGGATTATTTATCTAGAAAAAAAATAATCCTCTCCTTTCCCAGGATTGGAACTCATGGCCAATTTTGATAAAGAATTGGAGAGACTGGAAAAAAAGTCCCGGGAACTGGGCAGTGCTGAGAAACTTTTAGGCTTGCCGGGAACGGTGTACCCGGACTTGATGAAGGCACAGAATGATGCAAAAGCTCTGAGGCAGGTCTATGACATTTATGCAGCACAAAAAGTGAGTATCACCCTGTGTCTGCACAGACACACCTGTGATCATGCACAGACACTCAGAAAGGGCAGGGAGGAAGGGGCTGCATTGTCCTCTGTCAGCTCTGGTCAAAACCTCTGCATGGAATAAGCTGTGCCCTGTAATTGGCCATCATGGGGAAATAATTTGAATTATATAAGTGCAGCACTGATTTGTCTCCACAGAACCAAACACATTCTCTTAGCAGATAGGAACAGGCTTCTCCTTACCCCTAATAATTATTGGCTGGCACTTCTTTACTGCATGAGGCCTCCTGACCGTTTCAGTGGAACTGCTTTTGGATATGGAATGTGTACAGCTGACAATGGGTATCTCAGGCTTTGACTAGGTTTTAGGAAGTTTTATTTTTCCAGCATTAAAATGCCCTGTAAATTATGCTCTAAAGGATGCTTCTCCTGTTCTCCATACTGTAAATGTGTCTTGGATATGAACCTGTCCTTTCCTCTGTTTGTAAAATGTTAATACAATTCCATCTGCATCCCGACTGTCATCTCGAGATCTGACTGTGTTGAAAATATTGGTTTTTTGGGAGGGTCAAAATATGACTTTTTTTCCTTCCCAGGCAGCTAAGAATGAATGGTCTCAGACACTGTGGATAAACCTGAACGTGCAGCTCCTGCAGGAAGGGATCGAGGGATTTCTCAAAGCCCTGCGCAAGCTGCCCCGGCCCGTGCGCAGCATGGCCGTGGCCGTGCAGCTGGAGACCAAAATGAAGGCCTTTCGAGACTCCATCCCTCTGCTGCTTGATTTGAAGAATGAAGCTTTGAGAGAAAGGTTTGCTTTGATTCATTGAACACCAGTATTTTATGTGGTTTGTTAGAACTTTTTGGTTCCGTTCCTGGGGTCATGGCACGTCCTGGAGTTTGGAACTTCACTTTCTGCTTGAATGAATTTGTGTAACAACAACCCAAGTGACTGCAGTGTTTGGGATACTCTGGGTATTCAAAGTAGTAGTTCTTGTTTAAACATGGTTTAATTATTGTGTGTTAAACTACAGTTGTTTTTTTTTTACTGTGTCTGGTGGTTGGTACAATCGAGGTGTCAATTTAAAACAGGCATTGGCAAGATCTTATGGAGAGAACAGGAACAAAGTTTGAAATGAAAACAGAAACGTTCACTTTGGAGAACATGTTTGCCATGGAACTTCACAGACACAAGGATGTTATCAGTGACATTGTTGGAACTGCTGTTAAAGAGCTCAGCATTGAGAAGGTGATGTAGTAAATTATAAAATGCTAATGAAATTGGAAAGGCAAGGATGACATCAGTCTGGAGTTTTATCTGAGAGTTTTAAGTTGTCATGACAGTGAGTTTGGCCACCTTCAGGTAGCTGCCATGAAAAGGAGCTCAAGAGGGATCCATTCTGTTGCTCCCATCATGTTTTCAAATAGGCCTTTCTTTACAAACCAGTTAGAAAATCTCTGCAAAAATTTGGTTGAATTAATTGCTACATTTTTTTGCTTAAGATTATAGTTGTCCAATTTTTGGAGATTAAAAGATGCATCATTTATGCTCATGCAGGGAATGAAGGAAATAATAGACACATGGGAACAGATGAAATTCACTGTACTGGAATACATCAAGGGCACTGAAAAACGAGGCTTCATTCTGGGACCTGCAGAGGAAATTCTGGAGATCCTGGATGACAACAATGTCAGCCTTCAGAGTGTTCTGGGCAGTCGATTCGTGGGTCCTTTCCTTTCAAGTGCTCGCCAGTGGGAGAAAACTCTGTCCCTGATTAGTGAAGTAACTGAGGTAGGAGGAAAGTGCTGGATTGGATAATTAGTTTTTATTACTTTATAATCAGACATTTTCTGTTGTATTTTTTTTTATTCTCTGATGGTAATGTTTGATTCTTAGATCTGGATAGCGGTTCAGAGGAAATGGATGTACCTGGAGAGCATCTTTGTTGGGGGAGATATCAGGTCACAGCTTCCAGAGGAGGTCAAAATATTTGACAGAGTAGACAAAATGTTTAAAGAGGCAAGTACTTGACTTGTGATCAGCATGTTTTCATCCAGCACTGCAGCCACAGAAAACCATGATTTAAAACCTTTGATTCTGTAAGAACCTGCACTGCTCGTGCTGCTTGTGTGCTTTGTCACTAATGAAACCTAATTTAGTGTAACCTATTACTGTTCAGTATTTTCTAAACTGCCTTTTCTCCCCCTGCAGATCATGGAGGAAACCGTGAAAGACCCGACAATCAAAACGTGCTGTGAGGTCCCCAATCGTCTGTCAGACCTCCATCACATCAATGATGTGCTGGAGAAGTGTCAGAAGAGCTTGAATGATTATTTGGATGCCAAGAGAAATGCTTTCCCAAGATTTTTCTTTATATCTGACGATGAGTTGCTGAGCATCCTTGGCAGCAGCAACCCCCTGTGTGTCCAGGAGCACATGATAAAGGTGCAGTGTCTGGCTGCCCACAGTGCCTTGGGATTTTAAGAAGTTTAAACAGACTTTAAGATGTTTAACAGACTGCACTGTACATGCTCCTAAGGGTGCACTAATATTTTTTGCACACAAAAAGCATCCTGGCAGCATCTTGGATCAAATCTGGTCGATAGTCTGTCCTGGCCAGCAGCAGAGGAATGTTGGTGGAGGAACATTCAAAATACACCAGAATGATCTACCACTAAAGAACCTTCTTGTAGCTCCTCATAGATCTTTATTTTCTAGGGAAAAAAAACCAAAACAATGTTATTTGGGCCTGATTATCTTGTTGATTACAGTTGGGATGCTGGGCTATGTGTCAGCGTTTGTATTTGATTACTTAGAATCCATCTCCATTTCTCCTGAGAGCCCACAGACTCTTGTCTCAAGATGAAATGGGGCTGGACACCCTCACACCCTGGAATCTACCGTTTCTAAAACTCCAGTGAATTTCTTTGCTGCTGCCTTTCAGATGTTTGATAACGTGGCCTCCCTGAGGTTCCAGGACGGGGAGAGCGGTGAGAAGATTGCAACAGCCATGATCTCGGCCGAGAAGGAGGTGATGGAGTTCCGCCAGGCCGTCCCTGCCGTGGGCAGGGTGGAGAACTGGATGACAGCAGTGCTGGAGGAGATGAGAAGGACCAACAGACGCCTCACCAAGGAGGCCATTTTCCGCTACTGCGAGGACAGAAGCAGGTGACACACCCAGGGGCAAGGATGACACAGGCACCTCACGTGTTGTGATGAAGCTGGAGCGATACCGAAAAATTAAGACTCAGTTTTTTAATTCACACACAATTTAACCTGTATTTCTGTATTTCTGTACGTGGAGGGATAGGAATACGTGCATGTGCACTATTTTAATTGACCAGGAAAATTGTGTTACCTCTCATATCTAATTTCCTAAGTCTTGAGGTTTTATTTTCAGTGGTGTGTGCTCCGTAGGTTTTTCTCACGATGAATTCCAGTTGGTAATTGTACACATGGAATAGGCAGCTTTTCTCTCAGATTATTCCCTAGGCTTTTGAAATCCCACAGCATACCTGGGTACAATTCTCTACATCTCTGAAAAGTTTGGCTCGTGTTGTAGTTGTTGCAGAAACAGGAAAACAGGAGCAACTTTTCGTTTGGTTGGTTGGTTGGTTTTGGTTTTGGTTTTTCTTTCCTGATCAGTCCCTTAAGATAAACAGTAATTCATCCTCTCTCACTGTGCATGTTTTCCACAGAGTTGACTGGATGCTGCTCTTCCAAGGCATGATGGTGCTGGCTGCTAACCAGGTGTGGTGGACGTGGGAGGTGGAGGACGTCTTCCGGAAAGTGAAGAAGGGAGAGAAGCAGGCGATGAAACTTTACGCCAAAAAGATGCACCAGCAGATCGACGACCTGGTGACCCGGATCACGATGCCCCTGAGCAAGAACGACAGGAAGAAATACAACACCGTCCTCATCATCGACGTTCACGCCAGAGACATCGTCGACATATTCGTGAGGGACAGGTAAACTCACCCTGAGCCCCACGCGCTGAGCGAACGCCCAGTGCAGCGATGACACGTCCCTGCTTTGCCTCTGTGTTGGGCAGCATCCTGCAGGCTCAGGAGTTCGAGTGGGAGAGCCAGCTGCGCTTCTACTGGGAGCGGGAGCCGGACGAGCTGACGGTGCGACAATGCACCGGCACCTTCTCCTACGGCTACGAGTACATGGGGCTGAACGGGCGGCTCGTCATCACCCCCCTCACCGACCGCATTTACCTCACCCTCACCCAGGTACTCCTGTGCACTCACCTGAGCCTTGCTTGGCAATAAGATACCCCCAGGGATCTCCAAGTGGAGGGATTGTAGGGAAATTTATTTCCAGAGTCGAGAAGACTGAGTTTAAAAGATCGTTGCTCGTACTGGTGTTTCAAACGCCGGGCCTGGGGGAAGATTCATCCCCTGTTATTCTCAGGGCTTTTATCAGCCCTGGCCCTCCACTCTGGGGGGTCTTTGACATGTCTGCAGGACTTGTCTTTTTCTCATACCAGGGAGAGTTTCTCTGGAATGCAGGAGGAGAAAACTTCTAAAACTGTCTTTGGGAAAGATGCCTCTTCTAGGCAGGAAAGTCTCTCTAAGTGAAACAAGCTCCGATCTCCTCACCATAAATCTTCCAGAAGGGTTTTCTACCCTTACAAAGCCCTTGCTGTAGTTCGACACAGTCACATCACTGTTCTGTTGCCTCCTCCTGCCATCTCCCAGGTGCTGATGTGAACACTGATATCCTTAAATCAGCTGTGCTATCATTGCCTCATTGCCTCAAAGACAATGTAGGATGCATTCACAGATTAGACTGAAACTTTTGCTACCAACTAAATATAAATTTAATCCAAGCTTTGCTTTGTTTTTTTTTTTTGGTCTATCTCCAAAGGCTCTATCCATGTTTTTGGGAGGAGCACCAGCAGGGCCAGCAGGTACAGGGAAAACAGAAACCACCAAGGACCTGGCCAAAGCACTGGGCTTGCTGTGTGTAGTGACAAACTGTGGAGAAGGCATGGACTTCAAAGTAAGAGTTAAAGATCTGTGTCCTCTGATAAAATGCCACTTCCTGCTCCTTTTCAGTGCCCAGGATAAGGACATGCTCTGAACTGCTGCACAAGTACCTCCCTTAGAGATACAATACTGTTGGGTGATGAAATGTAGCAAAAAATGTCTATTTTGAATCAGTTCCTGGTGGAATTTCAGGTGTTTTCAATCAAAGGAGCAATGTATAAATATCCAGAGGTTTTGCCCAGCAATTAGGAGTTTTAACACCCTTCACATTTTTTTTTGGTGCTGAATGTTTTTATATATTCATTGCAGAGCTGATTTTTCTTGTTGTTCCTTTCAGGCAGTTGGGAAAATTTTCTCTGGCCTTGCCCAGTGTGGAGCCTGGGGGTGCTTCGATGAATTCAATCGCATCGACGCTTCCGTGCTCTCCGTCATCTCCTCTCAGATTCAGACTATTCGAAGTGCTTTGATGAATAAATTGAAAGTATTTCAGGTAAACATGGAAAAAGAAGAGCAATTGTGAAGGCTGAGCTTGGTTTTGAGGCCAACAGGCAGGGTTAGACCCCTTCATTAGATCGAAGGGCTGCTGCTTCTCTAACTTGTCTGTGCTGAACATTTCGAACCCCACCGTATCTGCTCTGGGTTTGGAAGATGTTAAATCCTTGCTGATTTCCTAATCCTTTGCTTGGTTCTTCCTTTGTGAAGTGGGATAAAAGTGATCCTAATAGGATAATAGTAAGTAAGTGGGATAATAGCATAGTAGTAATTAGGGAGAGGAGTAACTTGATGTGGATTGTGAGGCTCTGTTTGCTGCTGTTTATTGGAATTCAAAACCCTCAGACAGAAAATTTGATTGAGGCTTGTGAAGTGTCCTAAAGTTTAGATCCAAGATCCATTCATCTCACTGTTTGTGTCTGGATGACTGTGAAAAACTAAACATTTTATCACTTTGTCCTAAGTGGGTGCCTCAAGTATTGCTGTTTTTCTCTTTGAGCCAACAGTACCGCTTGTTTCAGTTCCTAATTCACTTTAATGATGTTCCCTTTAGTTTGAAGGGCAGGAAATCACCCTTGACAGTCGGATTGGCATCTTTATTACCATGAACCCTGGCTATGCCGGTCGCACCGAGCTCCCCGAGTCTGTCAAGGCTTTGTTCAGGCCCGTGGTTGTCATTGTGCCAGACCTGCAGCAGATCTGTGAGATCATGCTCTTCTCTGAAGGCTTCCTCATGGCCAAGGTAAGAACGTGTTACTGCTGCCCACAGCTGTGCACACCCCCACATCTGCATGGCCTGGGGTGTTTGGTTGATGGTCCAGCTTCAATCTCAAACAGGTCCTTGCCAAGAAGATGACGGTGCTTTACAAGCTGGCCAAGGAACAGCTTTCCAAACAGCATCACTATGATTTTGGACTGCGGGCCCTCAAGTCGGTGTTGGTGATGGCTGGAGAGCTGAAAAGAGGATCAGCAGACCTCAGTGAGGTAGATTTCCTGCTGCTTTCACGTTTTCCATTAGGAAAGGGATGTGTTTTACCTATCTGGTGTGGTTTGTCTGCTTTGGAAATAGGAGAATTGGTGTTCCTTGTCTTATTATTTCACATGGCTCTTACTGAGTTCCATCATGCTCTCTGCCAGCAAGTTGCCATCAGAACTTGAGTCAAAGTAGGGAAATCTATGTAAAATGAGGTATTTTACTTCTTGTTGAGTCCAGGATGCAAATAGCCAGAGGAGTGTCTGTGAATGAAGAGCAAAAGCTGCTTTTTGAACAGTGCTTTCAAAAACACCCTTTGTTGTTTCCACGAGTAACTGATGCCAAGAACACATTCTCAGAGCTGTGCTGAAATAATCAGGCACTACTTTTTACAGATGTTTGAAGTACCTCACTTTGGATGATTGGTTAGCTGTTTGGTAAAGATGGATTTTGCTATGTTTTGTCCAGGAAGTTGTACTAATGAGAGCTCTACGAGATATGAACCTGCCTAAATTTGTGTTTGAGGACGTTCCTCTCTTCCTTGGCTTAATCTCTGACCTGTTCCCTGGCCTGGACTGCCCTCGAGTTCGCTACCCTGACTTCAATGACGCTGTGGAACACGTGCTGCAAGAACGGGGTTATGTGGTTTTACCAGTGCAGGTATAAAAAGTGTTGATTGCTTGAATGTTTGTTGTGAACGTTGGGCTGGAGGTGCATTCTTGCACTGTGGAGTGGATCTGATATAGACCAGCTGCTAATCTTATCCCCAGAAGAGTCTCCTGAGTCAATCCTTATTTTGCAGGTGGATAAAGTAGTTCAGATGTACGAGACCATGTTGACCCGGCACACCACGATGGTGGTTGGACCTACCGGAGGTGGCAAGTCAGTTGTCATTAACACTTTGTGCCGGGCCCAAAACAAGTGAGTGTGGAATCTGCCACGTGGGAATCAGGCTGTAAAATGGCACAGACTGTGCTGCTCAGCCCTGGCTGGTCATGGCAGGGTCAACAGCTGCCCAGAGGATTTGCTTGGATTAACAGGAGATGGCACTGTGTGATTTTACTGTGCTTTTCCTGCTGTCTCTTTAGGCTGGGATTATTGACAAAGCTTTACATCCTGAACCCCAAAGCCATGAGTGTGATTGAGCTGTATGGGATCCTCGACCCCGTCACACGGGACTGGACAGACGGAGTCCTGTCCAACATTTTCCGGGATATCAACAGGCCTACTGACAAGAAAGAGCGAAGGTGGGCAGTGAGAAATCCTTGTGATGCTTTTTAGATGCTGAGTTTTACATCAGTCAAAAATTAATACTTGATGCTGCACTGTTTAAAAGAGAAATCCCAAGGAAATAGAAGATATCCAGGGGTTTTTCTTCCTCCTCTGAGTCTCTAGCCTCAGGGAAATGATGCAGTTTTAAAAGATGAGTGGTGGGCTTCCAAACACCTGGGCTGACACTCACACCACTGATGACACTTCTGAATTCTGAAATATTCATGAAATCAGAGCTCAGGCAGTGCCCCATGGCTCTCGTACGCAGGTACATTCTCTTTGATGGAGATGTGGATGCTCTCTGGGTGGAGAACATGAATTCTGTCATGGATGACAACAAGTTACTGACTCTGGCAAACGGGGAGCGGATCAGACTGCAGTCCCACTGTGCACTGTTGTTTGAGGTAAGGAATCACTGCACCATTTAATACATGGGAAGGGTCAGAGACAGATGGGGCTTTAAAGCCTGAAAAGCAGTTGCTGTGGCTGTTCTTTGTTTAAGTGTGTGATTATATTCTGTGATTATCTTGTAGGTTGGTGACTTACAATATGCATCTCCTGCCACCGTGTCCCGCTGTGGAATGGTCTTTGTAGATCCTAAAAATTTGAGATATGAGCCCTACTGGCAGAAGTGGGTCCAAGGAAGAGAAAAAGAGGTGGGAATTTCTGCACCTGTTCAGCAAGAATTTGTGTTAAACACTGAGTTTCAGATAGCCTGATTTTCTGACAACATCTGATCACTAGACCTGCAGCAGAGGCCTAAAGGGAATTCCCATCTTTTCTAACTTCTGGTTGTTTCTGAGAGGTGAAGAACAAAGAGTTGACAGTGAGATTGCTTGACTCCTTGTTTCTTACATGGAGTTTAAACACTCAAGTCCACAGGGAGCTGAAATAAGACAACTTACTTGCTGTCACCTGGTGAATGCTGATCTTCACCTGCTGAAAACCCAGTCCATACAATGTACCCTGTCTTTGGTAGAAGTGATCCTTTCAGGAACAATCATACCTGCTCAGCCAGGTGTTGATGGGAAGTGCTGCTGTCAGGAATTTGCTCTCCAGGTTTCTGTGTGTTGAATTCTTGTCCCTTTTGTTCCTCAGGAAGAGAAGATGGACTTGAACCGTCTCTTCCAAAAGTACGTGCCCTACCTGATTGACATGATTGTGGAGGGAGTTGTGGATGGCAAACAGGGACAAAGGCTGAAGACCATTGTTCCTCAGACAGATTTAAACATGGTAAGAAACAGACAGTGAAGGCTGAACTTGTTTAGCTAAAAAGCAAATGGAACGATGGAGAAAGTTTAATCTTCCCAAAGAAAGCACAGGAGGAGAGTCTGTGCTGAAATGTGAGTTTGCTTGTGGTGAGCACCATGAGACACAAAACCAGTCAGCTCCTGACAGTGCTCTTCTACTGCCCCTAACACACACAGCAGGAGATTCACCTGTAAGGACAAACATCAGCAAACAAACAGCCGAAAACATGTGCCGGGTTCTCATGTTTCACCCACCTGACTGACAGTTTTGTTTAGAGTTTTGTCATTTTTCCAACAGGTTGTGCAGCTGACTGTGATGCTGGAAGTCCTGTTGGTACAGCCTGAGGATCCTGATGTTCTGGAGTGTTTTTTCCTGGAAGCTTTGTACTGTTCCTTAGGTGCTGCCCTTCTTGACGCCGGGAGAGTTAAATTCGATGAACACGTTAAACGCATTTCCTGCATGTCCACTGCGAAGGATGACAACACCCTGGCCAAGGCAGGGGAGCTGCCAGGTAGGATCTTGGCATAATTGAATCCAAACTCCACTGCTTATATTAGGAAAGAGTTTCCATGAAGGCAGAGCACTGTTCTTCCTTCCAGTTTGCTAAGCCTGGCTGCAAAATCCGCTCTTTGAGAGACTATCACTGAAAACCACCTGGAGATGTTGATGCTGGATGACTCCCAGCTACTGCTCTGTCCTCACAGAGGAGTGCTTTTCTATGCCAAGCTGAAGAGATAAACAGTGAAAGGAAAAGTAAAATGTGAAAGAAAAGCCACTGGAAGGTGGTAAAAAGCAACAGTGTGATCCAGGTGCTGGGCTAGGAGAACTTTGGTTAATGCCTTAGTGGGTTAATGACAAGCAAACAGAACAAAGTGTTGCCCAGCTTGGTCCAGATTCTTCCCCTTCATTTTCATCTCATTCAGATTATTTTCTTGTGAGATATTTCAGTGTCCCAGAAAAATGGCAATTTCTTCACGATTTGCAGGTCAGCTGCCAACTTTGTATGACTTTCATTTTGATGGATCTCAAAAGAAGTGGGTACCTTGGATGCAGCTTGTTCCTGAATATATTCACAACCCTGAAGTGAAATTTCTTGACATTTTAGGTGAGTGTAAGATAAAATACAGTGATGATCTACCTTTTAATTTAATTTGTAATGTGTCACCACTGAGTGCATGGCATTTAACATGAGGCATCCTCTTTCTCTGCTGAAGGTCATTTCCTCAGGTTCACTTTCTTGTGGAGGAACATCCATTTCTTGAATATTCTTGTCATAGTAACAGAGTTGATGCTCACAGTGTAATAAAGGAATGAGGAAAGGATGAAAGCTTGTTTCAGTTCATAAGGCTTATTTAGGAGCCAACAATGCCTTCCACAAGCCAGAATAGCAGATGATTCACTGTTTGCTGTACCAGAAATTCTAGGAAAAACATCAGCTCAGTGGTCCAGATACTCAATAGATAAAAATTCTGTTCTTAGGGCCATTGTTGGTTGTTACTTCAAGCATTGCAGAATGGTGACAGGAGCTTTTCATAGTTCAGGACAAATGAAGGCCTGTTAATTTACAGTAATACTCCAGCAAGCACAGGTTAACTTCACTGACACAAGAGATAATTCTGGGATCTCTGAATTTGCTCCTAATGCCAGGCTATTCACATGGAAAAAATTCATCTCTGGAGAGTTCTGGGAAAACGCTTATGATCCAAATAAATCCAGATTATATCCTTGAAACAGGGATTAAATGGAGCTTAACCAAACCATGACCCTCCTATGTGGATGATAACTTCTTTTTAATATATCTGGAAGATCCCAGTGATAAAAGCTGAAAGGAGCTGGTTAAGCAGTTAACATTTTCTTTCAGCACTGTGAGTCGATAATTCAGATCATGTCTTTGTGCAACTGCACGTCAATACTTTGAGAGTGTGAGCCAGCACTGTGCTGTAAATAAACTCCCCAGCTGGGCTGCATTTTGGTTTAAGCAGGGCTCGTGTCCACGCTCTTTTACAGTGCCCACAGTGGACACGACTCGCACGTCTTGGCTGCTGGAGCAGATGGTGAAGATCAAACGCCCGGTTGTCCTTGTCGGTGAATCGGGAACGTCCAAGACAGCAACCACCCAGAACTTCCTGAGCAATCTGGACAAGGACCTCAATGTATGTGGGGGGCTTTTTGCCTGGTTTGTAAAGCTGCATTTTCACTCCTTGCCCTTGTGTTCAACCTGCGTTGGGAAGGCTGAGTCTGGGGGCAGCAAGAGTGACCTCAGTCCTGGGACTGCAACCTGCAGATCCAGAGTGTGGCAATGGCTCGAGATTCCTGCAGGATCAGAGGTGCTTTGTCCTATTCCACCCTGTGCCAGTTCAATTTTATAAAGTAAAAACATGTTACCAAAGGGAGTTACTTTTGTTTGTCATCTGTAATTCAAGTGAATGATGGACCAGAGAAGCGTTTCATGTACACCTGAGAGTTTAATAGTGACAAAACAAAGAACAGGTAAAAATCCATTCTTATCCACGCCCTCCCTTTGCAGCTGGTGCTGGTGATTAACTTCTCTTCTCGTACGACATCCATGGACATCCAGAGAAACCTGGAGACAAACGTGGAAAAACGAACTAAGGACACTTTTGGCCCTCCCATGGGAAAACGTCTCCTGGTGTTCATGGATGACATGAACATGCCAAAGGTGAGCTGCCAGTAGTTTGAAAGGTAGGATAGAAACACTTGGGGTGGCACTGGTGTTGTCTCTTCATGCACAGATCCACTGAATCACAAGTGAAAGGGATTCGTGGTAAGTGCAGCACTGGATCCCAGCTCAGGATCCTCGGAAGGGTTGGATTCATGTGCCAGAGGGGGTTGTTTCTGCCTGTTCCAATATTTGCCCTCTGTGTAAGAGAGATCCTGTTGGATCATCTTTTCATGCCATTGAAATCATGTTTCTGTGGCCTGATATTGGCTGCAGGTCCCTGTCCCTTTATAAATGGGGGAAAGGGGTGTGTACATTTAATTTATCTCAGAGAGGAGCCTTTCCCACAGGACACTTTGGAATGAATGTTCACAGTCCATGCTGGAGCTTTCCAAAGTGTCCCTCGGTCCCTGGAACGTTCTGAGTGTGGAGCACAGCACTTCCCCATTTTCAGCAGAACTGGGGTGCTGATGGACTGTGCTCTCACCCCCTGATCCTGTACCCCCCAGGTGGATGAGTATGGCACCCAGCAGCCCATTGCCCTGCTGAAGCTGCTGCTGGAAAAGGGCTTCTTGTACGACCGCGGGAAGGAGATGAACTGTAAATTCCTGCGAGACCTGGGGTTCATCGCTGCCATGGGCAAGGCTGGAGGAGGCCGGAATGAAGTGGACCCTCGGTTCATCTCACTCTTCAGTGTGTTTAACATCCCTTTTCCCTCTGAACATTCCCTGACTTCCATCTACTTCTCCATCCTGAAGGGCCACACTGCGGTAATTTCACTGCTTTTAAAGGGTTGCTCAGCAGGTTTCTTAGTTTTAAGTAGACTTTTATTTCTGTGTTGTTGCAAGACCTGAAATCTTCTGTTATCGAGGTTTTTTTATATCCAGAACCTCATGTGAACCTTTCCTTTCCTCTTCTCTTTCTCAGTGGGTTTTTATTCTGTTTAAACGAGTTCTTGAGTAATGTGGAAACATTCAAGTCAGCAGATAATTAATAAACCTGGTGCTTTTCATGGGTTGAAACCTGTGAATGATTTGGTTAAAGCTCCTGTGAGCACATACACAAAGATCAGCAAACTCTTTCCTGAGTGAGTGTGAATAATTTGATATAATGCAATTAAACTGCATTCCTAGCAAGGCACCTGCAACATCAGATATAATAAAAGAGCAATTTAATTTTTCTGCTATGGAAATGTACAGTGGAAATTCCTGTCATTGAGTTTGATGTTATCTTGAGCACTCAGCAAGCTCCAGGGTGAAGATGGAGCCTGCCCCAAAACATTTAAACTGCAGAATGTTCATCCTACAGAGAATTCCTGACTGTGTTTGAAATATTCCAAGCAGGTTGAAAAGCTGGGAAGCAGATTGGGTTTAACAGCACTGAGTTCTCTCTGGGCAGTCCCACGAAAACACCTCTTTTTCTCATGTTTGCAGACATTTACTGAGGCAATCTCAGCCATCTCTGACAAGATCACTCTGTGCACTTTGGAGCTTTATAAGAGGATTGTTAATGACCTGCCCCCGACTCCTTCCAAATTCCACTACATTTTCAACCTGCGGGATCTTTCCAGAGTCTACAATGGACTCGTTCTTACAAGTCCAGAGAGGTAAGAATAGAAAAATTGTCTTCAGTGGTCCTACACTTGTTTATTTGGGTGAGTCTGGGTGAAAATGAGGTATTTTGGTACAGGACATCAGTCCCATTTGGTTACTTGTCATTAAACCTGTGCCACAGTGAGAAGTAGAACACCCTGAATTGTGCTCTTACTCTTGGGGACAAACACTGATGCATTAATCTTTCTCAAAGAAGTTATCTAGAGGTAAAATTGCAAGCAAATTACTTATTATGAAAAGAACAAAATCAAAAGAGCAAAAAAGAAGATCAGTGCAGTATTTGGTCATTGTTATTAACCGTATGGCCTGAGGAATCGTGTCAGCTCATTTGGGCACTGATGTTAATTCAGGTTTCAAAAAGTGACCCAGATGGTGAGAGTTTGGAGGAATGAGTGCCTGAGGGTTTTCCATGACAGGCTGATTAATGAAGAAGACAAAGCATTGGTGAGTAATTTCTCTCAATTTTTAGTAGTCACTAACTATTACGTTGGCAATTCATCTGCAATAGCAACACTCCCAGCTGTTGGGCTCAGGTCTCACAGCCCAACTGCAGCCTTGTCTGATCAGTGCATTGCTCATTAATTTAAAACATGACCCGTGGAGGTTTTTTTCTAAAATAAAGTGACTATGGCAGAATAAGAAATCAGATAAGGAATGGAAAGTATCAGCTGGTTTACCTGTCCAGGAAAATTGGTTGGCAGCAGTACAAGAGCCAAAGTGTGAGAGCAGTGCAGGAGAAAACTCAGGAAAGCACTTGAAGTCAGTATTTTCCTTCAGGAAGGATTGTGTCAGAATGTGACTGTACAATCAAGTAGGAAAAAGGATAAGAACTGTGTTCTTAAACAGAGGACTCAGTTTTGGCTGTTATGCAAACTGGAAAATTATACATATATGCTTCAAATGATATCTTAAAACACAAAAGAGAGCGATGCCAGTTCTATATCCTGAGAATTAGGAGAGAAACGGGGGTGAAGTCTATTTATGTGTAAGCAACTTGCTTTGCTTTGGAAGTTGCGTAGATGAAAAGAGGTAAATTAAAATGGCTTCAGATTTTTCTGCCCAAAACTTTCTCCTCTGACATACAAAGATACACCTCAGAGGGCTGTAGTGTTTGGGTCTTCTGGTGACAGACTGATTTCATACCCTTCAAGGTGCAGGGTCACATAAAGAGCTTGGTTGAAGAGCATTTCACAGATGAACTGGAACATGCCATGAGGGACCCGGTTCTTTTTGGGGATTTCAGAACAGCACTCAATGAAGCAGAACCTCGTGTTTATGAAGATATCCAAGACTATGATGTAGCAAAAGCTCTTTTTCAGGTAATGCATCAGCTTGGAACTGTGCCTGAGTCTGTCCCTGTGCCTGAGGAGTGGGCAGGAGCCTGCCTCAGACTGTAGGAAACCTGTTCCCTTCCTGTGTGCACATGGAATTGTGTGTGCATGGATATCCCCCTGGGGTCTGCAGCGATGAAAGCTGAGGATCAGCTCCACAGTGAGCAGTGTTTTCCAAGAGTTTATTTTCCCTGGGGAATGGGAAAGGAACACTAATGTTACTGATTGTTTCATTGATCTCCCGGTAACGTTCTGTTCACCTCTCTCTGAAGGAGATTTTGGATGACTACAATGAATTCAACATTAAGATGAGTCTGGTTCTTTTTGATGATGCTTTGGAGCACCTGATCCGTATCCATCGCATCATCCGCATGGACCGGGGCCACGCCCTGCTCATCGGAGTGGGGGGCTCAGGGAAGCAATCCCTGACAAGGCTGGCTGCCTACACAGCTGGGTGTGAGGTGGGTGACCCCGTGTCCCTGCAGTGAAAAATGGCAAGGAAAGGAATATTGTGACGGGGATTAAATGAGGGGTGGGGATAAGCCAGTGAGTCAGGGTAAGATCAGACTGGCAGCTCTTCCCTGTGGAGAGAAACCCAGAGTGTGTGATTGCCTGGAGGTCCAAGATGATGACTGTGGGTGATCTGTGATTGGCAGTGGGGACAGGAAAACAAGGATGGGTTTGGCAATGAACAACTAACAGCCCCTAAGTACTGCTGTTGATACTTCAGTGGATTCCAGCTGCTTGGAGAACCTTGGGATTGATACTGTATTATATCAGACAGGGAATGTTCCTCTCAGAGCAATGTCCACCTGTGTCTTCTCAGTATGTGTTTTCATCCTTAGGTGTTTGAGATCATCTTGGTTCGAGGATATGGAGAAAACAATTTCCGAGAGGATTTGAAAAACCTGTACCAGAAGCTGGGCATTGAGGACAAGCCAATGGTGTTCCTGTTTACAGATGGCCACGTGGCAGAGGAGAGTTTCCTGGAACTCATCAACAACATGTTGACTTCAGGTGCCACTGGCAGCCTCAGTTACTCCTGCTCTGTGTCTGCTTGTGACTCAGAATCTCAGCTGTGCCCTTGACAAGCTGTTCCTGGTGTTCCTGTGTCCTCTGCTGCTGCAGTCACCTTTCAGTACTGGCTGAAATCATCTTGGCCCTAAGAATGGCTCTCTGGCAGCTTCTGCCAGTCATTTCCCTGTGTCTGGGCAGGCTGGGGGGTTCATTCACGCTGCAGGAGTCTCAGATTTCTTCCAAAGCTCAGGTGTAATTTCAGCTGCATTTGCCCACAAACCCCCCTTGTGGCCAATTGGCTTTTGAGTGGCTTCCACCTGAACTGCAGCAACTGCTGATGTAAATATTTATCTATATGAGTCCTAAACTGAAGTTTAGCATCTTGTAGTGTGTGGAGCAGCTGAAAATGAGCAGCACCTTGCACTGTGTGACCACCCTCTCTGTAAAAGTTCCTACACAATCTGATTTGAAAACAGATGTATTAAATCTTAACCCTTTTCTTGTTCTAACTTGCCCTGTTCCTGGTCTGTCATAGGTAACTTAAACAGTATTTACCACAAGACTGAGAGAATGGAAATGTGAACTGATGGTTTGTAGACACTAATGAAGATTTTCTTTCAGAGTTAAAAGCACTTTACACTCTTGTGACATTTTCTGTAAGTTGCTGAAACCCAAACAAACATACATCGATTATTCCTCTAAACTCCCTTGGATCATTCTAATTACAGCCTTTCTATTTCCCCTGGGATCTGTGGGAAGGAGGAGAAGCACAGAGAGATTAATTGGTTCATTCAAAACTACCCAGGATCATTTCTGGCAGAACTAGGATTAAAATCTGACTCTACTTTCTCATCTGCCCTGTCCCCAGCCAGGTGGTTTCCCCTCCTGGTTGTTCTCACTCACACTCTTCTGTCCTTCTGTTACAGGAATGGTGCCAGCCCTTTTTGCAGATGATGAAAAGGACTCCATCCTGAGTCAGATTGGTGAGGAAGCTGCTAAGGCTGGAGTGCACACAGCTAAGGAGAGTGTCTGGCAGTATTTTGTAAGCAAATGTGCCAGCAACCTTCACATCGTCCTGGGAATGTCCCCTGTTGGGGACGACCTGAGAACGTGGTGCAGAAATTTCCCAGGTATCAACTGCACTGTTCAGCCCCTCCCCTGTGAAATACAAATTTACAGGAAAGTGAAAGTCTCCAGTGGACAGAGAGGCCTGGCAGCTGAAGCCAAGCAGAGCAGGGCTCATGCCTGAGAAGTGCAGGATTGTTTTTCCAGTTAATTACAACGTCTCAGGGAGCTTTATTGATTAGCATTTATCTGATCAGTTCATTTTCCAGCTGAACAGCTGGACATCAATTGGTCATCCTCACTGAGCTGGAATTACACAGCCAGTGTCTGCAGCCTCTCCTCTGTGGTTTGCAGAAGGTTGTGTGGTATCAAATCATGAAACCAGGACTGTGGTAAGAGAAACATTTCTGTATCCCAAACCACCTGAGCCTGGCAGATGTTGCCCTTCAGCAGGTGACTGAAAGGAGTCCTGGGAAATGGAAGAGACACTGGAAAGATGCTTATGGGTGGCAATGCCAGCCCAGGCACCAAAATATCTTGTTGCAGCTCCTGACTGTGGAATGGAAGAGCCTAAAGGATGGACCAAGGGGGTTGGCAGGACACGGGGACACAGCTCGTTGTTTACTGTCAAAAGTAAATTCTGGTAAAATTCTGGTCAAAAGTGAATTTGTGGTAAATTCTGTTACTAAGCAGGAGGCAAATAAGACAGATTTGCAGGTTCTTGATGCAAGTAAAGGTAATCAGTGGACTGCCCTGTCAGATTAGGGGCCAGTTTTACCATGGAATTTTGCAGATAACATTATCCTTTTATTTGAAGGTCTCGTCAACAACACTGGTATTGACTGGTTCCTGCCCTGGCCTGCCCAGGCCTTGTTTGCAGTTGCACAGTCCATTGTGGGTATGTGAGATGGCAGTATTTGAACCCCTTAACCCTTGGCACAGCCTAAGAAAGAAATTCTTTACTTTGCAGTTATTGTATAATTCACAACTTGTTACCCTTGTTACCCTGAGTCTAAAGGAGGGATGCAAAAACCCTGTAAAAAAATGTCACTGGGTGGTAATTCCTTAATCAAACAGGTTTTGAACATTGCTAAAGTTCAACTTCCCAGCTCTGCAGAGCATGTGAGCTGCCCCTGGGAGCTTCCCTTCTGACTCTGCCTTGATTTTGGTTTTTGCCCCAGAAAGCAGAGTTCGGGTTGTGCCTGTCTGAGATGTACATGAGAAGGATTGGAATTGGTGTGCTCTGAAAAAAACCCCACACATCTTTGAAATGTTTTATTCCTTCTGCTCAATTTTAGGGAACAACACACGGATCCCACCAGAGAGCTCCAAGTCAGTGATTGAGCACATGGTCATGGTGCATGAATCTGTGGGGGATTTCAGCAAGAGGTTCCTGGAGAAGCTGAGACGGATCAATCACGTCACCCCAAAGAACTACCTGGATTTTATCAGCACTTACTCAAAATTGCTGGAGGAGAAAAATGAGTTCATTTTAGGTAAGGCTGTGTAGATGTTTTCTGCTTTTTAATAAGTGATTTAAATATTTTAAAAAGAAAAGAAGAACAACCCTGCTGCTGAGAATCCCACATATTACCCACACTATGGAAAAATCCTGTGAGCAGCACTGTCTGAAATGCTGTGCTGGCATCTGATTTGGACACTGAGTCAATATGCTGGCTCCATGTAAATGTTCAGGCTCTGTCAAACAGTGGGCTCTCCCCAAATCCTTTTGAGTGTGAACCTGAGCCAGAATCCTCAAACCAGACATTACTCTGCTTGGGGAAGAGTCTGATTAAATCTGCAACCTGCTCAGTCTCACTCAAGCTTGGACGTTCTTCCTCAAGCAGCAATTCCCATTCCTACTTCAGTGGCACTGAAATAAGTGAGGAGGATCAAACATGAGCACTGTCACATGGACAGCAGGTTGTGGCACAGGCCCCTGTGTGGCAGCTCAGGTGACATCACCATCACCTTGGAAGGGAGCCTTGGGAAAGGAAAAATCTCTCAGTGCCCCTCTAAGCACATTTCCCCTTGCTGAGATTGGGACTGGGTGATGGGACACCACCCATGAATCATTTCTCCCCTTTCTCCTCCCCAGCACAGTGCAAGAGGCTGGATGGGGGCTTGGTCAAGCTGAAGGAAGCTGCTGTGCAGCTGGCTGAGCTCAACCAGAAACTTGCTGAGCAGAAGATTGTGCTGACAGAGAAAACAGCTGCCATTGAGGCTTTGCTACAGGAGATTGCAACCAACACAGAAGTAGGTGGGTGCTTTCCAGCTGCTGAAGGCGGTGGAACTGTAAACACAAAGGCTCTGAGCTGATGCTGATTTCTGACTTTCAGCAAAGAGTAAATCTGTATTAGTTTATGAGTATATGTTCTGTATACAAACTGGAATAATTCATTTATGGCCCTGCCTTTTCAATCCCCAGCTGGGGTGAAGAAAAAAATGGCTGAAGAGAAAGCTATCGAGATCCAGGAGCAGAATAAGGTCATTGCTGTGGAGAAGGCAGAGGCTGAAGAGGCTTTGGATCAAATCAAGCCTATTTTAGAAGCTGCCAAAATGGAGGTTGAGAAGCTTGACAAGGCTGAGGTTACTGAGCTCAGGTGACTCATTTGGATGTACAGCGGCATAAACTCTGGGAAATTCGCTGAGAGATCCTCATCTCAGTTTTTTTTGTTTCCTTTCTTTCATAATCTCTGGATTTTCCTCCCAGTGGGCAGCTGCTTCACTGCCTTGGGGAAGAATATCGTGGCTCGGGGTTCTAGGCCTTCCACTGTTGACATCCTTTAGTATTTCATGGATCAAATTGTCTGAATACAAGAATTTGGAGCTTTTGAGTGGTTAATAATTTCTTGCCTGACCTGGGTTATCTTTTTCACTGTGTGTGACATGTTTGATGTACAAGCTCCTGTACTGCAGTGCCTCTCTGACAGGTCCTTCTCGTGTCTGGCACCGTGTGCTTTGTCTCCTCCTTTTTCTCTTCCACTGTCTCCTTCTCCTGCTTTCCAGATCCTTTGCAACCCCCCCCAAGCAGGTGCAGGTTGTCCTGGATTGCATTCTCATCATGAGAGGCTACAAGGAGCTCAACTGGAAGACAGCCAAGGCCATGATGGCTGACACGAATTTCCTGCGACAACTGTTGACGACGGATTTTAGGGCAATTCCCTGGAGCAACGTGAAGGCTATGAGAGGTGAATTCCTGATCTGTGTGACTGGAATGAGCACAGGATCTTGGTAATGGGATTAGCCACGTCAGCAGCAATCCTTCCAGTGCAGTTTGGCAGGGTGGGATTCACTCTGTGCTAAAGGGACAGCACCGCCCACGGTGCTGCAGGTGTTGAGCTGCTCGATTTTTCAGATTCAAAGACTTTCTGCTTGTGTTCCATCCACTTTAAACCTCACCCAGGGTCTTACAGGCTCTGCTTTAAAGCAGGCAAGGATAGCTGAGCAGACCTGCTGTCTCCTTTTAGCTGTTTAGAAGAATTAGGCCTCATCCATGTGCTGGCAATGAAAAGGTGATGGTACAGAGGGGAAGGAAGAAGCTGGGTCTAAAGTTTAGGGACCAAACTCTGCACATGCTCCTAAAGGGGTAACCCAGAGAACTTCCATTAAAATGGGAATTTGGGTCTTGGAGCAAAATTGCACCTGGCTGCTGCAGGGAAGACAAGCCATGAACCTCAGACATAATGAACAACTCCTGGAAACACTCCCTTTATGGAGAAAGAACTTGGGAAAACACTGGGAATATTGTGCTGTGTTGTTACAGCCCAGTAGGTCCATCTTAAAGTCAGAGTGTCTTTAATATTCTGACAAAGGTTTCATACTGGCTGTCACAGCACTGGCTGGTGTTGCTGGTGGGGAAAGCTGTTTCTTTGAGGATTTCTCCCTGTAATTCAACTCAGTTGCAGTATTTTTGTGTTTGCCCATTTAGCTCTGTTAAGGAATCTCAACACCACCTTTGCTGAAATGGAAGTCATCAGCAGAGCAGGGCTGGGAATGCTGAAGTTTGCTGAGGCAGTGGTGACCTACTGTGATGTAGTGAAAAACGTCAAGCCCAAGGAAGAAAAGGTAAAATGTGTTGGATTCAAGCTCAGGGGAGGCTGGAGCAGGATCCTGATGAGAAAAGATGATACTTGACTTGTTAGACTACCCACTTCTCCTCCTGAAGTGTTTGAAGAGAGGTGTTCAGGAAAGCTATTGCAGATGGAGTGAGGCAGGTAGTCAGTCAGAAATGGCTGTGTTGGGTCATGAGGTTGGGATGTGGGTTGCCATCCATGCCAGTGCTTGAAGGAGCTGGGAGGAACATATTCAGTTAGAATTCTATAATCTAACATGTTTAGAAAAAAACAGTTTGTAGGTGTCTACTAAAACCAGACTTGAAAACACATAGAATTTGGACAGAGCAGAGTTCAGTAGAACACAAAATCCACCTTCCTTAAGCACAGACCTTTTGATTGACTTCCTTCAGGGTCGACTGGGAAGCTGGCTGTATCACCAAAGGAAATCCAACAGGTGACACTGGGAAACTTTTGTCAGGAAAAGGTTGTTGTACAGAGCTGAGTGCTGAGAAAGCACATTCACCAGATGACGTGTCCGACTATTTCGGGGCCCATAATATCGTTGTTATTAAGCACACAAACCTCCCATTTTGTCGAGGGCTGAGAGTCCTGTGGCCACTTTGAAATACATGAACTAGCCAAAAGAAATCTGACAACTTAAGACTCCTCTCCAAAACCCTCCTTTCCTCTGCCACTCGTGTTTCCTTCACACTCTACTGCAGGTGGCAAGGCTGGAACGGAACTACCTGATGAGTAAGCGGGAACTGGAAAGGATACAGGCAGAGCTGGTTGCTCTCCAGGCCGAGCTGAAAGCTTTGGATGACAAATATCAACAGGCCATAAAAGAATACCAGAAGTTACAAGAAGAAGCAGAGATCATGCAGAGAAGATTAGAGGCTGCTGACAAGCTCATCGATGGCTTGAAATCTGAGAACGAGAGGTAAGTCTGGATTCAGAGAGGGACGTTTTTGACATCAGAGGGTCGTGTGGCAGGGATAAAATCCATCAAGCAGAGACATTTTTGGAAATGTCACTCCCTGGGGGTGTTTGTTGCTGAGGAGAGCTGTTATCCATTCTAAGCTCTTGAAAAATAACTCAGATTAGAAGGAAGAAGGTTCAGATCAGCTCAGTGTCTCTGGCCATCATAACAGTGAGAGAACAACCAATTCTAAATTTGGGGGTCTGTCTCCACCTATATCTAAAGTAGCAGCAACTGGAAATTCTGCACATAAATCCCACCTGTGTGGTCCAGAGTGACCCAAGATTCCCTTCTAACTCTCCCAGGTGGACAGAGGAATTCAAGGAGTTAGAAATCCGCAAGGTGAAGTTGCTTGGAGACTGCCTGCTTGCTGCTGCCTTCCTGAGCTATGAGGGAGCCTTCAGCTGGGATTTTCGTCATGAAATGATGTACAAGGTGTGGCAGGAGGACATCTGCTCCCGGGAAATCCCGTGCAGTGAACCCTTCAAGTTAGAAAGCCTCCTGACTAATGAGGTGGAGGTCAGCAGGTATGTCCAGTCAAGAAACCCAGTGACTGCTGAATGGGAGATGGTAAAGTGGGAGTCTGGAGCTGAGTCTGGAGCACAGAAGTGGCAGATTGTGGGTGGAGGTGCACAGCCATTCCAGACAGAGAGAATTCCACTTTCATGTGGAGAGAAGGAGGCAAATTGTTTTCCTTCTGGTTAATGAAGGCGGTTTGTTGTGACAAACCGTTGTACTTTACACTCCAGGGACATTCACTAAACTCAGACACATATAATACCATTTTTAGGAGATTTTTAAAGGAGTTATCTATAAAATGTGTCCCCAGAACCCAACAGGTGTCTTTTCATTGACTTCAATGAATTTGGTATGAACCCCATGCCCAGACTGCCCATGTATCAGCTCCTGCACAGTTACCCACCAAAGGCTACAGTATTTTGAGTACTGTAGTTCCACTCACACAATGGGGCAGGCTGAGCTCTGACACTGTTCTCATAATCCCACATTTCCTGGGGTGTCTAACAGTGTTCTCAGTGAATTGCATCATTTTACTGACAGATCAAATGTGCTGCTCTCCCGTGGAGTTTTCATCCCAGCCTGGTGTTTGGTCTGTTCTGTTCCCAGATGGGTTTCCCAAGGATTGCCTCCAGATGAGCTCTCTATCCAGAATGGCATCCTGACAACGTATGCCAGTCGCTTCCCGCTCTGTATTGACCCACAACAACAGGCACTGCACTGGATTAAGAAGAAAGAAGAAAAAAATGACCTGAGGGTAAAGATAAAAGATTGTTTTACCTTGTTACTGGTTGTTTTCAAAGCTGCATAAATCCCTGTCACCTTGAACGGGGAACCAATTACAGAATTATAGAATCATAGAATGGTTTGGATTGAAAGGGACCCTCTAGTTCCATGGACAAGGACATCTTCCACTATGCCAGGTTACTCCAAGCCTTGCACACTTGCAGGGATGGGGCAGCCCCAGCTTCCCTGGCCAAGCTGTGCTGGGGCCTCCCCATCCTCGGAGTAAAGAATTTTTTCCCAGTATCCCCTGTAACCCTGCCCTCTTTCAGTTAAAGCCATTCCCCCTTGTTCTATTGCTAAATGGCCTTGCCCAAAATCCCTCTCCATCTCTGGAGGCCCCTTTAGGCACTGGAAGGTGCTATAAAGTCCCCCTGGAGCCTTCTCTTTTCCAGGATGAGCAACCCCACCTTTCTCAGCCTGTCTGTACGTGCAGAAATATTCTCACCAAAAGATTGGGAATTACCTCAGCTCCAGGATGGAATTTTCATGTAGAACAAGAAACAGTCAGAGGCACAATTAGAACCTTGAAGAGTCATTCTCCAGATGGAAATTATTTTCCATTAACCAGAAAAAAGCACCTTTACTGTTTTGTACAAGTGCAGTTTATGTCATTTGTGAGAGAAAGGACAAAAAGCAGCAAAGAGCAAACTTCAGTAGTGCTGGCAGCTATTGCAAAATAATAATGGTCAGCAAATGGAGTATTGGTTCTCCTTCCCAATCTTCCCATTGCTCTCTTGCAGATGGCTTCCTTTAATGACCCAGATTTCCTTAAACAACTAGAACTGGCCATAAAGTATGGAAACCCTTTCTTGCTGCACAGTGTGGATGAATACATCGATCCTGTGATTGACAATGTCTTAGAGAAGAACATCAAAGTAGCCCAGGGGCGAGCATTCATCGTCCTGGGGGACAAGGAGGTTGACTATGACAGTAATTTCAGATTCTACCTGAACACCAAATTAGCAAACCCGAAGTACTCCCCCTCTGTGTTTGGCAAAGCCATGGTTATCAATTACACAGGTGAGCTCCAGGGTGGGGTTGGTAACAAAGCAGGGATGGTGCTGCAGTGCAAATTTAGGGCCTGGGCTGTTGTCTGAAATCTCAGTGAAGCTCTAAAAAATTCAATCTCCCTTGTACTTATCAGCTGATTTAATAGAGAATCCTTCTCACTTCTCTCTTCTAATCTGCAGCTGAGATACAGATCTCTTCCTGTAGTACCTGCAGGTGACGATGCTTCGGTACAAATAAGATATAGAGTCATTAACCAAGACACTCTGTTGCTTTGTGGTAGTTTCATGAGATGCTGGAGATTAAATAAATTGTATAAAAGCTGTCCTGTGTTTAGAATCAGAGTGTGCTGTGTCCATGTGTTGCACCTGCAGTTACCCTGAAGGGCCTGGAGGATCAGCTGCTCAGCGTCATCACGGGCTTCGAAAGGAGGGAACTGGAAGAGCAGAGAGAACGGCTCATCCAGGAGACAAGTGACAACAAAAACCTGCTGAAAAACCTGGAGGACACTCTCCTGCATGGACTGACATCTTCCACAGGAAACATGCTGGACAACGTGGAGCTGGTGAAAACCCTGGAAGAGACAAAATTCAAAGCTACTGAGGTACCAGCTCTGGGCTTTTTGGGAGGATACACAGCCTCTCCTTTTTCCCTGTGCTCCCCCAAACACAGAGAGGCAGGCACTGAGCAGCTCTGATTACTGGGATATAGTAGATCCCCTCTGGATCAGCCATTGCAGGTGTATGAAATGCCTGTTTCACAGGTGATCGAGAAGCTGAAGCTGGCTGAGACCACGGCGGCAGATATCGATGTCCTTCGGGATGGCTACAGACCAGCTGCCAGGAGGGGAGCCATCCTCTTCTCTGTGCTGTCAGAAATGGCCCTTGTCAACATCATGTACCAGTTCTCCCTGGTCTCCTTCTTGGAGGTTTTTGGGTTCTCCCTTCGGAAATCCATGCCCAACCCGATTCTTCCCAAGAGGTTAAAGAACATCATGGATACCCTGACTCTGAACACCTACAACTATGGCTGCACAGGTCAGGGCCACCAGCGGGGGGCTGAGACCGTGAGGTGCAAAAAAAGGCTTCAGGTGGTTTTAGTGAAAGAGGCAGTTACCAAACAGGGAATTCCCTGATGGTCAGAGCCCAGCACTGCTCCTGAATCACACTTTACTCCTGCTATTTCTGTTAAAGGAAACTACACACATTAATGATGTAACTCCTGCAGAAATGCTTTTCTTGATGCAGTTACAAAGGTCAATCCCAGCTGTGGGGCTCACAGGGGCTGTGTTGACTCTGTAAGCCTGATCCAAAGCCCCACCTTTGATCACCCTGATCACAGAATCATAGAATCCTTAAGGCTGGAAAAGACCTGTAAGATCATCAAGTCCAATCATCAGTTAAATGATTTTTGTGGGGTGACCAGATCACAGAATCATAGAATGGTTTAAAGCTCATCCAGTTTCCCCCCTGCCATGGGAAGGGACACCTTCCACTGGACCAGGCTGCTCCAAACCCTGTCCAACCTTGGACACTTCCACGGATGGGGCATCTCATCAACCCCACAGCAGATGCAGGGTGTGGATTTAAAGATTGCTGCAGTTCAAACAAGCTTTAGCAGCTGATTTGGAAAATATTGCCCTTTTCATGCAGGCTTGTTCGAGAAGCACAAGTTACTGTTCTCCTTTAACATGACTGTCAAGATAGAACAAGCTGATGGAAGAATTCCACAAGAAGAATTTGAGTTCTTTTTGAAAGGTAAAGTGAATATTTATATATAAATATTTAGCTATAGCTGAAAGATCTTCTGAAGACAGACCTTTGACTAGATATGGGTTACTGAGAGCCACTGAGGAAAGCTGCTCTGTGTTGGTTTGCACAAACTGGGGATTCTGCTGTTTCTATTCTTTTCTCTCTGGGAAACAACAAAGAGACCAATCTTTCTGTTGACAACTATGACATTAGTTGGTGGTTAGGATGCTACCTGAGGGAATAATCTGTAGTTATTTTCTGACTATGTATGCACATGCATGTAGAAATGCTTGCAAAGATAAAACTCCAGCTTTTGCAAGCCCTTGTAGAATGCCATTTTCCCTTCAGCAGAGCAGCCTCATCTTGCAGCATTTCAGAAACAAATCTCCACTGGGCTCCTCTGTGCTGGGGACTGGGTGTGTGGCCAGAATTTGTGCCCTGGACATTCACTGTGGTTTCCCAATGTGACAGGCAATGTTTCCCTGGAGAAGAGTGCCCGAAAGAAACCGTACGCGTGGCTGCCAGACCAGGGCTGGGAGGACCTGATTCGCTTGTCCGAGCTGTTCCCTGAGACCTTCGAATCTCTTCCAGATGATGTGGAAGACAATCCAGATGAATGGAAAAACGTGAGTGCCTTTTTGCAGTGCTCTTCTCTCTCCTAGTCTTGATGCTGGTCTGAAATGTTCAGGTGTGGTGTGATGTCAGCACTGTGTGATGTCAGGGAGGACGTCACTGCGGGTCCTTCCACCGAGCCTTGCTTTACTTCTTGACCTCAGTGAGGGATTGGCTTATTTGCAGAAGAATTAAAGATTATATTATTTAAAAAACAAACAAACAAAAAATCTTCCCTGGTAAACTGTAGATTTTTTATTTGTCAGTCAAATGCCTTAGAGGAGTTATTTGCCCTGTTAAAGGCAGTGGCATTTTTCCTCTCGATTTCAACAGTCAACATTTCACTGGTATTTTTATGTTACTAAAGTGGGCTTTGATCTTCTTGTGAGTTCCAGTGAGTTCCACAGGCTAGTGACAAACACAGATTCCTTTGTTCCTCCTGTAGTTTCATTCCATGTCTTTTTGCTTTATAAGAAGTCTACTTGTGAGCGAACTATTAATACTTTTTGCTTGGGATGTTGTTTTCTGTATCTTAAGAGAATTACTTGACATAAAATGAAAGTACAAATGTGTTTCTGGACTTGAATACTTAATACTGAAAAAGTTGGATTTTTTACATTCACCTAATCTTTTAAAATGTACTTGCAACTGACTCTTTGTTTTCCTTGTGTCTCTTGGCCCCTCCTTCACAAAATTGGTTTTCTCTTTCCTGGTAATTTCCCTGATAGAGCCATTTGATTCTTTTACCCTGTCTGCCATCTTTTCCTGCCAGTGGTATGACACAGATGCTCTGGAGCAGATCCCATTCCCAATGCAGTACCAGGACAGTCTGACAGACTTCCAGAGGCTCCTGCTCTTGCGGTGTTTCCGGGTGGACCGGCTGTATCGGGCGGTCACGGACTTTGTGACAGTGACAATGGGGGAGACGTAAGTCACGCTCCTCTTTCCAGTCCAAACCACACCACTCAGGGCTTTCACACAGAACTGGAGCTGTCACCAGCTCTGTAAATGGTTTTGTAATGTGCCTGCACAGCAGGGCAGGAGTTGTGTCTGAATGATTTCCGTGTGCAGTGTGGGGTGAGCGTTGCCGTTCGCGTTCGTTGTTCCCACACGGAGGCTGCTCCGTGAAAAGTTGCAGCTTGTTGGGCTTCTCCCCGTGCCAGGTATGTGCAGCCCCCCGTGATCAGCTTCGAGGCCATCCTGCAGCAGAGCAGCCCTTTCTCACCCGTGGTTTTTATCCTGAGCCCTGGCTCTGATCCTGTCAATGATCTCATGAAACTGGCTGAGAGGACGGAGTTTGCAGCAGAGAGACTCAAATTCCTGGCCATGGGACAGGGCCAAGAAAAGGTAAGTTGGGTGGGAGGGTGGGAATGTGCTGTGTGCTGCAAGTCTGTGAATTGCAAGCCGTGCTCCCAGTGCTCTGGGCCTGATCAAATCTCCTCTCCGAAGGTCTGCACCATTTGGAAGGGAGTTCTGATTGGGCTAAAGGTAGATCCAGAATCAGATTGTCAGCTTTTAAAAAATTGTTGAGCTGAAAAGATCTACTCTGCAGGTTTGCAAAGGCCATCAGTGATTGGGACTCTGTGTAGGGACTTGAGGTGGTTGGAAATCGCAGTGTGTGTTACTGAAAAGATATCCTGCTCCTTTTCCTGCCTTTCCTTTTTGCTGTGGACACTAAGGCAGAATGTCCAAAGCTGAAGAGCTGACTGAATTTGCCATGATTTCAGTCAGTGGAAGAGCTCCTGTCAGATTCATTTAGACCACCAATTCCTACACTGATCTTCTCCCTCTCCTGGGCCATGAACACTCCTGTGCTGTTTGGAAACACTTCAGTGCTCTGCATGACTTTTAATTTCAAAAAGAATTAATGAAATAAAAACATCTCAGAGCAACTTGTTGTGGTATGGGAAAAGGTCTGTTCTCAGTGAGGAGCATTCTGGTAGGTGCTGACACTAAAAGGCTGAGTGTGATTGCAACAGGAAACCCCCTGCACGAGCCCATCAGGGGCAGTTTGCTGACAGGTAAAGGACAGTTACTCACAGATGGTTCCTCCCCCTCTCCAGATCGCTTTGCAGATGCTGGAGGAGGCAGTGGTTCAAGGGGAATGGCTCATGCTGCAGAACTGTCACCTCTTGGTGAAGTGGCTCATCCATCTGGAAAAGGCCCTGGAGAAGATTACGGAGCCTCACCCAGACTTTCGCCTCTGGCTGACAACTGACCCAACTAAGGGCTTCCCAGTGGGAATCCTGCAGAAATCCCTAAAGGTACTGTGCAGTGAGGAATCCCCAGTCAGGAGGGCATGTCCTGTCCCTGGTAATAACAGAACAGGCTGGCTCTGGATGCCTGACCTGAGTGAAATCCTTTTTTCATCATCCTGTTGATCTTACTGGGAGGGTTCCTTTGGGTGAAAGCTGCTCTTTTTTTTTCTCCAGCGGTTATTTCGAGGCAGAGGTTTGTGAGGAAACCTGGATATGTGACAAATGCTCTTTAGATTCAAATGCTGCCACAAGTGAGGACTTCAAGCCTGCAGATCCACACTTTGTGGGTCCTGACAGGAGCAGTGAGAATGGAAGTTTTATGGCACTTTGTGAAAAAAACCAACTCTGGCAGTTTGATCAGCACTAAAACCATATTAAAGACTGTAAAGCCATTTTACTGTAGGGATACAGGACACACCAAAATGTGTAAAGTACTGCTAATTCAGAAGATTAGATTGTCAAGTATGGGAAAAATGAGTATCTGGCCAATAACATGACTATTTCTAAAATAATATCACATTTCTCTTTACATAGGTGTGTTTACCCTGATAAGTTTAAAAAGGTCATGTCTTTAATTAAGAAAAAATCCGTATCGATAGGAACTTGGAAAGCTACTTAAAAGGTTCAAACTTGCATTGTATGGCTTACTTAATGTGGAATATTAACAGCTTATTTTCCTCAAGTTATCCAGAACCTGAAGGCTGCCCTAATTGTTTTGACAGGTTGTTACAGAACCACCTAATGGTCTGAAGCTGAACATGAGAGCCACCTACTTCAAAATTCCCCAGGAAGCCTTAGAGCAGTGCCCACATCCTGCCTTTAAGTCCTTAGTCTATGTCTTGGCATTTTTCCATGCCGTGGTTCAGGAGAGAAGGAAGTTTGGGAAGGTTGGCTGGAATGTACCGTATGATTTTAATGAATCTGATTTCCAGGTAAGAAAACAATTACAATGGCTCTTATATTCCTGAGTAGCTCAGATTGCTTTTGAAAACACAGAATTTATCCAGTTTTAATCCTTTCTCACAATTAGATTTTGCTTAGTATTTTTTTTTCCTGCTTCTCTGGATTCCTGTAGACTCCTGATCTTCTATAATGTCAATTTGAGCCATTAAATATTAAATTCCCAATCCTTCATGTTTATGTTGCCTCTCTCATGGGTTTCTTTTCCTAGCATGATTTCTACTTAACTTTTTAATTATTTCAGAAAGAAATAGTTGTTAGTTTTCAAACAGCAACTACATTAAATAAAATCTATGAATATCTCTACCTGATTTATGAATCTTCTTATCTCACACGTTCCAACAACTTTATTAGGTCTGCATGGAAATCCTCAACACATACTTGACAAAAGCTTTTGAACAAAATGATGACCAAATCCCTTGGAGCAGCCTCAAATATCTCATTGGGGAGGTGAGTGCCTACAGTGCCACTTGATGATAAAAGAATCCAGAGAAATGAAATTTCCTCTCCTCCTGGGCTGCATCAAGTAAAGCTTGATGGGGGAATCATTCCTGGGCAGGTTTAAACTCCGGAGCAGCCCTTGAGCAAGGGCCTTAATCCCAGTCTCAGGGAAGTAGGGCCACTGTGTCCAACTGCACAGCAGAGAACTACGGTGCTTATTGAATTCTGAGAGCCCCTGGGATCCTGTGCTGAAGGTTCTGAGCAGCACAAGTGCAAGGTGTCACTGGCACAGTGGGGTGTCCCTGGAGCTGCACAAAGGGGTGTTCCCAAAGCTCCTGCAGGACTCCACGTGCTGTGTAGCAGCTGCTGGCACATGGAATCCTGAGGAAAAGTGTTCCTTTGCAGCACTTAATCCCAACTGAGCACGAGCTGGTGCCTCAGGAAGGTACTGCTGCACGTAAATTGCTAAAATGGGTGATCAGGAGCGCCCAGAGCAGCTCTGGCCAGGCCAAGGCCAAATATTTCCTGCCTGTTGCCCTGAGAGGGGCTGGAAAAGATCCCTTGGTATCCCTAAGGGAGACAGTGTTACAGTGATTTTCAGTGATATTTTTTTTAAGCTGTATTTCCTGCTGCAAAAGCCAGAGCTGTGATGCTGATGCTTTCCAGGTCATGTACGGAGGGCGCGCCATCGACAGCTTTGACCGGCGCATCCTGACCATCTACATGGACGAGTACCTGGGGGATTTCCTGTTTGACACCTTCCAGGTGTTTCACTTCTATAAAAATGACAAGGTTGATTATAAAATTCCACCAGGGACCGTCAAAGATGACTTTGTTGGTAAGGAATGCTTTTCCTGCATTAATTCTCCTTCCAGTATCCATTCTCTCCATACATCCATGGCTGGATATGAGGTGAATGGAACACCAGGCACTGCCAGCGTACAGATTGCAGTTTTATAATCCAGTGCTCTATATGAGCTGCCTTTGGAATGTGAGCTCCTCAGGTCTTTTAAAAAAAACCAAACCACGAAACCTCAGTTAAGCAGCACGTTAATTTTGTTAAGTGACACATTTCTGTGGGGGTCTGGGTGTGTTTAAAGTGTTTATTCGCTCCGTGCATTGTTCAACACCAGCTCTACCATTTGCTCTTTTCCATGGGGACAAAGTTGCTGTGCTGTTCTCTGTGCCTGGTGCCTGAGGGCTCACAGGGCCCCTGTGGTTGTGTTCCAGAGGCCATCGAATCTCTGCCGCTCTCCAACACCCCCGAGGTGCTCGGACTCCACGCCAACGCCGAGATCGGCTACTACACGCAGGCCGTGCGGGACATGTGGGCTCACCTGCTGGAGCTGCAGCCCCAGACAGGTGCGTTCTGTCTGAACTGGGCTGGTAAATAAGAAATCCTGGCTGTGCCATGGGGACTGACACACCAGCCAGGCCACGGCACCCTGTGTGTGTGTGGGGAGTCACCCCAGGGAAGGGGGGCTGTGTCCCGGCCTTGGGGAGCAGGACGGTGGGACTGGGATGTGAGCAAAGCCACAGCTCAGCTCTGCCCTGCCAGCCTGGAAATAGCTCAGTGCATGCCCAGGGGCACAGCTGGAGACATGCAGGGAGTCTGGTGGGCAAATGTCAGAGCAGCATCAGACTGATGCCAAAAGGTGACTCCACTCTCAACCTTCTCTCAGAGAATTAATCATGGAATGAATGGGTGGCCAATACAGTCTCACTGAAACTTTTTGTCTGCAGGTGAAACTGGTGCAGGAATTAGCAGAGATGAATATATTGCAAACATTGCCAAGGATATAGAAAACAAATTACCCCAAGTCTTTGATCTCGACCACATACGGAAAAATTTTGGCACAAACATCTCCCCCACGACTGTGGTGCTGCTGCAGGAGCTGGAGCGGTTTAATAAGCTGATCGTTCGAATGGGAAAGTCACTGGCTGAGCTACAACGGGTGAGTAAAAGCACAGCCTCTCATGGAACCAGCTGGGCTTTACCTGCCCAGGCTGGCACTCAGAACTGCACCCTCTTTGCAGGCCTTGGCTGGGGAGGTTGGAATGAGCAGTGAGCTGGATGACGTGGCTCAGGCTCTCTTCAACGGGCAGATTCCCGGCATCTGGCGCCGGTTGGCTCCCGACACGCTCAAAACACTTGGAAATTGGATTATTTTCTTTCAAGATCGGTATAACCAGTACTCCAGCTGGGTAAGCAAGTGCCTCCAGAGAGCTTTTTGTTTTGTTCATCTGCACAATGTGCTGTGCAGGTTGGTGCAGAGGGCAGTGAACACTCACTGCTTCAGGTAAGCGCCTTGAATTACTGCAGTCATTGTGCGGCTGTGGCTGCCACGCAGACTCCCCCTGGCTCCCCTTTCAGAGCACTGTGCCCTTCTGTGCCTGCAGGTGAACGAGTGTGAGCCCCCCGTGATGTGGCTGTCGGGCCTCCACATTCCTGAGTCCTACCTGACAGCTCTTGTTCAAGCCACCTGCAGGAAAAACAAGTGGCCCTTGGATCACTCCACCCTCTACACAGAGGTAACCAAGTTCAGGACAGCAGAAGAAATCACTGAAGATGGATCTACTCAGGGTAAGTGTTTTTCAATTATTTGGCAAAAATACGAATATAGTAGTTAATTGGTGAGAGAGAGTAAGTCACTTTGGTTACACCTCAGCAGACATACCCCTGGGTTTGCATTTCACAGCCCACACGATTTCCAGCTGGGAATTAGCTGGGTTCTGCTTCCTGCAGAGCCTCTGTGTGCAAGAAGCACCATCTTCTCTCTCCAGCTCTTCCCACACACAGGCAGGGATTTGAACTTACTCCTCTCCCTTGTTCTCTCCCTATAAATATACACACCCTGATTTCTTAATGCCTGAAACATCACCCATCCCAGCAGGCTTACAAAGATCTATTCATACCACAGATAATATACTGAAATATATTTAAACAAAAAGTGACTATAACTATGCATCATTTATTGTGTAAATATCTCTTTATGACTCTCTATGACTAGCACTGCTATAATAACTAAATATAGCAAACTCTGGGTAGAGGGGACAGCTAAGCAAGGCTCACAGCAGAGGAGGGAAAAAAAGTCTCATTGTTTTTGTTAAATTTAACTTGCAGTTAAAAAGTCCCCTCAGCAGCTTACCTGGATCATTTTCTATTAGTGCTGTACTTCTTCATCAATGTTGTACTCGGTATTGGTACCAAAAAACTGTCCCAACCCTTCACCTGCTGTCAGTGATCCAAGGAGCAGGCCTGGGCTTACAAAGCTCTCTGGGGCTTGGGCAATTGGAGGGTAGCAAATCAGATTTATTCCTGGGACTGTTTATCGTGTGTAGTGCAACAGATACAATTTAATTTGTTTTCCTAATACAGGTGGATGGTAAAAACCAATCCCCCAGGTAACTCACCCATGCAGCTGCAGCTTGAAGTGCAGCTGTTTGTGATGACTGGAGTGCCCAGGACAGGCAGGAACACTTGTCTTAAGCTGATCTTTTCTAGTGGCTCAGTTTACACAAACGCTGCATTTTCTGCCTTCCCAGGCTGCTTTGTTTCTGGTCTGTTCCTGGAAGGAGCAGACTGGGACATGGAGCAAGGCTGCCTTATCCAAAGCAAGCCCCGTGTGCCGGTGGTGGAGCTGCCCATCCTGAAGATAATCCCCACAGAAGCGCACAGGCTCCGACTGCAGGTACGGCTCCTCGGGGACACGGTGGCCACTCAGTTTATTACCTTCCTTCTGCTGTCACATGTCCTCAGCTGGCAGCCCCTGAACACTTCTTCCATTACCCATCATTAGAGTTTTGCTTTTTTAAAGGGGTTGGTGCATTTGTTGCCTCTTTTCAGGCACTTTGGGACAGGTATCTTGGGACACTCCTACTACTCTTTCAATGATTTCCCATCCCCAGTTAATGACATAAAGAACATAACACATTTTCTGGGTATTGGCTATTTAAGAACTCTTACAAAAAAGTGAATTTCTGAAGACAGTCATCTCTCCTCGAGGCCCTTCCCGTTCCCAGTTCCATGCAGCCCCTCAGGCACTACTCAGTGTCCCTGTCCCCTCCGTGCTCTTCCAGAACACGCTCCGGACCCCCGTGTACACAACGTCCATGCGGAGGAACGCGATGGGCTTCGGCCTCGTGTTTGAAGCTGATCTTTACACCACCAGGCACATTTCCCACTGGGTCCTTCAAGGTGTTTGTCTCACCTTGAACGCAGAGTGACAGCTGAAGTAGGCACTCCACTCTTCCCCCAGAACCCAAACCTTGAGAGGGGCAGGGAAAAGACCCTCAACCTTCAGATTCAGCAGCAGGGGTGGGACCGTGTTCACTTGGGCTTTAAATAATTTAAAGTCACCTGACTTTAAATAATTAGCTTGGTTGTATTATGGTCTAAATAAACACATTTGAAGAGGAAAGTGCTTTTTGTACCTTGTATTTCCTTGTGGAAAGGCTCCAAGCTAGTCTGTGGATGCAGAAGAGGGAGTAAGTTGGTCTCACACACACAAAGACTAAGGTTTGCCTGGATGGTTGTAAGAAATGTCTTTAATTGCCCAAAGCATCACTTCTGCGGCGCCTGGAAGTGGTGCCTCCCACCAGCCTCCAACAAGCAGATCACTCATACAACAGATCACCATAAAAATATGGTGACAACAACGAAAGTAACCAAACCCGCTGCTGGTTAATGCAACACACATAAAAACAGTAAACCTCAGAGGAACAAACTTGGTTTAGCCCCCTCTCCCTTTTCCAAGGACACAGCTTTCCCCTATCCCTCCCCACCACTTGGGAAACAAATTCCTACCACCGAGGCGCAACGCTGAGGCGGCTTTGGGGCTTTGGGACGGCGAGTGACAGAGGGCACAGAGGGGTGGGCAGGTCCCACCCTCCGGCCAGGATCAGCCCTGCTGGGAGGGTCATGCTGCGCGGGATTCCAGCGGCACCACAGTGGGGGAACGGCTCGGCCATCCTGCCACTGACAGGGGCCCGAGGCTCCCCAGGGAGACACACACCAACACAGCTGCAGGGAAAGCTTAGGAGGGGCAGACTACAGCTGGGGACAGGGCAGGCAGGGAGCCTTCGTCGGCTGTCACAGAGAATACGCGTTCCAAATTTTTAAAGGCACATCATAAGCTTAGCAGCATTTGGGAGCCAGTGTTTCTTGCTGGTCCTACTCAGAGGCTGCAGACAAGAGTGAAGCAGAGGTGAGCTGGAGGTGCTGATCAGAATGTAAGAAAAATGGTCAAACTTGTGCTCCTTTCCCCAAATTACATATCCTGCCAGCTCCCAGTATGCCTTTCTTTCCTAGGAAAAAAAATTATAGAAAAAAAAAGAATCAAGTAGTCTAACAGCTATTGGGTTTACCTGCTGCTTACTAGAAAGGAGTAGGGGAATCTGGGCAAGTGCAAGGCAAGTCCATTCCAATCCACAAGGATAGAAGTCAAGGATGCCAGGTTCTCCTGTATGAATTGGTTGCATCGTTTACAAGTAAATACTCACATTTTAGAGGGGCAGCTCAGGTTTCTAAGCTGGCAGCAGCCAGCACTGTCTGATGATGCCCAGAACAAGACTAAGGTCTTTAGGAAACAAAAATAATCCCTTTACAAAAAAGTGCAGGTTAGAGCATAAAGAACCATTTCCATATTGGATAGCCAGTTACATTTCCTCCCTAGAAAAGGAGCTCTGAGCTGTATGGAAGGTGCTACAAGTGCAGTGTACTGACTAGCATAAAACATGTCATGAAGCCATTTGATTAAAAAAAAAAAAACCAACCCCAAAACCAAACTAACCCCCCCGAACAACCCAGTGTTCATACTCTTTCTATAAGGGTCGTTAACCCTTTAAATGGTGCTTCCCCCACCCCTATTTTACTTAAAGCCACAAACCAAAGTATTTAGGATTAATCAAGTAGTGCTTGCTGGGACTCTGGGGATGTCCTTAGGTCATTAAAGTGACCGTACACGTGCACAGCTCTCAGCGCTGCTGCCACGGAGCCAAGTGGTGGGTATGGTGAGCTCACCTACCCAGTGACGGCAGCAGAACCTCTGACAGGTCACACGTTCACAGCCACACATGGGGCCGAGGTCTGAGTGCGGGTTGTTCTCTGCCATCGCTCACTAACGCAGCCCGTGCCTCCGTCCACACGTGCAGTTACACTAAAGGGAGCGGCGCTCGGAAGCAAGCGGTCAGGTCCCCCTGATTTGGCCACAGCATGGAGTGGTTATATACCTTGCCATATGAACACAGTCCTAGGAGGTTTCGTTAAGAGGAGCAAAATGTATTAATGATGTACCTGGAAGGAGTTTGGCATGCATGGGGCATCAAAAGAAACTTCACCGCAGGTGCTATTCACCCTACAGGATCACAGTGCATAACCAGCACAGAACAGCGTTTCCGTGGTGTACTCAGACAGTTCTGTCTGTCCCCGAGTGCTTTCTGACCACTTTGCTTCCATGGACCTGATCCACTGCCAGCGTTTCCACCTCGGGCTGGGCCTGGGCGGGCGTGACGTGGTGGATGCGATGGGCCACCCCGATGTGCGCCTTGTGCGGCTTCTCCCGGGCCGGGCTGTGCGACTCCCCGGGCGCGCGATCCGAGGCGATCGGCGGAATAACCAGCGGCCTCTCCTTGATCAGATGCACCTCTGCCGTCTCCCTGGCCAACAGGAACGGCGTGGGATCGGGCATGGCATCCACAGGCTCCCGCAGCACCAGCTTCCTGCTCTCCGACCCTATTCTGTAGGCCTCTTCGAACTCGGGGTTCAGCGGGGTCGACAGGCTCTTCTTCATCCTGCGCCGCGGAGTCTCGGGCAGTTTGTCTTTGGGAGGGGATGGTTTATAGCTGGACAACACGGGGCTGCCAGACGGGGTCCCCTCCGAAGTCCCGCTGGCGCTCATCAGCTTCTTCTTGGTGGCGTGCAGCTGAGAGGTCAGGAACGCGATCGTGCTCGCTCTCTGCTCCAGTTCACTGGACAACATGTTGAGCTTATGGCTTTTCATTTTTAACTCTTCCAAATACTTCTTTTCTCTTTCTTTAATAGTGTTTTCCAGCACCATTATCATCGCGTTCTTTTGTTCGAGTTCTTTCAACAATTCACTGTTTTCAGCCTCTTTGATTTTCAGCTGAGCTTCAAGATTTTTGCACTTGCTTTTGAGTTCATCACTTCGTGAACTACCACTTTCTACGAGAACAGGAAAAGCACAAGTGTTTCATGTTATCAACAGCCACTATGTAAAACAGTGCAGTAGGGTTCCTCCTGCCATCCCAAAGCCTTAAGGGGAATCCAAAAGACTAAGTTCAGCTAATGCCCGTCCCACACGATCCCTGATCCGGGTGGTTAATCTCAGGGAGTATTTTATTCCTGTGCTTCACCTGTTGTTAACATAATACATGTAAAATAACTATGATCTAGTGTGTGTATATGTGTGTGTATATAATAGATATATGTGTATATACAAAAAAATAAAAGCTTTGTGGTGTGGGGTAATTACAGCACCAGCTCAGCTAAGTTTTAAGAATAGTTTCACTCTTCTGCCCCTAAAATTTGTGTCTTGTGTTCCCATATAGCACGCAGGGAACTGACTGTCTAGTGGGGTCAGCAGTTCCATTCTCTGTTCCTGGCTCTTCCATGGTTTTCCTCTGTGACCTTGGTAAAGAACTTGTGATATTTACTTCATAAATAACACTAAGTCTGGAAAGTAGAAAACTATGCTTATTATGCCTTTAGAATTCATAAATTTCAACATCCCAGTGCAAAGTACCTCACTTACTTTTAACAGAAAAAATAAAGACAGTGAAAAAGATGAAGAAATTGAACATGAACATCACAAGAAAAATGTCATGTATTCCTTACCTGACCAGTCTGAACTCTTTACAGTCAGTTCATAGGTTAAATCTGAGGAGAAAAGTTGTTTATTTTGGTTAGAACATCACCATGAACTCCATACCTGGTCCCATACCCCATACAGTGCCCGGTGAGATTTACAGTGACAGACTCCAGTAAACACCGAACTCTCTCTTCCCACCACCCGAAACAAGATCCACTGCCAAGTAACAAATGTGTCAAACAGCCAAACTATCAGCTTTGCTGCTGAGGTTTCACTGAAGTAGGAAGCAGTTACTCCGTTTCTGGGCAAGGACTGGAGCAGGAACGGGTACCTGTGCAGTGCTGCTGCAGCCGGCGCAGCTCCGCGTGCAGCCCCTTCAGGGTGTTGGAATGTTCTCGCTGCAGGAACAGCAGGTTCTTCTGGGCACTCTGCAGCTGGTTCTCCAGGGTTGAGGTGGCCATCCTGACCCACAGTCACCCTGCCAGGGAACACACACGGAACTGTCACGGCGAGTTCCCTTGTCCATATGGAGATCCTCGCTCCGCCAGGATCGGCAGGAATGGCTCAGTTCTACTGCCAATGCACTGATGTGTGACCAGCAGATGCCACAAAAGGTTTTTCAGTTTCAGGACTATTTTGATTAGAAGTGCTCTAAGTTGACTGAAAGCCTAATTATACCCTAGGCCAGAGCAGCGCAGGGAACTCATTTGTTTGAACTTAACACATTTAAGGGATTAACCTCAGACAGTCTAAGTCATTAATCCTGTTACAAGTTAAAAGTGGAGTTCCAAGGAATGGGTTAGTATGTCCCTGCCTTATTAGGGGGTTCCCACTTACCTCCAGGGACACAGGGACTGGTAACATCCCTGACAAGAACACAGAAGAAAGCACTAAAATGCACCAGCACAGCCAGAAACGGGTAACTGCGCAATGCTGACAGGCACCCTTGAGGATCCCTGCGCTGCCAGAGTTCCCACTGCTCCTGATGAGGCAACAATGGTTACAGTAGGAAAGGCTAAATTCCATTATATGCACAGTCTTGAAAAACCATTCCAGTAATTAGGTTACAAAGATAAGTGAAGAGTCAGGACTGCTGTTGCCTGGACAACCACCTGCAATGGCACTGCAACCACGTCCACATGTTGTGCTCAAGATGGGCCTTAACAGGCTTGCCTTGACATGGCAAATGTTTTCCACTGGGCTCTTTCTGGTATGTAGTTTTATGACAAAAATCTTTTTCTACCAGTTTAAACTGTCAGAGCATAAGCTCAGAGAAAGTAACGTGCTTTTGTTATTCATAAACACAACACAGCCCTGCCTTTAACTCTGTGCTTTTATTCCCAAAAAAACCCAACTCTGTGCTCCTGCACCTTGGGAATGCACTAAAGCCCCTGGGGGTGTGGTGTGGAAATCACACACACACAGAGCCTTCCTGATTTCACCTGTGACCTGAACTGACATGTCTTCTACTGACTTCTCCCGACAGAAACAAATGTGTGATTGTAAAACAATAAAGGTGCAAAAGATGCTTAAGGAATCCACTTCTGTGCAAGAGCCAAACAGCTCTTGGTTACCTTGTAACAGAGATCAAAGTTCAGTGCCCAGGAATGCGGGTAGTGGTGCCAACTGTGCTTTGTTGAGGGAACAGATCCTTTCACCATCACCATTGTTAGCAAACAAGCAAAAATTATGGACCATTCTGAAAAGAGGTTTCTGGGGTGGCTAAACAAGAAATAAACCAAGCTGTGCATGCAGGATCTTTCTTATGGCTCTGAAATAGCTCACCCGAGCTGTGACTGCCTCCCCAGCCCGGGACACCCCCTCGCTGCCACACCGGTGTGCCCTCATGCCCTCAGTGCCAGGGAGCTGCTTGAAGGGGATGGATCCACAGTCTCAGCAGTTCCTGTGGGGCACCATCCATTCTGAGGATCGATGATGTTTCAGCTGTGGTACATTTTCCAAGTGACACCATCTTGCTTGCAAAGCTGACTTCAGACAGACAGGAGCTTTACTGAATCATCCCAATTCCTAAATGCCCATTATACTCTGACCCACTGGGTATGACAGCAGAACAAAGCCAGAGCTGCAGCTCTGACACAGAGGCTCAGAAGGGATTCTTAATCAAGAAACCTATATTCCAGGGAGGAGGGTTAGTGGGATTTACAGCTACTCCCAGTTCCTTAACAATTCTCAACCTGCTGATTCTTGGTATGTAATGTGAAGAACCACAAATCACATCCAACAGCTGCTCCCAGGGGGAGCTGAGATCTGACAGAAAACATGGTCTTGGGAGGGGTCACACTAAAGAAAAAATAAAAAATCTCTTCAGGTGCGTCTCCCAGTGGGGTTTCCAAGAGGGAATCCTACAGAGCAGTCCTGGGATTGCCCTGAGGTAATTTCACCTTGGGCTCTCTGAAACAAGAAGCTCAAAAAGCACAAGAGAAACAGCAAAATGCAGAAGTCACTGGTGCCCTTTACAGCCCAGAGGAGCAACCTTCACCTCCCACCATAGAAATCGTGGGACAGCTCCCAAAGCAGCCAGGCTCCAGTTGAAAAGAACCTAGGACTGCACACACCACATAAAGTCAGGTCTCTCTGGTTTTCTCCCCTTCACCCTTGTCTCCAAAGTGACTTTAAAAAAAAAAAAAGTTTGCTGTGTCGGTATAGGGAAGGAACAATGCAATGCAGAGCTTGGCAAAGTCCCCTGGGAATGCACGTGGCATTTGGGAAGGATGATAAAACACTGAAGGGGCACTGCAGCACTCAGTGGTGATGGGGACACACCCCTTTGGCTGCAGGACTGGCCAGAGACACCAACAGTGTCCAACCTGTCACAGCTCCACAGGCTTTATCCGGACAGTACACTGCATTCCACCCTTAAGACATCCCCAACTTCTCATTTTTCAGGACCACCACACCACCAAATCTTTCTAAATATATCTCTCAAAGACTGAGACTCAACTCCTCCAAACAATGGATTCACAATTTCTCTTGAATACAGCCAAGGAGGAACAAATGGAACGAGTCAAACAAAATTCCCTTGGGAAAATTAAATGTAACACTTAATCCTGACTGCACCTACCTAAGCCCTCATCTTCCAGTAAAGAGGAGAAGGAAACCTGAATTATCATTCCTGTAAGCTCACCTTAAAAATGTTGGTTTACAATTTCATGTTCCCTTCAAAAGGGAACAAAAATAAACAAATCTTAAATGGAAAAGGAAAAATATTAAATAAGAGCTTTCAAAACGCAACTTCTTCACATGCTCACCATAAACAGTCACTAACATTTGAAGAGCCACATCTTGCCTTGCAGGGGATGTGAAAGCTCCAGGCCTCTTCTGATCTCAAGTATTTGGAGAGAGTTCAAAATGTTTCAAGGCAACGAGCATCTGGCTGCGTATCAGGTGCCTCTGCACAAAATCAGAGCATCTCCATCCCCTGCTGCAAGATGGGAGGAGGGAGATGCTCCTCTCTGACCTCAGCCAGTCCAAGGGAAGCTGCTGGAACCAAGCCCAAACAACGCAGTTATTTAACTTTTCATTCCTGTCTGGAATCCACCAAACACAACACAATAACCTCCTTTTACAGGGATGGGGTGACCATCACCTGAGCAGCTGCTCCAGCTCTCCACCAACACATATCCAAATCTCCTTGGAACATGTATGGGAGGCAGGCATTTTCCTCTCAACTGCTACCTGGCCAGTGCCCCCTCCAAATGTGACAAAAAGCTGCCAAAATGCCATTTGTTTGCAAAACAAAATAAAATTTCAAGAGCTAAATAAGGACACAGGATTCCTCTTAGAAGAACCTTCAAAGTTTTAGCCAGTCCCCATCTTAAAGATTGCCACTGAACTGACCAAGCATTTCTAAGTAACACAGCTCTAATGCTGAAATGCCCAGCTGAGAGTCACTCTGTTCTTTGCTGAGATCAGCTCTCCATCTCCAGACATGTGCCCTCCCCAAAGTGTTTGCTCAGCTCCTTTCAAAGGACATAATAAAGGAGACCCTGCAGTCTCCACACCCAACTCAAGGGCTTGGCTACCTTTCTGCCTGGACATTTGCTTTAAGTCCCCCCCAAACTGATTCTATGACACCATTAGACCTCTACTGACATAATCCAGCAATAACACAGTTTAGTACCAGCCTGTTCACAGTTTGATTTCTGTTCAACCCTCATTCACCTGTGCACCAGGCTAAACCACTTCAACTACTCCAGTGTTGCTAAGCCAAGCTTTTCAGACAACATGCTTGGCCTACCCATCCACCTCTGGACATCCCTCCCCTTCTCCAGTGCTCCCTTACCAGTAATGAGCACCTCTTGCCTGAGCAACACCTCTACCCCTTTATCCCCCTCCTGCTCTGCCTTCTGCATCAAAATGTAACAGTGCTCACATGCCACTATTGACCCAATAACTTGTTCTCATGTTCTTTTTGTCTGTGTGTTTTAAGCCAACTAAAATTAGTAGTTCTTTCCTGGAGACAACGGAGGGGATGAAGGAACTGTGCCACTGTCCCCCAGAGGAAGGACATGATTTCTCTTTCTCAGCTCCTTTTTCATTTCTACTGCTTTTGATGCTGTTTTACTCAGTGGTTTCTCTGCCTGGCTTCCCCATCATTTTCTGATCAGAGATTCTGTAGACTCTTTACAATGAATCTGTGAATATCCTTGGAATTACTTTAGCAAGAGATGATTTTTTGTTACTCCTACAGCAGCTGGTGTGGCAGCAGGAAGAATAATGAGGTGGACGCCGTCCTGGTAGGAATGATTTAATTGTGGATGCTCCACATGAACCAGCTGGTACTTTGCTCAGAACTTGCTGACCACTCAGGGGCCTGGCTGTCCACCTGGAGTCAGGACTGATGAAATAGCTCCCATGGAGCTTTCTCTGTCCTTGAGACCTCCCACCCCCTGATCTGTCACAATGGAAGAGACTAAAAAGTGATCAGATGCTAAAACCACTACTGTGACAGAGACTTTTAGAGAACCAAACCAAATGTTCCTGCAGTGGCATTTCATACAGACACGATTCCTGTGACCCATCCCAGGGTATCCAGGGCTATGGCTGTACAGCAAATTGCACCCCAATCACAACAAGGCAGTCACAAAACTGCAGACACATCTGATGATCCTGTGGGCCCCTTACATCTCAGAATATTCTGTGATTCTGTTAGTCTTTCTAGTAAACCAGTTTCTTTTGTCAGAAGGAGAATGACAAGAAAATTGATATTCAGTTCTCCCAGACTAACACAGTATCAATGTTACACATAAAATCGAGCCCGATTCTATTTTTTTCCAAGTCATTAAGAAAGTTCTCCAGCTTCAGTTAAAGCTGAATCAGGACTTAAACTGGCAAGGTGGGCTGTGGGAGGTTTGGGTACAAGGATCTGCTAAGTATAACTCCAGAGTCATGCTTAGAAATCACACCATACTATGGAACAGTTAAGGGCTTTTTTTCAGATATCAAAATACTCACTTATGAACGCTGTGTGTCCTCTTTTTAGTTTATCTGCTATGATCAGGAATGTGACTTGCACCAGAAACTGAAGAAAACGTATTCATGTCATTTAAAAATTTGGAAATCTGGAAACTGGAAATGCCTGAGGAAGGTGCAAAAAGTAAAAATAAAAAATAAAATCTGAAAGCAGGTCAGGGGGTTGGGACAGGCAGGACTGCTTCCTGCTGCAGAGCCAGCTCCAGGCTCTCAGCTGAGCTCCTACTGCATGGAATTCCTGCACGCAGAAGTGATGGTTTTCAGTTTACCTGGAGTATTTGTGAAATGCATCAGAAGGCACTGAAGCCTTAGAGCAAGCTAAATCAATCTGTCCTGAGAGCTCCTTTACAGAGAGCAGCTGTTTTAACAGCAACTCTACAGAACTGCACAACTATTTCCAGGCAAGTGAAACAGGCCGAGGAGACGCTTCCCTCTAATGCATTTGGTGATGCTGTTTCATAAGCCATTGATTTTTATTATTTTAGAACAGCCACTATGATCAAACACACAAAAATTGGTCTCCACTTTGCTAAAGGTTTGGAGAGCTGCTGATGAAGGAAATCTGGTAGTGGTGATGACCTATGGCCAAGTCCTTTCTCAAGCAAGATTTTGTTTGTGTGTTAAACAGGATGCCAAGAGAAGGGATTCCAAAGAGAGGCGCTTTATACCCTCCCTTACATAACCCAGGTACCTCAGACTGAGACAATAAAGCTACACAGCTCAAATCAAGTTTTCCTGAGGATGGAAAGTAAACAGGCACACTTCTATTACTGCCATCATTCCCACGGTTTTTCCCCACACAGAGACTCTTCCCGAGCTCGGCACCTCTGCTCCACAGAAACGCGATCTGCTGTGCCTTTTGTGCCCTCCCTCCGGGCACCGGCTCGGATTACAGGGAGCTACTGTTCCCTGGCATATTTTCAGCCTTGCTGGAGGCAGCCACCATTCTCTTCAGGGAAAAGCCATGACATTTAGCAGTTTTCAGTCCAGCATTGTTTTTAAATAACACTGATGTTAAATCCCAGCTCTCAATCAAATAATTTAAACCAACAAGCAGCAATATATTTTTAATATTTTAAACACAAGGCAAAGGTTTTCTAGGAGTGAAGGGAGAACAAACATGTTCCCCAACAGCAGGAAAGAGACAGCAATACAAAGAAATGCCTTTTTATAACGATTATTTATAAACACCCAAACAAACAGCTTGCAGAAGTTCCCATACACTCTGAGGACACAGTTTTCAGCAATATTTTGCCATGCCTCTAAATTCTAGTAGTAAACAAACCTACTGCTCCCATTTATAGTATCGTGCTCTTTAACATCAGCAGGAGAAATGACCTGGTACATAACTGTAAACATTATTAGATTAAATTATTCACTGATCACATGGAGACAGACTAACATCCATTATCCATGGATGCTGGACATCCTGGTTTAGAGGAAGACATTTTTTACATCGCTTAAAAATGAGCACAGAGATGGATCAGGCCCAGACTCACTGAAGATCCTACAGCCAGACAGGGAAAAGAGGCCAGGTGTCCTCAAGCAGGTGAAGAAACGGGAGGTGAGGGACAGCAGGGAGTAACCAGGGACTAACATTCCAACCTGGCTCTACTCAATGCACTATTTGCCATCTTCATGTGCTTTTCAGATATACATTAGATTAGTGCACAAGAAGGGAGGGGAGGGTTTGTTTCAGCAGAGGAAACCAGAGCCCTGGTGATGCGATTTGTGCCCGAACAAAGGGCACCCTCCCACCTGAGCCCCACCCAGGCCCTGGACACCTCGGACCGCGTTCCCAGGGACCTGCAGGCTCTGCCAGACCCTCCCGGGAGTCCTGGCTGTGGTTCCCCAAGGCTGGCTCATTGCAGCACGTCCTTTTCAGGAACAGCAGCCTGGCAGCCCCACCAGGAGTTGTGTCTGTGCTGTTCAACCCCTCACAGCCACTCCGGGTTTCACCCTGAGCTGCCGCAACACCAGCGAGGCTGCAGGAGGACAAAGCACGGACCTTTCATTCACCTCTCTCTCTTCAACACCACAATCCTGACATTTTCCTTTCTTCAGCAGTGGCTTTCCTTTCTAAACCAGTAGTAAAAAAAAAACCTATTTTTTTCCATTTCCCCTAAAGTTATTCGACTGCTGGATTTTTGGTAAATTGCTGCTCAGCAAACACCACCACTTTTAGTTACTGATAGACACACGTACATCATCAATGTATACACAAAGTGTCACTTGTCAGCAAAATTCTTAAGGACCATAAAGCTTCAGAAAGATTATGTCTGTTCTCTACACAAAATAAACAGCAACTGCTACCTTTTTAAACTTCACTACAAAAAACGAGGTTAAACATGAACTCGAGTAAAAAGATGAGTTACATAATAGTATTCTGTGTTTACCCAACACATTGTGAATTCTGAGGATATAAAAGCAATCCTTCACAGCATTGCTACTTTAAACCACCATTTTTAAGCCACAGAACAGAAACGAGACACCTAAAATTCAAAATCTAACATAGCAGCAAAAGTAATCTTGCAAGCCAGTTTATGACAATGCATTCCTTCTATTATACTGTTTATAATGTTCAATAAATATTTTATTTTACTTCACACCAGGATCCACATTCTGGAATAACAGCACTGGGGAGTTTGTCTCCTGCCTACTGCAGTTAAAGAACCGACTAATGTGGTAGAACTGGATGAACAAATATGCTGCCCTTAACACCTACAGCCTCTTGATTTAGGGCACACTAAAGGACAGTGTGATTTTTGTAGCTCAAGTTACAAAATGCACTTTAAAAAATCGTTTAAAAGCCCTGAAAATACGCAGGCTACATCTGAAATGTGATGTGAAGGAAACAACTGTAAGGAATGAAATGATTGCTGTTCCAGAGTTTGCAACAACTCCTGGACTGAAAACTACACAGAGCATTTGGATTGGTCGTGAGACCTTCGTTTTCTCTATGGGGATGAGGGAGGAAACTTCACAGATATATTAAGCAGAAGTATGACAACAGGATGAAAACAAGTGTTTATGCATCAGTTCAGCCAATATTCTTTTTTTCTACTTAAGCAGCCAATACTTTTCTCTGTTATGACCTTCTGATATTTGTTGTTTCACTAACAAGGACTGCTCCAGCAGTACCCCAGTACAACCAAAAGCTTGAAATACTAACAATATTACAAGTCAGCCATTATCTCTTTATAAAGCACTTGCTTTAAACTGTCAAACCAAAAAGTGATGTGCAGTTTTGTTTGTCTCCCTGAGGTTCAATCATAATGAAGCACTACAGAATTACATTCACCAATGAGCAAGTTATATGGGAAAAGGCACTGCATTTACAGTCACATCCATTCGTCTTTTTATTCTTTAATTAAGTATAATTTATATTGCAAAAGCATCAATAAAGCTTTTTAAGCTTAAGCATCTTACCATCTAACAAGTACCCTGGATGCTTCCTATTGCACCTGCAATGCAGATCAAGATGGACAATTCGCGCTGCCTCAGCCTGTGTTCGTATTTACCTTCACTGTCTCGGCTTTTCCCAATTTAACAAGGCAAACTCAGGCGCATTCCCTGCTGCCCAGGGCGGGAAGGGGCCCCTCCTTCCTCCCCGCTGTCCCACCCCATGTCCTGCGTAGGGAAACTGCGTCTGGAAGCATCTCCGTGCCTGAGGACGCCCTGCACTTCTCCGCTGCCATATCCACAAGCCACAGGCGTTCTCCTCGGAAGGAAAAAACCTCCTCCTCTCAAACCAAGGTTATTCCCTACCCGCTCCAAAACGCACACAACCCACCCGTCCGGCCCTCTGCAAGCCCCGTGCTACTAACGCAGGCGACACTGCTGACACTTTTTGAAGCGAAAAGGTGCGACGCAAGAGGAGCCTGCGAAGGATGCTGAGGATGCGGTGTCACACCCGCCCCGGCGGGCGCGGCGGGGGCAGCGGCCCCACCGAACCTGAGCTGGGCTGGGAGGGCAAAGCTAGAAATAGAGACACATCCTTGCCCCCGAGCGGGCACAGACGGACGGACAGGGGCTGCAGCGAGGGGCAGGGCAGCCCCCGCATCCTCGGTGCTCCAGGGAGCGGCACGGAGCCCTCGCTGCTCTCGGGAGGCGCTCTGGTCCAGCGCCAGCACCAGGCGCACCGGCCGGGGCCGCACCCGCCGCGCTGTTCGCTGACCCGCAACGGCCCCCGAGCCCGGGGAGGGGTCTCACCCGCTCGGGGGGCTCTCGGACCGCGGCCCCGGACGATGCGAGGCGGCTGAGGGGGGATGCGATCGCTGCCCCCGCCGGCACATTCCCCCGCCCCGGGGCGCGGCTCCTCCGGCCGGCGCAGGACCCGGGCCCGCGGCAGCCCCGCCTAACGCGACACTCCGGGAGGGTCCCCGGTGGGTGGGTGGGTGCGTGTGAGGGGGGAAAAGCCTCAGCCCCCTCCCGGCGCGGCGGTGCCGCTCCCCCGCCCCACGCCCCACGCCCAGCCCCGGGGTCGCGATGGCGGCGCCGCCGCCCCCTCAGCCGGCCCGGGGCAGAGGGCACAGCTCGCCGCAGCCCCTCGGCCGCCCCTCGGCCGCCTCACCTGCTCAGCCCGAGCCGGGTCCGCCTCTGCCGCCGCCCGAAGCACCGCGGGCGCCCCGCGGGGCCGGCACTGACCGGCGGCACCGGCACCGGGGGCGGCGGCGCAGGCGCAGGTGCGGCTGCGGCACCGGGCCCGTCGCTGTGGCAACGGGGGGCGCGGCGCGGCCCCGCCCGCCCGCGCGGGAGCGCGCACGGGGGCGGGGCGTGCCGGGAGCGCGCGCGCGGGAGGATCGAAAATAAAGCTTGCAGGTTGAGATAAGAGCGGTTTAGTAATTGAAAGAGAAGTAACGGTAAATTATAATAATCGTGATAATAAAAAGGGAAAGGAACAAACGAAAAAAACCAATACAACTGCTCACCACTCGCTGAATGAAGCCAGACCCCCTTCCAACCCCCCCCACTTCCTTCCTGAAAACAGGTCTGCCCCTTCCAGGTAACTCCCCCAGTTTATGTTTTTGGCATGACATTCCATGGCGTGGAATAATATCCCTTTGGCCGGTTCGGGTCACCTGTCCCGGCTATGCTCCCTCCCAGTTTGTTCCTCCTCACTGGCAGAGCATGAGAAACAAATAAGAAAAAAGTTCTTGACTTACAATAAACACAACTTAGCAAGAACCAAAACATCAATGTGTTATCAACACCGTTCTCATTCTGAATCCAAAACACAGCACCAAGCCAACTGTTGAGAAGAAATGAACTCTGAAAGCCGCACAGAGGGGCACCAGGTGTGTCTGTGTGCTGGGGGCAGCGTGTGTGAGGAATGTGTGTGCACTGTCAGACACACACGGACACTCCCACACAACTAATGAGCACAAAAAGGTTTGGCAGTCGAGGTCTGCCCATGAGCAGGACATGGCCCCCGTGAGTGGCACACAGGAACAGCCAAATAAGATTTATCTCACATCCAGATATGTGCACACAGTGTCTTCTCTATATTTGCAATGGAAATAAGATACTTTACAAAGGACTTCAAAATGAAGAAACAGAAACTTGATTTTTTTGAAGCAGCCAACAGAAAAGGGCAATTAAAGTTTCCAGAAGTTACAGATAATTTGCTCAGTCAAAAGAAGTACTGTACACAGAGGGCTATTTCACATCTTCACCAAAATCAAATTCAGTGTCAAGCTGCAAGCTGGTGGCATTATGTGCCCTCAAGGTGATTCTGTGGTGTGTGAGGATGGATCTACATGCACTTAGCAACTCCTAAAGACTGGGAAAAGGAAGTGCAACATAGCCTGTAGAGAAACATTTTTAGGAGAGCTCATTAGTTCTTAGTCAAAGCTGAACCCAAAGACAGCCTGTTTTAAATGGGCATTTAGAAGTGGAAAGCCTGGTACAGAGGGAGATTGAGCTCCACCAGCAGTGATGGAGGAAGGCCCTGCAGTGGGAGGAGGAGGAGGCTGCCGTGTCCCACTAGCGTGGGGTGGGGGTGAGCAACGTCCCCAGCAGCTGCACAGAGCCAGGCTGAGCTCAAATGCAATGTCAGGCAGACACAGACCCAGAGAACAAGCCCTCTCCTGTTCGTGGCTTTCCTTTCATTTTATCTCATATGCATCCAGCTTTTTATATAAAATGTGCACTCTTAATTTAGGATCCCGTTAGGTGACGGACTAGTCTGAGAAGATGATTCAGTTAGAACCTGTGCCAAAAGAGAAATGCATTTGCCATCTGAATCATCCTGGCAGGAAAGACGGATGTTAATTCAATATGGATCCCTAATAACTGAACACAGATGAAGGAAAACCCCCAGCTGTGTTGTTGCAAAGGAAGTGCTTTTAAAGGCCTTAAGATGTGACATCCACAGAACAGAAATACATACCTGTCTTCTGTGTAAGGAAAGCCTGTTGGAAGCCAAGGGATAAAAATACATTCATTCAGAAACAAAACTGAAATAGTCCCTGAGCATTTATTCCATGCCCTCCTGGTTTCTCTGAAGTTTTCCGTCCTGAGACATTTCAGCCTGCGAATGTCACCCCGATTTGTCATCCTTTGAAGGGCTGCTCTGCCCCTCTCCAGGTGAGCAGCTCTGAGCTGCCCCAGTTTCTCCACGTTCAAAACTGGGAACGTGAGCGTGGTAATCATGTCTCATTAGTATCTGCAAAGTTCTTTAAAAACCCTGAAGAGAAGGATGCAGTGTAACACAGTTAATTATAGCTCAGGGACTGCTCTTTGCAGAGTTGGGCTGGAAAAGCTCTGGCCCTGATCACAACTCCTGAACTTTGATGGACTGGGAATTTGAATTTCTGGCCATCTCCAAAGTGCAAACACAGGGCTCTCAGATATGAGCATGTTACAGTAAAATATTTATGCTTCCCCAAAATCAGAGATCCCAAACAGCCCTGATATAACATGCAGTGGTCCATAAGGCCCTGTGTTGCTCGTAGGTTGTGCCTCTGGTGTAATTCTGTGCTTCCTGCAGTTACAGCTTTCTGTGGGAACTGTGGCATCTTTTCAAAGACTGGTTCTAAGCAACCAGCACAGGGTTGGACAGAACATCCATGGTGAAACTGGATAAACCCCAGATTTCTTGACTCCCATGGTGTGACAGGATTGGGTGGAAAATCCAGCAAGCAGACTCCAGATCTGAGGACCTCTGAGTCCTGGACCTCTGTTCAAAGACCTCTGTCCCTTTGTGGCTTATTCCTTAGCCACACGGTCGAGCTTTGCGGAGCAGGGAACTCTGCACGGGTGGATTTGCCTGAATTTGATGGGATGCAATCATCTGTGGGGATTGCCAGGACCTTGTTGCTAAGTGGAGGGCAGCAGGTTGGCCAATCTGCCTCAGGACCAGCCGAGGAACTGCCCTGATCCCACAGCACATCACCCCGCGTGCCCTTCGTGGGCTGGCCTGGCTGCACCGGAGTTGTCCCACATTGTTTGCACGCAGGATCTCCCAAGTGGCTGCAAAGCCTGGACAGTGAAACACCCACGGGGGAAGGAGGGCTCCCAGCAGCACTACCAACAGCAGCAGGACCTGCCTGCCACTGCCAGCTCTGGGCTCTTCTTTCCTTGCTGTCGGGAGAGAGAGAGAGACACCAGGTAAGAGGGTGAATGGAGACTGGTGTGTGCTTGGTGGAGGGGCCGTGTGTCCTTTAGAAGGCCCATGCTAATTCTTTAGGGGGAGATGAGTGCAGGACAATATCAGGGAGAGTTTAGGGCAAGGCTGGTCCTGTCCTGTGTCTGCCTCAGATGATCTGCCTCCCTACCCCGTGCTTTCCGTGGTCTTGGGTTTGCTCTCCAGGCTCTACTGGGAGCAGAGACAGAGGTTTTCCAGGACACTGGAGGCAGTGCATCTTCCTGCTCTTGCTGGCTCTTGGTTTTCCAGGTGCCTCTCTCCTTCTTTTTCTTTTGCTTGCCTTTGTTTTTAAAGAGCCCAGATTACAGAGGCAGGGGAGAGCAGCAGGCTGCAGAGCTGGAAGCAGGAAGGTTTAATCACCTCTCCTGTGTCTCTGCACATGGAGGTTGTTTCTCTTTGCTGTGCATCTCTAATATCAACAAGCACAGCTGGCCTGGTTTTGATTCCGGTAACGAAGATCTAAATCCAGGCACCCCCACCCTATAAAGCCAAAGGAGTTACTATTAATTAGATCAGCGTGGCTGAGATGGGAATCCAGGATTAGCTTTCCATTCACCCCATCAGGAAGGAGAGCACGCTGGAGAGGCTGTGCCTCCTTGCAAGCAGGCAGCACACAGGTTGTCAGACAAGTTCCCAGCTCACAGTGTGCAAGGCAGGGCAGGGAAAGTTATTGTTCAGAGTCTTTCCCAGAGCTTGGTGGGGAACAACAGCCAGGATGAAACTCAACCAAAATATTAAAATCCGAAGAGTGATGTGAGCCCTCTCCACTTCAAAAGGGAAGATTTTAAAAATCAGAACCAGATGTATGTGAATACAGAGAGAGACCTCTCTACTGATCCTTTCTTCATTGCTCTGCTGTCAGCCATCCCACTGGAGAAGCATCAGTTAAAATCCTCACGGGCTGATCCTGCTCAGTGGCACCATCCAAGCCAGTTCTTCCCGCAGGGCTGTTCTTGAGCGCTGCCTTTGGTCCCTTTGCTGCACTTTACCCACAGCCTCTAAGATAATTAGCAGTCATCAGATGAGAATTAATTTTTAACAAACTTCTCCCTGCGTGGGAGAGGGAGTGGAAAGCTCAGTGAATGGCAGGAAAAGTCTGTGCAGGGAGTGTCAACAGGTCCTTTTATCGGCCTCCGAAAAACAGCAACATTACCGAGGATTTATTTACAGAAGCTGGGAGGAATAAGGCAGATGCTGTCAGCTCCTTAAGGCAGAGACTGGTTTTAGTTATTGTTCTTCCGCTGTTTGCACAACACTTTGGCCAGGGGGGTTCGTGGTACCAGAGGAAACCTCCTGCTGCAGAACAAGCAACATCAGATGACAAGTGCTGAAACGGAGGCTCAGACATCTATTGAGGAGGAAAAAGCAGGTCAGGATCCAGGAGGTGCCTAATCCAACCTGATGTCTGGGGCTGGAGGAGCAGAAGGTGGGAACAGGCTTCCATGAGCTGCACTCCTATCTCCGTGCATGGACTTCAGAGGTACACAGATCCTTCTGGAAACTGCTGCAGCCTCACTTCCCACTAATGAAGCGGTGCTGAGCAGAGTGTGGCCAGCTGTGTCCCAGATGTGGCACACTGGCCTGCACTGCCACAGGGTCATGATTTTACAGCAGGATGCTCAGGAGCATCAGCACTTGTGTGTAGTACCAAGAGAGCATCATCTGCAAAAAGCTCTGCCAGGCCTTGCTCTGAAGGACGTGCAGGCAGCTCCCTCAGCAGCCAGAAGGGTTTTGCATCCCTGAGATCATATATTGCCCAGAAAGCTAATTTAGTGCAAGCTGCCCTTATCTCATCCATTAAATGTGCAAGTGCATTGACCTACTCCCCGATCGTAAAACATTGCTACAATTGCTGGCTGGGAGAAGGCGTCAGCCCCTTACTCAGCTCCCTTATCTCCACTTTACCAACCAGACTCTTAGTAAATCCATTATTTTTCAGCATTAATTCATGAGATGGCCATTAGCCAGAATTCTGTGACTGTACAAACAAGGACAAAAGCGGTTCCCACCTTTCAATTATATCATGGGCCTTTCCCAGAAAGCTGGGGAGTCAGGGTTCTCATTCCAATCAAAAAGGGTGTGATTAAGGCCCAGAACAGCTTTCAAAAAGCTCTTCAACTTGGCAACTAAACTTGGACAATTAGTCCACAAAGCAAAAAGGACAAGTTGTGAATAGCCTAGAAATAAGAGGAGAAGAACAAACGTTTTTTTTTTCTAGGGCAAAAGATGACCCATGACACCTGCAATTTGTTTTTTTTTTTTTATGGCTTTTACAAAAAAACCCTCTAAAACTACTCTTAAGTATTAAGTAATCACTGACAGATGTATACATGCATGCTCAGGCTCTGCCTACTGTATTCCATCAAAGATCATCAGTAAAAAGCCAGTGACCTCTGTGTTCAGGGAGCAAACTACACATCCAGAACCTTGTGGGCGTTGTCGGCCCCGCTGGATGCGCTGTGGCCATTATCGTGCATTAGCGCTCGTCACATACATTTACACACGAGCCCTGATTGCTGCCTTTCAGGTCAGTGATAAAGCAGCTCTGGAGAAGCAGATCTGCAGTGGGAGATGTGCCCGTGGGCCAAAGAATCATTAAATTATCAGCATCAAGAAACCTACTGCAATGTGACTTGACAGTTGTACAGTCCAGTTGAACAGCACTAGGCTGAGGCTGTGTTTACTCTGGATTTTTCAAACCTGGCTTGCACTGAATTATTTTTTCTCCTGTCAATAATTTTCAGTCATTGCCACCACACGGGTTCATTTCCGTGGCAGACAGAGGAAAAGTCACCACAGTTGTCCATAGCTGAGTCAGTGCCATCATCTCATCCAGCTGGTGCCCATCTCCCCCCGCACAACAGGTGGGCACTCAAAATCCTGCTGTACCCAAGTCAAGCATGTAAGAAAGTACTTGGCTAAATGACATCATGGAGTCCAGAAAATCCTGCACCAGCTGCACTCCGTCCTTTATAATCCCACTCCATGCTCAGGTGAGTTCACCTTGCACAGCCCTGTCCTCCCACAGGCCTCCATCGCCTCCTCATCATAAGGGATCCCCATGGGAAGAGCTTTAAACCTGGTTGGACAAAGAGCAGGAGAAATCAGAGAATCATTAAGGTTGGAAAAGACCTAAATACAGGATTCCTTTTGCTGATGGGAGATTCAAGGCATGGAAATGTTAAATAACCTGCCAGAGCACACTGGGAAGCTGAGCTACACTGCCCGAGGGCCTTGGTGAGATGATCTCTATTCCTGTGGAACAGAACATACTGTTGGCTCGGGAAGTACAGATGCCTGTAATCTGGCTTCTAAAAAGGGCTTTTAATGACCAGGAAACAGCACAAACATCTGAGCTTGCCTTATAAACCTAAACCACGTACTGCCTGTGAGCATAGCGTTCCACCTCCCTACAACTCAGCTGCTCCACGGTCTCTAGGTGGGGGAAAATGAAGGGAATTTATTTTATCTTCCCTGATGGTGGCTGGTAATGACCTGTGAATTAGTGTCATGTGTGGCTTTTTTTTTTTTATTTTATTTTTTTGCAGCCTGTAAAACAATTAGGCCTGGTCCCCAGTTAGAGTTTTGCTCCTCGTGTCTGGGAGGCTTTCTGTGCTTGCTGCCGGGGAGCTCTGGGTATCTGGGAGTTGTAAAGATGTCTGTGGTTTTATTGCTAGATTTTTACAAACCTCAGGTTTGTGTTTTTATTATGATTGCTGCTGTGAGGACGTTTTAAAAAATATTGTGTTTCTCTTTGAGATTACGTTTCGCTTTGTTGATCTTTCTCTTGACATTTCACAGAGTTGGGGGATTCTGGCAAAACATGCAGAGTAAGCAAAGGAGATCTCCTTCACCCCAGATCCTATCTTTGCCAAACTGGGGAGGCACAGGATGTTTTCATTGATTAAATTAACATAGGCTTGGGCTGGTGGGAAGCAGTGCCTGAACAGAGCAGGGCATGCTGTGATGTTAACAGCTCAAGACAGTGTCATTTCCCCTCTCCTATCAGAGCTGCTGAATCTTTTCCCAACCTTCTTTTCTGCTCAGCCAAACCTTATATAAATACTCCGTTCTTGGGGCAATAGACAAGTTGCACAGCTGTTTAACTGTCACTGTTTGAGACCTATTCTCAGACTGGCAGGGATTGTGTTTCACATTGATTAAGCAAACGATACTTGAAGAGGAAATCTCTCCCTTTCCCTCTCTTAGCTGAGGCTAATGGAGAAGTTGAGATGGAGAGATGTGCTGGCATTTGGCTGCTGTAGAGCTGTATCAATTCTCTGTTCCTCACTAGTCAGGGGAACTCTAAAATCTCATCATCTTGCCTTAAAGATACAGAATTGGTTTCCAGCAGCTTGTTGAAAAGACCAAAAAAGGCACATCGGAACCTACAGACATGAAAGTTCTGGTCAGTCTCAGCTCATACCTTTTCAATATGTTCACTTTCAAAGGACCCCAAAGAACTTGGCAACTATCAAGGAGGTGGTGATAGAGCTATAAATTAAATGGCAGTGCCCTGGAAAGAGCCAGTTTCAGTATTTGGAAAGAAGAATGTTAAAGTCCATTTGCTGTATGAGCTGTTATAAACACTCAGACCTTCTGATCGATAGGATGAGGATGGGAACAGCTTAGGACAGAATAATTTTTGATGTTGGGAGTTATCCTGTATTATTTATTATCAGAGATGGTACATTCCAGGCACTGATAATGATAGTACTGTAGTCACCAAGTCTCAGCCTTAAATAAAGTATTCATGGGTACCATTAAAATGCTGTTGCTCACGTCCTCAACAGATTTTGCGGGGATGAACTCTGAGATAACAGTGGGATGAGAGGCTGCTTGACAAATTGTCTGGAGCCTTTGGGGGATTCAGGGTGCTGGCTTTCCTTCTGTTCTTTGACCTTTAGCAAGGCAGTTCCCTTCTCTCTGCCCACCTCCTGCCTGGCCAGGACTGCCTCAGGCTGTACAAGTCTGCAGCGCCTGGAACAGCAGGATAGGGATGTTGGTAGAGGCTTCTTGGCAGCAGAGGGATGCCAGCAGCAGATAATCAACTGGAGCCATCGGGTTTGCATAAACACAGAGCTGCTCCATCAGAGACAGTCTGTGCCCTGAACAGACTCGCTGTGAGCTCCTGCTGACAGCAGATCTGTCCCTGGGGCAGGTTCTGCCCTGGGCCTCTGCAGATGCCCGGGGCACGAACAGTGCCAGGCTCCGGGGAACGCTTCTGAATAAAACCAGAGAAGATATAAAACCTTGTATTTTGTTTTGTGTTTTTCCATACAGGGTAGGGTGGTTTGGCATCTGTCAGGCAAACAGATTAAGAACAGATGGGGAAAGATGTGAAACCCCGTTGATCTCTGAGGGATTATTTCAGAAACACAGGGAACAAATGCAGGCTGGATTCTGAACCCTGCTCTTACGTCCTTTCTGCAGGCACTGCTCCAAATGTGCTTCGTGCTGGTGAAGAGTTCCTCTGCCTCTGTGCCTTGGGCACCTCCAGTCTGCCCCGTTCCAGTCTCCAGCTCAGGCTTTAGCACTTGGGGGTTCTCCTCTCCCTGAGAGAGAAGGGCTGCGTCCTGCTCTGCACCCGCAGAGACCGTGACGCCTTCCTTCGTCCACGCTGGAGGTTCCCGGCTCGTAGCTCCATTTCCCGGCTGGTTTACGGTGCCTCTTTAAACCCGGCTCAGGTCCCGGACAGCCCAGAGCCCGTCCCAGCTCCCGGCCTGGCCCCTCCTGCAGTTCCGCCCGCGGCCAGCAGAGGGCACGCGCGCCCCGCGCAAAGCGCGCGCCCCGCGCCGGGATGCGGGAAAGGAGGGAAGGATTCGGGATCGGCCACGCGCGGGCACCGGGACGGCGAGGGATGGGTCCGTCCCGAGCGGTTCTCTAGCCCCAGGGCTCTGTGGTGCCTTTTTTTTTTCTCAGCCGTTCATGATAAGTTTGAGGTGTGCGGGTCCCCAGGACTTGTCCCTTGTCCCCTCTGGAGACTGTGACCCCTCGGATGGGGTGTCGCCAGGCTTGGCTCTGGATCCCGTGGCTCCGTGGGTGGCAGGAGGGCTGCGGGCTGACTTGGCATCGTGGGTGATGGCAGCAGCACAGGTCTGTGTTGGATTTGATCCTAAACGCAAAACCTTGGCAAACACTGAAATCAAGGAGCTCAAACCGAGCTCTCTGTTGGGAGGCCGTGCAAGGAAACGAGCTTCGATCAGGATCGGAGACCTAACTGCACACATGGCACATTTGAGATTCAGACTCTGCCCAAGAGAGCCTGTGGAAGCCAAGCTGGGACTGATCCCTGACCTTGGCAGCCTGTTTGGCTGTTCTGATGGCCTGGGGGAACAGTAAAGCTTCTCCAGTATTTGGCTGTGCGGCCCTGGGGGGCTGAGCCTCGCAGAACAAGCCATGGTTGGAGACCACAGCCCCAGTGGTCCTTATACAAACGTTGTGAGCAGTTCTGTGGCAGTGGATCAGCCCTTGGGTCCCAGTAGAGCTTTTAGCTCTCTTCAAGGGGGCCACATGTGGCCCATGACCCTATGACAGTCTTTATACTGCGAGGCTTGGAAGCAGAATAGCAAAATAAAGCCCTCATCCTGCTACTGGCTTTCCCCACCTCATCCATGTTTTCATTCTGGTGATTTATGGGAAGAGAACCAACAAAGGGAGGAAGAGTAAAAGTTAAACCTCTGTGGAGAGTCCAAGAAGTGTGCAGTGACCTCTGAAAACACTACACCCACTGCACTGTGTAAAATCATCACAGTTACATCTAATCAGTGAGCACTTATCTCTCTCAATCCCCTTCTTTAGAGACCTGGGACCCATACAGAGAAAATGGAGTAAGAATGTTTTAAAGCTACATACACCATGTCTGTGCACAAGAAATGAATAAATCCATACCTGGGGTCCTGAATGATGCAGTGGGAGATGCCCGTAGTGCCTGGCTGAGTCTGGGTTTTGGTCAACTGTGCTACTCCTTCCCTTCTGACTGTTCTCTGTATTGGAGGGAAATATAGATTTTCTTCCTGGTCCACAAAGGAAATCTTGGTCTTCAGCAATTCATCGAGCACCACACCTGGAGCTGCAAAGGCAACACAGAGGAGCGTGATGAGAAACACAAGTAACTCTTGGAGAAAGTGCTCCTGCCTTTCACCACAAACGGGCCTCAGTACAGCTCTCCTGAGGAATCACGAAAAACATGGAACCTTGCAGGCAGGGAAGCAGCTCTTTGTGAGCTGTGTGGTGCTGGAGCTGAGCCCGTGGACTCTGCACCTCACCTGGGGCTCCCATGTCCACCCCAGCTCTTGCCAACACTGCAGGAATAACCACAGCTCAGAGCCACCAGGCTCCTTCACCTCCCACTGATCCCTGGCTGCCTGTAACTGGGACCAGCTGCAGGAGAGCACCCAGGAGGTCCCATCCAGCTCCACGATAAAAACTGTCCCCGTCCCAGAACCAGCACAAGCCAAATCTCTGGCACAACAACTTGAGGGATACGTTTCCAGCGCGGTGGAACGGTGCGTGTGGCAGCGGGAGTGCCCGGCTCAGCACTGCAAAGATGGGGTACAGCCAACAGACAGGTGGGCCTTGGGTCCATAACATTGGCCAGACCCTCACTGGCCATAAAAGTCTGACATTAGTCTTTAAAGATTTGTTAGCTGTAATTAAGCAGCTTTCTGGTCCCATCAGCTCGATGTAACAATCCCTCCTAGCCCATTAGCAAAAAGAGCTGGCAAGCCTGGAGTTGATGACTGACTGAACAATATGAAGAGGTGGTGATTTGCTGGCGATGTGTAAAAACAGGCAACAAATCAGCTGGCAACCTGCACTGGACTGAAAGGAAATCAAAGCAAAAGGCAGATGACTTTGAACGGGCTCCAAAGGTCACAGAGAAACAAGCAAAAACCGATAAAGTTCACAGGAAAACAGAGCGAGCAGAAGGAGCGCTGCATCTTCTTGGCACTGGGAGCTGTTGGCATCTGACTTGGAACAAATGTATTTCTGAGTTAAAGAAATACATTTATCTGGAGGGAAGTTGGAGGTGTAAAAACCCAAATGAACTGGTGCATGTGAGCCTGGCTGTTCCAGCCCAGGGACCACGGGGCTGGGAAAGGTGGAGCTGCAGTGGTGCCACAGGAGTGGCTGTCACCCACGGTGGGTGCAGTGGGTCACAGCTGCAGGACTGTAACTGTGCCCCATCAGAGCTTCACACTGTCTCATTAGTCATGGAAAAGGACTCACCTCACCTCCTGTTGAGAGGATGGCTGTGGGGTAAGAGATTAATGCAGAAGAATCAGCTCCAGCACTAGAGCTCAGAGGGTCCTTGCACGAGGCAAGACAGAACCACTCATGAGAAAGAACCAAAAAAAGTCCCTTTGCATTGAGGATGCACCAAAGCCAGTGGAAAAATCACTCAGCCCAGTGCCAGGAGCTCAGGAGCTGTGAACATCCCAAAGGTGGGATGCCTAGGCAGAGGAGGATGTGAGTGTAAGTTGGTACTTTCCTAATTACAGGATCTGTTTAGCTATTTTAAGTTATGTTCCATGCAATATTGAAACACACAAGTTATCATCTTTTGGCAGTTTGGTTGGTACAGCATCTAATTATCTCTGTAGCTTGGGGCTGGCAGCAAATGCTTTTCAGACACCCAACAGGGATAAAATAGGTGGAAAAAGTGCAAGTGTTCTCTTCTCTCTTGGACTTTGGCAAGGGCAGAACCCAGCCCCTCAGAGTGCCTCTTACACATTTTCCTCAGTATTGCATCAGGAAGCAGCTGTAATAGGCTTGGAGCAACCAAGCCCAGGGAAATGGGGAACACAAAAGGGAATGGTTTACACCAGTTCCTCCCAGTGCTGTGACATGAAGAGTTCAAATCAGTGTGTGGGTCACCAACTTCCATCAGTTCCTTAGGGCTTTGAGCTCCTGAGGGCATCAACTTCCTGCAGTCAGCAGTCTTCAACCTGGACCTCAGAAATACTCCATCCCACAGGCCAAATCAGGAGCTTCTGACTAATCAAGAGCTCCAAGCTAATGGCACTGGGCTTTTGGGACCCGTGGGAGAGACCTTCGTGAAGATCCCAGCCTGAGGCCTCTTAGAAATAAATGCCTTGATTGTGTAATGCCAAAAAGTCCTGCATCCTGCAAGCCCCTGCATGGCCCTGCCGTGGGGTTGTGCGGGGTTCATGGAGGGAGGGATTGTATCAGTGCTGTCTGGTTTGGGTGGAGGAGTGGGTGGATGCCACTTCCAATTCCTAGCAGGAATCTGGATGTGCCTGTGCTGGGAAATTGCAAAACAGAACATTGTGCTAATTAATGCCAAACAGGAGGGCTTTGAATATACACCACCAGAATAACCTTTAGCAACTACTAGATGCCTTCCATCCATGAGTGTCTCATAAAGAGCACTCATATTTATTACGTGGCAATGGAAATACATCTCCAGAGTGACCTGCCCAGTGCAGCCATAATGCCCAGTTAGGACTGAATTGTCCAACACGCACAGAATGAAACGCCCCGCGTTCATTCATGCTCTGGGAGTGCTGGTTTCACCACTGGCAGCCTCTGCACTAACTAAAATACTTCTGAGCCAGCTCAACAAGTTGTTTTTTTGTTTTTTGGGATTTTTTTCCCCAGGTTTGCTCCTCCACAGTGAAACCACAGATCGTGCTGTATGGAAAGCTCTGAGCCTCCGAAAGTCTAGAGTTACTGGAGGTTGCAGCGGTTGGATTTGATCCTAAAACAATGAACCCAAACGTGAAAAAGACACAGATGGCTGTCGCCTCTGTGCCATTTGGAGGGGGGTTTGGTTTCCAGCCAGGCAGCCCCACGCCACAGTTATGCAAATGAAGGTGGCAGAGTTGGATGCAGGGGTACCCACACACACATCTCCAACACGCTGTGGCACGAGGGATAAAATAGCTGAGTGGTTTTGGAGGGGGTGAAAAGATCACCACACCGACCTGAAGGACACAGGATTTAAGGACACAGAGTCAAAGCCTGACTTCACTTGAGGCAAAGGAGGTTCTGCTATGGCTCTTGGTGCCCCTGGGTACTGTGTGCCCATGGGCAGGTAGAAGCCTGACAGGCCTTCCCTGTGGGAAGCTCATTTCTTGTCCTGTGTGTGTGACCACAACTCCTTGGGATGGGGACATTCACGTGGAGTTCAGCCCAACAACTGACAGCACTGAGAGGCAGGGAAGGGAAGAGCCTGATGAAAAGAGGAATGAGAAGAAGCCATGGGAAAATAGTCCAAATTGCCTTAACTGAGGGTGCACTGCCAAGGTCTAGACCTTGAATTCAGTGTGGAGTAAGGGGATGTAAACAAAACTACATCCCTTAACTCCAGGACTGGATTTAGCCCTGTAATGAATTTGAAGAAGACACAAATGGGTAAGATTGGGCTGCACTCTCCCATTAAAAATGCATTTCTCCAGTGAGACACTACCAACAGAGCAGATTTTGATCTCTGATAATTAAACTACTAATCAGCCCCTTTTAGAAATTGCCCGATGGTTCCCATCTCAATCTCCTGTGAGGATGGGGAGGCTTAGAAATTTAATACAATTCTGTGGTTGAGTTAACATCAGGCAGGTTTCAGACTATGCTTTACTAGAACCAGATGAATTTCTAAGCCCAAAATCCAGCATACAGAATGCTGATTAAGTTTGATCTGGTGACCATCTGTCCTTGTGTTTGTAGTATGAGTAGCTAAATGAAATTCTGGAAAAAAAAAAGGGTTATCTTAAATACACACAGGATAAGGCAAATTGAAGAAAGCCCCTTTCACTGTTGCTATGTGAATCTTCTCAGCAAGAGGGGAAGATTAGGTTAGTGTCTGAAGTTACATATGCTTGAGTTCACTCTTTTTGACTCTCAGAAGCTGAAACATCAATCTGTAACTTTTTCTTGAATTGCATCTTGTGAATTTAACTGCATACTAAACCCAAGCAGACACTAGATTGAGTTCTGGTAGTGAGAAATGTTTCGCTGTCACAGAAAGGCAGTATCTTGGAAGCTGTAAATTGGTGCAGCTCGATGCAATTTCCCTCCCCTTCCAACTCTACTTGGGCCAGTAATCACCCCAAATTGCTCCCCTCCTCATTCATACCTCTATCTATCTCTATCTATCTATTTATCCATCTTTTTACATAGACAGAGCAAGTGAAGACAATTAAATTATGAGTAATAGCTCAATAACCAACCAAAGTTCATCTAAGAGCAGAGGTGATGGCTGCCAGACTTTTTTTTTCCAATCATAATGGAAATTAGCTGGAGAAAAGAACAGTGTGATAAATGATGGCATAATATAATGCCCTCCTTTGAAGGGAGCCAGCTAAGAGGCCGGGCCCATCTGCAGACTGAATAGGGAAGAAGAGAAAGTATTGGGAAACGCAGAAAAATAACTCTGTGGGGATCACAAATACTGAAACAGCCAGTGCTTGTCAGGCTCGCGAACGGAAATGGTTTCTAAACATGCAAAGGCACCAACTCTGGTCCCCAAGCCCCATCTCATGCCACCGGCTCCTTCGTGTGAAGAGCCACAGGGAGCTCAAGGCAAAAACTAATCCAGTCTGTGTCCTCTGCCAGTTTTCCCCAGCTGCCCAGGGGACTTTGCTCTTTGAAAGGGAGGGTATCTGTTCTTTAGAAGGAGTTGTTCACATGTCAGCACATCGGGCTGTGACCAAAAGAAAGATGCCGAGCGTGGCCGCGGGGCTCGGGCTGGGACACAGGACAGCTCCGCGAGAGGAGGCGGCTCAGCAGTAACCACAACAAAACCCCCTGGCTGAGGGCTGGGGAGCACCCTGGCTGTGGGAAGCTCTCTGCTACCAGGGGAGCTGCCTGATCCAGGCTTTCCCACTGCTCACCCCGAGCCCGACTGCTTGGTCTCCTGGTAAACGGGAAAAGTCTGCAACTGTGATGCTTTTCTGGGGGAAGGGAGAGTCACAAGAAGTCCCTTGGGGGGGGCCATTAAAGGAGTTTGGCATGAAAAGCCAAGCAGATGTGTTTGAAACTCCACGTTTATTGTCTGGCCTACCCTGGTGACTCCCTATTCCCCCGGCACACGCTCCTGCCTCGGGTAACACTCACATTGGGTGCTCGTTCCCACTGGCTGGGAGGGAGGTCATACAGACAGTACCTGTGCAAATGCATCTGGCTTTGATAAAACCCTGCCATTAGTGTTCAAAGTCTCCAGCTGACACAAGAAAAGCCAAGCATTAGGATCCTTTCTACCTCAAACAACCCTAGGAAAAGAGCACATTGTTTGGACGTCACTGGGCTACATCTCTGCCTTTTACGTGGCCTTTCTCTTTGCTTTTTCATTTTCTTTCTGAAGTTTAAAAAGACGCTTGTTTTTCTTGCTAATTCTTTCCTCCCGGGTGCTGATAGGGATCTCTGTAACATGAGGCCAGCTGGAAGAAATTCAAACTGCTTTCTAAATGTTGTTATGATAGAGTGTGGGGGACATGCTTTGAAGCTGCTGGGCTCAGGAGATGTCCCTGAGTCAGGAGAAGCAAGGGGCAATTAAGCTCTTTTTCTGGAACAAATTTAGGGTCTCTACATGTGAAAGCACAAGCCACTTGCTAGTGTCACCCCATGCCAACCTCCAGGGAAAAGAAAACTTGGGTAGGTGGTATTTAGTTGGTGTTCCTGCATCCTGGGAGGACGAGGGCCTTGGGCACAGCCAAAGGTACAAGGGAGGCTGCAGTCTGGCTGTTCAAGCTGTACAGTTCAGTTCAAGTGGAGGTGTGAAAGGTGCACTGATTTGGGCTTCACATCTCAAATTAAGTCCTCTATTAAACCAGGAGAAGGAGCAAAGGAATCTTTTCTCTCTCTGCCTTCTTGCTTCAAAAAAAGGGTAAATATTTTCAAGTCACTTGCTGAAAGCAGAACCTGCTGCTGGCAAATGTGTGAGGCAAGTCAAGGCAATAACCCTATGGCAGGACACAAGAACTGGGAAGGTTTTCAGGGGGGAGGCATTTTTTAGTTCCTTTGCTTCTCTTTGTTCTTTTTTGCTGCACTGATGCCTGCACGGATCCCTCTGCCCATGGGAACACTGCTGTGGTCAGCTGAACAGGGACTGTTCCACGAATAACACGAGTCCTGTGTGGGACAGAAAGGAGGTGATGGCATCTCTCCTATGCTGCTCCTGCTCTGGTCCCTCTCTGGTGGGTGCTTCTCAGGTGCCATCATTCAAAGTTGATTCAAAAGGGGCTGTGGAAAGAGAACAGGGGCAGGTTCCACTCCCTGCTCCAGGTACCTGTCCTTAACATTTGGTGAGCTTTGTCTCCCTGACTGGGTCAAAACCATGCTTGTTTAAGAGAAAGCCAAAATTCTGGACTCAGGCCTGGAAACTCCAGGTGTTTAGGCACGAAGTAGGGGTTTGCACTGCCCAAGTACAGCCCTGCCTGTTGGAAGGATGGTTTGATTGTTCCATCTCTTTCTTTCCCAGGGAAAGCTTGTTTCTGACTGTTCCCTTCCCAGCTCTTTCTGCAGCCTGGATTGAAAATCCCATGGAATGGGGCTCTGTCAACCCCATGGATATGGTTCCACGTGCCACACATTGGTTATCAGCACCCTGGCAGAGATAAGGGAGGCAGAAACAGAGAGAAGTCCTCTAGGGAAGAGATACTCAGCCTATTCAGCCTAATGTTTGTATTACTGATTCAGTTCTACTGCAGGGGAAAAAAATAAAAAAGGAAATAAAGGCTTTGCTCAGAGCCAGACTTTCAGAGAAGCCCAGCGGTTCACAGAGCGCTGGCCCCGTTTGAAAATCTGGCTTCAGTCATGGCTACTGAGCCCTTACAAGTTTCCTCTTCAGAGGAGGAGAGACTCGATGGGACTCGGGCGTGGTGGGAGGCTGACAAACCCTCACCAAAGACATTTGTAACATGTGGGGCCTGGGAAGCAACATGAAGAGACAGCCAAGAGCCCTGAGGAGCTGGAGAGGAAGAAGCTGCACGTGGTCTCTCAGAATCCAGGTCTGACGGGCTTCTCCTCCCTCCCCTCCTTCCCTTTGTAGCTGTTTCCTGCACAGACAGTTTCTGTAGGCATTTCCTGGGAAGGCTGCGCAGCTGAAGCTGCATTTTAAAAATTTGTTTTTTAAACAGGGCTTTTCAAAGTTAAAGAGTGCATGTGTGGAGCACGGAAGTGTAATATGGAGGCAACTTTATCTGCAGAGACAGAGCGTAAGCAAGTTACAGCCAGCTCTAACAGACTCTACATCAAATCACACCATCACTTAAAACACACAGTGGCAAAAGCTGCCTGCCTGGAGCCACCCCACTCCAGCTTTCCAGGGCTCTGCTCCATCATTCCATGCTTTTTCCCTGGCGTGTGAAGCAAAGTCCACAGCAAGGAAAACAGGTGCCTCTGGCCACCTCCTGGCCCTGAGTTGTGACAGTGCTGCTGCTGTCATCACCCTGTGCTTCCACAGCCCTCCCCTCTCCATCCACCTGCCTGCTCTGGTCTTTTCCACGATGCTGGGAGCATTTTGGAGCAGGAATGGTGTGTTTTACATGACTGTGTAGCAGTTTTGTAAAGGGGCCCTGTTTCCTGGCTGAGGGCTCTGAGCACTCCTGTATCTGCACCTGCATTGGACATTTACAATTCCCTGCCTTGGGATTAGATAGTGTGGGGCTGTTTTCCCTCCTCTTTGGCTACAGGGAGGCTTGGCAACAGCCTCCAGTGGGGATGTGTTCACCCTGCCATGGCTGCACTGCCTGTGGCAAAGCCCTGAGAAGGGTTCCCTTCGTGGGATGATTTTAGGGTAGACACACACAGCTCTGAGGAATCCTTGCTCCTGCCCCACAGGATGAGGAGACACTGGGACACCATCACCAGGGCCATCTAATTACTATAAATAATGGCAGCTGCAAGTAGAGACATCAAACAGCTTCGGCTCTGCCCCATTTCTCTTGGCTCCACAGATGAACAAAACTAGGGTCGTATTTGACAATTTTAGTGCCAAGGCAAGGCAAGGCAGGTCTGGAACAGAAAAAGATCCCTCTTGACCATCCAGTGTCCTGTATGCATACTGCTTCCTGAGGGCCAGGCACGGGGAAGGAGCTTCAGAGGATCTGAAGTCTGTGAGGACCCCACATAAGAACTGATGCCAGGTTGGCTCAAAGGATGCAGCCGAGACCTGCCAGCTAATTATTTCATTACTTCTTTCAAATAACTGACTCAGCCAGGCATGATCACACCCAGCTGTGACACCTGTAACTGATACGACGCAGAGAACAGGATGAATATCCCCAGATAAGATCCAGGGATGGCACTCCTGCTGCTCTCCCTGATCGAGCCTCTCAAGACAAGTGAAAACACAGAGCAGCAGCCCAGGTTGAGATGCCCATGGGCGAATTAAACAGAGGGAGTGTCCTGGCAAGAACCTTGGCAGATGAACATGTCCTAAGAACACCCAGGAACCAGCACGGACAGGAACCACCCTGTCCTGAGCTATCTCAGAAATCACAGTGTGCTGAGTGGTCCTCAGCCCCACGTGGGCTCTGGTCCAACCCTTCCTCCCCATCCCAGAGCCAGCAAGTGCCCAGTGAGCCTCATTCCCCTTAACTCTGGCAAACCTCAGCACCAGGAACATGGAGCCGCCTCCAGAGCTGCCACCCTCAAAACCCCAACATACAGAATGTGTTTCAGAATAAAAGCAGTTCGAGCGGTGTCAGCTCTGCCTGTGTTTGTTTCTATGGAAAATTGCTACTTTAATGTGAGTCATGGGAGTAATTAGGGGATAAATAGCAGCACTGCAGTTCATCAACACGCTGGTGCCATTGCAAAAGCGAAGGGAAGCGTTCGCATTCCTACAGAGACACAAATCCAGCCAGGGTGCTGGCAAAATAACTGCTCCCATCCTCTGGGCTTTGGCAGTCTCTTCTCGTCCAAGTCAGGCTGGTGCCGATCAGGAATAGCCCCACTGACGTGATTTACCAGAGAATCTGTGAGGTTGGTTCAATTTAAAGCAGGACACACAAGACAGGGACCAGTGCAGGAACCCAACCTCATAGAAGGGGGCAAGCTCAGATGGCTGTTGTTTGTTAAACTTGACAGTAAAGAAAAACATATTGCACCTTTGCTGATTTCTCTCTCTCTCTTTTTTTTTTTTTCCTTTCCTTTTTCCTTCAGGATATGCTGAACAAAAGGAAGAGCTTGCAGATGTTCCCTGTAAAAGCACTGAGTGAACGTGCAACTGTGCCAGTGCTGTCCTACCCCTCCCTGTGGGATCACCAGGGATGAGCTGGAGCAGGGGAAAGACAACACAGGAGTGAGGGGCTGAGCTGTGCTTGAGCAGGGGGTCTGCAGCCTGAGGGAGCTGAATCTGATGTGGAAGGCAAGAGCAAGGGGAGCAAGAAGGATCCAGTGATGCTTTTGAGATAGTCTCTGATGCCTGACATGCCCTGAGATGATATTTCTCTGAAGGCAAAGAGAGCAATGCAGCAGGGCAGGTAACAGAGCATGGAGGTGAGCGGGGAGCTGTTGATGGCAGTGCTGTGCTGCTGCAAACCAGGCCAGCACAGATGGAGTTTGCAGGTGGAATGGCTCTTGGACGGGGCATTGGCAGAGGGAGTCTCTCTCCTGGACATTCAGCTAAACCAGCAACTTTCCAGGCCGGCCCAAAGATTTTAGCCAGTGGGCTTTCCTTTTCCAGGAAAACATTTACTAGAACCCCTTGGAGCTTCTGGACACACCTCCCTGACACAAAGGAGCACCGCTGGGGCATGGCCCTTAAATGTGGCTCCAGACTGGTGGTGCTCAGCAGCCTGTACTGCCCTGGAAGAGATGCCTGCAGCCTTCATTCCTTCTGCCCAGCAAGATCCAGCACCACCAGCCCCTCTGGGCTGCTGGGGGAGCACTGGCAGCCGTTTTGGAGGGGGATCCCAGGAAAGACTTGAAGAGTTGTGAGTGCCAGGAATGCTCCATATTTGCACCTGTCCATGTGGAAAGACACTTTCTCAGCTGAAATCCATACTGTGGCCCTTTCCTTTATATTCCTTTCTCTTTAGTCTTTGCAGACAATTTCGAGCAGTGCAGTTTTCCACTCTAATAAGCAATTTAAATGCTAAAGGGCAGCTCCTCTGCTGAAGGCAACTGAAGCCAAGGGAGCTGTGACAGTTTATGCCAGCTGAAGCTTTGCCTTTAAGTAAATGTTTTAAACTTTCCACTAAGGAGACTAAAATAAGCCATAGCATGAAACATTAAGAGCAAAGAATGAACTCTGGAGACCAGAGGGATTTGGGAAATGAAATGAGATCCATCTTGCTGGCACATTTTTCCCCCTTGTCTATTTTTGGAATTTAAAAAATTCCCCCAGATTTGTCTTTTACAAACCAGCCTTTTGTTCGGGGAGCAGCACTGAGCAGCCTCTGGATTCAGGCAGAGCAGGTGAGCTTTGGCAAGACAACATGCAAAACACAGGGCTGGAAACTATTAATATCTCTTACTGCTGGAGTTGGGGAGAGTTTGGCACAGGGGCTGTTTGTTTTCTTTAACAGGCTTTTCAGCTGCGCAACGTGCAACCAAATACAAGATTTCTAGTTAAGAGAGCAAGTTGTGATCGACCCAGCTCTCCTCCAGGGCGATGTGATCCTGCCACGACCAAGGCTTTACTCAGGGATGGCAGATGGGTTTGACCATGAGGCTGCACTCTGTGTGTTCATGGCTGGGTGGGAGCAGCCTGGTTCTGCTCACTGGACTCGAGGCAGACTCAGGAAACCTGGGCTCCAACTCCTGGCTGTGGGATTAACTTTCGAGGGGACCTCAGCCTGTCACTTAAAGCCCAATTCTCCTGTTGGCTTGCAACCTACATTTTCCACTGACTTTAAATGGAGCAGGGGATCTTTGTTGCCTATGAAAACTGAGCCTCCAAACATTTCACTCTCCCCATGTCTAAAACAAGGAGAATATTTTGAGATCAGTGGATAAGAACACCTGGGAGCGTTAATACCTACGTACCCTGCCAAGATACCGGGAGATTAAGCAAATATTTTGAGGGCTGTAAGATCTTATGAAGCAGGTATGGGGCTGTTTAGTATATCCAGGATATCATTTTCTCCTTCCTTTTATTTTTTTTCCACAAATGGAAGAACTCAGGCAGAGAGAGGGACTACTGAGACTCATGGAGGGAGTCTGAAAAAAAGAGAGCACATCTAAAGGTGCCCTAAGATTTGGCCTGAATGTCACCAAAGAAGACACAGCTGAAAAAGTAAATAATTTTGGGACTGCTTTGTCTGGCTGCACAGAATACAACTCCAAACAGGATGACATGAAGCTGATAAGGGTTCAGAAAAGATTTGCCCTGTAGTGGAGACTCCATCCCCTCAGTTTGGGGTAGTACACATTAAGGAAGACAATAGACTAACTGGAGCTGTGTGCAAAGAGAATAAAATGGATGATAAAGAGGTTTTGAAAACATGACCTGCAAAGAAAGGTGGAAGGAAGGGAATTTGTTTAGTCTAGGAGAGAGAAGAATGAGGGGAACATGATAATAATTTTCCGACATTTGCAAAAGGGATAGCAACTGTTCTCCAGAACCCTGGGAGGGCAAGAAGAAATCAACTTAATTTATAGTCAGGAAGTTTTAGGCAGGACTGTAAGAAAAGCTGAGTAAAGAGAAAGCTCTAGGATGGGCTACCTAGAGAAATAGGGAATGTCCATCCTGGAGGGCCTTCAAAGCTGGCAGATCATGGTATAAATAATCTAATACAGACTCTGACTCAGGTAATGCAGCCTTAAGAGGATGCACCTCTGTCTATTCTACCTCTCACCTTCTGTGTCTGAAGAGTAAAAATAGCAACTTTATGTATAATTTTACACTCCTAATCACTGGCCTAAGTCACTGCTCTCCCAGCCCTGTCTCCTGGCAGCATGGGAAATCGATTCTGCTGCACTGCATGATGGAGAAAGTTCCAGATCCACTCCCCTGCAAAGCACAGCCTCCTCCCAGGCTGAATGTGGAAATGCTAGAATGGCAGAAACTCAGAGGGCTCTGAATCTTGTGATTGCTCCTGGTGGAGTTGTTTGGAAATGAGAAGAGGATTTGCAGGAAGTGCTGTTCTTCCCTGTCCAAAGGATCCTGTCCTCCAGTCTCCTGATGGAAAGAAGTAGCAGCAGGTTGGCCGCTCTTAAGATGAGAGCTGGTTGTGTGGCACTGCTGCATAACAAAACTTTTGGGATCTCTAGATAAGAATAATGATAATAATCCCAATCTTGTAGACACAGCCTTGCTCTCTTCTGCGAGGCTGTGCACAGCCAGCTTCTTTGTTGGCTCCAGAGGTCTGCTCTACACCAGTGTGAATTAGGATATTCCCAGGATGGGATTCACAGTTTCGTGACAGCAGACAGCAGTGCAGGGCTGCAGGAATTCGATGCAGCACCACCCTGGTTAATTCACTGGAGACTGCCTGGCTGTTCTGCTCTGCTGGCCAGGAGGGCTTGTGTGTCTGGGCCTCACTACAGGGATGCCCTGTGTTAGTTCCTCTTCCATTTTTCACTTTTTTTTCTTTTTCTTTTTGCCTAGGAAACCTCTTGTTAGGCAGGACTGAACGTCCTTGAAAGCACCAGTTATAACAAACAACCAGGGGCAGATCTCAGGCGAACGCTGTGCGAGTCAGAGGTCACAGCTGGAAGTGGTTTTAGGGGAAATTCAAAATTACTGTCAAAAGCAGTTCTCTCTCATTTTAATTGTAATTGGTTAATCTCATTTTATTTGCCTTGCGGCTGTGGCTGTGAAGCTTAGGAAGCTCTCAGGGCCCCTGCTCTGCTCTCAGTTACCCTGGGAGCAATTCTGGAGACTTCAGCAAAGTTGCTTTGGGTCTATCCCTTGTGCCACAGAGACCAGAGGCCATTGCTTGGAAAAGTCCTTGGCAAGGAAGGAAGGAAGGAAGGAAGGAATGTGGCGGAGGGTTGTTCCTTTTTCAGAAATGAAAGCAGACAAACGGCATTCACTGATTTGACCTTCCTCGTGGCCCCTCTGTTGAGCTTCAGGGAGCTCAGGGACAGGATGGGTTTGTGCATGTCACTCCTTTCATCCTCTCTGGAGCTGGAGGAGGGGAGGGACAGGCAGGGCTACAGCTGGTACAGGTATTCTGGGAAGGGGTGAACACAGTGCCAGGACAGTATCAGCTGAGGATGTACTCATCATATTTGGGACACAGAAAGTCAGTGGGAGCACTCTGCTCCTGTAGGCACAAAATGCACCATGCACAGAGCTACGGGCAAGTTCTCCACTGAGAGGTTAAACCTCTCCCTGAGGTACACCCACAGCACCAGGGCAGTGCTTGTCCAGTGGCATCCCATCAAACTGCAGAGCGCACAGTCAGCAAACCCCTCGGGATGAGCAAGACACTGCTGCAAATATGGGCAATCTGTAAACAAGCTGTGTGGTGCCTGCTGAGCAGTTTGGCACAGACCTGATCAAACACGTCAAGCAGCGTGTCCAAGGCCCCTGTCTCCCCACCCTCCCCTCGGCACACGCGTGCAGTCGCATGGAATTTGCTGTTTTGACTTGCAGGGAAGTCAAAAAGCTGTCGAACAGCGATCGCATCTAGCGCCACTCATCATCACCATCAATTGTTCTCCAAATGAAACAGGCCACGTCGCCAAGCAAAATGCTTGGGAAGATATTTTTCCACTGGACACGCATCCAAAATAAATACAGGAAAATCTCCTTCTCCAAGCACTTTTCCTGATTACTTTTCATTTGAATCATTAGTAAACCCAAGATACGCACACAATAGCACAAGACTGATGAAAACCCACTTCAACATCGTGCCCCATTTTTTTCCCAGAGATTAATCCTCTTTGTTACTCTCAGAGAAAAACATCCCTTCAGCCTTTCCAAAGCCAAAAGGATGTGCACATCTTCACATACGCATCCCTTGCTAGATGGATGCTTTTTGCAGCTGGTCATTTCAGCCGTGATGAATGCCCTGGTGGGTTCTTGCCACGGTCTGTATAAGCCCACATTTACTGTTGTCTGCCCTAATATGCCAGTTCTGATGGGATCCTGTTGCTGCAGCTTTGGGATTTTGCTTCAAGGTAGCACGAAGGTCCACCCTTTTGACTAAATCTCATCCCATATAGATTCCAAGTTTACTGTCTTGGTGTGCCATGAATTGGTGCAGGGAAGGAACCCCATAACTCTGGGAAGATTGAAAATAATCCCACATTTCCACGGATCTCTACCTGTGCTGAGATTACAACCAGGGCAAAGGCACAAGGAAAGGAGAGCTTGGAACAACAACCATGGCTTTCCCTCACTGCTGCAGTCCAAGAGCTCTGAGCACCCATCCCTTCTCTGAACCGCTCAGTGTCACTTCAGGAAGGGCCCTCCAGGCTCACAGAGCAAGACGTGCTCATCGAGGCCAGAGCTCAGTTTTGCCAAGATGTGAATCCAAACCACACACAGGCTGTTCAGCTTCAGCAGGTCCCACCCAAATGGCCCAGGTTCACTCAAACCTTAACCCGAGACCCAGCCCAGGCTCTGTGAACAAGACCAACTCTCTTTTTCTCTTTGCCCAAATCCCTGCCTGCAGCAGATGTCCTGGAGAGCCTGGCTTGCAGTTGGAGACCATAATAAAACTCATGAAACATTCACTCAACCCCGGTAACCCAGAGATGGGAAAGGCAAATTACAGACCTCTAGTCCCTGGCTTTCGTGTGCTGGCATTGCAGTGAATGTGCTAAGCACTGTGGACAAGAAATGTTCTGGTATGCAAGAGAGCCTTCCAGCCAATTGCTTTTACTTGGTGCATTTTCTAATCCAGTCCCATCTCTGCTCTTTTCCCCCGTTCCAGTGTGACAAGACAGATCACTCTGGGCTATGGTGCAAGCAGGTGGGACTCCAGGGATTTCATCAGACTCCATCCTAGACCTGGCATACCAGATCCAGGCTGGTTACTTACTTCTATGCAAAGCAGTGGGCAGCCCAGGGCCCCATCTGGGGATGACTGCACAAAAATGGAAGCCATTCCTTTCAGTTTATTCTGACCTGGGCATGCAGTCCAGCCCCACTCCTTTTAGCAGTGAGGGTAAGAGTGTTTTGACATGAAACATGCCAGAAGCTGAAGTAGGATTGTACCACTGCTTAGAGAATCAGCATTTCCAGCATCTCCAGTCTTAATTCCTAATGTAATTCACTTTGCCTTGCCTTGGAATGCTTCCTTTATGAGAACCCTTGGCTTATTTCTAATAAGGCCTCTGTCCAGTTGTGAGAGCAGCCCATGGTTCAGGGTCCTCCCTCAGCTGTCGTGCTCGTCCCTGGGATGACTTGGAGCTGGTGGCCTGGCAGGCACATGTGCTGCAGTGTCACAGCCCAGGAGGCACCAAACCAGAGTGCTGTGCCAAGGGGGCTGTGCTCTCTGGAATGCTCTGTATGTGCTGGAAGTGCCTGGAGTGAAAGGGGCTCCATCCCCTGTGAAGGCAGAGTCACAATCTCTGCCTGAAAAGAAAACCCCAGAGCTGCTGGTGACCACAGCCCTTCAGGGGAGACACTGGTGTGTGTATTTGGCACAGCTGTGCCCGTCCCTCCTGCTCTGCTGTACCAGCCTAATTGTAAACCAGCACTCCCAGTGAGGCGATGCTGTGGCAGCCCCTTGGCCAGCCTTGGGTCCATGGTACAAGATGACAGGGACCTGGCAGACAACTGAGATGCTTTCAGAGAAATGCCACCCCCCAGCAGCCCTCAAACCTCCCAGCCCCAAGACTTTCTTCTGTGCAAATACATGATGTTTACTTGCATAGCCTGAATTTTGGGCTAAGGTTCCCCCCCCTTCTCGCTCCACAGCTCACTGCTGACATTTTAAGAGCAGTGATCCTGATCTCACATGATAAGCTAAATCCAAACCTCCTGAGGCTGCAGCCCGGAGAGCAAACAGCTCTGTCTTTCACCACTGGGAAGCTGGGACTCTGGAATAAGCCTTCTGGGTGCACCAGAGCTGTGCTGAACTATGCAACAGCTACAGCACAACCAAGAGCCTTCCCCCCCAACTCACAGCCCCCAGCCAGGCCGCAGGCATTGTTCAGACTCTGTCTCACAAGCAGGGCTCACAGTGATGGATTATGTTTCCCTAAAAGGCTGAGGGAAGAGGCACCAACCATGGCAGGGACTGTGGTTGGTAGGAACTGGTCATGGCTGCAAAGCAGGAGGTGGAGGGAGGAGGGGCTGGAGCTGCATTGTGCTGCTTCGTTAGGGCTGACACCCCGACAAACCAGAGCTTTGGAACAAATCTGACTTTGTGTTTCCTCCTCCTTCCCACCCTCAACCCAGCGCATTTCTCACAGAACAAAAATCCTGTCTCTTGCCCAGCTCCACTGCCAGAGCACTAATCCTTAGGCTGTGGTGGTGGATTAAGTCTCGGGCCCCGAGAAAGCTCTTCCAAGGCACAGCGAAGATTTTGTTTGTCAGGGTCTAACCCATGTGCAGTTCACAGCTGCCATGGTTGGGAAACTGTGCCTTTTCTTTTCCTTTCCTTTCAAGCAGCCCATATGAAGGAAAGAGCAGGGCTGTTCCGAGAGACTACTCCTAATGGTCTGAAAATAAACCCAGTATTTTTCTTGGCTTGTAGAGAAAATTGGTTACCTTGATTTCAGACAGTAATGAAGACTGCAGATATGAGAGTTGCATAGGCTCTGTTACACAGACCTTCACAAAGGGTTTTTATCCTTCTTTCCATTCTATACCCAAAACTCTGCCTGGTATAGCCAAGGACCTCCAATAGCTTGTTGGGAAAAGGAGCTTTATCAAAGGTGCTAACGTTGTGAGCTACCTTTTATTCTTTGCCACACTGACAAAAGGTTAATCAAACAGAGCTGGCATTTCATCAAGGCCAGCACTGGAAATTAGGGACAGAGGTGCCATTAAAAATAACCAGATGCATGTGCTTCTATCCCTGACACACCGGTCTTGAAATATCTCCCTCTTGGGCTGTACAGCTTCCAAGGAATAGCAGGAAATTGCAATTGTTACACTGGCCAGAGAATGGATTTAATTTGTACTGTTTTATCCTCCCTGTTGGAAACTATCCTCTCTTTTCTTCCACGCCAGCTAAAAAGAAAGAAAAAAATCCAGCAAACCCAACACATTTCTGTATGAAGCCTTCCATGCAGTTGGATCACAGCCTACTGTAAGGCCTGTGTGCTTCCCCTGTCAAAGGTATGGATTGCTTTCCTTCTGCAGGGTTTCTTGCAACACGTCCACACAGGTCATTCTACAGGCAAATTTACAGCAGCTTAATTAAAGATAGTTTGAAAACCACTGGTTGGTCAGTTCAGCTGGTACACAAAGCTGATGCAAGGTGTGTAGGTGTAAAGTTGCTACAGAAAGTTGTTTCTTGGGGTGAGAAAGAGCTGGTTAAAGGGGTCAAGCACAGGCTCACTGGCCATGGCAGGGGAAATCCAGGTGATTAAACAGTGTGCAAAGGGAGAATTGACTTTTTGGATACAGAGGAGAAAAGAGGCTGCAGTAGAGGTGACAAATCAAACTTCCAAGGAGCGATTGTCCAAGCAGAGGCTCCAGAGCCTTGGCTGGTTTGGATTAGTTGCAGGCATCAGAGTCTTACTAAGGCAACCACATTGTGCAAGCTCAGAGAAGGAGCTGGGCAAGTTACGAGCATGTGCACAATGGTGAGGTTGCTTCAGCTGAAGGGCAATGACTTGTTGAGCAACCATAATTCAAGTCATTTGATCTCATGTCTGTACAAGAGACAGGTTTGCATTCGTCAAAGTCACCTGTTTGCCTAATAAAAGAGGTGCAACTCTGGGCTATGCAGGTGGAACCAGCCTTTGGAAGGACAGGTTGCTGGCCTGGACAGACGACAAAGAAAAGAGCTGAGGCTTTACCAGGGTTGAGCAACAATAGACAATTTTTTTAAAAGATGAATTTTGTAGTCTTGTGACATCACAGCAGGAATATATTTGGCTCTGTTAAAGCTGGAAAGATGATTGCAGTGATTGAGTTACAGGGGCTTAATGAATTACTGCTCGTCAGCTGAGCTGTGGAACTGACTCTGCTGTTGGATGCACAAAGTGCAATTCGTTCGCTCACGGCTAATTTGAGGCACAGTGAGGCATAATGTGGTTACCCAGAGCAGAAGCTGGCCTGAACCCATAGGATAAAAATCCCTTAGCTTTCAAAAAGTACCTAGTCCTGTAATTGGCTCTGGTGGGATGGCTTTAACAGCTTATCTGGCTCCAGAGCACAGTGATCCCAAAGCTCTCATGAGGGCTGAGGGTGGTTCCGAACTTGGAGATGTGCGGTCCCGTCCCAGCCAAGCTCTGAACCCCTATGGACAGCACAGTCCCTAGATCTGCCCCAGAAATGGTTCATTACTGGCTCAGGAGGGAGGCATTGTAAGAAGGTGTTAACAGCACAAACCTGGGAGGTCTAAAGGAGGTCAGGGAGGAGGACAGCAGCTCTGCAGTGAGGCCAGGGGAAAGCACTGGAGCTGTTCTGCTCCAGTGCTCCAACCCCGAGGTGATCTGGCTGGAAGCAGATGAAAGGCGGCTGGCGAGGCCCGGTGAATCACTTCTGTTGGGAGCCATTCCCTCTCTCAGCAGGGACTGCAGCCAAGAGCTGAAGTGACTCACGACAGCAGCATGGGCTGAGGATGAGACAGAGGATGGCACAGCCCTAATCAATGCCTGTCATGGGGCCAGATAGCATCAGGCCTGATAGCACCTCTGGGGCAGGAGAACTGCAGCAGCAGCAGCATTCTTGGTGGGGCTGCCATTGCCAGTGCCGTTGGCTCATTTCTTGAAAAGACTTTCTGGCCATTTCTTCTGCCTCCTAAAGCTTTATTTTCTCTTCTCTAGACAGGAACAAGAGCTTCCAGAAAACCCACCTCTCCATCTGCCTTCAGCCCTATCCTGTCAATGCAGAGTGTTAAAAGAGGGAGGACGTGAAGGGGAAAAGGGAGCAGAGAGGAGGAGTGAGAATGTGAAGCAAAGGAGGGAGCAGAACTTACAGGGGAGAGTGCAGTGTGGCAGGGGGCAGACTGCTAGGTTGGGATCTGTGCACTGTCACTGAGCACTGAAATCAGGTGGTGATGCAGAAAAGGAGTGAGAGGATGGGTGGGAAGAGAGAGGAGAGCACAGGTCCAGCAGCACGGACGAGCAGGGAGATGGCTGTGGCTACAAGGCAATTAAGTCTGACCAGGCAATCAAGCCTGATTAAGCTGTGCCACCAACTGTGGCTTAAAGCTCACAGGGCCACCACGAGGGGATGCAAGCACAGATGGGGGCTCTGGCTGCTGTCTGTGTGATCTCTCCTGGGGCTCCACACAGCCTGCTAGAACGCTCAGAAATCCCGCACACCTTTATAGCGGTCTGGACAAAATTTACAGCAAGAAAAAGAGGCCCAGGGAAACCTGTTTGCATGGTAGGTCCACACAAAGAACAGTTAATCCTGGGCTTTGCTACCTGTCACAGTGCATTACACTCCCCTGCAGCTGACCCCCGCCGTGGAGCAGAGCTGCTTTCCCCAGCAGCAGGGCTGCAGTCACAGATCTGTGTTTGTGTTCAGGAGGGCTCTTACCAAGACATCAGACAAATGGGGAGCTCTGGGAGGTGGGGCGGAGAGCAGGCAACTGTCAAACCCTTTTATAGCAGGTCCCACAGGAATTTGTTTTCCTCCTATTTTTAAGTTGAAAAGGATCGAGTTTCACTGCAGGAAATAGTTCTCCTCCTCCCTCCCACCCACCTTTCTTTTTTCTACAGCACATTGGAAGAGCAGTCTGCTGTCTGCCTCAGGTTTCCAAGAATCAGGCAAACTGGAACTGGAGCACTTGTTATCTGCAGCCAGGGAAGCAGAGGGAGAGAGGCTGGGGAAGAGGTGCTCCTGTCTGCAAATGCTCAAATCCTTAGAGTGCCTGTACTGATGAGACACACCCTTCTCTATCCCTATTGATCAGGCTGAGGTTGTAATTAGGGTCTCTGAAGAGGTTTCTGTGAAGCCTCTAAAGACAGGATATTCATATCCATGGAAGCTGCCCTGCCTTCTTCCCCAGTAGAGCAATGTCACAGGAAATCTTGGGGAAGGAGTGCAGGGACCTGCCCTCAAGGAATCTCTTCCGCACTGTACCACTTGCAGAGGTGAACGTTTGCAACAGCACTCAAATGCGGGCCCAACTCTGCATTCCTTTTAGAAACCAACACATTCAGTCAGTGCAATGCCCTGAGAACCTCACGTGCCCCAGCTCTGTGAACATCACAGCACAGGTTCCTGGACACTGACAAACCTGTGCCTTGTTGCAGATGCCAAACGTGCAGCCCTGCGTGGGGGCTCCGGCCAAGATGCACTGAGGCCGCCAGACTCAAACCTGCAGTTCAATTCCCAGCCTATCACCTAGGATTTAGAGCAGGGGTCTGGCCAATGAACAGCCTGTTGGACACTTAGCTACGTTTTGATCTTCAGAATTCACAGCCCAGCGATTGCTCCCCCTGTCCCTCCCCATGCTGCTGATACCGATCAGTTGTGTTCACCAGGCACACACACGCCCTTCCTGCACGGGCGAGGCCTCATTTCTCCCGTTCCCTTGCAGTGACAGAACAGACAATGCCTCTTTTGTAGGTGCTTCTACATGCCTGGTGGAAAACCTATTGGAGACCAGTGCAGTTATATCAATAATCTCCTGTTTATTATTCCTCCTGGCATGGGATTTGCCATTCCCTCTCTCGCACAGGCAATGTTTTCCATTCATCTTGTCTCAGCCAGTTGTTTGCTCGTTTGCAGCGGGGGGCTTCAGAAGAGACAAAGCTACAATTGATGGGAAACAGAAGGCCAGGCTGCTGCCAAAAGGGGGGTTTTCCTGAGGGATAGCCATGGTCTTAGAAATGGTTATTACAATCTCTTTCAACAGTGGTTCTGCACACCTGTTAAAAAAAGGCCTTGCCTTTGCTTTCACTGGACCTTGTCTTTCAGATGGCCTTTGTTGGGCACCTGTTACTCAAACACTTTTTAGGTTCACATCCTTCCAAGACCACCAGTATTGGGGAAATAGTAAATATATCTGCTCTTATTACTTCTATCAGAAGAGCACAGAATAACCACGTGCATGCGTTATATCACAAAATAGGAGAGGTCATTTCAAATCTAACCAAGTCCTTGGTGTTTGCTCTGCTATAGAGAATCAGAAACACCCTCTCCATTCATGCTAACCCTGTTCTGGCAGACATGGCCACTGCTCTAGACCTGGGTGTGTTCCATGGACATAAAACTTGAATGGGGCTGAATCTTTCAGTTTTTAATAAGTCAAAGGTCACAATGAGAGTTGCAGCAGTAAAGTTGTTGATGTGACCGGCCTTCTGCAAAATCACAGAATCACAGAACATGCTGAGTTGGAAGGGACCCACAAGGATCAAGTCCAACCCCTGGCCCAGCACAGGACCATCCCCAAGAGTCACACCACGTGCCTGAGAGTTCTGCTATTATTAGAGCCACAGTCCCTTCCCTTCTCAGTCACAGGGGGGCAAGTAGGATGCTTTGCTCTGCAGTTCATATGGTGGAAACTTGGAGTCCTGAAAACTGAGCAAGACACACAGGACAAACTAAGGAGATCAGATTTGAGTTTGCAAAACAAACCCAGCTGGTAGAGGGAAGATGTGGATTAGACCAGACACAGAGTGAGAGTTCAGCTGGGGAACAGACCACAGCTATCCTGGAGGAAGAAAGAACTTTTCCAGACCTCTCTTCCCAACACTTTCACTGCAAAACCTCACAGGTTCTGACCTAGAACTGCCCTCTTCCTCCTCCACTCCTGCATGGACTGGCTGTCTGGGACATTATCTCAGCTCTGCTCAGATCCCATTAGGTTCTCTCTGCCTGCACCTCCCAGGCTCTGGGAACAGATATCTCTGAGGCAGAAGATTGTGGTTATTTCAGTTCCTTCCCTTTTGTCCACCTTCAGGAACAAGCAGTGGCTCCTAGCTGGAGCCCTCACCAGGGAAAGACCAAAGTCATTGCTGTTCAGACACTACAAGTCCTGGACTCTTATTAGTAGAACAATATTGCTGCCTCACACAGGGATTTACTCCGGTAAATCCACACACAATCAAGAGCTGCTTGGCAAGATTCACATCCCAGGAGCACAGAGGCAGTTCCTTCCTCACCCCCCGGGCCCTCCAAAAAAGCTGGAGAGGTGCTGCAGTCAAACCCTTTGTATTTCACATGGAACACTCTTTGCTCTGCCTTCCACAGAAACGGGCACAGGACCTGGTGCAGCCCAGCCACCAGCAGGCCAGGGGCTCCCCCCACTTCAGAGGGCCAGGAAAGCCATGCACATATGGAAAGAGGCCCTGGGATGAAAGTGAAGAATTTAGCAAGTTAGAGAAGAGAAAGAACAGGAAACGCTGCTGCTGGCTAAAAGTGTCTTCATTCAGAAGTTATTACTTTGTAAACATAGCTCCTGCTCCTACTTTATTTTTAACCCTTGGCATCACAGAAGAGCTGTAAATATGGATAGTGATTATGCCAAAGTCTGAGGAAGGTGCAGCCTGCCCTAAAGTGTGGGCTGGCACCTCCAATGTGCAGAACAAGAATGTGCTGTTCCTCCACACAGGTCTTTTACATTTCAAGCCAAACAGAGGGAACAAATGCCCACAGACCTTGTTATTGTCAGGAGAGGCTGACAGGACCTCATCTCCATGCCTACAGGCCCAGAATGTCTTTCCATGAGCGCTTCCAGCACGCAAACCGCAAAAGAACATTTTCATCCTTGGAACACCACTGTGGCAGGAGACCATCCCGAGGAGGGACGTCCAGGCTGGGCTCACAGCACTGTCCAACCCCAAGAGCAGTGTGCTTTTCTTCTGGATGCAGGATAAGGTAGGCAGTGAGGGCCTAGATCCTCCCTCCAATTCAACCTTCAGAGCATCCACACAGTTCAGTGTTGCTTGAACCAAAGGCCCAGCCTTGCAGGGGGAATGGGATACCCATGGGATGTGTCCAGGCGCTTTGGAGCAATTCTGAAGTTTACCACCAGGCAGCTCATGGGTAAGAACACACCTGTAAATACCATGGCCAGGAAAAATGGGCTTCTGTGTGGCTGCGTGCGTGCAGTAGGTTCACACTGATAGTGCTGTCTGGATTTGCAACTGTCTAGACAATGGGAAAATTAGCATCATGAAACTGGATAGTTTTGTGAAACACTCGGCCAAATATCTGGGAAATATTTTTGTAATGGTTTTCCTCAGAGGGAGAGATGAGGCTGAGCCTGTCCATTAGAGATGCAGCTCTTTTGTCTTGTGTTCTGGTGAGGGATAGAGGGGTTTTACTGAGCCCGCCGGGCCTCTCATCTGCCATCCTTTGCAGCCAGATGCCGGTGCTACTGTGGAGGAAAATAAGCCCACAGCACAGGCATGGCAAATGTGCTTTCCCTAGGCTGGAGCTGCTGCTTTTCTGGCATGGAAAAGGAATTTCATCCCAAGAGCTAGAGGCTAAGACTGCATGAACAGTGGTTTACCTCTGGAGACAAACAACTCGAGACCAGTGCCTCCCCAGCCTGCAGTAAAGTCCAAAGGATTTCTAGGCTGTGGAGTAAGAGCTCACAGAGAGCAAACAAAACTCATTCTGAGCCTCTTGCTTGGAGCCCCAAGCACAAAGCTTAGAAATGCACAGGGATCTCTCCTCCTCTCACCCAGGACAAGAGGATGCAGCAGCCAGGATTGTGCTTGTAGTTGAGGCTGGTAAATGCTTTGTCTCCATGGCCTCTGAGAAAGCCCCTCTGCAGAACTGTAAGGCCCAGTTCTACAGGGTTGTGCTTGCTCCCATAACAACCCTAGAGGCTCTGGTCCAGTGAAAGCAGAGGGAGGCAGGACATGCTTTTCCTTGGATGACAGGTAAATAAGATTCTTGTAGCACCTTCATCCTACAAGGCAACTGGAACAAGCTCAGACCTCGGTGGTCCTTGGGAGTCCCTAAGCAAAAGTAAGCAGCCTGTGGCAGCTGAGCCCTTCTCAGAAAGGCACCAGTGCCCAAAGGGGAGGGTGCCAGATCCAGATGATTGGAAGGAACAATATACAGTTGATAAAAGGAAAAAAAAAAAGGCAGCTCCAAAGCACATGCTCTGTTAATGGCTCAGGATGATACATCAACACACTGTTTCTCTGAAAAGTTTCAAAAAAGACCAGACAACAGGCACCTCATCTTTTTAGAGCAGAGATGTTATCTAGCCCTGGAAGGGAAGAGCTGTCAATTCATCTAAGGACAGCAGAGTTTAAGTAGCAGCTCAATATTATTGATGATTGTCAGCCAGGAACCTTTGGCTTGGTTTAGCTTGTGGGAAACCTTGAAAAACTGCTCCAAGCTTTCAGTGGATGTGTTAGGGAAATAAACAGATTAATATTTGCAACCCTACACAGATTCCAGGAAAATGTGGTGCTTAGACTGGGGGCTTCTCCCCATGAACAGCAGCAGAGGCTTTTGTTCAGTGTCAACAATGACAACCAATGGGCTGGATGCAAAACACAGAAGGGCTTCTAATGCAGAAGCTGAGATGCCTTGGCTCAGTTTTACAGAGAACTTGCATTTTCATCTGTGAGGGACTGTGTGATGCTTCTGGACACTGTTCAGCAACAGCTGAAAGAGTCTCCTGGAACAAGGCTGTGTTGTGGCATGGAATTTTCAGAACAAGGGACCTGCTAATCCAAGGAAGATGTCTAGTGAGGGAGGTGGTTCTGGTAACAGCCAGAGACACACTGATGGTAACTGGAAAGTGCCAGAAGAACAAGTTCTTGCTGGGATATGGGCAACTTGGCTGACTAGGGCTTGAAGCCGATGCCCTTCTGCAGTGCACTCACAGGAGGGAACTTAAAGAGAAGCCAGAGCAGGAGACGGAGCTGGCAACCTTTTCTGTGCTGAGAAGAAGAGACCTGTGGCAGGGGGACACTGCTGATCCACAGCCAACGAGGTAACTCTTCAAAATACAGTGCAACATGCAGGAAACAACTGACACATGTTGTATTTTCAACCAGGTCTCCATGTGCCCCATAGGAGACATGGGTCATAGAAACAGGTGTCCCTCTCTGGCAGGGCACAGCTGACCAAGATGAAACCAGTCATCAAGGGGCTCAGAATGGGTGCACTGAGCTGGCCCGTTTTAAGGAGGTGGTGACTGTTTGGCCTGTGTGCTTAAATGCCTCAAAACCACTAGCCACTTTGGGGAAAAAGCTCTCAGCTCCTTCACTAGCCCTGATTTTTGATAAGGTGGCCCAATATGGTGAGACAGATGATGCAGAGCAGCACCGTAAGAAACACATCCTGGATGCAGAAGCTTGGCCAGAACCAAAACTGGTAAATACAGTCTAGTGCTGAATTGGTTTGCAGTATTTGGGATTGGCTCAATGGTCCCAAAGCCAATACTGACCAAAGTGAAACCTTTTATTTGTGTTTTCTTGACAGAAGAATAAAGAAGTTGCTACAACAACAAAAACTCCCAGGGAAAGGGTAGACAAAGATTAGCCCTGTGAGCTCAGGATTTTAAAAAGCAGGGCAGTTTTGCTCTGGAGATACTGCAGAAGCAGTTCAGAGAAATAAAAGTCTCTGTCCCCATTTTATGTCAGAGGAAGACAGTAATTAATACCCTTCAGACATATAGAAAGAATTTCCTACCTATGGCAAAATAACAGCACCAAAAAGTTAATATTTTTGTGCTGCAGATCCTGTTGTTTGACTTCCCTGAGCTATTTCCTTGTTCCCATCCATCACAGCCTTCACTGGATAATTCTCCCCCCCTCCAGTTTTTGTGGAAGTAATCTTTTGAGTTTTGTGAAGTTGATCTTGGCTCATGGCACACATCCCACATCTGTTTTCCTAGGCCTTACCGTCTGACTCTGAAGGATTGCATTTTAACTTCATCCCCCCACCGCTACTGTCAAGTTTTAAACCAAAACTAAAGCACTCCCACCACCCCCACGGCGCACCTGATGTCTGGGAAGGCACATGTCCCCTCACCTCCTGGTACTGAGTAGTGAGAGGTTACTGTAAGAATGTTGACTGCTTATTTATTATTCTTGAAGATGATCCGGTGTGAACTGACAGCCTAGGTTAAATACAATTATTCTGTACGAGTGAGTTTTCAAAGCTCTCCTTTTGGTTCTTATCCAAGATCCTTAAAAGCACATCATTAAGGATAAGCATTCACACAGAGCACTGGGATGTGACACATTCTTAAACTTGTCATGTTGGTTTTGCTACCTTTTGAAATCAGAAGGGAGAGAAGCTGCCCATCCTTTTCACTTTCCCAAATTAAAACTTTTAAAACTCCCCACCCTCTCTGAAAACATAAGCTCTTGGCTTCTCAGCACCTCGTTGAATTTTAATAAAGGCAAATGGAAGAGAAAAATGCTGAGTTCAGTAAGACAATACCAACATTTGAGATAGGATATGGTCAAGCAAGAGCATGTCTGTTGGGTATGTAGCCAGGAAAGCTCTGCTGGACTTCTGGAGATTCATGACCTTCAGTTAGATTTGGTTAGATATGTCTGGGCTGGATATGCTTCCTACCATTCTGCATCTGTTAATACAGTTAATAAATACTTCTGCCAGCATCATCTTTCCTGTGGTATTTTGCTCGTTCTAATTCTGCTACTAGGCAGAACTCAGAAATGCAGGAATGGGAAAGTCAGAGGGGAGGGGTTTGTCCTAAATGCAAAACACTAAATCCAACAGAAAACATGAAGGTCATGGGGTTAACAGCAACTCCATGCCAGGGTAACCCCCTTTCCCCGGCCCAGCTCTGAGCATTGCAGAGTTCTGACCATCTCTGCATGGTTTTAACCCAAGAGCAGGATGGCTACAGAGCTGAAATGGGACACACATCAAAAAAGGAAGAAAGAAAAAAAGAAAAAAAGAAGGAAGTGAAGGGAAATGTTCAATGCTGCTAGTTGGTAATTATTCTGAAGAACCAACAACGAGGGAAATAGCTTTCACAGGGGCACATCACCATGATTTGGAAAAAAGGTAGAAGCTTTTAAACTCTTGCACAGTTCTCTGGTTGCAATTAGGAAATGTTAGCTCAGTCAGGCACGGAGAGCAGGGAGTGCTTCCTTGCCAATGTCCGAGTCTTGTTTTGTCTCTGATAATTCCACATTCTGCTTTTAAGAGACAGCTCATGTTTGAGGTTACTGTGTGAATATATAAGGCTAAATGCTGTCCTGGCATATTCTGACCCTTCAAAAAAAAAAAAAAAAAAAAAAGGAAATCTGCAGATTGCATTTGGATGCATTTTAGTACAGCATAACACATCAGGCCTCCCTGCTCCAGAGCTCCTTGTGACTCCTTGCAGCAGGTGGCCCTTGAGGTCAGGAGAGCTCCAAGCCACACTGCTGCTGTTTCAGACTGTTCTGCTCCATCTTACTCCTCCCTCTTGAACTTCTTATAGTCAGTCCTTTTCCCTGCACCCTAAATAAAGATCCTTGAGAATGTAGGCACATCCCAGAACAACCAAAAGACTCCAGAACTCCAGACTTTGGAAAAATCAGGTGCAAAACGAGGGCAACACATTCACAATGATCACCTGAGCACAGCACTACCCAAAATACCAAAAGCAAGAAAGTTGAACATTGCTTTTTTAAACTACGGATGGGCCACATTAACCACAAAGGAAACCCAAGAGCTCATGTCTGGGAGTAATAAAAACCATTTTCATAACATGCACGGTGCTCTCAGTGCTAGCAGGAGGTGCTGGGGACCTCCTTTGTCAGTGGGAGTGCAAACACAGAAGCTCTCTCCCTAAAGAGGCCTGGAAGCACTTCCTCAGGGAAGAAGGTGAGTCACTGCCCCATCACAGGTACCATTTCAGCTTGCACAGAGTCAACCCCGTTGCAACACGAGTGCCCTAAGTGCTGGTACAGCCACTGAGCACAGAGCAACATCACAGGCTGAAAGCTGCACAGCATCAATCAAGTGCTGATGGCTAACCAGGAGAACTTAAAGCCACCCCACAAATCATACTCATTCATCCACTGTGCCTCCCCCTTTTTTGCTTCAGAGGACGACGTGGCTAAGAATGGAGACATCAGTGCAGTACCAGGATCACCCAAAGCCACGTCCTCACACGCTGTTGCCACGTGTCACATGAACCTTCCCCTTCAACATAAGTAATAAGGGCCTGTGTTTTTTGGACCAAGGGGAGCATGGCTGAGATTCTTCCCTTGCTGACACACACACCACAGTGTTAAGCTGTGGCAGGCACCAGAAGCGACAAATGTAAAGTCAAAAGCATTATAACCTAAGGAAGGGCTGGAGAAACCTAAACTGAGATGTCATAATAACATAAGCCAGAATTCATTACCCCTTGTAACCAAAAAAAACCTATTGATATGCCAGTTTCCACCCATAAATAGCTATAGTTGAGGGTCTGAGTTTATAAAACGTTGAACGACTTACCATATGTTGCGCTGGATGGTTTTGGTCGGACGTCCACAAAGGATCTGTTAGACAGCAATTTCTCCTGTTGAGACAAAAACTCGGAGGTAAAAACTGCCTTGCCAAGCCCAGAAGATAAGAACAAAGACACATTGTTTTAAATCACAGGGGACCAGAGTGTGCTGGAACGCGTAAGGAACAAAGCAAATACAGACTCTTGGGGTGTTTAGACTACAGCCTGTCTGCCTCTCTCCAAGATGGGTTGAATGAAAAAGCAATTTACAGAGTTCAGGATTATTGCAGGCATGCCAGAGAGTCCCAGCTGCACAGCGAGTTGTTCACCCCAGGAAGGCCAGCCCAGTTCCAGGTAAAGGTCCCAGGTGTTCACTAGGCGATGAGGAGGTGGGGGGTTGCACAGCGTGGTAGGAAGGGCCTGGCTCACCACACGGGCCCTTGATCCTGGTTCCCCCATCTCCTGTGCTCATCCCAAGCCTCTTGGCAAATGGGTCCCACTGCATTTTCTGCCTTTATCTAGTGTAGCTTTACCCCTGAAGATGTGGTGGGGAAGGGCATGGCCAGCAGGAAATACCCCAGGTTTTCTCTGGCTCTCTCTCTCTGCCAGGGATTTGCTTAGTTCCTGTGTGCCCTGAGCACCTCATTTCCCACAGAAATAGGTCTGATATCCAGACTGTAATTGCCTGGACCAGATTCCATAAGGTGGAGGTGTGTAAAGAGCATGGATAAACAGTTCAGACACTACAGAGTGTCCATGCTGTTTGCCAGATTGATTAATCCTGTTTCCCTCTGTGGGAGAGGTGGGTTGTCTTTGTCACAGAGGACTCCAGAGTCTGATTTGGAGAAGAGCCAAGGGTGGCCATGAAGCTGAGAAAATGGATTTTGGCACAAGCTTTTTCACTGTGTACAGCGATGGAGGTCAGCAGAAGCTCTTAGGAATTACAGTGAAGTCCTCCTTCCCCAAGAAGTCTCCAGCATTTTGATCACTGGGAAGTGCCCTCAGGATATTTGCCAAGCTTGTTAAAAACAAACATGAGGAAAGTCCTTGAGGCAGGACCCCCAGCTCTCAGACAGCTCTGCCTCACCAGCTCCTGAAGGTCTCAACCCAGCAGTTAAAAGGCAGGAGGGGAGCAAACAGCAATTGCTTTGTGTGACACGGAGGGCTGAGGAAATCCGAAAGACGAATTATTCAAAATAAAAAAGCAGTGCAAAAACAGATTAGGAAACTACTGTGCCGTGACTATTAATGAAGCGATAGAAAATATCAATCACTCCCAGGCCTCTGAAGCTTGCTGTGAGAGAAGAATTAGGAGATTTTATGTTCCAAGTACCAGGAAACCACAGGGCCCTGGTGCCTAGTTTTCAAAAGAACACTGAATCACAGGGAGGAAAGCAGAGTGCTGCAAAGAGCCAAGGGCAGAGTTTAAAAATAGCAGCTTTCAGTTTTGCTGCTTTTTTCTTCTTCTTAAGTGCCTGGATATAGGATCATGTCAGAGGGTGGATAAAGAGAGCAGACCAGCCCCCGTGGAGAGGGAAGTGTTCCTGAATGCAGTACTGCCAGTCAGGGTTGTGGGCTGTTCATTCTGTGCTCCAGCTCTTCCCCTCAAAGGCACCAGGCTCTCCTGATCTTCCTGTCCATGCAATCCAAGAGAAAAGCACTGGGGGAGTGGGGGCTGGGCAGCTCAACAAGCCCATCAGTGTGTGCAAAGCCAGTGCAGATGAGCAAATCCAGGGGCTGAATGTGTGACCAAGCCTGAACCATCCCCTTCTGGACACACACAGGGCCAATTTCCCGTGGCATTAAGGACACTTCTGAAATGCTGTGCAAGGAATGGGATTTATTGACATGTTTATGCTGATGTGTGCAGGGAGAAACCACGTGTGGCAGATGTGCTGAATCAACTGAAAGGATATCTGAGTTCTGATGCTGCTCAAATTTCTCCAGCCCCTCAGACTGCACTATGCATGACTTGAAAAACCACCAGACCAAAATCACAGCACCTGTCACAGTAACTACATAGAGAAGGATGTTGGTACTTTAGATAGGAAGAGGAGACCTGGAAGTATCTCCTGACATGGACAGTGATGTTTTAGGTCATGCAGTGAAGCAACAGTGATGTTTTTAAGGCAGAAAATGGGCAGGGTCTGCAGGAAGAAATGTGATCTTCTCATCCAAATGGATTGAAGACCAGATATGTCTTTAAGTAGCTGATCTTAGAAGGCAAAGCTCCTTCCTTGCAGAGAGGCAGGATGCCCCCTTGGGCCCTTGCTTTGTCTGTGGAAAGAGAAGAAAGGCACAGCTGATGCTCTGGATAAGGCTGTCTGCATCTGACTCTCCGGGGAAGTCTGCTGTGCCTTCTGACTCACTGCTCAGAGGATGCTTTCAGCTCTATAGAGGAATAACTCGGGTAATAAGGGCAGCCAGTGCAGGGAGCCACATAAAATCCCTTTCCCCAATTAAACAAGCAGACACACAAACCCTTTTCCCCAGCCAGCTCAGGGACAAAACAGTCGAGTTTTTCACTGCTATAAGCTGTGATTGAAATGGAGGGTGGGGGAAGAGAAACACTGGCTCTGTCACTTGGTTAATAGAGTACACAAATCACTTAAACTGCTACCAGAGTTCTGGGAGATTGACCTGTGGCAAGTTCAGTTTCTCCTGTCACTAGCAAGGGCTTCTGGGCTCTAGTGTAGAGAACAACCAATTATCACACAAATTATGCAGCATTCACTATTCAAATACAGTTTAAAAGTAAAAATCCAGTACTGATAACACTTTAACTCTACAAATATGCAGAAGAATCCTGAACATCTGGAATCTGAAGTATTTCCTTGTAAAGAAGTTTCCACTGGAATGTCATCTGTTCTTGCTGTTATTTGAGATAGATTGCTGACACAACCAACTGGACTCCAGTGACCTGTGTGGCACAGAGCTTTTCATTCCTGTGGCTCATAAAATGGCCTAAGAACCCACTAGTGCCACAGACCACTGTAATTGCCTTGTCACGTGCAGTTGTCAAGCAGTAAACTTTAAAAAAGCTGCTTGCATGGAGATAAAGAGCCCCACGTGTCCTAGAGATGCTCCAAGAGACACCCAAAGTAACTCCCTCCTGCTGCCTTTCAAAAGGACCAAGCCAGAATGCACTAGGAGACCTGAAAGCTTTTATTATGTGAGAAAGTCTTTAAGGCACAACCTCAGTTCCAGGTCATCCTCCCATTTAGCCTTGCAGGTCCAAAAAGCCCCTGCAGCCCAGCTGGCCTGGGATTTTTCCCTTGCTCAGCTCTCAGTGGAGATTACTGACTGCTGACAAAAGCAGTGTAGAAATGTCCTATAGTGCAGCCCTAATGGTACAAGAGCTCTCACCAAATTGCCACTCCAGGGACTTTCTTGTAGTTTCTGCACCTATAAAAGACGGACTGGCACATGGACAAACTCATGCCAATACAGGGAGCAGTTCAGAGCAGGAGCAGGACTTGATTCAATATTCCCCTCTGTTAAATGTAGATGTAGCAGCAGATTGGAAAAACAGGTGGCTTTTCCTCTGAGAAAAATATATACCAGGGAGCATTCTAAAAGGCCAGGGCCAAGATGAATTAACCTGACCAACTGCAGTAAACTCACTATAAAGTACAGGAAATATGAAGCAGTGCATTTTCTCATTTGTGGCTGGGAAGACAAATTTGCCATCGAGCTTCTCTTGGAGAGCAGTAGTGGAGGGCTCAATGCTGCATCATCATCTACCACTGCACCCTCCTAGCACAGATCCCAGGACTTCCTTGTGCTTTGTAGCCCTCAGCAGTTGTAAATTACCAACAAATACACATATTCGAGCCAGGGCAATTTTCTGTTTTTCATCTGGGAGACTTCAAAAAGTTTCACAAAGGCCAAAATGAAAAAGGCATTTGGATGTTTCCTAGACAAAACCTTGTTGTTTCCATTCTGCAGGAAGTGCTGACACTTTGAAGACAACCAAGCAACCACAGACACTGAGAAATGGTGCAAGACATCTCCGAGGTTGTCTTTGCCAGTGCTTTGACCTCGCCACAGCGACCAGACAGGGCTTGCTGGAAAGCTCTCAATGCTTGGGAAAATAGTGGCACCACTCTACCATCTCTCATCCAGAGCAACGCACGAACACGTTGTACTTCTGGAACAATTCCGGCCCTTGGCTGCATTTTGGGGCTAAAAATGCAGACAGTAGTGTAGGGGGCACAGGAGAAGAGCAGAGGAAAGCTGGTGGTAATGATGGATGCTATTTTTTCCAGAGTCTAACATGGCTGATACAAGGAACAAGCCATACATCATGCTCATGCTTCTCAGATATGCCCTGGATGGAAATCCTGATGGAATTCTGTAGCCCTTAGTGCTGGCTGCAGAGTGGGATTTCTTGGTGTTTTAGAGACCAGCGATATAAAGCTGTTTCTGATGGAGTGACACTGTTAAGATACATTATGACACAGCAGCAGAAAACAGAGTCTCTGGCACAAGTAGAAACATAACAGTTTTCCAAGAACTATGTCCCTTTACAGAGAGGATGTGGCTGTGAACATGCACTTTGTTATGACAGCAAAAAAAAAAGCCACCATCTCCTAACACCTCCACTGCAAACATTTGTGCAATCTAATACTTTGCAAGCCCAGGGCAAGATGTTGCATGTTTAGAAATCCTGAGGCAGAAAGGAAAAAGGCCTTTCAAGGAAGTGGCACTTACATTTTCCTTGCAACTTCTCCGTGTATCTGAATTACAACCAAGGGCTAATCTGAAGTAGCCTGAGTATTATAATCAGAGATCCTCCAGAAGCAATCCTACTGAAGTTACAGATTTTTGTAGGAGTTCAGGTTTGATCAAAGTCCTGGTGCCAAACTACTAGCTCTGGCATTTTCTGTGACAAATATAAGGCGATATGGAAGAACTAGACATCTCAAATTTCCTTTCTCTGCATCAACCACCTTACCCAAGACATTTAAAATACCCTTAGCAAACAGAAAAGCTCCAGTGGAACCCTGTTAAGAACAAATTTGCATTGAAAGCAAAGACATGAGTGTCCAGCAGAGGAAATCAGCTCAGTCATGTTTTGATGCATGAGAATTCTCCCATCACAGCCTGGTCCCAGGATAACCAGTGGCACAATCCTTTTTGTAATAGGCCCAGTGGTTTGGATCATATTAATGCCAGTAGATACTTGACCTGGCTGTCTTGCCAGCTCCCAGGTTCATGCTTTCATCCTTTGTTCATTAGATATTTGAAGCAACAGTATCTCATTCCTCACCTGATTTCAAGAAAAAAAGTCCCCTTGAGAAGCTTTCTCTGTTCTCTTCCCAGTTACACTTCCAGCTGGTTTTTGCCTTTGCATTACAAGTTCTGGGCAAATCCAGATCAACTTTGAAAATAACCCCCTACCATTTTAAAATACCTTTCACTCTGGTTTTAGATGGAATTTTGAAACTTTCCAATAAAATACTGGTGATTGGCCAGGGAAATCCTACAAATCATCCTGTTTCTATCCCTGGATTGGATGAGCAGTTCAAGCATAAATTTGCCAGGTGATGCAAACCGTGTTTTCCACATTCAGATTAGTTCTCTGCTACCAGCAACTCACCAGCAGTAAAATTGGCTATAAAACTCCATCATCAGGTATCCTGGGAGCCAAATCCCTGAGATCTTAAACAAAGTGACTGCCTATTGCCTGGGCCTGCAGAACAAGAGCAAATTCCTGCAAGGAGCTCACTTCATCATCCCTGCACTGGAGGGGCTGGAGCAGCAAGGCAGCTCCTGCCCTTCAGGAGCTTGAGATCTAAACCAGGCAAAGCAGAGAACAGTCCTGAGCTGCCTTTTCCTATGCAGGAATATTTCAGATGAATAAAGCTGCAGGTTTTGGCAGGCAGCATCCAGCTCCCAACAATTTGCTTTGTATCCAGACTGTTTAAAAGATACCAGGGTGAATTCTTCCCATTGATTTTTCTTTGGGAAGAATCCCTGGTCTTTGATTTAGCTCAGTTTTTTGACTGCACATAATAACTCTGCCAGACAAACCTCCATCCAAAGGAACAGCATTACCTCTTGCAGGTCCTTTGGGACCTACAGTAATGTCAGTGGAGCTCAGGCACCTTGTGCTCTTGTTTCTCTTCCAGGACCACATGGCCACCATAATCCAAATGGGAAACAACACTGTACACACACTCAGGAGCAAGGCTGAGTTACCCCAGTTATGACATGACGTCAGCACGGCCCACACCTGTACTCCTGACACGGTCTGGAGCCCGTGAGCCTCCCCCAGGAACCCAGAACAGTTGCTCTTGTCTAATTTCTGCCTCAATTTTGCCGGGGAATTTTCCCTCTGCACCTCAGGTGGAACAATATTTTAAGCAAATACTGATGATTGAAGGGGCAAGTTAAGGGAAGGCATCCAGTAGCTGGGAATCGGGTCCATTACACTGTATTAAATATTAAGCTCAGTGTAGTAAGCCAGACAATTGCATACTGAATTAATAATGTTATTTATTCCATTTAGTGCAGTATGGAGGACACTTAATCATTGCAGCATTTTATATCAGAGCTGGCATAAACAGCTCTGCTCTAAGAGTATTTTATGGAAAACACAAAGATGGATTGAGTAGCTGGAAGCAAAGAGAGTGCAAATGTGTGAAATGTGGCAGATTTGGTAATAATAAAGTTATATGGCCTTGATTGTTCATTTGGATACTAATGCTCCAGCAACACTTTGCCTTAAGAAAGCATAAGCAAGTCCCCAAAGATAAACTCGGGCTGGAAGTTGTGTAGGATCTGGAGGAACTTAACTTCTTTTCTTTTTGTAAAAGAGTTATAAATTTTAAAGCAAAGCCCAGGAGTGTCTGCTCAACCAAAACAAGAAAATGTCATGGGGAATTCTGAAGCTCTTTTTTTTTTGTACAATATAGATAAAATAATAAAAAATCTGAAGATGAAAAAAATATACTGATACAACTGTCTGAAAGCAGGTTTGTTGTTTTCTTTTTTAAACCCAGAGTGGTCAATTATTTTTCCAGACTTCAACACTGAAAATGAAAAGAATTTTTGCAGGAAGTTTCAGCAGTAGGAACCTTACCTTTCGAAATATAGGAATAAAAATATTAAGGAGCTACAATAGGACACCTAAGGTATCTCCTCTCATTATCCTTTCATTTTTATACTTCCTAATTTTGGGTTGATTGTCATCTTTTATAGCATAGGAAGAAATGGCTCCCCAGGCATCCTGCAAAAATCAGCATTTTCCCCCATCACTCAGCAGGAACACTGTATCATTCCTTAGGTATGTTTCTCAACCTTAATCACCTCCAATTGCTGTGGGTTCTAAAATTCACTCTACTGAAGAAAGAAATAACAGGTCTGCCATTTCCTGCAGCTCTGATTTTTGCACCTTTCACAGAACAGTTTCATTGACTTCACAGGAGCCTATCTGGATTTACACCTGTGCGAAAACAAGGCAAGAAAACCTGACCCTTGGTGTGGAATATCAAGTTCATAAATGCGTTTTGTGTCTCCAAGAATCTCCCCATCTACAAAGGTGAACAGCTGTTGCTATTAATCAGACAGTCTGAACCAGCCATTAGGACTTCATCCAGATGATCCGTTAAAAATATACAAGGGCAACGTTTTGGAAATAAAAAATCTACCCTCTTGTCCTCAGGGACACCTTCTGTTAGAGAAAAATCTCATAATTCAAGGCTAAAATTAGTTCTCTTTAATGCTTTTTCAGGAGAGCCGTGATACTCCAGAGTAACATCGCCTCGAAAAGGCCTGTTAGATGACTTAAGGGATCCCAAACATCTGGTAATTTGGTAAATACTGCACTGGAGACATCTAACATCTTTTTCAACTTCTCCGTGGGTGTAACTCTTTGCTATTAGCTGGAATGGCTGTATCTGGTTCGGCTCCCATCGACCGTTTGCTCTGTTTGAATAGGAAACACTTGCTAAAGTGTGGAAACAGCTGGCAGAGCTGGCTGGGTATGAACAAAACACGCTCTTGTTTCTGACCACAGACTGGCCTTTAAGTTCCGACTGCGATTGCCAAGGGCTCTTCTTGGCTTTCTGGATGAGAGAAGGTCACCCAAGATGTACGAGCTGGCTGTGCTGAGGGTTGGTTCTTGGACCATAACACTCGCTGTCAGGGAGATAAAGCTTGGTGTGAGTATTGGGGACCAGGATGAGCAACCCCATTTTATTAGCTGGGAAACTGAGGCACAGGGAGATTAAATTGTTGGCCTCTGGACATTTCTCAGTGAGAGAGAGAGACCCATCCTCTTCCTGAAGGAAATGCCAACACGCAAGTCTCATCTACGCAGCACTCAGCAAGCAGAGCAAGGCTGCTGGGCTGAACCTCCTGCTCTTGGGGATGGTGTTCACACAGATCCCTGTGCTCCAGGGTCACTCTGACACCCAGCTTCCTTGGAGTGCCAGGAAGCCCTCATCATCTCCTGCTCATTAGTAACTCCCAGCTCCTTGAGTACATAGCACTTCTTCTGCTCTCACACATATGAAGAGCATAAAATGTAGCTCCAAGGGGCAAGAGGGTTGGTTAGCCCTGCACTGACCACTGAGGGATCACCTGTTCCCTAAGCAGCAGTTTCCTCCACCTTCATCAGGTCCCTGCGTAGTCCTGAAGGGAAAGGCAAGTCATGTATCACTGCTCTGTTAGGAATTGTCGTTTGTCTTCCTAAGGGTGCTGGAGACTTAGACAGAACACTGGCAAACCAATGAAGAAACACAGACAGAGCTCTGCCTTGAACCCCCAGTCACACAGAGTAACAAGCTCAGCTTCTTTCACTCAATTCCTTATGCTCTTCTGAGACCATGAAAGGAACTTTATGATATGCTGGAAGGGATGAAGTAGTAACTATCAAAAACTAGACTGAAGTAACCAAGAGCCTGCATTATTTTCTCTTTGATGTATACTTATGTAAATTCAAATAAATATGCTTAAATGCAACCTGTCTTCAATTCTAGCAGAGCTTATTAAATCTATTTAAGTGAGACAAGCTAGGCTCCATGGAATGCCAGGAACTCCCCTGACATTTGCCTTCCTACTTAATGTGATACTCTATGATTACACATACCAGAGCCTTTCATTCAGGCATTTTAATTTACAAATACTTTTTACATTTTTTAACGCCCCTGTGGACAGGCATTAAGAGTCCACCTTATTCCAGAGTAATCAACTGAGGTGCAGGGAGGCAGCCTGTTTTGCTCCAGATCACGCACTGAAATACTAGCAGAGTTTGGAAAACTCCTTCCATGCCACTCAGAAACACCATTTCCATTAACAGCAGACACGTTCTCTTAATGCTGGGCCAAACACTCCAAGCAGAGATCAAGCTGAGGAGCAAACAGGCCATAGGATGCAAATAGAGAACTGACCTCCCACACCAGGCACAGAGGGGACACCAACCACTCCTCCTTTGCCAAGGTCACTTACCAAGCAAGTGCTGCTCCCTCTGTGGTGCAAATCTGCCAGACATTTCTTCCACATCTCTTCCCAGAGGCAAGTATCTGCTAGGGGGGAAAAAGGAATTGCTAAATCAAATAAACTCAGTCTTTTTTTTTTTTTTTAATCAGACACGATACAACAACCTGCACACTTCCACACAGTCCTGACTCCTCAGAGGACTGGCAACCCATTGCTCAGGCTCCTCTTTTCTTGTTAGGTCTTGTTGTCTCTGGAATTTTTAATGCCCTTTAATAATGAATTGCATCTCTCACAGTCCCAGAGATGAGGACTGGTTAAGTCCAGTCTTTAGGGCTGGCTGAGCTTAGAGAAGCCTGCCCAGCCTAAATAGTACCAAGAAGTACAGGTTCCAGTGGGACTCTTACCACAGGGCACCAACTCCTGCTGGGCCTCTAGATAATCTCCATCACCCCCTGAACACTCAGAAACACTTCAGCTATTGATTGTTGGCCTTAAAAGCAATACCTAAGAAGAGAATTCCCTTCAAACCCACGTTTTTAAACAAAGAACACACAGACAAGTACCTTCTACGCAGGAGCTCAGCTCCCACTGACACCTTTGCCTCACACCTGCAGGACGTGAGCCCTTGGGTGGAGCACAGGGTGCTCTGAGAGCCTGATAACACCTTGTGTCAGGCTGCTGCCAAGAGCTTCAGGTGACACAGACTTTAGATGAAGGGCAAAACCTCTCCTTGGCACAAACTCGAGACACACTGCACATCCCAAACCAAGCTGTGTCTGTGTTTCTTCACGTGTTCTTTGTAATTAAACACCACAGGCAGCCCCTGCCCTCCCTGGGTATGGAGAGCAACCCCAGCTTTGCACTGGAATTACCCAGGAGAGGCTGGTCAAGAGGCCTCTCTGGAGAGGTCAAATTCAGGTAAATGAGCCCCACCTGTGCTGCTTGAGGGTCTCAGAGCACCGACAGCCCCCAGGTGTTAGAAACAAACCAACCACCCTGGCTTTGTTCGGGTTTTGTAGTGAGAGGGTGACGTGGCTGCAGAAAGGACAGAAGATAAAACCCAAGGTGCAAGTTGCATCTGTAGGAAGTGACCTGGCAGCAGTGAGAGCTGGGAGATAAAGCTGCCCTGGGGATGGCTGGGAATGAACCTTGCACCAGCATTTTTGTTTGCAGGCCTGTTCCTTGCAATGGAATAAACTCTAAACTGGCCATCCCTCTGTGTAAATAAAGGGATTTGTCATAAAGCTAACAGATCCTGCTCTGAAGTAGTTCCTCAGAATATGAAGTGACAATGAGGTGCCTAAGAGAGTAACTTTCCCACTGCCTGGGAAAAACCACTCCTAGGATGGCAACTTCACAGCTGTGATTGATACAGGCTTTGGAAAGAAACAGGGACCTGTGTATGGTCTGCACAAGGAGAACAAAGACAACAAATAAAACTAAGGTATTTTTGTGTCTTACCCTCAATTATCAGCTTAAAGGTAAATTGCTGGAATAGTTTCAGACAACCATTTGCTCTGTGGGAATCTCATACACGCCTGGCAAACAGGGAGCCATAAGCTGGTGCTTGGGGTGTTTTGCCCACCCAGGAGATCATCCTGGCAGGTTGGGTCCATTGTGCATTCCCACAAACTCTTCAGGTGCCGCTCTCTGGCCGCCCCATCACTGCAAAAAGTGATTGGGACTTTTTTTTTTTAAATGCTCTTTTTCACATGCTTTTACAGTTGTATTGTGCCCAAAAGGTTAGAGCAGAGAAACATGAGCCTGTGGCCTCCAAAACCCTGGGGCTCCACAGGAGTTTTGCAGTTCATTTACACTGAGTCAGGATTTGCTGCCAGGTTTGAACCCCCAGTGCCTCCCAGTGCTCCCCTTCTGGACACACAGCTTTCTCCTGCCATTTCCCCCATCCTTTCCCGTGGGCTTGTGAGAACAAAGCAGCTCATGTTTGACAATTGCTCCACACAGAATCATTAGGTGTGATCACAGAGTCCAGTGATGGAAACCACTTACCCAGTGGGTCATTTTCCTGACCCAGCCTGCCAGCTTCCTCTGTTACTGACTGCAGTGATTTGGGTGGAAAACGGCTGCCACTTTTTACAAGCTATTCTTATAAAATCAGAGTTAGGAGGGACAGAGAACAAACAAGCCCAGTTCATGAAGAAATACACTGACAGCTCTTCCCCCCTCCTGTCACTTCACTGAGGCCAGGGCTGAGGGTGGACTCATCCATCCAGGGGAAAACAAGGCTTCCTTCAAACCCTCTTTTATTTACTCCAGTCAGCTGTGCCGAGTGTATCGATTCAATCACCTATTTCCTTAACCATAAAACCAGATGTGCGCCGTCACGGCCCATCTACAGGGACCAAATCCGTGCCATTTAGAAAATGCAGAATAAAAATAAAAAAATCCCAGGAAAGCTGATATATGCTGATGTTTGGAGCTCTCAGAGTTTCCTAGGTAAATTGCTTTTCTTTCGAGTCCCATTTATTTTTGTTACCTCCAAAGAAATGCTGTTTTAGCCGCATTTCTTGGAAACAGTGGTGAGATCTAATGGGTTGTTGCTGATGTGAATTCTCAGGGTGGAGGATAGAGGGAATGTAGTATTATCTGTGCTTCTGGGCATCAGCAACTTCGGCATGCCGTGTGGTACAGTGCATGTCATTCCTTGCACAGGCAATTAATTACCTTGGTCCCTAATGAGCAGAACTGTTCAGCTTAAAAAACCCAGCCCTTTGGACTTAGGTTAACCCTGGGCAACTGGGTATATCTGTGAATTGGGGAGGCTGTACTGCTTAGATTTACTCTTTTTCTTCTCAGGCCATGTTCTGTTGTTTTCCTCTGTACTTCTTTTGGACACTGCCACTTGAGGCGGGTCACTGCACCAGTTCCTCCTTGCAAAGAGTCACCCAGAAATGTGGTCCGGCTTCATCTTGGCGTTGTGCACCAGCTACCAGGTCTGCAGGTCACCTATTTCCCAACTGAGCCTAAGGAGGAAAGAACTGAGCCCATGGAGGATGGTGAGGAGTTATCCACCTGCTGGGTCATTCCTCCACCTCCAAGCATGATGCAGGTGGGCTCCACACAGCCCAGCAGCCTGTGGAGCCTGCAGTGTGCTGCTCTTGCTGGGATGCAGGCTCAGGGCAAGCAAACATCTGCGCTGTGGGAGGCCGTGGCCCATCTGAGCCTGCAGCTACAGAGAGGAGCCTTTGTGCAGGAGAGGGGGGGCTTTGTCTGCTGGAGGGTTCTTTCAGCAATGCAGCTGTAACGTGCTGCATGCCAGATTGTAGACATTCCTGGGGCAGCCTTCCAGAATGTGAATAAACTTGGGATATATGTATAAACAGCATATAGTGTGGGCTCTGAGAGGCCTGGAGATAGCATGGCATTGCCTTTGTACATGTAGAGCCTGAAGGGATGTCCCTGAGCCCAAATGTCCCCTTCAATTCCAGTATCCACATGTGCTGATCATTTCTTGCTCTATACTGGAGATCTTATCTCAGAATGTCACACCTCTCCAATGCACAAAGGCTCGTTCCCATCCCATTGTCCCTTGGCTGCCTGCACAATATAACAGAGCTGTGAAACACCACAAATGTGAACAGGGAGGCAATGGGGACACGAGACTGGGCTGTGCTACTCAAGAAAGCCTGTGTAGGCTGCAGAGTCTCTGAGCTGGTCCATCCTGTGGTCCCAGTCACAAGGGCAGAGTCACAAGTGATTCTCTGCAGAGGGAAGAGTTACTTTAGAAAATGAACGATTCAAATTCAGGAATTGCTGAATAGCATTCAGGCAATATTAGCATATCCTAATGCCTAAACAGCATCTGTCCAATGGACATATCAGCTCTGTGTCCCATCCTGTGCCATTTAACACTGCCTGGAAAAAAAACACAGAGGGGAAATAAGGCATCACAGACAACAAATACTCAAGAGAGACAAAATGTGAACCCACCTCCAACACCTGAGTACTCTCAGTCTTTGGGGAAAAATGTCTTGCCCTGTGGATGTGGTTTCCTCTGGTGCAAGGCCCCTCAGAAGAGTCAGGGGGGGGTCTTTCTGTTGATACAATCATAATGCCTTCGTGTAATTGAGCACCACTAATTAAAACCATAAGTAAGAGAATATTTTCCAAAATCAACTTGCTATTTTTCCTGTCTTAAGAGAGTTTTCTGACTTCTGATGAGCGGAGCTCTGTGTGGGCATGGGCACGCACATAAATTAGTCTAGAGGTGCCTTGTGCCCCTGTCATAACTGTCATAGACGCAGAGAGAAATAAGTCAAGAGGAACAACAAAGTCTGGAAATTCACCAGCCGAACTCTGGCTTTGAAAGGAGGAAAATGTTGCATGTGCTGTTCTGCTCCTGACCTGTACCTTACACTGCACTATTTTGTGTGTTGTTCTTTCTCTTCCCTAGAGAAGACAGAAACCAGATCTTAAAACGTTCGCAATGAATTTTCAAATCAATAACACGTGAGACTTTGTCTAAAAGATAAAGTTGTTGTAAAAATCAATGTCAGAGAGAGCGCTTTGCCCAATTCAATTATACTTGTTCCTCTCAAATTGACAGAAGAAAAAAAAAAAAGAAAAGACAAAAGAAAAAACCCTAAAATATGTGGGCTTATTTCAAGCCCAATGAATATTCCTTGGACTAACATCCCAATTTTGTAAATGTTCTCAGGGCTTCTTAAGCCAGCTCCCCTCAAGGGGTCATAATTAGCTCTAAATAGGGTTACCTTGTTTCAGGATCAGTCCAATGTCAAGCAATGTTTCTGCCTGTGTCCACAATTCTAAAATAAAGTTGTCTCCATTAAATAGCATGAAGGCTTCCCAGAAATGGGAACCATACGTCAAAATTTAAACACAAATAAGTGTGATTAGACATGGCAGCTGTCTAGAAAATATTTAGCTATTTCACTGAGTTTTGGGCAAAATAAGAATGATTGTACCTATTCCAATAAGTGCAGAACCAGAAAGGCTCCCACATTACCCTCTGCTTCTCAAGGCAGGCTTCATTTTAAGATGGATCCCAAAGAAAAAGAAAACAGCAAGATAAAAGTATAAACAGCTGTGCTTCTGCTGGCTTAGCTGGAGACATCAAGGAGCTCGTGAATCACTCACACCAAGAATATCCATGTAGTGTAGAGCACTCAGCCAGACTGCTGAATCCAGGCCACTGTGGGAAGGGCTGAATGGAACAGCAAAATCCCAAGACATGGGACTGTCCTGGTATCCAGGTATAATGTCCAGTCCTTGCCAACAGACTGTCAATAATCTTCCCATGGCTGAAAGAAAACAACTAGGAAGTAAATACCAACACCAGTAATTCACGTGCAAAGCCAAACTCTGACTGACCCTCTCTTCTCTTGTGTCAGAGAAACCTCTTGTAAATATACCCCAAATACAAAATCAGTTACAGAAATACCCTGGAAATCTGTACTTGGTTATCTTGAAACTAAAACACGCCAGGAATTTGGGTAAGTTTTTGCTTACAGACTATCATTACTGGCACTTGATCAGATACAGATAAGTTAGGTTTCCAGCTTGGAAAGAGAATAATGCAAAAGGAATTGGAACAGATTGATTTCACATGTTTCATTGCAGGACAGGTAGGTTTTTTTTTTCTAAGCACTAAAGAAACATTAATGTAAATCTATGTTATAATAGTGCTGTAATTTATAAGAAAGTTTTAAAGCATCCAGTCTATGAGTCCTTGCAACATTTAGAAGTTTGGTGGTTTTTTTAATTAAGTACCAAATGAATAAGATTCAGAAGTTGTTGAGCATTTATTACTGTTTTTACAAATACTTGATTACATTCCTTGTTTGTCCCTCAACAGGAGAGGAATGGATTTCAAAGGTGTACTTTGTGACTTTTCAAGAGTCACGTTTCTAATTATGTTCTCAAAAATGCTGGTGTGATACCAATCCCAAACACAACTGGGGCCTGTCTGTGCCTCTGCACAGAGTGCTTGCTCTGAAGTTTTTACTGATCCTACAGACAACAGGACTAAAGGCAGAGGAAAAGTGATTGTTCTCTGCAGATGCTCCTGATGGGACAGCAGTTATCCCACCTCTGCAAGGTTCCAGGGCTGGCTTGCAGGTGATGTATGTGAAGTTTGAAGCTGCTGGTCATTCTCCTGCTGTGGAAGCGAGTGAGCGAGAAGTGGAAATCGGGAAGTGGATAATTGAATGTGACCATGAAAACACAGCAGCTGAACACAGTGGTTTCCAGAGAAGGGTATGAACAGCACAGTGTTTTTAAAGGTTGTGGTTATTTGGAGTAATGTGGTAGATTCTGAAGGAAAAAGAGCTTTGCTTATTGGAACAGATGTCAAAACCCAGTGCAGGCCATAATAATTGCTACTGGCACAGCTAATCCCACAGGACTGTGAATTTCTCCTCCACATCTTCAGCTCAGCCTAGACACCATAGAAAGAACATTAGGGCAAAGCTGGAGAATGAAACAACCTGCAAGGAATGGTCAGATCTGCAAAGTGAGGGGCAGGGAAGAGGGTGTGCCACAGCTGTTGGTGTTTCATGGGGTGCATGACAAGTCTCCAAACTGACGAGTGTCTTGTTGAGAAGTTTGGGACCGTCACTGCAAGCCTACTGCCTGGGGGAAAAAAATGGGAGATGCTGGAAAGCAGAGTATGTTGCAAAAGAAAAAAGCCAGGATCTAAGATGTCAGAACCAACCCTTCTTCCTGGAGGAATCACTTCAGGAAAATCTGTGTTCATTACTGGTGCCTTACAGACTCTGTGCAAATCACCCTCCCTCCAGCACCTCATTTTCCCGTGCTGAAAGTGCCATATTAACACTCTTCTCATTGGGATACTTCAGACAACCTATCTGGGTGAAAAAAATTGGAATTTGCAAAAGAACATTTCTAGGGAATGGAATGATATCCTCAGGATTTATGATGAAAACCTCAGTAGACAGAGCACATTGCAGGACACAACCCTCAAAACATTCCCACCAAGCCTCCTTTTCTCCAAAGCTCTCTGTTTATGCTGCAGAAGCAATAAAATACTTTAAAAATACTGCATGGTCAATAAATAAACCAATTGTTAAAGAACAGATCAACAGATCAGCTGGAAACACTAAAAAGGAAATAAATCACAGTGCTTTTAAGCTATTGTCTCTTCCTTTAAAAAGGTATCATATCTGGTTCTTTACTTAAAACATTGCTAGACAAGAGGGAAGAGACATTAAAACCCTTCCAGACATTAAAGTATTAGAACACACTGTAGTTTTATTAGGGAAGAAATGCACAATAGGAAGAGAATATCCTTGCAGTATCTTCTCACAAATTAACTGGCAGCCCCGAAAACCATTTCCTTCCAAAAGCCTGGACTGAAGTTACATCTGATCTCATGAAAATAGCCATAAAGTCTGACTTACCAAGATGACTCCACTGGCTTTAAGCCTCAATGAATAACATAACCCTAAAAATAGTGTTTGAGTCTATAAAAATCAAAACAAAGTTTGATGTAGAGACAGTTTTGCAAGTAAAAATGAAAATATTGAGTTCCCCATTAGGAAAACACATATAACAGACCAGCTTGGGAAAATCTGTTTGAACACCATGAACTTTGTGGATATCAGTATGAAAGGCAAAGCTTTTTGAAGCATATAATCTCATTTTTATTGATTGTCAGAAAACTGAAATGTTCCTTCCACAAGGTGACGAATAAATCCTGTTGGGACCTGGCTGTGGATACTGGGATTGATGTGCTCTTGTAACTTATTTTAACTGAGCTACTCCTGTGTGATGATGATACTTCTCTCCTCACATACCCCTGTGAGCCATTTCTGTTTACAGATGGGGAATAAAGAGAGACAGGAGTCAAGGGCCAGATTTCCAACTGGAAATGAAAGGATTTCTTGAAACACAGCTCAAACATGCCTAGACAGGGTTTGATTTCCTTCCAGCTCACTCCAGTGGAAGGCTCCCAAACAGTATAAAATACAACACCTGAACGTTATGATGATGGGTTGGAACCACCTGTTGTAGAATCTGCTGCCTACTGTGATCCCAATGGCTTTGCTGTGCTCATCCTCACTATGACAGTCTGGAATTCACAGTGGCCTCGAGACTGTGACGGATACAGCTTGTAAAATGTGACAGGAAGGATGCCATCGACAGCTCTTCCAGTCTGGTCATATGTCAACAACCACACCACATGGGAAGGTGTCTTGAATGCCCAACAAATGGTTTCCATGAAGTTTTGGGGAGGAATTTAGCTTTTAAGGTGAACTCTGAAGATGACTTAATAGATTCAGGGAGTTTCTGCCTGTGCTCTGTATGGAGCATGCTGAAACTTTTAGACATCCCCTTGAACTTTCTGAACTGCCTCTTTAAAAAAACCCAAACACCTCAAGACAAACCCATCATCCCTCTCCTGGTGGTAACCGTGCTCAGAACCCTTAAGACAGACTGTCCAAAGGTGGAATTACTTACAGCAAATCTGAACTATTTCTTAGTAGCACATTTCTCTCAGTTTATGCTTGAACACAGACTTAGGATAAGTACAAGAGCTCCTTTGATCATCCCATGGTGTTGCCTTAGATATAACCTTAATGGGTGCAGAGCATCCTCACTGCTTGTGTTCCTGCACAGCAGGTCCCTGAGTGAGGATCAAGCTCCCAGCAGATGAGGGTTGGCGGGTGTACATTTTGCCAACGAAGGGAGCAGCCTTTAAAAATACAGGCTTTCAAATGTGACTAAAAGGCCAGGTAGTCTCTAAGCCAGGAGAGAATAATCTCTCTGTCTCTGTGAAGTCCTTTCCTTTCCAGCAGCTGCTGAGGCCAAGCCAGAGTGAAAGATGCTTTGCATGACTTTCAGCATTTACTCTCTCAGGAAGCTCAGTATCCTGTCTGGCTCTTGGTATGCTCACCACCTGACTCAGGCATGCTCCAAACAGCAGAGCCTTTTTACCCAGCTGGAATGTGCTGCAGTTCAAATGCTGGGAATAAAATAAGCAAGAAGGGCTGCTCTATTAACTGGGAGGTCAGTGCACCTTTGCTGAAGGGTTAGTGTTGAATTGGGCTCTTTCTGTCGTGGCTGGGCAGGGAGCTACAGCACCAGTCTGTGCCTGTAGTGACTCACAACAGGCTCTTCTAGAGACCTGTGATCCTCCACACTTGTAAAGGCCAAGGCCAAGTCCAGGTTGTCAAAGGGAGTTAAGATCTGCCTCACTCTGTAAGGCAGGAGATGGGGAGCACATCTCCAAAAACGGTCCTTCCAATCAACTCTTCTGTGATTTTGTGGCGTAACATCATCAGTGACAAAGAGCAATTCCCTCCCATTACACTTGGTAGTGATGCCTTTGGCAGTGCACGGAGCCTGGGCTCACCCTTCACAGTACATTGATAGACTGGAAAAGGTCCAGACAAGAGCCATGAATTGAATCTAAAGTTTACCAAATAGGTTTCAAGCAGAAGCATCCAATACTGCAATTTATTCTTCTTGTTACGGAGTGATCTTGCGCTCCGTTGAAGCAGAAATATGGGGAACAAAACTGACCAAAGGCTTTTCATTCTGGGAGACAAAATCTAGATTTAGGGGCTGGGAGTTGAAGTGAGAATATAGATTGTGAAGTGAGAATACAGATTGCTACCTCAATTTATAAGGTAGCAATCAGCTCTTCACTACTGACAATCTCTGCAGTAAGACTGGACTCCTTTCTCAAACACATATTCAGTTCAAAAGACATTAATCTCAAATTGATTTTGATTACTGCAGTCTGAATTATATGGAAAATCAGAACTGATGAACTCATAGATTCCTTCTTTATGCTTCTAGAATACTATGAATCATCATAGAAATGTGGAAAACCTCTGATTCCCCATTGTACAGATATTAACTCTGAGATATTTGTTACTAGTTCTGCCCAACTGACCTGAAACTTTACTGCCTGATCACAAGTAGTGCCTCCCAGGGAGGTGGCTCATTACTGAACCCATGCAATATTTCCTCTTCAACTCAACTTACATTTTTGGAGTTGAATAAACTTAGGGAAAGTTCACAGGGAACATGTGATCTGTAATTTCATACAACAGCTAAGCTGTAAACCCTCTGTCTGTGTTGATTCAGAAACCAAGAAACCCCCAAGATACATTTCTTAAAAAACAATTAAAAACTCCTCCAACAGCACACAAATGCACAATCTCAGGTTGCACATAACACAAGACCAACCCAGCATTTTACTTCCTAATAAGCATAGCAATGTAAACACAGCCACAGACATTGTTTTCTAATTAGGAGAACGTACCATGAGATGTTTACAGACCCCTATGGAAATGTGCAGACCTTTGGTTGCCTAGCAAATGAAGGAAGTGGAAATCTCTCTCAGCTGGGGCATTCATAATTAGGCTGACAAAGGGAGAAATAAAAGGTCTAGCAGCAAGCATAGGGAACAATCCCACAGTGACCCAGGAAAGGCCAAGACAGTGCTAGGGAGAGGAACACAGTGGTCTGACTTGGCAATGATTTTAGTTGAACATGAGCTTACCACAGAGTTGTGGATGTGAGCAGCCGAATTCGGGCTGCCTGTGGGAAGGACTCGGTGGGAACGCTGGCACATGGAAGCTGCTGCGTGGCCTTTGTCTCCATGGGACCTGTTCTTGATGTTTGATGCTTGGAACTTCTCTCCTTCAGGGCAGGACGCTGCACTGATGGGAGACCAGAGCCCAGTGCGAGGCAGCAGCTCCTGTTTGTGCAAAAAACCAGCGAGAGAGGTTTGAGATGTGGAGGTAGGACCAAAGAGATATGCACGTGCCACAGCACCTACGAAAGGTGTTTTCCTGATGGCTGAGTAGCAAAATGCGCTGGCCAGCTGGATTTACAAGGCTGCACCACTCATGACAGTGGCCTGGGTCTCCAAAAGAAGAACCTCCTGGGGTCCCAGGCACAGCTGTGTCTGAGAACTGGTTCATACCAACCCTGCCTTTGCTGCGAGCCCTGGAGAGCAAGTTCCTGCACTGCTGCTTTTGTGTTTCAGTAAACAGAAGAACTGAAAAGGACAATTTAATTTTTACTGCCACTGGGGCTAGCTCCAAAATAGAAACTTTGTAGATTTGATTTTGTTGGTGTCACAAGGAAACCGTCCCTTACGCACACAACAAGCAGTTCTGCTTCAAAATTCTCACACCTTCGTGCTGATGTTGGCCTCATCCTCTGGGAAAGGGGAAATAACAAAAGCCTGGTGCAAAGAAAGAATATGTTTTCCTTTGGGTTAAATGTTCAGATAGATGTGGGAAAAGGTATCACACACTTGCTTGTGAAAGAAACGAGTTTCTCAGGCATCCTCCCCCATTGTGGGATTGGTTACCACAGAACAAACTTTTTCCATCCCAAATCCTACCCGTGGTTACATCACACAGCGCTACCGCCAGACTGTGTTTTCTTCATACAGCATTCCTCTCCCTGGAAAAGCAGGAGGAGACCTGTCTGTACAGCAAGAGTCAATCACACAGCACCACTGGAAGCATTTCCTGGCCTACCAGTTTCTCCTTCTATGCTCCTGCAACTCAAGGGTTTCACCTCACAGTGCCTGGGCTTGGAAGGGGAGAGGAGTGTAAGGTTGCTTTGATTTAGAGGTTGCTCTGACTTAAAGGAGCTCTTTAGTACCACATTCCATGTCTTCACCACTCACACGAATCCTGGATAGAACTTGAAGAAAATTTGGGTTTAATCTGAACCCTTGAATTTTGGGTATGGGAAAAAGGCAGTAATTTTCAGGTTGGTTTTTTTTTTTATGATGGGGTGATGGAAAGGTATGTTAATTAATTCCATAATAATCAGGCAGTTCTGCTCTTGGCCAAACAAATTCTACACCTATTAGTGTTTGCAGCACTTTTAATCCCATTTTTATCCCACAGATACTTCAGATCAGCAGTTTTCAACCCTCATGAAGTTTATTTTCCAGTGCAAATAAAAGGCTTTAAATTGTGAAATTTAACCTGCTGATAACTATCTTTCTTGCCCTCCCAGACCCTCAGCAATAGCTCATCACCCTTTACGTTTCTGCAGGTCACAAGGGTACAGCCACTGCCCAGATAACTGGCTGCATTTGTGTCAATCAGCATCAGGATTTCTGCATAAGTAGAAATTTTCCCTGGCTTTAACACACAGGAATACAAGGTGTGGTGGAGCAGGGGGAAGGGATGTTTGCAATGGCTCGAATCGACAAAGATGGTTTCCAGCTGCATCTCACATACGATTTGAGGTTTGGATGGAGTTTTAACAGAATTTCTCCATGAATTATGCAAGAGGCTGCTGGAACCCTGCAAGTACAGAGGCACAGAGACTTGCTGAAGCAGCCCTCAGACAACCCACTGCCATCTGACACACAAACCAAATCAAAGCCCACTCCCAAAGGCAGACAGTCTTACACTGGGAAGGGAAAGTGAGGAGAAGACCCCCAAGTGCTGTGAGGTGCCGAGGTGGGGACAGGCGGGTGACCTGCTGCAGCACAGCACTAGATGGTGCTGTATTTTAGAAATAACTCCGCTTCGTGGCTCCCTTTAGATTGGATGCAGGCTCAAAGATGTGGCAAACACACACAGATGCTCCTTTTGAGAAACGCTGCTGCTCTCTCCAAGGAAAGTATGGATTTTCCTTTCTGTCTGTTTATAGCACAGGAGTTAATACAGACTATGAATTTGTAACTGGTGAGTTGCCAATTAAGCTCTCCAAGTGCTGCTGTTTCCTTTGGGTGTGTGATGGGAACTTCAGGGCGCCGTAGAAGTGTCAGGAACAACGCCATGCTCATATTTACCCTTCTCTGACTTACCCCCTTCCTCCTGATGTAGGCTGGTGGCAGTCCCCAAAAACCCAGCAGCAGAACTGTGCTCCTTCAACAGAAGCCCAGAGCCTGAGAGCGTTCAGTTCTGCCAGCAAAGCTCTGGCCTGGGAAAGTGGGTGGCACTGAGCACGTGGCTGGTGCCAGGAAAGTCTTCAGTGGTGTTTTTAGAACAGCATCCACCCTCGGACTGTCATGCTGCCACAGGTTGTGGAGTGTGGGGATGTGAGGAGCTGGGACCCCATATCTCCCTCCATGGGAAGGGATATCTCTTCCTGGGGCAGGACTGTGACAGGGAGGTGGGAGGCCATTGGGCATCCAGGTGAAGTGAAGGAAAACAACTTTGAGATTAGTGGCCTAAAAAGTCACATATGGAAGGAGGATGGGCTGTCTCCAGGGTTTGCTCTGGCTGCAGTTTCTCCCTGCACTTGTGCTGGGTCTGTTTGGTGCATTTCTGAGGATGCTGGGCACGGATTCAAAGCTGGCCCATGACCCTCACTCCCAGCCACTCTGGCAGGCAGAGCAGGTGCTCAGCAGTTGGATCCAGCCTGGGCTGCAATGGGCAAAGCCTTCTAGCAGCTCTCCCTGGGGTAGGAAGGGCTCAGAGACACCTGCTTATTCCAGTTGGCCATCCAAGGAAGCAGACACCCTCTCTTCCCTCCTGCTTTGCTTCCAGGCGCAAGTGAGTTTGGTTTTCTGGCCACAAACAGGGCAGTCTGAGCCAGGAAAGGGTAATTAATGTCAGAAAAGATCAGGGACGCGGCGCAGCGGAGCTCACTTGGCAGGAGCACAAAGGAGGGAGGGGGAGATGCCTTTTAGAGAGTCTGCAAGAGGCCAAACCAGCCAAATGAGCTCTGCAGTGGCTGGGCCAGGTTGTTTACATGGCAGCCAGTCCCTTCAAGGGGTCATTTAACTTTCCCTATAGGGCATCAGCAGTCCAGACACAGCTTTTTGGAAGAGAAGGATGGGGCAAACATGGCTTTGCCTCCTCTTATAAGGGAGAGAGTGTGGATGAAAGGATGAGGTAGCCCTAGAGAGGAAATATGAGCCTGTATGGAAGGCTGTGTAGGATGGAGGTTGGCATAACCAGCGTGTCTGCAGGGATGCTCAATAGCTGAGTGAGAACAGGCTCATCCCTGGCTGTGTGCCGAGCAGCCTGTCCCATCACACAGCATGGCAAGGTTTAGCTTGGCAGCAGAGGTGGTGTCTGGCTGCCAGAGCCTTGGAGGGAAGTCAGGAGCCAAGGAAGCACCATTCCAATGGGCTAATGAACTCATGCTCAGGAGTTTTGGCTTTGCTAAGAGTCAGTGGTTAAACAGAGAGGGAAGATTTGTGATCACACTGCTCCATAGTCTGCACAAATCCACCATTTTCAAGGGACCTAAAAGGACTCCACCTCAGGTAAACTATGGGATGTGCTGTGCTCCACTGCCAAGGAAATTTTGGTAGCTAAATGAAATTAAGTCAGTCCTGGGTATGCCTAGGAGCCCTCCAAAATGCATCGTAGTGCTGTAGGAATTAGCACTCTATAGCAGGCTCCAGTGCTCTCAGCAAGAGTTGCCTCCTCTCCCAGGTCTCTGTGGCACCTCTAATATGACAAAGGGTGCCAATCCCAAGGACTGTGTATAAACCAAAGCAGGAATAAGCAGAAAGAAAGAGGGCACTGTCTGCAGCAGACAGCAGGGCAATAGAATATGTCATGTCATACCTGAGGATGCTATTTTGAGAGCTCAAGACAGGATGAAGGAAGTAGAGTTATTAAACTCACAGGGGAAAGGTACTGGAAGTGGCTGGCACCTCTCCCAGACTGGAGAGAGAGGCTCTGCAGACAGCCCAGGAAAACCAAAACATGCCTTCCCTTTCATAAGGAAGAGCAGCCAAACTGGGACTCAGCCTTGGCTCTGAGTCCACCTGCAAATTATCTGCCACAGTCTGTTCTCACCACCACGGTCAGAACAGCAGGTCCAAATTCTTAAACCTCTCCCTATCCTGTCCACAACTAATTCTGACAGGCAACAGGAATCAGAGCCCTGAGCTCTACAGTCTTTGTTCTCCTCTTACTTATCTGCCAGTCGGGCAAACTGAGGCACGTGGTGCCACAGCATCGCTCACTCTCTCCATCCCAGGCTCACACTGTTCTGCCTCGCTCACCCAGCCCTCAGAATTCTGCTAGTTCAAGTTTTGTCTCTTTAGAGCATGCCTGTATCAGACATTAGATTTTCACATGGAATTTACTGCATTTCAGCACATTCACTCCAGCAAGAGCATGACTGTCATCTAAGTTTGATTAATTCTCTGGCAAGGAGAGCAGATTCGTAGAAATTCTCAAAAGGAAATCTGTCATGGGGAGGCTCTAGGGACCTCTCCCACTGCAGATTATTGTGGGGAAAAAGCTTTAAGTTTGCTACTGAAAGCTTCAATGCTGGAAGAAACTATTCCTGATGCTGAACTTCAATAGCCCACAACTGTGAGAGACACTGATTAAGGCTGGGACTGCCATACAGGGGGACCTGATGTCTTCCTGGATTAGCCCCTTAGAAAGCCGAGCTCATACATCCCACTGGCTGCCAGCACAGTGACTCTTAGATCTCATAGCAGGAGAGCCTGATGGCCAGGGGATACTTTTAAGCAGAACAGAGAGGTAAAAATCCTGCTTTCAATTAATTGCATCACCAGGGAACTGGAGGGCAATTTGGATTAAACTAGCAAGGCTCTTTCAATCAGTTCCCAGGGGAAGATCCAGCAGGAGCGAAAGATTCAGCCAGAAATTGCAAATAGGGAAGTGAGAGAAATGCGGGGGAGTTTTACTTCTGCCCTTCATAAAATTCTGGTTCCACACTGATCCAGTCTCCACCACTGCCAGTGGTGGGGGGATGTGGGGAGCCTGAGGCAGCTGACACGAAACCTGTTGTGTACAGATGAGGGGCCTTGCTGGGACAGACCCTGTATGGCCCAGGCTGACCTGCCTGGAGATCCCTCAGCAAAAGAGAGAGAGCAGTGCCCTGCTACCCTCACATTCCCAGTTTGTGTGTGGCCCAGTTTCTGACTCCTCATAAAGTAGCCTCTGTTTCAGAGGATCCAACTTCTCACTCTCTCCATGGGCAAAGCCAGGATTTTTTTGGGTTTGCGCCTGATGCTGTCTATGGGATCTGCCTTGTTGCTCCTTCTTGAATTAGAAAGTATGCACTACTGGCAGCACAGCCTCCTCTCCCCACGTAATGCCAAAGGCTCATTTATTCTCTTCAAGTTCAAATAAAGCCCTACTGTTTTGAAGTGTTAGAAGGAGCTGGGTTTTGCCATATAGCTACTGATTAGATGGGATTTCTTGAGCTGCCTCACAGCTCTCGCTACCAGGGCACCACTTTGCATCACAGGGCCAGGCCAGCTCTGGGAAGCATCTCTCACTCCCATCTGTATGCCCAGGGAATCAGACCAGGTCATTCTCTGGATCCCTTGTTGTAAGTCAGCCTAGAAACTGGGAGTGAGGCAAGTGCTTTTTCTGTCCTCAGGTTCCCCCAGGCACAGCGTATGTACCTGGCTCTCGATGTGATACAACAGCTTCTTCTGGCAGAAATGTGGAGGTTGGTGATTAAGGGGATGGCTCTAGAAGTGTCTTCAGGCCTTAAAGCAAAAATTCTGTGCAGAGAATAGAAAGGCAGATGAACAGAGACAGAAAAAGAAAAAGTATTTTATAAAGCAAATCTGGTTTTTTAGTGGTATATAATTTAAAAAGTGGCCCAGTCCAGACTAAACCCAGAGTTATGGCTAGGAGCAAGTAGAAAACAATCTATCCAAGTTCAATTTATTAAAATAACATCCCTCCCCCCCCCCAGTAGCTGGAAATCCTCTGTATCTGCATTTTAGTTGTGTCATTTCTTTGCCTTTATAAGCCAATGAATGCCAGATGTCCCTGATTTTGGTTTCCAGCAAACAGGTATCTTGCCCAAAGCATCCCTTTTAAATTAAACACAATTTGCTGCAAAGTTGGTTTCGTAAAAGTGAGAAGGGGCAGGAGGGAAGGGACAAGAAAAACCTAAGAACTGCCAGGATTATCATGTGCAAAATGAGTCTGAAGGAAATTGGGGACACACAGCTGTCATGGCAAACAGCAACAGATTGAGGCCATGGCATGAAGCAGCATGGAGCTCTAATGAGCAGGAAGAGCAAAGCCAGAGCCACAATTTTATCCTGTGTTGATATTCTACAAGAAAAATGATCACAGAGAACATTTATTGCCCCCCTAACAAGATCAAGCTTAATAACAAAGCTACACATGTTATTTACTACAATGTTTGTCTATTGCAAAAGCAGAAGTGCCTGTTGCCTGGATCCTCACTGCCTGCTGAGGTCCTTTATCTCAGGCTGGCTGTGTGCTGGAGAGGTGGGTCTGGAAAACCCCAGATCAGTGTGAGAAAGAATCAGATGCTGGGGGACGGTGCATATGTGGATTGCACTGGGCACAAACTCAATTACAACATGGACAGAACATGTTAAACAAACCCCAATCCCTCCCTCTGCCCACAGCCCCTGCACAGATCTCATATCCTGTGAAACACAGGTCTGTAACTGGCACAAGGCAGATTAACCCAGAGTGAGCTGCTGTGCCCAGCAGGCTCAGTTTTAAATTGGTGTGATCATCTCATATGTCCTCTTGAAGTCCCCAAAGGATTAATGTCCATAGGGCCTTTTAAACAGAAGCTGAACCTCATCCATATAAACAGTAAGCCTGGACAGGATATGTGCTTATAATGCACAGAAATAGAGGATACTGGGAAGGATGCAGAAAACTGTGAGATGCACAGGGATGGCAGAGAGTATCTGGGCTGGGTGATGAGATGCCAGGACTGCAGGGGGGCAGCAGCATGAACTCATCAGCTCAGACAGAAGAGACACATGAATGAGCAGTCACTGCTCCTGTACTGAGAGGTTTCCAGCTCTTGGAGCAGCAGCACGTGCTCTCGTTATGTGAATCTCCCAGAGTGCTCCACCCCAGCACAAGGACACTTGGGTGGAACAGGATCTGTTTAGCAGCCTAATAAATGGTTCTGCAGTCTTGCTCTAAGGAGCACTCTCAGGTGGGCTGGTTGTTACCTGCTCACTCCCACCACCTGTACATGAACCCCTTCATCTTAGGCCCTGCTAGAACAAGTGTGCTGTGAGCCATTTTTCTCCTGCCCTTCCTCCATGTTCATGAGTTTCTTTCAATTTTGGTTACCTCCCTACTCCAAAAAAAGAACAAAAGGGAAAAAGAAGATCTTAATATGTAATTTTAATAAGATATAGAAGGATCTGCTTTTATCATATCCAATAGAATATGCCTGGGGGTCCAGATGGGGTAACTGGCCCTGACACAGCAAAAAGTGGAGTTCCAAAAAATCCCCCAAACAGCACAATAGAGAAGGAAGATACATCTTTATCTGTCATGCACTGTTTTACAGTTACACCCTGTGGGTGCACAAGATTAATTGTCTGGGTATGTCTGGCCACATGTGAAAGCATCCCAGGAGCAGTCAACCAGAAACATGAAACTATTGTATTTTTATACTGATATAATTTCCTCCCTTTCATTTTTACCTCTGAAAGACATGAAAAACCTGCAAGGAAACAGGCTGCAGGGTACGTGGACCAAGGGATAGAGGACACACATGGGCCAACTAACAGAACAAGCCATAGCAAAGCAAAAGTAGGAGAGCCCAGCAGGTCCTGGCAGAAAGCAGGGGCAAGAGGGTGCCAGGGGACACGGTGGGGAAACCAATAGCTTGTGTTACATCTGCTCCTGAGGCAGCACCAGCACATGCTCTCCTCCAGGGAAGAGAAAGGAAAGGGACAGAGCTAAAAAGAGAAGAACAATGGGAGAGCATGGTTTGAAATGCTGAGGAATTGTGCCCTCAGCAAACCCAGCTGCAGAAGGGCTGTGGATAAGAGGTTCAGGGTTTTCTAGGAAATGCTGAGCCCTTTCAGCACCGCTGAGATGCACAGAAAAAGGAGATAAAAGTCAAGCAAATATCTTACTTTACTCCACTGGCCCTTGCAGCAATCTGCACAGCCCTTCCTGATCCTCCACTGTGCTCTTTGCTCCCTCTCTCCTGGGGATGGCACTGGCTGAGCTGGGAGACCTGCATCCTGGGCAGGATTTGGGTTGGGATGCTGTCAAGGTAGTCTATCAGGGTTCTGCAGGGTCCAGTTCCAGCAGACAAGTCCACACAGTGAAAACAAAGCCACAACTCCCTGATATATTGATAAGAGATAGGAGATAGAAAAAAAAAAGGAATTTCTTCAGCTTGGAATAGAAGTGTCTGGGCAATTTCACTGTGCTGTTTCAGGTCATGCTGCTTCCATGTGGCATCAGGCAACAGGACTTCCAACATTGCTGATGCAATGCAGAAGGAAGAAAGAGGAAGTGAATTTCTGATATGCCAATTACCCACCAAAGACTTGGAGCACCAACCAGGCTGTGTCAGTAGCCATTCCTCAGGGAGAAGTGTTTGCATGGCCCTTGTATTGGTTGAGCTCCTGAACTTCTCCTGAACCACACTGTTAATGTGTTTCCAGCGCTGGAGCTGCCAGGAAAAGGTGGATGGGTAATGCCACACAGCCCCAGCTGGCGCTTGCCTGCCCTTGTTATCAGCTGGCTCAGGTTTTGTGTGTTAACTCTGTGCCTGGAGAAAGCCATATGCAATACAGCAGGGGTAACATCTGGCTGGGAGGTCTTTGGAACAAATGTATTCATCTCATCCCTCAGTATCCCTGTTGTACTGGCAGGTCTGGCTGCCACTGAGTTCAACAAGATAGATTCCCAGACCTGTCAGAGCTCTGAATTCAGTTGCTTTAATTCCAGGGTTCAAGCATGACTCTGGGATTCTGAGCCTGCTCAGGCAATGAAATCCCCATCCAATCAACCCCACAGTATTTCAAGGTACAGCTGCTGTTCTGCAGCATGTGTAGTGCTGATTTACACTTACAGATAAAACTGTTCTTGTAGTGATGAAGTTAAAGCCTATAAAATTCATTGTACAGCACAGATCTACTGCTTTCCTTCTCTCAAACAGTGGCTGTAGAAAAGCTTCAACTCCCATCTGGCAACAGAGTTCATCAACTCACAGTGCACCTGAATTTCCACACAGAAAAAGACATTTTTAGTCTCTATAGCCATTTCAGAACCTTTACCCACAGCATCCCTGCCCAGCCATGAGATCCACAGGAAAAATACTGACAATATGTGTTGCTGCTTAGCAGAAATGAGGTAGAACCGCCCCCATTTTCAAGCTCTAAATGCAAAATCTCCGCACTTGCAGAGACTAAATAGGCACAACTGATCTTTCATCTAGGAGTCCTCCCCCTCAACTTTCTCCCAGGTCACCACTACAAGGCAAAAGCAAATGAGAGAAGCTGATTTCCTCCCCAAGGAGTGAAAAGCCAGGGAACAGGCATGACAGAAAGAATTTGTTAAGTACTACATTAAAGAGCCAGTTCTACTCCTTACTGACCCCTGTGTAACTCTCTTACAGCTAGTCAGGACACACACATGAAAATGAGGAAAGAATTTGGCATTTGGGCTTTGAAAAAACATCTGAGAAAGCTCCAGCCCACTAGCACTGTTTTTCAAAATCCATCGTGTTTTCCCTGGGGCAGTAAATTACATTATCTTAATTTAATAGATAGACAGATGGAGCCCTCGAGGTAACCCCCCATCAGGGGTGGAGCTGAGAAAAGACCTACATCCCCCACCATTCAGAAAAATTTTCATTGCCAAACTCTTCTGCTTCAGCCCAAGCCCGATGTCTTGGACACTTTTTCTCTACTGTCCCTTAGCTATTTTTATTTCTTTTTTACTTCTCCAGCAAGCAGAGCTGTGAGTGTACCAGCCACAGCATCTCCATTTCAAATGGTTTGGCTCTCCTTTCCACGGCACTATTTCCTGACTCTTTTTCCAGCCTGCAGCTTGCTGAGCAGAGGATTAGGATAAACTGAATCAGGCAGAAAAAGGTTTTTTCCGGCTGGCCTGCAATTCCTACCTTTTCCCTGTATGCTCAGGTACCCAGCAGCTCCCTGTTCCTGCCTTGTACTGGACACACAGAAACCTCCCTAAATTATGTGCATGTGCGCAAAGGGATTGTTTTGAAATCAAACCTTCTGAAGTGTGTCTTGAGCCCAGCTCAGCTTTGGACACACTGTTGAAATTTGGATTTAATTAATTCCACTTGAGTTTTGAAATGGTGCGATACATTTTTCAGAGGTTCCCCCCCCCCCCATTTCCTGGATCAGAGCCTCAACCACATTCATGGAAACACTGAAGGGAAAAAAAAAAAAAATCCCCAGCAATAATTCACCGAGTGGGAACTGAAAACATTTGCTGAAGAAGAAGGAACCTCTTGGTCTTTGGATGCTGGGAATAATTCAACCTCTCCTCCCAATTCCCTAAGGCTCAAACAGCCCTTTTTCCGGCAGAGCTGTGGTTATTTGAGCAAGTTGCCCTGGGGACAAGTGCATGTTACTTGTAGGATTTGGGCTGGAAAGATCAAGCACATGAATTTGTAGGCAAGAAGGGCTTTGTGTTTTAATAACTGCCAACAGCCCTGTAGAAGGGCCTGAGCTTGCAGGGTGAAAAGTCGCCCTTGGCAGAACCTAACTCAAATATCCTGGAAACACCCAGGGAATAGCAGACGTCTCTGTCAGCATCATCTCTCTCAACAGCACATCATCTCACAGGCAACAAATGCACCGGTCCTGGATTCACACAACCTCCACTCTGCGCTTCTCTCCCACCCTGCTGCTTTCCTGGAGATGTTTCCCAGTGTATCACGTGCCCAGTCAATAAGGTTAATACTGCTCAGTGAGGAGTCCCTGTCTGCCCTGCACGTGCCATCTGCAGCTGTGCAAACAGCACCATGAAACGTGGTGGGGTACTGGGGTGCTGCTGCCTCAGAGACACTGCAGATTTCCAGGGCAGTGAGGTGCCTCAGCCTTTGGGAAGAGGTGCCAAGATAAAATGCAAACCAGGACGGTGCCACGCCCCCCCAGCCTCCTGCAGGTGCAGTGACTCTATCAGACCTGCCTTGATTGCAATGAAAACTTCATGCTGGGGCACTGGAGGGTTCTAGCATTACCCTTCAACTTCTTTCTTCTCCTGAAAAGATGGTGTCAGGTTTCTGGGAATTGCCTTCTTCCCCTGCTCTCCTGGAACAGAATTCCATCTGCATCACAGGGGCCTTGAAGAAGGCTGAAGAAGGCAGGAGATCTCAACAGGGAAATTGTACAAAATCTCTATCATTCTGTATTTCTCTGCAGAAGAGGATTAAACTCACTTGAGTTGAATCCTCTCAAAGCACCCAATGCCCTCTGGCCATGGTGGATGGAGAAGAGTTCCTTTTTCACTCAGCCCCAGCTGTGACAGCCCATCTCTCTGCTGGGGCAAGGGAGGTTCTCCTCACTCCCAGAGAGGGGCCAGATACATCCCTGAGGACTTCAAGACTGTTTTCAGTTCCTGCTGTTCAGCTACACCAGTAGCAGAGAGCAACCACTGCCAAATTCTTCTTGACAAACAGCAGACACACTCAGAACCTGAACCTCCTAGAATATTCTTATGTTGTTTTCCAAAAATCAAACCCCGCTCCTATTTACAAACAGAGCAGGAGAGCTTCGATGTACAAACCTGTCAGAAATTGGGTCTTGGTTAGCAATGAGCATCTTTGCAAATGGTCTGCAGGGTGAAAATGGGTGACCAAAACTAACCTGAACCTGGAGTTAGATTATGAATAGCGGGCTGACTACAGGGAGAGCAGATTTTGAAGTAATTGCTCCCTTTTTGAAAAGCACTCAGAGCAGCAGAAAGTGTTAATGCGTGGTCATCACCCAGCTTCCATTATTTAAGCTGCTAGCAGGTAAAAGAGCTGCCAACCTGCATGGAAAAAAACATCCATCTATTTCCCATCTGTCATATTTTCTCAAATCCACTCCACATAAATCTGAACACATGGGAGACAAAGTATATACCACTGGCCTCAATTCCTCTTCAAAAATATACAGCATGACCAAAGACAAACCACAATCCCACAACTCAGCACACATTTCAGGACAAATGCACTGTACAACTGTACTTTCCTTTACTGCTAAGAAGAAACAATTTCACCAGTTTTGTACACCTGTGTTTAGTGATTGCCATGTGGGTCTCACTCCAAGGTCCTCATCACCTTTAATGAGTGCTGACCCTAAAGAAAACTGGATTGGAGCCAAATTTCCAGAACTGAAGACCAATGGTGTCCAGTCCACATGCAATGGTGGATTTGAGTGCTCTGAGTGACACTTGGTGATGCAGACAGGAGTCTGACACCTCTCTTGAATGACCATTCTCTCCCTCCAGCCACTGCTGACCCAGGCACTTGGTAGTGAAGGGGGGTTCTCTATTCCTCAGCAATGGAACCCAAGTATTTAACAGGAAGAGTTGCCAGCTTTAACTTCTGTGAATTACTAGGAGTGTGTAGAAACCTTAATAAAATGTTTCGCCATCAGCAAAATGCTTGTTCCTTGAAAGATAAATATATAGGTGAAAATTAGCACCTCAAAATGTAAATGGAAGACAGCTGGAAACAGAAACAATCCATTTTGGTTTGAAGTTACTTTAACTCAACAGTTAAAAAACAAAGCAAAAAAAAGTAAAATGGAAATGAGCTGAGGCTTTTACTCAAACCAAGATGCCTCTTAAATGTCTTGGCACGAACAGTGACTTTCCCAAATCTCTTTACGCTGTTTATTTCTAAATACCGGATGTCTGGTTTGCTCAGAGCGTGTGTGTGTGTGTGTAAAGTATTTGCCTGACTTGTCTGCCCCAATGTCACAATAGCAGCACAGATTTCAAGAACTCCTGGCACGGGGAGAAAACACAGAAAGCAGACAAAGGGCAGGGTAGAGAACAGATTACGTTTGGAACTGCTTTTCCAGCAACACGGACTAGGGTTTTCCTCCCTACAGTTTTGGGGAGCCTAAGTCACTTGCTGTGCCACCTGGCACAGCGTGGCAGAAGAGAATCATCACAGAACACACAAGTGACGACTCAGTTTGGCTCCTTAGAGGAGCCAATGGCTCTGCATACACCCAGTTGGGTTTCTTCAGAAACCATTCCAGTATTTCTGGGGAGAGTCTTTGCAATTCAGAATAAAAGCTTGTCCTGTGGGACAAGACACTGACTTCTCACAAAGGGTTTGCCCAGCATACTCCCCAGCAGGGCACAGCCTGTGAGAGCCAACACTGTGGAACCACGCAACGTCACGAGGCATGTTGTTCCATCCTGTTCCCTCCAGCGCCCTGACTGAAGAATCTATGCTAATTACTGGTAATCAATTCCAGGCTTTGTTTACAAGCATCTAATCTTCATCTTCACAGCAAAAACACTGCACCTAATCTCAGCTAAAGATGCTGGTCACCTGCCATGGAGAAGGCAAGAGCTGGCTGGGCAGGGCACACCAAGCCTCTGTCTCCTTCCACGTTTAGGAGAAAAGCAGCATTCCTGCTGTTGGGCTGCTGCCAGAGCTGCTTCCATCAAGCGAACCTACCGTGGACAGCAGACCTGTGCAGTCAAGAATTTAACAAGCCAAAATCTCTCCCATGATATTTGGGCTACTAAAGACAGACAGCCCAGCCCAGCAGGTTTCCCCCAGCAGCTTGCTAAGCTGTCAGCCACGGATGCCCCTTGCTGTCTCTGCACACAGGCTGGCAGCACAAAGGGCCAGGCACGCTCTTGGACTTAACAAACCACAGAAAGCCCAAACCAGCATGACAGCAGACACAAACAAGAATGTAATTAGTGCTGGATTATAAATCTCTGGCTAGGTACCTGGAAACACTTGTATTGTGAGAGAAAGCAACGGCCTCGCTGATGGCATTTGGGCTTAATTTAGGTCACGATTACAGACAGGGTGCTCTGAGCTGGCAGGGGTCAGATGGCAAATCAAAAACAGGCTCCTATTTGTCTTGCCTCCTGCTGCTTGCTTCACCTTTCCAGCCCCACAGCCCAGACAGAGGCAAGCACTGTTCTCTCCTGGCCAGCTGGTGAGCAGCAAGTGTGCTGCAATTCATGCTTACTCCGCTTGCACTGTGCCTGTCCACGGAGCAGGAAAAGAGACAACATAGTTGGGTTCTTTCGCTCTAAGGAGCATTTTTAAATCAAGAAAGCAGAGATCTCCAAACCAAGCAAGGGGAATGTGCAGGTCAGCTGCTGAGTGGGGGAATCTGAGTTGAAGGCATGGGCCCTGCACACCCTTATGCTCAGAGAACTCAGACTTATGAAAAGATCTCAGTGCAGCTCTGCAGCTCAAGCTCAAAGCCCAGAATGTTTCTTGTCAGACAGGGTAACACCCAGAGCATGGCAGATCCAAGACCTTTACTGGCTCTCAGGCACATGCCAGCAAATGGGAACTAGCAGTGAATTTAGAAGCTCCCTGCCAGTCTCAAGAACCACAGTGTGCCAGCTGCATCTACAGCCAGCATGGGGCAGGAATGTGTGCCTGAGCAGTGTCCCAGCCCTGACAGAGAGAGGAAGGAGCCATGACTCACCCAAAACCAGAGAGCACATCCCCAGCAGTGCAGGTGTGAGACTCCAGACCTCGGCATCCCACCATCAGATCCTGCTGTCCCTCCCAAAGCATTTCAGGACTGTTCTTTGTCCTTGGTTGCATAGGATTGAGAAGCCAGGGTCTGACCAGTCCAGGAGGCAATCCTGTGAGCAGGGTGTGGAAGGGACTTTGCAGGAACATTAATAAATGAACTGACTTTTCAAAGGGCCAGATGGCGTTTGAAGTGTTAATGGCTGAAGGCTACTGTATGATTTAAAAGAGAGCTGGTGTGGACACTGGCTGGCTTTGTTTGAGGTCGTTTGCATTTCAGGTCCACCACCTTTCATCCATCTCCAGAGAGGCATTTTTAGCTGTCACTTGAACTGAACCCTGACTGACACTTCATGCTGATTTTCTGAGGAGTTTGGTGGCTGGTCAGTCAGTCCTGGCAGGAAAGCAATACAAAATGACCTGCAGAGGTTGGGATCTGATCTAGAATCCCTCTGAGTCCCTGCAAAACATTCCTCTGATATCAGCAGGCTTTGGATGGGGGCCATCACAAACAAGAAATGTGCTAAAATACATCACAGTTATTTCTATCCAGGAGAGCAAAACAGGTTTCTGAGGGAAAACCAGCAGCTGGAGAGGGAAGTGGGAGTCTGGTCCCCTGGCAATAGCTTGTGCCTCAGTGAGTGCCAAGGAAGGACAATGGTCCCAGCTTTCTTATCCAAAGTTAATTCCTGGCCTCCTGGGAACCTTGGGGCTTCTGCCCCTATGCTTGGAGATTTTGAAGTGTGTAGAGCAATTGGGCTCCAGTTTCTCCTACCAGTCTGCAGATATCCCACCACCTGTAGCATTTTATTCCTTTACCCTGCACTATTCTGAGCAGGTCTGTGAAGTATAACAAGCAGCACATCAGAAAGCAGGCAGCTCAGGTTTATTTCCAGCAAAGCAAGGCAGTGACAAGCTATTCAGCTCTGCTCTCTGAAGCTCAAGATAACTTCCAAAGAATAGGCAGCTCAAACTACAAAAAAACTTCCACCAGAGCCCACACTTGAGAGACAGAAGACTGTTACTATAACTAAAGCTCTCCTGGGGCAGAGTGGGTCAAGCACAACCATCTCAAAGCTCTTACTCTGCTTTAGTGCAGTGTCAGATGATTAAGGAAGGCCTTGCCAGAGGAATCTGTGTGTCCTTTCAGCAGTTAACAGTTGGGGATCAAAGCTTTTTGTGCATGGAGGCTGCAGGAGAGAATTTGTTCCTAGTGCTGTTCTCCATGGCTCCATTCCCCTCCATGGCTCTGTACTCAGCCAGCTTGAAAAAGATGCTTCCTAAACCGGGTTACATCAGCACTCACGTGCCACAGCCAATTAATTCTCCATCAGATGGTTCCTAATCATGGGCAGTCACTTATTTAGTGCACAAACCTTCCTGCCTGGCAAGGAAGGAGGCAGACCTTGCCTCAGTGCTTTCTGCGCCCAAGCAACAATGGGGCTGCTGGGATGGGTCACACAGAGCGGACTACAGGGCACAGCACAAATTGTCAGGTAGGATTCCAGCACACAAGCACAGAATACACCAAACATGGTCGGTGGTGAGACCCACAGCACGTGAGAGCATCCCTGCCAGTGCACCCTGGCTTTCAGAGAAACCTAGTTTAACCTGGATGGGTCTGTGACAATATCAGGGGTGCAAGCCAGTGTGCTAGGCTGGATTTGACTAAAAATATCCCTCTTTTACACCGTTTATTGTTGTTTTGGAAGATGTGGCAGAACAACTCCACAGCTAGTGCTTCACCTGGACAGTCACCTGCAGTTAGCTGACAGTTTCCCCCCTGGATCAGACTGGGTTAGGGAGTGACCATACAGGTCATCCTGGTCAGGCCAGCAGGTGGGAGATAGCTGGAAATCTCAATTCACCCAGCATGGATGATGACAACCTGACTATAGCTTTGGATCTTCTTGTAAAGAGAACTCTAGGCAGTTTGTGAAAAATAGACTCATGACAGTATTACCAGATGGTTTTTTGGAAAGATGACACAGTTGGGAGAACAACCCACTGATTAGTTCTGAACAGCATACAACCATACACTCTTCCTGTCTGCAGCCACTCAGACCCTGTGGCAACAGGCAAATGCAGCTTAAAGTATCATTTCAAGTCACTAAAAAGCTGACAAGCCTCAGTTTTTCATCTGCCAGCGATTTTTCAATAACAAATTCAGGATAATCCTAAGTTTCATTCACCCAATAATTATCAGTCTGAGGATCACTTACAAAGCAATTAGCAACGGGTTTGGGTATTCAAGACCCAGGTGCTTTGCTGTGGGCATGTAAAGGACAGCAGTCAGGTTTCTGAGGGAATCTTTGTGCTGGGATGACTTGCAAGCCCACTCTGAAATACACAGAAAAGGTATTATTTTAGCCGATCTAGAAATGCACCAAAAGTACACAAGTAATCCAGTTACAGGAAGGAACAGGGCAGATGCCAAGCCTGTCAGGGGAACAGGAGGAAAGCAGAGATAAATGCAACTTATGTGCTTTAAAAATAAATCAATACAGACAATCCTTGTTTTACTGCTTTTCCCCCCAACCTGCTAAAATGTGCTATTAGCTCATTTACAAATCAGGCATTGATGGTTTATGGGCAAATTGCTCCTTTTTTGCTTCCCTTCGCTCCTGAAGGTTGAATTTAATGGAAAAATTACTAAGAAATTTCTAGTTTGTTGTGTCTTCCAAAGTTACGTGAATTTCAGTAAAACTAAAATGTTTTCTGAGAAGTTTTCAATCCCCTCCAGCCCCTGTCAGCTCCCCACACCTCCCAAACAGATCTGTGAAAAAGGATATTCGTGGTAAAATTTCCATTTGGATAAAGAACATTTCCTTAAGGAACAGAATGAGACACTGAATACAAAGTTCAGACTAATTTTAGTCGAAACACTGGCTACATGTTTTCACAAATTGCTTTTCTTCGTTTAATTTCATATTATTTTCCTGCATTTTATTTTTAATGGAAAAAGATATTCAGATAAAAAGGACTTGGAGGGTCCCAGGCTGAAGCATGCAGAGGTTTTGTATCTCCTGGGTGCTTTGCAGACCAGGGCACTGTTTGTTTTAAATATGCATTACCTTTATTCCAAATAAACTCCATGAATCAATCTGTGTAACAGAAACCAGAAAAGTTTATGCAAAACAAATACAGAAGGTCATCAATACTGTGTTTGAGATGTCATTTTTGTGGCTGGTATTATTTCTAGGGTATGTTTTTACTGTTCGTGGGATAAGTTTTTCAGAAACGTTAAAATCTTTCCTCCCCTCCATTCTCTATATAGGTTTATCCCAAAGAAATAACGAGCCGAGCTCCATAAACCAGCATTTATTAAATCCAAATGGGCACTTCATCTTACAGTAGCTTTCAATATAATCTATTTGATCTTTCAGAGTAGTTGGAAAATTATTTCAAGGGGAACTTTCACAGAACAAATTAACTTGAAAGAAGAGAACATTTTATACCCCAAAGAGGGAGGAAAGCAATTTCCTCAGTTTTTCTTGTTCTGGATTCCCCTCAGCCCAACTGCAGATACACATATTTGCAGAGCCTCTCTCTGTGGCTGCTGTTGCCTGATCTCAGCAGCGATGCCAGCAGCTCATGGGAAGCAGGGCCACTGATTTGTGGGGCCATACGGCCACAGCCACGACAACTTCATCTCTGGGGAAATCCCAGATTGCACGGGAGATGGGAAGGAGCAGACTCGGGAAACTAAAAATGGTTTGTTCAAGCTGCAGTTAAAAACCTACCTCTTAAAAGCCACCCTCTGTATTTTTGGAGGGACTTTATTTCCTGCCTGCTACAGCTCTTCAAGCTGCTTGTTAAGTCAGTAGATAAAAATAGCCTCGGGGCCATAACCTGCTCAGCAGATCCAGGCACCTGCCAGTTTTTAGGATCCAAACCTTAAGGCATTAAAGGGACACAGTGAAAGGTTGAAGCCCCAAGGTAGATGGGGTGACAGTTGTTGGGATGTTCCACCAAGAGCTAAATCCATCAGTTGGCCAAACACGATGTCCCCATTCTCTCTCCAACAGCCCACTGCTGCCCTTTGGATTCATTCAACTCCTGCATGCTTTAAAAACCCTTTCTGACAAGTTTTTCAAATTACCAGCAGGACATGAGGAATCTCCATCCAATCTGAAAACCCTGCATGATTCATCTGCACCAGTCCTGTTTTATCTGCCTCCGTGCCTGTGGAGGCTGCAGGAACCAAGCAGAGAATGGAACTGAGAAGAAATAGATATTCTGGGTCACAGGAGCGAGACAGCCAAAGGAAGAAAGGACAAGTTTTCTGCATGAATGTCAGAGGATTCAGGAGCAGCCTGGCTGAAGCATTTCATCCAAGGCCTGGATTGCACCATTCCCTACAGCACACTGTACAGAAGGTTTCCATCTCCAAAGTCTACCTTCCCTTGAAGGTTAGCAAGTTTACCTTAGGAGTGTTGGTTTCACCTTCCCAAGACATATAAACTCCCAGGAGAAAAAAAAATTAGGATTTTTAAAAGCTTTAAAAAAAGAGATTTCCTTAGTGTGTTCTTTCAGAGATCAGATACTTGTTTCATCTTTCTGGGGAGGATATGAATTGTTCATTCTTAAAGCTTTCCTGGAAGTTGATTTCTCCTTCTGGGCTGAATTAATGTTAAAGGCACACAGTACTGGGAGCTACAACACAAGATCTAAACAGCATCCACTGGGTTTTCTTCCATAGCTGCATGGTGTGGTGAGGGAGGGCTGAGGAACACTTTGTCCTTATTTCAGAGTTGAGGAACCTGAGGCTTGATGTGAGGACAAATATGTGATTTGGCCAAGATCAGAAAACAGCCAGTGGCAGGTCCCAAAAACCTCATTCTGGTACCCAAGCAATAAATGCCTGTCCTGCTTTACTAATCATAGGGGTGCCTTTATGATCTCTGCCCCTCAGTGCTGGGTGAGGCTGTCTCTGCAGACAAGCTTTTCTCTGATCCCAGTGAAAGCTTTAAACCCCACTCAGGATACAGAAACCCTGCTGGCAGATGCCCACGCTGAAGAAATTGCCAGCACCTCGGCACAAATGCACGCTCTGCCAAGAGCACAAACTTTATCACCTCTCACTGGACACCTCCTTCCTCCAGCACCCAAAAACCTACACAGAGCCAACAACAACCAAACTCCAGACAGGGGCAACCCACTGGCTCAGGGCTGTGAGAAACCTCAGTTCACCTTTAACCATCTTGCTCAGCACAAGTGTTCTTTGTCTGAGCTAAGAGCCACGGCCTGGCACTTCTCTCTGGGCCAGCTACAAAGCTTCCCTGTACTCTTCCTAACCTTCCAAGAGAGACAAAATCCTCTGCCTCTCCATGTTGAACCCAGGCAGGTGGTTTTACCACATGCTGCTCAGTGGATGCTGTGTTTCACCCCAGAGGTGGCTGGATTTCACTGGTTTAACGTGAAAGTGGGGGACAGAGGCTAGGGAGTCTCTTGTTCTTCTTTAACAATTAAAAAAATAGCCTCCCCCACACTTATTTGCAGTTCTTTGACTCATCTTTCCTAGAGGAAGAAGAAGGAGGTTGCAGAATTAACAAAAATATGGGAAGACCCATTCCAGGAGAAGGGATCCAGCAAACAGTCTGCAGCCCATATCATTAAGTTATAAAACTAGATGGCTGGAGCAGGCCTGGCTCCTCGGGACAGATATCAGTCATGCTAGATCAGGTACTCTGGGCATTTCAAAGGGAGCTGTGCAGTGACAGCCTCCAAAACTTCTGCTACAGCCAATTTTGAGGAAGGCTGTCGACAAGGAAAAGAACTCTAATAAATGGGTAACTCCTGTGACAAGGCAGAAAACTATTTATAGCAACCTTGAACTCCACTGCTGGCTAAACCTACTGTTATCCTGCAGATGAAGAGAAACCAAACAAGGCACCCCTCCTCTTCAGGCAGCTGGATTAATCCAGCAGAGCAGAAAGCATCCACAGGGAACCTGACCCTCCTGTATGGTGACCCAGGAAAGGGACAGCACAGTATGAAGCTCAACAGAACTTGGAGAAAGTCCCCTTAAGAGCATCTCTAAACATTTATCCTTTTCCGTTCCAATGAGGAAAATCAAGTGAAAGAAATTTGGAGAGTCTCAGATGGATCAGAACGCACCCGGAATGTCTGTATGTGGGCCAAGGTTTTGCAGAAGAGGCTGATGATGTTTTGGGATGGGAATGCAGAGGTAGGGGGGTGTGTAACACTGAAGATCCAGGGCCAGGATGACTGGGTGTAGATGGGGGTCAGGCCTGCCGAGCTGCTCAGGGATTTGCCGTGTTCCAAAGCACAGGAGAGTTGTGTAGGAGCAGGATCTCCCTTGCATAGCCCTTGGCAGGCTGCTGGAGGGAGGCAGCCTGCTCCTGCAGATGCAGAAGAGCTGTCAGGGGACAGAACACTCCTCCCAGTTCTGGCAGAGTCTTTGCAGATGCTCTGGCCAAGTCACGTTTTCACAGTTCCGTGCCTCAGTTTCCCCAGCTGTAAACTATTACAGGGATGTTTTGTGGCTGAATGCAGCCCATACTCACAAAGGCAGCAGAGCTCTTTGGACAGATGATCCCAAGGAGTATAAAGCGTTTACTCGAGATTTTTTTCCTGTGCTTCCCTCTGATCTTTGATGCTGACACCTAAATAATTTACAATGTGAAGAAGGAAGGAGAAGACCAGAAGCAAATCACACCAAAGCATCCAGCCTCCTCCAGGCACGGCCCAGGAGTTTTGGGGAAGGAAGGAATGTGCTCCCACCCCACCCCCTCATCAGACCTTCTGCATGATGACATGCAAGTGCTTGTTGATCAGTTTATGGATCTGGAGACTGACACACTTTGAAGTCAGAGCTTGGCACCCCCAGTTATACGCTAGGACTTGGAAAGATCAAAGCTGCCAGCATTTTTGAGGCCTCATGAACGAGCTGCGTTGGTAATGGGAGCTCAGAATTCAGGGCTGGCTCCTGATCTCCCCAGCAGCGTCACAAGCATGAGCACACATTCTGTGAGCAATTTGGTGGCCTTTCATTGTCTGCTTACCATGCTGTGAGCTGCAGAAGGAGGGCACACTACAGCCCTGTGAGACACTGTGTTACTTGCCCCTGTGTTCTAGCGGGAAGGATGGATTCTGCAAGCAATTTTAGGACAGGATTTCCTATGTGAAAACCCAGACCTTCAACAAAGAGGCACTAATGACAACAAAAACGTTGGCTCAGCTTTTACATCCCAGCTGGAGCTTGCAGATGTGGAAGACAGGGATAAATACCCCTTGTTTTTTTCACAGGAGTGAGTCTTTCCAGGTTTAGGGACTGCACTGTCCTCGGTTACAGGGTCAGATCTTGGACAAGGGCTGTTTGGTGTCCTCATCCTTATTGAGTGAATGGATTTGAGCTGCAGAAGAGGAGAAAGAAAAGGAAGATACAGAGCAGCTGTGAGGCCACAACCACCTCTCAACAGCCTGAGTGACCTTCTTTCATGTGAGGCATCTGGGACACAGATAGGAGCTGCTTCCAGTCTGATGTGGCTGGAAAGGGCAGAGGGCAGAATCCATGTGAGAAGTTTTACAACCTGTACCCTGAGTGTCAGTCTAGCAGCCTACACGATCTGTGTCTAGTGCACAGGTATAAATCAAACTCCTGAATATGAATTCTCTTTGATTAACATGTCCAACAACTTCCTTGCATTCCTTGCAATGCTCTTTGAAATTTGAACAAGCAAAGCTCTGTCCCAGCACCCCCATTAAATTGCCTGGTGGAGAGAGGAGCAGCAGGAATGCAGGCTGGTCAAACAGCCTTTTGACAGACCAGACTCGCTCAGCTCAGAACCGCTGTCTGAGTCTGAATTTCAACTACGTGCTCAGACTGCTCCAGTCTGCCCTCATCCTGAGGTCCTCTTTAGGAGGACTGCTCAGTGTGACAGCAGACCAGACCCTGGCCCTTCACTGGGTGGCTGCTCTTCAATTCCAGCCTTGTGGTTTTGCAGCATTTCATACACACAGAGCCTGCCAAGATCACACCATCATCCACCACCATGAAGATACTTGGCACATTAAGAGTCTAATTCTGCATTGTGACATTCTGTATTACCCTTGTGACCAAAACTCTCATGAGGTTTTTCAGGATTAATACATATTAACCAACAGCTGTGAATTCCCAGGCTCCCCAAGCACTAATTCACCCTGTAAATGAGCCAGGCAGTATTCACTGCACTGCAAGGGACCACTGAGACATTTTCAAGAATGCCTTTGGAGTTCTTGCACACCTCATGAGTACAGCTTATCAGCATCTGTCTTAACTAGGAAGCAGTTATAGACTGTAAAATTCACATCACATATCCTGTTCCTGAGATATTGTTCTTGGCCCAGGAGTTCAGTTCAAAGATACTCAAGTCTCATGCTGGAAATTCAAGACCACCTCTCTGTTTTCCCTCCATCCCATGGTGAGAGGATCAAATTCACCCTTTGGTGGGACTTACTCTTTTTGACTGGAAAACCATTAGACTGACATGTTCACAGCTCTGAACTCACCATGGGTTTGTTGTAAAGAGGTCTAAAGCTTTACACTGCCCAACACCAGTCCAAAGTAGAACTGTTTACAGTAAGTCAGACTATACTTAAACCAGGAAGACTGTATTTGTCTAAAAAAAAAAAAAAAAAAAGTCTTCTGAGAGCCCTCAAAGATCACATTTGGTGTGGAAACAGAGCACGTATGAGAATCAGAACCTGCTCAGCCAGTTATAAAGCTTAACACCTGGACACAGCAAGTGGGAGAATGACCTGCTCATTTGAGAGGGCCCTCAGTTGGACACTGATATTACGAGAGATGGGGATGAGTCTCCACCAAGGCTGTTGTTAGCCCATCATGCAGTATATCCAAAGGAAAACTCGGATAACTTCACAATTCCCCAGCTTCAGCCAAGTCTCCAGAACAAGCAACTGATGTTCACACGGCACTTGCCTCCTTCCTTCCCCATCTTGCCCTTCTCTCTTTATTCCTCTTTTACATCAGATACTCTGGTTTTACCATCCCAAAGTTCACATTTGTTTGGCCTTAAGCCTTCAAAGAAATGCAGTCAAATTCCAGCAGCATGACCCCAGCCCTTCTTAATAGCTTCTTCTCTCTAAATCACACTTGTCTTGAAAACCATCTTGAAAACCCTTCAAAAGCTCTCTAAACTCCACATCATTAATGCTTAAATCAAGAACCTCAGCCTTTGCCATTTCACACTTTAGCTGCTTTTTCGTATTTGTTCTGCTTCCTCAGATTAAAAAAGAAATTATGTTCTCTCAGCTGAAGTCCCCTCAGGAGCACAGGGACACACACACTGTGGAGCTCAGTGCTGTTGTTTCCCCTCACACCTCAGGCCCACAGACACTGCAAAACATCCCCACAGGTCCCAATGTGTATGGAGTGGCAGCAACTCCCACATTTTCGCACTGCAGGCCCTCAGTTCAATCCCTTGAGCACCAGTGGAGACACAGGTGCATACACATATCTACAGTTCACTATTCATAGACCTCCTGTACTGCTGGCTGGGGCACTGAGTGATAATTTTACACCTGCTAAGAATTCAACAAGGTGTCAATAATCCAACAGTCACGTGCCCAACTGGCACATACCCAGAGTCGGGTGAGATAAGAATTTACACTGATGGGCAACATCACTCCTCTCCCTCTCCCTCAAAATTTCCTTTAAATATGCAGTTTGGCTGGTAAAACCTTGAAGAAAACCAGATTTTTTGAAATAGAACTGAAATCAGAATTGCTTTCATCAGGCAGCATCAAATTAAAAAGGTCATTCAGAAGTCTTGTGTGATTTAATAAATGTATATAATTTAACTGCTTGAGTTTCTTATTAGTGAACTTAATTGCTGTATTTTAGTTTTCTTGCCATTTCTTAACTAAAAGCATTCTTGTTCTTTATGAGTCAGACAGCAGGTGTACACATTACTTTATGTCAACATCTGATTACTACTTATTGCTCATTTAACTCAGCAAAATATAAAAATTGGACCGTGTCTCTAGGAAAATAAATAAAAGGAGAATGCTGTGGAGTTAGAGCAGAGAAGTTTTTTTTTTAAAATCAAAACAGGAGAGGTTTTCTTGAATATTTTTCCAAGCACTGTTGTTATAGGTGTTTCCTGAGGAAGTGACGAACTTCCCCCGTCCCATGACTTGCACCCTCCAGTTGTTTTTTTTTTTTCTTTAAGCACAGATTCCAAGAGGTGCAAGCAGGCCAGTGGACAGTTATTTCGCTTTGCTGCTTAAAAAAACTGTTAGGAGGAGAACCAGACTTCTCTGTGCTCCAATTCAGTAAAGCAAAGCAGGGCATAGATGTAGTAATGTGCTTAATTTTAGGCAGGTGCCTTGGTAAGTCTGTGGCCTCTACAAGCCACAGAAACCCATCAGTGAAATTAAACATCATTTAGTTATTTTTATGACCATGCTTCAGTGCAGGCCTCCTGGTAGATTTGTAAAAAAAAAAGGAATGAAGCCTTGGGTAGCTGTGCTGATGCAGCTATGGGGATTTAGTCAGTAAAAAAAAAAAGTTATTTCACCTCTCCTTGCATAAATGGATTTAGTTCCATAGTACTACATGTTCTCAATGGAGCATGTCCGCTCAGAGGCTTCCCTGCATCTCTCATGCTCAATTAGCAGTGACTTCTTTGGGAGCTCAGGCTGATCCAGGGCATGGGCAAAATGCTCCCTCTAGGACTTTGCTGCTGTGACTCTCAGCAGTCATCGTAAATCTTTTGCTGCTTTTCCTCCCCTTGTCTTCCTGTTCTTCAAAAACCAGCATGGCCCATTATCCCACTGCCTCTGCAAACGCCTCTCCCAGACATTTACAGTGCAAAATTTAGCACTGGGAAGTTGCTTCTTTGGCAAGTTTCCAAGCTGATAAATGAGAATTGTTGCAGGAAGGTGACGTTTCCCCCCACTGGGTTAACACCCTTCCCCTCGACTGTGCACAGAGGGGCTTGAAGCCAAGTCTTGTTTCTTGGATACTCTTAAGTACCAAGAGACCAGAGAAAAGCTACTGCAAGGCATAAACATTGGTTTTCATGCATAGAAGATTCCAGTCAAGCTCAGTGCAGAGTATGTCCAGGCAAGGCACAGTCCCCAGTGCCAGCTTTGTGCATCCTCAGAGAACTGGGACTGACCCAAGCAAAGTGGCAACAGTACACAGAAGAACTAAGCTGTAAATCAGGCTAGAAAGCAGAACTCAGATCTTAACTTTCTGTGTTAAAAGTCACAAAAGTGGGTAGTAAAGCTGTCCTGTGGTTTAACACTGACACACCTGCTTTCAGTTCAGCACCAGCACTGCTGGGAAAAACCAAACAAACCAGCAACCCCTACCTCAGCCAAGGCTGCTAGTTCATCAGAACAGGGGCAGCACATTTTGGGCAACAGACTTCCATAGGCTTTTGCCATTGTTCCTCAGCCAGCACTGATCAGAGAACTAAAACGGGATGCCAAGTCCTCAAAAGATTTTAGTGTGAGTGATGCAGACCACATGTGCTGAATGGTAAACAGCTCTTGAGGATCAGTATAAAAAGGTCTTTATAGTCCGAGCAAACAAAAGTAAATGCCAGAATCTAAATGAAACAGAACTTTCCAAAAGCCTGAGGCTACCAAGATTTCAGAGTTGAAAGTGTAGCCTTGTTTGTTTCTTAGAAAGACCTGAAACACATCACATTATCAAGAGAGGTGACCCTGTCTTATTCCCAGCAGGGCAGCAGAGTCCTTTAATTCTCTTCTCATTTCCAAGCACCCATCTGAGCAAAGTCAGTCCATGATATTGCTTGAGCCTCTATCAAAACTACATGTAGCTGATTACTTTGTAAGGGGGTAGCCAGCAGAGAGGTACATTGCCAGTGAAGCAAATATTACTTATACCATTTACTGAACAGTGTTACATGGAATCCAGCAAACCAGTCTAAGCCACACCACCAAAAACACACTCCTAACACAGAGGAAGCTTTGAAAGACTTTGCTTTCCTGTTTTAAAGACATGTACATAAAAAAAGAGCTGAAAGAAGGAGAGTTGTTACATTTGGGGACCACAATTCTGAGGACCAAGTGAAAGCACGTGGGTTGGAAAGGACTCCAATTTAGCCACCATAAAAGGACTGGTGTTGCTGTGTCCATGCTGGGTATGTAGAATTGTTCCACAAAGATCCTTGGCCCTGTTTCAAGCATCCTCAGAAGCAGATCCCTTCAGATCAGTGAGGCTTTGTGCAGAAGACTGCCTAGAATTTTAACCCAGTTGGGAACTAAGGGCTCCTGCAGGATAAATCCTCAGGCAAGCGTCCCACTTGGCCCCAGGACACATTGCCTCTGTGAAGGCTGATGAATGCCTGCAGCTCTGAGGTTAGACAGATTGGGTTTATTTAAAATAAAGTTTTGGCTGCTGCAGCATAAACTACTACTGCTCATGCAGTCCTGGGGCTGTGTAGGGCTGCTTCCCCCACGTCAGCACAACTGGTGTTGCGGCTGCCAGCAGCTGCTGCTCCGAGTCCTCAGAGTACATTCACTCTCCACAGATGGCTCTGCAGCACCACTGGCAAGGAGCAGGATGAAATGCGGTCTGCCTGCCTCCTCCCAGCCCCAGCCCCTCCTTCCCTGGCCCATGGCTCTCAGTCTTTCCCATCTCAGTTGTTTTCCCAATGCATTAACCAGCTCTGCCTCACTGATTTCAGCGATGCTGCTCTCGCTTTACCCCAGTGTGAACACACACAAGCAATCTGTGCAGCAAGTCCCTACAGCCCTGGCAAAGCAGGACTCCATCTGGAGGGTCCATCTTGGCTGCCTTCAGCTCTGGAGGAGCAGAGAGTGACAACAAACCTGTGCAAAGGAGAACCAGAAGGCATCTGAACACCACCCCTTCTAGCCACCTATGCCCTGAAACACCGGCTTCTGTTTTGCTTTAGGTCATTCAGGAAATTCCCTGAGGAAGCATGTCCAGTCTCTACCAGTGAACTTGGTTTATGTGGGCAGGGTCAGCCCAAATCAGGTGCAGAACGGGGCACAGAACATTGAAAAAATGCAATGTCAGTAAACAGGCTTTAAAAGATGCTTTGACACTTGAAGCTCATCTCACCTCATACAATCCACACTGGTACCACACTGAGAATGCAGACAGAAGGCCCACGTCCCTTTCTCCCCAAATCCTTAACAAATACACAAACCAGCTATGACAGAGTCTACAAATTTGGAAAGCTTGTAAAGCAGTTCCAACACTTTAGTTCTTTTACGGCCCTATGGGTAAACAGAAAAAGAAGTATGGTTCACCTTGAGCCTTTTTTCCCCCCTTAAGAAATTCTTTCCAGTGCTGTTTTACAGGTTTGCACAGCTTTGCAGTGAACAGACACCCCACAGCAAACCAGGCATTTAAAAAATACACTAAACTACCGTGAAGTAAATTACTGACTTAACAGCCAGGCACCTACAGGTATAATTGGGTTTCATTTGAAGAACAAATTAAAGCAATGTGCATATTAGCTCTGAGGCTGCAAGGGGCAGAAAAAGACAGTCTGGAAACTTTCCAAAATGCACAAGATTAAAGAAGCCCTGCCAAAACAGCTCCCAGGAGACAGCAGGCACACCAAGGACCAGCTCCCAGGGAGAGCCAGACCCACACCCAACTACATCTGCATGCAGGCTCCCTCATTGGAGGGGCAGGGGAAGGCTGCTTGTGAACCATAAACTGAAAAGCTGGGGAAGAGATGAGTTGACAAGAACACTGATGGGGACACAAAAGGACGGGACAGGGTGAGCCGTTAGATGGATATTGCAATTATTAGGTCATAATGCTTCATACTCTTTTCCTTCATGCCCTTCTCCTAAAGCCCAGAGGTACCCCCACAGAATTCCCTCTCCCAGTATTAAGTCTAGCACTTCAGTGTATTTTAGGCTTTACTAGTACCTACAACTTCTATCAAATCCCAGTTCACGTCCTACCTGAACACTGAAGTGGGATAATAGACCTGAAAAACATGACCCCAAATCACTCACCAAAAGTCTCTCACAACAAAGTACTCCACAGTGACAGCATATCTCAGGCCATAGTTTCATCAGAAATACAGCTCTTGCCATTGCAGGAATATTTGACTAGAGCAAGAGTCTCTTCAGGATGTCTCCACAAAGGGAAAGGACCAGTTTCCTTACCAGCTTAGCCTCCCCCACCCACACATCTTCTGCTTGCCATCTTCTTTATGCTGCTAAAGAGGAGAGCAAGGCATGAAAACAATTAACCAGCTGAGAGGGAAAATGAGTAACAGCCACTGAGGGCTTCAAAGTTAAGCAAGGAAGTAATTAGTGGAAGAGTTGAAAGAGGAAGGCATCAAGAAAAGGCAAAATGGTAAAAAAGTCAGATGAAAGTAGGGAGAGAGAATGAACAGCCTAGTTGCAGCTTCAACACTGGTCTTGGATGTTATCCTCAAGTTATTTTTCCCCACCCTGACCGTGAAGGAGCTACTTTCCTTCAAACACGTTCAGTTTTTGACTTCTCTGCACTGCCAGGGCTCAGATCTAAATGTTGCCTTCCCTATTCCGACTTAGAAGGCCACTGAAGGTCTCAGCACTTGCCTTCCCCAGACAAAACACCTGGATTTTAGCTGTGCAACCCAGTCCTAGCCCTGCAGAGTCAAAGGACTTGGAAGACTGTGCTGAAGAAGGGCACAGTCAGACCTTTGGAGAAAGGGAACAACTTGACATGAAATCCTGCTGGAGCAGTGCAGAGGGAGGCCTGGCTGGTGTCAGTTCAGAACATGAGACTGTAATAATATTTGCCCTTGGTTCAACTTCATATACGACGTACAAAAGCCTCTGTTCAAATAAAGGAATGGCCGGGGAGACATGAATTGAGAAGAGCCAAGAAACTCAAAGCAAAGTCCCAGTTCTCTTTGTCTGGAAATCTAACTGTTTTGGAAAGAAACAAAAACACACTGAAGGTAGACAAGGAAAGTTCAGGACAGATTTCTTGCTGAATTTTCTCAGCTTTCCGTGACGATATTTAAGAACGAGAGCAAGCGCATGTGTGTTCCACAGAAAGGGTTCAAAATATGCCTTTTTTTAAAAAATTTTTTTCCTCATTCAGGGAACCAGTTTGGCTGTCAGAGCAGCCTTGGTTTCCTGGATAAATAAAATCATAGTGTTTTTTCATAGCCTGCAGGGTGGGAAGGAAAGAACCAGCAGTAAGGCAATCTAAGCCTTGCCCTGCCCCAGTTTTGACCTAGGACAAGCCACTTGCTCACATGGCTCAGGAGCAGTCATGAGGGGACACCTCCACCATCTCCCTGACTTGCTTTCATCCTACAAGCTTCGAGGGTTGCTGTGCAGCACGTTGAGTGCCAGGAGCGGTACATGATCCTGAGAACTTCAGAAAGAAAATAAAAGGTGACTGTCAAGAGAAGGGTAAAGTTGGTATAAGGCCAGAGGATATAGTAAAATATTACTCCATCCCTCACCTAAACCACATTACTTGCAGCACAGCATTCAGATAACTGCCTTGGCAATTATTTTGGTCACTGATGAGACAGACTGGTCCCTTGAGAGATGGTTGAGCCTGTACACACCATTATCAGACACTCAGTTTGGTTATATAAATGCTGGTAACCAAAGCTTTCTGGGCAACAAAGACCAGTGCAGCAGAGCTGAGGCACCACTATTTAGGACTTTCCAGCTGACTGTGTTTTTCCAAATACATTTGAGAAGGTCCAGGCAGGCTTACCTGCCCCAGACACTGCCTCTTTCTCCTTGAGGTGTATTTACCCAGATGGCAGGTGTTTTATATTTCGAAAAACATTCACTGAGTAGGAAAACATTTGTACAGGCAGGTTCACCTCAGAGGACTTATTTTCTTTCTCCCCTTTTTTTTGTGGGAACAAAGAACCTTGCAGCAGACCCTCAAGCTACTCACTAGCTAACCCTGTCTACACGTGAGACCACGTAGATCCAGGCCAGGAAAGCCTTGAGGGTGCTATGACCCAAAAGGCTGCAGTTATTCACTACAGTTCTCTTGCTAACAGGGCACCTTCTGCATAAAGGTTTGTCAGGGAGGGCCAAAGGACCGCTGCTCCCTCTGGGACAGGGAAACATCAAGCAGGGAAACAAGATAACAAGTGCCAGATCTGTGCCAACCAGCCACACAATACCTGAAGTGGAGCGAGCAGGGCAGATGTGGAAGTGACAGCCACCTTCAGTAGAATCCACAGCACCACTGGGCTGATGGGGCAGGTCTGAGGTCAGGCTGGGAATCCAGGTCAAAGCAAGTCCACGATGAGAAGGAACATCCAAGGTCAAGACAAGAGCAGAGTCAGCAATTCAGGGACCGCATCAGCAAGGTCCATGGGTGGGCACCAACATGGCTTGTTGGAGACACCAGCACAAATTCCTCCAGCATAGCTCAAGGAACAAGTAAGAGCTCGAGTCTGAGCTTAAATGGAGTCAGGGGGCCATAGGCAGAGAGTGTGGGTGGAAGTCCCAGATGAGGCAGGTCAGGGCCATTAAGCACTAATGATGCACTCAGGACTAATGACCACCTGAAGCCTGGCTGCAGTGGCTCAGAGCAGGGACAGCAATTGTACAAGAGAAAAACACACAAGGGTAGATTTCAGCCCCCATGATGGCAGTTTATGCTACAAGTAACTGAAGAGGGTTTTGCTATGTGAGGACCTATGCAAAAGACTTTCTTACGTGAAGGATTGTTTTATATGATTTAATCCTGCTCTCTGCTAAGTGTGCTGCAAAAGAGCAGGATGTCCTCTGTTAGCTGGGAAAAAGGAGGCACAGAGAAGCTTCAGTGACCCAGCTAGTCTAGACTGAGGGATCCCAGTCTAGTGCTCTGTTACATCACGTTGCCTTTAATTTTATTTACATGCTGCTCTCCATTCTTGTAAGTGAAGATGTGGGACCTAAAATTGTCTGTTATGTTTGCTGAAGTTTGGAAACTGGAAACAAGCCCTGTCACTCTAGCCCATGTCTAAACAGCCAACTCATTTGTCTTGTCTGTAGCTTTTTTCTTTTGATCTCCAGAGGTTTTCACAGTTCAGTTGCTTTCCAGAGATGACTTGTTGCAGTTTGCTTTGGTTTGAACCGGGCTTTGAAACTGGGGACCAGGACGCACCACAGTTCTGCACAAGATCTTGAGGAAACATCAGGGTAATTTATGAGACAAACTACTAGTTTTCAAAGGATAACATCTTTCCAGCAGAAGTCCCTCTTCTTCAAAGGGAAAACTGCCTTTGCCCTGTGAACCTGCATTTTTATACGTATGCACATAACAAATATTTACTTTACGCCCACCGTGTCTGCGGCACGATGTGTGTGTGCATAAAGGCCAAATGAAAGCAGTTGCCTTCAGAGTGTTGGTGGAGATGCTGTCTGAAGGTGACTGCTCCCAAGCCCTCTGTAGTTTAAAGAGGGATGGTAACATGCCCTGTGGAAGCAGCCAGTGAGGGCTGGGCTCCCACTGGGCAGACTGGAGCAGAGCAGACAGCAGGGCAGCATCTGACAGAGGAATGGAACCTGTGGGAATGATCTGGCAGCAAGGAGGCTGCAGGGGAAGCAAGCTCAAGCAGATAATTAGAAAGACACAGCCTGGGAATGGCCTGGATATCCACTGCAATGATCCCACCCCCATCTTTCCCCTACCCATGTTCCTTGGAACAACTCCCTCTTTTCCTAAGGAAAGCTGCATCTTTACACAAAGTGCCTTCTTCTGAGTGCTAGGACAATGAAAATGGATCACAGGTCTTGCTGGAATTAGTCCTAAGATGGGAACTCAGCCATTCTGGAGCACAGATGGGGTCAGGTCAGGTTTTTCCCTACAAACAGGAGAAGCCATGTGGTTTTCATATAATTTGGAACGTTTTCTTGCAGAATGAAGATTGATTAGATGCCTGGAGTTCCCCAGAAACAATGTTGATAGTGTTAGCAGCCTGCACACCACAAGAACCCATTCATAAAAAAAAAATTCTCATATTTAAATTTACTTTTTTTTAACTTTATGTTCTTGGAAAAAGAAGCTTATTGAGTAACTATCAGAGTTCCTCTTTCATCACCTTGTCATAAATCCCACAGGCTCTGAATTCCTTTAACAATCTCTCAGTTAAATTGTGACCTGCCTATTCTAATAAATAAACCTTTTTTCTTTTCCCCTCAAAAAGAGCTGGAAACAGCCTGCTCCCCGTTGCCCCTGCTCTGAGTTCTGCTAATTGAGACATCAAAGCAGATGGAAAACCAAGGTTGTGTCTGTACAATCCCTGGGCATTAACCTCTCTCTCTCAACCATTTTCAAACGGGGCAATTAACTTTCGCCAACACAGATCCCCCTCTGAAGTTTCAACCATACATTATATTCTTTTATCACTATTTGTGTGAATGATGAAACAGCTGCTGCCTTTTACCCTGAGGTGGCTGTTCCTTCGGGGCAGGTGATGGTTCCTTAGGTATATTTTGTGCAAACTGACATCCCAACCCAGTTCTAAACCAAAACCATGCTGCTGCTGCAAGGTGTGGAGTGTTTTTTATCATCTTCACAGCTGCACTCACAGGTAAATTTGATACTGCAAACTGTCGAGGTTGGAGATGATATTGCTGTGATGGGTAAATTAATGAAGGAACTGACTAAAATTCACAGACCATGAGAGTCCACTTGAAAAATGATCCCTGGGCAGACAGAAAGCAGTTTCATCTTAACTCCACTGGATCGGTGCTTTGCTCCCTTATGGAGTGCTGCAGATAATTTAAAAATTTCAGAGGAACACAGGAATGTCTGCAGGATGCCCAACCTGTGCCCTGCATTTGCCCCAAACTGACCTAAATCAGAAAGCTCGACCATGGAGCAACATCTAATTCACAGTGAGCCCCATGGATTTAAACACCTCACTTACCTCCTGAGAAAAGACAGTGCCAGGCCTCCCAGGGGCCACCAAGGGCCCTCAGTGCTTTTGTAGCTGGTTGGACAGGGCAACATCTGTGTGCCCATGTTATGTGGAGCAAACAGGATGCATAAACTCATGTTGCCCTTGGGCAAGAACAAATCAGGTGGTGCCTGTTTTCTCCCTAATTTGCTGGCATCGTTGTTCTGCTGGTGAGTAACACCAGCAAAACCCCCTGGCACATTTTCACTCGTATTTAGCTCAGGAAGAGAGACTGGAATGGGACCAAGCTTCAAGGAAAAGGCCCCTAAAACACACACAGACATTTAACTGCTCTATTCAGTGAACACATGATTGTGCTTAGGACAATATGCTGCTCCCAAAAAGGGTTTGCAGGTTTCCTTGCAGAGGGGATGGTGGCAAAGCATCACCAACAGGCACAGCTCCTAAGCCCCATTTCTCCAAAGTTTCTGCCTCTCCCTGTCAGACGCAAAATACAGCCTTGGAATAACCGTGTGTAACCTCTCCCTGATTTAGAGGACCTGGGTTGAATACTGTAGGTTCAGGGAGTATCAGTGGTAAAGGACAGAAATCTGCAGCTTTCCCTCTTGAGGTGACGGTCACTTCACATCCCTGGGCAATGCAGAGTGGAGGTGTGACATGTCACCAGCCCTGAACGTGCCCCTGCTGCCCTTTAGCAATGGTGATTCACAGGAAGCCACAGGACACCTGAGCAGACATCCTGATTCAGCCAAGCACGTTTGGTGTGTGCTTCAGTTCTTCAGTGCTGGGGAACCAGTGTGAGATTCTCCCTGCAGTGTCTGACCACACGAGCATCTGGCACTCAGCTCCTGCTTTTAGACTTAACCTGTTTGTCCATCCAGCGGATGATTAGAAGTGACCCCCACTTCTGGCAAGAGTCCCTCAAAACCACGCTCTGTCAGCACCCCAATTCTCCTTCTCCACCCCTTGTGCTGGGGGTTGGCTCACATTTAACCTACAGTGACTCCCACCTGTTGCTGAGACCCAGCAAATTTTTCTGGGTATCCACGTCCTGGAGAAAGAGCCTGGACATCACACTCGGCTTGGGAGGCGCAGACCAGCACCAGAGCTTCTCTCCAAAGCTTCCTGGCAGGCTCTGACTTGGAGGAGACAGAGGGAAAGAAGAAATTTGAAAACACCCTTTCCCCTTTCAGAGCAGTGTGCTGGAAATCGGTCTGCCTGCCAGCTCCTGCGGTGGAGTTGCCAGGCAGTAGTACTGCTCTGCAGCCCAGGATCAACAAACTACACATTTGTGTTCTCACCAGGGCCAGCATTATTACTGCCACAACTTAACACCCTGAAACAGGGACTGCTGCAGCTGTGAGAGCTGTCTTGGGAATCAGGAGAACTGCAGCAACCAGCTGATGAAGGACCCACAGAAAAGGGTGGTGGCTGTAAATGTCACGGAAAGGGCAAACTCCTTCCTGTTGTTGAGAGAAAACAAAATGTCTGGTACCCAGATGGATGGAAAAAGATGTGTAGGAAGGAAATGGACCAATTAGTTGAAGATGGAGCCCTCTGGATGGACTCTTTCTTCATCTCTCCTCATCACCTAGTCTCTCTCTCTCTACCTTTCATATCTTGACATAGTACAACCACTTCTTCACTGTATCCTCCCAGGCCTCATTGCCAAACATGCTCCTTCTCCATTGCAATTGTCTTTCTCAGAAGAGCAACCCCACAGAGACTGACCCTAGGATGGGTCCATAGAGACAAAATTCCTGCAATTTTCTGCACATTTTCCCAATTGAATCAAAGGTGCATCAAACCATGAAAAATAGCATAAATTTGACTACATCTGCTACATCAAGACTACTAAATATATATTATGCAAATAAGAATTACTGTCTTGAATCCAAACAGTTGCAGAAAATGTGGCCACTCACATGACCTCAGCAAGTGACCAGTTACTTGTGTTCAGCCAAGGATTCATCAGCCAGCAAGCCCAAGTACCAGACACAAATAAACTCTTGTGGCAGTAGAAATAAAATTAAGATGCTGGAAACGCTTTGCTTTTTCCACACACAGACCTGGCTCGGGTCATGGCAGAGAGCTGGAGCAGGTAAAAGGGTTTAGACATGGTAATTACAGCATGAGATTCGCTGTCAGCATTTCAGAGCAGTCCCTTCATGGTGCACAGTGATGGGCAGGGTGAATGAGAGGGTAGTGACTCACTGTGACCAAGGGTTTTCTTCTCACTCTTGATTCCTGTGAACCTCTCAGAACATGGACAGGATACAAACAAGGAAAAGTGCAAAATCTGTGCTTTGATCAGTTCTTACTCTCTCTTTGGACAGCCCCTTTTGCTGGCCCCCAAAACTGCTGCTTCAGACAAACTCCATCACAGACAGAGCTCTCCATTTCCTAGGACTGAGGATGACAGTCCTACATATTCCAGGAGCAGTTACTGGTGAAAAAGACTTCTGGGAGAGAAAAACATATCATCTCCTGAGACAACATCTTCCATCTGAACCTTCTGGGGCTGATGCTTCAAAGGGAAATTCTTCACCAAGAGCTCTTAACACTGAACTTGTAGGACAGCATCTTCTCCCCTCTTTATTTCAACAAACAGCTAAAGATTCTCTGGCCAGAGAGGAGGCCAAATCACCTCATCCCCTCTCTGACAAGCTTGTACCAATGCACCATCATGGTGACTGAAAAGCAGTGGATGGCTCCAAATCAGGATTTATTTTTAGGTTTCCAGACTGTGCATGCTCCTGCCAAAAGAGCCTGGTCCAAAGTTTATTCAAGTCCACGATAAAAATGTCTAATGGCGTGAATGACCTCTGGATCAGCTCCAAAGACTGTGCACTGATATTAGCACTGGGGCTGGCTGGGGATTCCCTTTGGGAAGGCTGCCCAGTAAAGAGGCAGTTTTCACAAAATTGAAATTTTCAGGGAGAAAAACATCCTGATTTTGAACCCTCTTTCCTTTCATAATAAAGAAATAAAAATACACTTCTTTTTTTCCCCAATTAAATAAAGTCAAGAAGCAGCACTTTCTTCAGGGCCAGTTGGAACAAAATCAGAAACTATGTTTTGGTTTGAATGTGTCCAGTAAACCATTAAACCCTCATTTTCCTATAAGTACATGACCCCACTGGGCTGTGGTTGTCTCAGAAAGATGATGTCTCATCTTTCCTGCAGGCTGTTTCCTCGAGGACTCCCTCTGCCATGGTGCAGAGTGGACTCTCAGGTCTCTAAGGTCTGTCCCCTGAAAATACAGGTATTAAGTTACTGGATTAGAGCTGCTAGAAGCAAATACAATTCAAGGCTGATGTTCAGGGTTGAATGGAGTCAAAGCAAAGCTTTTAGGGTGAAAAACTAAAGTGAAACACTTCAATTTGGAGCATACCAAAACTTTTGATCAAAAATGTCAGAGTAAAACTCACTTCCCTCTGCAAACCAAGATGTTTTGAAATTTTGTTCCAGGAAAAATTTAGAAACATTGGTGCTTCTTGACAGCAAGAGAGAGAAACAAAGGTTTCAAAGGAGCAAAACCTCCTTTTCACTGCGCTGCAGTTAGTAAGAAAGCAAGAAAAGGGAAGAGAAAGGCAAGAAAGAAAGAAAGGAAGGAGATATGAGAAGCTTACTGCTCTGTAGCTGAAAAGTCCTACAGAAATGAGCAGCAATCATCCATGTTTTCTCACCAACTGTCTGCCTGCATATTTCCAGGATTCTTTCCCAGAATAACAGGTAATTCTCCGGGGAGGGGAGAATAAAGAATCCCTGGCTGGTGAGAGATAGTTTGAGTGACTATTGCCCTGGATGCCCCAGCTCACCATGTCAAGAACACATCTCTAGGGCTTTATAGGCTCTCTCACATCTAATTTGAGCTTCACTGCATCACTGTCTTCCCTGGACTTGTTCATGGTTCAAGGGAGGCCAGAATTCATTCCTGTCTCACTCGCCACCCAGCTGACAGGGAGTGTGAAAGTGAAGTGGCATGTGGAGCAAGCACTGGGAAAATCACCTTTTGATCTCATTGAAGGTGGTCCTCAAACCAGGTCATGCTTGAGAGAACTGGCAGGGAAAATAAGGAGAGGCTGGGCTGCAGCTGTCGGTGTTGGGGCGGTCTCCAGTTCAGAAGAATATTTGCCTTTCTCTCGCTGCCAATTTTAGAGCCTTTATAAATACCACACCTAAATAAAATGGAATAAAATAAATGATCCTCTTCAGGCACCCCACGCCCTTCAATCACCCTCCCTAACAACATCCAAGGGCTGCAGGGGTACATGGGGGCAGGAATTATTGCTGAAAATAACCTGTCTGGAGAGGAGAACAATTTATGCTGGGTCTGGAGCAAGGATGAGGTTCCATTTCCTTCTTAGAATCAAGTGAGCAATGTCAACCCAGATCCTGCTGTGCAGTCATCAGCGACTTCCACAGCACAGCATGCAACCTGCAGCAGCACACACGGAGTCAGGACAGGGTGGGGGAGCAACCAGCCCCTTCCCTGTCACTTGTCCAGTGACAATACTTCACAATCCTGTCCCATCCTCGCTGGTAAGTCTGTCCCTTGACGTGCACAGTTCTGTTTTGCCATGAAGCACAAAACGTAATTTGCTGATTATTTGGCAAGATGCCTTTGTACTGTGAACGCTCCCGAGCCCCAGCACAGATCGACGGCTCTTCCCTGGGGTCTTATGCTCAGAGACAGATACAATTCCCAGCAGGTCCAGATACTTAGCCACGTTTTCTGAAGAAAACTAGAGATGAAATGCAAGATAGCTGGAGCACTAATTAGCTCTGAACCAAGTGTGGTTCAAAACACAGCTCTTAAAAGAAGATAACGCCATTCACCTTCAAACTGGACTGCGCACTCTGCAAATGCCAGCTGCAAATACAGTGTGGTATTTATAGTGCCTTTTTATTATTGCTATTATTATTGTTATTATTTTTCCTTTTTACCTGGGGACCGAATGTTTGGGGACTGTGGCAGGAGAGGGTCTGTACATCTGGAAAGCGTCAGATTTAACGCCCGAAGTCATCGGCCCAGGTCAGCTAAAAGTACACGTTTGCTTCCAGCAGCAGCTGTGCAAACTCCTGTTGCCTTGGTTGTGCAGGGCTTATGTAAAGATTCCTCAAAGACAGTGCCCTCTTTGTGAGCCCACAGCTCTGCTGATCCCTGGCAATTCCAACCCCGGTTTCAAAAAGAAACGGGCCTAAAATGGCACTCCCACCGCAAACAGATGTATTTCAGCCTCTGTCTAAGGCAGCATTCATTTCATCATGAAAAGGAAAACATCATAATTTAGGGTCACACGTCTCCTGCCTGTCAGTCAGGCACTGCCAGTTATTTTTACAGCATCCCAGGGTGTTGTGGCAGTCTAGAGAACAAGTGACACACCTTTCCAAAGGCTGTTCAGAACGATACCGCTCAGTGAGAAGCTCTGAGCTCCAAGCTTTGGGTTTGTCCCTGATTTTTTTTCCCCTTGAGCAGGCTTGAAATAAAATCTCTCTGTGTGTATTGCACATTTTTTTCTATTGCACATGGATTTTCTTTGCTTCCCATTGCTTCATGGACTTGCCCTGCATACTGTAAAATCTGTACTGCAGGTTCAGTGTTGGAACTTTTCCCATGGTGCTGTGGCATGTGGGTGGAGCAGACGTACCATGAGAACAAGCTCTCTCACACCAATGGCCAACAGCTGAACAAAACTATATTTACTCTAAGAGAAGCCAAATTTCACTCACTGACTTCAGGAGCTGACAGTTGCTTCTGTTTTACATTGACATTGAATCTGGCCGACTTATTTAACCTAATAAACAAAATCATAATTAAGAACAATCCAGTAAAACTACTGGGCATCTGAAAGAGGCACAGAGAGCCTACAGAAAACAATCCCAAGCATCCCTTCCCTGTAGCCAAATATTATATCGGCAATGCAAACAGAACACTTCCATATTTACAGTTTGGTGGGAGTTTTCATCATGTAATAGCTTTAGGGTTCAGACCACTGCTAATTAAAGTCACCAAGAGCCTTTGCATTGACTTTAATGAGCTCCAAAACAAGACTGGAACATACAGCATTTTACCAAGAATTCAAAGTGGAAAAAAACCCAACTCTGGTAAAGCTCTTACTTTGGTCTTTCTGAAAATTGAATGCCTGCAGGGACTGTGCTGCTCTTGCTGTGCAGTTTCAGCCTCCACGGGCAAAAAGCCCTGCTGAGCCCCTCCTGACAGTGCCAGAGCCCCTCACGTGGAAAAGTCCGCTGGCAGATCTCATTACAACAATTGCGTGACAATTAATAGTACATTGGAGGGAAAGTGGGCAAGAAAACACAAGGGAGCAAAATCCAGATGATCAATCATCCTTTTCCCTGACACTGTCTTTACCTGGGTTGTTTTCAAGGGGAATATACACCTAATAATTGCCCAGATTCCTTGTTTTTTCAACATCATTTCTATGGCAAATGCCATTAGTTACTGTACCGTGGTGATTTAAAGCTGAAAACCTACTGTGACCTGAATCAAAAGACAGATTAACTTATCTGCTTTAACAAGGAGTTGCTTGAAGTCTTATAGGAAACACTGTATGAACTTACATTTCATATGGCTAGTAATTGCTTTTCCTGTTACTTTTCTGTGAGAGAAATACAAAAGGAAATGGGAGCTGGGTGCATAGTGGGGACTGGGTTGTAGTGCTTTAAACTGCAGGTCATCAATTTAAGGTAATTTAGCTGATGACTCCAGTGGCCTCAGTTCGGCTGTCAGGGGACAGGTGACCACACTTGGCCATCTACCAATGCTGAAACTTTGATGGCAATTCAGTAAATGCAGAGACTGCCCTGCTTGGCCAAGCCTGGACCCTGTGCTGGGGCACTTTGGCTCAGCCCCATCTGTTGAGCAGCTGGAACAGCACGGGCAGACACCGACAAGAGGTACCCGGGTCAGTCCCTCTGAGCATCACACAGAGGCCAGGCCCTCTCTGTCTCTGATTATTACAGAAGTCAGAAAAGGCTGAACAGATTCTCAGTGATACAGGGCTACCCCTGGACAGCCACAGAGGAGGGCTGTGTGTGAGGGATCTGCTAAGAGCCTGCTGATGAGGATAAACAAGAAGCAAACTTTTCGGCAAGTGACCTCTAACAACGAATTTACTGAATTCCAGCACCTACAGAGCCAGGAAGGCTCCAGTCTCAGCTCCCATTCTTCCACTAGGAGAGAAGCTCAGATCACGAAGCAACTGGCTTTCAGTGGTATTAGCTTAGACATGGGAACCAAAGACTTTTAACTTGAAGTTAGGACAGTGAGTTCTGACCATTTTTTTTTTTTTTTCCCCATTTGTGGCTCTCAGCAGCGATGCAGCTCCTGTACAGTGAATTTAAGCTGACTAGAATTGCTTTTCTTGGTTTTCTTCCACAAGTGACAGGTTGACAGCTACTGCTCTTGGAAGGAGACGGCCTTCCAATCCTCAGGTCACCATATGGTGCCAAATAATTTCTTTCATGTCATACCTGATTTAGAGCAGGAGGAAATGGAGCTAAGAGACCATCTCCCCCATTGTCCATCACATGTCGCTGTGTCATGCCCTGTTTTCAACATGCCCCATCTCAACAGGCAATTTGAGAGCTGTGGTTGTCCTTCCAAGCTTTATAAATGTGCTAAATGGAGTGGATAGCTGGAGAAGAAATGTGCTGTTGACTGTTAGATGTTACAGGAGGGAATAACGTGTCGTAAATCAAAGAGACACAACACTATCACAACAGGATAGCCAAGAATAGGAGCTATAAGAGTTCTTATAATGACACCTATTTGTTGAGGCAAGAATTTCATCTGTAAGCTGTTCACTGAGGCTTTACATCTCTGCTCTGGTCCTGCATTCTAAATGAAAACTTACCAAAAAAAAAAATCAGAAAAAATGTTTTTTTTTTTTCTTGGGGAGAGTTATCCTTAGTTATCCATGCTTCTTCCATTTTTTGAAAAAAAATTCAAGAAAATCTTAGGTTGTAAAACACTTGCTTTTTTAAAAGAGTTTTTAATTCTTTGGAGTACCTTTTGGTGTGCTCTCGTTTTTCTTTAACCACGCCTAGAACAGAAGGATCCTTCCCACTGCGGTTTTTTCCCTTGCTTGTCACAAGAGCAGGCAGGCTCGAAAGGCAGAAATAGGAAACATAGTGTATGTCTAGAAATCAGGAGGAGTAAACAAACCAGAAAAGAGCCACCTCGTTCCCACTCTCAATGGAAGAGTATCTGAAGAAAGCACATTAGATGACTTAGCAGATTGTATTCCTCCACATGGTGTTTCTTCCCCTGCTCCCATTGCATCTTCTTCAGGCTTTCACTGCTGACCACCATCCACAGCAGGGAGGGCAAGAACTACTCAGTCTCCCTCCTTTCTTCCTAGCACAGCACTTGGTCCAAATGAACAAAGTAAGACAAGACTCCATTCGGATCAGAAAAAGATCACCTGCTCTCCAGGCGGGGTGTTAATCCAGCCCTGTATTCACCTTTTGGCAACAGCCTTCACAATACCCTCACAGCCTTAAACACCGTGAGGTGCAAGTACAGTTAATCTCCAAATGCTTTACTTGCACCGTAAAACGAGGCATGAGTCTCATTCCCATTCTGCAGTTGGACCCAGAGGCAGGGTGGACTCGAGCCAAGAGGGGTCTGGAACGTCCTGCCACTGCCTCCCAAACAGGCAGCCCATTTGGCCTCCGCCAGCACCGGGCAAAGCCTCAGTTCTTCATTTTTGATGCCTTATTCAAATCCCACCGCAGTCCCTCCACACGCCAGTTTGGTGCAAGAACAGGCCCACTGGGGCTGCAGAGCATTCCCTGCAAGCAGGCAGAAGGGCCATGTAAAAATCAAATCCACATGACTGTAGTTACAGGCAACCAAAGAGAGGGTTGCTCTTCCAAGAAAAACTTTTCCATGTAAAAGAATTCTTAATCTCCCCTTTGACTGTCATTGTTGAAATGATGGCTTCGCAGGCTTGAAATTTAAGACCCTATCGGCATCTTTTCTGTTAGCTGTGATTTATGAATGGTTTTGCTGTTGATTATCCTCCAAGATTACAGCACAGCAGCCCTGACAGACAAGCAGAGGAAATTTCACAGGATAACAGGCAGCTCCTTCTCCAGGGCAGTGAGGCAGGGAGGTGTGTTTGGAATCCAGTATGTAACAATACCAGCAAATGCCAACTGGACTTCACAGGTAATCGAATACTCATCATGTAACGCCCTACTCAAAGGCAAGCAGGGTCAGCAGCAGTTTTGATGATGATTTTTCGGTGCTTCAGATCCTTTGCTCATTCTGTAATCCAACATTTAATCAGAGGGTTTTGCCTTAATTGAGGCACAAAGTGTACAAACTGCAGTCTTTTCATACAACCCCGTGCATGTTCTTCAAAGACCATCCTTCTTTCCTGCAGTTGCAGAGTCTGCTGTCACGTCTGGGAGATGCACCGTCTTTATTCAGGCTATTCAAAGGAACTTTGCTTCCTTTGATTTATTGCCAAGAACAGGCACTCCTGACCCCAGAAAAGGAGATTTTTGTGCTTTTCATTCCCATTTCCTGCTAGACAGTTTGTTCCAAGTCACTGCTAGGAGGGCTGTTTGTCTGGTGAGGGTAGCAGGGCCAGAGCAGGTGCAACCATGACTTGAGGGGAGCAGACAGCCAAGAGTTGGAGTCCAGGTTGAAAATATTTCTGATGTGGGGGCTGCCTAAAAATAAATGAGTAGACCTCAGGAGGTGATTTTATCTCTTGATAAATGGCCTGTGCTTTTCAGGCAGAAAGGTTCCTTTGATTTGAACTCTGCCATACTGCCCTGCAAAAGGAATCATTATTGTGGTTTCCAGGTCTGGCACTGTGGATGTGCTCCCTGCTCTTCGTATCACATCTGGACCCGTGCAGTGAGCAGCAGAATGGCACCCCTGTGCTTTGGATCACTTTGTGCTGAGGTGAACAGCTCCGTGGTGAGCAGGCGAGGGTGGTCTGGGCCTGACGTACCCGTGTCCTGCTCTTTGGTCACATTCCCTTCAGTGATGCTGCTGTTCTGGTGCCTTTCGACACGATTGTCGGGAACACATGGCAGAGAGGGGAGGCTGCACTTCTTTGGAGGGAACCAGAGAGCACAGTAACATCCAGCCATGGCCCGAGCTGTTCTTACTGGGACTAGTTACGCTGTGGGTGTTCTGAAGGATCAGGTTCGACACTGAACCAGAATGGACATTCCTAGCATTCTTCCCATTTTGCCACCCAGCCTGCTTCAGAAAAAGTCCTGATGTAGGTGTTTGTATCCTGTCTCTTTCTTCCCTCACTGTATTTGTCTTTCAAGCCTGGCAGCAGTGGAAGGAAACTTAGCACGTGATGCTGACACTCTGCCACGTCTGTGGGACGGCAGATTCCTAAAGTACTCAAATCTAGCTAAGAGAATAGCTGGGAAAACAGGAGGCAGAGGACTCATAAAAGCATGGAGAGGCTTGAGTCCCAATGGATTCAAGGAGTGATAGCAGCTTTTATCCAGAAGCAGGGCTGCTCACAGCAGGAAGGCTGGCTGTGTTCCTGCCCCCACTGCCCACACACTCCCTCTCTCAGGACCTCCCACTTTTTTCAGGACTGGACCTGGGGATTGCATTTTATAACAAATAGATCAATTAGAAGAAAAACAAAAAGTTGGAGAAGCTCTGAGAAATGTGTGCTTCAAAAAGCCCTCTCTAACTGGTGTCAGAACTGCACCTCTGCCTGAGAGTTAATCTTAACAGATACACTCCTGCAGGAATTTTCCCTAGTTTTCTCCTACTTGACTCCCCACTCCTTATTTACAGTTGTTTTACACTCAAATTCCCAGCTAGGTGGGGTTATTCCTTACAGAGTTAGTGCTGGTAGTGGAGGCCACTGTCCCCCAGCCTGTGCCTTCACACACTGCTGCCCTTGTACCACTGAGCTTGCACCTGTTTGTCTACACTCAGCTGCTTCAGAAAACTCCCCTCCAGACTTTTCCTTCCTCTTGTCCCACCATACACACAAGGGCCCAGTTTCCCTGTTCCCAAGCCAAGACACAGGAATGTACCAGTCCCTAGTGATTCCTTCCAGCAAACTAAGAATTGCTGAACTAAAGAGGGTTTCAGTAAAGCAACATGGCCTCAACTGAAAAAACCCTGCATTTGTTGGTTTTTTCCTTCAGTAGGGCACTGTGCAATATTGACATCCTGTTTCACTAAGCCTAATTCTACACTACACCACACATACACCTGTGTCTGCACACTGTACCCTACACTGAGTTTCCATTCAGGCTGATTTTCACTGGCCAAGAGCTGGATACTGGGGCTCCAGGAGGACTGACCAAAGAACGGGTCATTTCCATCACAGCCATCAGGACAGGAGCATTTCTTACCACCTGCATGCCTTGTGCTATACACAACAGAGCTCCAACTTGGGTGAGCAACCCACTACTAAACATCATCATCATAATAATAACAATAATAATAGTAACAACAACAATAATAACACCATATGTGCACACACATGGGCTGCAGAACAACAACAATAACAATACCGTGATAATATGTGCACACACATGCCCTGCAGAGCCCAGCAGCTGTTTTGCCAGTTATAAGTGAAGTCAATATCCCTGCCAGTGCTTGGGGATGCTCAGCAGTGCTTAGTGTGTCAGGTGTCTAGAGCTCACAACCCCTAAACTATGACCAACCACTTCTGAGCTGAACACATGTTGTACAAAAGTCTACATTTAAAAATATACATTATTTACCTCCAGGAAAGACTGGATTGCAGTTTCTCAAAACAAGAATCAGAAAAAACACAGTCTCCCTTCAACAGCTCCCCGAGCTAAAATACACCTTTCTAGGATGAAAGGACAGCGCACTCACCACTGCCCAGTGTCTCTTTTTCCTGCTCCTTTTTTCTCTGTGAAGGAAAGCAGCTCTGAAGACACTCCTTCCCCTTGCACATATGCTCTTGCCAGTTCAGGAGAGGGGCAGGGGAACAGGGCTGCAGGGGAACTGCTGGGCTGAATGCCTGAGTTCAGAGTGTTAACTGGCCAGAGAATCCTATTACGTGATAGGTAGCAAGCCAGGGACTAATTTATGGAAATTTTGACCTTTGGTCTCCTTTGACATTTTCAGATCAGCCGTAGCCTGTGTGAGACATTAGAGCCCTTACAGTAAGGGGCTCTAAATCAGCCTGTGCAGCTGCTGGAGCCGGCGAGCGGGTCAGAGGTAAAAATTCACTGAGGTCTGTGTGTGGGCTGCTCGGTGCCTGTTTGACATTTACAAATCAGTGACATTCCTCTGCACAGCTCAGTGCATACAAATCACTTCAGTCACTCCGAGGAGGGCCCCTCATTTCAGTCAAAGGTGGATTTGGGCATCCTTGGCCTTTCCTTTTGACTTGAGCAAGGCTATGTCTAAACATATCCAGCTTTACCACCCTACAGTATGACCTGCTCCCTCAGGAGGATGGAGTGTGGGCACTTTCACATTCAACCCAACCTCCCAGGACTTTGTGCCATTTTCACGGCTCGGGTGTGAAGCCTTCACCACTAGGTGCACTACCAGACCCCTCAAATTTTCCCCAGTTGCCACAACAAACGTTGTGTTTGTCGGTTTTGTAGCACAAACAGACACAGTCTCATTCCACTGGGTGCTGGGCCAACAACTCAGACCAAGAGGAGGTGGCCAGTTGGATTGCAACAGTTTCCCATGGAAACCTATTTGCCATGAATAAAGCTCCACCAGGCTGAGCTGTATGAGTGGGCTTGCCCCAGATTTCTCACAGTCTAGACTCTATGTAGAGAGAAAACATGATGAGAAAAACACAACCAAGGCTGTGGACAAGGTAACATTAGCATCAGCCAGTTATTGTGCAATAAATGACCATATTGGCTTCAGCCAGCCTGACCTGTTTAACCGCTGCTGCTTCCCCGAACCCTGAGGGTTGATATGGACTCCACATTCCCCTCAGTGCTGGCAGTGCCTCTGGCACATGATGCTCCTCCTGGCTAGAGGCTGTGCTGGGATTTGGGATGCCCTCCCATGGCGTTTATGGTTGTCGTGAACACACGATGGCTGGGATGGGGAGGCCATGTCCTTGGTAGCAGACTAAGCAGCTGTGGAGCCGAAGGAAGAGGTGTGAGGGTGCAGGAGGAGGCACGAAGGCCACCATGAGGGTATGGTGGCACAGGGACCAAGATTGCCACGGTGACCCCGCTGCCTTGGTGAAGCCACCCTTCGCCACCTCAAAGCAAAGAGAGACGATGGTTCTTGAGAGTCTCTTCCCTGGTGCCCACATGCCACTGAAGGGAAAAGCTACTTTGGGGATGTGGGGGTGAAAGAAGGACGAAAATCAGAACTGAGGGGAAAATCAGACATAAGTGAGCGAAAACTGACAGCAGTGAGGGAATGAGCGGGAGGGAAGCCGCAGCCCAGGATAGGTTGGGATAGGTAGGTGGGTGAGTGAGGAAGTCCTTCTCCCGACGCCGGGAGGGACGGGACGGGCGGCGGCGCCGAACGCGCTCCGCGCCTGGGAAAGCGCCCGAGACCGTGTGGCCGGGGCAGAGCTGGGGGGCCGGGGGAAGGGGAGGGCGCTCCCCGGCTCCCTCCCACCCTCTCCGGATAAATGGGCCGCCGGGAGGCGGCGGGCGGGCGGTGCAGCGTGTGGAGGAGCGCGGCGTGTCCCCATCCCGTCCGGTCCCCGTCCCGTCCCCCGTCCCGCCCAGCGCTCCCTGCCGGCGGGGCCGCCCCGCGCACACGGCCGCGTCCCCGCGGGGCTGGGCGGGGGGATCGGACTTCGCCTTCCCTTCCCGGGAACGCCTGACGGGCGGGCAGGGCCGGGGCCGGTGGAGGGGAGGCGGCCGGAGCACCCCGGTCCGGCCGATGCTGGCGCTGCCCCGCGCAGCACCGGGTTCCAGCGGGCTGGTGGCGGCGGTGGGGACTCAGGGGGGGCCCCCCGGCGTCCCTTCCCCTTCCCTCCCTCCGCGGCGGGCGGCCCTGGAGGATTTTCTCCCGCCGCGGCCCCCTCGCTGCCCCCCAGACATGGTAGGTCACCTCCAGCTGCAAGGGATGGACGAGAGCCTGAAGGAGAAGAGCCGGGAAGGCTTGCTGGACAGCCCGGACTCGGGGCTGCCCCCCAGCCCCAGCCCCCCCTTCTACTCGCTGTCGCCCGGTGAGGGCCGGGCAGGGGGCAGCGGCGGTGCGGACCCCCCGGCCCCGGGGCACCGGCGAGAGGCCAAGGACGGCAGAGTGGTAAGAGCCAGACCGGGGCGCCGGGCTCTGTCCTCTCCGGGCCCCGGGGGGGAAAGGCTGGCAGAGCCCCGGCGCGGGGGACAGGCAGGAGGGCTCCTGTGACCGCTGCAGTCCGGTGTTGGCACCGCCGCTGCTGTGCCAGGCGAGGCTTGGCCCAATGCCAGGCGGGGTTTTCAGAGACGCTCACAAGAGTGTTGGCAGTTTGGCTGGGCAAACTCCTAATAACGGTGTGGGAGCGAAACCCAGGTCTGAAGCAGGCTCCTCTGCCTTACCTTCGGAACAGACAAGTGTAATTGCTCCTCAGTGACACTGTGCTGCTGCCTGTTAGGTGCAGGTTGGAGCTGCATCCATCCGGACCGAGGCAGGGGCGTCTGGCTCCCAGCCATCCTGGCATCCCTCATCTGTTTTGTGAGGAGCGCGTAGCCTCCTTTGCCGGAGCCCTGGCTGAAAGAAAGACAGAACAGCCTGTTAGCTGGGGCAGGGTATGGATGAGTATCCAGGGAGTTGGGACAGGGGCTGGGGCAGGCCGTGTCTGCCGCCCTTTGCTGGAGCAGGGCTTTTTGGAGTGAAGGGTTCGCGTTCTGACGGCCGAGCGGAGCGGGAGTAGTGGTTTGTAAGCTCAGCTGGCAGAGCACAGCAAATTTCAGTCAGCCTGATGCAGTGCCAGCGAAGTGGTTCACTGTGAGCTACGATTTGGGTAGATTTATTATGACTATTATTCTCTTTTATTTGTTTATTTCTATCCCTGGGCTATAAAAACTGTTTTTAAAACACAAAGTTCAGAGTATAAGCAATGGTGGTGGTGGTTTTTAAAGGATGATGAAAGTTCTTCCCTAGGGCTCTTTAAAATTTTTTTTAAACATATATAAAAGATGTGTATTCAACACAGTTAATTGGTTTCTATATTGAATAGAAACTGTGGCACAAATCTTTCTGTGAGAAAAATTCATCTACCTATAGATCAGTGACAATTCAAAGACTTCTTCCCCATAGAAACATTTTGCAATGACTTCTCACACGCTCGTGCACTTTCTCAAATTCTAAGGCTATTTTAGCATATCATTGAAAACTACCTTCTACTCCTGAACATGCCAAAGCCTTCCCCATGAACAGTGACTCCTCCTCAACGGACTGCAGTGGGGAGGGTGTGAGGTGTCATTGCAAAAATCAAATCTCAAAACCTACTAACGCCACGGTTCCAAATATGGAGCCTTACCTGCAGATGCCTGGGCGTGTGTGGCATCTTGATGGGACTGTTTATGTACAAAGAGTTACCCACACACCTCTGATTTGGCAGGATCAGGCTGTTGCTAGGTGTCTGTAAAATAAAATGTGGGAGGAAGGTGAATGAAGGCTGCTGGACCAGAAAACAGCTGGGGTGGAGGTGTCTGCAGAGCTCTGTAACAGGGATATGACAGTTTCTGTTCCAGTAGTAGGAGAGTTGGCCACCACTCCACTCAAGAAAGCCCTTAGATATCGAAGATGAAAGAACATGAGAAAATTTATTTCAGCTCATGGGCTGTTAGGACTGAGAGCTTTAGTGCTTGACTCCTACGGGGGAAAAAGTTATTCCTGTGATCTGTGTAAGGCAAAATTAGGTTTTCCAGTTATTCTGATCATAAATCAATATTTTACACATTTCAGAGAAACTCATACTGTAGATGCTTTCAAATTTTGTATCACATTGCCCTGGGCTCCTGCTCTTAGAATACAGGTTCCATACATTGGGGGTATTTTTGTGCTTTTAGGAGGTACAGAAAGTTGCAGGAATCCAAACACTTGGACTGTATTATTTGGAGTGGTGCTGGACTGTGCTCTTTAACTCTGTTTGGTACACTGCAAAATAATGAAGTTAAGTAGGAACTTTCACTCTATTTGATTGTACAGAGAGTTTCACTACTTCTCATTTCCACCCTGCAAATACTGTGCTCGCAGCTGTTGTTAAAGCAGGAAAAATATGAAGAGCATTGCTTGCTTCATACTTCTACATTGCAGTGTCTAATTAGCTTTAATCTTGCTATTTAACAAGGACTTGCAGATCTATGAGCAGTTATGCAATCCATGAATGTGCTTCTGTTTAACTCTACTCCTCTGCAGTTCATCAGAGCATGCAGAATTGGCAAATCAATAATTGCAGCTATTTGCACACCAAGAAATGCTTCTTTAAATTGCCTGTTATATTAGTGTTTGCTTTGCTTACAAACATGACGGGGCCAAGAACGCAGCCTGCACTCTTTGTGTTAGGATACTATAAAACCATACAGAAACTCAGTAACAGCCAAGGTTCCAGCGTGTACAGTAACAATAAATTGCTGTCAGGTGAAGAAAACAACATTCCAGATCCGCGGGAAGTATTTCATACTATTCTTCGCTGCAGAACTATCAAACCACCAGTCTGAGCCCATTTGGTTTGCTTTGCAGTCAGCTATTTTGCTCTCCAACTTCACAAATAGGTTATTACAGAATTTTTCTGCTCATGCAGACTAAAAGGAGATTGCATGCCCTTATCGAGGACTTTCTTGTGTTTAAAAGCTGTCTCTCTCTGCTCTGTGTTATTAACTGTGACTCTGAAAAAGTAAACTCTCTGCTCCTTAATAAGCACAACTTTGTTTCAAAGACAATGCACCATTTATTCACATTTAACCAGCCAATTTGGGAACAGCTTTGGGATCCAAGAAAATATGAAAGGCAATTTAGGGCCAGAGTCATAAATACCACAAGTTCAACACCATTTAGGGACTTTTTTTTTTTTTTTTCATTTTACTTGCAGTGCAGGAGAAATTGGCTTTTATTTCTTCAAATAAAGTCCATATAGGGAATTTGTCAAGTGTTTTGTGCTTAAGTGCGAATATCCTAAGGAAAATAGAAGGTGACTTTTACCTAGTTCTGCCTCTTAAATCTGAAACATGATTAAATTGATTCTTATGACTTGGGTTACTGAATTCTCTAGGCTGTGCCCATAAAGTTGGGCCAAAAGGAACATAAATACAATGAAATAAATCTCTAATAATATGCACAAAGAAGCAGTTGCTGAAAGGGTAGGGAATGAAATGGCATCAAAGGAGCCAGATCTGTTTAGAGCTTTCCCTGTTGTTGTTGCCCTGGGATATAGTTTTAGGCTAAAAGAACTGCTTTTTGGGCTGTATTGAAATAAACGCTTTGCATTCATCAGCACAACTCCTAATGGATATTGAGGGAGATCAGGATCACATTCATCTGCAGAACTATCAATCGTACCTTCTTGAAGCAGCAGACTTTGTGTTCCTTCCCAACAGTGAAGGGAACTATTGTCACTGCAACAAGTTCCTTTTCTTTGAAAGACTTTTAAGTATTTGTGCATTCAACTGACTGAGCACTGACTTCTGTGGGACTGTTACCTAGTGAATCAGCTGCAGGGATGTAGGAAATTTCTACTTACATTCAGGAGCTTGTTGGACAACAGTGTGGTGCCAGAATCAATCTCGTGTGGTGGGAGGAGTATCCAGCTTCATCTCAAGCATGGAGGAGACCCTGCCCCTTGGCACAGCCTTCGTAGGCACGGTCCCAACAACGGGGTCCTTGTCGGCGTGTGTGCCAACCCTGTTGGATTTATGGCTGATATTAAAAAAAAACCAACAAACCCAGAACGTCTCCTCCTAACATCCTAACTAACAGAGCCCTTGGGCCACAGAGCCAGCATCTTGTCCTGCACTGAAAGTGCCCTGGGAAGAACAGAGGGCTGTCCTGTAGGGGCTGGGTGGGGAACATGGCCATCGAAGGATTTCCAGGCAATATGTAACTTCCAGACCTGCCAGCACCTGCAGAGAAAGCACACCTGAGCACCCCAACCTGAGCCAGCTTGCAGCCTGCACATGGGGCAGATGATGTGATTCTCCAAGGGCACGTGGGTCCCAGCAGCTCTGGGGAAAGCCCCAGGCTTGTGTGGGGAGCAAAGCACCCTTCTGGCACTGCAGCAGGGCTTGCCTCAGGGGTTGGCGTTGGCAGCCTGGCATCCTGACCCACTTCTGAACCACTCCCACAGGGCTGGATCCTGCAGGAATTTCCCTGGCAGGGGTTGCTGGTGGTTTCAGTTCCATACCTGTGGCCTCTGCCTGGCAAGGGCTAACCCCATCTGCATCCGTCCCTGTCCCTCAGCTCCATCCAGTTCTGGACATGCACCCACTCCTCTTCCTCCTTGGTTCAATGCCAGCTGCAAAGGAGAGGAATGGCTCTGGGCCTCACCTGATCTGCAGACTGTGACAGATGTCCCTTCTGGGCAGATCAGGGAAGCGGGCATCAGGATCTCATCATCTGCTCTGAAAAATGCAGCTGTGATGGCAGACATCTAGGGTGATGTCTTCTAGCTGTTGAATTTCCATTGCGTCCCTGCGTAACCCTGTGGACAGTAAGCAAGGCAGCACACATTTCCCACTTGAAATAAAAGAGGGAGATAAGCAGGAAAGATGTAATTCTTTGAAATAATAAAGCCCTGCTTTCTACCTGAGGTTTGCATTTACTGTTATCACCTCCCAATATAATCTCATCCGGCTCTAGTATAAATTACTCGTAATGTGCAATATGTGTAGATATTGGGAAAATAAATGGTCTGTTAAACAAATATTGCTTATCTTCCAGAGCGGAGAATGTAGATGTGCATCAAATAACTCAGCCAGATCTTTCATTATAGCTGTAAATAACAGCTGAGTAAAGTGACATTTTCATGGACCTGACATGTTACCATAGTGGGAAAATGTGGTGAGAGATTTGCTTATGCCCTGGCTAACTTAGGAGCTGGGAATTTGGGAAGCTGTATCCTGTTTGTAGCCCTGACACTCGGAAAGCCGTTTCCCCTTACAGTCCCTAGAGATCCAATGCCACATCTTAGTGCCTTCCACATAATGACCGTAGCAAAAGGAGTCGGTCAGTTCTGGTTCTCCGTGCTCTCTGGGGAAACGCTTTGGAGGTTTATGTATTTCAAATCACATCATTTTCATTTCCTTTTTGTTGCTTTGCTGCCTGGAATTTGAAAGCTAAAGAACAGTCAGTGCTGTCGTTTAGCTGTAGGTTGAATTCTGTTCAGCAACCAATTTTATCTGTGTTTATCTATCTGCTACTTGCAGGAAGCAGAGTTTAGCTGCCCAGGCCGTTACATGCCTGAAAGGCATCAGAGGGAACAGGCAGAGGGAAAAATGCAGCCCAACAAGAAAGCACTTCAACTTTTTAATAATACTGTAACTCTTTGCTGGTTGAAACAAATTATGTGCTGGAAAGCAAATAAAAATAATAACATATTTACTGCTTGTACTGCATAGTCACCTTGGATCTGTTTTGAGGGCATAACGTGTACACATGGGGGTCACTGTTTGATTTCTCCAGTACCCTTCCTTTCCTCTCCTCAACCTTCCTGGACTACCGGGCTACCTCCTGTCCCTGCATGTCCCTGCACAACCTGACAGGGTTGTGGTGGCTTTTGCAGAGCTGTGTCTGGTGAGTACCAGCACAGCTCCAGTTACTGGGGACAGATGAATCAGGTCTCCAGTGCAGTGTTCCAGGACAGCAGCCCTTGGATAGACACACCTCGGCTGTGCATCCCTGGTGGACAGCCTGGTCTAAAGTGATGTGGGCTTCTCCTCCTCACCATCAGTGACCTCCAGTAGTGGCAGCAAGCTCTGCTCCCTGCCAGCCCATCTGTGGTGCTGGGCAATACAGAAACCCACCTTATTTGTGAAGTGTCTGGAGATCGCTGAGTGATTGCTACAAACGAGCCAGGGATCATCATTTTTGCAAGGGAGCTCAGCAGTCCAGTGCTCCTCTTCTTTCAACCATTCCTATGCAGAAGAAGAAAGAATTGAGTCAATATTTTTTTGACAGGCAGAACATTTTTGGTTTGTTTTTGCCTTAAAACAGGTTGGAGGGAACTGGTGTCGAAGTCTTGCCAAAAAGCCAGCTTTTGACACGTGCCAAGCATATAAAATTTCAGCCCCAAAGACAAATCTTCTGGAAAGCTCATGTCCCCTGTTCCTTGCTTTCCAACTCCAGGTGAGGTGCAGGAGCCGACATTTCAGAACATCACTGGAGGGGAAACAAAATGTCACCTGAAGTGCCTTTCAGTCCCTGCTGCGTAAAACCTGTGCTTACTGTTTAGTGACCCCTTCATGCTGTGCAAGCAAATCAGTTGCTGTTTGTTGAGCACCCTGCAGCGTCCTACAGATGATCTCTATTTTTAGGCCATGCCTTGTAAGTTATTTACATCTTCCATGTGCAGACATCCAGGTCACTTCAAGGTTTCTGACCTGCAGCAGCTCACAGTACTACTCATGGAAGATAAGTGTGAGTCTGTAATGGTATTGACGGGCAGTAGAAGTTCAGGCTTTGGTTTGCCAACGTCCACAGTGTGCCAGCTAAGCCACAGCAAGGACCTCGCCTCCTGCATCCTGGGGATGTTTAGAGCACACTTAGTGTCAGCATTTGTTAGCGAGAAGTGTGAAGACTTGTTTGCCTGGGAGCACTGAAAGGGCTTCTTTGGAAATGCTTCTTTAGAGGAGGGATGCAAATCCCCAGCCTGGCTTCCTTTGCCAGTTCAAGCACTTTGCACCTCTCTGCAGGTGAGCCCCCAAAGGGCAGCCTGCCTGCTGCTCACAAAGCCCATGAGTGCATGTCCACACGGTGTTTGACTCCTGCACCCCAGTGAACCTCTCCTCGTGTACAAGATGTCTTTAGAAAGAGCTCTGGCCATGTCCAGACTGTTGAAACCTGGATATCTGCACCCTTGTGAATTGAGGCTTGCCTGATGTAAACAATTCACATTTCAGAAGCAAAGAGCTTTATTTACAACCAGAAAGGCTCCCCTTGCCCTCCCCTGTGTTGAAAGCAATCCAGGAGTGAACTTTGCCTTTTGGGCAGTGTTTGGTAGAAAGGGTAAACATATATATATGTATCTACATTTTTTTGCCTTAGCCTGAGGTGGAAAGTCCAAGCCACTAGAGAAAACCAGACCTCACCTGGTGGGAGCTGATGCTTTTGAGTGAACCCAGCAGGGCTTTGCCAGTTAACACCAGCTTGGGGCACACTCTGCTGAGCATTTGGGGACCTCCACAGTGTACAGGGCAGGACACAGGCTGCAGAGCTCTCCCAGTGCTCCCAGTAGAACCAGGTCACAGCTCCAGTGTTGTCTCTTGTGCCACCCAACCCCTGCTGGGGAAGGCCTGGGATGAGCAAGCCAATACAAGAGCTGTATCCTCAGCTACTGTCAGTGGATTCTGTGAGTCCTGAGATGATCTTGCTGACTTACACGGGTGAAATGTGGCTGTGATTGTAGCACATATGGCCTCTGCATGGCGGAAAGTAGAAAACTCCATGAGCTTTTCAGCCATCTAGAGACCCTGCACAGAGGCTGCCAGGCATCTCCTTTAAAGAAAACCCGTGTCCCTGTGTGTCATAAATATCTGCTGACAGAGAAGTAGTGGCAGGGACTGAAATGTGCAATGACATTTTTCCAGGAAGGCAGGATTAGGCTTAATTAGCTGCTGGGCTTAGTCCAGGCACCAGACACAGGATCTCTGTATGTGGGAACTGATGTTTAGGAGCACTTTCAGTATAGAGAACTGGGATTACTCATTTTTGTGGTGGGCAGAGGAGCTTAGGCTGGACTGTGACAATTTGTCATAGTAGTAACTTCAGGGTGCAGTTAGTCTTAAAAATCCAGGTTTTGGTGTCATGAATTGGAGCAGCTCCATTCATTATAAACTCCTGGCTTGAAACTGGTTTCCTGCATTGCTGAGGCCACAAGGTGCCTCAGTGTCTCACCCCACCCTCAGCTGTGCATGGTTAACTAGAATATCCCTTGGAGCAGGAGAGCCATTTTTGGCACAGAGATTTCAGCAATAGCAAGTCTCCCGCTTCCTTTGCTGGATCAGTTTAAGATAGATATATATATATATATACACACACACACATATAATGTGTACATATACACACACACATATATATATACATATAAATATAAATACACATCTCACTTAAGTAGACCTATATTCTTTAAATCAGCAGACTTAAGCCCTGTGTCTGTTTTAGGTCAGACGTGGAGCACTTCTCCATGCTGGTGCACTTGGAGTGTTTGTAAACTTGTTAATTCATAATAGTAAAGGTAATACCAGGGCTAAAGAAAACCCCCAAACAATTGCAATTCCTATAAGAAACAAGAAAGGAAGAAGAAAAATAAGGGCTGAATTTCAACAAACAGATACTACAGCATGGAGTGCCAGAGATCTGGGCAGAGTCACATACCTGGGAGGTGTTGGTAGGTGAGGGCAGTCCGCAGTGTCACATCAGCCTGCTCAGCTGCCAGCCACAGCACGTTGGGAACCTCATCTGCTGTGCTCCAACACTTGCTGTGCTCTCCTCCCTGCAGATGCCTTACCTGCTCCTGAACCCGTCCATGCCAGAGATAAGGCCTCGAATGCACCCTGTGTTTTTTGGAGAAAGCATTGAGGTCAGCCCCGAGCCCGTGCAGGAAATCAGGTACAGATGGGATTGGGTGGGTAGGTGGGGATTTCTGTGTTTTTCCTGGTGCTTTTCCTTCTGCCAAAATTAAAATGTGTTTACAAATGGGAGTCATGGTTATTTTGATGGGAAGGGAGGGACAGGTTTGTAAGAGTAAAGCCTGAATGAAAGACAGTAACAGCAGCAGAGGTGGAGGGGAGGAGGCAAGAACTGGAGGGAGGTTTTAACAGAAGGCAGCTTTCCTTCCAAGGCCAGTTCACATCTAGGGCTGTGAGACAAAACCATTAACATCTGTGGGCTTGATAGCTCCACTAACTAATCTGATGGTCTTCATACTGTTCCCAGATGACTTGTATCTTGAGAAGAAGCAACACCCTTATAATTGGCACCTGTTTTTGTTAGCCCTTGCAGCAGAGAAAGGAACATTAGACCAGCCCATAGAGACTGAATGAGCTCCTCCTAGTGAGGAGATGGTCCCTCAAGGCGGTGATGGAGATGTTTTGCCCTCCTGTGGGGCTGGTGGATAAACGTTGGTCTCTGCTCTTCTTTTCCTCTTTTGCTGGTGTGGAATGTACTCCGAAAACAGCCTGGAGCAGTTACACACAGCTTGGGGCAGGGACAGTGGGAGGACTGTAAAGCAAATTCCCACCTCCCTCAACCTATGCAACGTCTCTCTGGAAACGTACCCCAGTAAATCTCTGCTGGCTGAGGAACTGCCAGCGGGCATGTTTTTATGGTGATTACATCTGAGTCGTGTTTTATGTGTGCTGAATGACTTGCTTACACCCTGGCTGTGCAAAATACATTACAGCAGCTCAGATTACACTCGGTGCACAATCAGTCAGCCCCCCTCCGGGTGGAGGTAATGACGAGCACACACCCAGCTTTTAATCTTTTTTACGTGGAGCTGCACATTCCTTGGCTGCTGATTGCTAGAGGAGCGTTTGGGGAGCAGGGAAAACCAGTGAAAGTCCTGCTGTTCCTCGTGGCTAGGAATTCTAGGGAAAGCCCTTTACGTGGCCCGCTGTCCCTACGTCCCTTGTGGATGCCTGCAGAAAACAGGCAGGGCAGGGACATCCCAGCTTTTGTGGGTTCTTCCTGTGGCTATTCAGGTGGTCACTTTGAGACCAGTGGCATGGGTATTGGGCAGCCACAGCCTGCATTTATGCTGTTGCTTTACCTACCCTTTCACCATTGCTTGGATTTTCTGTAGGCTCCAGCAAGCAACCTCACCCCTCATCTCACAGCAGGCTGATTTTAGCTAGCTTGGGCATCTTTGTGCTCTGATGGTGAGGCACTATAAAGAAAAAAGACAAACATGCAGCCTTGACAGCTCAACAAGTCCATTACAGGGTGTTTGCCTCCAGTGTAGCTCTCAGGGCTGACCTGAGGTCCCAGTGGAACCTGTGGAGGAAACCAGAGGAAGAAGTGGGTGGCTTGGAGCCTGTGCACCAAGGTGTTTTCTGCCCTGGCAGGACCGTGGTCCCCTGTGCGCATGCACTGCAGAAATGCTGAGATGGATTCACAGCAAGGTGTGGTTCCACCAAGGTTCACCAGAAGGACAGAGTCCTCTTTTGTCCCTTGCTTTGGGTTGTAGAGTTGGCATCAGCCCCAGTGTCTGTGCAGTAAGAGATCATAAACATTGCCAACTTCAAAGGGTTAGAGAAGAGCCCTGCCTGTCTTACCTCCTTTGCTGCGTGGGCTGTGTTCCTGATACCTTGCTGTCCTCCGTAGGTGCAATTCCGAGGTGAAGTACGACTCCGAGAAGCATTACCGGGACGACATTTTCTACGGCCCCATCCCCACCGTCACCACCTACAGCGAGACGATCATCGCTGCTCCCAACTGCACCTGGCGGAACTACAAGTCCCAGCTGATCTTCGAGCCCCGCCAGAAGCCGCTGAGGTTTCAGAGCACGACCATCATCTTCCCCAAGCGCGCCAAGAACATTTACCGGACCACCCTCAACTACAGCTTGGGTTGTGCCAAGCGTTGGTTCGCTTCCAGCGTGCAGCTGGAGCTCTGCGAGGAAAGCAGCCCGTGCGCCGTCTACAGCGAGACCCTCTGACCCGCCCCGGCAACCGCGCGACCGCTGGGAGGCCGCAGCCCTCGCTGGGTCCCTGGCTGGGCCTTCGTGGATGGCGACGGAACATCAGTGCCTGGGGAACACCTCGTCGTGGGTGAGGCTGAACTGGCTGGGGGGAGGAGGCTTGCAGGGCACAGGATGGTTTCGATCAGTGAGAGGGGCTGGCTGGTATTTTGCGACATTCCTGACGTTCGCGATCTGGATTTCGGTGTTTTTTTGGTTTTCGTTTTGTTTTGTTTTTTTTTTCCCGAGCATATCTATTTTTGACTTGTGTTTAGATGAAATCAAGATGACCAAGGACCCTGTTACCCGTAGCAGGGCCCAGTGAGCTCTGTAGGTCTCGTCTAGCACATAGATGAGAGTCACTGTAACATTCTGAGCTATTTTGATCTCTGCAAAGGGAAGACCAACTGCGGAGTCAGCGTCTGGTGAGCCCGGCATACACCAGGCCAGGTCTCAGAGCTGGAGTGCAGAGGAGGCTGTTATTAATACACCACAGCTTGCTCCAGCAGCTCATCCGAGAGGGAGCTGCAGTGTTACACCACTGCAGTCACCTCAGCCCTAACTTCCTGGGAGGAGTGGGCACTGTCACCCCAAGAAAAAGGAGAAAAACAGGCGCCCGGTGCTCTTGTGGGCAGCTTGGAGGTTTGTGTGCCATGGCAAGGCACAGCACAGCCAGGGGCGGGAGAAAGGCCTGCCCTGACCCAGCCACGTCTTCTGTGAGCTCAGTCAAGAGTAAGCAGCAGAAATCGAGGGAGCTGAATAGCTGAAGGGCTGGTTTCTAAAACTGAGCAAGTGATTTGGGAGCCCTTTTTCAGAAGTTTTGTCAGACCAAGTGTGCTGTGCTGTTCACTGCCTCAACACCCAGTTTACAGGGATCTTTAAGCACTTGCAACCCTTCTGAGTTTTGGGGAATGGCACTATTGCAGGGAAGAGCATAGGGCAGGAAGATGCTCTCTGGCTTCCAAGAAGCCCAGGGCAGGGTTAACTCACCCTCTCCGTAGTTTCCATACTTGTGGCATAGACAGCTTTGCTGACTGTGGAAGAGCAGCCAAACTTTCTGTGTAGAGCTTGAAGAGCCCAAATCAGTCCAGGTTTTTCTAAATCATCCAGGCTGTAGCAATTCAATAGGTAGTTCACAAACAGCTGAGCTGTCTCTGCAAAAAGGACCAAGAGGCACTGAGTGAGCAGGAGTCAGTACAGCCATCCTGAGGTAAACCATTCCCCACTCACGAATCCCATTTCCTGGTATCCCTTCACTTTGCTAGCTTGCTGAAAATCTGCGAGAGCCTGGATTCCCACAAACATATAACTTTCGAAAATAGCACGGAATTGTCTCCAAAAATCCTACCAAGAATTCTTGCATGCTGCTCAGACTTAGAAAATAACCACACAGCTCCGGAAATTAATTTCCAGCTTTCCCTCTTCTAAACTTTCCATTTTGTTCCTGACTTGCTGTGAGCCTGATGGAGTTATTTCAGAACACAGCTGAGCAGCCAAGTCAGAAAGCCTATTAACAATGTCAACAAGACGTAGCTGATTGCCCAGAACAGTTGACGCACAAACCCACAGAGATTAAAATTAAAAAAAAGTCTGAAAAACTTGAAAAAATAATAAAAGTAAATAGTGACTTATAAAGATACTCTTTCCATAAGCTTCAAAAAGCAACTGGTAAATGTGACCAGAACTGTGACCTTTATGAAACAGAGTTCTCTTGTTTAAAGTGAAGCACAGTTTTTCCACCAGAGGTAAATATAAAGTCTTTATATGCAAACTTAAATCCTGACAGCTGAAGCATCATTAGTACTGAAGGATGTGTGTTATGGCAGTGATGAACTCTTCTTCTCTAGCTGGGAGTTAGCACTTGGTAGGGAGAAACCTCTCAAAGGATTTCCAAGGCTTCCACCTACTGTTGAATTCTTTACAGCAACACAAACAAGGATTATATTTGTTATTGGTCAGGCTTTGCTGTCACTGACTGTCAGCATCAAAGCCTGGAAAAGCAACATCTGCCTCTGAAGGGATTATTATGCCTGAAGCAACCCTTCTCCCCAAGGCACCAGCAAACGTGGAGCTGGCTTAGGCAGCAGGGAGGTGATGTGAGGATGAACGTGGTCCCAGTCCCAGAGCAGTTAAGTTGGTGATGCACTTACTTGCTAGTTCATCTTGAGGTCTGTCCTGTTCTCCAAGTGTTGCTGAACAATCCTTGGGACCGGGGGAAATACCCACCTGCCCTCCTGGACACACAAGAAGGCTCTGGAGGGCTCATTCCACGCATCCAAGAGAGTCTGTACAAAGAGGTGCAGATTTCCAAGTTGAGCAACACTGTAATCCAGGTTCAAAAGCAGGGCCAGCACTCACACCCAGGAGATCCCTGCATGATGACAGATTAGATTGGAGGCACCTCCACGGAGCAAGCATGGAGACAGGGTGGCCTCAGAGCCAAAGGGATGCCAGAGACTCCCTGTTCTGACTGTACATCAGGCCTTGCTCCTGTTAACAGTTGGATTATTCCCTTGCTTCAAGCACAGTGCTGCAGTTTTTGATCACACTGGTCTTTGAGCAGGATAGGCTTTCCCCAGAAAAAAGTCTCTTTTATCATGACTGGCTGCAGGCCTCTGCCAGCCTTCTCCACTGCTAGTTCTGCTTCCTAAATATTGGCCGCAACAGTAAAAGAAGAATTCAAGGAAAGCCAAAAAACTAGTGTGCAAATATAAATCCAGCAGAGAGACCTGAACCTCAGCCTGGACTTGCACCACACAAGGGACAGGGGCTGCTGAGGCAAAGTCTCACAGGTGGATGTGACCCCCAGGAGGGTGCAGTGGAAAGCTGCATCCTTGGCACTGGAGGGTCCCACACGCCCAGGCCAGGCCTCTTTGAAGCTTCACGCTTTGTTTTCTCTGCAAACAGACTAGAAATGACCTAACGTGCTCCTGCTCCTTTTGAGTTTAAGCAGCTTTTGTGGTCTTGCCATGTTAGGGGAAAAAAAGAGGCAGAGAGCAGGGTGGGTTTCTAGGCTGCTGAACACATTTTGAGCTGTGTGGCCACAGTGGCTCTGGTGGGGCTACAACCCTGGACCACGTCCAAACTGGGGCATTGCCTGAGATCTGTAGAAATTTTTGAAAAATACCTTCTTACGTGGTGTCTCCTGCGGGCCCATCACAAGCTGCTTTTCTTCTCAGCAAAAGCTGGCGCTGGAAATGGGACTTTGTTTTTCCTGAGGACAAGGAAACCACAGAGGGTCAAATCTTCACCTTTGCCTGGGCGCAGATCCCACCCTGTCCCTGCTGCTCCCATCCCTGTGACTGGGTTAGGCAGTGGTGGAAGAGCCAAAGTTTGTCTTACCATGACTGGGAAAAGTGAGGACTTCTTCTTGTTTTGCTTGAACACCAGAAACTGTATTTTGTGTGCGTGTGTTGCCAACGAAGAATCGCTTCAAGCAGCCAAGAAGTGCCTTGTGCCATACCTGTAGTATGTTTGTACATCTAAAAAGGAATGATTAGTCCCACTAGGGAGATGCTTTTCTTTTAAATGGAGCATTATTAATCTCAACCAACAGTTGGTCTTTATTCCTGTATATTTTCTCAAAGATACAAGTGATAAATTCAGACCATGGAAAGGTGAGTTTCCTTGAGCAGCTGGGACCGTGACTGCACAGCTTCCCCGTGGGATCCTGATGTACATGCTGCCCACAGTCCTGTAAGCCTGATGAGTGAAGTTAAACTCTGCCTTTTGGAATTATTGTCCATCAAGAGTTATTTTTGAGATCAAAAACTTTCACAGAAGGCATCTTTGTTGGTTTTTTTTTTTTTTTTTGGTGGGGGGAGGTGGGGAGGTAAGATTGATTTTTTTCAATATGGAAACTCTCTGTCTCAAAGGTGTGGGGTTTCCCCTTCACCCCTTTCATTCCTCTGATTCTTTTGCCCCTGAATACAACAGAACATGCTGGTGTCTGGTCTGCCTGCATTGCTGTCATTACATTTGGGGCCAAAAAGAGGAAACCCTAACTAAATACTGAACTTTCAAAAGCTGTGGAATACTTTGCACAAACCACAGAGAACAACTTTGACCAAAACAGTTTACTGCTTATGTTTATTTTTTGCCTTTTCTTTTTTTTTTTTTCTTCCTAAACCAACTCTACTTTTCTCAATGTGAAATACAGACAGATTTGCACCCTCGGTGCAACGTTCCTGGGAATGATGTAATGGGGTTTGGGTGTTGATAGCAGTGTTTGAGTGAGCTGCTGGTCAGAGAAGTGAATGCTATTTACTATTTATGTTGAGTGTGTCTTAAAAAACAGGAAAGGTCACAGAAGGCTAATGAGCTTTGTAAAGCAACCTGAAGACTAAAGACTGTGTGAGTCTGGTCTAGAGGTGAATGGTTCTATGTGTGGACACTGTGAGATAGGATATTTAGCCATTGTAGTTTTCACCTGCCTTTTTTTCCTGTAGGAAAAGGCATTCCTTGCCTTCTTTAGAGCTGAAACAAAATCAGATCCATCCTCTGTCACAGTCATTCAGTCCCCCTGAAGTCTGGGAACATCTCCCCTAAAGCTTTCCTATAACCATTGGATTTTTTTAAGTCTTGGGAGGCACTAATTCTTTTTCAGATACTGTGATGGTCATCAAAATGAGCAAAGTATCCTACCATGTGAGTCGTGACCTGAGGGTGGGGTTGAAAGGTGTCTGAAGGTTAGAGAAGGAGAACATATAAGTGGTGGAAATGCATAAGGATGTGTCATATTTTTATTTTTGTAAGTCTGATTCTCTAAGTGCTTGTGAAGTACTTTACTGTTGTATATGTGGTGATGCAGTAGTTCACAATATCCTTTTATTTTTGTATATTCCCCCCTTCCACCATAATCCCTTTCTGTTCAACTCATAGAGAGTAATTTAAGAAGACAAAATTTATATATCGTAATAAAATGCTCAAACCATCATGCTGATGTACCCGGAGTTTCCTTCCTCTTCCTTATCCCTTTACTTGGTACCTAATGCCCCTTTCCCACCCAGAGGGCAGATTTTTGGTGTGTTCCTCCCTTTCTGGGGGTTTCAGCCCAGCTCCCCGTGGATGGGTGGCTGTGGCAGAGTCAGCCAGTGCTGTGATGTGTAAAACCTGCTCTGCCACACGTGCCCACGGAAAAGTGAAAAGCAGAGGCAGTTCTACCCTTCCAGATCTCCCTGGCTGTCAGTTTTACCATTTCTTCACTCTAAATTTCCCTCTTCCTCTTCCATCTTGTTCTACCCAGCTATGAAGCCTTGGTGTGTCTGATCTAGACAATTCCTCTCCCAGCTTTTCCATGGCCTTCAAGGCAAGGAAGAACCAACACAATGCTTATCTCATGTCCAGGTATCCACAACCTAGTACAGTATTGGGACCCCTGCTATGTCCTGGCTTTCCAAATCATGACAGTGGATAGGCTGGATTGGGGCTAAAACCCTGCCTAACCATAAAGTACATTTTAAACCCACTGCTGTAAATGCCTCAGGCTCACCAGCCAGCTATTAGGAGAATGCTCTGCTGTCTTCCAAGACCCAAGATGTCTGCAGGGAGAATCTGACACTAATCCTTATGGAAAAATGATATTGGATTTATAGGGATGAAGTCAATAGGCTTGGATGAAAGTGGCTGTTAAACTCTGAGGAATGGAAAGGAGAAGCAAAGCCATGTTATGCAAGAGGCTTCAGCTGCAAGGGAAGTGCCCGTGTCCACATCCCAAGGTTTTTGACACAAATCATGTCTGAACTGCTCTGGGATGAAGGATGTGAGACACGCTCATGCCTAAGAACCTGAGGAAACATGAGGAGGTGAAGAAGGCAGGGGATGTGCAGGCTGGGCGAGTTCACTGGCTGATACCCAAATGCCAAATGAAGGACATGTGCATCCACTCCTGCTATTTAAATAAAACCATAAAATGTGAATGCTGTCCAATGAAGATTCCTGAGGTGGCAGCTAAATCCTCAGCAGCAAAAGCAGTATTAGATGCAGGATATGTGTTTTGGCAAGTGTGCTCAGATGAGCTAACCCCTAAGCTAGTGGCTTTTACTGTGTGCTATTTGGATGTTGTAAATTTAAGCAGATGATGCTTGGTATTAGTTTTGCTCCTGGGATATTTCAGAGAGTAATTGCACATATCTCTGAGGGATTACAAGGTGCTGAAGTTATAATAGATGGACTTTGAATTTAAAGTAGATGCCTTTATGAACAGAAGGAAAGGTTTAGGCTGGTTTTACAGACAGCAAGAATGCTGAGTGTAAAATGCCAAAAGCCTCACCTAAAAGAATTTGCTGATAATGGGCAGCTACAAATTAAATAATAATAAAAACCCACATGCTGGGATTCTTATTCCACTCAACAAAGCAGAGCTGTAAGGAAACAATAGATGCCTTCATCAAATTTCATTCCACAGCTATTTACAGTCAACAAATAATGGAAGGACTTGCCAGAGAAAAAGCCTTACCTGATACTGGAGCAGTAAAAACGTCCCCCTGCTGCCAAACCATCAGCTTGAGGTTACCACATTCAAGACCTTGGGCTTGGTGTCTGGTCTGCATCAGCAGATGGCAATGTCACAGCCTGGACCTGCAGAAGTCTCTTTGGAAGATCTAGGCAATGCCAAGCAGCAGGAGGTTGTGTTGTACTCAGAAGTGTCATGAATCTGTTCCAATGCAAAGGAATCACCAGCAGCATTCCTGGACTGATGTGTATCATGGCCATCTACTCAAACTGTCTCCTCTGGCACAGGATGCTGAACTGTCACTTAATCCATTTCTGTGGGGAGCAGACATGGGATGAGAGACTGTCACAGCAGCTGACGCTGTGGTTCCACAACTACCTCCCCCAGCAGCTATCCCAGGATGACTGAACCCACCTGGCATGCTCTAGATGCAGCTCTGTGACCTCCTCGTGTCCCATGACACAGGTTCAGTGCCTCAAGGGGCACCTTGGTTTCAGCAGTCGAGCCCCCAGGGTGGCTGCATGGGGCCTCTGGATGCTTGGCCTGGTGGTGGGATAGGGCTGGCACTCCCAGCTACCCTTACAGTGTCTGCCCAGCTGTGGTAAGATGTGGATCTAGCACTGGTTTTCATCCCATTCCTTGGGGGAGCGATTCCCACCAAAGCTTCAGCCCCTGCAGTTACCCCATGGCCCAGCAGGAACGTGGCTTGGCCGTGCAGGTTTGTCACCACATTGTCCATCCCCAGCTCTCCTGCCTGTTTCTAAATCCCCTGGTCTGGTGACACTAGAGAAGAGCAAGGACCTTCCCCAGGGCCGTGCAGCTTCTGCCAAAGCACCGACTCTCCTTCCCCTGGCAACGTGCCCAGCCATGTTCCCAGCAGGAATGGCTTGTTCTCGAGTAGGATAAAGGGTCCTGGAATTGCTTTTTTGGGGCGTAAGGAGGGAGTTTTATGAGCTCTATTTTCTGCTTCTAATAATGATATTCGGATCTAAACAGTTCCACGCCTTGGAGTTCAAGACAGATGGGGAGTTCACATCTACAAGGATGAAAATACTCATCCTGCCAAGCCTTTGATTCTCGTCGTATCCTTCCTACCCTACAAACAGGCGGACAGCACATTTCTAGCATAAAAATATCCTCCTCTCTGGCTAACCACCACCAGATTCCCTTCCTGAGCCTGTTCTCAGCCTGGTGATTAGACATTTCTATATACATAAACATCCAAATCATCTCCCCAAGGTTCTTCCTGTCTCCCAAGCAAATCCTGAGGCCAGTGGCTATTTGCGGCTCCTTGAAATACAAATGGGATCAGGGCTTCTTCCAAGTTGACTGCTGTGGTCAGGGCCCTCCATGTACCTCCCTGGAGCTCCTGGCTGCACCCTGGCCATGCAGCCTCCCATCACAGGCCACCAAGACACCCGTCCCCTCCTGCTCTGGAGAGCCAACTGCTCCAAACACCCTGTGCCTGGCTGCTGTTCATGGTGCCAGGGCGCTGCATAGACTGGGAAACATTTTGGCACTGGGATGCGCTGTGGGAACGCATGGGCACACGCACACTTGCAGAGGGAGTGTGCAAAACCACACCAGAAACCACACAAAGCATCAGAGGAATGAGCAACAGACACACTCGCCCGTGCAAACTGCACTCTCTGTGATGGAGGATTGTAGAAACGTTACCTTCCCCCGGGGCTTTGCAGTGAAATAACCTGATTATTCACGAACCAGCCAGAATCATCAATCCCTCATTTATCATTTTCAACATAAACAATAAGGGCAAGAGAGGAACACACCAGCAATAAACTAGTTATAGATGTAGTGTTGAAATCTGCCCATTTCCTTTAAATATGCCCCACTTACTGATAACAAACAGTGATCCAGCCCACTCCTCAGCCGAGTCCTGAGCATTGCATTACAAAGGACACAGGCCAGCACCCCGCTCTGTGCGAGTGAAAGTCCATTTGGCGCTTGTGTGGGCGGCCAGCTAGGAAATGGCAGCAAATTTAAAAAAAACCCCACATTTGTCTTGCTGACAAATGCCTCCAGGAAATAAAAGCCTTTGTGTTCTTCTTTGACCTCTTCCACTCACAGATGGCTTTTGCTGTGCTTCCGACAGGGAGGGTTTTTTTTAGCGCCTGCACTTCCAGGATATTCATTTTTGCTGCCGAAGAGCTCGGGCGTCCCCAGTGCCGGGGGCTGCTGAGGTGACGAGGCATGTCATGTTATGGACTAATTGTGGCCAAGCAGGACGGCCTTGAAGGGGCAGGGCTGGAGGTTTGAACTTCAGATCCAGCTTCTAGTGGGCATTTTGGGATGGCAGCATCTCAGGCCTCTTGGAGCGTCCTTGGCTGGTTGAGCGCAGGCTTCACCCTGGGATATAGACTGAACCAGAGCAGAGAGCACCCAGAGCCAAGCATCTTCCTGACTAGTGTCTGGGAGAGGAGTTGAGCATCCTTCCAGCTCTAGTCTGAGCCTGTTTTTCAAGTGAAGTGAAGATGGAGTGGAGCAGGGAGTGGTGGAGCAGCCCTCGAGGCTCGGGGTGCTTTGCTGAGCACAGCTCTGCTCTGCCTCCAGGTCTGCCCTTGAACTTTGCAGGTTGGGTCCTTTCCGAGTCCTCTGGGACTTGTAAGTGCTTTGGCAGCAGCAGCTCCCTGTGTGAGCCCCAGCCACAGCTGAAGCACACTGTTAATGAGCCACGTGTTCCAAAGGCCTCCAGGCTTGGCACTGGCTGTTGGGGACCCGTTGGAACCCAGTTCCGTTAAGTGGCCACGGTGCCAGAGCCCAGCAGAGCCTGCTGCAAAGTGCCCAGCTCAGCACTTTCTGGAGAAGCTTAATTTGCCCTCTCCCTGCTGCTCACTTCACTCCTCCAAGGGTCTCTCCTCTATGCACTCAGAAAAGGGGCCGGGGGGGGGGGGAATCATAGCATGTTTAAACACTGCCTAATGGTGAAAAATAACATCTGGAGAACAGCCTTGCCCCTCACACAGAGCCCTCCATCTCCACATCCTGATACAAAACCCAACAGGGCATTGTTCTAGAAGGGATCTGTCAGCTCAGCAATGGGGACAGCTCTCCCTGTGGCTGCCACGAGCTCAGGGACAGCAGCCACTCACCGGGGGACAGCAGGTACCCAAGAGCCCTGGGGAAGTGGGTGGCTGGCTGAAGCCATACTCACTGCTGGGAGATTTTAGAGAGGGAAGGGAAGAGACTGCTCAGCAGCAGGGTGACCCCATGCCTGTGCCTCCTGTGCTGGCCCGTCTCCCCTGTTCCCCCAGGAAACGGGCACAGGAGAAACCTGCTTCCTTTGAGCCTGTTTCCAAAGAGGCTCTTCCAGCCAACATTAACACACTTTGCTTTACTTCCCAGCGTGGCCTGGGGCAGAAAGCAACATCTGGACCTAATGAAAAGGCTGCCCTCCCCCTCCAAAGAGACCCAAGAGCAACCTCTGCTATTTGGTTTCCAACCTCTGCTGTTTGGTTTCTCCTTCACCAGTGGACAGAGGAGGCAGCTCCAGCTCAGGAGTTCTTGCTGGCCTGAAGGGGAACAGGATGTCCTGGCTGCCCATGGGGACTTGTAACTTAAAGATGGGTCCAGCAGGGTGGAGTTAGATGGGTTTCAGCACTGAGGAGCCAGTTGTGACTTCTCGTTGGGGTATAAGGACTTGTTCTTCCCTTGAACAGAATGGTGCTCTTTTTCAGTTCCAAAAATATGAAAGCTGGAGATGGCTCTAAGCCAAGGCCCAGGATTAACATCCCCATGGGGAAAAGCTCTGCTTTGGTCCAACTGGAATGCAGATCCAGACCTGGCACCCATCTTCACGCACGCATGCACCGACCAGGCTCCTTGTGTCTGACCTCTGGCAGCTGCTCTGCTCTCTGGGAAGGGCTCAGGATGAAACAGCAGCAGAAAATACTCCTGGATCTCAGACAGAGCTGGATCAGGATTTCACAGCTAAAGGCTGGACTTTTGCAAACAAACACCAGAGTTGGTGTAGTCAAAACCTGTTCAGAGTCCCATTCTCAGTGGAGCTGATTTGGGGCCCATCACGCTGCACCTGCTGACAGCTGCACTCAGTGGTTTGAGGAACGTGTTGAATGAAGATAGAGTGTCTTCGACAGCAGCCTCCTGGATGGTGTTGCTCTGCTTTTTGCTCTTCATGAAACCTTCCCCCTTCGCCACCAGAGGCAGGAAAGGAGCCCTCAGCAGCCCCTGGCACTGCCCCACTCCCACAGGCACAGCGTTTTCCACAGTTACTGGCCTGCAGCCTGTGGAACAATCGATCTTGGCTGGCTTGACCAGGGCTGCACACCCAGGGGTGAGACCTCAGACCAACCTCCCCAGGGCTTCTGCTGACCCCATGGGTTTCCTCAGCCTCTGCTTGGGAACACAGGGGCTGCTGTGGCAATTAATAATGACTAATCTAAATGCACCTGCACCATTGTTAGCATGGCTGGGCCTCACAGTGAGCGTGGTCAGTGTCTCCTATCCCCTGACATTGCTTCAGCAAATACTCCAGCAGAGTTTTCTCCAAGCTGAACATGCATCTAGTCATCAAAGAGATTGCAAATGACTAATAAATACGAAAAGAAGTAGGGGGGCAGCAAAAATTTCTGGACCAAGATCAATCTTTACTGACAACTGCTGCTTTTTCTAAGGGAAAGTACCCTGCAGAGTTTAAAACAGCATCCGACTTCAAAGCAGAGAGCTCTCCAGATGGAGCTTACCACCCCTGCAACACCCTGTGCTCTGTCAGGTTCCATGCACTTACTGAGGGACAGTCAGATTATTCCCAAAGAAGGGAAAAACACCAGCCTCTTCAAAACCACAGACCCGGAACAACGTGTGACCGACGTGCTCTCCAAGATGTAGGTGGCAAAAACTGATCTCTGGGCTGGCCTCCCAAGCGCCATGGGCAGTCCTTTCTGCCTGTTCTCCTTTTACAAGGGCCAACAAGAGGAAAGCCTCACCTGTCAGTGAGCTGTGCCTGCAGATGAGATGAATGTGGTGAGATCCAGTCACCCTCCCGACTCTGCAAAGCAGGACCCAGAAAGTGGTGTGTTTGCAGCACAAGGATTTCTCCTTCCAACCCTGTTTCTGCAGATTTTTCGGTTCAGGGCACAAAGGCAGACACCTTCTCCACCGTGTGTTTCACAGGGGTGACTTTGGTCACCCTGATGCCATCGTGGGAAGGGACCTGCAGCCCTGCAGGGCCTGGCAATGTCCCATGTGCTGGGGCCTGCTGAGCCTTCACCTCTCCAAACCCCCTGCATCCCTGTTAGGGGATTTCTCCACAGCTGGAGAACTCCATGGAGAATCCATGGATTTCATTCCAGGAGCATTTCTGCAAAGCTGGTTGGTTTGTTGTTTGGTTTTTATTTGTTTCTGCCCCAGCCTACCAGCCCCCTCCAAGCACTTGCCCTTCAGTAAAGCTGAAACCAATCTCAGCTCACTACAGACACAACTGCTCCAACCTCCTGTCTGTGGCCAGTGATTTATTACCGTTCTGCTGCCTGCAGTCCTGACAAATACTCATTTTGGTAATTACAGGATGCCAAAAAATGAGAGGATAAATAAACCTGACAATTAATTCAGCTGTTATGCACACATGCACACACACACACACACAGAGTGACACTCATTCCCAAGTTTCTGGGGAGCCCAACTCTTCCCAGATGGGCACAGAAGCCAGGCAGAGCTCAGCCAGCTGGGACACCCCTGCCTCTGCCCAATTCCCTTCAGGGTTCCAGAGCTGATAAGAGCCAGGCATCCCACCAAAAGCCACTATTTTCCTTCCAAGTTACTCGCCAACCTACCCTGTCTCATCTCCTGCCAAGATCAGCTCTTTAGGCCCCTGCATCATTATCACAGAGCATATATAATTTCACGGCAGATCGCGAGAACTGATGAATGGCTGTTTGGATTGCAATTGTCAGGAGAGTATAAAATGCTTCCTGCCACACAGGGCCCAGGAATGGTTACGGGCTCTCCCGGCTAAAGGCACATCTGACCTGCTCAGCTGCAGATCCCTGCTCTGCTGGGGCTGGTGTGGGGGACTGTGGGCTGCCCTCATGGGGAGGGCACAGAGCTGGGTGCTACCAGCACAGGGGGTTGGTATTCTGGTGTAATTTGTACCCTTTTTTAAAAAAACAGGCTTGCCCTGCTCATTGCTGGGTACCCCATCCCACTCCCCTCCCTGTCACCTGCAGCCTGTGGGGAGGGTGCTGATGCCCAGTGTGGTGTCCTGGCACATGCAGGAACGACAATCTCCATCTCAAGCCCTTTCCTCCCTACTCTTGTAACTCAACCTAGCCTAGCTAAAAAATTCTTCCTCTTGTTTTAATTCTTTCCAAAAAGAAAAAATTCCCTATAATCCTGACTAAACACCAATTTATCAATAGGAGAAGGTCACAATGTTCCTGTGCCTTTCACAATCTCTGTCCAGGGCAAAGGCATTAGGGAACATCTTTTATCTTCCCTTTCCCTTTAAAAACCCCCGTCTGCTATCCAAAATATGAGTGAATCTGCAATTGCTGACATCTTTTTATTGCTGGTTTTCAAAGCCATCTGCTTTTGTCCCATTTAATTTTCATCTCTTTATGTAAAAGCTTTTCAAGTAGACCTAAAGTTTTCCATCATTAAATTCTAAGTGTTGGCCTTGAATTTAGAGTTTTACCACCTTCTGTTTCTTCAGCATCAGTGTGAATTATTGACCAGGGCGACTGCTGTCAGCCCCTGTCAGTGTTTAAACCCTCATGTGAGAGGCTAAACAGCCTGGCTCCTGTTTGTACTAGTTATTAACTTCCTCTAATTGCCTTCAGAGCGGCAAAAGCCTTTGCAAGAAGGTTTTCAACACAATCACTGGTCTCAGAGATCTTTGGGCTGATCTGTAAGAACCAGCAGCATCTGCCTAGTGCATTATTGCTATGGAAGCTGTTTGCTGAAGAGCACACAGAGACCAGAGGAGGCAGGTTTGGTCAGTGTGGGTACGTACCTGGAGGGATTTCAGATGGTGTCTGGATGATCCAGAGGAACATTTTGGATATCCCCTGGGCAAACAAACTAGTCAGGCAGCGCTGGCAGCCTTCTTCCAGGACTGCAGTACTCCACTTGGATCAGGGTGACCACCTGGAAGGCTGAGCTGGCAGAAGGAAGGGGTACACCCTGGCTGAAATGCTCACTGCTATCCTCAGGAAAGTGCCATTTGCATAAAATCCATTTCTAAGCCCTCGGAAAGGCAGCAGAAGGTTCCCAAAACAACTAACACACCTTCAATGGATTAAATTCCAGACAGTCATCCACACAGTCCTTGTGCACAGCCATTCCCTTCAGCTCACTGTCCTCCCCACTCATCACTGCCAGCAGCAGGAAGAGCTCCCCAGCTTGTGACATCAGCTGTGCAGGTGTGGGAGGGGGACTTAAAGACTCCCGGCCAAAGTCAACCACACCCATGGAACAGGTGTCAGAGGTAAAGCAATTTAGAACCACAAATAGATACGAGGGCTTCTGTTTCACTTTGTAATTGGGTAGGGGCCCATCAGCCTACCCAGTAACTTCCTGCAGCCCTGGGGCAGTGAAATGTAGCTCTTGGGGCACACAGAAAAGCACCATCCCTTTGTGCCCTTTGCCCACTGTCCCTTGGACACCCCCTCAGTGCCCTGCAGCACAGGGGTCCCCAGTCCACCCCCAGCCCCTCACCATCAGCCGCCCCGCTCCCGATTCGGCTGCCCCAGGAGCAGCTGGCCCTGCCCAGGCTCACACACACCCACAGGCAGGAGCGCGCTGCATTCTGCTCCCAAAAAAGCTTTTTGGATTGGGTTGGTTTGTTTGCTTTTTTATTATTTAACCAGCACTCGCAGTGGTCGCCCACTGCCCGCCCCAGCACTCGCCGGTGGACATGCCGAGCAAGTAACAGTGAACAAACCCGTCACCTTGAGCAGAAGAACCCCCTCCCCTCTGGAGCAAGCTGTGGAATTATTTACACCTGGTGGTCTCTGTACAGCCCCGGCTATCGCACAACTTCCCCCACACCAGCTGTGCACAGGCCAGATACAAATAGAGATATTTCCCCCCGGTACAGTTCAAGCGATAAATTGTCCAATTATTTGTTTGCCTGTTTGTACAAGTTACAAAGTTGGTGAACATTAGGTTTAAACTTTTTTTTTTTTTTTTAAATAGTCTAACGTGAGTTTCTCCTGGATTGCACCACCACAGGCCTGCAGCGCAAGGAGGTGCCATCAGACCGTGCCGTGAGGTTTTGGGGTGCTTGGGGATGCCTCAGTGGGGAGAATGATGGCCAGAGGGGAAAGCACCACAACCTGCAGGAGCAGCAGCTTCCCCTTTCCCAAAACCACATCAGAGCAGGGAAACGGGGGCCATCCCACTGCAGACACCCGGGTTTGGGGGGATCCCCACCAAAGAGCTGTGAGCCTCCTGCCCACACTGATTTGAGCCAAATTATTAAGCCACAGTGGGAGGATGCTCCCTGCTCCAGAACCCCAGGAAGGTGGCTCAGAGCTCCCCCAGAGGAGCTGTTGCTGCCCCATGTTCCCCTTGCAGTGTTCCCTATCCCTGTCCCTGCTGCTGCAGGGATGTGCCAGGGGACAGGCGGCTGCAGGAGGGTCCGTGAGGGGTGGGATGTGTGCGGGGACACCCGACGATGGAGACACACCAAGACAGAAAGTGGCAAAACCGACCAGTGCTGTGGCTCCCAATGAGGGGGACTCACCAAGTGTAGGATCCCACTGGAGCAAATCCTGCGTGTCTCTCTCTCTCCCAGTCTCATGCACCCCTGGGCTGCTCCCCTACGCTGGTTCCCAGCCCAGGGCAGCTGTCCTGGCACGATGGGGACATGCAGCACAGCTGGGGACTGAGCTCCTACACAGAGCTGGGAACATTAGCCATGTGTCCTGCTCCACAAAAGATCCCAAAGGACCCCATGGAGCAGGGGTGAGAGGCTGCTGGAGCACCACAGCAGCTGGGGGGGGTCACTGGTGCCTGCCCAGCACCTCCATGTGCTCCCAGCTCTGCAACACTGTCCCCTCCTGCAAACACCGCTCTGCTCAGAAGCTGGTGGGTACATCTGCCCAACCAGCAGCACTGAGCCAAAAACCCTAAAAGGGCTTAAACAACCCCACAAATACCTGAAAACTCTTCTGCCACACTCACAGCACACCCCAGGCATCGCTGTGCTTTGGGGCTCCTGGCCAGCCCCAGCCCCTCACCTTGCACACAGGGAAAACACAGTGGAAAGGAGAGGCAAACAGAAACACAGTTATGGGGTTGGCTCTGACAAGTGGGACAGGCTCTTAAACTCTCCATCCCATGGCTCCAGGAGCCAGCCACGCTGAATGCTGCCCGGGACTAACAGGGGAGGGCAACCCAACCCCGCTCCAGCTGGAGCAGCGAGAAGGTGGCTCTGCAGCTCCTGGTTGGAGCCTGTGGCCCTTCCTGATGTCCCGACAAACCGGCTGCAGGGTTGGCACGGGGTGCCCACATGGAAAGGGACCCAAATGCCACCCCAGCACCTCCAACCCCAGCATGCTGCAGCACCACTGGCGAGACCAGCCATGGTGAAGCTGTGGCTCAGCACCTCCGCCCCAAAGGCAGCAGCTCCGTCCCCCTTCTCTCAGCCCTCTTGCCACGTCTCAACCCTCGCTGGGTCACTGGCAGGGTCTGCGATGCCACTTGGTGGAGCTGCCAGCTCTGCAGCCGCCTTCCACCAGCACCAGGCACCACCAGCCCTGCAGCTGCTTTCCATGGGCACCCGGCATTGTCAGCTCCGCAGCCGCCTTCCACCGGCACCCGGTGCCTTCCTGGACATCTGGAGACACCAAGCAGCACACAGTGTTGCTACTGTGCCAAGTGGGAACTTTATTCTTCGTTGTGGTTGTTGTTTTTTTTTTTTTTTCTCTATTTTTTCCGAATCGGTTAAGGAGGCAGCTTTGAAGATGGGTTGGATTTGGATAATTCTTTTTTTTCCCAGCAAAATCTGCAACATTTTAATAGCGTTATGCTCAGACATCAGCTCTGTGAGTTTGTACAGCTCAGAGCCACGGAGACACCAGCAGCAATTAACCTGGGAACGGAAAGACTTCCACATCGCTTGTGCATTGTCTAGGATTTTTTTTTCTTACAAAAAAAAAAAAAAAAAAAAGCACAACGAAAAAGACACAAACATTGATGAACATTAAAAACCTGTACATTGTAAAAAAAAAACCAAAAAAACACCCCCCAACAACAACAACAAAAAAAAAACAAACCCCAAACAAACAACAAACACCATCATTCTCTTGCTTCGAAATCAGAATCAACCTGGGAACGTTGCAGGGGGAAAAGAAAGATCCATGGGGAAGGTGATGGCTCCGGCTGTGCCGCTGGGCCCTCGCATGGGATGCAGGGGCTGCTGTCCGCCTGGATGGGCTGGGCCAGGCTGGGGCTCCTCTAGCGCATAGAATGCAAAGCATTTAATACATTTTATTTCTTTTTTTTTTTTTTTTTGCCATTTGTTTTTCCCCCCAGAGCGAGAAAGCAGAAGTGAATGAAAAAAAGTCTAATATTTTGTTCTTTAACCATGTAACTGCAGATATGAGCCAACATCATGGAATGAAAAAAATAATGTAAAGTAGAGCATTCGTGTGTATCACAAAAATACAATAAAAACTTTTTTTTTTCCTTTTTTTTCCTTTTTTTTTTTTTTTTTTTTTTTTAAAGTTTCCTGTGAACTCCCTGCCATGCCGGCCTCATGCCCGCTCTGCCCCTGCCCTGGCCAGCTCAGAGGGCTCTGGAGAATCAACGTCTACAACCAGCAAAGGTGTGTGTGTAACGGGGGGCCCTGCAACCATGGCAAGATTTTGTTTGGTTTTTTTTTTTTTTTTTTAAACTAAGTACATACATTCTCCTGACTCCCAGATAACTGTGATGGATCATTGTTACCTTTTTTTTTTTTTTTTTTAAACCCTTCCATACAATGGACAAACGCATCAAAGCCTGCATGTAAGAACAGAACCTCTTTTACAGCATGTAATACTGTGTTTTGTTTAAGTCCTTCCTCGCGTAAAATATTGACATAATTCACTGAAGGTATCAAAAATATACCCTGTAGACCAATACAATTTACAATTGCCTTTTCTCACCATTCAGAAAACAATGCACTTAAAGCAACCGAGCCCCTCGGTGGGCAGCACATGAGCCAGCCCGGGGATGTCCCTGCCCGCTCCGAGTTACCCGGGATCGCTTCCACCGAAGGGATCAGGATTTTTTGTGTTTTTTTTTTTTAAGAAACAGCTCTTCACTCCCTCCCCTGCCCACTCATCCCAGCCACATTCGAAGCGTGTCGCTGCGGGGCTGATACGTCTTGTGACACGGGAATGACGGGCCACCAGCCCTCGGATCAGCTGGGGAACCAACCCAGGGTGCTCCGTCCCGTTTCGCTGCTTAAACCGTTTTTCTTTTCTTTCCTTTAACCCGCTCCAGGTTTTGCATTTCTGCGGCACATCCCCATGGCCGGGATGTGGGGGGAGCATCCCACAGCCCGTCGCGCAACTCCGCAGGAGCGTCCCGCGGCCCCTCGCTCGACTCCTTGGGAGCGACGCCACAGCCCCTCGCCCGACCCCGCGGGAAAGCGCCAGCAGAGCGTCCGAGCGCGTGGCCCCAGGACGGGCACATGGCCGCTCACAGTCCCTCTCGAGCGCGGGGATCACCGCCCAGCACGGCTGCCAAGATCGAAGATGGGTTCCTTGGGTTTTTGTCTCGTTAAGGCTTTTTTTTTCTTTTCTTTTCTTTATCAGACCAAAGAGGATGCAGAAATTGCCAGATGTTGAGAAAGAAAAAAAAAATAACCCAAACAAAATAATAATAACAATAATAATAAAAAAAAAAAAAAAAAAAAATCTCCCTTCCCCCAATTGGCTGGTTGGGGAGGAAGGGAAAAATAAAGGAAAAGGGAAAACCGAAATTGCTCTGCTCCTACATCTTCGCTCGTGAGAGCCAGCGGGGCCGGGGCGGTGGGCGCTCGCCCGGGGCGTCCCGCTCGCTCCCCACACCCTGGGTTTGGTCGCCGTCTCCCTGCCCTGGCTCCTCTCATTCACTGTCCGAAAGAGTTTCGTACTGGGAGCAGAGCAGGGGCTTGGGCTCCTCGTCCCAGGCGTGGTGCTGGCTGCTGGGGGTCCCCTGCGGCAGTGGGGCGGCGGGGGCTGCCGTCACCACCCCGCTGGGGAGCCGCATGGTGAGCGGGTTGTAGGGGAACGGCGTCGAACCTGCACGAGAGGAGAGGAAGAAGCAGAGAGTCAGCGGTGGGGGGTGGCTGTTCCCCCATCCCCCTGCAGCCCCCCACCCCTGCGAGGGTGGCACGGCCACTTTTGGGACCCGTCCCCCGAGCCCTACCTGCGGACGACGGCCTGTCCTCCCAGACGCGGTTGGTGAGGGGCGTCCTGCGGTTGCAGTCGCCCTCCGAGTGCACCGAGGACACCGAGGGCGGCCGCTCGCCCGAGGACAGACCCGGCGCCGGGGACTTGGCCTTGCGGCTGTTGGGCCTGGCAGCGATCTTTGGCTTCCCCCCTCCTCCTGCGAAGAGAGGCACCCGCTCGTCACCTGGCTCGTCGTGACGGGATTTGGGGAGTCGGGGGGAGGGGGGTGCAGGTTCCCAGCGCTCCCCTTTTAGGAGCTTGCAAAAATGGCTTGTGGCGGGAGAAAAGTTCACCCTGGGACGATGGCACCATGGGGGAAGGGCAATGGGGCAGGCAGGCACAGCAGACAGAGGAGGTTTCTGTCCCCTCCTGGGCTGCTCTGCCCTGTGGGTTAATGCCACCAACTGTCCCATGGAGGGACCTGGGGCAGGAGCAGCCACGTGGCTTTGGCTGAGCTGTTTCTCTGCAGGGTCCCTTCCTGAGCCAGCTCGTGGCTCAGCCCACAAAAATGTGTCATGGGATGGAGCTCCATGTGCTGCTCCATATCCACAGGCAGTTGGCAGGGACCCCCCAAGAGCTACGTGGATGCTGGAGCCCTGGACACATTCTTCATTCCCACAGTCTACATGGCTAGGATGGTCTTCCATCCGTCCTTACAGCAGAATCCCTGGGGCTGTTTAGCCAGGTTTTAAAAGGTTTAAAGGCAAATGGGCCTCTGCCAAGGATGTGAGCCTGGATAAACCAGGGGGAGCTCCCCAAGGGATCCCACCCTGCCTGCCCAGGCAGCCTCTGCTGGGCTTGGGGAAACACGGCTGGAAGAAGCTGCTGGTTTCATGCAGGAGCCAGAAAAGCTTTTCTGCAACAAGCTTTAGAGCGCCTGGTGTGAGCTGACCTGGAGGAAGGTGCACATGTGTGCCCAGGACACTGCTCCTGTGCTGGGGGACTCTGTGCCTGGACTGCCGAGGGTAATCCCTGGCAATGGTGCCATGCTCTGTGCAGGGGCCTTGCATGAGGCATTCTACCCTTAGGAGGCGTGCAGGGGACAAATGCTACCTGAATCCATCCCTGATCCCCCTCCTCCCTCCCTTCCTTAATTGGGGATCTGCTCAACAATCCTCCCAGCTCTGCTCAAGTCGCCCTGAAGCTGAGCAGACCCCACCATGGGGCCCAGTGGGCTTTGCAAACCCCCTGCCAGGGCCCACAGGACAACTCATTCCCAACCCTGCTCTCTTTATCATCTCCCATCTATCACCTTTAGCTCCCTTAAAATCTCCCTCTTGCTCCAGGTGCTCCCAGATCCCATCAAACCCAGGCTGGATTCTGCCCTGACATCCCAAAGCCCAGAGTGGGGAGAGAAATGCTACCCTGCCCTGTGTCCCCCACTCTGGTCCTTCTCAGCTCCTTCCCCTATTTTGGGAGCAGCGGTCCCACCCAGGGTTTACAGATAGTTGGGGGTGGCTATTAAGGTTTATAGCTTTGATTTTTTGGTGGGGGGGGGGGTTGCCCCCATAAACCTTTCCATTGTGTAAAAAAAAAATAGGAAAAGGAGGTATTAAAAACCAACAAACGGGGAAAGGAGCAAGTCAGTGGTTTAGAGAAAGCAACAGCACCTTTGAAGACTATTAAATTAACATCAAACAAGACCAGGATTAATCAGCGGATTCACAAAGCTCAAAGCTGAGGGAGGGAGGGGAGAAGAGAAAACCAAAATGAACAAAAACAGGGAGGGGGAGGAATAAATCCACCCATAAAAGGGGAAATATAAAGGCTGAGAATTAATTAACACAGAGAGAGCGAAGGTGGAGAGGGCTGCAGACCTGGCAAGGAGCGCACGTCCTCGTTTCGTCCATCAGCAGGAGTTATGGGCATAGCAGCGGGCAGGCTTGCACTGGCATTCAGAGAGTTAAAAGCATTGGCACTGAGAGGTGAGCGCTCTTCCCACTGCTCGTCATATTTACCCATTAGGGCTTTCCTAATTATTGCCTCCAACCCCATGTTGGTACTGGAATTCTCTTGGACCGACTGGCTCCTACAACTGATTAGCCCTGGGAGATACGGGAAAGGGAGGAGAGAGGGGACGGGAGATGGGGGGGAGCCAAATGAGAAGAAAGATGGGGGGGACGGGGAAAGGGGGAGAAAGGAGACAAGGGAGAAGGGAAGAAACAAACAGTCAGCACATTCTCGCAAAGCAACAAACTTTGTCATCTTGTTCTTTAAAGCGCTGCGATGCACCCGTCCTCCTCCTCCTCCTCCCGCTCCATCCCGCCCCGGGGCTCAGCAGGGGCTGGCAGTGGGACGGATGGGACTCACTCTGGGATATGGGTTTTGCGAGGGTTCCTTGGGGCCAGGGGCTGGGAGAATGGGGGAGTAAGGGTTTGTTGCTGATCCCCAGGGAGCAACTGCAAGAAACAGGAGCTGCACTCCACCATGGGAGGCATGGGGGCAGGAAGAGTGCCACTTGGATGTGGGATCCATATGCACACACAGCAGAAGTCGGTGTGCCAAGAATATGGAGGCTGGGGCAATTTCCCATAAAGGAAGTCAAGGGGAAGAAGAGTGAGTACCCCCCAAAATCACTTAATCAGAAAGAAGGGCCTGGATTTTGGCCTGGCATCAGAGGTGGCAAACGCAGGCAGCTCCCGGAGGAGAGCACACAGCCCCATGGAGCCGCCTGGGTGGGGTCGGGTGATGTGGGGAGAGGGGAGCGCCCTCCTCACGCTCTTGGCAAGCCCCCTGCCCGCTGCCCCAGCCCTCCCTTTCCCCCCCCAGGGCCGGGTGCCCATGTGGGCCAGAGGCCCCGGGCTGAGCCGCGGCTGCGGGACAGGGTGCAGAGGCGCAGTGGTGTGTCCGCGTGGGGGTGAGTCTCAAGCCATGCAGTTATGGAGCAGCACCGCACAGGGACCGAGGCTCAGCCACGCCACCATCATTCCCGGGGTGGCGGTTACAGGGAACAAGCAAGGGCAAAATACAGACACGAAACTGCCAGGACCCCTAGCTCGCCCCATCCTGAGGTGTTCCTTTTGGGATGGCTGCCCTTCTGCTCAGAAGGAGACGGATCCCAGGTTCCTGTAAACCTGGTTTGGACATTTGTCTCCCCATACACGGGCAGGGTCTCTCCTGGTCCCCTCTGGCCAGAACTGACCCCCAAATTTTGGCTGCTGGGGACCCTCAGGTCCCACCTGGCTGTACCTGCTCATCCCAGCAGATTATGTCAGCTGGCTCCTTCCCCCAGATACATTCCCACTGGTGAGCAGTCTTACACCACTGGCCCTCCTGCTTCACCAAGCCCCTGCCCACGGCACCTCCTGCCCTTGGCTGTGGGAAAGCTGCTGTTCTCCTACTTAAAGCTAAGAACCTGAAGGCATTCCTGCTGTAGGAGAGCATTAGTCCTTAATGAATTAAGTAACAATTTGTATACCTCAGTGGGGATTCATTATAATTCACTTGAGAGCCCACTGGAACACGTTGCAGGCGGTAACAGCACAACAGCGTTCCCACTGTCATTCCCCTTCAGGCTGCTCATGTTCCTGAGACCCCTCCATGTCCAAGGTAATAACCTCCTGGTCCTCAGCCATTGCCAGTTTGCCCAGCACAGGGTGCTGCTCTTATCCCAGTTTGCTTTTGCAACTGGTTCCTGCCTCATGCCCATCCTGCAGAGCACAGACCCTGCTCCCCACCCTCATGTTCCCCTTCACTGCTGGCCTTCCACCCACCCATGGCTGACCAGAAGGTCCCACCAAGAGCAAGGTGCTCTCTCCTGCTGTGAGGTCCACCTTGCTATGGTTTAACCCTCTGCTGGCATTGGATGGCTTGCCTTTTAACCTCTCCTCAAATTCTGCCAGGTTTTCTGAGGAGTTACACTGCCCTGCCTTCAACCCAACAGCAGAGTTATGGTGTGTCCCGAGGTTTCTGCCTCCCAGCAACTGTTATGTTTTGTTTTATGGGAAAAGGAGAAAAAGAGATGCTTAAATCTACCAAATCTCCTGCTCTCCACGACTGTAAGCCCTGTGGGGAATGAGGTATGGGTACATGGGGGATTTACCTGCTCCTGTAATCGCTGGCATGTTGAAAATCTCTGTCCCAGGCTGCCCAACATCTGAAGAAAAACAAAGAAGCTCTTCAGCACAGAGAGTAGCACGTGCAGGCTGGTGGCAGGGAGGACCTGTTGTGCCACCCAGCCCGACAGCAGCCCACCTCCCTGAAGCACTGGGGTAGTTCTATGGGTGCTGGCTGGGTCCAGGAATAACTCCCAGTACCTTTGGGAGATACACAGCGGGCACCTTCCCCAGGTGGGAAGAGCAGAAAAGCAGAGCCCAGAAAGCCAGGGCAATGTCTTTGTGCTCAGTGCTGGCCTCCCTCCTGCCCTTGGGATTACAAGCTCCGTGAAGCCAAACTCTCTCTCCTGTCTATGGGATTTCCAAAGGCTGAACGCCCCCTATCCCAGGAGCAGGTCTGGGCAGTGGGGAGGGCAAGGAGGAGGAGGAGGAGAAGAAATGTTAAATCAATATTTTCCCTCTTAGCTGAGCTGTTTGACTTGGATATCGTTTTCCTTAGAATAACGGAAATTCTCATCAAATAAGAGGTGTATCCTATTTCTATATATTTTCCCTTGATAAGGAAAAGTGTGGAAGGTCACAGGGTTCAGCCACATGTCCCCAAAGGGGCATAACAATACTGTTGGCTCATGGTAACATCATCCAGGAGACGAGACAGCTCGGTCCCTCTTATCCGATGCAGCTGTTGTAAGATGGATTCAAATTGAATTAGTATTGACTGTATAATGCTGGGCTAAATTAAATTATGATCCTATCTACTCTATTAGCGGTTAATGAATGAACGGGCTGAATTTCTAATCTAAGCCAGCCTGGTTAGTTTTACAGAGCTGCACCAATATTGATGTAGGGCTTAAAGTAATGTTGGGGGGAGATGCATCCCAAGGAGGAAGGATTCAGCTTGGCTGGCCATTCATTAAAATATCAATTGCTCTTAAGTCTCCTCCATGCTCAGCTCATTATTTCCTTCCTACTGAGTTTATCTGGTGTGGGTGGGATTGACAGCCCCAGAGCAGAAAAACACAGAGTGGGAAGACCCCACTGCCTTCCTGGAGTCCAACTCTTAAATGCAGATGGAGCAGGCTGGCAGCTCCCAGCCCTTAACACAGCAGCACCCATTCCCAAATTTTCTTTGCTTCCTGTGTCCTTGAGGTTTTTCCCAGCCAGTGCCCTCCATTTGTCTCCCCACAGGTCCTTACTGTACTCCGTCTCGTTTTTGTTGGTCGTGCTGAGCTTCTTGATGATCTCCTGTTTCTTGGACTTCACCATGGCAGAGTTGCTCTCAGTCAGCTTGCTGAAGAAAGCTGGAGGCTGAGTGTTGTTTCCTGGGGACTTGGACCCCATCCTGCAAAGCAAAAGACCATTGGAAATCTCCGCAATGTCCAGTGCACAAAGTCCTACCTAGAGAGCCTCTGCCCTTGGTGTAACTGCTCAGAGTCAGCCTGGGCATTCCTGTGATGCTCAGCATCTCCAGCCTCTCTCCCTATCCCAACTGTGTTGAAAAACCCCTACGAGCAGCCAGCACCCTGGGATGGGACACTGCTTCTGTCAGCAAGGAAAGGAGCCTGAGCCAGGGCACATCTGGGGACATCCCCATCCTCAGCTGCCTCCAGCGCCTGCTCCTGGGCGGTACCTCTGGTCCATGGGCTCTCCCTCGCGGAACAGGACAGGGTAAGGGGCGCTCTTGGCGTGTTCCGCTTCTCCCACGCCGTCTGGTGGAGACACTGGCTCGATACAGCTGTCGGCCCCGCCGGCTGCAGCTTTGCCCTGCTCCGGGGACCTGCGGAGCAACGGGAACATGGGATCGGTTCTGTCCCTGCGCAGCAGCCTGGGCTTGGAAGAGGGAAAACGGCCAGAACTGTTTTCCTACAGCAGGGAAAACCAGTCAGACTTTTCACATCCTGTGGACTCCTGGTACCTCCTAACACGGGCCAGAGGGAGAGCCCAGCCTGGGCGTGCAGAGCGGGGCTGAGCCAAACCATGGCCCTGATCCCTCAGCAGCTGGACAGCCAAGCCACCCCAAACACAACTGCCCAGCAGGGATGAGGGACCCGTCAGGGGACCTGCCAGCTCAGGAGTGTCCCTGCCTGGCAGATGGCTGTGACATTAACCCTTTGGGGACGTGGATTTTGATTCTCCATCATATCTGTGAGTGCAGTGGAGACAGCACCCACCACTGCTCATCCACCTTGTCAGGGCCACACAGGGGCTGGCTGGCTGTGGGACAGGGTCTGGAGCTGGGGCAGCTCAGAAAGCATCAACACTGGCCCCTGATGCCTGCCCATGGCCAGAGCCTGGGAGACAGCCAGGCTCGAGTCTGCGAGGAATTTCTCACAGCGAGTTCTGGGAATTTACATCTTTGTTCTTTCTGTGGTTTCTCTTTTTTTTCCTGTTTGTTTCATCCCTGGGTGGTCAGGGCTGGGCTCTCTCCTTTCATGTTATAAAGGCAACTCAAGGACCAGGCAGAGCTGGGAAGAATAATCCCATTTACTGAAAAGGAACCACCAGTTTGGAGGCACCACTCATTCCTGGATGCATTTGGGTCTCTGTGGCTGCTTGGGTGGGAGGACAGACCCATTTTTTATTTCCAGACAGCAGCAATCAGATCTGCCTTGTAGCAGCACAGGGATTTGAAAGTGACTTTCAAACAAGTACACAGGTGGTGCCTGAAATGGGCAGTTACAGTTCTCAAGGCACTTGTGTCTAACAAACTTCTGATTCACTGAGAAAGATAAAGATACCATTAACTTTGAACCATGCTGCCTTGGGTTTTTTAAAACCATCTGGTCAGGGACTGAGAACAGCAACAGGAGAAGAGACAACAGGCACAAACAAAACACAAGAAATTCCATCCCAGCACAAGGAAACATTTTTTTCCTGGGAGGGTGCTCCAGTGCTGGGACAGGTTGGCCAGAGAGGTGTTGAAGTCTCCCAATCAGAACCTAACTGGCCATGACTCAAGATAAGCTGCTCAAGAGTTCCTTCCCACCTAAACTATCCTTTGACACCAGCTAGATTGTGAAGGGGATCATGCACAGACTTTAAGGGGGTCTAAAGAGCACCTTGAGGACAACAGAGGTATGGCAAGAGGCACCACCACAGAGGAAGAAGGCCCAGCTCAGAAAGCAGTTTTACACTCTGGGCAGTGTAAGCAGGGAATTCACACAGCACCAAGCCGGGGAGCACGAATTCAACAGCACCAAATGCCAGCCTGCCCAGTGCACCCCCTTACCAGGCCCTGTGCAGCCCAGGTGCAACCTGAACTGAGACTGGCACGAGTCCCCCCGTGCCAGCTTGGGTGGGGCTCTCCGAGCTCACCTTTTGCCACCTTCGTTCTGCGGGGAGATCCGTGAGGCCACCGTGTGCTCGGGCTGTGGCAGGTAGGCCTCGCTGGGGGTGCGGCGCAGGTCCAGCACCGGGCACGCCGCCCCGGGGAAGGAGTACACCGGCGCCTGGATGTGCGAGTTGAGCTGCTGCGGGTGGTGGCGCGTGTAGTCCTGCGTGATGACCTCCTAAAGAAGAAACCCCCCAAGTCAGAAATAGAGCTGCTTCCTACCTTTGCTTTGCTGGGCCCAGCTGTAAGAGGGCAAGCAGCAAATAGGCTGGTTTGTCCCTGCAGATGCAACATCTGCCTCCTGCTGTGATGGGCTCCGTAGGGACACAAACACCCAGGCTGAACATCCCTGAAGCCTCCTCCTCTCCAGCCCCCAAACAGAGGTGTTGAGGTGCCCAGCATCACTCCCAGCCCGTCCCCTCCAGACATGTGTTATTTGGCTCGTCCCTCCTCCCCTGAGCCCCAGCAGGAAGGTGAAGAAGGTGAACAAGGTTAGTTACACTGATGTGCTGGGCCAGCGTGACCACCCGCTGGTTCATGCCCTTGGTGCTCTGCAGGGGCTGGCACTGGGGGCCGTCGGGCTGCCGAAGGTGCTGCAGGTGGGCGGCTTCGGGAGCCGAGGCCTTCAGCGAGCCTAGGGGCACAAAGAAGACAACAGGCATGAGATGATGTCTGTGACCCCTTCCTTGAATGCCATCCCAGCAATGGGACACAGCAAGCAGGATCTGGAGGAAGAAGAGCCCCATGCCAGCTCAGGCTCTCCTGTGCCAGATGGCACTGCTGTTTCCTGTCCTCACCTTGCTGTTTCTGCCTCAGGTCATGCTCGCCGTGCCCCTTCTCTGCATCCTGCAGCAGCTTGGCCCCTTTCTCATGGGACAGGCTGGGTGAGCTCACGGGACTCACTGCTTCCATCCGCTCGGGGCTGTAGCCTCCATGAAAGCCTGGGGAAAGGGGACAACAGAGTTAAAACCAGAAGCTCACCTGGCTTTTCCCTGGTGCTGTGGCACTACTGCTTGTGGGTAGAGTCACATGTTCAGCAAAGGGGGGAAAAAGAGGTTAGGGTAGGCCTGGCAGGTCATGCTGCAGGGACCCCTGGAGCCACCCCTGATGTCCAGCTGTGGTGATGGCTGCAGTGAAGAGGTGGTATCTCGTTCAAGCACAGCTGGACACTCAGCAGCTTATGGTGACACATGAGGGTCAGGGACCAAACCCTATGGGTTCCCAACTTGTTCCCTCCCATTCCCCACCCCGTGAAACCCCTCTATGCTCAGAGGGACCGAGATGCTCAGCAGGACTGGAGGTGGCAGCACAAGAGGTCTCCACGTGCTTTACAGAGAAAAGCCCCAAGCCCAGCATGGCCAAGACCAGGGACTTGAAAACTGGATGTGAGGCCCTGGAGACTCTAGACCTTGCTCCAGAGACAGTGGACTTGCACACTGCATGGGCAAAATTTGACCATTCTCTTTAAGACCATTGTAAGGCCTTTCATAGACTCATAGAATCATTTGTGAAGCTTGGAAAGGACGTCTAAGCTCACTGGAGTCCAGCCATTACCCTAACACTGACAAGTCTACCAAGTCCACCTCTGCAGAGGCTCAAGCTGCATCAAAACAGGCAGAGCTGGAATGAGGAACCACCTTCACCTTTCAACAGGGAGTGGAAACTGAGGCAGAGTGGGTTATGCTTCTGCAGAGCAGAGGTGGAGGGTGGAGGGGCCCTGGAGGCAAACACTGCTTCTCCCCAGCCAAGCACGTTTGGTAACACGACTTTTGCCTCCACAGACCTTTACCCTCCTAATGCTTCATTCCTAGAGACTGCCCACAGCAGGCACATCTGGCAGAGGATCCACAGCACTGCTGGAGAGTGCCTGGTGCCCAGGCACAGACACACAGACTCTGCCCGTACCTGAGGCAAGGAAAGGGGAAGGACTCCATGGAGAACCTCCCTGCACCAGGAACAGGGATGCAGCATCCCCCATCATCCCATACATGCCAGCACCCACAAGACAACAGTTTGGATCCACCCAAGATGGAAGTATCCCTCTCCAGAAAGATCCCTAGCCAACAGTTAGGTCCTGAGGAACACCAGCTCCTTTCTGTAAGGTCAGGGCCTCAGAAGAGATGTCCTCTCCACAGCACAACATGCAGCTGGAGGAAACACTGGTGCCAGGGAAAAAGGTGGAGGAGAGCTCAGACAGAGCTGAGGTCCTGGAATGTACTGCTAGAAGAAGCAGGGACCAGATGTGACCAAGCAGTGGGATGGGTGGGTCAGGATGTGCCAGTTAGAGCAGCTCTTCTGCCTGGCTACAGTACAGTGTCCACTCCACCCTTGGGTTACAGGAAGGGGAGTAGGGCAGCAACTCCCAGTGCTGATGGTCAAAGCAGATGCTGCAACTTGAAGATGGGGTCCCACCAAATCCCCACAGGCTGTCTGTTGCTTTTGCATGCTGATGGGAGCCTGGATGCACACTCTGGGTGAAGGCTGGTCCCATCAAGAATGACCCAGAACTTAAATCCAGCCCCCTTCCTGCACTTTTTCTTTTGGAATAACTTTTGTGTCCAACACAAGATTCCGATTGGGTTGGTTCTTGTGGTCTGCTCTGGAAATGGCTGCTGAGCACGGCTGGGCTGAGTGATTCCAGGACAGCCACATCCATGGTGCCCACCTTGGGCAGCATCCAGCACCAGGATCCTTAGTGAGGTCAACCCAAGCAAGGGGACCCCATCCACACTGAGACCCATGAAGCCCTCTGACATTCTGCAGCTCCTGAGCAGTGAGATGTGTGTCTGAGGGCCAGCAGCCCCATCACACTCACAGTCCCGGTCCTCTGCTTCACTAGTTTGATTTATTACCCACAACTGTCCCTTACAGATTGCCTGAGAATTTCTAAGGATGGGGAAATCAAAATTAGCAAATGGCCATTGTCTGTAAAAAGCAATACCAGGAACTGCACAACTTTTGCAAAACAGCACTTGGCAACAGGGAAAACTAAAAGACGGCTGGAAAAGGGAAGATCCTGAAAACACACGAAAATAAAAAAGTCTGGAATAACACAACAACTGGGAAGCAAAGGGGCAAGCACACTCGGGGAGCTGATGAAGCCAATACCCAAAATGTGCAACTAAAAATAAGAAATAATTAAATAAAATGGGTGTCAGGCCACAGCTCTCTCATCTCTCAACTCTAATTTCTTACCATCACTAGTGGAGTTGTTACTCAGCGAGCCTCTTTCTCGCTGCCCCTTATCACAGGACATTTGGCGCATGACAATCACATCTGTGAAGTTGGCTGCTGCCGTGGTGGTCTTACCGAGTGCTCGGAGCTCCTGCTCCTGCATGGAAAAGCGTTTACTTTGACTCTTTTCTCTGCTGTGCTGCTCGGAGCCTGAAGCTGCGTGCTGCTGGTCCAGAGGGTGATGGTGCTGCTGGCTTTTCCCCTGTCCTCTGCCGTAGTGATGAGAAGAACCAGGTCCGGAGGCGGGCAAAGGTCTCGACTCCATGGCTTTAATGGGCGAAGGCGACTGTTCGAGGTTGGCCCCACTGGGCAGCTTTGAGGTGTAGACGTTGTTGTCAGTCTGGGCTCGTTCTGTCTTGGCTTCCCGCACCCTCGAGGCCTCTTTCTGCAGGATGGCCGGGTCCAGCGGGGCTGCGTAGCCGTCGGCCGCGCTGAGGGAGGAGCGCAGGGTGGAGGCTGAGGGGAAGGCGGCGGAGCGGATCGGTGATGTGGTAGTGGTGGAGGAGGTTCTGGAAGGAAAACCGAGACAAGGCCAAGATAAGAGAAGCATATGAGAAAAGGAATGCTGTTACCAGAGCCTCAGTGTCCAGCCTTGCCTGGCCAAGCTTTTTCCAGGGCTCCCGAGTGTAGGGTTGGCCTGTGCTGGGGCCAGCAAGGAGGGCTTGGATGGAGCCTCCACTATAGTAACTGGCCACAGGGTTATTGGGTCTGGATGACTGGATAGCATAAAATCCCAGAGACTTTCATAACTCCACCACCAGGCAACTTTCAGCAAGAGGAGCAATACTGGTATTTGGGCACAGGCATGCTCCTGTTTTCTTTCCTGGCAGCAGGAAAAGTCACTAAAGAAAGCAAAGGAATTGGGCACCAAAACCTGCCTCTCCCCATCACAACTTCCCTGGAAGCCCCACTCCTGTTCCTACTGAGACTGAAGGCCAAAACAGCCCTCCCTCCATCCCAGAGGTGCTCGTTATGAATCAAGTGCCACGGCAGCAGAGTGACAGGAGCCGTGGCAGGGGACGTACCGCAGGACGGAAGGGGTGGGGGTCTCCGAGGAGATGATCTTCATGCTCGTGTTGTGGAGCACGCTGGGGCGCTGCTGGATGGTCTCGTGGGTGCGGGGTGAGACAGGAGAGTGCTGGTGGCTGTGGGAGTGGGAGGATGAACGGCTGCTGGACTGCTCTGTACCTGAGGAACAACACAAGGAATGGCTTCTTTAGCCCTTCATCCTCTAGCCCCAACCCTACTTCCACCCAACGGCCCCCAGGGTGTTGTGCTGGACTCTTGCCCAGCTTACCTGGTCTCCAGATGGGCGCATGCTCCACCGTGGTGGATGCTAGGATGGATTTTTCACGCTCCCTCTCCCGTTCCCGCTCCCGTTCCCGTTCAGACACTGACGATCCTGACTGTTTGGTCATGTGCGTGGGGCCTCCTGAAACCCAACCAAAAGGCAGTGAGACGTCTGCAGACACAGCAATTCCCCCTGGGAATGCTGCCTGCTCTTCACATCGCTGTGTCTGCAGAGCAGATAAGGAACAGCTCCATCCAAAGTCACCTGGACCAGGACAGATGAGGGCAACCAGTGGGACAAAACCTAGACAAATCATGGAATAGCTGTCCTGGTGCCATCTCTGGGGTATGACCTTCCACAGAGCTGTTTGCCAGCTGTCACTCTGGGGAAGAATGGGGAAAAGCAGGGAAGCCCTCAACAAGCAGGGAGGGAGGAAGTCAGTGGACTGGTCACTGAGTGAGAATTAATTTGGGGTCTCCCCATCTGCCCTGGCATACCAAGCCCATGGTCCTGGATTGATTAAGAGCGTCCTGCTCAACCATTTTCCCATGGAAAAAGCAACCTGCAGCGTTACCTGGGGAGAGCGGGGAGCTGCTGTGCCGACTGCCAAAGGTCTGGGGGGGCCCAGGGATGTAGGTGATGCGGTCCATGGTCGTGGCAGAGGTGCCAGGGGTAGGGGGCACGAGGACAGGCAGGTGTGGCACTTGGGACAGGTCGATGATGCCTGGAAAGAGAAGCGAGAGGACCGTCAGGACAGTGCCGAGCTGCGGCAGCTTGGCCGCGCTGGAGCTGTCAGCGCCGGCCTGACCGAGCCTCCTTCTCCCTGTCTGTCCCCAAGGCCCCTGAGAGTGCCGTGCTGGGAGCACCTGCTGCATAGTTGAGGGCGAGGGAGGGCTCCCGGGGCGACAGGCCGCGCAGCATGTCCGCCCGCTGCGCCATGGCCGTGGCCGCGGCGTTGTGGTGCATCTGCTGCGACGTGATGTAGTCGTTGATGATGGTCTGCCGGTTCTCCATGGCCGCCGTGTCCGGGTAGCCCCGGATGAGGTACGGGGGGTACAGGTGAGGGTACGTGGGGCTCGGAGCCAGGTGCCTCGGCAAGTAGTAAGCAGCAGCTGGGAGAGAAAAGGACGCAGATGTGATGTGGCTTTCCCCAGAGACCTCTGGCTTTCACAGCATAGCAAGGAAAAAACCAATCCCGAACAGACTGTGCCCACAACAAAGGTACCTGCTTCCAGTTGGATTCCCCTGGGGATGGCGGCGGGGTCGAAAGGCAGCGGGATGTGTCCTCGGTACAGGTCGACCCCGCTCACACCGCGGAGCAGGTGCTCGTACGGGGAGATGGGGTGGTGGTGGTCAGGCACAGGGGCGTGCGGAGACTTGGAGTTGGTGAGCTCTCTCGATGTGGGGGTGATCTTTCTGTCCTGGGACACCGGCTTCCCAGCAGTGATGCTCCCTGCAGTGAGCAGAAGGAAGTGAGTCAGAGACTGAGTGCTGTGGCCAAGTCATGTCCCTGATGGATGCCTGCGGCCAAGCGTGTCCTCCAGGGACACTCATAGCTACCCTGAACTCAAGGGACCTTTCCCCTCCCTGCACTGCCATGCCCTGTTACGCCACCAGGGTCGAGGCAGGCCAAGTCCCAATTGCTCTTGGGAGAGAGGCCTTTCCCAAACCATCCCTCTACCCCAGCACATCCACGCTGGGCGGTCTGTGCATTCATCCTGGCCCGCACAAGCAGCCAGTGGTAGAGCCCTCCTTGCGCTCCTCGGCACAAGGAGGTCACCGCTGCTGGACAGAGACAGGGACCCTGAAACTCCTGGCAAGGGCGACAAAACATAGTTCAGAGTGTTTTGAGTACCTGTCATTCCCTGGAGCCAAAAACTCTTTCCCAGAACACAGAGGGGAGGCTGGATCACATTAGGGACTTCTCTTGCCTCTCTCAACCTGACCTGGGCACTGGGGGCACTTCACATCCAACCTGAGACAAGTGTCACCAGCTCCTGTGTCCAAGCCAGCAGGATGGGGACAGTGGCTGGCAGTCACCCCAAGCAGTGTGACCAACCCCCTTGCACCAGACTGCACACCAAATGCTTCCTGGGTATTCCTGCTGGCTGGCTGGGGAGGCACGTCCCAGACTCAGTTTTTGGCAGACTGTGATGTCTTGTGCTGCACATTCCCACATCACAAGACTCCTGGATTAGGACATGGATTTGCAGGTGGGAGATGCAAAAGGCTCTGAAGCAGTTACCCATAGCCAGCTGGCTTGTTTGGGCAAGGTGTCTTAGGGACTGGCTTCTGCACTGATCCTGCCCACAAATGGGCCATGAAGTAAGAGAGTTGTTTGTGCCCTGGATCTGAGTGTGTCTTATCAGACCACTGAGCCCAGCCCAGACATGTGCCTGCTCCTGGGGAGCACAGGTCTGGCTCTGAGAGTAGGAGATGACCAATGCCAGGGCACACAGATGGGCAGGGGAGATGTCAGAGCCCAAAGACCACCCCATTGCCTCAACCCACCAACTCAGAAGGGATTAGATGTTCCTGGAGGTGAGGCACTCAGGTGCCCAGGAGATGGATGAGGTGGGCAAACACACATCAGGTTGGTGAGAAGCGTGAAGATACCCCACCCAGTGCCCCAAGCACTGCTTTCCTGCCCACCTGTGGAAAACAGAGTGCCGTGGGCCAATGCTAGGGCAGGGAAGACACTTTTGAAATGCCAAAGTCTTCACCAGCCACGGTCCAAGCCTCCCTTTGGTTACCCTGGCGCAGGTGAGGTGTCCTCACTTCAACCATGTAAGCACCCCCAGCCATCCCTGGCAGCCACCCCAGGGCTGTGAGTCAGCTGTAGGTGTGGGGTGCTGGGAGGAACGGGTTCAACAGGGACCTGCTGGGAACAGCTTGGGCAGGTGGGGTCAGCAGCCGCCTCCCGCGCACCTCCCCTGCTCGGCTGCTACAAACTGTAGCATCAAAGAAGAGGTTTGCCAAGTACCTTCGTGCTGCCGTGGCGTGGACTCCCGTGTGGAGACCGGAGACCCTCTGTGCAAGTGGCTGCTGAACGCGGTGCTGTGCCCTGCCTGGTGGTCCTCATAGCCGAGGGCACTTTGGTGGGCCTTGCTCGGCTCCGGTACAATCACAGGAGCCCCTCTGGCAATGGAGCCACCCGAGTTTGTCACTGGGCTTGGCCTGTTTTTCAGGCTCTCTTCATAAGCTCTCTCCAGATTCCTCGGGTCTTGGATGACGTCCAGCGAGTGCACAGAGTGAAAAGTCCTGCCGGGACTGCCGATGATGGACCGCACGTCATGCTTTTTGGTACTTGAGGAGGAAGAGCTGCTGTCATACTTCAGTGGGGTACCCTGGGCGACAGGAGGCAGAGGGGACATCAAAGGGGTGTAGAGCAGAAGGGGATGCAGCGACCTCATCCCACCGAGTTTCAAGGGGACTCACGAGTCCTCATTCAGTGGGTCAATACACCAAGCCTCCTTGGGCAAACAGCAACAGCCATCAGCAGAGCAGAGCAAACCACTCGGCACAGCACGGGGCAGGGTGGAGTGCCCATCTTGCATGTCTTGTTGTGCTCCAACAAGATGAGGATGAGTCACTGCCAAAGGCTGGCTGTGCCCATCACGCCTCTCTCCTACACACACAGTGAAATGGGGTAGGACTACAAGGTGCCATGGGAACCCTGCAAATATTTGGGGCCCAACAGGAGATAGCATGCCATGTTTCATCCTAAGTACTGGCCCTGCTAGGTTGCCACTTGCCCATAAAGGGAGAAGACCAAATTTATTTGCACCCCAAGTCACAACTGCTGAGGACACTGAGTTGACTTTGGCCTTGACAGAGAGGTGAATGTGTCTCTTTCCATTTACACATGTAAATGGAGCACTGTTTTCTTAATGTGCAAGGGGATTTCCTTGGGTTTTGTGTTTAAACTCTAGGAAGGATCATAGGATGGCTTGAATTGGAAGGGATCCCATCAAAGGATGGGGCAGAACAACTGGTACCCAAGCAGAGCCTGGAGTCTGACCAGTGATGCAACCCAAAGCTGTCTCTGCTCTCCTTTTACCTTGGGAATGGTCCCCAGGATCTGTGCAAAGGCAGCAGCCTGCGCAGGACTGATCCCATCTGCTGTTCATCCCACACTCACCTGCGTGATGGAACCTTCCTTCAGAGGTCTCGTCAGAGAGATGTCCGGTGTCCGCCTCAGCTCCTCACGGGGAATCTCATGGATTGATCTTCCCGCTTCTTTCACCGTGGCCACCAAGTCTTCATGGGCTGATTTCATTTTCAGAGGAGTAAGGCCCTCGTGAGATCTGACCTTGTAGGCATCAGATAAGTCCCTTGGTGGAGTGTTTTCCCTCTTGAGCTGTTTGGCTTCTCTTCTGAGGTAGTCCTCATGGGCCTCCACGTAGGACCGAGGTATTCCTGCAACCCCCAAGGACATGATGGATGCAGAGGGAGATTCCCCAGCCAGACACTGGCCACCCACTCCCCATGCAGATGCTCACTTCAAGGGGGTCTCTAGTTAACACATGTAACTCAGGGACTGATACCCAACTGAGCAGCTATATCACTAATGCAGCTGGACCACCTCACATCTACCACCCCTTTCTGGACCCATTTCACACTAATTTCAATCTGTTCCATGTGAATCACTGACAATTTTGTCTCCGACTTGGGCAGAGTTTATGTTGGTAGAAACTGAGCAAGGCTAAAAATCTCTCTGAGCACACAGCAAGGGGCTGCAAAAATTTGCAGCTGGACCTTGATGGGTCTATCCTTGTTTCCTCCTGTCCTACCCTGACAAAAAGAACAAGGGGCCATCCATGTGAGATGCTTCCCCACGTTACCTCTGTCTGTGCCCTTCTGCTTGCAGGCTTTACCTTGTGTAATCGAGCCCCTCATGTGATGCTGCTCCTTCAAGTTATGGGGACTGTGTCGGTCTGGAGGGATCGCTCGACCCATGAGACCTGGAACAGATCCAAGAGGGAAAGTTGTGTTGTGACACAGGAGTTAATTTACAATGAATACATGACAGTGTTACCAGGGACTCCCGGGACAAGGAAAAACACAAACAATTTCTAAATTACTTATTTCTCTTTTTTTTTTTTTAAATATGCTTATTTTTAACATGTTCCTGAAACTGGTCTGCCAAGACAGAAACCAAAGGGAAATGGGCCAGTCTGTAGCCCTTGTTTTCCCCTGCTGGTCAGATGCTGTTAGGATGTGCTGCAGGATACCAGCTAACCACTGCCAAAACACTGGCACAAGAGGGTGCATCGTGTAGACGAGAGACAAGATGGGGTCTCCACGGGTCACTAACAAAACATAAATGGAAGGTTTCACCCAGACCCACCTTCAATGCTGGCAGATAAGGTATCACGGGCTGATAAACCCCGGCTGATCCTCCCCTCCATCATATCATAGGTCCGCTTAGTTCCTGTGGTCTCATGGGAAGCTCCGGAGCTCCTGCTGTCTTCTTTGGGACACTGAGAAGCAGCAACTCCACCTGGTGAAGGGAACATCAAGAGGCACCATCGTGAGCATGGAAAGTCAGCATGGGCCAAGGGAGGGTGTTTACTGCTGTTTGCATGCGTTGCTGAGAGGTCAGATCCCATCCCAGCATCAGCCAAGCGCTCTGCAGTGCCAGAAATATTGCACAGGGTTGGCTTCCAGGAAATTCAGCTGGTGTTTTCTCTCCTCCCTGCCTGCCTCAGACTCCAGATCTGTGCCTCCAGCTTGGGTAGGAGCATCCACCCTGTCATGTCCCACTCCCTCCTTCCCTTTCCAGTGGGGCCACCACGTAGGCAGTGGGACAGCCTGGAGCCAGCGTGGCACTGGCGAGACCAGCTGCAGTTCCCCTGAACTTGGCCCTCTGGGTCTGGGAAGTTTTGGGTTTTTTTCCCCTGTTTGTTTTGATTTTTGCTAGACACCTACTGTTTGGGATCTTGGCCAGCCTTAACATTTGCCGAGACACTCCCTGGGTGAGAAAATCAGGGAAAACGGCAGAGAAGCAAAGCTGAGAATGATTCCTTTGAAATGGTGGTGAGGACACATAAAAAACTGGGAGAGATGGTGGAAAGTCCCATGCGGGACTGACAGAGCAAGTGCTACTGTGAGGAGAGACCACTTACTACCCCCTCATCTGAACCTGGAGCAGGTTCCGTGCAAACAAACAGTGGACATCTGTCCTGAGCTAGAATCCCATCACAAGCACAGCCCTGCCCGTGCCAGGCAGCATCCCACCCACCCCAGGCGATGGGCACCCATCATGTGCGCTGAGCTGTGAATTCAGCAGCTTTCTGATCCAGCTGAATGCCTCGTGTTTATGTAACCAGCTCCAAATGGGATGTCAGCTTGGAGAGACAAATGCCTCTGCCCATCGTCCCTGGCCAGGGCACCCCTGCCAACAATCACGAGTGCCCTGACCCTCCTCTTCGTGGGCAGAGAAGGTGGTTGTACAATTAGAGAAAACAGAGAAGTTAAAAACATTTGTTCCATTGTGGACAATCAGGAACAAAACTCCTCCTCAGCAAAACCAGTAATTAATAAAATCGGATTATTACAACTTCACACCCACTGCTGGTTTCCGCAATCAGCACCCACTCAATCTGCAAAGTGTTTGGGGCTGTGTGTGGGGGAAACAAGGGGGTCCGTGCCTGAGCCTTCCCTTCAGCTCCATTCGACAGGAGAAATCCGGGGGTGACATTCAGAATCAGCCAAGCACCGTGTGGCAGATGCGGGCAATGTGCCTGCACCCTGTCATCAAGGCACATCTGTTGCCACCAGCCCTTCTGCAGGAGGGGACGTGCTCCCAGGCACCCTTTGTACCACCGGGAAGCAGGGGGAGGGCGTGAGAGAGAAGAGAGACTAAACAGAAAGAAAACCACTCCAAACCCACGTCCCTCGCCTTCAGCAGCCATCAGCAATCATATGCAGGATGAGAATAACCAATCTAGCACAATTCAGCTCACACATGCTACAGGATCTCGTCTCATTACAGCTCTTTTATTTTAAGCACCCTCATGACACTAAAGAATTTGCAATTTTTTTCCTGCTTGCCAAAATTCATAATCACCAACAGTTTCAGTTTTCTTATTTAATTTTTTTTTTTTTTAACTCTTCCACTCCTGGCTGCACAGCCTTGCCAGGCTGTAGTGGGGGGAAGGAGAGAGGCAGGGCTGGCGAGGCTGCAGCAGCACGCGGGATCACTCGGGATGTGATAAACGCTATCAAGCATGTAAAAGGCTGCTGGGGAAAGGAAGGAATTAATTCCTCATCTGTGCCCATGGGGGGTAGGATGAGAGGTGACAGGCACAGGCTGCAGCCAAGGAGACTCAGGCTGACATGAACAGCGGGGAAGAGTTTGGTCTGCAGCTCTCCTTCACTGCCTGCAGGATTCCAGATTTGGGCATGGGCAGCCCTCCCTGCCAGGAGCCCTCTCCATCTCTTCCTGATGGCACTATTTCTGAGATCAGCCTCGTTCGACCCCAGCCCAGGCAGAGGAGATTAAAATAGCTTCTTGCACAAACAAGTCCTGAAACGCTTCCTGTGTCCTCCCTGGCCCAAGCCCTGCCAACTGTCCCAAAGGGCACCCAGATACAAGTGCTCCATGGTGACACTTCTTATCTGGGCTAGAGTTGACAGTGGACATGGGGAGGCATGGGATGAGCCAGTTCCCATGTGGAAGGTGAGAGGCACGGCACAAAGCCCTGTCCTGAAAGGTCCCTGCGGTCCCAGGGCATACACAGAGGTGACATCAGCTGGAGCCTGTGAGTTGTCCCCCATGGCCTGACCTGAGCCCTCTGCCTCTGCCCTACATGAAACAACCAACCGTGATGAAACCAGCTGCCTGCACTTGTGGGCAAGAGGAAAGGGACTTCTTCAGGAAACACTCTGCCTGCAGGACTGATGGCAGAGCCCCATGGAGGGATGCTCTGCCCCAGGGAGGGAGGCAGAGGGTTCAGGCAGCACAGCAGCTGGCCGGAGACACCTGCTGAGGTGGCTGAGGTTGGGATCTGCTCCTCAGCCATCTCCCAAACTCAACTGAGAAGAGAGGTGACCCGTGAGGACAGCCATCCCTGTGCACACCAGAGCACATGCCAGTATTTTACCCCAAGAGGATGTGGGGCTGCAGAGTCTAACTCAGCTCTTCCCGAGCCCAGCTGTGGGGTAGGAGGAGCCCAGCTCCACAACAAGAGATGCCCGACCCAGCACACAGCGAAAGGTGAGAACAAAAGGGTTGCTTCCAGTCTCACTGCAGAGGAACATCTGCTTATCTCCAACGGGAGGCACCGGGATGCAGAGAGCAGCTCTGATGGCCAGTGCTGCGCTGGGCTGAGCAGGCGCAGAGGAGGCAGAAGCAGCTGGTGACCACCTGCTGGTACCACTAACACAGCGAGGCACTGCCGGCATTCACTGAGGAAGCGCCTTACTGTGCTGGGGGGGTGAGGCAACGGGCCAACATGTCTCCAAACAGGCTCCTAGTGGGATGCAGGAACGGCTTCACACCCCTCAACAGCTCTAGCAAAACACACTAGGTACTGAGGTACTGCTGGACCCAGGAGGACTCCTTGCAAGGCAGCCCCATGCTGGAAAAGCTGCACAGTGACACAGACACTGCAGGTGAGAATCTCATGTCCAAATAAACCTTTATGCCAAACTACCCGATTTGCCTCCATCTTGAAGGTTCCTGAGTCCGTCTTAGCCCAAGAGTTTGGGGATGCTCTTGTGATGCTTTCCATCAGTACCCCTCCTGCACAGTATGCTAGGGATGGAGATAAATACCTTCCCATCTGGTTCTCTCCTCTTCCCTGCTTCCCAAAACTGACCAAAACCATTGCAGCCTTGCCTGCTGTTTCTAAGGCAAGATAACCACACGCTGGAGGCAAGACATGAGTCTGGCCCATTGCACTTTGTCAGCCTTTCCTCAAATAGCTCCCAACTCCCAGCCAGGGTGGCACAAACCCCCGGCACCTGCCCTAAAAAGGGAGAGCTAGGACTTACCCTCGTATGACAGCACGTGGCCTTTCTTCCCTTCGTAGATGACATGTCCTTTGGGCACGGCATCCTCCCTCGCCTTCTCTGCTCTGCTGGGGCTGTCTTCTCCGATTATCCTGGTAATGGTTCCTTTGTACAGCACTTCTGCCGGGGTGCCCTTGGAAAGCCACCAAGATCCATATTTAACAGTGTCACAAGCAATTAAGCAAGCGCGCGCAGGGACAGGCTGTTCCCCACGGGAGGCTGAGCGGAGGGAGCGCACCCGGCCTCCGCTTCCTGGCGCAGCCAACAGAGAGGGACTTGCAGCCTAATTATTGATGAGGATGATAATGAGGAGTGGTAAAAAGGTACGTGATCTGTGCGAGGCTGCTGGGAAGAGGTGGGGGACGAGGACAGCACAGACCTCCAGAACAGCAACTCTCTGACCCTGCGTGTTTCAGAGTAAGCTACCTGGCTTGCTTCTCCTCCCAAGGTTCAGTTGCCCTCCTGGGGACACCTTGGTGACAGCAGGGACTGCTCGAGTGTTAGCTTTTCCCCTGCAGCCTATTTCCCCAGCCTGGCACAGGAGCCCCGGACAAGTCCTGCCCACCCAGGCAGATCTGCTGGCAGCAGCGTGACCTTCAGCGAGCTGCCTGTGTGCGGGAGCTGGCGGCTGGCAGTGCGCCCGGGCGAGATGGCAGCGACGAAACCGGTCCCGGAGCAGGTCGGGGAGCGAAGGCTGCCTTAGCTCTCCAACAGGAACAGCATTGGGCTTCTCACACAAACTGGTGTGAAAAAAACCTCTCCTTCCCCCAGGCACACACAGACACAGCTCACAGCCACCTGCCCCCGGAATCCCCTTCAAAACACACAGAACTGGATGTCCTTGAAGAGTCGCTGGTGATTAACACCCCTCTGCCATTGTAACCTGCTGGTGCCAACTGGGAACAGCCCAGGGGTGGTGCCCTCTCCATTTCTGGAAAGGCACAGCAATACTGTCAGAGTGAAGCTCTTGACTGACACCTGCCTCTCTGCTCATTTAACCCCTGCGACCCCCAGGACTGATGCATCCCTGGGAGAAGCCTCAGGGATATGATGCCCCAGGCAGCTTTGCTGGTGCTTGCAGGTTGTGCCATTCAGGCTATTTCCCCACCCCTGTCTGGGGATGCCACTGCTCTGTGCCAAACCCTCAGAGCACCAGCAGTCCCCAAAACCCTGCTGCAGTTGCCAGCATGTGGGTTCAGTGCTCTGGTCATTCACCCTCTCGGTGCACCCGGGAATGGCCCTTCCAGCCCCAGGTAAGTCACCTCCCCCCTGCAGATGTGCTCTGAGGGGACATGAAAGCACGTGATGACAGATGGCTTCAGAGCAGAGAGCATATATGCAAGATCTGCCTCCTGTGAACTGGATGACTAATCTGAGATCAAGTATCAGCTCTGGTACCAAGAGCTGCTGCCAGAACAGGGGGCTCCTGTTCCCCACAATGGGAGCAGAGGGATGCAGGCTGCTGGGCCAGCAGGAGAGGCAAGTAATGCCCTGGGTCTGGGTTTGGTACCTTAATCCCAAGCCAAACAAAGGAATCTATTAGCTGGATTCACTAGCTGGATGCAAAACAGTGCCTCAATAAACTCTGCTGATTTCCCAAACTGGCACGTGGTGCTCAAGGCCCTTGACGCCCACCCATAGCTGCCCATAGCTGCTGCAGGAGCATCTGAGAGGATGGAGCAAGTGTTTGCTCTGATGAGTTATTTACAGCCCCCAAGCACCCGCTCCTGGCACCTGTTGGACACAGGGCACCAGTCAAGCTAAGCCTTTGCTCTCGGCCAGGATTCAGGATCAAGTCCCCAGGGCCAAAGAGAACATGGTTGCTCCCCTTGAAGGAGGCAGGCAAAAATCTAAGCCTGAGTGGCTTTAAATATCTGAATGATGGCCAGATAAAATCCCCATGGGAAGCAGTTTTTTTTTTTTTTAATGCTCTCTGCTCTGTTACCAGATGAGCAATAACTCACAGTGCAAGGAACTATTGCCCGCTTGCCAGCTGCTCTTCTGAAGATGGATGGTGGAGATTAAGGCCAAAGTATCTTCCTGCTGAAGAGCCTTTGGGCAGGACCCCCAGCGCAGCATGCTCAGTGCTGGCAGGAGTCCTCGCTACCTTATGTGCCCCTCACAGCCTCCTCCCTCCTCCACTGCCCTCCACCCATCTCCTCCTTTGCTCTGCTCCACTTTCTTGCCCTGGCAAGACGATTTTCCCAGATCCACTTAAAGCTGCCTTTGCCTCTGTTCTTGACAGCTACGTAAACCAAAGCAGGGTTTAAATGTGCTGTAAGGCTGCACTGCCACTCCTCAGGCTCTGCTCTTCTGCAGTCTCAGCTCACGGGACATTGGCTCATGCCATCCCAAGCAGAGGTTGTTTCCAGACCTCTCTGAGGGGCTCCATGGGGTGGGGCATCACAGAACTCCTGCATAGCCCTGTGTCCCACACTCCGTGCACCCTGCAAACCCCTGGCCCCCTTGTCCACAAGCTGCAGCCACCAACACCCAGGAAAAAAAACCTACTGGAAACAAGGAACTTACGTGTGTGATGGACCCTCGGTAGGTGATGGGCGACTCTGGAGGCGGTCTGGATGTGGGTGTTCCCTTGGTGATGCTCCCTCCAGAGGCAGAGCTGAGGGAAGTACCTGCAGGACACAAAGCCAGTGAGCTTGGGGCTGGATTTGCTGTTCAGCACAAAACCCATGGGGCTGAGACTACTGAGTGTAGGATTTGAGCCCACCACACTCAGGCTCCTGACTGCTTTACTGGGGGGGGGTGGTCACAAACCAGAATTTGCACTAAAAAGCAACACCTTGGCATTTATTTTCTTTTACCTGGCTAATGGGGAAAGAAACCCGAGAGAGTTGTATTTAAAGAAAATGTGGTCCCTGCCCAGCTGCAGCAGCAACAGTAAAAGGCATGAAAACACCAATTAATGGAATTTAAACAGCTCTTGGTTTGTCTTATGTAACAGATTTTCGGGTGGCCCTTGAACACAAAACCTTCACCAGAATCAAGACCTGAGGCCCTGATTTGGGGAAACAGAGAAAAGGGGCCAAGAGACCCCTTGGGCTGAGCACAGTCCAAGGAATCAAACCCAAGATAACCATGTGTCATGGGTTCAGGTCAAAACCCTGACACCAGGCAGCTGCAGCCAGCGTGGCATTCACCAGGTTTGGCAGTGCCAGCATCCCTCCCCTTCCGCAGCCGGGACATGCGCTTCCCACTCTGGGTCCTCACCCCGCAGGATGGAGCCCTCCTGGGACGGCTGTAGAACCAGACTTTCTGGCTGGCTGGCCTGGCTTCTAGGAGAAAGTTGTTCCTGCTTTACTCCAGGAAAAGGCACTGGAAAACATTAACCACGGATCAGCATAGCCGCAGGACAAGGGGCTGCAGCCCTCGGCTTCTTGAGGCTTTTATTCCTGCCAGCCCCGAGTCGGCACCTTCTGGGCACTTATGCCATCCCCAGCTCTTTGGGATGGACTTCCCTAGGTGGTGAACACACAACTGGTGGCGAGCAAAGCCAGATCTTTCACACTGGCAAAGGCACTACCCACACTGGGACCAGAGCTGACACTTGAAAACCTTGTGTTGATTTATAACAGAACTTACACACAGTAGGAAACAGAGCCCATACCCCTACTCCCCAGGCTTCATCCCTCACCCATCCCCTCCTGCTGTTAAGAAAAGCTTCCAAATCTGCAGACTAAACACTTTCTTTGTTCACTTCAGGCCATTTACTCTTTATCCTACCAGCCTGGGGAGCAACAATATATTTCCTTCCTTCGATCACAGTATTAGCCGGAGGGTATTTATAGGCTGGGATGCATCCCTGACCGAGTTGCTGCTTTCCTATACTGCACAAATTTAGCTCCCTGTGTCTCTGCTCTCCTGATGGACTAATCCTTTCATCCTCTTAGCAGTTCTCTCCATGCTCCCTTGCTGTGTCCCGTGCTCCTCCTTTCTCCTATGCTGCCAGCAAGCTCGCTCCCTGCTGCTCTCAGGGCACGTGAGAAACAACTCGCTTCCCAGTTCCTTACCCAGTTTCTTGGGATCCATGGTCAGTGGCAGGCCCATGGTGATGGAGCCGACGGGGACCTTGGCATGCTCGGAGCTGTAGGGTGTGTGGAGCTGGATGGGCATTCCCTGTGGGGCAAGAGGAGAGGTCAGGAGCGACTGCTGGTCCTTGCGAGGTGTCTCCACTGCTCACACCCAATACCCTACCTGGGAAATGGATCCGACAGGCCTCTCCAGCACGGAGGGGTGCTTGGTGGAGGAGATGAGGGGGGGAGGGTTGGAGATGCTAGCCAGTCTCTGCAGCCCCGAGCGAGAGCTCTCATGCAGGTTTAGTGGGATGGGGTGTCCTGTGAGGAAAACACAAACGTCAGTGGGACCAGGGCAGGCAGAGCGGCTGCAGCTATCGGAGAGGAAAGGGGCACGGGAGGGAGCAGGGGCTGGATGCACTGAACTGGCCAGCTGTAAGCCTGCACAAGGCTCCAAGTCACATGATCATTTTGGAAAGGACTGGAATAGTTTAAATTACTGCCTTGTCCCCTCTGCAGCCAGAGGATGTGCTGCGCCTGACTTGTCTGCCCTCCAGTTGGAGAGGGACAGTGCAGCGAAGGATAAAACCTGCCTGACTTTGCACCCACACCGCTCTGTGACAAAATACATCCCTAAACCTGCCCAGCCAGAGCTGGGACATCCATGTCATCACCCATGAATCTTCAAGAGCCTGACCTGTGGTACTGGCTGCAATCACAGTCTGTGCTCAGCCTCAGGTCAGGCAGAGGAGGACACACACCACACAGCCAGCGGGTTCTACTTGCCTGGTGGGTTGTACTGGAACAAGTGGGGTTCTGCCTGGGGAGAGGTTTTGATCACATCCCGGGGGTAGGACAGGACAGGGGGCCAGCACGAGGCGGCCATCGACTCCGCGCTCAGCTTCTGAGCCTCTGCGATGGAGGAGAAATGCACGGACTTTTCTGCAAGGGACACAGAAAGAAACCAGCTTGGTCAGCAGCCCCCATGGGTGAGTGATCTCTGCGAGCATGGGAAGAGAAGCCAGAGCCAGCTGCAAGCATATGAAGTGGCTTCAGTTCTGTCCAACCTGGCCATGAGGTGAGGGCTGAATTCCCCAACCAAGCTAAAAGGAAAAAGCTCAGTGTTACTGCCTGGATTTGACAGCATTTATTTTACTCAGATGTTTGAAGTGCAGCCGTGAGGATGGACATCTGTGCTGGTGCCTCTGCTGGTGTTCACTGCCAGCAGCAACCTCCATGAACCTGGTGCCATCCCACCTCACCGAGGAGAGACGGCATTTGCCACCGGTTGCAGGGTCCAGCTCCTCACCAGGACTTGGTCATCCACGAATCGCTCCTGGGCAGCTCCTGCCTGTGCCCACAGCTCCACAGTGGCCACCATGGCATGGTGGGGAGATTAACAATGATCCTGCCAAATCCTACACCGAGTTTAAAGCCAAGAGGCACCGATGTCAGCATCCCTTTGGTGCATAGGGGACACCCAGAGAGGACCTGGCTCTCTGGTGACAACACCGTCCGTGGTGTGCAGCAGGGCACAGGATGCCTGCAGAGCTCCAGGCCACTGCCAGGGACCACTGTGTACCAGCACACTGAGAACAAGCTCATCCCCACATCACACCTCGATGAGAAAGCTCAGCTGCTCCTAAAGGATGGCTGCTGGCTACAAATCATTTGCAGGCTGTGGCAAGTGGCCAGAAATAGTGGCATCAGCTTATCGGACAGCAAGGAAATAACACGCTGATGTTCTCTGAACGCCTGGGACAACCACACTGTCCGAGACTGTCAAAGGCAAACCAAGATGAAGAGGAACTCTTTGGGACAACCAAATGAGGGCAGCCTGCTGTGAGGCACAGCGGCTGGGGGCAGGAAAGATTCCTGAAATTACCTGGCTCAGGGCATCCTGGATGCCATTCTGGGTTCATCCTGGCTACAAAAAGGCTGATTGGAGGCCAAGAAGAGCTTAATGATGGAGGAACTGTGCTGGGGATGCCTGAACCCTGCCGTGCGCTGAAGGAGGGCAGGGACAAGAGAGGTTTCATCTGCACCAGCTCAATGCCAAGTGCATCCTCACGCTTTGCTAAGCAGACAGATGAGACAGCCTTTTCTGGATGGATTAGAGGCAGGTTTGGTAGGATTTGCTTGTAATCAATAAACACTTAATTTTGCACTGCCCTTCTTCTCCAGATCCACCTGTGTAACATCTGCATTGACCAGAAATTAGAAACTGGGCAGTAAACAATAGCAATCACAAATGAATCCAGCCTTTAACCATCAATTTTTGATAAAAATAGATGCCTGAATCCTGCTAAGCCTAATAATAGGGCAAGTAGATTATCAGAGGCCCAATTTAATGAAGCTTTACTGCATTATCGTTATTAATGCTCAGTGTACTCAGAAGCTGGGAGATTATTCTTGTCCCCTTCGGTGAGAGAAGAAATCCATTCTGGGCACACAGAGGTGTGCAGGCACTCACACCTCTGCTGCCTGCTGGGGCCAGACCTTGGCTGGGGCCTCTTCTTTCCCCATGCTGGATCCCAGAGAGTATTCCTTTGTCCTGCCAGTACAGGGGAATCCAGACACGTCCTCCACTCTGACTGAGAGCCCCTGGCACGTCCATGCTCTCTGATCTTCTGCCCTTCAGCTCAGCCCCGCTCAGCTCCGCTCATGTGGGGGCGAACAGCGCTGGGATGTCCCAGCTGAAGATGCTCCCTGACGCCAAGGCACTGTCAGCCAAGGCTACATGCACCCTGGATGGCTCTTGGAGAGCCCCATCCTCCTCCCCTCCCCACGGGAACCACCCCCTCCCCTGCATGCCTCTCCAGCCTGTGAAATGTGGCCAGTTCCTAATTGCCCTCACATTAGAGGGTGGCTATAACTCAGCCAGCTTTTGATAAAATAGCACTTACGCGGGGAAGAGAGAGTTCCTATTACCGTTTATCAAGTCCCTGGAATGGGAGCGAAGGAGTCAGAGTTTATATGATCCGTCATCCAAATTAATGCTCTTGGCTCCCCATCGCCTACAAAGGCCAAATGAAACACAACTAAATCAACACAAAACATACTGCTGGAGTTCAAACCGCCGAGCGATAACCAAAGATATGCCCGACGGCAACTCGGCAACGGCAAAAGGGATCCGTCTGCCTGCCGGTGAGATCCAGGCAGGGCTGCCTGCCTCTGCCCAGCCCCGTGATTAGCAGCTCCTCTTGGAAGGCAGGGAGGGGAGGGCAGTGCTGGGGAAGGTACGGCTGGCTGGCTGCCCTCCAAGCCGATACGGCCCCAGCCAGCGGCTGTGAGGCAGCCAACGCCTCGGCCAGGATGTGTGCAAGACTTGGCTTTGAAGCAAATCCAGAGCGGTGTGAAGGATGTTGATCTCTGGAGCAGTTGCAAGGGTTCAAGCTTTCTTATAGAGCAGGGGAGGAACAGGAGTACCTGCTCCGGTGGAGCCGGCCCCTTGCTGGGCAGGGGCGCAGGGCTGTTCTCCCGAAGGCTCTGCAGGCTGTACTGGACTCTCCCCTTTAACTCAAGGCCCAAGTGACAGCACAATGTCTGCAGTCTGGATGCTTGCCACTGGGATGCCTTGGAGAACAGGGTAAGGGAAGGGATGTACACAGATTTGCCAGGACTATCTGGCTATCTCCCTTCTAACCCCTGACCCACAGCTGGGATGTGTTCCAAGGGGCAGAGACAGCACTGAGTCCATACTCACACTGAAATCAGGGCTTTGGGGGGAGTTGATTTCTCCCTGAGGTGACTCATCACAAACCTGCTGGTTTTCAAAGGGGAGGTGCATTTCCATCACAGAGGAGACCAGCCTATGACTCCCTGGGGTCCACGTGCACCCCAGACCCACTGTGGCACCCAGCACACATGCACAGCCATGCAGGGCTTGGAGAGCACACAGCTGGAGCCCAAGCCCTGCTGAGATGTTTGCAGGGTACGGGGAGGTGTAATTAATTTCATTAACATGGAAGATTCAGAGCACTACAGAGGAGAGAATAAAGTGCCTCATATCGTTAATGCTTCGCAGAGAACAAAGCAACAAAAAATCCACCTGGATAACAGATCCTTGTATTTAATAATGGTGCCAGCAGGTCACAGAACGGCATGATTGACTCCAACCCCTAAACCCTGCCTTGTACCTCACACACACAAATCTGCCTCATCTCCTCATCCTCCTGTGGCCAGAAGGAAGCTGGAGCTGCAGCACTGAGGCATGAGTGATGCAGAGCTCTGGGCTGGAGTGCTGGCCGTAGCACCCAGTGCACGAGGAAGCTGAGCAGTGCAGCATCAGATCCACAAAGGATTAGGGCACAGGAGGTCAAACCTGATTACCTGCCACTGAGGGGGAAGAGCTAGAGAGGAACTGTTCCGCCTGGGCAGCAAACAGGAACACAGCAGGATCAGATCAACTGGAAATGGGACTTCATGGGCGGCAACACCACAACTTCGGGGAAACTCCCTTTCTTTCAAGGTGAGCAGTCACCTTCCTTACTTATATGCAAAACATTCTGAAGGTGTGATGCACACATAGAGCTATTTATTATTTGAAAAAAATGTGGACAAATGGCAGCAACCAACTCTCCCTGCAAGCACATCCTTCTGTCCAGAGGGACACGACAGCTTGAGAAATAACTACCTTGTCCAGGACACACAGAGCAGGCTGCTACAATCCTGGCTGCCAGAAGGTGAACTAGTGCAGTGATTTTCCAGCAAAGATCACCACCCAAGTCCAGTGCAGATCTGCCTCCCCAATACAGTCTTAGCCACCTTCCTCCTCCGTGCACAAGCAGGTAATTTTTGCAGCTGCACCCACCCCTGTGCAGGATCCAGCACTGGGGGACAATGCACCCACCCAGCCCGACTTCCCTGCTCCTGACTGTGACACTGGTGACGGCATCTCATCTTCCCACACAACTGAGCCACAGGCTGCCTACAAGGAGCAGGGACACAGACGCTGAACTGGAATAGACTCTGACACTCAGATTAAAAACACATTTAGAGGATGGTCTCATCAGGACTTCCCGTCTCTCCTTAACCTTGATCCCCAGGTGCTCAAGCTAATAATGCTTCAGATGCTCTACGGTGGGAAATTCTGAATTGCTCATTAGGCAGCCAAACCACATCAGAGCTATTCCGGGGAGAAAGCACTGGGAATCTTTACAGGAACCTTTGGACTGCGAGTCACAGTATTAGCATTGATTTTAAATGAAATAATGGTCCCTGCTGTGCATTAAAAGCATTCTTTATAGAAAGCCAGCAAGGTAGAAAAGAGCCATTGTACCCAGAGCCTTGGCATGCCTCCAGGCCCCTCTGCTCTCCAGTGAATGGCAGAGACGCTAATAAAGGCAATCTTCACCTCCTCGGCGCTCCACACTGCCCAGTGTTTGCTGTAGGCTCAATGAGACATGATGTACTGTCTAATGAACACGGGAAATTAGCCATGCCTCTCTCGTCCTGCCTCAAGATGCTATTAAAGAGCTTTCAAGGGTCGAGGAAAGCTTTCACCTAAGAGGAGGAAAGCTGCTGGCTGCGTACAGCTGCACACAGTGGGCATTTCTGTGCGGATACACACGCACTGGCACACACAGCCTACCTTCCTTGTCACCAACAGCGGGGCTCCGGCTCTTTCCCCTGGGACTGCTGCTGGGCTGCTGCTGCTCCTTCTCAGGCTGCTGCTGCTGGGGTTTGCTCGGGGGCACGTCCTCACGGGCAGACTCGTGGGCTTTTGTGATCTGCTGCTGGTAGAGAGCCAAGGCATGGGGAGGTACCTGAGGCTTCACGCTTCCACTCTGCAGTATCCCCTCTGAGAAACCTTCAGAAATCTGCAAAGCAGTAAGAATTGGTGACACTTGTCACGTGCTGTTGACATTTGTAATAGTCTTGGAGACATCAAGATGTTATGAGAAGCCCCCGTCCCATCACGGCAAGTCTTGGCAGGGCAACAGGGTTAAAAAGCTCACCAGCAATAGGAGATTAGGAAAGCCCATGTCAAAGAGTATCAGCCCTGTGCTGGTGCCACAGGAGAGACTCAGACTTGTTTAACCCTCTAATCTATAGTTACGTGCTCATAGCTTTTCTCAGAAGTTACATTACAGCAGCCACATCTTCACCTGTAATATGGGAAACTGGAAGAGCAACAGGAACGGGTCCTCTCTGAGCACCCAAATCCCAAGGTAGGATTTCCTCCCTGCTCACCCTGTGCTGCTGCTCCTCTGGTGCTGACCCTGGAAATACCAGGATGTGATTTGCCACAGCCCAAGCCAGTGCACCAGGAGGAACCGTCAGCCTTGGAGAGTACACGTTCTTTCAATTCACAACTACTGGGTAGCCAAAAAGAGACCAAGCAAAGCTCCTTGGTGAGGAAGAGCATAAGTACTTCTTAGGTGGTATCCTTCAAGCACATGAGATGAAATGCAGGGCTGGGAAGGTGCACTCTTGCTTTTTAAAGCAATGGGAGGCAGCAGTCATGTGGCAACGAGAAGCTTTTTCTGTCCAGACCTCCCACGACTTTCTGATAAAAGAGCTCAAGAGACATCCAAACACTGCTGGCAGAGCTGCTCCAGCAGCTGGGAACATGCTCCGCACAGGGAGCACCTTGCCTGCCCGGGGGCTTGCACCACCCAGGCACAGCTCTCCGTGGACCAGAGGCCATCCCCAAGGACAAGCACATCCTTGCAACCCTGACGCACACCACAGAGCCCAAGGGGAGAGCATGCACGAGGCACAGGCAATCCCTGTGCTCCCAGTCCCGGCCCTCTCTGGTGGGGTACTCACGATGGGAGGGATGGCAGCAGCTCGCTGCTTCAGCTGCTTCAGGTCCAGAGGCTTCTGCGGCGACGAGTTGAGCCTGGCGTCGCTGGTGGTGTTGAGCAGGCTGGGCCGGGGGGACAGCAACCTGGAACCAACACACTCACGTCAGCAGGGCAATGCCAAGGGAACATTCCAGCCCATGTCCCAGCCCACACCCTGCACCCCTGTTTTATGCTGCTGAGCCTAGAGATTCCCCTGCTGGGAATCCAGGCTCAAAGTCCCAGAGCACTTCATGCTCAAATGAGACCATTACATCTGGCTCAGCAGGCTCTCAAGCCCCCTCTCCCTCATTCCCGCATTATTCCAAGCAAATACGCTGTTGTCCAGAATAAACCTGAGGGAGAACTGGAGCCTGGAGCTGGGCATTATGGCGCAGGGTGACCAGTTCAGATTTCATTTGGCCATCATGGTACCCTCCGGAGTTCCCATGTGGTGCTCACCCAGAGCTGGGGATTGGCCCATGCTCCTCTTCAAGGACTGTCTTTTATCAAGGTGCTAAAGCCAGGACAAGCCACCACATGCAGGCAGCTGGGGCGCTCGGGTCACTTGAAAGACGAGAGGCTGGATTTGGATGGGATTTGGTGCTCAGCAGCCCAGCAGCTGTGCAGCCCTGCATTCTCACCACTTGCTCTTCCCCTTGGCTGTTTGAGCTCCCTGGTAGACACTCAGCCAGCCGTGCAGGGTCCCTGGGCAAACACAGTGGGGATCCCCATGGGATCTCCATGGGATGGAGGTGTGCGAAGCCCATGGGTCAAACCATCGGTGTGTCCAGCTCCCAAGCTCATGCTGAGACCCTGGGGACCACATCTCTCCAGGCCATCTCTGCCTTCTCTCTCTCCTGACTTCAATTTTTTGAAGCCAGTTCATAGTTTTCAAGCTTTACAGCTTGATTTGTTTATTTTAGCTGTTATTTCAGTGTTCTCTTCAGCCTATAAATTTCAAGGTCATTCCATGCTCACCCTTGGATGAATAAACAAGCGTGGCGGGGCCATGTGCGGGGAATAAACTCATCATGGTGCTGGGACTGCCCCAGCCCTTGCTCTGTGCAGCCTGGCACCAGAGAGGAAGGGGACCCATCTCCACATGGGGCCCAGGGTGCTCTGGTTAGGCACCCAGGGGAGACCAGGCAAGGGCCAGCAAATCTCAGCTTCTCCCTAAATAATCCCAGTGATGTCTGCCTGTGAAGCCACACGGATGTTATGAAGCCACGCTGTGGGGAACACAGGGCTCCTGGAAGGCTGCAATGCCCCAAAGTCTGCTGAAACACATGGCTGGGGACAAGGGCACCCAGCGCTTGTCCCTGAGACCTTCACGCCATGCTGAGCTGTGGCACAGCCGCCGCAGCAGCTGCTTTGTGCGCTCGTTGGTGCTTGCAGAGATGCATTTAAGCACCCTTAAAGGCCCTTAAGCACCCTCAAGATCCTCAGGTTTCCTGAATCCCTCCAGGATCCTGACACTTAGGAAACCAAAGGCAGTATTAAATTCATCAATATGCAAATTGCCTAATTTATTACATCCCTCCCAGCAGATCTTGTGCCGGACAATGGTACGTCTGTTGGATGTTCCGCTCTGGAAGTCACTGTAGGAATGACTCTCAGCATCTTGTATCCACTTGCTGCCAACCAGCAGCCTCCCAAATGCAAGCACAAGTGCCTAAGGATGGGTGGTGGCATTGGGAAGGATGGGAAAGGGATTTGAGCAGGAAGGGGTCAGGACACTCATGGCTGAGCTTCGATAGTGTAGAAATGTCCACTCCCAGGCATGAAACTTTGGGGATGACTAGGACACTGCGTTCCCCAGTGTCTACCACAGAGATGGGGACTAGTTTAATTTCCAGATGAGCCAACACACTGACACATGACCCAGCCAAACGTGACTCCATGCACAGCCAGTGGTTGTGCAAAGGCAAAGGCTACCAGATCTCCCCAACAGGTTCCCCAAGCCAGGGCCATGGCACCAACACGGTGCTGGCCCGGCAGAGTCCCTGCACCTATGGCTGAGCCAGCAATGGGATGTGCAGCCCAGGGGTGGCTCAGTGCAGTGTTTATGGGCAGATGTCTCTTCTCTGCACTGCAGGTCTGCAGTGGTGGCTGTGCATGGCCTCCCTCACGCGTCCCCACCCGGCGTGACCTCTCGCTGAACCACATCCCGGCCGCGCTCGCAGCATCTCTCCTGCAGCACTCGCCGCGTGGAACCACAGACAACCAGCTGCCTTCTTCAGCTTGGATGAGTTGAGGCTGCGCCTCCTCAATCCTGGACGTGTCTCTGCTAGTGTGAACCGCAGGACCCAAAAAAAGGCTGCCCCTACCCTGCACCCTTTCCCTCTCAGCGCGGGGACACCCCAACCACCCTCTGTCCCCTTCTGGGAGATGCCAGGGACAGCTTGATGCTTTCACAAGCGCAGGGAAGAGCACCCACGCCCCGCTGGCGCTGGGTGGGCGGGCGAGCATCGGGTGATGCGGCGACGGGGCGGCTCACGCGGCATCGCGGCAGCCTGGCCCTGCTCAGCGCGAGTCACGCTGCGGCAGCGGGGCTGCGGGAACCGCCTGCGGGACACCAGCCCTCGGCCCACGGGAAAGGCCGAGCCGGGAAGGGCGTGGCGGTGCCAAAAACTCTGACCCAGCTGTGGATCAACCCTGTGGGTGCCTCTGGGTTGGGAAGTGCCCAGTGCCAGCGTCAGCTGCAGCATTCCCATGCCGGCAGGCTCTGCTATCACCTGCATCTCATCGCCACGCCGGATAAGAGGAGTGGCCTGGGAGCTGTGGGACGACTGTTTAATGTTTAATATTCCTGGAAGCTGGTAACCGTTTGACAAGCGAGATAGGCGCTGACTCAGCGAGTATGAAAAAGTTGGGATGGAAAAGTCGTTCCCAAGACGACTTGCTCCTCTGCTGCTGGGAAGTTGGTACAAGCCGCTTGCTGTCCTGCTTTCGGTTGGGTTAATGCTAAACTGCAGGAGAACAGCCCCACTGGCCTCACTCTCCCTTGCTGGGAGGTTTTCTCCTGTCTGGGAAGGACGAGAGGGTGGGGAGGGGTGGTGCTGGACTCTGGCCACTGCTGGAAAGGAGCTCTGCAGCCAAGAGGCCTCAGCCTTGCCATGGGGCCAGGACCAGCGGCATCCACACCATCCCTTGGCATCGTCAATGCTGCTTCCAAGTGTTTGGCAGCAAGAGGGGCTGCTCCCCTGGGCCAGCCAGGCAGTGTGGAGGATGCTCCCACACCAGCAGCACTCACCCACTGGCTCCTGCATCACTCACAGGGAAGGCATGGAGGCCATTCAGAGTGGTGGGATGCATAACAACTCCCTCCAACCTCATCCCATTGCTTTGCTTAGTTGTTTTTTAAATAATCCCATCCACAGCACTGTGTATGGCCCAGCCCAGCTCTGAGGCGGTTGCTGGGCTGCTGTCCCTACATGCAGTGGCAGGGTGGACACAGGAGTCCTACCTGGCCTAGGATCCATTAGAAAATTCAGTGCTATGAGGACATGTGTATTCATATGTACTCTTTAAAAAACAGAGAACCCTCTCTCCATTTGTGAGGCTCTTAGGTGGGCAGGGGTCTTTGGGAAAAGCTGGGAGGAGAGCAGGATTTTCTACAAGGAAGCCAGTGTTTCTCCTCCCTGAGTCATCCAGGGTCCGAGGTGCCCTTGGCTGCCAGCCCCACGGGTGGGTGAAGGGTTTGGGACCACAGCGGCCCAGGTGAAAACACACTGGCATGGCCCCAGTAAACCTCACACAGCCCACATCATTCTCCTGTCTCTAGGGCCAGGATGGATAATTTGCCCCTACAGATCCAAGCAGCATCTCCGCCAAGGGAACAACTCGCCCCCTCTCTGTGCTGGGAACATGTTGCTGATGTGACTTTTCTCCTGCCAGCGCCAGCTCAGATAGAAACCATTCCCAACCCCAGATGCTGGCAAACCAGCACAACTCCACTGTCCCCAAGGGCACAGCCCGCTCCATTGCATCACACAGATGGGCAGCTGCCACCAGCACACGCAGTGGCTCTGCACCCAATATCTGCCCATGGCCATTTCCCAGTAGTATCCGTATGTTGGGACATCACACTGCCTGTTGTGTCACAGCCCCTCTGGAAGCAACGGCCAAAAAGTAGGGGCACATGGGGACACAGCCGGGAAGTTCCTTTGCCTGGGGGAGTGCCTGAGCAGTGATATTCCCAAGGAGGAGCACACAAAGGCGCACATGAACACTGCAGCACGCAATGGAGATGCTCATCTGGCCCTTAAGCTGTTCACTTTTCCCCCCCTCTCCCAGCTCCTACCTGCTCTTGTCCACAGCATCCTGCTCGTCCATCTCGTCCGCGCTGCAGGTCGCGCTGGAGTCGCTGTCAGGGTTCACCCCGGGGCCTTTACTGCCCTTATGGCTCTCCTTCTTCTCAGCCTTGGGCGTCCCCTCTGTCCCCGCTGTCCCTGCGCTGCTGACGCCGCTTTCCGCCTTCTTGTCATTCCCCTTGTCCTTCTCCTGGCTCTCTTCACTCTCCTCCTTCTTCACCTCGCTCTTGCAGGGCTCCTCGCTCACCTTCTCCTCTGGCTCCTCCGTTTTCACCACGTCCACCACCAGGTCCTCTGGCACCTTCTCCTCGCTGCTGGGCGGCTCGGGAGCTGCCTCGGGCGGGGGGCTGGCGGCAGGAGCGGGGTTGGCAGGGGGAGCAGCGGGAGCGTCGGGGGGTGTTGGAGCCTCTTCCCACTTGACTGCTGGTTCTGTGCCGGTGTCACCTCCCGGCCCGGGTGGTGCCTTGGCCCCGTTTTCGCCTCCTTCTTTGGCTTCAGGCCTTGGCGAGGGAATGCTCTCGGTGTCGGAGCTGTTATTTACTGCAGCTGAGAAAAGGGAAGAAATAAAAATAAGGATCAGCCCGAGATTCTTGCTTCCCATATCGCTGCCTCCACCCCCTCCCTTGGGAAGAGAACGCCCTCGTTCCTCTGAGGGGGAGGTGATCCCGGGGCTGGGAGAGCTGCACTGGGATCCCCAGATCCAGAGCCTACGAAGCAAAGGGATGTTCTGGGGGCCTCTCTGCTTGCCCAGCATGATTATTAACCCCCACCCAAACACAAAACCACACGCCCAAAAGCCTGGACACCAAGCAACTGGGAAGCTGGATTTTAAGGGAAAACCTTGGCTGCTGGCTGGACTCGCAGACAAGACCTGCTCCCTCCCTGCCCTCTCACCCATGGCTCAGGATCAGCTCTGCTGCCCCAGGACCGGGCACCTCGCTGGCACCGTGCTTGCTGACTTACGTCGCCCGTGTCCCTGGCTCTGCCACCCCTGGGGCAGCTGGGATCATCCCAAAACACCACACGTGTTTGTTGTTGTTTAAGCCACTGGTGGCAGAAGAAAGGAGGTCAGGGTCAGCAAAAGCAAAGCGCTGGCAGTGCTGCAGGACAGGTTAATTATTACACGGGAAGGATCCTTCTCAAGTCTGCCACCAGCGGCTTGACGTGAGCTGGAAGCACAAGCATCCGTGCACCGCTCAGAGTTCGGTGCTGCCAAGAGATTGTTTCTACAGCTGGGGAGAGGATTGCTCCCTCCAAGCCTTTGCCGGACAAACACGGTCAGGGCCAAGAGCACCAGGAGATTTCCACGGTCCCATCCCAGCACGTCCCCACTGGGCAGGGCTCTCACGCTCATGCCCAAAGGCTTCCTTGTGTGCATTCCTTGACTTGCCTCTCTTCACAGCAGCACAGCGCTGGTGAGATGAGTGGCACAGAGGGACTGTGTCCTAAGAGCTGTACATCAGAGCACATCCATACCTCCTCAGTGAAAAATCATGCCACACTCTCCAGGAATCTCAGCCTTCTCCAACCTTACTCACTTGCAATCAAGCAATAAGGTGCCCTGTCACGCACCCAGGACAAGGTTCACAGTGTGTTTGGCCATACTCTGCCACTTGATGCTACTCTGAATACCGTGCTGAAACACCCAATGGTGGCTCATCCCAAGCTCAACCAAGTTCTGAACTCCAGTGCACTCCCTCCAGATGCCAAATCCATAGACTACACCATAACCCCCACACTGAGTCCTTCCCCCTGTCCCTGGCTGGCCACATGGGCCCTGCAACTCTAAGGTATTGTCTGAGCATCCCCAAATGTCCCCCCAGAGCCAGTGGTCATCTCCTGCATAACATAATACTGGCACTTCTATGCCCATTACATTTTATCCCTATGTATATAATATACATTATATGCATGCTCATGCCTCTCCACAGCTCTGCAGCCAGCCCCAGCAGCAGAACAAGAGCCAATGCTTGGAGCATAAGGCTCGAGAACATGTCAAGAGATTTGTCTCTAATCTCAAAATCACATTGTTTCCTCTCAGGCACTCTTACAAGAGCAGTAACTACCTTTTGCTTTGCTCCTGTGAGTCACGTATCACCTGGCACAAAGATTTACCTGGAATCTGCCTTGCAATGAGTCACTTGCAACGACAATTTGAAAAGATTTCCCATTTCAAGTCCCATTAGCCTGGGTGCTAAGGCCAGGAACCAGTGTGGTGCCATAGTGCTGGTTAAGTTATTAAATTACTTTGACAGAAGTCAAATGGGCTATTGTTGGAAAATTGTGCACATTTTCTCCGAACTCCAAACTGCTGCACTTTCTAAGCGATAAATAGCTGAAAATTGTCACTTTCAAGTTGTTTCCTTTCTTTGGTATGGCTGGGATGGAGGAAAATGCTACCTTAAAAGGGAAAGGAGGAGGAAAAGACCTGCCATGCTGCATCAGCCTTGTTGGTGGGAGACCACGGCTTCCCCTGCCTTTGCTGCAGGGCTGGGCTCTGGGAACTCCACAGACCAGGGAAGCAGCAATGCCCTGCTGGGATGGAGATGGGTTCACACAAACCTCGACCACTTATCTCTCCTTGAGCCCATGATAAGCTCTGTGAAAGCCCACACTGGTGGCTGTCTAACCCTGCTGAGCATGCAGGGATCCTCCTTTGGAAGAAAACATCTAGAAATGTGATTTACAAGAGGCCCTGGGAAGCTGGGTGCTCTTGGAGAGCATGCTGACAGGAATCAGAAACCAAAGGGCTCCCAAAAATAGCCATCTGTCCAGACAGACACGGGAGGAGGGCAGTGATCCAGGGCACTCCTCGCAAGTGTGAAATGCAGAGGCATCCAAAACGCCATGAGTGCCTTGTGCTGTGAGACACCATCACCTCAGCATGACCTTGGGGTGACAGACGTGACCCCTTGTGAGTGCTGACATTTGCAGCTCCGGAGAGGCCATGTGTGGTGCCTCTCCTGTGACCAGGCAGCAAAGCCAGCAGAGCAGAGCACATTCCCCCACCACAGTCCCCAACCTGCCTCACCTTCCGCCTCCTCCGCCATCTCCTCCTCGTTGCCGCTCGTCCCCGACACCTCCATCTCCTCATCCTCAGCTGCAGGAGGGAAGGCGGCTTCTTCGTTTTGAACAGCAGCACCTTTTTTCTTCTTCCTCTTGGCGTTCCTTTCTTTCTCCTGGGGAAGAGGAAGAGAATAGTGAGAGGCAAAGCCCATGGAGAGGCATGTGGGAACAGAGAGCACCAGTCCTGCCCAAAGGGCCAAGATTGCTCCCACCACCAGAGACCCCCTGCCCTGGGCAAACCCTCTGAGTATGAGTCTTTGGGACCAGACTCATCAGCTGAAAGCCCAGCAGTGTGGTGTTACCTGGCCAAAAATTTGCCAGCCTGGCTCCAAATGGAGCTCCACCCTCAGGCAGCAGCGAGCCTCCATGGGAAGTGGTGTGGTCATTACACGTGTGGTCATTACACGTGTGTGACGTGTTATTCCTGCGCATTTCCAGGCTCTACCTTCAGCTACACATACCCGTGTGGCTGCGACCTGACGCTCATCTGCAGATAACAAAGTTGATGTCCCAGATACAGTCCAGCCAACATTTTCACGCACCAGCTTTCATGACCCCTTTGGCAGGTGCTGCCAAAGGACTTTGACTCCCATGCCAGGGCAGCTGTCCCTGGTGAAAGGTGGGGACGCTCCGGGCAGCACTGCGTCCCAAAGGGGAGCTTCCTGGTGTCCTGTCCTGCCCCAAGACAACCCTGTCCTCCCTTGCTGGGGCACGTGCCACAGCCACGAGGGTGTGGGCAGCTGCTCCCTCCTGCAGACCTAAAGGAAAAGTCTCGGCTTTGCTATTGTTTCCTGCTCTTGTTGCTTGAGTAAATATTACCAGTAGGAACAGGCTCATCATCTCCGGCTCTCCCTGCAAACCCCACATGAGTGACGTGTGTAGGACGTTTATTTACATGGATGAAAAGATAAAGCCGTGGTGGAAACATTAACTTTGCTGCTGGATCTCTGTGCTGTGAAGAGCTGGTCCCCCCCTCCCCCCACCCCCAACTTTTCAATCCTTTAGAAAACTTCCAGATAAAACAAACAAATACAACTGCTTTTTGCTTGGAAACGCTGCTTGCTCAAAATCTATTTTTATCAAACTGGGCAGGAGAGAGGGGAAAAAAGACACTTGAGAACAGGCTCTGTGCAGGCGCAGAGAGGTGGCGGGAGGAAGGCCGGGCCCAGCGGTTCCCTCGCCCCGTGCCGGCACTGCCGGCGATGCCGGTGCTGCCGGTGCTGCCGGCGTTCGCGCCTCTGCCACGGCAGCGATTCAGCAACAACACGTTTCTGTGTGAAGCAGCAGTTCCCCATCACGCTAATGCGGTGACAAAGCGCCGACGTTACTATGGCAAAGACTTCTCTGCCTCTTACTCACGGGTCCGTGACTCAGCCGCGGGCAGGAGCGGGCTCCTCGCTGTGGGAATTAGCTGGGAACCAGCCTCTGCCTCAGCACCCTACTTGGCCAGAGCCCGGGATTGGCAGCTGCTGGCAGAGCGGAGCAGGGAGTGGCCCTGGGGGCACTGTGGGTCCCTCTCCTGGCAGACCCCATCACTGGTACTTAGGGAGAATGAAATCCAGGCAGTAGATCCTGGTTACATCCAGAGATACATTCAAGGCCATCACTTTGCCATTTATCTTATGCTGACAGCTCCAGATCCCTTGAACAGTCTTGCTCCCTGCACCCTGCCCAGGAAAGGGCCCCATCCTGCCCTGCCTCTGTCAGCAGCCCCAGGGCCCCTACGGCTGGCATGGGATCCTAACCACAACTGTGTTGGACATGGAAGAGCCTCTGTGAGCCATGCCTGGAACCAGGCATCTCCCATCACAACAATGTACTTTTAATCCAAGTGATTGCCAACGAGGCCATGGGAAGGTGCCAGGAGCATTTGCTATGGCCACGCTGATGCTTAATTTGTGGTTCTCTACCTTCCATGGGTATTTCTTTGGGAACATCCAGGACTCGGTGCCACTCAAGCACTCTGCCTTGCCAAGACCACTGAGGAGAAGTGCTGTGCACAGTGAGGACACCAAACCCTGCACGAGGGGTCACTCCATGCTCCCTCCTCCATGATGTCTTTCCGGGCCACTCTGACAAACTCAGCCTCTCCCTGCTCTCACCACATGACATGACAGCAACTGCCCAAACAGTTTCCAAACCCTGCTACCAACACAAAACCATCACGATGAGAACCTCCCATCAGCCTCAGCCTGTCCAAAGAGCACGACCAGGCAGTCCCAGCCTGGTATCACACAAAGATGTGTGTTTGCAACCGTGCCAGGACTAGGTCTAACTCCCGTGCTCTGCCGCAGAAGCAGCCGACAGCAATGGGCAGAGGCAGAGCAGTGACCCTGCAGGAAGGGCCTCTCTGCCACTGCAGTGAAGAGGATCTCAGTTACCCATCCTAAGAGCAAGGGTCTGCACCAAGGAAAGACAGACACATTCATCCCTCAGAAGCAGAGGCCACCAGACTGCGCTCCCAAAGTAAGGAATTAAAGAAATGTTGCTCAGAGGAGGTCCAAAAGATTGGTTCTCCAAGCAAGACCAGCCCCAGCACAGGGAATAGCTTGCCCTCTTTCCTGCACAAGCCAAAACAAGCCCCAGCAGACACAAGCCCAAAGTGACAACCACACTGCAGAGAGGTCCTGGTGAAGACGGTGCCTAATCTCCAGCCACAAACAGAAAGAAGAGCTCTGAGAACACCGTGTATCCCAATGCCCTGCTTTCCTTAAATGCTGAGATTAGCGAGTGCAGCGCGCAGAAGGTCAAGGCTAAGTGACGTTGATGCCTTGGACACATCCAAGCCATGCGGCAGCAAAACCAAGCCAAAACACACAACAGGCCAGATAAAGCGAAGCCTCAAGGTGGCCTGACCCTGCCCCAGCAGTCACAGGCTGCCTGTCCCACGGTGGGGCCGGCTGGCAGGGACACCCCAAGCCATGGGTGTCTGCTTCCCATCCCACAGCAGTCACTGCCGCCGGCCTGGCCGCACAGCTCACCCGAGCCACCTGCACCCTGTGGAAACCTGGTGTCACACCTACCTGGAAGAGGAAGCTACAATATTAACGAGCCCCACTTGGGAAATGAATGAGATCTACTAATTAAGTTTACTCTCATTAAGCAAGAGGAGGAAAAGCAGAGCCACTGCGTTTCCCTGCACATGATCAGCAATAGCTGGTGGGGATGAGATCAGGGAATCATCTGTGGATGCCATGGCAAAACTAAGCGCTGCCACACTGCCTCGCCACGTGCTTCCTCCACAGAGGTCACGGCTGAACTGGGTATAGGATGGGATTTGAAGGCTCACTTTGCTTGGGAATATATTTAGGAGTCAGGAAGGAAGGTCTATGGCAATTTAATCTCAGTTGTTCTTTCATTTTATTCAGCTTTCTGGCATCTGCTGTTGCCACAAAACAATAGAGTACAATAAATAACAGCTGAATGTTCATTGTTTCTTCTCCACGACCGAATCCCACAGCCTCCAATGCTCGAAAAATAAAATGATGATGCTGATATAAACTGCAAGTGAGAGTGAGCAATTAGACTGGAGAAGTCTAGCGGCTGCCTTGGAGGGACGGATGCAGGGAAAAATGTGGTTCTGCAGAAAAACACTTCCGTGATATAATTTCTGCAACATTAGGGAGCAGAGTAAATTAATACACACCGGCTCCACTGCCAGTAAAGCTGTATGATCTTATTTCAGATTCTCCCCAGTAATGAACAATGATATCTTTCTAATGTAACTTTTTGTATTCAGAGGGCTTGATGCACATTTCATTCCAGTCTTTATATGGGTCTGGGGGTCTTTTACATAGTTTGTTTGCTTTGTTTCTAAAAACAATTTGGTGAAACATGGGAACACAGGAGTGTCTCTGTGCATAAAGAATTAATAAAAAAGAATCACTGATGTCTTCTCTTTCTCTCATTCCTATAGACTGACTAGGATATTAAATTCCTGGGTGAGTCATTGAATGTTTTCCTGTCTTTCTTTTTACTCTTGCAGTAATAGCTTGCTTGGAGAGATTCCTGCATTGAACATTGTCCTTTGCATTTTCAAAGCACCCCTTGGGGGTTTAGCCATGTGAATTCTATTAGCCAGAAACTGGGAACCCCAGGATACTCCACAAATGAAATAATTATAATCTTTAGTGGCTCTTAGCAGTCCGAGCTATCTCCAGAACACCAGACAAGCCCCACTTCACTCACACCCTGCACCACATGCCAGAAGAGAAGCAGCGTTAGCCCCTTCTGATGGGGAAACTGAGGCACAGAGCGATGTGGGCATCTGCTCACAGCCCTGAAAACAACCAACACCCGTGTCGGGACCAGCCTTTCCTCACGTTGTCCTAAATCCCTGAATTTCTCTGAGGCAAACTGGTGATTTACCAGGTAACTGAGGAACCTGCAAGGCACAGAGTTGCGTGGCCCAGCCGGGCTCTCTGCTCACCAGGGCGGAACAGCACAACCTCACTGAAGTATTTGCGCAGCCAGGACTGAGCTCGCATCCTGGCCAACACACCATAGCCTGCTCCTCCTCCTGCTCTTTATCTCCCCACAGAGAGGGGAGATACCAGCCATGCTCCAGACACCCAGGCATCTCCCACACACCAGCTCTGCCTCATCCAGACCTCCCAGGCACAGACGGGTGTACAACCCTTTCCCGCACCACTCTGCAGTCCCCACAGCTTTCATTCAGGAAGATAAAAGCCCCCCCTTGGCTATGGGAAACATCCAAGAACTTCCTAGGAAATATCCACGGTGCCCTGATGTGGGCTGGTACGGGGCTCTCACCATTTTCAGTTTGTGCTGCTGTAGGATCTCGTCCAGGTTCTGCCTCTTCTTGTAGTTGAAGTAGAAGTTTTTGCACTGCGACACGGTCTTGGAGCCCACCATCCTGGCAATGGCCGACCAGTTCCGCCCATGCTCAAGGAGACCTGTGGTTGGAGGAGGGAGAAAGGAGAAGGGTTTTAACACCAGATGCGCTCATACAAGGGCAGCATTATCCACGCAGGATGGGAAACATCCTCCGTACAAGCCAAACTCCACAGGAACAATACGGTCACTAGCACCTGTCTGAATGGCTTCTAGGCCAGGGGATGACCTATGAGAGCCTGTTTGTCTTTCCAAGGGGAAAAAAGGCACTATGACGACCGCCTCTGGAATAAAATACGTCCCACAGGCATGTCTCGGCCAGCCACAGGGCTGTCACGAGGATGAGCAGTGCTTCCTTCCCTTTGGGACGGCTGCAGGAGGTGTTGGCACATCCAGGAGAACTTGGGACAGCTGCTCTCAGTCCCTTCCACAAAGCAAAGGATCTTCCCACCGTTTCTACCCCACTGACAATTTCAAAAGGTGTGACAAGGCAGTCCAGGGGTTTGAGCACACAGCCCTGTTATGGATGGGGAAGGAGAGCCCAGGCAGGTGAGTGTCAGCGCTCCGGCAGAGAAGTCCCTGACTGGGAAGAGGCGTGCCGAGGGATTAGTGCTGATCACAGGCTCATGAGCAAAGGCAGCTTCCCAGGTCAGGCATCATGCCAAGGGCTGGCAATCCTGGCCAGATGGTGCCACCCGAGCACGGGGCTCCTGCCAGCGCTGGGGCAACCCAGCAGGGTGGAGGAGGAAAAGGAGGAGGAAGGAGCCAGTCAGCACCCTGTGTCCTTGTGGTCTCTGCAGGGGTGTCTGAATACCCTTCATCCTGCAGCTGGAGGTGGGAGTCACAACCACAGCCCAGGGATGCGTGCAGTGGCACCCTGATCCCTCCACTGCAGGCTCCTGGAGGTGACCTGGGAAAGGACCATCCAGGCTTTCTGGGAAATAACGTCTCACTGCCTGCAATTATTCCTGGTGTGTGGCTGGTCCTTCCTGTGGTGTCTGGTGGGGCTGGAGCTGCCACCAGCCTGTGGGACACTGCTGGCCTGGCTGGCTCCTGGCTGTCCACGTGATGCCACCACCAGGCCAACAGCCCCACCAGCCTTCCCCCACACCTTGTGAGGACACAGGACACAGAGGCTGTGAGCCCAGGGGCACTACCACGAAAGGTGACTTCAAGAAGAAAACCAAGAGGGAATGAACCTGCTAAGAGCGTCTTCCTCCTTCGTTGGGGGATTTTCTGACCAGAAGCCACCAACCACAGAGCATGGGAACAGGCACTGACCACTAGGTCCATAACCAACCCCTCCCTGGCTGCTCTGACACCATGGGGCTCAGGACCACAGTGAGACCCACACTGGAGCTCCCGTGTGTGGCTCTGTTTGTGCCTGGGAATGTGGCAGCTGTGCCACAGCCCTGCTGCCAGCCTCCAGCCAAGCTGCTGCCATGTGCCACTTCTGAGCCCCAGGCTGGTCCTAAGTGCCAACCCAACCTCTGTTTCAGCCCAAAAACAAACCTCAGGGACTTATCTCAGTGCAGCCACAGGCAATAGGGCCCAAGGGATGCACCTCTGGCAAGGATCTGTGCTGTGCCCCTTGCACAACGTGGAGGCTGAGGGTATGGCTGGATTGAATAAATGGCACTATGTACCCACAGAGAAATAAAACCCCCTCCCTTCCCGCTTCCCAGCTCCTGGAGAAAACCAACAATACCCAGCACAGCAGGAGTTAACATCCAGCCAGTGCCTGTATCCTGCCCGTCCCAGCACCAGGCTTATCAAATTGCATGTACAAGGCATCTCACGCACTGAGCACCAGAAGGGCCCTGGCAAGCCAAGAAACAAGTCTGAGCTTTAACTCTGCAACTCCCAGCCTTGCTCAGCCAAACCCACGACCTCTGTCACCCCACTGGTGGGCTGGGACTTCTTTAAAATAATAATAGATTAAAAAAAATCACATCCGGCCACCAACTGTGAGGTAACGAGCGAGGCAGGAGTCCTCCCCCCACCGCTGCTGAAAGCTGCAGGGGAAAACAGGACAGTCCCCTGTGTCACAACCCATCCCCTCTGACACAACCCACTGCTGCCGTCCAAAGCAAACAAGCAGCTCTGTCCCTCTGCTCATCGCCACGCTGGTGGCCCAGCACCAAGTGTGACAGCCGGGGCCAAGGCTGATTGCTGCACCCCGGGCAAAGCCCCAAAATAAAGACACTGGCAGTGGTGTGGATGTGCCCTGAGCTCCAGTGCTAATGCGGGAGAGATGCCACACAAAGGGACCTGCCATGGCAGAGCTTGGGGCTAGGGGGGTGATGGACGTCAGTGTGAGCGGTCCCCAGCATGGTGTGACCTTTGCCAGCCACAGGCAATGCCAGCTCCTGGCTGTCCTTCCTGCCGCCCAGGCTGGCTGTGTCCCTTCTCACCAGGACGCCGCCGGAGGTGCCTGCAGCTGGCTGGGCAGGTGGCCCATGCTGGGCTCGGGAAGAGGAGGAGGCGCCTGCCTGCAGCCCCTGCCCGCGGGACCAGCAGGGAGCCCGGCTGCTCTCCTCTTTTTGCATTAAACCAGAGCACAACAGCAACACCTGCTTCCCACACTGTAGTTATCTGCACACTTGGAAGGGACCAGTCAAGACACTCCACGACCTGCCAGTAAGATCCCAGCTCGCCAGGCACCTCAGTTCCATGAGCTCTGTCAGCACAGCTGCCCCCAGCCCCTGCACCCCCAGCCTCTGCCCTGCACTCCCTGACACGCCTGCCCTGCACGGCAGCAGCCAGCCCGGCACGCCAGCCCGCCTCGGCACCACGCGGCCCTTCGTTCCGCATCGCAACTGAAACTATGACTAACCGAGTTATCAGATCCTCGGGAAGGCTGCGCTCCTCGGCTCGGGGCGGGGGCTCCGGACGCAGGGTCTGCCACAGGCAACTACACACAACCTTGAGGTTAACCCCATCCTTCGGACCCCAACACCCGACTTACGTGCTCCAGCTCTGGCTCCAGCGGGCAGGGAGCGCACCTGGAGTGTGCAGCGGGTGGGCTGGGAAGGACACGGGTGCCAGGGCACTTCTTCAAAGCCCCCCCAGGCACGGCAGCCCGCTGCAAAGCGCCGCGAGTGCTCCGCTCACACCCTCCCCACGCATTTCGCTTTCGCTCCCTCGCAGCAGCCGGAGACAGAGAAGAAAGCAAAGCCGGTTCCTTAAATCCTGGGGGCGAAAGGATTTCAGAGCCATGGGCGGCCAGGAGCAGCGAGCAAACGGGCACCGAGGCTGGAAACCAGGTCACAGGCAGCAGACTCCTGACCCCGATGGCAGAAGTTGGTGGGAACACATGCTCCGGCCCCAGCGCTCTTCCCTCTGGAGCGAACAGCGTTCTCCGCTCTCCTCCTGCTCGCTCGCCGGAGCGCTCCAGCCGTCTGCAGCCGCGGTTGTTAAGGTGGATGGAAGCGACGCCAGTATTTTCTCCCCTACCTCACCTCCTTGCTCAGCAGCTTGGGGCTACGGGGAGGCTGTGCAGTTTCAGGAGATGCCCGACGTTGCCAAGAAATAATAATAATTAAAAACAAACAAAAAAAGGCAGGAGAAAGGCGAAGGGGCGGGAGCGCGGCAGCTCCGCTCCTGCCAGCCCGGGGACGGGGAGCCGGTGCCGTCGGTATGTGGCGGAGCAGCGAGCAAGCTCTAATCTGTTCCTCTGGCTGACCCGGGGCTCGTTGCATCTGAATGTGACCTCTAGACAGAGCATTAATAACGAACGTGGCGCTGACCCAAGCTGACAAGGGGTGCGGCGCTTGGCACCCGCTCCCGCCCTCCCTCGCTCACTTTCTGTCTCCCTCGCTCTCGGCTGAATGTCAGCAGCAGGGGGAGGGATCCAGGAAAACAAAGCTTGGCTAATAGTTTTCTCCGCTCTCAAGTGAATCAAAGGCGCTTTTCTTTAGGGACGTGCGCGCCGGCGAGCCCAGTGCCGCACCGACGGGGTGCCGTGGCGCCCCAGGACACCTCAGCCCTGCAGTTGCTGCCCTGGCAGAGGAGGGATGGGGAGAGGTTTGGCACCAGTCTCGCCATGGGCGGACCGGGGCTTCTGCTCCCGTACAGCAAGCGGAGGCTGGAAGGAAGAGGAACGGGGTACAGTGCTCAGCGTCTCGGGGAACAGAGAAGAAACCCGGAGGGGCAGCGCGGCGGGCGAGGGCCATCGGCTCGCACCCCCTTGGCTTTTTGCAGCTGGGATTTTTTACCAGAGCCATTCCAAGGCTTTCTGGCACAGCCGCCCTGCTCCACCCAGGGTTTGGTGAGGGTGGAGAAAGCCCGTAAAAGGGTCCCTTAATGGGAGTTTGCGTGGATTAACAAGGTTATAGGGGAAAATCCAAGTGATATCATTCCCTACACCCGACGGTACCTGGTACGATGCTCCAGTATCTCCTACACCCACACACCCTCTTGGGAGTGGGGATGGAGGTAGTTCTGGCTACACCACAGCCAAAATGTGCCGCAATCCCATTCCGGAGAACGACCAGCACTACTGAGTCAGCAACACCACCCAGGGCATCCTGAAAGCGTGGTCGGCACCACTTTCCCGCACTGACCTCGGGGTGTCACAGCGTGTGGGAGAACCAAGGCACAGGGAAGGTGAGTAAATTCTCCAGGGTCACAGATCAGTGGGTGGCAGAGCCAGGTGCACACCAAGCTCCTGATGCTGTGCCAAGGGAAGCAGTGGGGACGGTGTGTGGGGGGCGAGCCCACACCCCTGCAGGTGCTGGGGCTTGCTGGAGGGACCGCGGCACAGGCAGCTGGCTCGGTGTGCTCTCACTACCATGGTGGGGGATGCCCTTCCTTCCTTGGGAAGGCAATGCTGGAACCAGCCTGCCGCATTCCCAATGGACCTCTCCTTTGGCAGCTGGATACAAGCAGGCCTCTGATGTGCCATGGCTACAAGGCAGCTTGGAGCTGAACTCCCCAGCAGCTTTCACACCCACTCTGGAGGGAGGCAGTGCCACCAAACGAGGTTTGGGCATGGAGCTGGGCCCCCTGACCAGCTCAGCTCTTGAGTCAAGTTCCCTCTCCTCTGTCCCTGGCTGGAGACCTTCAGCTCCCAGGTCTTCTCTTTGAAAGAGATGGTTCCTGGACCGTGGCATTTACCTGCTGCAAAACATCAAGCCCTGTGCCCTGACCACAGACCTGTCTGGCTTTTCTACTCCTATCACAACCTTCCTTTTGTGCTGTGCCCCCATCCTCTGACCAAGGGAGGGGACAGGAAGTCCCACCTGGGATGCCCGCTCTCTGAGAGGTGGCATCACCTCCTGTCCAGCCGGGACACTCAGGTCTCCAGCACATGGCAGTGAGCACGCACTGGGCAGCCGCTGCTGGTGGGCCCAGCTCTCTCCCTTCACCTGGTTCGGATATTATTCCTGCTCCCTTATTGTTGAAAAAATAATGCTCAAAATTAAAATGTAGGCAGCAAATTATAGTAATTACCCAGCAGTTCCTCCTGACAGGCCTTTTGTGTTCCATTCACTCACACTCACTAGGCAAATCCTCACAGTTTGCTCCTACACACTCGAAAAATGTTCAGCCAATGGTGTCAGAAAGCACAGCCCCGGAGGCATGACAGGCAGCAGCACTACAGGCATGGCCCTGGGAGTAACATCTTGGCTGAAGGGCAGCCAAGCCCCAGCCTGGGATGGCAGGGATGGGACTGCAGCTGACCACAGCCTCATCCAGGGTAAGTGTGGCTAATTCACACCTTGGATGCAGTTTTGCCCTCGTGGCACCCAACCTGCCCCATCCCAGTCATTTCCAAATTTGTACAAACTTGATGGCAAGCACATGCTGGCACTCTGGCTGTGGCCACTGGAATGGGGAGGTTGGTCTGTCCTTGCTCTGAGCTCCTCTCGAACCCAGCCTGGACAGAGAACACCTGGGTGGAAAACCCCAAGGCACATCCCACCCCAAGGCCAGCCAGAGGGACAACACGCAGTGACCAGCACGGGCTGCAAACCAGTTTCTCAAGCCCACTTTTACTGCCATCAGCAGGTTTTACTGTTGTAAATATCTCTCATGGGAGAGGGGAAGGCTCCAACACGAGCACAGGGGAGATGAAAGGAGGAAGGTACAGAGCTGCCAGCTCCCCAGCATCACCTGTGCTGCAGCCAGCTCCTGTCTTCTAAAGGTGTGGGGAGGTGGCTGGCTTCTGACATGGGCTTTCCTGTCAGTGTGTTTGGTTGTGGCTTAATTTGAAGATATCAGTATTTTAAAAAAAGAAAAAATCTACTTTATTTTAGTTTTGTGAACAGAGTGGGACTGGGGAAAAAAATGGTTCATATCAGTCCAAAACTCAGATGAATTATTGGCAGCACTGAAAATCAGCCTTCGAAAGAGTGCCTTTGGCATTCAAGGGAATTTTTTACAGCTACCCAAAAGTAACTATTCAGTTACTGTGATCAGCATTTTACATTCGTGCCCAGCTCTCCTCTGCCTCATCATGATGACTCCATCCCATGGCCTTTCCATGTTCTCGGCCTGGGAAAAGGCATAAGGAGCCTGAGGTTGCCTTGAGGACAAGGAGCACAGAGCCTGGGCAAGGCGCGGGAGGACCTTGGCAAGAACCTGCCACTTCCACCCGCCTCTCTTCAAAGAACAAAACCACTTGTTAGACACCTGGGGGAAAACCCCGAGCGGGGCGAGAACAGATACCAGACTTTAAAGACTAACAAAGGTCATGTCGAAACCTCCCGGTTCATGGAGTTCAGCTCCAGCACTATCGCAGCTGCTCTGCAGCGCTGGCACAAGCGGTGACACTCGGTGGAGGGGCTGGGGGGACAATAAACCCACCCACTGCTCCAGGCTGGCGCTTGCCTGCTGCTTGCAAACTCCCAGCCTACCTCAAACTCCTGCCTATGTGGACTCCTCCGGTGGGTCCCCCAAAGGCAGGAGCTGCCTAAACATTGCCTTTTAAGGAGCAGCCCCATCCCGCTGCTGAATGCCTCTGCACCCTGCCCGGCGGCAAGGCAGTGGGTGCTGCCCGCTTCTCAGCTTGGGAAGGGAAGGGGGAAATCCTCAAGCAACTCCAGTTAAACCAAAACCCCCTGCTATAAGGATCACAGCCGTGGCGCAAGGAGATAATATCAGAAAAACACCTTCCCCTATCGTTACACCAATCTCTGCACATTTTGACAGACTACTGAATCGAATTTTATTGCGTAATAAAAGTGTCATTAAGCAAGAACTTTCCTCTTGCTGGGTTTTTGTTCCCCTATTTAAGTTTAATAATGTGGTACTCCCCTTTACTGTCTCTCCCGGCAGAAACAGTCCTGCCTTCTCCTGATTGGAAACTCCCTGTGCAGCTCTCTGTGGAGAACAGGCAACTCTGGTGTGTCTCCCTGTCCTAGGGCTGTTTTCTCTCACCTCCCTGAGCACAAATGACACGGGGTTTCATGCCACGCACAAAAAACCTGAGGGTTGACAGCAAGGCCCGGCTGATCTCCCACCTGGCAGGTGCTGGGAGCAGCAGTCACCCTCCCCATCTGCCAAAACACCCCAGGGTGGTAGGGCTGACTTTCCCTGGGACTCACACCTTGCTTGTTTAATTCCCTAAACCACCAGCTACGGGCTCTGACTGGTACCAGTACAGGGAGGAGTGTGGCTGGGGCGGCCAAGTCCTTATGGTGAGGGGACGGTGCCCATGTCTTTGAGCCCACCCGGTGCAGGCCACCACCTCCTCTGCCCCTGCCAAGCCGTGCTGGCAGCAGGCTCTGCCGCCACCTCCTCCAGCCTCTGAGATTACCTCCGGAGTTTCACAGTCACTGTGAGTCGGAAACCCCCACCACACAGGTCCCTGGAAATGCCAGACAGAGCCAGTTCGAAGCATTAAAGCGGCTGCTTCCTGGCAAAGGGGAATTTGGCTTTTCTGTAGAAGTCTGGTGTTGCAATCTCAGTTTCCCAGGTTGTAACGAAGGGGGAAACATCAGCCATTGGGCTTCATACCAGCAAATCTCCCTGCCTCCTCCTGGCCCCTGGGCTGGAAGAGTGCTACGTGCTCCCACGCTTCATCCTTCCTTCACACAGGCTTTGGCAGCTGCTTTTAAGACTCCTTAAGCGCACCTCCAGCATTCAGCATAAAACAACAAGAGGCACTTTTTAACAACCAGATGCTGATCTCCAAAACAAAGCAGCGCTCAGGAAAGGTCCCTCCAACAACCCTCCCCTGCCAGCACCTGCTCGCCCCATAACTGGCCCCCGGCCAGTTTGCTTGATTAAAGTCTATCTATTAAGTTTTGCGACTATAGAGAGCCTCGCTCAGCAACGCGCAGGATTGGCACAGGGTTGTAAAGAGGGTTGGAACAGCTTAAAGGCGAGCGAGCCAAACACTTTGGGATATTCACAGGCAAAGTAATCCAAGTCCACAGCTCCCATCGGCACCTGGGCAGCCGGCGCTCCAGAACGTGTAATCGCCCTCCCGGCAGCAGGTGCACTTTCCAAGCAGAGCCGAACTTGCTAACACGCCTGTTTGCCTCTGCCATCCCCGAACAGCACTCATTTCCATTTTAATTTCCCATTTACAATCCTCTCCGGGCCAGGAGAGTCGGCAGCGACGCAAGCGGGATGCACGGGCTGGGGATGTGAGCTCGACAGCCCATCAACAGGACGTGACTTTGGCAAAAAATTAAAGCCCTGAACAAGCTGGCGCGGGAGCGGCACGAGGAGGGGAAGTGGCAAGAAGGTCTGTGCTACACTCAGCACTTTTTAAAAACGGTCTCAGCAAAGGCTCTGAATCAGCTCCAGGATGTAAAGTCACCCCACGCTGCCCGCAGCCCTGGCTCTCGAGAGCTCCCCAACACGTGTCTGAGGAGTGCTGGGGTTCACTGGTCTCTCTTTAAATTCCAGAGCTGTGAACACAGGCAGACACTCTCTGTGTGCCTGGAAAAGGTCACAGCAAAGGCACGAGGCTCCAAAGAGCAGTGAAACTACAGGCTACAGGTACCATCAGCTCCAACAAGCAACAGGTAAAGTGCCTTCCCCATTTCCTACAGCCGACTCCTGCCTTGTGGGACACACGTGGGCTCCAGCCACAGTCCAGACATCCCTGGTGTTGGCACAGCTCCCTGGGGCTGGAGAAGCTGAGCACGCTTCCCACATCACTGCCTGGGAACAAACCAGCAGCAGGACAGGCAGGATCTGTCCCTGCAGCTCAGGACCCACCAGCCTGCACTGACATCAGCAGTCAGACACCGTCCATCCCTGATTGCTCAGTTAGCTCCAGCACAGCCAAGAGGAGAAAGAAAATAAGTGTCTCACCTTTTTTAGCCGTCTCCATCTCCTCTTCTGTCCAGCGAGAGCTTTCATTCATTTCCAGGGAAGCTGAGAAGGAAGGAGGAGAAAGAGAAGTCAGCTGTGAGCACGACCCAGCAAGCCCAGTGAGCTCAGAGGAGGTGTCCCAACACCCAAACCCTGTCCCATGCACTGTTCCCTGGAGGCATGACAAAACCCCCATGCTGTACAGAAGTGCTTCCACAAGGAAGGCTGTCATGGTGCAGGTTCTTGATGCTTTTCCATGCCACAGCACCCCACACACAGTATCCCCCTGGGATTTGCCTCGGTGATGCAAAACCTCCACTTTGGGCCTGGAAGCAAAGCCAGATGGCTCGAGGGTGGCAGCAGATCTCCTGCTGATTTGGTGCCACGCACCCTGGCCCAACAACAGGTACCTAAGAGGGAGCCGGCTGTGGCTGTGCTGTGGAGGTGGCAGACACAGGGTGGGACCGTCACCCTCAGCACAGACAGAGAAACAGCGTCACCTTGGTGGAGACTTTGGCTGACTGCATGTCAAGGGTGTTGGCCGTGTGTGACTGCGGGCTCCCTCTGTGCCATCACCGGGCTCTTGGACAACAACTCCGAGCCACTTCCAGCAGCAGCGGGGGCTCGCCCGGAGCAGTGCCCATGGCAAGGGGACACGCTGCTCCAGCCGGGAGAGGTGGAGAGGGGCGTCAGCATCCAGTGCTGCCCCACTCCAGGCGTGGTGCTGGGGACACCAGGGTCCCGCATAAAGCCCTCACTATGCACCAGTCCCGCTGGCAGCCTGGCACAGAGCAAACCCTACAATAACAAACCGGGGGTGTGAGTCAGAGGCAAAAAACAACTCGGTAAGGAAACAGATTTCCGGCTCAGGCTGCCAAGGGGTGATTACTCTAAACAACAGGCAAAGCATTATTTCAACAGTGATGAGAGATGTTTTGACAGTGTCCTTTCAAAATGGAAAACAGGCTGATAGGTCCAGGATAAAGAATATAGGCGAGAAGAGAAGAAAGAATCTCCCAAGAAGCTCTATAGGAAGCTGAGACCCTGTGGGAGGACAACGTGGGCTCTGATGCCCACAGCATTGGGCAGAGGAATCTCCTTCACAGCCGGCTGAGCACGACTGCAGGTGTCACCTCTCAGAAGACAGCGCAGGCCACTGCCTCCCCCAGAAACGCCGTGTCCCCCCTGGGACACCAGCCAAGAGGGAGGGAAATCGATACCTCACCGCTTCCCCGGCTGCAGGCAGAGCCGGGGCCGCGACGCTCGTTTACGTAAAAGTGAGTGTCCCCAGTGCTGTGCCGGCCCTTGGCTCAGCTGGTGATGGTTGTGATTGTATGGTAAAGAAATGTCACAGAAACGGCCTGTTTGGTTTGATTAATGGCATTGACTGAGGTTGCACAGTTATGAAACAGATGCCTACGGGGAGCTCCAGCGCGCTGCAGTTAAACCACAATACGGTTTTGTGTTGTTTTTTAATGTTCAATTGGTATTTAAAATGCAATAACTTTCTTAGCCAACCTAAATTAAAGCACTATTAGAGAGACATAAAGTGAAACCAATTGCTCAGATATGTCACTGGAATTGATCCATTCCTTTTTCCCAATTTAACACGGTCTAAAGCCTTTTCTCTGTGTTCGCAGTGAAGTTTATCAAGGACTCTGAGATGCTCGGATAAAAAAATCCCTCCTAAGTTACTGGCATTATCTGCTGCTTCTCTGCAGCACTGCTGAACAAGTTGGAGGGAGAGAGCAGGGCTCCGTTGTGCTGGGGACTATTTATATCGCCTGTATGAAAACAGAGTGCTCGCAATCAAGGCTTCAGCCAGTTGTCAGCAGAGAACAGGGAGGCGAAACACCTCCGCGTGATTTATAGCACATGGAACAGCACAAGCAAGAAACTGCAGAGCAAGGGAACCGAGAGGAGTCACCCTGCTTTTATTTTTACCTGCCTTAGGTAGCACAGCAATAATTTTGCACTTTGATAAGAGCAGAAAATACAGGACAGGAAAATCATCCAAATTCCTCGATGCATCGGCTTCTCTAAGTCAGTACATGAGCTGTTCCCCAGGGTGGACACTACTGATGCTGCAGACCCGAGAGGCAGATGCACCTGACGTGGGGTTGTGGATGCTGCCATGAATTCCCATCTAGTCCAAGACAGGCATGGCAGCATGGAATGGCTATGGCCAATTGCCACGTGTGGCCACAAGCTGGTGCAGTCCCTTGGTGCCACACTACAGGCAGCACCCTGTGCCTCCTCAGTTACGGGTGGAAACGGACCAGCCCAATGCCCAAAGCCAAGGGGACACAGATCCCACAGGCTGCAGCTGCTCAGGCTCCAGGCAAGTTTTAAAACAAAGGATAGAACTGGCAGAGACCCAGGCAAGCCTGGGAGGGCAGAGCCAAAGCAGGGTTCTGTGCAGAGGTTGAGGGTACTCAAAGCCCGAGAAGCTGCAGAGGGAAACAGCTCCGGGTGCAGGAGGGACACAAGCCCTGCAGGAACTCAGCCAAGGCACTGCTAAAACTGACGGCTTCCCTTTTGCTCTTTTGCAACACTTTCCCTCTGAGGCCATAAAACCCAGTCAGCCAGGACAGCCTGGGCTTGCAAATGCCCCCGCTTAACTGAGTGAACCACGCTGAGTAATTCATGGGATAGAAAAAAACCCTCACTGCTGCTCCCCAAAAGAGAAGGATTTCACAAAGGAAACCCCTCCTCTGTGAGCTGGGGGACAGCACAGAGTGATGCCACATCCCAGCACAACAGACACCCCAAAAGCCCTGCCAAGGTGCCCCCGTGCCCTGCCACCTACCCAGCTCTGCGCTCTGCTGCGGCGTGGCCGCCTCCTCGTTGTTGGCTTCGTTGGCCATGGAGCGGGTGATGCGGCCCTTGCGCCGGCCCTGGCTGTTGGCAGTTTTGCGACCTTTGGAGGTGACGGTTTCTTTCTCATCGTTGTCTTCCCCGGACGTGTCGTCGTTCTTGTCCCTGCAAGAACAGGCAGAAAAGAAAAGAAAACCAAAAAAACGTTGTTGGGTTGATCTGATTTTCAGGTCAAGCAATTATTTCTCTGCATGTGTTTGGGGATGCTTTTTTTTTTTTTTTTTTCCTCTTTTATTTTGTTTTGTTGGTCTTTGGGGGGGGCAGGTCTGCATTTTTTTTTTGCAGACGCAGGCTCTTTTCCTGGCCGGGATTGGAGGTGGGGTGATTTGTGGTGGGGTTTTCTTTCTGCAGCTGGCTGCAGCTCCACCACCAAGTGCACACAGAGACCTGACGGAGACAGGTTTAATACCAGACCATTCAAATTCATCCCTGCCTCCTCCTCATTTATCTTCCTGAAAGGGACCTGCTGGTAAATGTCTTTGCAGCCTAGATATAATGAAGCCAGATGTTCTTTTAAACCAAGTATTAAGCCCATTACAGATAGCGAGCGGTCTGCGTGCCAACCTTTCCCTGCCACGGCACTGATGCTCGGCGTGAGGGAGGGAGGGCTGGCTGGAGCCCCTCATCTGGGAGTGCTCACGTTGACATCAATAACACTAAAGGTGAAGTGCCGCGCTCTGCTGCGCCTGGATTGCTCCTCCAGCTCCCGGAGGCTCCCCTAACAACAAAACAGGCTGGAGGATCAGAGGAGCTTTGCAGATTGATTGGGTTGATATAAAAAAAAAGCGTATTGAGTTGCTTTCCCAGTTTGGGAGCAGCAGGGAAGAGGAATGAGGAGGAGGCTCTGCCTTTCACTCCCTGTGGAGGAGGTAAGGTGGGCACACATGATCCTGCACAGGGTCAAGCAGCCCTGGACCACGCTGCATCCCACAACCTCATCCCATTGCTGCAGACCCAGCCCAATGCCCAGCTCTCACTGGAGCCAGGCAGGGAAGGTTGTCCTTACTTTGTCAGTTCTTCTTTGTCATTTTCTGTTTCCTGCTTGTCTTCCTCCTTCTCTCCCTCCTTCTCTTTTTCTTTCTCTTTTTCATCTTTCTCTTCTTGGCTGCTCCGGGGCATTTGCTGCTGCTGCAAAACAAGGGATGTAAAATAAACCAACCCCTCAGTGCTGAGGCAGACACATGGCAGCACCTGGGCCAACCCAAACAACCGCCACAAAACAATGCCGGGGGCAAGAGGCCAAGAGGAAAGAGCTGCAGGCAGAGGGTGCAGGCAGGGCACTGCTGGAGGCCACAGGGGCCGAAAGCTTTCCGGGGAGATCAGAGGTAGTTCAGGATCAGCCAAGGCAGCTGCACTCTGGCTCCTGTTCCCCGCAGCAGGACAGCCCTTGCAGCTCCCTTGGGATCAGGCAGCAAGAGAGGATCTGATGCAGGGGTAAGGCAGGGAGGTGAGAACAACCCCCCTGTTCCTGCAGACCATGGCTTAGCCACATGGGTGGTGATTTGCAGCCAGTGGGATGCACTTTGCTGGAGCACGAAGGAGACGGGGGCACCAGTGACACCCCAAGGCTCAGCAATACAAAGACTGTGATCCTTTTCCCAAGCATTTGACAGCCCGTGGGGAAAGTTTGTGACTCTGTATGACCAAGCAGTGGAAGTGCCCAGCTCCCTGCCCGCTCTGGCACCACCTGGCACCCTCTGCAGAAGCCGTGTGCCCAACCACCCCAATGCTGCTGCTGCTGCTCGGACTGAAGGCACCCCGGTACCCCAGGGAGGGACACAGTGATTATTATAGTTCTGGATTTTGTTTCAACAGCTGCAGGAAGGAGGTTGCTGGGGAGGCCTGGTTCCCCTGACCTCCCTTCCCTCTGGCAACCAGCGAATGAGAGGCATTGCATAGAGAAGAAGAAATTAGAGACGGAAATGATTTATTAAACCATCCTGCTCCTGGTTAATGCAAGGCTGCTTGCTCCAGGAAACCCACACAGGCTCACCCGACCCCTGCCCAGGCTGCAGGGTTTCCACCACTAGGGAGAGAGTTTGGCGATGTAACAGGGGGGGAAATTGCCTTAAAATGGATTTATTAGCAGAAAGTACGATCCCAGGCAGCCTGGTATGGCTGGCACACAGCCATGCAGCAAGTGTGGACAAGGTGTCCCTGCATCCCTGCAGCCAATGGGACTGGCATGTCCCCAGTCTGCAGAACTGGGAGGCTGCTTTGAACATGGGCATCCCTGCAGCAGCAGCACTGGGTGCAAGTGAAGCTCTCTGCCCCCACAGGCTGGTGCTAAAATGAGAAGCGTGGAGCTGTCAAATGGAGCAGTTTAACGAGAAAACTGCTGATTCTTTCAGGTCCTGGTTCAACAAAAGTCCTTAAAACCCAGGCACTGCCATCACTGAAACCCCGCAGACTTTCAGTTCCTCTTTGTACGGGGGGTGGCAGCTGTGCCATCAGGATCCCCACATGCATGGCATGCTCAGCCAGCCCCTGCAGCACCTCCTTGCCAGAACAGAATCACAATGCATCAGCTCACAGTCCCATTGCAGCCCCATGGAACGGCTCCATGGGATGCAAGGCCAAGAGGACCCAGGGGAGAGGGAAGTCAGGGAACACTTGGGATGAGCACTGGGTTGCTTACGATCTTCCAAAGTCCACGGACTGCTAAGGCTTGGTTAATGGACTGTTTCCTGGCCAAGGAAAGTGTCATACCCAGCATACCAGGCACTGCCCTCACCAGCCCCCAAAAACAGGGAAGAAGGAGGAGGGCAGTGGACAAGCCTGCCGGGACAGAGAGGTGAGAAGCCTGCACTGGCTGCGGAGGAGCAAGGGATATCTGTCACACGCATTTCCCCAGCGCTGCCTTGAACTCTCTGACTCTGAGTCATGGCATGGTGAACCCTGAGTGTGGGTTCAGCCCAGACAGACACCCCTGAGGTGAGGGCTGTAACCTCCAAGGGCCCAGCGGACAGCTCTGCCTCAGCCCTGGCCATCACCACCCACACATTCCCCTCACCACAGGTTTTGGCAAGGGAGGGGAGCCCATACAAGGTCTGCAGTATTTCTACCACTCTACTGCAAATATTTTCTTTTGAGGGATGGGGGAAACCCTGCATCCCACAGATCCTAGCTCGTCTCCAGCTCTAAAGCCAGCCACAACCGTACAAGTCCCTGCCCCAACATCAGGCTGGTGCAGCTCCCAAGGGAAGCTTCAGCATCATCTTGTCTCTGCACTTGTTTGAACCAGGGGGCTGGCAGCCCAAGCAGCCACTGAGCTTTTCCCCAGAGAAACAGGGATTGCCTGGTAGGACATCGAATTAGGGCTTCTCCCAGTGCAGAGGTACATCTTGATCCAAGGATGCCCTCTAGTGCTTGCCCTGCTCCAGCCATGGGTGGGTGCCCGATTCCAGGAGAGAGAACCAGGTGGGCACAGCACCTTACACCCAGCAGGACAGACAGGACAGGTCTCACCTGTCAGATCTCTCCTGCCAGGGAGATATACTTAAAATAGGCAGCATTGTCACCATCAGGCTGTAGTGGGGAAAACTGACCTAGCTCCACACCCATGGTTGCACTCATGTCTTCATCTGAAGAAGGCTCCCAGCCAAATGCTGATCTGAAGCCTGGCAAGCCCACGGTGATGGCTTATCTCCTGTGCTAGAGCCTGGCTGTGTGGCAGGGCACCCTGCAAACCTCCCAGCCATGCTCAAGAATGTCACATCTCATCCATGGGTACCTGCTGGGCTGGAGACTGTGGGGCTGTCTGCAGCACCCAGAGCCCTTGGGGGGAGATGGCCCTCCAGGGTCCTGAATGAAGCCATTTGGGAGCTCAGCTACAAATGGCACACACAAATGGGACTGTCCCCCAGCGATCCACCACAGCAGCTGCCTCAGCCCATCCATGCTACATGCTCTACCCCAAACCTCAGACTGGCATCAGAACCACACTGTTAGCACAGCACAGTGCTGGGAAAGCCACAGCCAGGAACCCACAAGCTGTCCGGTCCCCCCTCCCGGCGCACGCTGCCCCCGCGGTGTGTGGGGAGGCTATTCTTAGTGCTGGACACGGACCAGCCCAGGATGATTCAAGGGACGGGACGCCATCCCAAAGCGTGACGGGCCAGGAAATGCTTCCCCAATTACCAGCTGATGTTTCCCTCTGATTCATGCCGCCCCAGCTAGAGGTGGACTGGCAGGTGGGTTGGCCCTTAGTGGACACACCAAAGGCTGGCACCAAAACTGCTCAGCTCCCGGCAAGCTTAAACCTCTCTCCACCTACATCCCTGCCACCCTGGGGATGAGGCACCCCACCTCCCGGAGGCAAACCAGCTACGTGCTCCCCACCTTGCACAAGAGGGTGAAGGGATGTGCCCGAGGCCAGGGAAGATGCCTGTGGCAGAGGGCAGGGCTGTCCCTCCCTCCCAGGTCAGACGCTCTAACCCCGGACCGCCCTTCCTCCTCCTCAGCATCGCTGCTGCTTGTTTTTGCTGCCGACACATCCTGTTTATTTAAAAAGGCCCCAGGACAAAATCGGACACGGGACGCGTGAGCGAGAGGGCCGACCCTGCCCCGAATCCAGGGGGACAGGCGGCCTCCTCCGCTCCCCGCGCTCCGGCCCGAGCTGCTCCGTAATTACAAACACCTGCTCACCTCTGCCCCAGCCTCCCGCCGGCCCCGGAGCAGCTGGAGCGGCGCAGAGCGCTGCCATTCCTCCCGGGAACACCGCGTTCCCGGGGCCCGCCGCAGGCACACACGCTCTCCCAGCGCCCGGCTCCCACCCGGAGCGACACGGCTCGCCCTGCCCGGCCAGCTCCATCGGCCAGCACGTCACCAGCAGCTCAGCTGCAATAAAGCTTCGCCTCCAAGCGCACTTTAGCGGGGACACCGGCTTCCAGGTAGGACCCGGACACCGAAACGCTGACCCTGCCGAGAACGAACCAACTTGCTGCGCGTCCTGGCAGCGGGACTTGCTGGGAGAAAGCCCCGGCGAGGAAGAGGTGCAGCTCCTCCCACTCTGTTTACTTCCTCTGCCGAGCCACTGCCTGCTTCTGGAAGCAGGACGGGAGGGCAGGAGGAGGTGGGGGAAGCAAATCCCCACCTTCGCCCTCTCCAGCCCCGGCGGAGACGCCTTCGCCTTGGCACGGAGACGCTGGAACGAGCCAGAAACCCCTTCCCAGCCGGCAGCGCGTCCCTCGCCCCCGAAGTGCCCCGCTCGCATGCTCACCGCCAGCTCCGGACCCGCATCTCCCCCAAATCACTCACCTCCCCGCTCCCCGGCTCCCGCGAGCGGCCGGTACCCGACAGCCCCATCGCCGGCTCCCGGCCCCTGCTCACCGCCCAGCCATCCGGGCGCGCTGTGCCTTACGTTCTCCGGCTCTGAAGGCTTCCTGACGATTTGCATAGTTAAGCCGTAAACTAACCACAACATTCCTCTTATGATTTTGCAATCTGCTGGAATAACGTGGTCGCTCTAAGTCGAGTCGATGAATCATCATCTATAAACCACAGCTCTCGTCACCGGGGCTCTCAGTGCTGGCTGCAGCCAGAGTGATTAATCCGCCAGGATGCCAAGCTTAACCTACAGTGCAGGGCTATTTATTTTCCAAACTTGCAAGCCTCCAGAAAAAGACTGCTGTCTTCCCAATCCCCTTTGTGGCGAGATGTGTCAGGTTGTGGCAGAGGACCAGGGACAGGGGACCTCCCTGTTACCCACAGGACACCCCAGTGTTAACCATTGGACCATGCACCTTGCAACTGAGGCACTCCTGCCCTTCCCTGGTCCCCTCTCACTCCCTGTGCCACAGCACCCTCAAAACATGCACCAAAACACCACTTTTGCCAGCAGGAATGAGCTCATCTCTAGGAGTCCAGTTCCTACACCAGAACAAACAGCTCCTGCCAACCCTGACCACACTGCTTGCTGCAGGACACACTGGTGGGGAACCAGGTCACTGTGATGGCACTGTGAGAGAGCCTGTCCCCAAGCCCAAGTGCCACTGGGGGTGGCATCTCCTTCTCTCCCATGCCAGGTTTCAAGTCTAGATTGGCTGCACAGGGGACACCATTTGGCTGCCAGCAAGTGCATCGTATCCCCTTCCCTCATTACAGTGCCCTGGGCTCTTATGGGAGATGCAACGTGCCATGGAAAACCACTGACTCCTGTTTGTTCCTTAAATCAGGAGGCAACAAGCCACAACCCCTGTACACCCCAGTGTAGAGGGAGCCATGTGTGCCACGCTGACTGTGAGTGGCACCTGGTTTTGGTGCCACTCGAGCTCATCCTCAGGCACTGCAGGCAGTGAGCTGCAGGGTTTTTACTCGAAGGCGGCTTTGCACCCTCGCCACAGGCTCACTGTGGCAGCACAGGGACACATGCCAACCCTCTCCCCAGCACGTTACACCAAAGCCTGCCTTGACAGGGACTTTGGAGGGAGCTACGTCCCACCAGTGTGAGCCCCAAGCCCTCTGGCAGTCGGGAGCACCGAGTCGGCTGTGCCGCCTCTCCTGCGTGCAGGCCACCAGCTCTTCACTTCTCCCGCGGGTGACTTCAGATCAACGGCATTTATGATGTTCTCCGGGGCACTCAGCTGCGGAGCAGGCTCAGGTCGAGGTCATTGCACGCAATCAGGGAGTTGCAAATTAAAACCAGCTCGAGATAAGCTGAAGACAAAAGGCCGACTCTACACTGGCCAGACACGCCTGGGGTTTGCTTTGCTGCTTCTCCAGGAGCCCCAGCACAGCTGCCATGGCCGTGGACATGCACGGGTGCCTCCTGAACATCTCATGGGATCCTGAAATGGCACCATGGGGCAGGATGCACTGCCCTCTGGGCAGCTGGCACTTGACTCTCACTCCTCTTCCCAGCCCCACAGATTCTGTGCAGGGCATCTTTACTAAGAACAGGGCTGGCATTATACAGCCATAGCTCAGGAGCATCCTCTCTCCACCACCTACATCCATCCTTCCACCCGCTTTCCAACTCTCCCTCTGGCACCAGTGAGAGCCAGGGCAGGGACTTGGCCACGGAGCACCTGCAGCACCAGCCTCTTTAGCCACCACATTGCCCAGGCACACAAAGTCCCCATGGAGCTTCCTTCCCCACCTGCCGATGTCGCAGCAGAGGGAGAAGCACCCACAGCTGGGGTTTGACACTGCAAACATTGCTCCCCACACCTCCCTACCAACCCTTGAGGCAGTCTGGACACGGAGCACAGGGAAGACAGCTTCAGAATACATAAGTGTGTCATGTAACTGACTCCCAGGGCCTGGAGCCTCTGATCCAATGGTCTGGAATGCCTCAGGCCTCACTGCCACCCACCGCCACGCAGCCTGGCTTCTCACGACCGCGCGCGGCACCCTCTGCTCATGGGAGAAACCACAAAGCAAAACAAGCCGCTGCCAAAACAACAAGGGGAGGAAGAAGAATGTCTGCCGGCGACTTGGCTTTGATTGCTTGTGTCCTGGGGCTGGGTTTGATGCTGTTGGCTGCAGAAGCAAGTCAAAAAAATCAAAGGGCCAGGCTCAGATTTGATAAGAATGATAGAGAGCACGGGGCTCACTCGGTCCGGCTCCAACAGCAATGGCCTCGAGCTGGGCTGTTCCTCTAATGGCAAACAACAAACTCTGCAAGCCTCAATCTTCACATGGCAGAGATGGACAACGCCAAAACCGTGCCCACCACCCCGGGAGACAAGGACAGGCCCCACATACACTTGCCAGTGCAGCTCTCCAGCACCACAGGCCACAAAACACAGCCAGGGTCAGCAGCAAAGCTCTGGTAGTCACAGCCAGGCTGCCCTGCCATGCCACAGGAAAGCCCTGTGCCATCTCCCAGGCTGATGGTCTTAAGGCAAGCAGCGTGTCAAGGGTGAGGAGGGGCTGGTTGTGGAACTGCAGTGATGCTGGACCCTGCAGCATCACTCGCCAGACCACGGCACAACTGTGCCCACTGCTCACACCTGAGCATGGCTTCATCTTGGGCAGTGCTGGGAGCTGGCTGGGCAGGAGAGCCATTCACCAGGGCCCTGTGTGGCTCAGTCCAGCACAGCTGACATTGCCACCTTTCCACCACTCACTCCATGATCCCAGTGAAGCACTGAAGTGATTTTTACAGGACCCTGCTCGCTCAGATCCCTCCTTGAATCACCGAGGGCTTTTCCATAAGAGGAAATGTTTCTTTTCTGGGTTGCTGCTGAGTTTTTTAAAAAGTGATTTGATTGCTTGCGAAGGGAAAAATGACCCGAGGGGAAGAGAACGTAACGTTTGGAAGCAGTAGAGATGAGCCCCCACTCTGTCCCAGGCAGGGAACACGTGTGTTCTCTTCCCTGTGGTTTGCTTTACCCGGCTCCCCCCTTCCTTGCTCCCAGCCCCCCCGGCCACATGCCGACCCCTCTCCGAGCCCTGTCAACAGAGGAAGGTGCTGGGTCAGCAGTTTGTGGGACACAGAGCAGCATCCATGCACGCCACAGACAACCAGGGGCAAAGCAAGCCCTGTATCCTCATGGAAGCCGACTCCCCCAGAATTTTCAGCTGTGCCTGCTTTAGAAAGCAACTCAGCAATGACCTATTTCCCATCCATTCCTAGTCAAACCTGGATCATAACAACAGATAAAACAACTCATCCGAAAATCCAACAGCTTCTACATCCTGCCAGGAAGATGCTGCAGATCCCTCACTGGGCTCGGCAATGCCCAGGCTGGATCCCAAACCCTGTCCTGAGGAGTACTCACGTGGGCACTGGTGTCGTGGGGCACTCGCTGCGAGGACACATCGACCTGCTGCTGGAGAAACACGAGTCCCAGCTCGGGGGCCAACCGGAATGAGGGGGTTCACCTCCCCTAAGTGACTATGTTATTATTGCTACCTGCAGATGTGATCAAGCAGCACGCAAGAGCCCGGCTGGGGGGGCCAAAGGGTCCATTGGCAGCCCGTGCCGGTGCTGCCCCGGAGGAAAGCGGCTGTCTGTCCCTGCCTGCTGGTGCTTGTCCCTGCTCTGAGACTACAGGTCTCCCTGCTGTCCCTGCACTGCTGTGTGGGACCCAGGGACCAGGCAGCCATCCTCCTGTGGCAACGCATCCTTCGATTCTTTTCCCAAATATGGCCACATCATTCTTATTAAATCACCCCCAAAACTGCAGCTGAGATTTCAGGAATGCGAGTTTCCATTGTGTTTGCCCGACTGTGCTGCCTGAAGGGGCAGCAGGGGAAACTGCTGCACCCTTGTGATGGGGGAATGAGCAGGATGCACCTTGCAGGGCATCCCTGGGGGACAGAGTTTGTGAGCAACTGGAGTCCAGACTGAAAGAGCGGGTGCCAAGGGAGGGTTACAGGACTGTAGTCAGCTCGAGCACCACTGGGTCTCACAGCTCACACACCTCTCCTGCACAGGCACCCCAATGTAAACCCACCTGTGACTGCAGGTTTGAAGACCAACAGCCTGTACTGAGCAGCACATGCACAGCACCCATGGGATTAACGCTCTGTGGGACGTTCTCCCCATGAAGCTGCACTCAAGGGGGACCAGGACCGCGGGATCTGGCCAGTTTTGACTTCTCATGGGTCCTGCAGCCTCAGCCTGGCCACCAGCAGTCCTGTCACACTGCAGATTTGTCCAGAAAATGAGCCAAATTCAAGCCCTTTTATGTCCCAGCAGTGACATCCCATAAGAAGATGAACCCATGCCCCAGCGCTGGCATCCCTGGCACCATTCCCAGCCAGGCAAACCGCTCCATCACAGACTACCCCTGATCATCTGCAGATAATTTCAGTGGTGTTTTAAATACAGCCCCAATCAGCACAGTCTTAAATGCCTGCAGAATAATTTGTTGGTATTTGTGGCACAAAGTTTACTGGCCACATCCAGGGCTGCATATGTATGATGTGTTGTATTATTACACCAGGACTTTGTGACAAGTATCTCCCTACATTTGAAAGAGAAGTTGTCAAACCCTTTGTCGCTAACGAGAAGCCACTCCCCAGACTGATGAAGATCAAATGCTTCCCAGAAACAAGTATCATTCCTCTCATTAGCTGCTGTGGTTACTGGAGCAGGGACACTTGCACAATTTGCAGTGTTAGAGGCAGTCTGCTGAGCTCTGGACTTGATCCTCGTGGAGGGAGGGGAGGCGACAGCATGGCAAAGCTGGAGTGTGGCAGGAGCTCTGCTCCTGCATTGGGGACAGGGTGCAGGGAGCCCTGGAGCCGTGGGCAGGCACTATTTGGAAGCCTGAGCCCTGCCAGCCCCTGCAACAGGGCTGCCGGTGGCCAGAGAAACCTGCCTGGCCAGGTTTTTCCTGAGGCTGCAGGACCCATGAGACATCAAACCTGGCCAGACCCTGCTGGGACAGCGCTTCAGCCAAAAAAGTAAACGGGTTGTTTATACAAATCTGGGCTAGGGCTGTTTATCTGCATTGGTGAGGCGAGTGGTTTGTGTTTGGGGAGGGCGGGACAGCGGCGGGATGGATAATTCGATTTGGGTTTTGGCAGGGGGCAGGGAAGAGGGTGGGCCTGGGAAAGGCTGTCGGGCCTGGCAGGGGACAGCGCAGGCCGCCTGGCCAGGTCACACCGTGGGTCTCCGCCCTGCTGGCACCTGGCCAGGTCACACCACAGGTCTCCGCCCTGCTGGCACCGCTCTCGGCACAGGAAGGGGGGTCTGGGCGGCTCCAGTCTCGCGGGTGCCACGGAGCAAGTCCTCGAAAGCGTCAAGGCTAACACGCAGGGCCCTTTCGCCAGGGAATACTTGAGCACCGTCTGACAGCAGCGCCGAGGGGGACCGGCATGACGGCACGTCCGGCGGGCCGTGTCCGTCCACCATGACTTCATCCCCCTCTGACTCATCCCCAGGGCGGGCAGGCGGCTCCTCCAGCCGCCCATCACCGCTGCCGACCGCCCGCCACTGCAGAGAGCATCGATGGCTGTGCCTGGCAGGATGGCCCCCCGCCTGCCCATCACGTGGGAGCCCCATGGCTTTTCCACCCAGGAATTCACTGGCACCACTGCAGAAAGCATACCTGACACGCTGTGGCCACTCCACTAGGACACGGGCAACACTACTCCGAAATCAAAGCAAATTCACTCAGGAATGAAAACCTTACGCTCTAAGCAGAACAGTTATGTTGAAGTACGGTCACTTTCCATCCAGCCCGGTTTCAGTCCAATGCTTGTGCTCCCATAGCCCAGCAAGACAGCTTCCCAAAGGACAAAGCACATGATGCTTCAATTTTGGGTGCTCCCGCTACAGAATTTGGGGGGTTCACAGAGAGACACTCTGAAAATATCCTGAAGACCAACGGCCACAGACCCCGAGGTGACACATTCGCACAAGAGCCTTTCATTACAAGCTCACGCAAATTTATGCTTATTACTGCACACTGACAATTGGATCAGACTGTTTTACCATGGCACAAATTCTTTTCTTTCCTTCCAATGAGAAATGACAACTAGGTAGCTATTTCTCTTCCCATCAATTCCCCCCTTGCAGGGTTAAATTGCCTTTTCCATACACGAAGACAGAGGATTATTTTAGAAATATCTTAATCTCAGGAGCCTTAATATTATGCATCGTGACCCACTGCACGTGGGTACCTTCCACTGATCAGTGCCGGGGAAGGCAGCGTGGCGGGAGCGTGAGCCCTGCCTTGGAGCGGGCGGCTGCTCCATTTTCTGACAAACTGGAAGTGGAATCATGTGAAGCCCCTGCTCTTGGCAGGAGATTTTTAACAATAAGTAGCAGCTTTAGGAGGAATATCCCTTGCCAGAGGACCATCAGCCAGGGAGCAGTGGGATTCTTATTTTTTAATGGACTTTTAATAAGCAGGCCACAAAGATAGTCCTGACACCACAGTAGCTTTATTTCTATGTGTAATTATCTCCCCTTCACTCTCAAGCTCCCCACAGCCTCCAAGAGCAAATAAGACCACCAACCTCTCCATGAGAAAATGAGGAAGAAACCAGCATAGGGCCACTTGAAATGCTCTTTGTATCAGACCTCATCCGCTCCTCTCATCTGATACAAAAGCCAACCTCTCCTCCCCTGCTCTAAATTAATTAAATCTCAGCTTTTGGCGTTTAACTGCTGGAACCCTTACCAGTAGGGAAATCCTTGCTCAGAGCACAGGCAGTGCTGGGAACACAGTGCCGTGCCTCCCAGTGCAGCAGGAAGATTGCCTAGGGCTCTGTCTCCTCCCTGTCCTTCATCCCATCACCATCTCTGGTGCCTAAGACTGGGCAAATAATGTCACAGCTGCTGGTGCTGGGTCAGCCCAAAGCTGCAGGCTCCTCAGTCACAGTCCCCGCTCCTCACCAGGCAACATCTCAAGACAAGGATGAGGGACCTACACAGGGTTACAAACAATCCAGGACCCCCTGGGAACAAGCAGGAGGATGGGCAGCCAATGTGCCAGCTGAGCCTTCAGGACGGGTTACTCCCAGACGAGCACAACTTCTGCAACACAGGCAGAATTTCAGCTGCTTCTGAAAAGACTCACTAAGCAAAATCCCACCAGGAGCATCCCTCCAGCCCAGCCCTCCAGGCTTGCCAGTATCTAACCTCTCCTGTGCTGGTTGGCTGCGTGCCAACCCAGCCTGGCCTGGGAAAGCAGTTCCCAAGGGAACAGTGCTCAAGGGAGATTGTGAAGGGGTGCAAGGAAGATGCTTCACTGCTCCCACCAGCTTCTGACAGGACTTTTAACAACACATTCCTCCCTTCATTACCACAAAATCCCACCCTTGCACAGCCTCCCCCTGCAGCACAGACCCAGCTGTGCTGCCTCCGCAGCCTATGCAGCAATGTGCCCTTCCCAAGCCTGCACACAGGCTCTTCTAGAGCTCCTCTCACGCAGCCTTGCAGGAAATGGATGCAAATACTGGAGGTAGCACAGCACAAAGTGTGCATCTCAAAACCCACCAAGAACTCTGGGGGAGAGCTGCTCCCAGCTGGATTATATACAGCAACTGCTGTTTTGCACCTCTCTCCTACTGCAAATTGTGCAGCCAGCCCATGGCTCTTAAAGTTTGTCTGAATATCCCACCTTCCACCCGAGCATCCAACAGTAATGGAAAATATGCACTGTGTCACTTCCCCTCCAAACTCAGGGGGACTCCTCTTTCAAAATCAATAATCTGGCTGAGATCTGCTCCAGGGGAGGTGCAGTCGCTTCCTTTGGTGCAATTCCAGCTTGCAAAAACAGTTCTGCCTTTTCCTACAGTCAATGAAACAAGTCTCTGCTTCCAAAGGCTGGCACTGAACGAGGTTCCAAAGGGCAACACAGATCTCCACTGCCCAGGCTAGACCAGACTCATAAGTGAGGGAAAGCGTCGTGGGAAATTCGCAGCTAGCGATGCTTTGGGTAATTTTAAAACCCAAAAAACAAATAGTCCCTGCCGGGTGCAGGATGGGCAAGCCTGTGCCCTCAGGGGTAGGTAGGCAGATGCAGAGAAAAGCCTCTCACTCTCCACACTTGCTCAATTTAACATTGAAACCAGAATGAGCTGTGCTAAATGTCTCCACCGCTAACTAGAAACAAATGTGGCCTCATGTTCTAGTTGCTGTGATCTAACAAAACAGACCATGGTAAACACTATAAAAATGTACTGGAGGGAACCACCCTGTGTTTGCTGGGAGAGGGACTGGATAATCTAATAGGGCTTTATCCATCTCTAATGTCTCTGAGAAAAAGAAGGGAAAATTGGGCCCCGTCCATGACATTCGTCATGTGCTAACTATTCTGATGTCTTAATGCTGCAGAAATCAAATTGGAGTGAGGCTACCTATCTGCTTCCCAATCAGGATCTAGGCCCAAGTGCTGCTTTTTATGGCCATGCAGTGTGAGGAGCTGCTGATGTCAGTGGTGGCACAGGCCGGGCCAGTTTTTCCATCCTTATTCCACATTATCTGGGGAGACAGTGCCTTTGTGGCCACCTCACTCTCCTCATTATGTGAATAATCACTCGCTTCATGGATGTGGTGATCCACCAGCAGGACCTGCCTCTGGCTGGAAGCATTTGCGGGGATAAGGCACCTGCCCAAAAGGTTAGCACTTATCTGGGTACCTGGGTATTGTGGGATCAGGAGCAACACTGCCGAGGTCATGTCTAGATTTCTATCTTGGCCATGGTAACGGCAAGGGTTGACTCAGTCCCCTACCCCCAGGCACCTTGTGGCACCCTGGTATCTGCTCTGCCCTTAACCAAAGGCTTAAGGGTCTCCTCTAGTTTCAGTGCCAAATCATCCAGCCCCACAGCCATCTCGGACACCTCCACAGGGATCTCGGACACCCTCCAGCACTCCAGATGGATTTAAAAGCCTCTGCTTGGGCATCACCAGAAGTCACTGCCACCCAAGTCGTTCTCCTCCCACACCTTTGCCTGTAGGAAGAGCCCTGGGCAGGCTCTGCAAAGCAGGAGCACCCCCTCACCCACCTCCCAGGAGCTCTGTCATTGGTACCACAGCTGCCATCTCCAGAGAGCAGAGAGCCCCGCTCAGTTCTTGCACAGAGCCCAGGCTGCACGGGCAACCCTGTGCTCCTGACACGCAGCCACGCTTTCTGCATTCACTCCATCCCCTTTTTTAAGCATCTTGGGTTTGTTTGCTTTTTTAAAGATACTGTGACCTTGGCATGGGGACGGACAAACATCAACTGCCAGAAAAAAGCATGTTCTGAAAAGCTACAAGAGCACAACCACAGCCCCATCACAGCTTGCAAGCAAGATCCCCATGCGGAGAGGGAGAGAAAAGCAACATTTGGGGGCTCACAGAAAGCACTACAGCTCCTTGCTCAGGCCAAGGGACGACACTTCCACGCGCTCCTCCAGTTCTTACCTGGCTCTTCCCGCGCCGCCGGTAATTCCTCCTTACGAGGTTCTTGTAATTCTCATTCTTCTTGGTCAGGTAATAATAGAGGACACAGTCAGCCACCGTCTGCAATGACATGGGCAAGTCAGGGAACAGAAGGCCCTGTCCTCTTGCGCTGTTGGGGCACAGACTTCCAGGAGCAGCATTCAGAACTGGCCATCACCAGGTCTCCTGCTGATCCTGAAGTCCTGCAGCCCAACAGCTTCCTTTCACCTCCCTCCCAAAGGCCTCCTGAGCTGGAAGAGTGGGGTCATGTACTCTGTCCTAGCAAAAAGGCTGAGTTCTTCCAAGGGACAGACCAGGGTGGTCCCTGCAGGTGTGAGGAGACAGAGAGGGGGTGCTGAGCAGAGAGCACCCCGTGTTGGAAACAAAGCAGGGGAAGGGCTGACCCCAGATGACTGTGGCAACCAGAGGCAGAAGAAGGAGCTGCCTGTCACCCTCTGTTGAGGTTACACGAGGCACAACCTGCCACACGACTGTCAGCTGGTGTTACTTCCACCCATTAAGCTCGCTGGCTCGAGCGCCCACGACTTTCTCGTGGACAGATTGAGATCCCAGCATTCAGGAGCTGCCATCCCAGCTCCAACTCCACTGGTTTGCTCCACAAGCACCATCACAGATTGGACATGTTAGGAAAACAAGGAGCCATAGCCAGGACATATCCTGCTCCTTAACAGCACAGAGCGTGCCAGCATGCTGGGAAAAAGCCTTTGCTGAACTGGGGGACACCTGAATACTGGTCTTGGGCTACACCTTCACGTACAGGATCAGCAGCTACAAGAACAGACATAATCCCACAGACCCACCACGCCACAAGTGCTCAGGAGCGGGGGCAGCTGCGTGCGCCCGGGGGTGCCCGCGGGCTGTGCTCGCCCCATCCCTCTGCAAGGAGTGGAACCATTTGCAAAAACAGATTGCAACTTTTAAAGTGTTAATTGGATCTCTTTCTAAACTAGCTCTGATTATACACACACACGCGAACACAAAAACTTACAGTCATCTGTTCCAAGGGCTAAGATCACTATTTTTTTATAATGCAATTTAAAAATCTATTAATTCATTACATTGAGCCATACTTTGCATCTCTCTCCAACAGGATAATGGATGTGTTCTGTATCATAATTACAGCCTGATTTACAAACGAGTACAAATAAAATTAGAAGATATTTTTACAGCTTGGAACACAGACTGGATTGTGAACATCATCCAAGTCCCACCGCTTTCGGCTTTACCAAATGGGAAAGGCTGAAGAGCCCAGAATCTTACAGCAACAGCAGCAGCATGAGGTGGCTGCTGGCCTTTGCTTCCTTGTTACTTTGGACAGGAAGGTCAAGGTCTTATAAATTATTTCCCCAGCCTGAGTCATGCAGAAGCAGAGAACAATTTAAGGTAGAAAGGACCCCTGAAGGCCACTGTCTAAAGGGCAGAGGGGTTCCCCCACAGTGAGTGGACACTTCACGGGTGACACCCTGTATGAGAAGGGCAGAGGATGCAACCAACTACAGGAACCAGAGAAGCAGCAAATGTTTCCTGCTGAGGAGAGAATCTGGGTGATGGATATCACTCCCTTTCCAGGCTGGGTCTGTCCAGGATTTGCCCATATGGCCTGTCCCTCAGAAGGTACCTGGCCTTGCTTAGAACAGGACCAGAGATTCGCTCTTTATCAGAGCTCTTTCTCAAACCTTTCTTCATCAGCCCAATTAACAGTAAAAAGAAAAAGAAAATTCCAAGCAGCACAACACAGAGGTCTGGGAAAGGTCCTACGAGTAAACTCTTCCTAAACACCAAGGGGAGGTGCATGTGTTTATAGGACACCCACTCAAACTGTTGGATGAAATGGGACTCAGCCCACCCTCAAGATCTCCCTGAGCTAAGAAACCCCTTCACTTAGTGCTGGGCAGCCGAGCGCCCACCCCCTGTGTGACAGCCTGGCTGGTGCAAAATGCCTCCGGGAGATGCTGGAAAGCAGCTCCTCAGGCAGATCACGGGGTGGGCTGAGACACCCACGCGCCAGGCTGGCTGCGTTCACACCTCTCGGCTCCGAGCTCCCTGTCTCTCCGCAGCTGACTCAGTCCCTCGTCCCTGCAGGAAGCCGGGAGGCGTCTGGACCGTGCCCGGGGCTCGGAGCCACCACCACCCACAGGTGCCCAGCAACTGCTGGCAGCTCCTGCACCATGAGACAAGTGATGGGGGAGAGGTAGCATGATTCAGGTTAAAGCCAGGCAGGGAGGCTTAGCTTACCTTCCTGTCCAGAAAGGATGCGATCAGGCCGAAGTTCTTCGGATGCTGCATGAACCTGCGGAGCGAGAGGGAGAGGATTAGTCTGGGTGCTGGCTCCAACCCTCTCACAGCTGGGTTGCTGTGCCCTGCACGCCCGGAGCAGCGAGGCCAGCTCCCTGAGGGACTTCAGGGTTTGAGAAAATACTTGTCTGCTGCTCAGCTTCCCAGAAAGACAGGAACTTTAAATTTAGCCCAGTGGAGCTGGGCTGGTTGTGCGAATGTTCATCGTGGGAGGGGGGGGCCAGCAGTGCCTGGACAGCTGATCATCACCCTGCTCGATCCCACAGACACCCGAGCCCATACCAACAGCAGGACGGGCACAGAGGGCAGCAGTACACTTGGCCAAGGCCTCAGGATTTGGCAAGGAAAGGGAGAGGAATTGCCATCACACTCCACAATCACGTCCGTGTGTGGCCCTGCCACCGAGCAGGACCCCGAGCCCCACTGGGCTGTTGGGAGCAGCTGCAAAGGGCAGGAAGGGAAACCCAAACCCTGGGAGGAAGCACAGAGCTGCCACATTGCTGAGTTGCTCAAGAGATCCCCGGTGGCACAGTGGCTCCAAGGAACACTGCCTCGTGCCCAGCAAGTGGAGGAGCTGTCAGCAGGCTCATCTGTGGCTCCGGCAGCCTAGGATTCAACTTGGCCCGCTCAGGGGAAGCTGACCCTGGGCAGAGAGATGGCTCTTCCAACAAATCAGGTCAGCAAGCCCTTGGCACGAGGTGGTTCCGCTGGCAGCAGAGTTACCTGGTGCATCGCCAAAGCAAGGTGAGCCTGGTGAGCAGTGATTTTGTGCCAGGGCTGGAGCACAGCACTGGCCCCAGAGGAGAGGCCACCAGCACAGGGTTTGCCCCTGGGAGCTGAGTGGCCACGTTCAGCTTGTGTGCCTCTGCCAGCTCCCAGGAGCTGACGGCTCTGTGCCCTGGGGAAGTGGATCAGAGGCAAAAGGTGGGAGAGCTGTGGTGTGGGCGTAACATGGGTGGTATGTGGTGAGCACCTTGGTGTCTCCAGCCCTGCCAGTGATTCCCTTGGGGCAGCTGGCTGAGCTCTCTCCTACCTTTGCTGCTCTGTCCCAGTGCCAAACTCAGAGTCAGGGCACTAAACTGAACTCACTGAGGGCCTGACCAACTCCAGCCATGGCAGCAGGATGTGGGTGCTGTCACCCACATGCTGATGCCCTTCTTACGCAGGACTCTCTATGTTTTGGGTAGCACTGCAGTGAGAACATTGTCACCATAAGTGGTCACCAGAGCAAAAAAGAAACTAGAAATGCTAGAGAGGAAAAAAAAAAAAGGAAAAAACCAAAGCAGCCAGGCTGCTCAGACAACGTGCCTGGGATCAGGGCATGGAGCCCTGTCAGGGGCAATGCAGGTGACAATCCACTCTTCTTCCCGGGGCAGGCCCTGTCCTCATGATGAGAGATGGATGCTGCATTGTCACAGTGCCCAGCACGACAGGGCTCTGATGCCTGAGCAGAACCCTGCTCCTTCACCAGCAAGCCACAGCTTCCCTGGGAGTAGGCCAGAAATGGACTCTCAACAGAGACCTGATATTCTGCCCAGAAGCAAATCAAATCAGACTCTTCCTTGTGGTTATGCTCTGACAGCTAAAACAGTTCAGACCTGGCGTTTGTTGGCCTTGCAGTGCCTGGCTGTTTACTCCAAGAGCCGCTGCCAACAGGGCTAAACAAAAGGTTGCACCAGGTTTTCCTGGTCTCAGGAGGAGGCCAGCTCCAGGTCACAATCATGGATGACACAACTCAGGTTCACCTTAAAAACCCAGGTTAGAAGCTGCAGCACAGCAGGCAGCTCGGCTACCTGCACGCCAGGGTTGGGGAGAGCCAGGGCAGGACTCCCTGCACCCTCCTTACAGCTCCTGAGTACCAATTTCTCAAAATGAGCTTTGTGAGAGCCCTGAAACCCTGCTGTATTTATGCCTGAAGCTCTATATCACCCACAGTGATGACACAGAAACCACCGTGCACAGCAGGATGCACACACTGGGTGTGGATTCTTCCAGGCCCATTAGCCAGGCACAGCCCTGCCATTAAAGACCAAGTAATTAGCCTTTGCGTCATTTGTGGCAAGCCTTGCTGTTTGGAGTGGCACATTTTAAGGCTAATTAGCAACGAGGATTCTCCTCTACCAAAGGCTTGGAGCTGGGTTTGCTTGTTTTGTTCTTTTTCGGTCCATCTTGGCAATTAATTATTTCAGCTGCAAGCAGGAGTTGTCACAAGCAGGGACAGGAGGAGGGATCCTGGACACAGAGAAGCTTCCAGCTTGGCTGGCTGTGTGCCTGCTGGTAATCCATGGAGCCATCCCACGACAGTCTGGAGGCCAGACTCAGTAGTGCTGCTGCAAGGAACAAGGTGGCCCTGGCACACCCACATACCTCCATGTCCCTCATGTCCACAGCAGGGAGCCCCAGCAGAGCTCATCCCACTGGAAGCTGAAATCCAGCTCTGTTTTTAGAGACAAACATGGCACACTGGGGGCACAAAGGATGCTCCAGTCCTCCATGCAAACACAGCTGGCACAGGGCTGTGGGATACAGGGGAGTCTGGATGTGAGGCTGAGCTGGGGACCCCCATCTTGGCTGACAGCACAGAGGTTCCCAGGGAAGGGAACAGTTATCGTCCAACTGATCTCAGCTGGTAGAGCAAAGCTGTTCCCAAGCACTGCTTGCAAACAGTAGAAAGCACCACAGCCAGAGTCTGCACGTGTCTGATGTGGGAATGCATCCATGGAAACAGCAGCCGGTGGTAAATCCTGCAGACAGCAGGACGGAGCGCTGAGGGACGGGCACCAGCTGGAAGCTGCAGCCTGAAGGGGTCCACACAGGGGGGTTGGACGTTGACAGCCACCAGAATTCCCCTGGACACACAGTGCCCAAAGGACAGCATGTAAATACAGAAAGGTAATGTGTATGGAGTGTTTGGTTTCACTGGTGTTATCCTTGAACTGGCTGATACAACAGGGAACGCAAAAGCAGAAAAACTTCCCATTCTCACCCTGTCGCAAGCAGCAGCTTCCCACAGCTCAGCACATGGGCGAGAACAGCCCAACCATACAGCAAGGCCTGAGATTTCTGTGCAGGTCCATCACCCTGTGCTGTTCAAGGTAACACAGGGACTGTAGCTGTGTCCCTGGGGGGCAAGATAAGCCCCTGGGAAATTCATGCCTTAGTTTGCTGGGGCCCCAGCCGAAGCCCTGCATGGATCCTGTCTGCGTTCCCTAAAGGCCGCACTGAGAGAGATGTGTGGGCTGCACTCACTTTTCCCGGAAGGTCTCCTTCTCCTGTTCACTCCACATGTTCATCACCTGCCGGTCCTTGTAGACCTTCATGGGGTCATCCATGAGGCCGTTCATGTTGATGAATTTAATGCGCTGCTGGTCAGCATCGTAGAGCATGGGCGGGATGACAGCGAGCTGGCGCATCTGCTTCTCCAGGTTCTTTGGGGAAAGCAGAGAGAACAGTTGGTCAGCACCACGGGCCCGCGGGGACTGCACGGGACAGATGTTCGAGAGGAAAAGGACAGGAGCAGGAACAGGAGAATTCAAAAGCAAGCACTAGACAGCTTTATTGCTGGAGTAATTGTAAATTAAAGACTGAAAGAGGCTATCGCTGTCAGTCGGGAAACAATTATTCTTTCATTTTGGAATAAAAGGCTTTAAAATTCCGTGTGGAAATGTCTGATTTAAGCAAAACAGCTCCTGACCATGATGAGAGACAAGTCAAGCAGTGGCACAGGGAATGCAGACCCTTTCCCAGCCATTCAAACCCATGGCCACATGGAGGCTCAGCCCCCCACCCAAACTGCAAAGGAAGTGGGCCAGCTCTGCAAAGCTTCCTGAAAGGGTGGGCAGAGGGAGACATCATGTTTCCCTTCCACAGGAAACCTAAATTGTTCCAGGAGGTTTCAATTGTCACTGTAACGGGGCTGTCATTCCTTTTTTTTCCTCTTACTGCAACACCCTGGGACATAATCTGATCCATCCTATGGAACACAAAGTTCATCCAGAGCCCCAGCTGCACACCAGGACAGGACAGACTGGGCACACTGGTTTCCTTAAGTACTTGCAATTAGACAGGCCATTGTGATGTCTCATTTGTGCCATCCTCTGCCTGAATGCAGGGACTGTCCCTTCAGCTGAGCTGCTGGTGGTCCCCTGGCACAGGTTCACCCTGCAAGGATGAAGGGATGCTCTGGCCATCCTCTTTCATTTGCACTGTCACCCTGAGTCCTCCCTGTCACCTGGAATGGCATTGCTTAGACAAACCTCAACCCTTGACCCACGAAGGCCAGGCCTCGAGAGTGCTGTTTGTTTTAATTTACAGGCAGATGCTGGTTCCTGGGAGAACAGTAATGTCCAATCCTTCCAACAAGCTGCCGACCCCTGCCTGCCCAGGACCGCTCTGCCTCCCCGCTGCGCATGATCAGACCCCACCTCCTCCTCCTAAAGCACAGCTCACTACGCAGACACAGACATTTCAACACATTTGATCACCTTCCTCACCCCTCACTAAAACACCTCCTGTTTAGCAACCGGCTGCTCCAGATGCCTGGGGGTGTCACCTCACGGTGGGAGGTCAGAGACAGCTCTCGGCCAGAGCATTGATCCAGACAACCACAGGCTGCCCACGGCAACAGGAGAAGCCCCTGTGCAGAGCAGAGAGGCAGCTGGCAGGAGCACTGCCTACAGCTGAGGGCACAGCATCTCTCCCCTTGCCTGGCAGGGTCTCGGGGTGCTGAGCACTGGCGATACACCCCACCAGGCAGCATCCAGACCCCTCTCTTCTCCAGCAACATGCTGGGGCAGAGAGCTGGCGCTGCTGCCAGCAATGCTCCCTGGCTCTCACCTCCCTGCTCCTTCCAACCCTGTGAAAGAGCTGGAAGCTCTTAAGGTCTCCTCTGAGACAAGTGAAGCTGTGATTTGGGGCTCAGCGTGTGGCTATGGGGGTGGAGTTCAGCAGCACACTGCCGTAGGTTGGAGGTGATCAGCTAACGTTCCCCTTGGCCACGACCTCTGCAGAGCTGTGAAATTTCCCTCTGCTTCCAAGATCCAAGTCCCCCAGGTTGTCTTAACTAGCTAAGAGCAAACTGCCCGGGATCCCGGACAGGGATCGAGCCGTGGTGCGCAGGCAGCAAACATCCCAGCTATGGCTGCTCTCCCCTCCCAAACATGATCCATTCACTGCAGTTTGCCTCTGTGCCAAGAGAGTGGAACCCTTGTGAAACCAGATCCAAACGAAGCCGAGGTCACGGGGATGTTTCAAGATGAATGGAGCACTCCCAGAAGATGTGGGCCAACTGGCTCACGTACAAACCATTCATTCCATAGGATTCCCCTGTGTCAAGCCACACAGCCCATTCAAAACAAAATGAAACAGAAAAACCCCTCCACCCGGCAGTCTGGGCGCCGGCTCCCTTCCCTTCCCACCTCTGCTTCCAGTATAAACCACAGCCAGGAGGTGTTTGTGGGGTGCTACCCAGGACAAGCAGCACACTGGGATTTCCCTAAGAGACAGCCAAATGCCAATAAACCCGACCCACTGGCCACCAGCTCCACGTTTTGCTCCTGCAGAACACTGCACAGCTCCATTACATCTCTCACGTTGATTGGAAAGACGCTGCTAGATATTAAATGAACACCTAACTTTGGACCCTGTCCAGAAAGTGTGTTAGGCATCATGGTAACCTCCCCAACCTCAGTGTGGCCTAGATTTTGCACTGAATTTCACCATGGGACCTGGCAGCACTCTCTAGGTTTCCTTGGAGAAGACATAGGGGTGAAGAGGACAAGAAAAGATAAGCCGGTCTCACCTCTTGTTCTGAGAGCCCGTCGATGATTTCTGACACCTCGTGCTCGCTGCGTGCGGCTGACATGGAGAGCCCGCCGCTGCCCCTCTGTCCTACCCTGCTGGGAAAGGGCAGCGACACACTCAGGAACTGATGCTCCATTTCATAAGCAGCAAACCACATTCAAGACAACTTTGACCTCCATAATAGCCATATCCCAACACTCCACCCAGGCCACCCCATCCCACGCTGCGGGAACGGCGCCCGCATTTAGGGCTCACAGTAGAGAGACTCAAACCACCTTCCTTACCTGTGCCAGCTTCCTGGATTGCTAGAACACAAGCACATTTTACACCCAACCACACTCTCCCCTGTATTTTCTCTTGTTCATCCCACCACGGCAATGGCACAAAGGTGTCAGTGTTAGTACCGAGCCATTGGCACTGTGCCACCACATCTGGTTTGAAAACGCTACGGGAAATTTTAAATCAAACCCACCCATCTTCCCCCAACTTCCAGTATCAGCCACACATCCCAAGGAATCACAACTTTTCTTATTAAGCAGGTAAAAAATTAAATAATTTCTCAGTACCATTTCTCCCTCTCCATTTAAGATAAAATAAAGCCATCAATTAGGAAGTTTGGACCCATCCGGTTGTTAGTGGGGCACAAGGATGGGATGCTGGCAGTCGGTTTGGATTCTGCACACATCAGGTGTCCCTGGGCAAGATCCCAGGGCTGAAATGGGAAGGACAGGGAGTTTTCAGCAAAAAGGGTGGAGATCATGAAATTTTGTCTCCTCCTGGCAAGAAACAACATGACCTCAATTGCACTTCCAATGAGGAGAGGAAAATGGACAGGGGCTGGGAGAGACAGGGGACATCCCTTTTAGTGACGTTCTGCTCCCTTCATATCATTTGCAGTCATTTCAATAGCCTCTGCAGATGTTTCTTCTCCCTGCCCATGCTCCCATCAAAGCATGTGCATGTATTAAGTCATCAACATGACCAAATGCATCTGCAACTCTCACACAACTGAATTTGGGCCCAACAGCAAGGCAGGAATTAGTGCTGTCCTGGCCAGGTGGCCAGCACAAGGGAGTTGCCCCTGGCTTGGACATGGTCATCTGGGAGATCAGCAGCAGAGGTGAGACAGGCAGTCACATTCCTGACATTTTTCCTTCTTTTGGCTCTGTGCTGAGCCACCCTGGGGAAGAAGCAGCAAGGCTGTCTGTCTGTTGGCTTCTGCTTTCGACCAGAGAGGGAGAAAAGGGACCGATAATCATCCCCAGCCCACTCCTCCCGCAAGCAAATCCCACACCCATTCCCAAAGAAAAAAGAAAGGCTGTCTGATACCAGCTCAGCCCCTTCCTACCGCTTCTCCTCTAACCTCTGCATGCGCTCTTGCAGTTCCCGCTGCTTCCGGATCTCCGGGAATTGCTTCTCATAGTATTCCCGCACTTTGCTCTCTTTGGCACGGCGCCGGGGGTTATTTTCGATGCGCTCCACTTTTTTTTCCCAGGCCTCCATCAGCTGGTCATAGCGCTGGCAAAACTTCTGTTCCTGAAAGGGCAGAGGGAGAGAGGGATCTCAGAGAAGTGCCTGGGAAGGGCAGCTCCTCCAGGCCTGGCCCTTGATGGCTGCTCAGGCTGAGAATGAGTCATGTTGCTTAAAGAAATACAGTTTATTAGGGCATGGACGTGCTCCAGGGTATGGGACCAACCCAAGGGTGAATTCTCAAAACAGGCCATCAGTTACCCTCAGGCTCTTCCCTTCCAGACCCAGCATCTTTAGTGGAACCAGGGTCTCATCCAGTGTGACTTTGCCCACGCCCCACACCTTGTGCCTGAGCCTCCTCCGGAGCATTAGGTGCTTGATTCAGCAACCAAAGCCCCTGTGCTGGGGAGTGATCCCTGACCCAGGAGAGAGCAGTGCCTGCCTGAGTCCATTGAGCCAAAAGGGACTGAAACCTGGCCTTGGGAGGAGGCTCAGGGGGCAGGAGAGCAGGTCTCCACCATGTGAATACAGTGTGAAGGGCAGTAATTTTGGAGCTGCCAGCAAACCATGCTGGGCAGAGTCTCGTCATGGTGCCCACAGCTGGGCACTTCTTCACACACACACCACGGAGCTCGTGGCTCTGTGTTGGCAATGCCAATGGGACTTAGGCCATGGGGCAGCTCCATGCACGGGCCTGGCTCCCCAAAATCAAGAGGCAGGCACCCAGCCCCTGTCCAAGGCCACACATTGTGCTAGCCTGGCCACAGAGTGATGTCCCGCAGCTCCTACACTACCCTAGAAACCAAAAGTATTTTTCCAGCTGATGCTCCTCCTTTTTGGTCCAGGAACAGGACGAGCACATCCCCACTGACATCAACCCCAGGCTCCAACAAAACCTGGCACTGCAAGGGGTTTCCACACCATATCCCCCTCGGTGACATCCTCATGGCTCATCCACCCAGTCACCCACCAGGTCCAGCACTGCACTTCTGCCAGGTATTTATGGGACCAGCCTGGTAACTTTGAAATAAGATTTGCAACACAAATAAGCCTCCTCCCACCCTCCACCCCCGAATCACTCCTCCCTCTTCCGGACACACTCTTGCTGAAGGAGAACACCCACGGACCTGGACAGGTGAGGTCTGTACAGGGGAGACACCCGTCTGGTCCCTGACAGCTGCTGCGCTGGAAGCAGTGATGCTGCCCAGCCTCATGTGAGAGCAGCTGGGTGACCAGAGGGGATTTAAGGTTTCATTTTGAATCAGACAAATGCCTTCCAAGCCCCAATTCAGGAAGTGAAAGCAGATGTCGCTCCAACGGCAAACCCCGGGTCGCTCCTAACCTTGACACCGCTTTCCAGAATGGGCAGCTCGGCACTGCACTGGCACCGCAGCGGGGACGTGGGGAGCCTGGATTTCAGAGAAATAAACTCATCTCTCGCCACCACTGCCCCACAACCGGAAGGAAGTCTGAGGCTGCAAGATTTCCCTGCTGCACTCTGTTCTTGCCCCGCTTGCTCCAAGAAAAATTGGGGGAGGTAAAAAACACCCCCAAACCGATGGAAACACCTGATTCCAGGTCAGGAGGCAGCTGGGTTACCCCCAAGCTGGGTCAGCCGTGCTGTGGGCACTGAGCATCAGCAGCTCCACAGCCCATTGCTGGTGTCAAGCACCCGCAGCCAGCGTCACGCTGATCATGGCACGTGGGTTTGGTCCAGCCATCCTGGACCTGGCACTAATTCAAGCACAGCAACACGTCTTTGATCTCTGTGGCCTTTTGGAGGTACCTCAACAATAATGTGAGGCAGACAAAGCACCTCCAGCCCCGGAGCTGAGCCAGATTAACACTTCCCCTGAAAATAAATCAATTCCCTTTGCAGGCCTGGAGACAGAGACTGTCCTATCCCGCCGCATGGATGCACAGGAGATGCTTGGGTTTCATCAGGAGCTAAAGGAAGCAGCCAAAAGATGAAAGCGAGGAATGAGAACAAAAATTAAAATGCCCTAAAAGCCAACACGGGGAATCTCGTGCTGCGGGTGAGGAGCTACAGGTAACACCAACAGCCCGCGGCAGCTCGGAGGAATCACAGCTGCTGCGCTGTCACCCCTCCCAAAGCGATGCCATCAGCCCCCTGAAAATGAGAGCTCCCACCCTGCCAGCAAATCTGCTACATCCTCCTGCTTTCAGAGCATCGCATTTGGGAAGAGGCTAAAAATACCCTGCAAAGTTTATGAAGCCTCAGCACCGGGAGGCAGCCGGTGCCTGGTGCTGTGTGCCAGCCTGCGGCACGGCCGGGGGAGAGCCCAGCACGAGGGCTTGGTCTGCTGAGAAGCCTTGAGGCTTTGAAGGGTTTGTCGTCCCCAGTGGGAATGAGCCAGTGCTGGGTCCTGCAGAGCCACCTGGCATGGCCCTGGCTGCTTCACAGCCCGTGAGGTGGCTCTTCTTCCTCCTTTTCCTCCACTCCTTGGAAGAGCTCAACAAAAGCTTTATCCAGAGTTCCTGTTTTAAGGAACTGGCATTTGCAGATGGAAAAAGCAGCATCCACGTCACACTGCTGTATCCCTCAGCAGCTCACACCCTGGCAGCAGGGCAGCAGTACCAGAGCTCTCCCCTCACAGCTCAGCCCTCCTGAGCATGGCTTTGTAATGGACCATCTGAGCATTTCCTTGACGCCCCTTCCCATCACAGAGCTGAGAGATCCTTCCTGCCACGCAAACTTCAAACCCCTCTGCACAGGGCTGGGATGCTGCATCCCCATCCAGCGCTTTTTGCTCCAGCTGGGACACGCACTCCCTGCCATCTCTTGCATCCTTCAAAAGAGAAGATTTCAGGCACCTTACAGCACTGTGAACTCCCCAGATCTTCACAGCTCCATCACCAGGAGAAGCTCCCGGTCGGAACAGAAGCATTTATTCCTTCTCCAAGCATCCTCTGGGCAGCCCTAAGCAAGCAAGTCCATTCCTCAGCAACCATCTGTGCTGGCTTTTAGCATCGGCGCTTCCTCTGCTCCCCTTCCCGGCTGGACTCGCCAGCCCATCAGCCTCTCAATCACACCAGTAAGTGATAGCGAGCCAAATCGGACCTGACATGCGTATCTAAAAATGGATGAATAGTAACGCCGCCGTAGCAGCTGAAGGCAGTTTGTGGGCTGTGCCAAGCCCGAGCCCTCCCGCAGCCCACGCTCCCGCAGCTCCAGGGAACAGAGCAGCTCTTTGGAGGGGAGGAGAAGAGTGAAGGTGACAGGAGGAACCAGTCCAATTCCTATGCGAGCCCCATGGTTTTGTTCCCTTGGCTGATGGAGATAAACCTCTCACACCCAGAACAACTCCCTTCACCGTTCCCTCTCTGCAAGATCACCCTGATGGCAATTAAATGTCTTCTGCTGTGTTGACCTCAGTGGAGGCAGGAGGAAGCCCTGCAGATCCCCTGGGATGGGGCTGTGAGGGCTGGACCCTGCAGGGACCGAGCTCTGACCCTGCTCCAGCCGGCCCCAGGCAGTGACAATACCCCAGAAAGTAAAAGAGCCAGAAAGAAATGCTGGCACGTAGATGGGCTTTGCTAAAAATAGGGTCTGCTACAAAATAGGCAGAAAAATAGCTAAGCATACCCATTTTGCAAACAGAATCAGCAAATGTATTCACTTTGCAAATTCAGCAACCGTATGTTGCCTATTTTGTAGAATAGGCAAAATGCTTCCCTAAACTGAAAAATCCCCTTTCAAGGACACTGAATAAACCGGCTGGCAGAAATTCACCTATTTTGCATGACAGGCGACTTTACTGCAAGTCGTATTTTAGGAACTGTGCTCTTGCAGCCTAATTAAGCCTTTTCCCCCAGCTCCTTGATATCCACCCAGAGCAACTCACTCTAGGTTTAGCACAGTAACTGGCTGTTTCCACCAGAAAGCAGCTCCGGGGCACTTCCCTCTTGATTCCAATAAAACCACACGATGCTTTGCAATCCCTGTTTTGAAGAAGGTAATATCAATCCCCTTCCCACCACGGAGAAGTCCTCAGCTGTGCCAGGAAAGGTGCCCTGAGTAGTACCCAACTGCCACACCACATCCTCCTGAAGGTTTAAGCCCTGTAACCCCTTGCTAGAGACCTGGAAGAAGTTTTATAATGGAAAAGTCTAAATGAACATGTATTTGGACACAAATGGGAGGCACAATCATTCCTATGGAGTACAGTAACTGTGGCTTTTGGAAGACTGCTACAAAATGAGGAAAAAGAAAAGCATGGGAAAGAAAAGGAACATGCCTTTATTCACCATAAATAAGAAAATAATGCGATTACTGGCTCAGAAACGTCTGCCTTGAAAGCTACTTTTAAAGCCAGAGCCTTCAAACCACTTCCCAGGCTTGTTATTTTGAATTTTTCCAACAATTCTTCCCACTTGGAGCACTTCTGTCCAAAACCAGCCTCAAAGGCATTGAGAAAACCTGCACCACTGGCAATACAAAACACAGGCACCGGCACTTGAGCCTGTCCCAGAACAGAGACACCGAGTCAGGAGATGGTGTTTCCATCTCCCACGTGAAGCCCTGCATCACAAGCTGAATCACCCATCACCAAAAGCCACCCCAAAATCCACCTTCCTGGTGAGGGCTGTTGGCTATTGTGGCATTTCCCCTTCCGTGCTAGTTTTGCTTCCCAACTCCTGCCAGCAACGACCACTGTCAGCACCAAAAACGTATAAATTCTGTGAAACCCACTTGAACTTTCTCCTCTGTTTACTGGGGACTTGCAACAAATGCCTCTGAAGCCTCATAATCGCCCCCACTTTGCCCCTTACCCAACCAAGACCCATTTCCTTAAAGGACACCGAAACTCTTTCGCAGGCAAAGCTGCCTAGAAACAAACTGGCGCAGAGCTTGGATTTTGTTTTAAACCACAAATTCCTAGAACAATGCTCTGTGGTCAGCTGGAAGGAGTCAGAGCAGCCTCCAGACCGTTTATCGGAAGCAGAGTCAGCTTGTTTCACACCTCTCTTAGGGTTCAATTACTCACAAAATAAGACATTTATGCTGTGAATAGGCTTTCTGAGATCAATGATGGGCTCCGCTGTGATTAAGCCAACCCCAGTGTTTGCTCGGCGGGGGGCACTTGCGGAGGGAGGTGCTGCCTGCAGCAGGATCAGGGACCTCTACTTCACATCCATGTTATTTTAAGCAGAAGAGATTCCACAGCAATGCAACAGGCAAAGTACCGAGTACCAGCACCTCTCTGCTGGAAATCATCCTTTTCTCTCTCACATAATAAATTACACGGCTTTATATGTATAAAATAAGGTCTAAGGGAATCACTCACCCACTGTTTGCGCGCATGATTTCTCCTCTTAAAGTACAAAATTAACTTTTTCCGCATTGCCTGGTTTCTGTAAAGAGAGAAAAAAAGATGAGATCTGATTAACCAGGAGGCTAAAATACACAGCCTGGCTTTCCCCCCCTCCTAAAGCAGTTTGCAACACAGTTTCCACCTTAACTTGGAATTGCATCAACTTCAGAGCAGCAAATGCTGTTATCTGGGAACTCACACCAGCTTAGAGAAGGACAAATAAACCCTCCGACATAGGGAACCTCGCCCACATCTGTTGACAGACCCAGGACTAAGGTTCAGAACTGAATTCATGAACTCCCAATTCTGTGAATCTTGCCTGTATGCTCAGCATCGCACACGGGCAGACACTCAGCTCTGCATCTACCAATGGGTCAGGCTGTTTCTTCATTATTTTTTCATGCTGATCTCCTAAACCCCAGTGGGTTCCCAAGAGTTGGGGGGCTCAGGCCAAGCTCTGCATGGCAGGAGGTGGTCCCCTCCCCGAGCACCCCAGTGTCTAGGGCCAGCAGCGATGGGGCTGTCGGCACACGCATGCTCCAAGGGGTTGTTCAGCCTGGGCTCCGAGGTGAAGCAGGGCTTGCAGCACTTATCTCCTGACCTCTTGCTTCCTTGGAGCCGTGCCCAACAAAGCTGCAAACAGCCAGCCACGAGAGCTCAGCCACTTGCAGAATTAGGACCTCAAGGGAGAAACCAGCCACCGCAAGCCCAGTGTCTGCCCAGACACCGCCCTGCTTTCTTCTTCTTTCTAAAGGCAGCATGAAATAACTGCTCAAATGGAAATGGCACCAGAGGTGAAGGGAGCTGGAAAGGCCCAGAGCTGAGCTCCTGCGGTTGTTTCTGTTACTAATATTCACAGCAATAAAATCTCTTGGTAAAAGGTACAGATCAGGGGCAAAGGAGTTTCCTTAAGTCTTCTATCCCGATTAAAGGCAGAGCTGCAGTGTGTAATTACTGATCAGGAGCTTAGCAGCCTCATGTAGGCATGTTCTGTGGGATTTAGCCGAATAAAGAGGCACCCTTGCTGCTTCCTCATTCCCCTCCTGCCTGGCTAGTGCAAAGGGAAAAAACACCCTCCTCTCCCTATAAATCCCTCAGCCTAATCAGCAGCCAACAGGACTGTTTGGGAAGGGGCAGAGGGTTCAGCTCACTCAGGGAGAGGAAGTGGGGGCAGTCCTGGCTAAATTTAGGGATGGAGAACATCGCAGAAAGCATCAACATTTTTCCTTTTTTTTAACTCTCTTCTGGCTACACCACTGAACCGTGCAGTGGTACACCAGGGAATGGCAACGATCCCACAGCAAGCGCTGTCCTGGGAACCACAGGTCCTTCCAGCCCACTGCTGAGAATGCACCTCTGCCCTGACAGTATGCCAGGGGATCCCATCCCACCAGTGTATGAGCAGCCTTGGGTGAGGGGGCCTTCAGCCAGGACCACCTCAGAAATCAAGCACAGCTCCTGGAGGAAAGGCAGCAGGATTTAGGACAGGGATAACCCCTTCTCCAGCACAGCACAGTCACATTCAGCTTTGTGGCCTCTTTTTAGTTTATCAAGGAGAAACCTCATCAGGCTTGATTCTTCAGGTAAGGAAGGAACACAGAGTCCTTGACCACTGCCTTAGGTGCACCACATCTTCATTCCCTTTGCCTCTGCCTTCAACCCTTTGATGCAAAAACAGACCTTGATTTCCAAGGCAGCACTAGCAAGCAGTGCTCATACCAATGGAAAACACCAGCTACCAGCAGGGAACAAGCTCCCATGTCCCCAGCTAGAGCCACACCACCCCAAATCCCTGTGCATTCCCGATTCCAGGCAGCACCCACATCAGCAGAAGGCACAGCCGAGTGATGGAGCTGGAGGCTCCTGCAGATCTGACCTGTGGATCCACAAACAGTTTTCTGAGTGAGGGCTTGAGTAGCAAGCTACATCCTTTGATACTGTTTCAGGAATCAAAGTGGCACTGATAACTGGGGGAGGAAAAAACAAATAAACTCACGCATGGGGCACTTTCTGCCTTTGCTCTTGTTTGACATGTTTTTACGAGAGACCTGCTGCTGTTCATAGTGGGCTTCACTATGAAGCCCAAAGGCCATCCTGTTAGACATATTTATAACTATTATTAGTTAGACACATTTATAACTATTGCTGCTGCCAAAGGCTTTTCCCTCTGGATCACACACCTATTCTGCCTGTGAGGGGCATCCATGGAGGAGCCTCAAAGGGGGTCACAGGTGACTGGCTGAGCTACACCTCACTGCTCATCTTGGTGCAAACAGCATCCACTGGCCTTTAGAGGTGAGGGAAACTGAGGCACAGAGCTGCAGTAACATCTGCCCACCTGTGCAGGGAGAGAGGCTTGAGAAACGAGGAGGAGGATAATGCCAGACACACAGGTAAGGTCCGTGCAGCACCATCCAGCACCCGTTTGTCAGCCCCAGCTCCTCACACACTCCTGTGTCCCTTCCTGTTGCACACAAAGAGCTTTTGTCACCAGCCCCAGCGCCGTGTGGTGCCACAGCAGGCGGCAAACCCTGCAGAGACCCCGTCGGACAGATTTCCTTCCACGGCTTCAGCTTTGAGTGAACAAGCTCCGACGGGTCACTGTGCCCAACAGACACATTCTGGTTATTTGTTTGTTTATTCCAATTCTAACAGAGGCTCTAACACAGAGAAATCACTGGGGTGACAAGCATGCATGGGGATGGTTCCCAACAAGGGGTCATGGATTGTCCCTTAGGGCCAGCCCAGCTACATCAACCTCTGCTCTCCCTACGTCAGCCTGGGTGACATCCAAGAACAATGTGGGGCTTTGACACGCTGCTGCTGGATCTGCTGCTCAAGTTCTCAAAAAAAAAAAGGAGCATAAATGAAGGAAATTAGCAGCTCTAACGCAGCTGATGGGTTGCCTTGAGTTGTGCATCATGGCTGACCTTGAAAGTGCTAATACAGTCAAAGGCTTAATGGCTCTGCAGCTGCAAAAATCAGGAATGCCTTGAAAGCCAGTGTATGTTTACCACCACCCAGGCTGAGGTAATCAAAGAGTGAAAGGATTAAAACAACAACAAACCCCCTCATGCCCTGAATGTTTTTGCCACTTTATCTTTTTTTTTGTTTTGTTTTGTTTTGTTTTTGCATAAGGTCAACCTTTCAAAGGTTAATACAATCTCGGTAAATATAAATAGGCTTCACAGTTTATCTTGCTACATGTACTGCTGTTACTTAGAAACCGTTTGCAGGGAGGTTAATTCGGGCCACATGTCTCCAAAGCACACGCTGTGCTCCCTGGGCAAATCACTGAGCCGAGCACAACCGCTGCAGCTCAGGCGGGGAAGGTGAGGGCTGTCTGCTGGGAGTCGGGCACGGATACAACCCCTGTGGAGCAGCACATGGCAAAGGTCGCTGGTGCGAGGTGCCAACCCTCCTCCATCCTCCTCCTCCTCCCCAGCCCGTGGTTTTCTGGGGCACAAGAAAAGCGTCACGGATGGAGACCTGAACTGCAGAGGTGAAGAAATCAGGCAGCTCCCAGGCAGGAGGAATGGAGGCTCCTTACATAAAGCAACAGTGACTCTTGTGGGCAGTTTTAAGTATTGCTGGGCTGGCACGTCACACCACGCAGGGTGGGGAGAACACGCGAGCTCCCTGCCCTGTCCTCAGTGGTGTCCCTAAGGACAAGGGCAGGCCGGGAAAGACACAGAGCCTGCCCAGCTTCTGGCGAGCTGGTATTTGGGGCCTGCCAGATGGCACATCCCCATCCTTGTGGTCAACGATTCATCTAACGGATGGTGCCCATCTGCATTCCTGACTTCCCTGTGGCTGTGGGCTCCCTGGTGTACCCATGGGGAAGGACCTTGCTTCTGGAGGGCCCCTCAGCCTCACACAGCATCCCCCAGCACCGGCTGCCATCTCCCACTCGCCTGCTTCAGTGCAGCCCCAGTCTAACGCTTCCCTCTGACACCCGCTCTCCTCAAGGGTTAGGACACAACATGCAGTTACCTTCTCTGTGACAAAAGCTATTCCAGACCTTTGGTCACCAGACAAGCTTTTCCTGCAACTTCTCTGCTCCTCCGCAGGGAGCAGGAGACAAGTCAGTGTGGGTCACACACCACAGCCTTCTCCAGAGAGACACTGACCATGTGAGCTCCTGCAGACACCAGGCACAGAGTTGCCTCCATCCAGCCCAGAAAACAGGATTCACACACTGTCTATAATTTTGGGTGTGATTCTGCAAGAGGTTTTTATCCTTGTATAACTCATCCTCACCTCCCAGCCTCACTGCCGTGACAGGTGAGCCCACACCGGAGCAGGATCCTTGGAGCCAGCCTCCAAACCGCTGAGAGAAACCCATCTCCCTCCCCGAGCAAAGCAAAGTGAGCCCTGTGGGAGCAGCCCCTTCCACCTTCATTGGCTTGGCCCAAGGTTGCTTTTGTTTAATGGCTTTCACAATGGGGCCAGTTAAGGAGAGAACCTGTAACTCTGACTTTTGAGTTACTTGGCTCAGATCCACACGAATGACTTGGACACGATCCTTCCGGAGGCTGCGATACTGAAAGGATGTGCGTGCACACATGCGTGTCGGTGCCGGTGTGTACCCACGTGTGGACACTGCCAAAAGCCCTGGGATAAGGCTCCCAAAGGATACAAAGAGCCGATGCACTGCGGCACACCTGGCTGAGCCTGCCGAGACCTTCAGCCGGTGCAAGACGAGATGAAAGGAAGTTTGATATTTGAGCAAAACTTATCAGGGGTATTTAATTACACAGGAACGTCTTTCATCAAACAGCCAAGGCAAACAAAGCAGGGACCAAGCTGCAAAGAGGGATGGGAAGGAGGCAGCGAGCAGCTGGCAACGCCACTGCACAGCGAGACGGATCGTGCAGGCAAGGGTAGGAAACGGAGGGAGCTCCTGGCAACTCCAGCCAAACAAAGCACAGGGAGATGGGAGATCTGCAAATGAGGGGACCCGAGCAGCACAGCAAGAACACTCTGAGGTGAAACCAGCCAAGAGGCAACGGAGACCAAAACAGTTCTGTCCTCCCCCCTGGTGAGGCCGCTCCTGTTCATCGCTGGTGCCAGGATCCGCAGCCGCAGCTCAGGGCAGTCAGTGATTCCCTGCAGCCACAGCACGCCCTGCAGCGAGGGCAGGGAGCAGGTCACCCTGTTCACGGGTCACTGCACGCATTCCCTCGCTCGCTCTGAAGTGGCTGGAGCACAGAGCTCCAGCTGCTAACACACTGTAACCTACTAACCCCATGGCAGGGCACGCTCCTGGAAAGCCAGCTGTTTGGAGCAGTCCCTTCCACTATTCAGCAATGTTTTCTGGGGAAGAAAAGGGAATCAGATCTTTAGTTAATTTACCCCAGAGCCCTTGAGCACTGGGATGGGCTAAGCTCCCAGCACTATTGTGCCTCTGAGAGGAAAGTGGAAGAGGTTCATAACTCTGGATGTACAGTCAGGTAGGCTGTTTGTGCCCAGTAACAACGCTCAAGAGAAAGCAGCTATTCTGAAGCCATTCCCAGGCTCTCAAATCATGTCCTCTGCAGCTCCAAACTGCACTCAGCATTGGAGGTCCAAACCCAGCACTGTAACTCATGAAGCAGGTGATGCTGTCAATTCACTGGTTCACACACTGAGGCCAGCGAGATGCTCCAAGGAGGAGATGCCTTGGCAAACACAGGCACCTTGTTATCAGAGCTTGCACTGGCCAGACCCCCAGCACTGCCTGCCCTGTCCCTGTGCCATCTACTTGTGAAGGTGCTCAAGTGACCCCTTGGGCAGCAGCTACACCCACAACCCCAGTTCCTAACACCAGATGGGAAATTCCTGCCCATCCCCTTTAGCACCTATGAGCTCAGGACCAAAATGAGACAAATGCAAGTGCAGAAGCACTTCTGCCCATCAGTCAGGCACCCATCCTACACCTCTGTCTTCTCCTGAAGCCCAGGTTGACACTGAAAGTCCATATGTTGCAAGATAGTCCCCCCAAAACCAGTACTGGCTTTTCACTAGCAGGAGGAAGAAGCAGAAGGCTGCAGTGTGTGTCTCCATCATTTAGTAATTCATCACCAGGTAATGCTGCTGCCTTGGTGCATGCCAATAGAGAATAAAAGAGATGAGAAACCTTGAATGGGATGAGCGGGGAGCTGCTAGGTGAATTTCTAATGAGGAAAATGTCTACAAGCACTAATAAAAAGACCTGAAAGAGAATGCATTAGTAATGACAGGGTTTGAAAGAACATTTGTGTTACATGTCAGGCTTCAACTATGAATTTAGAGGCAATCCAGTGCTACTAAATCCCCTAAACAGCAAGTAATGAAAAGATGTTAAATTTCCCAATGTGACAAGTGATTTTGAAAGCCACAGTAGTGAGACTTTCAGAAGAAAGCTGTTCTGCTCTTTTGAGGGGGGGGGGGCTTTGGAAAATAAAAAGATATTCAGAAGCCTCGAAACCTCTCTTAAAATCCTGACTTCAGATTTTGATCCTGCTGAGGCAAAGTTCCCCCCCTCTCCCTGAGAAGCTCTCAGCTGCAGACAGCAATCCAAATGTGCAAATATTAACCGTACACTGAGCTCTGCTGCCACTGGATCCAGACACATGAGAAAACCCAAATCACACCAAGCTCTCAATCTGTTTTAACTTTACACTCAGACCCTGGTTCTCCAACACCTCTCCAAGCATCTCAAGGGGATGCAGCCTGGTTTCACCCTGACATTCCTGAATTTCCATGTAACAGCAAGGAGAAGCTCTCGAAGGGAAGGTTGAAAGCAAACCCTGTGAACAGCACCTTGCACACGCTTATCCCGGGCCCTTCACTTTTCCTTTTTGTGTGCTTTTTCAAGGCTCAGAAGCTCACGTTTTGCTTTCAAATACAAATCTCACAGAAGATGATTGCAAATGACTGCTTTGGGAAGGGGGGGAGGAGAGTCCTACCAGGCTGTTTTTCATGGCTGACCGAGCAGGAATCTCCCGCCGTAGAGACGAAGGCCCCCTTGGAGACTATCTCTCCAAACAGACAGCAGGTAATTGATCCTGCTCATGTGAACAACATCTTGTCATTTTTCAAACACTTGGAGGAAAGAAGGTTAATATCTTTAGAGTCAGGAGTCTGGGGAATACGTAAAGACACTACTGTGGCAGGGTGGGAAGGGCATCTCTCATCCTTGTACGTCCATCTGGCAAAGCACTGAAATAACAGACCTTGTCCAGATGCACTGGTGCTTCACTGGTGCACCACTAAGTGCCTTCTGCATTTGTAGTATTTCATCAAAATGTAAAAAAGGGGTCTTTGTAACCTCCTCAACTGATGCAGAATTACTCAAGTGGTCTCCAGTTGTGTTCAAGGCTGTGACTCATCTTGAAGGAACTTGTTGGTCTGTTGTAAAGCCAAAAAAATTTTCACCTTGAAAAACAGCCAGGGCCAAGCCAGCTACAGGGGAAAAAATCACCCCATCCCTAGAAAATGAGGGCACTAAGCACCGTCTTGCTGTCTTCTTTCCTGATGAGAGAGCGGCAGAGCCCTTCCCTCCGACAGAGCAGGTATTTCAAACAGAAAGGACACAGTGCCATCAAAGGTAGGTCAAGTCTTTGGAACAAACCACTCAAGGGTGCCTTGGATCCTGTGGCAGATGTAGCATACAAAATTAACCATGTTTGCTCGAAGCCTGCACTCACAGGTGAACCGAAGGGACCGCGCAGACGGGTAACAGAGCACAGCCAGGCAGCTAAATAGGACATAAAAGCTTTTGAAGCTGCAAACACTGGAATGAACTGGGGCATGAAATTAATTTTAACTGTACTGAATAGGAGACAGGCCATAAAACTCCATGAAAATAAGAGACCGGTAACATTTTAGTAAGAGTAGAAATTCTGCCGGTAACTCCCCAGTCAGCTCTATTAGCATACGTGACTCATCCCAACTGAAAAGCAAAGCAAACAAGAAGGGAGAATTAAATGAGTGTTGCAAGGCAGAGAGTATGGCTGTGGAGAAATCGAGGAATCCTGGCTTTGTGATATTCAAATGCCTTCCCACTGACATTTGCAAACATTCAACTGAGAAAAAAAAAAATCCACACCAGGAAACATTTAAAAAAAAAAAAAAACAAACCCAAACCCAATCTATAAAAGGTATTTGTGATAGTTAACAGCCTGGCCATCTTGTGCCCAGGTATGAGGCTCCAAAACCACCCTCACGTGGCAGCGCTTTCCATTTAGCACAACACAGCCAGGATGCAGTGAGGGTTTGTGGACAGAATCAAACCCCAGATGATTCTCCAGCAATCTGCAAAAAGGCTTTCTCATCGTGGCTAAATCTGCATAGGGTGAAGCTGTTTAGAAGAATCTGCATCCAATTACACCTTGGCAAAATATAACCTGTGCTGTCCTGGCAGCTGTCCTGCTGCTCTAAATGCATCCGGCTGGTGTCTCCCAGCGCCCTGAGGATTTACTCCATCTCCTATGGAAACAGCCACCTCCAGGCTATGGAGCAGAAGCTGCTCTTCCGAAGCAGAAAGGCATAAACATATTAAGAACAAGGAAAAGACAAAAAATAACTTCAAATGCATCCCATGGAGAAGTTATATGTATGTGAACATCCAAGCATGACTTGGTCAAAACAGGGAAGTTTAGTATCTTTTCCTCTTGGTCAAAGGACCCTGAATCATTTGCTTGGAAGAATCACTGAAATCTTGATTTCCTATCTGCCCCCCAAGCATCCAAATGTGCTTTTATGTGCAGCAGGGACACAGACATGGAAAAAAGCAAACACCAATTTCTCTGCACATCCATCAACAAGTAGCAAAGTGCAGAGCAGACCCCAGGACCTCTGAAGCAGACCCATGTCCAAAAGCAGCCAACATCTGGAACCCAGATCGCTCAGGGGCCTTTCTCTGACCTAGATCTGTAACTGTGCTCGGCTGGCATCAACAACCAGCTGAAGGCAGCTAATTGCCAGGCTTCTGGAAGGAGGAGACGGAGGCTTTTCATTAAAATGTGTGGTTTCCTTCCCGTATTTTTGCAGCATTAATCACAGTGAACATTAACCCCAAGGCTGCCTGCTCCAACCTCTCCTTGGTCTGTCACCACCACCACTACAGGGACTGCTGCTGCCTGGGGTGGGGATAACCCTACGGATGCCTGCAGGGGCAAGGATGGAGGGGAGCATGTGCTGCCATGGCACGGGAAGCTGGTTGGACTGGGCTTCACCTCTTGTCAACAGTTTCACTCCTGACCTGCGCACTCAGCTCCCTCCTGTTTGCGCCCGTCTTTCGGGCAGCTACCCAGGACAGGAAATTGTTTAAATCACAGGAAAATGTGATCACAAACCCACAAATATTGGCAGGGGAATGGAGAGCGGGTGAAGTATTTGGATCTACTTTTAACTCGTTCTTTCAAGGACAAAACTTGCAATCAGTTTGAAATTGCCAGCTTCGGTGCCCAGATTAGGATGGCTATGGGGCCAGAGATGGCTAGAGAGGGTCCCCAAGAGCTGGTGACTTCCACGCACCATCACTGCCAGGGGTGACAACCAACAGTACAGAGAACACGTCCTTGGGCCAGCACCTGGTACTGCACAAGATGGTTTATCAGCTGCCAGCCCACTGAACTGACAGGCACCCCCTGAGCCCCATGGGAACCGAGGGGCTGGGGGTGATGCTGGGTTTGAATGTTTTACAGCGAGTGAATCGCTGGGATGATCCAGGAAGCCTTGGGTGAAGCAGGAATGGAGCAGGGCCAGGCACTGAACAGGTCACGTCACCAAACCCTCCTCACTGCAGCCCTTGGGGACAAGACAGCCCTAAACACCACCAGCTCCCACCACGCTCCCCTAGAGCAAAGGTACAGGAACTCTTCCCCTATAATTCCCTGGGATCAATTAACATTCCGCTGAAAAGCAAGAGATTATTAACTTTTGTTAATAGATTATTAAAGATGATTATCACCAGCTGACCGAGCCCGTACCAAAATAGACACGCTGCAGGCAGCTCAGAGCAATCATCAGTTCATTCAAGGCAGATAAAAAGTTTCAGATCTGGTTTGACTATTTAAATTTCCAACAATAATCACAATTATTGCTATTCTCATTATCTGTTACATTTCTTCTATGTTCAGGAAGTCACTCTGGTTATTAAACACACGCTGATGATTAAATCATGTATTGAGGTGATAAGTCAAATTAGATGATTGCTAAGTCTCAGTAAGTATCTTTGAAATAACCAGTTGTTATTAGACATTCAAGTGGTCCTTCATGAAAATCTAATTGTAATTGCAACTTTCCATTTTACCTCATCTTTCTCTCATGCAAACACACACACACACATGCTGGCAGCTGATTTTGTACTTCAGTATTGGTGAAATACAGAAGAAAGCACTCAAGGTGAGTGTTCTCAGGGAAAACATCAAGGGACTGGCCAGGACCTGCATCCACCCCCCTGAGAAAATCAAACAGCACCTTCAGCATCCACCTGAAGCTACAGCTCCTGACCACTGAGCTCCTGGAGCTGCTCCTGGAACTGGTTTGTGCTTCAGGCGCCCAGAGCAGCTCTGATAGGATGCTCACAATTCCTCAACAGTTTTAATCCAGGTCTGGGAGCGAGCTGGCATCCCTCCCACTCCAGCCTAATACCCAACCTGACATTTAAAACAGCTTTATTGCCACATACTTACATTTTAATGTTTTCATGGTACTGCCTGGTGTCTGAAGGCTGGTTGTATAATGGCTGAAATAAATAAGAAAAATGAAAAGGTATAAAAGGTACAGTCTGGCATTTAGAAACTTAAACCCATCAGAAGCTCCGCCACCTCGGTGCAGGTTCCCAGCTCAGGCGCCCGTCCCCGTGCCCCCAGCCCTGCTCCCAGCCATACTGGAGGGTGCTGGCTCCTGGCAGTGCCACTCGAGTCCCGGTGCATCCCGGCTCAGCCCGTGGGAGGGCAGGCAGTGCTCGAGCGAGCCGGCTCAGAACAAGCAATTTGCGACGACGTCGTCCAGATAAACACGGCACGGCGAGTACGTGGCTGTTATTCACCGACTGAAAAACGCAGTGCGCCTCGGAACATATGACACGGGGGAGGCGAGGGGAAAGGGGGGCTTGGGGAGCGGGAAGAGACAGTCTGTGTGCTGCAAGTTGTTATGTCTACACAGCAAAAGCCTGCCTGAGCCCTCCCAGGGAGCCAAGCGCAGGCAACTGCAGGCAGGACAAGCATTCACTCCTGGGGTTTCCAGCAGTTCCAGGGGTAGGTTGGCCCCTGCGCATGTCCCGCAGTCCCCCAGCACCCATACGGAGAGCAGCGCTTGTCTGTCCCTCTGGAAGGGCAACTGGGCTCCAGAGGACAAGTGTTTTTCCCAGGGTTGCACCTTGGAGAGCCCACTGATTGTTGCTGTCTCCAACACCAGATGTGAGCACCCATCGTGGGGCTGCTCTGCCCCTCACATCCTCAGTGCCAGGGACTTCCATGGGGAGTCAGGAGAGCTGGATCCATCCCTTGTCACCTTCAGCTGGTCACTGCCCCTGCTACCTCTCCCTTCCCATCTGCAGGGATGTACCCTTGGGAACCTGCCACAACACAGGGTCCCACCTCTGGAAGGGAGAGATACCAAAGAGAGCACGCTCAATTCCACCCATTGTGAATAACGGCTCAGGCCACACTCCAGGACCTGCCATCAGTTGTGTCCACACCAGCAGACTGACAAGATGCTCAGGATTAAGGCCTTCAACACTTCTAGTCACTGTCTAAGCTGCTGTGAACATGTCCAACTAGCCAGGGCTAACCAAAAGCTTGTCATGGCCCAACCATCACCAGCAACTGGGCACCTAATGACCACAGCTCAGGTCCAACCACAGAAACACCATGAAAGTACTCAGGCAATTCATCCACTTCCAAAACTTCCCAAAGCCAGCTGTGAGCATATAACATCTGTGGCCAAACACAGGCATAGGGATGTGTGACGTCCAATTCCTGGCTGAAGGCAGCACCCTGGCCATGGATGCTGACACACCAACCTCCTACTGTTGTCATAGGGCTGAGGCTACGCTCAGGGTCCACTCGATTTCATCTCAGATTGAACACAGGAAAAGAGCAAAACATCCGCTGAGCATTTGCTCAATCAGGTGAGCAGCACTGGAGGGGACAGGACTGCAAACAGAGGTGGGTTCCTTTCTCCTCCAGTTGGAAGAAGGTGTCACTCTCACCTCCTACGCGGTATCTCTCCATCACAGGTGCTCGGCACAGAAGCTTGTTCTTCCACACAGCCAGCCTGTCTCTACTGCTCTTTAAAACAGATACTGCCTCACTTCTCCCCTGCCACACACCGGGACAGCCACATCGATCCGCACAGAACGCAGACTGGGTGTAGCTCTCCCTCCTCTCTGCAGCCCATCCCTGCTGCACCTTGGCACCAACAAGTCATCAGCTCCTTTTTCTGGCTGCCCTCGGACATGCCCCTCCTCGCTGGGAAAGCACACGTAATCCCCGGGCGGAAGGGGCACATAAGAGGCACGTAATCCCCAGGCAGAAAGAGACAGTGAGATGAGCTGCCGTGTTCCAGGAGGGATGCAGGGCTGATGGCAGCATCCGAGCATCTGTTACCTGGTGAGGGGACAACGGGCTGCAAGTCTGCCAGGAGACACCTGCCAGGAGACACCTGGCCACCCTGTGCTGGCAGAGCCAGCGCAGATGAGGGGGACAAGCTGGTTCTCCTGAAGGAGACGTTCTCAGTGGTGTCCCTTCCCCAGGGATGTTTCTATCATGAATCCTCTCAGAGCTGCTGGTTTGACTCCAGGCTCAGAGCTGGCTGTGCACTTCACGCTTGGAAAGCTCAGAGGAACACAGACATCCGTCTCATCACGTAGCTCGAGAGAGGCAGGTCTGCACCAGGGAGAGAAGAAATCGAGCCGCAGCTCCAGAGCATCACATCCACAGTCACGCTGGAAAGGCCTGACTGGAGGAACCGCTGGGTGGCCTTGAGCAGTGACTGTCTCTTGGAAGAAGAATGCAGGAGCTGGAAATACTGATAAATAGAAGTGGTTCTCTTCCCTTTCTGCTCACAAAAATCAAAGAAAAGAAGCTGGCATATGGTGGGTCACAGAGACCTTCCTCCTGGGAGAAGCAGTGGAATTAACATTTTGGTTTGGACCTGGGTTAGAAGATGCTTATGTGCACGCTCACATTAGGGATGCCCTGATGCCACCTAGCTTTCTAAAAGCTGATTATTCCTTTCCATTACAACCTATTTATGATATTAAACAGACACTTAATTCTTAGTAAGAAAACCTAAGTGTTAGCAGACAAGCACTGGAGCACATCACTTTAAAAGAAATGCCCAAACACTCAGAAGTAAGGAACTCTGGGACCCAAACACAAGATCCATATGACACTAGCACCTCAAAGAGATTTCTGTCTGCACAACAGCCTTGGCACCATAACTCAACCCATGCAGCGGAGGAAGCCCCAGAGACAAGTTCTACCTACCCAGAGGGAACTTAACCTCACAGATTAAATAGTTAAAGAAACTTTATTCTCAACATGCTGTAAAACAGCATCCTTCCTCAGAGCTGTCTGCAATCTGCACAGAATTCCACCTTTCTCACTGTGTAAGGAGAAGTAAAGCTGACAGGTCAGATGGGTGAAGTGACATGTATCAAAACATCCACAGTGCTCTTCCAGGGTTAGAGACATGCAGTGCATTTCTCTGGGGAATGACATTTAAGAAAAACATAATTGCAATGCAAAGCTATTACTGGGAAAGCCCTGGATTCACTGAAAGCTCTTTAGAAATAAAAGAGAACAACAGGTTTCAATTGCTTTGTGGCCACTGCAGGGTTCAGACAACACATCTCAAAGACATTTCTCCCTGGGGAAAACATGGGGTCATTTTTAAATGGTACCGCTACACTGGAGGGACGAAATGAGCAGAGTCCTGGTTTACTGACTCAGTCTCCTCCTGACGTAGATGGAAGCTTCCCAAGACCTGAACTGGATCCCTGCTTCCTGGGAATTCCAGCTCCATCCTGCCAGCAGCACTCAGGACGTGGTAACCTCCAGCCTCTCTGCCATGACCAACCCATTTCCACTGCGACCTGCACGTGGTGTGTGAAACTGTTGGAGCACGCAGGCGCATCGGGCAGAGAGTGCAGAGCTGCTCTCCTTCCTGGAGCTGCTTCCTTTCCAACTCAGAAAAAGATATGACTATTCATCTTGTCTCTTGCAGGCCGTTGGCAGGTCCCAGTGCTGCTGTGCCTGGCATGGCATGGGGGTTGGGCCATAGGAAGTGTCTCTCTCCGGGCAGACACGTGAGACCGTCTGCAAGATGCACAGAGAGCCCAGCCGGGGCTTTGCAGGGTTTTCTCAGAGAGGTTTTTTTCCCCTGCCCTCCAAGGAGGAAGGGAGGGTGACAGTGGAAGGGATTGCACTGGGCTCTGCTGCAGCTCTCCTGTGCAGTGTCAGCACCCAGGGACAAAGCATCAACAGACTCAAAAAAAGGAAAAACGGGAGGAAAAAACAAACGGGAGGAGGAAGGAAAGGAAACGCAACGTCTTTCAGATGAGGAAGCACCAACCCCAGGCACTGCCAATCTTCAGAGCAGAAAGAGCAAAAGGTTTGACCCTGGTGACTCAGAGGAAAAATAATGAGTGTTACCTCCCCGACAAGGAAGTGGGCTTTGACATGTACAGTAATTCCCCTGTGACCTCTCCCTTACGCACCAGGAAAGACAGCGATTTGTACCACCTCCACAAGGCAAGTCCAAATTACAGCTGCTGAGGCCTGTGAGCTGCCTGCTCCCACCTCACAGGAATGGCTCCCTCCACTGCACCCCACGGCTGATGCAAAGCAACAGATGCTCTCTCAGACTGGGTCTGATCCTTCCACCTTCTGGTCCTTTTGGTAGCCCAAAATTGGGAATTTATTCTAAGTTGTTCTCAGATTCCCTGTGCACGAGGGAGATTGAAATAGGAAGCGTGTGAGTCCTGATACCTGCAGGTCATTGCAGCTGTGGCTGAGCTGTGCTCACAGAGCACCCTCCAGCACCCTCCTCCCTTTACATGGGACAGAGGAGAGTCCAAGCACCCATCCCTCCATACAGCACCTCAAGGTTGGCTGCCCAGGCAGCAGCCCCACAGCCCCAGTGCTGTGGCTACCACCAGCAGACAAAGCCATCAGAATCCCAAGTGGAGGCAGACTGTGCTGGAGCCCCTTCCACCCTCCAGATCCTCTGCAGCGCATGAGGAGGGAGCCAAAGGGTTAAGGCTCTCGGAAGAGGGCTCTGTGTGTGTGTCTGCCTGTGTTTCAGTACTCATCTCAGTCACTTTGCTTCCTGCCTTGGTGCTGTGCCAGCGAGAGGTCCAGGCCAGCAGCAGGCTTCCTTCTGACAGACAGACACACACACACAGGGTGCCGCAACCGCCCAGGAACCTCTCCAAACCTGGCCCGGCTCCCGCTCCCCACAGCCAGAGGTAACACTCACCAGCTCCACCTGGGGACCCAGTCCTTCCAGGATCCGGTGGGCAGCCTCCGCCTTCTTCTGCAGGGAGGAAAGGGGACAGAGAAAGAAAAGTTATTTGTGCCATTACAAGTCGCAGCCCTCTGCTCCAGCTCTCCCTTCTGCTAAAACCACTTCCAAAACATCCCCAGAGCTGTCACAAATCCCACCCCTGCCTGAAAGTGGGTGGAAAGGTCCAGCTCAGCCCCTGGACCCGCAGGAAAACCCTGCGGGAGGAAAGGCTCCGGCACTGGAGTTATCATGACTTTGATGCATCCAAGCTCTGCCCGGGAAGTGACCCGAATCCCCATCCCCTCTGGGTGCCAGGCGGGGGGATCGTGCCCCGTTACCTCTGCGCGGCCGCCCTGCGAGGAGGAGGGCGGGCAAGCCGGCACGCACGCAGAGATGCCCTTTCTAGGATTCATCGCTTCACGAGCATGTGATCGTTAGATTTGAGCTGCCCTTGGCTCCTCGTCATGCTCTCGCTTCCCTCCCCTCCCTGCCGCAGAGGAGCCCTTCTCCGTCCCCCTCCCGCCCCCGGCCAAGCTACCTAGTGCTTATTAAAGGGAAAAAACCACCCAGGAACACGTGTCAGGGGCTGTGCGGTGGTTACTAATTAAACAGGCCTGAAAAAAAGGCATGGGTTGGCTGCAGCAAGAGTCTAAATAAAAGATGACATTTTCAGTAAACAGCACTTCCTCGCAAAGCCAGGCTGTTCAGGGGGGGTTACTGACAGTCCCATAAATCCAGATTGCTGCACGCTGCCGACGCCACAGGCTGAGCTGTTAAAGCCTGACAGCGAGGGGGACAGGGAGACGGATTTTCAGAAGTTCAGATAAAATAGGTAGTTTTAGTTATTTTTGGGTAGAGGAGAGAGAAAATCCACAGATGCCTAAAACAGGGAGCTGAGCCCCAGGGCTGGGAAGCAGGGTAGGGCTAGGGTCTGGTCTTGTGGCAGAGCCAGTGAGGCTTGGCAAACCCTGGGCGAAGATCCCCCAGGGCAGGGAAGGGATTTCAGCTCCAGGGCTCCGTCTCAAAGTGCTCTCCAGCAGCAGAGACCTCTCACCTTCACACTGGTTCAGGGCAGGATGAGTTTCCCAGGGCATCAGCACAGGGATGTCTCACCAAAGGCTGGCACGTGGCCCTGCTGCTTGCCCCCACATCCACCCTAAACCCCCGCTGGCGCCGGGTCCTCAGAAGCCCTGGTGCAGCTGTAGGTGTGCAAGCACCTCGCCAGGGCTTTGCACACCCACACACAGTCTGATCTGCCAGCGTGCACTTTAGCAGAGTCGACCCCGAGCAGCTGTGTGAGTCACCCTGCCCCCAGTCGGGCTCAGCGCCCATGAAAACAGCCCCAGTCGAACGGCCCTGGCCAAAACCAGCCCCAGCCCAGCTGCAAAGCCTGCACCAGGTGCCTCACCACAGCAAGGCTGACCAGGAGATGTCCAGTTCCTCTATTTACTGTATGGTTGGGATGACACAAAGCTTGTTTGCAATTTAGAATCGACTTCAAGGAGGCTGAGAGAGACTTAACCACACAGCGAGCCCACTCTGGCACCATCCCCACACATATGCACAAGGCAGGCAGCAGCCCCACTGTTAAGGCATCCTTGCCTGGTTATCTGCAGGGCTCCCCACATCAGACCTTGGAGTTCACAGGTGTCACAATCACTGCACAAAGTTTCCCCCACTGCCCACCTGACTCCGTTAATGGGAATGAGCCGAGTCCGCCCAGGGACCTGCCCCTTGGAAAAATTAATCACACAAGAATGGCTCTCTCTGAGCCAGAGCTTAATATTTTGGTCTCCATGAGCTATAAAATCTGCTGACCTCAGAGAACACCAGCACTGTGGCATTCAAAAGTCTTACAGAATTAAAACCACGGGGTAAGATTTTCAGGAGGGGTCATTAAAACTGCTGAAACCACTCTACATCTGTTGCCAAGGGGGTGATCTGGCCAGTGCCCTCCAGCCCACCAATGTCTGCTGGTGAGCAGGAAGCATCAGCTTACCCAAATTTTTTTGATGCATTCCTGGGACAGAGAGCAGCAAACCAATTAATGGCAGTTAGCATAATTACAGGTAGAGGACTGCAGCCCCACTCAAGGCAGGCAATCCCACCATGGGCCTGTTCTCCTGGGCACCAGCACTGGCGGAGGATGCCCTGGCAGAGGTGGATGGCACAGCAAGGGACCAGTGATGCTGCAGGCCTGTGTGTACAATGTGATTAACTTCGAGAGAAAGCTGAGTATGTTCAGCTGCTGCATTTGCCATGTTTAGACAACTTAATGAGACAAGCCAGAGGCAAATCACCATAGGCAGAACATGTGGCGAATCAAGAAGAATGGCATAATTTGTCTTGCATTAACCGACTGCAATATACACGTCTCCAGAACGAAAGATCAGGAGGGGAAGCTATTCCGAGCACGTCATATCTTTGTACGTACACAAAGAAATGCCTCTATCTTGAAAGCTGCCCAATTAACACTTGACACCCACTGTAATTGCTGATGCTCCTTGCTGCATTTATCAGATCATAGCAGAACCATAACGAGCTGTCTGAAAGGCCCAGCAGAGCGAGGAGGTGAGAGCTGGAGGCAGAATTGGGAAGGACATAAAACACCCCACAGAAGGTTCCCACCGTGCTGGGGATCATCTGTAAGGACGGACAGACACAGGGAGATGTGCTCCTGCCTAAGGAGCCAGTGAGCCAGAAGCCTGACTGGAGAACTTACACAAACCTCAAACTGTTCTGATGCAAAAGCAGCCCCCACCAGACCTCCTGCAGCAGCAGGACCTTTGCTGAAGACCACCAACAGCCCTGGTAAATCCTTTACTTTCTGAAGGCACAGCCACCTAGGACTTGGTTCCAATACTGATTTCATTAGGAGTATGTTTAGTGAGGGACCTTGCAGAAGGAAACCTACATCTGCTGAATGACCCCACCCATGCCTGCATTCCTATTATTTAACAGAAAGAAATGTATCGGGAAGCAAAACCGAGCCATTACCTCTGATGAGACACATAAAGATCCCCACCCGTTGTACAGTCCCTCTGCAGTTCCACAGCCAGCAGGCAAAGACGCCTTTTCTTGATTTTGTACAAAATCCTGAAATACTGCTCCAGCACTGGAGCAGTGCTGTTCAGGGAGGGACCAAAGCCCTGAGTCTGAATTTTGCTCCCATTTACATCAGACTATGAAAATCTCCATTCTCGCCTAAAAACATTTGGCTTCCAAAGCAAACTCCAGCCCCTTGTTTTTCCTTTGAAGAAACTTAAAATAGGCTTGGGAGGGGGAAAGCAAGCAGGAGAGTAACTTCCCAGCCATGTGAGCTCCCGTGGGGATGACGAGAGGACCCCACGAGGCAGCGGAGCATCCGAAACCAGAAGAGGGAGAGTCTGGGATTTTGCGTGGGCTCCTCTTAAAGCAAAGTTTAAAAATGGAAGAGGAGGAAACACAGGAGTTATTTTGAGAAAGCGGATCTGAAATTAGGAGGCGGCATTTTCTTGGACCAACTCCAGCCATGGCTCCATGCAGCACAAAGCTGCTGCAGCTGAACCGTGCTCCCGGGGTTATTTATAGCAGCCCGTAGGCAGCAGCGCTGGGGAATGGAAGGGTTTCTATTTGGGATCAGGCATGTCCCACATGGAGATATGCAAAGGGGCAGGAGGCCGTGCACAGGGCAGCGCTGGGAAAAGTTCTGTCCTGCCAGCACGACGTCCTAGGAACAGGCAGAGCTGTGGGGGCAGCGTGGCATAGAGGCAGGCTGGAATGGAATTTTGTTTGACACAAAATTCAGGAGAAGTGTGGCTGAAGTCAGCAGAAATCACGAAAACTCTCAAGTGAGACACCTTTCCACATGCAGCAGAAAGCAAACAGTAAGGGGTGGGGGGGTCCAAGGCCCTACCTCCGTGCCAAGATCTGATGGGAGCAAACCACAAGCTGGAAGTGCCTGTTCCACAGAGAAAGTTTATCATTCCCATTACCACAGGTACTAATTTTTCCCCTTTAAATCTCAGCATCCTCTCTCACAGAAAACTTGCAGAAATCCAAGTCTTGGGGCTGCAGCAATTACAGGAAAGCTCCAATTGCCCAATGCAAGGAGCCAGAGCTGTGTTGCAAGGTCTCCCTTCCTCCCTTTGACAGATTTGGGATCTCTGCAATTCTCCTCTGGATTTCCAGGACCTGAAAATGCAGGACATAGCCTCATCTGGCCTGGGTTAGTCATGGACAGAGCTTCTAAGTAAATGCACCTACTGGAACTTCAGATCCTGAAGCAGACATCAAAAATAGACATCACTACCATTAAAAAATTAATTTCCTTAAAATCCTATAAAACCTTAAAGGATTCTCAATGACTCCAGGCTATTTGTTTAGATTTTATCTTTCTGGAAATCTCACTATCATACAGATGTGTCAATACTATCTGAATTCTGGCCTTTCCAGTTTTCCTCCAGACTATTTGGAAGCTCATTTTGCATCACTGAGCCCCGATGAGGCAGAATAAAAGTTATTAGAAACAAAAGCAAAAGGAACAAGGCCCTTTCAGCAGCCAAATATGAAATGCCCCCATCCCAGCTATCACGTAAACTATAATTTGAAAAAAACTCTGCAGATTTAATACTCAAAAGCACTTCCACTGATAAGGTTTTATTTACTGTACCAGCTCCGTGCTGACAAGGCAGGCCCGATTCTTCCTTTTCTCATGTAAATCAGCAGTTCATAGAAAATCAGAGTTCTACAGACATAAAATCCCTGTAGGATCTGAGTCACACTCAGTGTCTGTGATTAGTTAACAGCGAGATTATACTTTGCAATGCTGAAAGACTTCATTTATTTATTCCCTTATTTATGGATGGGGCATTAATGCTTTATGAGGGTATTTGAGGAGGGTAAATGGATAGCTGGGAACATGCTCCGCACAGACACAACAGCAGCAGGGGGTGGAAAAAGTTCCAAACAATCCTTTGAATTCCAATTTTACAGCATAATGCTGAATTTATAGATAGATAGCTGTGCCCTTTTGAAAGAGCACGCATCAAGACAGAAAACGAATTAAAATTTAATCTTATTGATTTCCACCAGCTCCATCTCAAGAGCAAGACAGACACTGCTGCTGCTTCCACTGCCTGCACTGCATCAAACCCAGTTTTTCGGAGGGCTGACAGCAGAGCAGGGAGGGCTGACAGTGGAGCAGGAGTGGGCTGGTGTGGCCAAGCCTTTGGCACCCACAGGGGCAACGTGGGGGGACTCATCCTGGCCCTCTCCACGCTGTGGTGGGTCACAGCACGTGGCGTCCCCTCCCCGGCGTGGCAGCGGAGGGCGAAGTCACGCCATGTCCTGACACGACCTCTCCCTCTCCGATAAATAAGTGCCAATGTTTCAGAGGAAAGCTGACGTGTGCTTGTTTGCAGGGACAGGCCTGACACGAGCACGGGAGCTGCTTTGTATCTGCTGGTCTCTGAGCAGGAGTCCTGCTGGCTCCGATGGGTGGCAGGTCTGCAGGGAGCCTCCAACCACCCGCGTCTGGCTCACTGAGACCTGGAGAGGGGCACCTGTGGGCTCCATCTCCACAGTGCTCAGAGAGACAGCACGGGCACCTCTGCACGCACACGGTGTGTGGCAGCTGAGGGGGACTCTGAGCACACAGGTGACCTGGAGGAGAATTCAGCCAGCCAAGCCATGGTACACTGCTGGGTAGCGGCTTCCTCCGGGACACGCTGCCAAGGAGAGTTCAGCCAGCCCCACGTCCCAGGAAAGGCACAGAGCACAATGTGGAGCAACAGAAACACTGCTCTCCTCTCCATTCTTAACAAGGGACCTGGAAATTTCCATTTAAAGCACGAAAACATCTTCAAGCCCAGGTATGTTCAATCGATTTCAAGGGAAGGCAGATGCAAGGAATCCCGTGAATGGCCCAGTGGAATAAAGCCACAGCTAAAAATACACACAGATGATCTACCCTGGTTATGGGGATTTGATGTGGAAGAAAGCTAAGTTCTGTTGGTACAATAACACATCCCAGAGGTGCAAATTAAAGCCCTCAAGGAGGCTGTGTCACACAGCTACCACCTCTGAGGTGCCAGACCCGGCAGGGATCAGCTTTCCCCAGCAGGGAAGACACTAAAATTGCTCACAGGGTTTAATTCAGGAGATCCCCAACACCTGCATCACTGTCATCCTCCAGCAGCAACCGAGGCATCCATCACAACTCGATTTCCCCAGGTAGTTCTGTGTCACTCTGCCACCACGCAGCTCCTGGAGAGGGGATGACCGGGGCTGGAAAACACATCCCATCCCACACCTGAGCACCCAGCAGCCAAAATGGTCCCCTGAGATCCCCATGGCACCTTCCAAATGCTCTCAGATATTTTGGCCATCGTTACTGTTCTCAAACACTGCTCTGTCTCTTCAAGGACTAAACACACTTTTGAAAATAGGGCTCAAATGCTTCTGACAATGCTGCCCACTGATTTGTTCTCAGTTTAATCTATGGAGAATACCAAAAATGTTAATTCCCATTTTCACACACCCTTTCAGAAATGGTACAGTTTGCACTCACAGTTGAAATTTTGGCTTGGGGGTGTGTGGTTTTTCTGTGTTATACTGCAAGGATTTCCCAAAAGGTACTTTTTCACCTGCAATTTCACAGCTCAGCTCCGGAGACAAGATAAAGTGGTTCCACTCAGCACATACTCCAGGGGCAGGAGGCACCTGGATATGGAGTATCATCTGTCCTCTATAATCCAAGTCACCTAAAACCCTCCCAAATGCAACTACAGCCTCACAGTTCAGGATTGACTGCAGTGAAGAGCAGCTTCTCTCCACTCTTCCCCTGCAGAATCTGTACAGTCACCTTTTTTTTTTTCTGGAAATCAATTACTTGTCCAGCAGAGTGTAGCAAGAGGGGATTACAGGTCATGTTTTCCATAATTATCCTCCCTGACACCGAGGAACTTTCAAATCGTACACGTTAAGTAGGTCACAAGAGGGAACAGCAGCGTGATGGGCATTTAGCATCAGCCAACCTGAATTTTGAGAAAATCAGACACAGTCCATTGCTGACCTGCATCCCAACCCCTCATCCATATGCAGCCCGGTGGTGAGAAAAATATATAGACTTCCCTGATGAACCATAAGCTAAAATTAGAAACCATTCACGCCTGCAAAGCCACAGCTATCGCCAAAAGGAAAGTAGGTCACAGAATGGCTGGCTAACTTGATTTTCCGGCGTTTCTAGCTGCTCTGTCCTCATGTAACCTCTCCTCTCCCATGGACCGTTTCTGGTCTCTCCTTTGTTCAGGGTATAACTGCACGCAGTGTGCGGCTCCGGCCCAGCCTGGCAGGAGCGGTGGGAACGGGCACGGCAGCACCCGCGTGCTTGGTGAAGCACAGACCCGTGGTTCATGAAAAATTAAGCCAGAGCCAGGCAGAAAGCCCCTCCACGAAGCCACCGGCTCCCACCTGCTCTGGGATTGACACAAGGGCTGGCTTTCTGCCCCTTCCACAACACTGCTCTTTAAAAGATCATTTCAGGCTTTGCCAGCTCTTCTGGGGTGCTTTGCTCTCTCGCCTCCTCCTGAGGCCTGAATATCCTCTTTTTATTTGCGTTTCTTACCGTGCGCTGCCTCCCTCAAGCCACAAGCCAAGAGATGCGAGTAAATCCGGCTTTCCTTCCCTTTGTGCATGGGCTGGAGCCCTGGTTCAGCTGCTACCAATGCTTTTCCTGCAAGCAGACCTCGAGGCATCAACTTCACTGCTTTTCCACAGCACAGAAGAGGCAGAAAGGCTTTAAAATTTGGCTCAGCGACCTTCTCCACTCTAGATCAATATGTCTCTTATCTGGCTCACGGCTCTTTGCTCCTACCAACTCACCTTGCAATTAAGCGTTAAGCCTCAGCAAAGCCGCAGGTCAGCACAAGAGTGCCCGGGGCTCTCCCATGTCTGACAGACAGCTGGGTATACCTGGAGGTTCCGCTGCCACCAAACCCACTATCCAACCACCAGCCACTGTTTTCCACCCATGATCTCAACTGATGCTGCTCCCAAGTCCTCCCCTCTTCCACCTTTTCTCCTCCTGTCCCCACGGAAAGAGCAGTCAACACCAAACTGCATCCCAACTGTGTCCAATGTGTGAAAGGCCGAAAGCTGGGATGTTCTTTAGAAGGACAATTCCATTGTGTATCCCACCTTTGTTACTGGAGCCACAATGAAGGCAATGCTCAGCACACCCTTCCCTTGCAGCCCACGGCTTGGCATGTCCCAGCTATGGTACAGAAAGGTCCTGCCATCACCCAGCCTCAGCCATCACAGTGGGCCAGCAAGGCTCTCACCTCTCCATTGCCCATGGATAGATCCTGTCTTCTCCAAAGGAGGAACCTCCCTGCAGCCTGCTGTGGTTTCTATCAAGCCAAAAGGAAGGTTGTTTGGTTTAAGTCTCCTACCCACAGTCAGGTTTGTTACACGCTACACGCAAGGGGACTTTACAAGAACAGGGAAGAATCATCCTTCACCCATCCCAGGGAACACGCAGACACGAACACGGAGCCAGGTTTGAAATTATGCAGACATTTGGTGTCTGACGCGACCTTCACTTGCTGAGCACCCATCTGGAACAAGTGCACCTATCATGAAGGTTAACTGTGAAACACTGGCTTGGGCAGAGACAAGAGGTGACAAAGCAGGACACTCAGCCCTGAGCCAGCTTCAGCTAACAGGGACTGCTATGACACAGCCTGTTAGGGATGTGATGGCTGAAGATCTCCTTTCCCTCCTGCCTCAGCACCGTGACCCATTTCTTCCCCTTGTAACATGGTCCAGCTACACAAGAGTGCCCAAGGAGGATAAGGCTCAAGGGAACGGGAATAAAAATGTCTTGAGAGTTCCTTCCTTTGAATCTCACCCCTTGCACAGGAGGCACGAGCCATCAAGCCTAAGACCCTCAGAGAGGGCACTTGGTGGTGAGAATGGCTCTGAGGAACACTCAGCATCTGCCCCCAAAGCCCAGTGCTGTGAAGCTGGTGATTCCTAATGCTTCAAACACATGGACCTCAGCCTTCACCCACTCGCACAACAGACCGTGCCACTGCCGGGTTTCCTACTGCTCAGGCAGGGAAGCAGATGGAAAAAGGAAAACCACGAAAATTGCACTGCCTGGGAGCGCAGGGTAGGCGATTTTTTTCTTTTTAGGAGTTGGGCACCTGGATTTCTGCAGCTCCCAGTGAAATCGCAGGCCTCGCAATTCAAAATAATTAGCGACTGGTAGTTTTCCTTTTATGCAAAATCATCCTTTTTATCCAACACCTAAATGAAAATGAATATGCTTGATTATCTACCAAAGGGCCCAATTTCCGAGCATCGCTCCGATGCACACAGCAAAATTCATGTCTCCTCGGGCTGCTATTACAGGCAACGGCTGACAAATGAGCGGTCAAGGCAGAGATCCAGAGCCAGGGATGCCAGCCTGACCTTTGCTAATGCTATTTACAGCATCCAATATCCACAAATCCAGCCGTGGCTGCATCCACATCCCTTATGCTGCAGCCTGGGGGCCTCAGCGGCAGCCAGGAGAGCTCGTAGCTGGCCTGCCAGTATTGGAGCACCACAGATGTCCCTGTCCATCCATGCAGACCACCCCACCACACCAAAGCCCATCCCATGAGACAGCTTTCAACCAGGTTCACTCCCAGGGGAAAGGATGAAACAAACTATTTTACAGAGAGGAGTCTGAAGCATCTCCTGAACACTTCGTATCTAAGGCTGATCACAGAAAACCCCCAGGCAGGTTCTTTGGAAGACTTTAGTGCCCATCCACAAAGGCAGAGCGAGCTCCTCATGGCTCAGCCCTCTGTGGTCCCTGTACTGACAGGGTTCCACCTATCCCCCTCCCATGGCCTCCACCCCAGGGGTAACGCCCACGAGAAACCCCCACCTGGCTCTTACCAACCTCCCATCCCTGGCCAGGGTGACACGGCACGATCACGCGTTCGTACTTCCATCGTTTCCAGACTCACCCTGTTCTCGTCGTAGATGATCTGCACCAAGCTGCGATGTTTGGACTCGATAGGAGGAGGGGAGATGGGTTTTTCAGGCTCTGGTGGTTTGGCTGCTTCTTCCTCCAACTGTTGCTGTGGAAGAAGAGGGGGGAGGAGGAGGGTGAGTCACAACAAGAAACGCATCCGTCCTCGTCCACACGAGACTCTCTGTGATGCCGCGACCGAGGCAGAAACCGCGATGGCAGGAGACTTCCTGCGAGACATGGGCAGGCTGGGGCTGCGGAGGGACGGGGAGAGGGAGGGGAGCTGCACAGCAGCCCCTGCCACGCAAGCGCAGCGCTGGCCTGCCCCAGGCACCGGCCCCATGCTGGTGGGTCGGTGAGTTTTAGGCATGGAGGTTGAGGGCCTGCCTCAGAGGAGCCTCCTGGAGCGGGCCTGAGGCTGGAAATAACAATTTCACTGGAAGCCCTTAAATGAAACAGAGCTCCAGCCCAGCTTCCTGCTGCTACCTGCCTCTGGAGCTGCTGCTGCGTGCAGGGACTGGTGGAGGAGCCAGGGGTGACCAACAAGGCTGCTCTCCACCTTTGGCTTCTCTTTCAATGGAGTAGCTGGAGGAGATGCCTCAGGACGACTGTTCTTAATTATATGACTTGGGCACCAGCCACCCCTGCGCTTTAGAATATCACTGTGATCAGCAGGTAAACCTGACTTTCCACCTGCACCTCCACCTCTCCCAGCACTGCGATGCAGGAGGAGACATCCAAGCCCTTCCTGCAAGTTAGAGGAACTGCTCAGCTGAAAGAGGAAATCACAGATTCCTCCAGGCTCCTCCTGGGGCCAGCCTGGGAGGAGGGAGAGCGCAGCCATGCACGGCAGCTGTGGGGCAGCACAGGCACGGGAGAGGGAGCGGCTGTCAAAAAACACTGAGGATTTTTTTTCCCTGCTCGGCTCTGAATCTCTGAAAAGTACAAATCATTTTATTCTTTTCCTCCAGTATCCCCTGTTGAAGCATGGGAAAATCAAGTGAGTCTTGTACTAGGAAGAAAATGTACCTGGGACTTGGCTTGCACCAGAGGCAAGTGCATCACTGACCTCGCAGAGACAGCAGTGGCTGGTGGTCTGAGAAAAAGGTGGGCACCTACTCCTCCTCCAGATCATCTCTGGTCCTGCTGACAACACCTTTAGCATGCTAAGGCAGTAGGATGCAGCCCAAGAATGCACTTAAGCACCCAGATAGGTCTAATGGCTCAGCTGAGAAAACTCACACACCTTAAATTAAGTGTGTTTCAATAGATGAAGGACCCCACGCTGTGGGCTCCACCTCTCCACAGCTGGACACCTCTTCCCACAGAGAGAAAAGCAGAAGCATGGGGAATACTGAGTTATAGACAAAAGAAGCTGCCATTGCCAAACAGAGCGGGGAGCAGGCTCTGACAGAGGCAGGAGGGCCCAGGTCCCACACATTAACATCACCATGCCCACCTTGGGGTCTTAACCTTAGGGTTACTCTAGCCATGGGTGAGAAGCTTTCCATGAAGCCACAGCTGAAACCATGTGCTGCAAAGCTGTACTCAGGCACCTGTCTGCTCTTCCTTAGTGTCCTAAGGCACCCCACCAAACATCCTACAGGACAAACTCCAAAAATTACAAAGGACGAACCACCAAAAGGGATCAGACACATCTTCTACTTCTCTTGGGGGAAATATTTGTGTTAAAAAAAAAACCAAAACAAAAATAGTCAAAGCATCCAAAACTTGGTTATATTGTTCTGGAAACCCACAAAAATTTTGCCAAGTGTGTGGTAAGGGATTTCAGACAGGAGGGTTTGATGGCCTATCAGGAAACGAAAGTTTGCCACTAAGTGGAGGCTCATTAAATGCAGCTCGTTAGAAGAAAAACTACAAATCTAATTATAGCTGAAATACAGTAGAGAATTAAACTCTACTCTCTTTGGCGTAGAGCTGTATGGTTATTAAAGGGCCAGACGCTGGAGGTAAGGATGGGAGGAGGGGTTGGGGGCAGCACACCTGACTGCAGCAGGCTCAGCCCGCAACAGCTACTCCTGGGAGCCACGGGAAATGGCAAAGCAAAATAGGTCAGGGTTCCCAGACAGGGACAAAATAGATTTCTTAAAGGTCTGCCATAAAAGTCAGGCTGGGACTGTGACCTTTACAGGGAGAGAAGCAGGATGAGAGATGAGTCTTGACGGCTCCACACTCTCTCCCTCCCCACGCCCAGCAGCGGCCGCCTGAGAGCCCCCTCCTCTCCCCAAATGGAAGACAACGCAGTAGTGCTGAAGGGATGCAAGATGCCATCACTAGCCATAGCCCTGGCTCCCACAGCACCCAAAGGCCAACCCACTTCCAAGTGGAAAAGGTGCTCTCTCCAGGTAAGAGCCCCTTTGGTTGGACCACACGCTGCAGAGGGGCCACTGGAGCCTGCAGAGCTGGCAGGAATGTGGGTGGCATCTCAGGAAGATCCCATCCCTGCACCTACCAGCTCCTGTGCTGGAGGCACCTGGCTGATGAAGCCAAGGTTGTTCCACATGCACCCAGTTGCCATCACCTGGGCACTGGGATGCTTCACCTACCCAGGGAATAGAGAGGCTTCCAGACACAGGACATCTCTGAAAACCACTTTCAAAGAGACAAGGGGAGAACAGAGGAAACTCAGCCAGAAGTAAGATGGAAGGGGAAACCCTGGAGCTCTTCTACCCAGCCGGCTCCACCTCCATCACCAGGTGGGAGTGTTGTACTCCCGGAGAGCCCTTTGCTGAGCTCGGCGCCCAAGGAGGCTCAGGCGCCACTGCAGAGAACAGCCCAGCAGTTTATTTCTCCTTCAGATCCACGGTACTGCTGCCAGGAATAAATGCATAAGGATTATCCTTCCCTGTCAGGAAGAGGGGGAGAGAGGACTCAGCGAGAGATTTAAGCGCATATGGTGCATGAATGAGCGGGGGATGGCTGACAGAGGTGGCCTCCTGCCAGGGGTGTGCAGGGTTTGGGGAAGGTTTCTCAGCTTGCTGAAGACATTTGCTTCTTGCAAAGTCCAGGCAGAGCCTTCCCTGCCGTTTCTGGAACAACCAAAAAGAGAAAGACGGCGGTTTGGGGTCGGTTGGGATTTTTTTGCACAGCCTTTCCATACAAATGTAGTTAATTACCCTGAGAAGGCCTCCCAAAGACAGAGGGGAAAAACATTAGGATATTCCGGCTGCATACAATTTCTCCCCTGCTCCACCACCATTTCTGCAGGAGCAGTATCTGTTCCAGGCTGATTGCTTTCCCTTGCTCGTCCCCCTGCACTGACAGCTCAGATGCACAGATGGACAAAACGTTCCTGGAGCATCTCAGACAGGACCTCCCGCTCCAAAACACTTTTCCCCAGATGTGCCAGCTCTGCTGGAGGACCAGGGGAAAGGAGGTCATATTGGGGGGGGATCAGATTTGCTACCAAATGACTTTTCCACCATGTGCCAAAAAAGAAAAAAATAAAAATAAAATAACAAAGGAGGGGAGGGGACTCTTTTCCTGCCAACAGCCACTTTCACCTTCCTCTCCATTTAGGAGAACATTTTTGTGGCGAAGAAGAATCATAAAATTTGTTCATAGGGAAGAAGTAAAGCTACCAAGCAGCCAACAACAAAAAAAACGTTTCCTTACGGAAGGACAGCTTGATTTTAAAGCAAGGAGCATATGCTCCATCAGCGTCAGCAGCAGCTCCTCAGCAGCCCTGAAAAGTCAGGCAGTGGATCATCAGAGTTGTCAGGCCTTCCCACTGCCATGAAAGGGACCTTCACTGCCATGACAGGCACGTATTCCACTCAGGAAGCCTTTCTCCACAGTAGGAAATAACCACAGTTTGCACCGCCTTCCTCAAATGGACCAGCAGCCGGACTGCCAGGTGGGACAGGACACCAGCATTTTGTCAGAGCCTCCTAGGAGGGAGAGGGGAAGGGTTGCCTTCCCCCAGCTCCCACCAAAACCAACAAGAGGAACCTCTGTGGTTTCCATTGCTCCAGGTGTTCCTCTGGGCTCTGTGAGCTGCCACACAGGGTTGCTTCCTCGCACCCCCAGCACAGCTGCGTCTGCCCACTCTTGGTTCCCTCTCCCTAAGCACTCTGATACCACTGCAGATATAAAGCAACAACACAGGGGGAAAAGGGTCCTTTGCATTTCTTAAACCATACTGTTTGAAAGCAAAACCAAAACATCCTGCTTTTTCTTGCAGGACAGAAGGGAATAGTGTGTGGTAGGGGAAAACACAGAACTGCTGGGGAAGGTCAGCTGCATGCTCATCCTCCAGGAGCTTCATCCAACAGCCCACGTAGAGGTTTTGCTCCATTCACAAATTCCTACTGCATGCCCCTTGGGAAAGGTGATTCCTCTCAGGCAGTTTGGGATTAGCAGGAATCAGGGAGTTCAGAAACTGGCCCCAAGCAAAGAAAATAAAACAACTAGAAAATGAGAGACAGAGAAGTGATTTGCTTTAAGAAGAGAAAGCCTTTAAGTCTTTGGGTTTTTTCACAGACATCCCCAAAGGTTTTGACATATTAATCTCTTAATGGGTTTATGGTAATTGTGTACAGGCCAACACTGAGAGGCCCATCCTTCTGGTGGGGAGTGCTCCTGTGCAGCAACCAGGAAGTTGAAATCCCTGGCTCAGGCACAGCCCAGACTGGAGCTGGCCCAGACTCTGCTCATGGCTGCAGAGCTGGAAAGCCCTGGAGATGGGGACTGGGTGCACAGGAAGGGCCATTAGGATGTCACAGCAATGTTCTGAACAGCCCAGTCCTGAATACTGCCAGCAACAGCACTGGGAAGAGACAACTGCTGGAAAGGAAGGAGAAAAGACCTTGTGCTATGCTGGGCTGTTCAGACAACTCGGGAAACCCAGCCTGTGCTTTCAGCTCTGCCACTGACCACGTGCATGCTCATGGGCAAGTCACCAAGGACATATTTTTCTCCCTTTAAGGTTCTCTGACAAGCAAAGAGCCCACAAGCTGGATTTCCAAAGCTCCCTCCCTTATCTTGCAACTACCAGCCCCAGACTGCTGGCACAGCAGTGACCTCCCATGTCAGGACAGGGAGCAGGGATACAGATGATCCTGGTTCACTGGCACTGCCGCTTCCCCTCTGTGGACATGCATGGGCAAAGACAGGGCATAAGGTGGCACACAGAAGCAAGGACGTGTGCTGCCCTGCAGGCTACAGCCTCTTACCTGCTTCTTCTTCAGCTTGGAGATCTGCTGCTCCACCATGGTGATCTCGCGGTCCACGCGGTCCATGTTCTGGATGAGCTCCTCCTTGGACAGCCGGGCAGGCAGCAGGTCCAGCTCGGCGTCAGGGTGAGTAGGGCTCACGGGCGACACGGGCTCCAGTTTGCCAGGCAGGCCACGGTCCTGGGGAACATAAAACAACCAGGTCATCTCTCTCCCAGGAGACTCTGGATCCTTCTCTCATCCTCCCACAGCTCCCTGGCCCATTCCCAGCCTTGAGATACACAAGACCCTCAAAAAACCTGCTAGACTAGGAAGTACCAGCTGTCAGATCACCTCCACAACCTCCAGCATCTCCAGAGAGCACCAGGTTACTCTCCCAGGGATGTTACAGCAGCTCTTCCTCCTGCCAGAGTCTCAGAGGCTCCCACCGCCTTGAGTCCTACCTGCATTCCTACAGGATCAATACACACATCCATATTCAGAAGCTCTCAACAACACTGTCCCTTCATGGGGCTCAGAGCTACATCTTCTCTGTAAAAATGAGGCATCACAGACACATCCTCCTCGGACACAGCCATGGCTGTAAGATAAGAGCAGCATCAACCACAGAGATGGAGAAGGGGCTACGAGGGCAGCCCTCAGGAGGAAAGATGGCTTCCAGCTCCTTCATGGAAGCCCTCCTCCATCTCTTGTTAAACGCTGGGGGTGCTCCAGTTGTTGGATGTTAAACGCATCCATCCGGAAATGGAGAGAAAGGGCAAAGGCGAGTCAAGATAAAAATAGACCGAACTGACAACTTTTTGCAAATTCCAGGGGAAGAGGTTCTCAGGTCAACAAGAGCCTTCAACTCAGAGACTGGAGAGATTAGCAAAACCTCTGTGGCCATGACAGGGAGCGGCTCTACTGGACATGGTCTGGAGGCAGAGGGAAAACACATCAAAACATTCAACTTCGCCCCCAGCAACGCAACAACTTTGCTGAGCCCAACAAGCTGGTATCCCAGGAGCATCCCAGAGCCACGCCACCTCTCCTGCACACCTCCCTTCACCTTTCCAGCTCCAAGAGAAGGAGCCCATCTCCTGCCAACACAAGCTGCACGCCTGCGTGAGTCTGCCCACCACGGATGAACGCACCTGGGATGAAGATGCTGTTAAACAGCCACCAGTCACACAGATGGGGATCACGGCACACCACCAGCCTACCCTGACCTGGGATGCTCCTCTCTGGCAGCCACCCAACACCTTAATTAAAAGTTTATCTATTCATTTGCTTAGAGAGCGGGTGGATTTCTTTTCCTGGAGGAGGAGGATGAAGAGGAGCGGTGGCTCCGTTTGTAACCATAAACCGCTGCCAGGCTGGGCAGCCAGCACGTCGCAGCTGCCGTAGGGAGGAGGGGAGGGACAGGGGGAGGCGAACAAGGGAAGAAGTTCACACAACTTTGTTACCTTTGTTATGGTAGCCCTGTACAAAGCCGACATTGTTCTGCACCAACTGGTGCTGAGCATCCTCCCCTCTGCGCTGACACAGCCACTGGCGAGCGGCCAGGGCTGACCCTCTGCCCAGGCTGGTTCTCCTGCAGGGCAAGGGTGCCACAAAGGAGCTTGGATGGCGGCTCGTGGGCCCCTCTGGGCTCCCCCATCTAAGAAGGCACATGGATGATGGCCCTGGATTGTTCACTGGCCATATTGCAGCTCGTGTGGAATGTGGCGAGTGTGCAGATGCTGCCTTGGCCCTGTTTGGCATCTCAACAGCATCTGCTTACCATGAAGCAGAACCAGGCAGGGTGACCTCCCTCCTGCTCCTGTCCTAGTTGGCATGAAGCATGGTGAGCTCTCTCCTGGGAGGCTGCACCCACAGCCCAGTAGAGCCACAGGGAGCTGGCTCTGAAGGCAGTCCCTGTCTGCAGGGGCTGTGCTGAGATGGGCTCTGCCTTGTTTCCCTCCATAAGGGATGGGCAGCAGCATCCACAGCACAGCTGGAACAAGGGGAGGCAAAAGAAGACGGTTCCCAACAAAGCAGCCATGTCCCAGGACACCAGAATCCTTCCCTGGTACCTTCCTCCTCCTCTCTCCTGCTAAAACCTGCTCTAGCTGGAGGGGACATCAAAACATCAAGAAGGGAACCACTGCTGGGTGCAGCCTCAAGGCACCAATGCCCTTCTCACTGCTGCCATCAAGGGACGGAAAGCAAAGGAACACCCAAAAACATCTTCCTCACTGTCTTGTCTGGGGCTCATCCAGCCCCATGAGCTCAAAGGCACTGGAAAGCTAAGCTGGTTGTATCCAGCATCCACCCAGAAGAGAAACTACAAGACGAGCATCAAAGCTTTCTAGAGAACCCCAAAGAGCAGATCCCACATTGTTCTACTTTCCCAGCACTAGACATCAAAAATGGTCAGTCTGCTGTACTGGAAAGGCTTTGTGCTCTCCACAACTGGGTGTGTTTTGTGGTTTTCATTTTTTTTTTTTTTTTTTTTAAGTCAAGAGGAGCAGGACAACCACAAGAAGCAAAAGATAAATTTAGGTGTTCATAAAATCTCGTTCAGATTAAGGCACAGGAAGAGGAAGTGGCAGTGGCTTGTAGGTGGGTAGGTTTTTCTAAAGGAAAGCAAGCTACCTGCCAAAAATGTAAGAGAGAAAGGTTCCTCTCTGTGCACATGAAACAAATGACACTCTCACATCTCTGCCAATACGCAAGACAGGGCATTTTTAAACTTTTACTTGGCAAAAAAACCCCTTTGAAACCTCCTTCCTGATACACTTTTATCTTTTTACCTTGCAGAATATGAAGCAAAAGAGCAGTAAAGCTAAGTAAGGGAAATAGTTTCAAGTCACAGCATAAACAACATGATCATCATCATCTGGTATCAGGAGATGATTACAGCAATAGAGAGAGGCAGTGTCCCTCACATAACTGGGCACTATCATGTCACAAGCACCTCTCTAAATCAAGGGAATGACAAGCAACAAGAGGAAGGAAAAACCAAAACTGAAGGCAAAAAAAATCTTGCCCATGCAATGACGTCCAAAAAGAGCTCCCAGATTTATGCAACGCATGAAGCAGCCTTTCTTCTAAATCACAAAAATGGGTTGAAAAGAGGTTTGCAAAGACCAGAGTCCACCCAGAGCCTGGGGCAGACTCCAATTGTCAGAGATATTTCAACTTGTGCTCTGTTTCCTACCGCTCTCAAGAAATGGCTCAAAATATATTCCCCCGCTCCAGACGGTGTCATACCCGGGCTCTGAACAAGTGCAGTGCGAAACGTGAAATTCTTCTTATTAACGTGAAGTCACAGACTTCCAAACCAGCAAGAGCTGGGAGAGCTGGAATAAATCTGCTGGAGGGAAGAAAACAATTACCACATTACTCAAGTTGATATTTTCTCAGTAATTATACTGTTTCCATGTGATTTGTTTTTACACACGGCTAACAGCTACTGCAGCTCCTGTTTATCCCTGGCCTTGTTTTGTGATTTATATGATAACAAGGGTGGGTGTGTGGGGGACAGAGGCTGCATAAACCTCCCTGCAGCAAGAGGAGGTGCTGGCATTGAAGAAAACAATTATCACTGAGGAGGCTGTCAAAGAGCAAGGCCAGGCTTTGGGGTGGGTTTCTTCCACATGCTTGGGGATAAAAATTCCCAACATAGATAATGGAGCAAGCCTGCTAAAAGCTATTAGGCAGTGACTTTAAAAACATGAGAGAAAGGGGGAAAAGGAAAAGGATAAGACAACTGCCTATTGATGCCTTGGTAAATTTGACATCTCTGCCCTCAGACACACCAGCAACTAGGTCCACAGGAAAAAATACAGTGGGAAATCCAACCCTGGTCCCAGGACACAATGCTCCACACCACTGCTGCCTGCTTATTTTGCATTACAGACCCACCTCATGATACTCCCAGGGAGCTCATGGGAGTTGCTGGGATGGAGAAGGGCATCTGTGCCATGTTTCAGCTCAGCACCTACAGCTGGATGCAGCCCAACCTCCGTGAAGGGTCAGCTGCTTCCCACCCTCAGGAGATGGCAGATCAGGAGCTCCGCTCTATCCACACCTAACTCTTGCTGCAAAATGCATTTTGACCTTGCTGATGCCTTGACTGCACCAGCTGCCTCTTCAAAACTCCACGGTGGAGCTTTCCAGCCTCCACACCCCCTCAGTGTGTACAAGTGAACAGAGTCACTTGCTTGGGACAACCTCAGGACCTCCTGCACAGCACACAGCGTTTGCCCTACTTATCATCTTCAGGAAGTCCAGGTCTCTCCCTGCCTTTCTAATCCAGATCATTAGCAGTGTTCTCCCAAGCCCAGGACAGAGATTTAGGGATGCCAACATCATCTCTTCCACAGTCTGTTCACTTTCTAATTATCAGCCGGCAGCAGTAGCATTTCCTGCTGGAGCACCAGGAGGGATTAAGAGGTGTTATCTCCAACTCCTGCCCACTCGCACATCTCATGTCCTCATGGGTTGGAGAAGATTGCCAAAGCTGGCAGGATAGGCTGGGGCTGCTCAATTTGTGCTCAAATTAATTCCCAAAAAAACCCATATGAATTTGTGATTAGTGGGCTCCCTCTGAGGGGGACACCTCTGTCACCAGAGCCTCTCACAGCAGCATTAAGCCAGTGAACATCCCAGCATTCCACCAACCAACGCTCCTCCCAAACCCCCATCTGTGTGAGACTGTGCCACATGGCAGAGCCAGCAGCTCATCCTCCCTCTTCAGGAGCCCACGGATGAGCAGCATCGTACTCAGAGCAGACAGTGAGCCACGGGGCTTTCCCACACTCCCTGGGACAAGAGCTGAGCAGCAAAGTCAACATCCCACACCTCCATCCATCAGGTTTTCAGGTAAAAACATGCATATAAAACTTTCAAATGGGCCAAATGCAAACCAAAGGGATCTTTTTTTTTTTAATTGGAAAAGTGTCCACCACATTCTGATGTATCAGCAGCCCCAGGATGACAGCACTGACAGGGGGAAAATGTTACAGGGGCTGAAAAATAACGCGTTGTCTCTCCAGGGAGACGCACAAGTACGAAGTCAGGGAGCCCGAGCAGTGAAAAGTACATCGAGTTACTGCAACTCTTTTGTTCGTGGCCATCTGCTGTGCTAATGGCTCTTTCAGCAGCCCAGCCCTTCAAACGAGGTTTTAATTCTTAAATACTGCTGGGCTCTCGCTGGGCTGCGTCCCCGTGTGCTGGGAGGGCTGCCCAAGCGGGATGTAGATGTGTGCTCTGGGAAGCACCTGTGGTGCTGTTCACCAGCCATGAGAACAGGGGTGTTCCTGAGCAAGGCCAATCACTGCTCCTGAGGGAGGCCAGGCGTGGGATCAAGGCATCACCCACCTCCCTCCTCTGTCCCCGCGCTCCATGGCACATGCAGGTAGTGGGGGATGAGCAAAACAGGGATCACTTTCACTGGATACAGCCCAGTACGTGCTCTCATGAGAATTCATGAAGCTGGAGACCAAGGAGCTGTCTGAAGACAAAGCTGGGGTTTTTAAACTTAATTCCTGTTTTTTAAATAAATCTGACTTTACGAGAAGGCCCACGAAATTCCTTTCCCCTGTAATCCAGCTGAATTCCATGCAGACAGAGCAAAAAAAATCCCAACAATTTCTAAGCTTGCACGAAAGTAGGTCAAAAAACTTCCCCAATGTTTCAACAGCTTGAAGCAATTTAATTGCAAAACCAGTACCAAATGCTGACCCTCCCTCCCCGCCCCCCCCAACAGATTTACGAGGGTTGTAAAACCTCGCCAGCGAGTGTCTCATTTCAGTGCACTACCCAAAGCCTTGTATCTGGTCTCACAAAACTTGCTTGTGCTCAGAAGAGCCATTCCACGGTGTTACACTGAACAGATGCTGCCTCTGGATCTCAAGATTGTGGAATTCTGCAGAAGCACCAGCAGACCCAGCTTATGGACTCGAGGCAGCCAGAATAACGGGTCAAATCCGGAAATACTTACTCAGGAAACTCCCACTGAAGCCGAAGGCATTACACCGACAAATGGATGCTGTGCCTTTCATTCCCTTCCTGCGTCTCCCCATTAGTGGATAATAATTGCATTGAATGCAAATGTTCCCCACTGACTTGAGGGAGTGATGAATTCTCACCTACCCATCTACTCATTATAACGAGGAGCTAATTGCTCCACCTCTCATTAAGAATCCCCCGATGCTGCCTATTCTGCATCCCCGCATTTTCAGTTGACCCTAAGTTTGTTCAAACAGTAACTGTCTGGACTGAAATTTTCCATGCTGAACATCACCTTCAGGCTTTTTTAGGCCTTTTTTTTTTTTTTTTTTAAATAGTGAATTTCAGCCAAAACAACTCTGCAGCTTCCAAGAACAAGTTTACAGGAAAATATGCCTTTCTGCAACATTCAGAAAGATTCTGGGAACCTTTTCTTTGAGCATCTTCAGCACAGTTGATACATCTGGTAGGACTCTCTGCCAGCGATTCGCATTTGTTAATGCTGAAGAAGTGTCCAAGGCAAAAGAAAAAATATTAATAAAAATCTCATCGTGGTGCTTGCCTAGGGAACGACTTGGAACCAAGCAAGCAAGCGGAGTGGGGTCCTGGTCCTGGGACGCTCCAAGATAGGTACTGAACTCTGCCCATACTTCTTCAAAGGAAAGGAAAGGAAAGGAAAGTAAAGGGCTGAGCTGGAAGGAACATAATAGCATGAGTGGAGCATTCCAGGCCAACAGCAAGTGCCCTAAAAGAGTCGTGAATAAACGCAGGAGTCATGGTTTGGACAGCAGGTAAAGCCCGAGACCACCCACCAGAGAATAAGGATGGAGTAAAGCAGCCACAGACCCACACGGCGCAAGACAAAGGCTCTCCCAGGCACTGAACAGAGGGGCACGTAACTCAAAGAGGGTGTGTCCTGCTGCTTCCAGCAAAAACGGGGAGGGCAAATTAAGGTTGTCAGAGTAGCCCCCTAGAGCAGCAAGCTCTTCTACTCCTCCATCTGAAACTTTAATGTTCTTTCAATAACTTGTTCGCCCAGCAGCCACTCAACACCAGTGCTGTTGTTACATCCAGCAGTGTGCTGCCAAGAGAACCACTGTCCCCTAGCACAGCAGCTCAGCCCTAAATCCCCACCTCCCCTTCACAAACTCAAACCCATGTGTTTAAAGGAGCAGAGCTTCCCCCAGCCTGGAAGAGGCGCAGGCACAGGAGCCCTCCACAGCCTCTCCCCTCTGCCCACCCCAGTGCGGGAGGACAGTGGCAGTCCCTGCCAGGCGTGTCCTGCCCACAGCCTTCTGGGCTGTGCCAGGGACCAGGCTCACCCTCAGCTGGAGCCAGGAGGTGTCTTGGTTTGAGAAGGCAAAACCGCTCCCGTGGGAAACAGCACTGGATTACGGCGATGGAAAACAACCACGACACTGCAGCGCTGGGGAGGCGTGAAAAAGGCACCAGGCACGTAACTTACTGGCTCAAGAGTACAGCAAAATCCTGCACCAAGATATTCAAAACCACGACCCGGTGACTGAGACCTCCCTCGGGTTTACGGAGGCCAAGAGGAGGGGGCTGCCCCAAGCTCACCTAAACGCCTGGGAGGCACATAAACAACACACGAGGGAGGCGGGAGGCGGGCGCTTGTTTGATGTCTCTTAAAAAGGAGCCAACTGTGAAAAACGCCTCTGATTACACGAAGCGCCAAGGCAGGGAGGCAAATTTTTAATTGCCCAATTTGGCGCTCGGCCAGGCAGCGGGGTGAGCACCCCTGAGTGGAGAACCGCATCTTAAACGTAACAGGGAGCTCACGGCAGAACCAGATGCTGCTCCCCGGCAAAGCCGCCTGCTGCTGGGGCTCAAACCTCCCTCGCATTCCCTGGAGCTGGCCAACTTTGGGCAGCCTTCACAGGAACCTCTGAATAATCACCATGGGCTTGGAAACATGGGATGTGGTGGCACGGCCTCGTGACTGTCCCTCTCTCCTGTTTTTGTATTTCGCTCTGTGCTTGCTGCTCAGGGAGTTTCTTTGGGGAGACCCCCAGAGAGGCAGAAGGGGTGCCCTGCCTGGGGGTGCAGGCACAATCTCTAAACCTCCTCCAGCAACCTGGAAAGCATCTTGTCAGCCAACCCAACAAACCTCAGGGGAACAGAACACTCACTCTCTGCCTTTGAAAGCTTTAGCTTCCCAACATTTTATTTTAATTTTTTTATTTTTATTTTTGGCAGTATCACTCATCCTCTTCCAACTGGCACATGCAACAAAGCAAATTCCAAGTCTTTCCAGCACATCAACCAGGCAGGGATGTAGCATCAAGGTCTGTGCTAATCCCAGGAGGCATGTTTCCTCTGACAGAGGATGCTGGAATAGTCTGTGCCAAATCCCAGCTGGCCCTCAAGCAGGTAGAAAGCCCTCCAGCCTTAGATGCCACATGAAAAGCATGCCAGAGTTTTTTACAAAAGGCTTTTGCATTAAAAAATCCTTTTTTATAGCAGTGAAATACTCCAGTGACCAGCACAACTGCCATCACACTGGTGGGACAGTGCCTGCATCCACACTCATCAGTCCTGCAGAAGTGACAGCTGGGCAACTGCATCCCCTTATATGGGCCCTTCCCTGAGCTTCCCATTAAAAATATGTAATTTCACACCAACTGGAAAAGCTATGTCTGCCAAAAAGCAGGCAGGCAACCAATCAGCAGGATTAAAGCCACTGCAGTGCCATGTGTTGTAAACATGGGGCCAGATCCTGAGCCAGGCTCAGCACCAACACACCCAATGCTGTCCAGGGGTGCTGGGGCTCGTAAGCCCCTGCTTGGATAGCCGGGAAGGGCAGGGTGGCATGGGCATGCCAGCAAACCTCCTCCTCTGCTTCCAGGAGCGACTGACAGGGTGCTCCCAGGTGGGTGCCTGCTCAGCTCGGGGCTGTTCCCCAGGAAGCTCCAGCTCATTCACTGGGTGATGCCAGGTGCATCCTCCAGCTCAGGGACAAACACGGGGGAGGGAAAATCCACCACAGCAGCTTCTCCAAACCTCACTGATTTAAAAATAAAAAATTGAGGGGAAATGAAAAGACAAAAGCCCTTCTCAGCCTGGTGTTATCAAGCAGAGGAAATGAGACTTCTAAAGCTCCCATTCAGAGAGGAGTGGGGGAGAGAAATCCCACTCCAGACGCACTTGAACGAACAGCTTTTGAAATGGAAATGTTGCTCTTCAGAAACATTTAAATTTCCTCCTATTGCCAGGGAGGAGGCAGGAGGCCGAGGAGGAGCAGGGACTCCTCAGCCTTGCACATCCCAGCGGGATACACACAGGGCAGCACTCGGCAGCCCTGTGAAGCAGGGATTTGTCTGGGAGTTAATCAAGAAGGCACACAGCATCAATATTGGGAATTTGGCTTGAAAGGGCATCAAATTTAGGAGAGGGAAGGGAATGACTGAAGACAGTTCTTTTTAACCACCGCCACAAGTGAGATACAGTCAAAGGCAGCTCCTCTCTCCCTTCAAAACCATCACTGAAAATTATTTTACCCAAATTTTGGGGGCAGAGCTGCCTACCAAGGAGGAGACTGACTGATGAAGAAAGGAAATGCAAACAAGACATACAATGGTTTGAGCAGTGGCTGAGGTGCACTGTGGGACCAGCCCAAACCTCTTCCATGCATCAAGCCAGGATCACCAACAACTCCCCCGGGGACTCCCAGCACATCAGGCATGGGATGACAGTCCCAGCACCACTCCCAGCAGTTCCTCTTCCAACTGTGTCAGCTCAAAAACTGAAGTACCTGCTCCTACAGCAATCCACCGAGCTCCCCTCACCAGCTGCATGTCACCACTTCCTTGCTCCAGTGTCTTCAGGGTCACCTAATATACAGGTTCATTCTGGCTGTGCTCTCAAGTATATGAAGCTCGACATCAAACACCCCTCATCTCTAAAAACCATGGGGGAGATGATGGGGACAATGCTCTGCCTGCCCCTCCACTGCCCAAGGAAGCCACCAGGAGCCTGACAGCCCCCATGGCCACACAAAATACATCCACAGGCCACCGTCCCAAACTCCCCACGAGCAGCACCTCGGGACACACACAGGCATGTGGGACACGGCCCCAGCTGCTTGCACCAACTTCCCTCTCGGTGCCGTGGAGGAGGTGATGTAGCACGGATCAAGGCCCTCCACCCTGGCAGGATCCGTGCTGACAGGGAGCACGGGTGGTGCACAGCAGCCGTCAGCTGCACCATCCATCAGAGCCCGCCGCCGGCTGCGCTCGGTGGTTTATTGTTCTAATAATTGTGCAGACACGTGCAAGGGGCTGCCTCGACATTCGCCGCTTGTTTGAGTAGCCATTTCCTTCACTGCTCCGCCTGCTTTTCCATCAGGAGGCCGCATCCTGCAGCAGGAGGGGCGGCAGTGCCGGCCATCCCACCACCATCCCCGCGCCGGCGGGGCAGGAAGGTGGGAGGAAGTAACGTCCTCCAGCACCAGGAAACGCAGGCGGGTGCAAGTCCAGATCCAAACTGGCAGCCAAGCCCAGGAAACCATACAAAACAAGCCTTTCATGAGAGTTTTGGATTTAGAAGGAGAATTTCTTTTTTCTATGATATCCCTCCCCCCATTCAGCAGGTAGAGATGGCCAAATGCCACAGGGACCATTGTGGCATCTCAAATGTGTCACTCCTCGAGCATCACTCAGCTCTGCAACCAGAGCAAGACTGACCAAGGAAAAACCAAATACTGACAAGAGCGTGGGATAGAGCAGCTCCCAAAGGCTCAGAGCAGAAACACCATTTCTAACTGTGAATGGCTGTGGGAGTTACTCAAACCACAAACCTCTGCCCAGGCTGCTCCTGCAGAAAAGCACGAAGCACCTCTGCCTCCCCAGACCAGGGTGTTACAGAAAAACCTGAACATCTCAACTCTCATAGCAAGAATAAGCCCACAGTGAATTTGTTATTATCTGTTAGCAAAGCAGCAGCTTCCCACCAAGGCTGGAATTTCCATCTTGGTTTGGCAGGCACAGGGCTGTGAAATGATTACTGTGTTTACTTTTCCTTTGCTAACTATAAAATCCCATTCCACTGCCCTGCCAAGAATGACTGAAGCTAATAAAATTCAGGCATTTGGAAGAAAGCAATAATAAACCTCCCTTTTGGGGCCTTTATGATGAAATTTCCCCACTCCAATCAGCGATTATGCTGCATTCATGAACACTAGTGATGTCTCCAAGTGCACCCAGATTGACTCAAATCAATATTTAGCTTTGCTCGAGACTGGAGCCTTTTTCCTTGTGTCTGCTGAAGGCAGGATCACTGAACAAGTCTAGAAGAAGCCTTTGAAAAAAAACACCTTACAAGTATACGAGGCAGTATATATATATATATGTGTGTGTGTGTGTATATATATATAAAAATGTAGGCTTATCGATTACTTAAAAACCTATAAAAAGGTTTTAAACATTCATGAATGCATGAATTTACAAATCTCTCTCCATTAATATAATGCACTGTATATACTTATACACACACACCCACCAATTCTTTGGGAGTTTTTAGCATTTGAAAGACCGTAACGTTCCTGTGTTTACATCTGCCACTCTCTCTGCTGCCAAGGCAGAAACACATTAACTGCTAGGGGCAATGTGCTCCACATCATACCTGAGATGGCTGGCACGAGATAAAAAAAGCACAGACCTGAGAACCAGCCTGAAGTAAAAGCCTGTGCTTGGTTCGGTCGCGTAACCACGTGGGACGGCTTGACCTGCACCAGGCAATGGTTCTTTCTTAAGCAGCCACAGGAATGACAGCATCCAAAGTGGAGATCAGAAGGCAGAAACGATCACTGCTGCTCCTCAGGGAACAGCACAGGGAGGAAAGAAATCAGACGCCGTTTGGGCAGTGACCAGAGCAGGCTGCTCAAAGGCAAGCCAAGAAAGCGTTACTGTACAGGCAGAGGAGGGGATATGGGGGTTAGCAGGCATGTGCTGGAGCAGGGTGCCATGGGCTCTGCAGCCCTGGGAGAACCCCTCGGGATGCAGCAAAGGACTGGGAAACCCCACACCCATGGCCCAGAGGACAGAGCCCCACAGAACAGTTTCCTCACAGGAAAATGTACAGGGTTAGGGACTGCCAGCCCTCAGCCAGGATGAAGGCGAGCAGAACCTGAGCGGAATGCTGGCACCTGCAGAAGATGCTCTGTCAGAGAGCTGAGATGACCAAAAAGTAACTATATTGAGGTCAAGACTGTGAGAAGGTGGTTCAGGTCATTTCACCCCATGCTACTTCTCCCCCACGAATTCCTGCTTTTGATCCACCAAACTGGGGGTAGGACAGAGCACATCACTCCCACCCTGAGCCAGCTCTGCTGCTGGGTAAAAGCCCATTTCCAAGGGCAGAGGGAACAGGCTCCGCTGCGCTCTCGCTCCTTATCCTCCTGGAAAAAGGTGCCAAGAATTAGAATTACATTTTTCGAGAGCAGCAGAACAAGCCAAGGAGCCTGTCAGCTTGTCCTAAAACAACCCCTCTCCGCTTGCTGAGCGCGCAGCCAGCATTCCTGACACACACCAGCGTCCATCGCCCCCCGGCCCCCCCATGCAGCACAAAGCTGCAGAGCCAAAAAACCCTCTGAATGTTCTCTGCCTAAAACACAGCCAAAGAGTTTTTCTGTTTAAAAAGCAAGTTTGGGTCCAAAAAGAAAGGAGGTTTTCAGCGAGTGATTTTAACTAGGCCCTTTGGCACTCGACAGCTCCTCTCTTGTTATCGATGCTAAGGGTGTTGTTAAGAGATGAGGCCCCACGAAGCACAAACGTGAAGTCACAGAGCTTTAGCAAGGGCTGTTGCCATGTTCAATATGTTATTACAGCTCCATCACCACAGGCACAAAGAGCAGCAACTCATCTCTGCCAAATCCATCTCTGAAATCACTCCCCCACTCCATCCCCTCCAGCAGCAGCAGGCAAACACCATCGATTGCTGTTGCATCTCCTCCAAGGCTTCCACTCCACTCTGGGAAGGAAGGTATTAGCATGAAATACCCTCCTCCTCAAAACACAGCACCCAGAATCAATCTGATGGGTGTCACAACTCGCTGGCTTTCATTGTGTGAGTCAGAAGAGTGGATAGGCTACATTTCCTAACCATGGAAAAGTACAGCACCAAAAATGTGCTCAGTGCTGTGTGTTCATAGAGAAGATGCCTGAGCTGCTCCCACCAAACCTCTTGCCCTCCCCAGGAAGACCCTTGGAAAGAAGGGGTGTGCAGAGATGCTGGAGAAGGAGGGAAGCCGAGCTCATCTGCAGGATGTCCGGCAGCACCCACACCCCCTCCCAGAAATTCAGGGGAAGAGAAGAAAACCAGATAAGGCTGAAACTGCAGCAGGAGAAGAAAACAGTCAGGACATCCCTCTTAGTAGCAGGACTGAATTCTTCCCTGGAACTTTATTCCAGATGAGGGGGTCTTTTTTCATACAAGTGTATGAAAGGGGTTGAGCACACGCAGCAGAGGTGGCTGGCACAGCCCTCCTCACCCTGCACTTTACCCGTGCTCTGGAGCAATGCACAGGAGACCAGTACCAGTTCCTGCCATACCAACCCTATTTCTTAAGTCCCACTTGAGGACTGACAAAGTAGCAAACTAGCTCTGCTCTCTCCTGCATTTCCAGGACATAACCGGGCATATTAGGATCCTTGCTACAGAAAATAAAATAGATACACACAACAGGTACAAACACTTCAGAGACGGAGCAGAAATGCCTCCCTGAACCCACACAGCACACCCAGCTCACCAGGCTGCCCTGTTGCAAGCAGAAAGAGCTGGCAATATTTCTTTCAATTACAGGGGTGAGGCACACAAAGTCAAGGGACTTTCCTTCCCTCCAGCAGATCAGGTGAGATGTCGCACTGCGCGAGCCTTGTAATATTGACTGAGTGGAAGAGAAAAGTCCAATTATGTAAATGATGAAGCAGGCTCCCGAGAAGCAGTCAGCCTTATCACATCGCCCTTCACCACTGCTGTGGCTTGAAAGGCAATTTAAAAGGTTGTTTTGGATGTCGATCACCACAAACGAGCCGAAGAAGTGCGAAACAACCTGTGCTTGAGGCACTGTCAGTTCTCCTGTGGATTTTCCAGCTGCACTGAGCCTCGGCCCTGCTGTCTGTAGCTCAGGGACCACCGCAGGCTGGAGCAGCCAGGGGCAGGGAAGAGCTGGCTGCAGGTGGCTTGGGGAAGGGTCAAATGTTTTACATCCTGCCTCTGGAATGTTTCCGCAGCCCATGAGGGCTTTCCCTGACATATCCAAGTCTCTCGGGCCATACTTCAGTTCTCTGGCCATAGGAACTTCAGGTGAGAAATGGAATAAAACCAGTTGTCTTGTAAAAAGGGCCGGCTGGAGGAGCCGAACATCTCACAAGGACTACACAACACCCCAAAGCATCTGTTTTTCAAATGAAACCAGCATGAGGCCGTGCATGGGACAGAGATTCCAGATACAACACTCCACGGGCCGTTTGTTCCCTTGGCTTCCCGTCCCACGCTGGTGCACAGCACAGGCTGCTGACAACCCCTCACAGCCACCCTGGCACAGCCTCTGCACAGCGGGCGATGGAACGGACTGCTGGGCACGCCAGGAGAGCCACTCTGCTTGCACACGGCAGGCACACACTCCCAAAGGTGTGTGTTCAACTGCAGGAGGGCAAGGGCCAATACACTCACACTCATCCTCACGCAATTTGGAAATGATCTTCGGAGCAGGGAGGAAAGCAGGGGGTGGGAGAAATCCAGCCAGAAGTGTTTGCGCTGTGACAACGTGAACAATGCAAATATTTCAGCTTTTAAATATGTTTGGAATGACAGAGAATGCCAACATCTCCCTCATCTTCCCAGAAATAGCTTTGAATCATTGCTGCCCTAACGTAAATTCCCCACCCCACCGAATCATTTTTTGCAACCAGATTTTTATCAGGCACAAGTCGACAGCGAGAGCAAGCGCACGGCAGATGAGTGGATGTCGAACACGTTGGAGGAGGATCCTCCTACAGCTCCTGGACTTGACAACCCCACTCCACTCGCTTCTGATGGGTGCTCAGCTCCACTGGCCCAGCGTCTCAGGGACAGCCCAGCTGCCTCCCAGCCATGGCTGCAAGGAGAGTTAACAAGAACTGCCATTCTCTGCAGGGGAAGGAGGACAAAAGCAGGAAAGACGTAGGTGTGTTTGTACCCATTAAAATGGTTTCATTTCATTGCTCAGACCTGAGGTTAGAGCCACTACCACAGAAGTCTGTTCCTCCAAGAAGTTGGGAAGCCACGCAGCGTGTACAGGCTTTGCATTGAACAGCCCACAGTCCTCAGGGCAAGAACTGTTCTTTTCATGGAAACGTGTTTGAGGCATTTCACCTTCCACAGGGCTGGTCAAACCACACACTGGCAAAGGTCTCACTGGGAGGGAGAAACGGGACACTGGCAGCATGGGTGTGTCCCCTGTCCATCAGTGCTACTGCAGCTCCTCAGGATCCCTCTGTGTGGGTGTCCCTCAGGTCTTGTTGACAGCCACCCCCTTCCCCAAAAGGTTTGGGCACAGTTACAGATGGCCAAGTAAGTGCCTCCCTCTCCCATGGCAGAGGTGCACAGCCTCTGCTTTTGATGGGTCCCTGCTTGCAGACGATCACCAAAAGCCCAAGAAACAAACCCAGAACTCTTTATCCCAAGTGAAAAACAACCCCCAGTGGGGAAGGGAGAGCCCGGCATGATCCACACTGCAAACGCAGAGGCTACAGGAGGACATGCGTCCAGGGACGGCCGACGCTCACAGCTCGTTCCATTCTCCAGCCCCTCTGCGCTATTGTTCCACAGCAATAAATCACGGGGAGGTGCTGGAATTCTGGGCTGTTTTCTACAAGAGGGAGCCTGGGGTGCCGGATCCGAGATGCCGCCTCGCTTTTGCTTGCTAATTCCCTCGGCGGCCGCTGTGCTCAGCGCCGTTCTGAGCCCTCCACTCCCACGCATCCCGCTGGAGCGCCGAGCTCTCCCAGTTCAAAGCGCTGCTGCGTGTCCACCCCCTCTGCTCCCCTCCCCCAGCCCTGGATTACTCAATTAGAGATTATGCTTTTGCCAGCTACCTCCAAGCCAACTGGGGCCTTTGCCAAGGTCAACACAAGTTCCAGCCAGTTTCATTAATAACTGCGAGACCAACCCACTGGAAACTCTGAGAGGTTAATCCCAGCAACAGATCAATGTTCCCATAACAAAGCCACGGAGCAGAAACGCGACCGGTGATTTACCAGCCAGCCCAGCTATCTGTGCTGGGAGCTGTGGCACTGCCTCCCTGCCCTGTACCAGGGCAAACCCTGCTGCTGGAGCCCCCTGCCTCCTGCTCCTCTCCCCTGGAACATTCGGCAAGGGATGGAGCAGGGACCAGGGACCAGCAGTGCCAAGGCCCCAGCCAGCACAGCGAGGAGGAAGCAGGACTCCCGAAAGGCCTTTCGGCTGTCCTCAGTGCCCTGCCAGCCTGAGGCCGGGGCAGGAGTTAGCAGGCTAGCCAAGAGCCTTTCCATCCCACAGCCTGTCTTCCAGGAGTTCATTGTAAATTGGGCTCTGGAACAGGCAGCCAGTGTGAAATTTGGCATGTACGCTGCTGGCTTCAATGCATCATTAAAAAGGCATTTCAAACGTGTTAATTCCTCCTTTTTCAATTAATTGCTTTTAAATCTACATTAATATGCATCAAAACAAAATACCCTTTGCCCTAATTTCTGCTTTGCCATACATATTTCCTGGCCTTGGTGCTGTCTTTTCCAAAACTCCTCCTCTCCCTTTTCTTATTCCATTTTTCAGTCCGTAACACAACAAAAACACTCATGCAGAAAAGGAAGAAATTAAAACCTTTCCACAATGTAAAGCAGAGTCCAATTCCTAACAACACACAGCTTCTTAATTGCCTTTTTCCATCCATAGTTGTTAATTATTTTACAAAAGAGGGAAGTGGCATTGTCCCTTGTACAGATGGGGAAATCTGAGATACAGAAAGGGGAAGAGACTTACCCAGTGACCAGCAGCCTGCCAGGGCAGATGGCAGCAAGGTTCAGGTTTCCTAAGCCTCCACCCAGCCCTGTACCCGTGGGATTACATGGTTCCCTGTAAGTGAATTCCTGTCGGAGCAATAGGCTACGCGTAAGTGCAGCCAGCCAGCCCTTGCAAGGGGACTACATGCAGATCACGACTGACTCACATCCTATAGGAAGGAGCAGCAAACCACATTATGTGGTGGAAGAGCAGTCCTAAAAATGGAGAGAAGAATAAGTGGAAGCACAGCGGGAATAAGAGAGGCAGGACGAAGCTCCAGCTCTGGAGAGGGGAGAGCAGGCGCCGATCGACCAGACGTGCCACGCTCGCCGTCCCTGCGGGGCAGGATCGCTGGCAGCACCAGCTGCGCACGTATGCGCAGGGACAGGGATCGTGCACAGCATCACTGGCCTGCTCTGGGGCCGCCTGCTTTGCTCCTGGCTGCTGCTACGTGATGGAGGTCCGTGACTTTATCGGAAAGAAAGAAAGCAGAAGCCACCAAGGGTCCTGGGAACAAGGTCCCGCATCTCTGCCAAGAACACACCTGGCAAAGCCACATCAACGGCAGCTTTTCCAGTGATTCCCACATCCAGGCTTGCAGTGATGGAAAAAACAGCCCTCCTTTAACTGTGTCTGGTTATTGTCAGCCAGCTCAAGGGAGCACCTTCCCAGGGGCAGCGTCAGCCCTGGCTGGCACAAAGGGCATGGGGAGATTTCATTTCTCCCCAGCTGACTGAGCTCAACAGAGCCCTCCTGGCCACATCCAGCAGCAGGATCCCAGGACCACAATACTGCAGCAACACAACAGCAATCCCTCTTGCCAGGAAAAGATGCTCAAGTGGGGGAAAGCAGGCAAGAAAACAACCTTCTGCTCCCTAGCTTGAACAGAAACACCAGTGTTTGAGGATATGAGCAATGCAAGGTTCGTAAGGAAAGGTAATATCTTTTACTGGACTGAGATTTAGCTCAGAGCTGCTGCTTTTGAAAGGCATGCTGCCCCAAAGCACGTCTGCTTTCTCCAGCTAGAATGTGCTGATCCAAGAGAAGACATTACCTTCTCCTTACAGACTAAGCCTTGCTTGGAGTGAGGCTGCAATGATGCTGAGCAGGGTTAAGGGGTGCAGCTCACCCCATGTTTGGGAGAGGTAGATGAGGAATAAAAGACATGAGACATCCACTTCTCTCTGGGGAAAAAGCTCTGGAACCTGCTACCAGCATTTACCACATCTATTACTCTATCTGTGTTTGGAGCACAGATCATGTCCCAAAGGTCTTGGAAATGCACAGGAATGATGTCGACTTCTCTACCCTGGGCTGAAGGTTGGTAAATCTAGTTATCAATGGTTATCAGGGATGTGCTAAACTCATACCCCACCACAGACTCCATTCTGCATCTCAGCCCCACCACTGCTCTGAAACCAGCAGAGACCAAGACATATCCACTGCCCGGGAGCAACATCCATTACAATTACATCCCCTGGGACAGTCAGGCTGGCGCCCAAAGCGTGTAACCAAACCCCTATCCTTTTTATTGAGGGTTTTGTGGAGCTCTTACTGTGCAAAAATTAGCTCAATCTGTAAAATCACCATGAAAAATAGTCCTAGCACTGTCACTCCAATGAGTAAACTGAGCTCCTCCCCAGGCAGTGACTGCAACAGCATGGAATGGGGTAAGGAGTAAGGGGACAACTCCTAGGATACTCCATCTAAACAACCAGCAGTGTGTGTAGCAATACTGGGCTCACATGGTGCGTTTCACCCAAAGAGCTCACCCGCTTGGCAAAGCTGCCCTAGATAAAGTATTGACTGACTTCACCAGGCACTGAGTCAGCAGGACAGACAGAACAGCAAACACCTCTCTCTCTCCAGCTCTGGTCACTGGGACACACGTCCTGCCACCATGTTTTTGCCACTGCTCTGGGACACACATCCTGCCAACACACATGTGCCACCACTCCAGGACACATCTCACTCAGCACAGAGCCTCTGGGGAAGGTCTTTATCACCTGTCCCAGGTGGTGAGTTACGCTGTCAGAGCCCAGTCCAGAGTTCAGTTGTGCAGCTACTGATTAGCATAGATGTGAGAATTGGTTTTACCTGTGTCAGGAGCCCAGATCTGCAAGAGCCCAGAGCTGTGACCAAAGACCAGTCTCAGCTCTTTGCATTTCCCCTGGACCATCACACCCAGAGCCTCACAGCGATGCACACATCAGCTGCAGGAGCTTGTCCATGACCTTAATGTCCACCAGCAGTTTATTGGCTAGTCTGAGGACAACTGCTCAGGACTAATGCCAAAAGACTGCTATTAACCCTATTTCCCAAGCTGCAAAGGCAGATATACTGTGTGCCCCAGATGTGCCTTCTGCTCCCAACCACTGGAACAGCACTGAGATCATCCAGTCTCGCAGTGAACTCCATCAAACCCATTCTGGAAACAGCTCCTGCTAGTTTAGAGCAACTAATCCCAGCTCCAGTCAGGCTCTCACCAGTCACAGACACCACACTGTCTTCTTCCTTTCAGACTCTAAAATTACAAATGGCTCCACTAAAAGTATAATCTTGTCTTGCTGAATTGTATCTCAGCTCTCGCACTCTCTCTCTCCCCCTCTTTCATTAACAAATGTTTTAAGCCCCATAAAATGCATGTAATTCTTGGAAACGTGTCAGACCAAGAAGCAAATGCAGCCCCTAAACTCACCAACTAATGACTCAAAAGCAGCTTTGCCTGTTAGAAACAAATAGCTGAGATGATCTGTGGTTTTCTGGTGAGAGGTAAAACAGAAATGCTGGTGAGAATAATGTGCAGACAGAAGAGTCACCCTGGTTTCCTCATATCTTTGGAGAGGGGCATTTTTTGTTTTGGGGACAACAGTGTATTTTTCCCATCAGCCACTCAACCAACATCCCTTGAGGGCACTCTGCTCTTCAGAGCCTTCAGGCCTCCCTCGGCATCTGAACTACTCCAAAGTTAAATATCCTTCTCATTAAAGACAGCTGAGAGGGATCTCTGGTAAAGCCCACCAGTACCTTATGGGTAAGAGATGTCTACATATCCTGGCATTCCCAAGGAAGAGCTTTCTTGCCCACATGTTATTTCAGTCAGCTCCCACAGGGATACAGAGAACCATCCCCATCACCCTGGGTACGGATGCAACTTCCCGTTCATTTTACTGCAGGCTCAGGCAATTCCCAAGCCCAGCCTGCAGCTGCACTAACCCTCGGCACTGGCATCAACAGAGCTGCCCCCAACACATTTATCCAGCACGACTTTCCTGCCAACCAGGAGCATGTCCAAACTCGAGGTAAAATCAAATACAATTTACCCCAACAGAGCATGAAACTAAATCCAAACAGGCAAACAAGCAAGGGATTTCTCTTTGCAACATTTATTCCATGTGCAGAGGGGACAATTGTAAGTAAACGATTTGCTTTGTTAAATGAGACTGGGACTAGGGAGGCTTTCCCGGGGAAGATTATATTAAAGAACCACCAGAAACCTATTCCAGCCCTTCAAACACTGATATTAAATAAAGAGATGTGATAAATGAGAAACGTCAAGTAAAAATCAAATCAAGGCAGAGTATCCAGAAAAGCCAGACATGGCCATCCTTAATTCAGCCTACAGGAGCTTCCAAATTGTTCTGGTGCATCTAATAGCCTAGTAAAAAAAAGCCTATGACTGTAACAGTTATGAGGAAAGCTGATATGCTTCTGTTTTCCCAAAGTGGTCACCCATCTCAGGGAATATTATCCAACACCACTAAGCACAGCTCAGTGCGTCGGGAACCACCACCTACACTGAATTCAGCAGCAGCTCAAAGCCTCAAAGGCAGCTCTACACAAGCCAAGGGGATCCCAAAACCCAGACCCCACAACCAACTGGCAGCCCAGGCCATTGGCCCCTTACCTTTGAGAGATCTTCTGTCCCTCCCTGCTGGCTCTGGTTCAGGAGAGGCGAGTGCCGCATCAGGGGGTCCTGCAGCAGCTCCAGGCGTGGCCTCTTGGTTTCAATGAACTCCAAGTCCGATGGCTTGGTCAGGTCAGAGAGATAGGAATGCGCCTCAGTTCTCAGGTGCAGCTCCTGAGATCTGTGAACAAAGGGAAAGGAGGGCTTAGAAAGCAAATCACCTCCACTCTCCCCTGCTCCGTGATCACAAACCACTCTAAGAAGAAGACATGGCTCAACATCTGCCCATTTTCCAAAAGCATCTATGAGGGGAGGCCAGATGGGCCTGGACTGAGACATCTCAGGCACAGCCCCATAGCTCTGCTGCTGGGCACAGTGCATCTCCTGGAGCAGGATCACTGTCAGCCCCCAAGCCCAACAGGCCACCCTGCTGTCCCCCTCCTCAGCACTGCCACCATGTCACCTGGAAGGCCTCACGGCCCTCTCCTGTCCCACCACACGTGGTGGTGGCTGTCCCTACACCAGGGCAAAGTGAACAAGGCACTGCAGGTTTGAGCCTTCCCTGTCGTGCCACACGTGTCAGGCTGTCCAGAAAGAGCCAAAGCTTGGAAAATCCCCAAATCTGGCCCATAAGTCCCCCTTTGCCTCTAAGACGAAGCAGAGCTCCCTTCTGCCACGTTTGGCTTATTTAGTCAAAGGTACCTGCACCACTGTTTATTTTTAACATCTTCCATAGGAATACCAAAGATTATATGTTGGAGAAAAAATGCCTACTCCTCCGTGGCTAGACAGTGGGGATTTATTTTTCCAGGATGGGGGAGGAAAGAACCCAGCCACATGTAGTTGCACGTCTCTGACACAGACCTGGCAGGCTGCAAAGGCACATTATCCAGTGATAGCAACGGTACTGACGAGTCACATCGGGCTCAAGTATCTTTCACCCATTAAATACGATGCAGTTGGTAATACCTGGAGAGTGGGCTTGGCTTTGCTTCTTTTAAACAAATGTAAAACTTTCTTTGTAGCTCTGTTTTCCTTAGCAGGATTCTCTTGTGGGAATTGTAAAGGGATCCTACAAAAATACATTAAACCTTTTACTATGCCACAGGATCAGCTTTGCTGCAGCAGCTCCAAGGGTACATTTTTAACACTTCAGGCAGAAATGTCTCTTAAAAAAATAAAAATAAAACAAAGCACAGGGGATTCAAAGCTTGTGAAAAACATGGATTCTTTTTCTTTTACCCTTAAACCAGATTGCTGAAATTCTCCTGAGCTGGTGGTGAAGTGTCCTCCTCAGTTATCAAACACCAACAAACTAAACAGACTTTGGAGTTGCTCGAAGGGGAGGAGGAAAGGGGATGTGTTTTGCCAAGACCAAGAATAAAAACAGGGGTTCTCATATATTGTTTGGCTCCCACCCACAAACTGCAACTCCTGACATTAAAGGGAACTCCTGGCAAAAAGGGAAGGACCCAGAGCCCTCTGAAGCCAGTGGCTATAACGGCTCTGGATCACATCCAGGGAGAGGAGGAACCCTGGAGAAATCCACCTTCTCAGGGACATCACTCTGAGCACAGACCTCTGCCCTCCCCTACAGCAGCGTGGCCAACTCAACCCAGCTCCAGGTCATCACGTTAAAGTTGGGGGGGGGAGGGGGGTTATTTTTTAATTTAAACATCAACAGCAGGCACAAAGCATGTGCATGCCAAGCTCTGCTGCTGAGGGTTTGGCACTGGCACTGGGCAGCAGCTTTGCTGCTGACACACTGAAACAGAATCTGGCTCATCCTCTTCCTCCTCCCCAGCAAAAAGGGGCTGGGAGAGCTGAGAGGTTCCAAAAGCACTGCCTTTGGTGCTCCAGCCCACGAGACTGCGAACGCACAGCTCACACAACAAACTTTTCAGAGCTGAACAGCCTGCAATCTGGCACTGAAGCACAGCTCGTTTCACCTGCAAACACTTTCACGCTGAATGATCCTCAACTTTTCTCAGCAAGCCCAGAAATCTCTCCTGGCACCTCTCAGGTTTCCTGCTGGCTGGTCCCAACCCCTCCTGCAATCCCTGCCCGCCCGCAGCTGCGCGCCGGCATTTCAGGCTCTGCCGCAAAACCCAGGAACAATAAGCAACTGTTGAGCTGGGCAGGTGCTAAAATATTCCAACACCCAAGGCTCTGCTGTACTGAGGCAATTAAAAATGAGATTTATTTTCACTCCTTCCCTCTTTTTTTTAAGGTCCTATTACCAAGAAGCTGCTAATTGACACAGGACGTCTCCGAGACCACTGCAGTTGTCAGGAACCTGACACAACTGCTACGCTCGGAAAAAAACATGGATTTCGAAGATAAGAGCACCACTCAGCCTTACAAAGGCAGTTACTCACAGCAAGGCAGAGGCCACGCCAGGGAAAGCAGCTGCAATGTTATAGGGTGCTATTTTATTTCCATTTCCACATCCATTGGAACTGCTATTAACTTTATCCACTGGAATTTCCAGCCGCTCCCGAGATTGCTTTGCCCGACACAACCCACTCAGCCTGTCCTAGCTGCAAACACAACTGCTCTTGCTCGAAGCCTTCACACCTTTCACTCTTCACATCCACACCTGCAGCGAGCTCTTTACAACAGACTTTTATACAGCGATGACGTTGCCGTCAGCGCAAAAATAACCCTGCCTGAAAAACCCTCCCATTACACTGAGTTCGGAGTTTGCTGCATTTTCCAAATAGTTCCCACCTGGCTGGTTTATTCCAGAGATTCCTAATTTTGCTGAAGGGAAAAAGCATTTTTAATTGCATGCGAGTTATGCATGATTAAATGAAGTAAAGCAAATGCCAGCATTAATTACGAAGTGGGGCAGGTTAGTCTTCACCTGAGCCCTTCACCATAAACAGTGAACTACTTCAGGGAAGAAGATCTGCTGACACACAAAGCTGGGTGCCCAGGGTTTGCCCGACTTCCAGCCACCCACACAGAGCTTCTCTCGGGGCAGGTCCGAGTCCAGAAGAACAAGATAACCCAAGATTAGACCTTTGGTTCATTACCAATCTGATAAATGAATCTCTCCCTCCCAGCTGCAGCCGTGTTACTCATTCACCGGCCGATTCCTCAGCAGACTCACACAGAATGTAAGGAAGGTACGAGCGGATCAAATCCTACAGCAATGTGGGGCACCTGCAGCTTGCTCCAGCATGTCTGGGTCGTTGGGACCTAGGAAAACATCTCTTGCTATGTTATACCTACACCAGAGCCAGCTGAGCATGAGATGGGCTGAAAACAGGGACTGTCTCCTAGGTGGGCATCAAGGAATCAGAGAATCCTTCAGGTTGGAAAAGACCTCTAAAATCATCAAGTCCAACCATTAAGCTGAGAGCATCTCTCTGTGGAGAGAGAATCGAACGAGGCATCCTGAGCTGCCCCTGGGACTTCTAAGAGCAGGCCTGATGCCATCTAAATGGATTTTATCTTTACTTCCCTGAAGCCAAATCACTGGGAAATTGGCAAGTACAGACTTTTCAGGAGGCAAAAGAAGACTCTCCCACCAGCACTAACCCACTGACCAGCTTTTCAGAGCAGCACAACCCTCCCCTGCTCCTCAAGCCTTCCTGTTTCTCCATCAACTGAGCAGCAGAAGGTGGCTGCAGGAGGAATGATGGCTGTTCTGCAACATCCAGAAAATCCAGCTTGACTTCCCACAGCCATGCCTCCTGCACTGAAGGCTCAAAACAACAGCAGTGACTTTGAGCCAGCTCCCACCAACTTCCCAGCAAGGGCACACTAAGAATTGCTCCCATCTGCAAATACTGTTCCCTAGGTACCACAGGGCCAAACAACATAACTGGGCTGGAAGACTCACTGTCTTTTGGAACTGGAACCAAGACAAGCGATGGCCTTGCTGAAGCTGTTTATTTCCCCTGGCTGAGATGGTTTGGTGGGAAATTGTCTCCAAAAATAAATTCTAAAAAGAGTATCCAACCCCCACAGGTACAGACAGACAATAAAATGCTTTTGAGAGAGAGTAATACAGAAAACCACTGGTGTTGAAGTGAATTATTTATAGCCAACTGTTCCAATCCTCTTAGATGCAGAGGGGAACCAGGTTCTAAACCCATTCCCATAAGCGAGATTAAGGCACAAACAAGGCCAGATGCTGGATCCCCAAATGATAATTCAACTCTATTTTGCAACACAAAAGAGCAGAGAGAAAGAAAGAAAGAAGATGGAAGAGTGGGAAAAGCTGAGGGTAACTGTTAAAAGCACGGGACAGGAGTTACCACCACCACGAAGCGCTGCTGGCTTGAAAGCTGGTAGGTCTCTGCTGGGCTTCTTCCCTGGTCACCTTGTATCCTCCAAGGAAGGAGCCAAAGCGGCAGGGGAGCAGAGTGGCAGCAGCTCCCCAGCAGTGCTCCAACAGACCCCCACAGTCCCCGGGCAGGGCCCTGAATTCCCTGGCCGTGGTAGCCCCTGGATGCCCTGGCCAGTCCACCAGCACCCAGCAAAGATCAGCTGCTACCACGATGGGCCCTGAGCGTCCGCTGCCTGGTTCCCCAGCCTCCAAGCGAGGCACACCTTATTTGAGAGTGAGTCCTTCCCAAGTGTTTTGATTGTAACAACTTTTCATCTTTTTTGCTCCTCTGCCCGCCTCTGCTGGCCTGCTGGGCGCCTCCTGGGGCTTTTGCAAGCAGCTCAGCTCCTGCAGCAGCCCGGCTGTGGCATCAAGGCTTTGTAACTCCACGCTCAAGACAATGGCAACGCAGAACTCCATCTTGTAATCCGACTCCATCTTGTCATCAGCCCACTACACCAACGCCAAGATTTGTCAGAGGTTTCAACAACCCCTGCACAGATAACGAGAGCCAGAGTGGGAGAGTAGGCAAATTAGGACCTGTTAAAGAGAGGGAAACTGGAGGGTTTGTAGGAGCAAACCTGCCACCAGGCACCTAGAAAAACATGTCCAGGGCCAGCTGATATATTCCCCTTGTCAGATAGGTGGAAAGGGAGAAAAACCATAATGACTTGATGGGAAGAGCTGCATGTCTGGGCGGGGAAGATGGAGCTCCCGTGCCCTCAGCAACGTCTGCCAGCAGCAGGACTGAGTCTTTCCAAGCCAGAGCTGTGGGACAGCCTTGAGCAGGATACTTAGCTCACCACATGGCTCAACTCAGGGACTCCCAGGTCCTCGTGAGGTCTGGCCAAGTGCCCACGTGCATCCTCGGGATGCTCCGGCTGCATGTTCCCACACCAGGGCAGGTAGTGGTGTCTCCGCTGCCCTGCACAACCCCTCAGCCACCTTCTTCCAAGCCAACTGCAATATAGATGAGAGCAGATGCTTTATTTAAAACTTGCATATTGAAGATCCCCATACAAAGAGCCTGAATTATTCATGGACAGGACCGGCAGAAGCTTTAACACAATGGCACTGCCTCACTTAAGAGGAGGAGAAGGAATATTGGTCTCTTTCCAAAAGCTCTCCCACATGCTTTCTCCAGGTATTCAGAACTGGGGCCCATCAGGAAAGCCCTTTTAGCAGTCCTGGGTGGCTGGAGCACTCCTGAACTAATGTCTTCAGGGATATCCTAAAATTCCACAAGGCCTGCTGCATACACTGCAAGATCACCTTTCCTTCCCCAAAATAAATCTGGTTCAAGACCACACACAAGAAAGGTGCTTTGTGGACTTTTACCCCTCATCCCAGTCAAGGCAAAGCCAAGGTTTCCTCTCACACCTCCCTGCCAGGGCACACTGGCCCATTCCAAGAAGCCTGGTGTCTCTGCATCAACCCTCTGGAGCCATCCATGGACATGCTCACAGCCCACACAGGAGCAGGGGGTACTTGCAAGACAAGGCTTGTCACCAAGTGCCTACACACTAGCATCTGCCCTCTCCAGATGTTATTTTCTCATGTTCAGTTAGGGGGAGGAAAAATACACAGCTCCTGGAACACCATTTCCAGTGTTAAAAGACATGCAGATGAATTGTTGGGGGTATTCCAGCTCGCTCCTGAGAAAGGGGTCACCTTTGGAAAGTTAAAGACAATAAATAAAATCAAATTTGTTGTGTTATCTCGGGAGCAGTTGGTGCCATTTGGCCCAGCACAGATGAAGACCAAGAGCTGCACATGATTTTCAGAGCCCCACACACTGTCCTGGTTTCCCACCGCTCCCTGGGCTCCTCAGGATTAATCCCATTCAAGAGGCACAGTGATCTGGCCTGCTCTCATGCCATACTGCACATGGCTATCTCAGATGGCTGCAGAAACACAGCAGCTGCTTAATGTATCCGAAATGTCATCCCACAGATCAACACTGGATAAACTCTTCAAACTCCTCATGCCTGCTAAGCAGAACGGCTCCACAAGAAGATCCCCTGAACTGGGAAAATAATCTTCTATAAAACAGTGACTCATCTCATTCTGGATAAGGGTGGAATATACTGTGTTAACATACATACCACTTATCTACAGCCATGTTTTCTGCCAGAGAAGCCATTATGCACCCCAGCATTCCTGTGTTAGTATGGAACCTTGCTCTAAAATCCTAACACATGAAAAATCAGAAAAACCCAGTTCCTTGATTTTTCAGACCCTTCACCCAACTGGCACCTGCCATTTAACACTCAACCCAGTTTTTCCTCACTCCTTTTGAGGACCAAAATATATATAGAAGAGGAAAAAAAGCCCTAATCCTTGTCACCTTGCCAGGGCATTCCGCTGCAAGCATTCATGGTACGACTTGTACCAACAGCAGATCCTGAAATACTTCTCCTCGCTCCTGCAGTCCAGTTGGCACAGCCAACCGAACAAGCTAAGGGGAAGTCTGTGGATCCTTCCAAGAAAAAGCCTGCTACCAAAAAAACCATCATGGAAAGCAGCACATCCCTGCAAGGACAGGCAGAGCCAACTTTCCCTATAGCAACAGATTCAGACTGGTTCAGGTTTTCCTTTCTTCTTCCAAGCCAGAATTGCTGCACAGGGAGTTCAGATCTTTGCCCAACCACCACGGAGTGATGACGACTCTCAATTCTGACATACATGGAGAAAGAGCAGTCTGTAACTTCCCAATGAGCTTCTTGCTCAGGAAGCCCTGAAATGCAGGAGTATCTCAGCATCCGATTCCTTCCTGCATGTTATCACTCAACAGCTTTTTGCCCCAACACCTGATTCACACTTAACACATTCTGCCCATGCTGAACTGCTTCACTGCTTGTTCCCTGTCCACTGAATCACAACTAATCACCATCCTGGTGGCTACAGCAAAACTGCAGCCAGGTGAGACCAAAAACCTGCAAAGCTGCATGCAGGAAGACCATCTATCGAGCCCAAATTATTTCTGTGGGATTTAAAGCATCCATGGGGTCAAGCCTCAAATACCACGTGCAAAGACAGCTGCAGAAGCTTCAGAGATCTGGTCGAAGTGAAGGCAAAGCCAAACTGGGGGACAATCCCCTAAAACAGAGTAAAGTGAATCCCTGCTGTTTCCAGGAGAGGAGGGCAAACACCAGCCACCCACCAGGTAGGTGGGCTCAGAGGAACAGGGACTGAACAGCACGAGGTTCTGAACCACTGTCCAGCTGCAGGCACTGCTCTGGATCAGCACGAGGCACAGTGATGGCAGGGCAGGGATGTCTGTCCAGGAACGTGTACAGAGCTTGATCTCCAGTGCTGTCAGTCTGCCATATCCCACTTGCACCAGACTCCTTAAGGAGGGGAGTGATCCTGGAAGAGCATCAGCTACCACGACCAACAGCAGACAGGCTGCTTCCTCTGAACTCCCAAAGCAACGGGGGTTGGAAGGGTTCCCCTCCACCGACACTTGCTTCGAGGGGAGGATTGTCTGGTGCCCACCACCACTGTGTGCCAGGTGGGCTGCCAGGCAGGGAACCACAGTGAGGGTCTTCCTTTCAGACACTGCACACCCCTCTGCTTCCCTCTACTTAGCCCACCTATGCCGTGTTGTGGACGTTGTTTGCCTTGGTCTCCCTCCTCCCAGCCCCTCACACCGAGAGCCAGCTGCCTCTGCTGGAAACCATCAATCCCAGCCCAGGAACAAAGCCAAAGTGCTGAGCCTGCCAAGGGGACTCAGCTGCAGAGATGGCTGCCATTGCCACCCTCCCTCATCCAGGCTGTGCTCTGTGCCAGGCAGAGCCACAGCTATTTTTTGGGAGGGCACCAGTGACCAACCCAACCCGCTCCAGGAGCTCCAGGGCCTTGGCCCTGGAACCCTCAGGTGAGTGACCATCACCCGAAGGGCTCCACTTACAGCACAGCAGGCACCGTGTTACAGCAGATCCTCACACCACAGAGGTGAACAGCAAAGCCCCTAAGGATGGATCTTTGAGTGCGGTGCTTAAAGATGCAGAGGAACAGCAGTTGTCTTTGCAAAACACACTAACACCTCCCCAACCCCAACGGCACCCAATCCAAATTCTTTCAATAATGAACAACACTGGATTGAAAATTTCTTTAAAATTTTTCAAAGACCTCCCCCGCTGCATCCCCAGATGCCCCCCAAAAAATTTTATTAATGAGCCTGTGTCCCAGCATCCCGGCACAAGATGCCAACTGAACTGAAGTGGTATTTTTAGCTTTATTATCTAATTGTTGCAAAAGTTCAATATTTCAGATGTTACAGGGAAAAGGGATGAAATGTAAGTTGAGTCTGTTAAAAAAAGTTTCTTTTTATAGCACGACAGAACATCACCATTCAGGTTGAAAGTGAGGTACCATGATAAGCATGTGGATATGTATCTACTTCTGACAACCTCAATTAACTTTTACCACATTCATGTGATTGTCAACACAAAAAGAAGCTCGGAAACTTTGGAATATTTGTAGGTCAAAGGGAGGTGCCTGGGTGACCACACCAGATCAGGCATGTGGTACAGCAGACACCAAGGCTTGCTGGTGGTTTTTTTAATTATATGGAATAACCAAGATAAATTTTTTTAAACAGCATATTCAGACCTTGAAACCTTCATTTTACTGGAGAGCAGAACTGCTTCTCCATTTTGCAAACCATCAGTAGTGTGAAAAACAAAAACAGGCAGAAGGAGCATGTTGCTGGCTCCTCTTTACCCATCTTCCCCAAATTTAGCTAAATCTGACCCAGTTCCAACTTAACCGTGTTACTCTGTGCTAAGAAATCAAAGCCCTGAGAAATCAAAGTGAGCCAAGGCAGCACAACATGTTACAATAAATTACTGGCTATCAGAAGTGACATGACCCTCTGTACACAAAAATGCCACAGGCACAATCCAGAAAGGCACATCCAGGAGGACAGATACAAAACCTACTTTGGAGGCTGCTTTTGGCCTCCAAATTCGCACAGGTTTGTTTTTGAGCACCAAGCCAAACCCACCCCACCAGAAAAAGAGGATCCTGTCTGTATCTCTTGTGCATGCAGCACCCTGAGCTCTTACTCTCTCTCCTAACAATGATGATTTTAGAGAAACAGATTAATCTTTGACTCTGCACTGGTTTTGTTCTTAGCCTGACTAAGGAATAAGCATTAAAAAAAAATCTGCTGTACTGATGCTCTTATTTCACTTCTAGGCCTTTTTTTTTTCCAAAACTAAGCATCAAATGCAGAAGAGAAACCATAAGAGAGATCAGCATTTTGCGTAGAAACAGAGAGTGAGAGTGATATCCTTCAGAAGAGATCAGCTCCTGTGGTTAAGGCACTCCCAGCATTCCCAGCCACACACACAGGGCTTGCCTGAGTGGCACCCAGAAACACTGCCAGCCTTCCACAGGAGGCTACAACAGGGAACAAAACAAACAGGGACACAGCGAGAGGCGTGAGGGGGGCAGACAGGAAAAAAGCAGCTTGGAGAAAGTTGAGAGGAAAACGCAGACAGAAAAACAAAAACAATGAAAGCAGGGAGGAAGAGCAGCAGCAGAGGAAGCAGAGCTGGGGGTGGAAATGAGCTTTTCTCACTCCTCCCTGCAGCCTTGGGAGCCACAGACCAAACCTGACCAGATGGCTTCATTTTCTATGTTGAAGAAGCCAACGCAACCAGTCACAGCAACGTGAAGCTTCACAGTAGTGAGGAGGGTGGTGGTTTTTTTGTTGTTTGTGTTTTTAAGACTTCATTAAAATGCATAACAGTCCCAGGGAAAAAAACCAAAAGGCAAAGGTGCCACTTGCATTAGCACAAGGAAGCTGAACCGGCGCAGAACCTGAGCACAGTCAGTACCCACACACAGCATCCCACTGCCCAGCCCCTCACAACCCTCCTGCTCCCACCACAGCCCTGCACAAAATCCTGGCTGATGCAGCCGGGGTTCCCAGGGAAGTTGGGGAGCCAATACCTTTCATTGCCGGGCTGGAACTCGGAGAGCAGGGACGGCCTCCGCCGCTGCGGCTGCATGATAGACCCTGGAGGGAGGTGGGAAGCGAAATCCCTGGAATGATGCTGGTACTCCAACAGCGCAACGTCCTGCACAAACAAACACAGAAGAGCTCATTAGGCTGGTGGGAACGTCCAAGCACGCACAGAACCCCGACAACACAAAAACCCCCGTGTAGATATTCCTCCTTTGAAGCAATGGGTGCTGGGCCACAAAGCTCAGTGCTTTTCCCTTCCCAAAAGGTTCCCAGTGATTCCCAGAGCCGTATCATGTTGGGATGGTAGCTCAGCCCCCCATCCAACACTGCTGTGGGCAGGCTGGCTCCTGGGAAGGGACCCCAGTAATCCCAGCCCAGCTACTGAGCACCCACACAAGGGTTTCTGGCATCCAGGCAGTCCTGATGACAACTGCAAATCTGAGAGGAAGAACAGGTAAAAACAAAACTGAAAGTCACAGGATATTTTCAGCTTCAGTAATTCACACAGCAGCACGGAGAAAGAAAAAAAGGGGAGGGGGGGGAATGACAGAAGAGAAATCACAAATGTTATCCTGAGAGTGTGCCTTTAAACACAGCTCCCCTGGGCTGAGCTCAAGGGGTTTGAAAGGACAGTTTGCTACTTATGATGTGCACGTCCCTTTTGTTCCTTGACCCTTGGAGAGTACAGTACAGTATGTTCCTGATTTTAATTAAATAAGAAGCTCTCCTGCTCTGTGCCACAGACTGATTCCAGCAACAGTATTTTAGCAGCTACATTCAACTGCTATTTTTTATTTGCAGATAGATACTTGACCAGCAGACTAATCATCTAATTAACTAAGACCTTCAGCAATGGCATGGAAAGCCCTGTCACAGAATATCCCTGGAAAAACTGACATACATTTATTTTAGAAGAACCAGTTCCTCCTGGGAGGCTATTTTTGAACAGTTCTCAGTTGAAACAAGAAAGCTCCAACTCCATCAAAAAGAAAAAATAAATTTCAGAGTGTTAAAAAAAATAAATAAATAAGATACCACATGTGTGCAGCTGAATGTAGGCAGAGGGTCTCAGCCCCAACAGCTGCAACAGGAATTATGAGATCAGATGTAGTGATGATCAACATGCTCCAGCACTAGGGAAGCTGGGGAATTGCCCCAGCAAGGTGCATGGCAGGCAAAGAAAGCATTCAGGGGTTTAAAGAGCAGCAACCTGTGCCTGGAGATCCCACCTCCCAAGCTGGAAATGAACAGATTAGCCCAGCACTACATGTCATGCTCCCCTCCAGCCAGTTGTGGAGTAGAAGGGAATATCACCTTTGACCAAGATGGCCCAACATCTTTGACCATCAGAGGGTAAAATGACATGTTCACAGAGAAGCTTTTCTGGAAAGCCAGGAAGAAAAACAGAAATTTCAACTGTAAGCACTCAGCCCAGGGGAGTCAAGAAAAGCAGATCCCCTACCCTGCATCCAGGCTCTCTTGTACAAAAGCTGAAAAGGCCAAATATCAAAGGGAGGAGGAAGGGGAGTTGTGGTGTCCAATGGCCACCACTTCTCCTTGTGCCTAGAAAGCTGCGCCACTTTTTGGAATCGAGTTCATTTCTCCCCCTCCTCAGGCAATAGTGTGGTGCTGCTCCCTTTCTGTTCTGACCAATCTTGGGAATCACCAGGAAAAAGGGGCCTCTGCCAGCCCCAACTCCTGGCTGGCCCTTCCAGCCTGGCCATCTCAGACCTCATCCTCTGGGACAAGGGGTGTCTGCAGATGGGTTCTTGTGACGTAATGCACGAGTGGGACAGTGCCTCCTCATCCTCACAGGGATCTTCCACTTCTGCTGTAAATCCAGGTGTTAAGGGAGGATGCTACCCCGTGTAGCTGCTTTTCCTTCAGCTCTAAAGTCCATCCATGCAGGAGGTCAAGAGGGGGCTGCAGGACAGAACATGCCATCGGTCCGAAAACAGGTGGGACAAACGCAGACACCTGGAGTGAAGGAGCCCATCAGCTCTTACAGCCCCAGCCAAAGCAGAATCCCTGCCTACAACAAGCTTCCCCACATTCACACTTGTCCTGGTTTTAAATTAAAAATAAATAATTAAATAGAAGAGTGATGCAGCTCCTGACATCCACCTACAAAAAAAAAAACACATCGTGTCTGGGAAGACACATCAATAGGCCCAAAATCAGGACCGTCACCTTCTGTGGGCGTATAAACAAGAATTACCCGTCTGGGAGGCTTGAAGGCTGTGCCCTTGAGAGAAAAAAAAAAAAAAAGGCTCTTGCATGTCCCAAGAACCATCTGTTTTTCCTTCCCCCCCTGCCCACACTCAGCTGAGCTTTGCCTTTTCCTCCCCTAACCCCATCAGAAAATGGCTGGTGGAGCTCAGAGCCTGCTGGCATGGCCTGAAGTGATGGGAAGCTCGCTACACTGGCATGTTAGCTCGGGACTGGCATGGCAGATGTGCCTCTCTGGCTTCCCCATCGAGGGCAAGGCTGGCGAGCACCAGCTCCTGCTTTTCCAGACATCACCCAACTCCCTCTGACCTGCTCCACGTTGCTCACATCCGCGGTGGGTTTTACAAGAAGAAAACATCACCTTAAAATTAGCAAGGAGGATTAAAATTGACAAATTTCTGTGCCCTGTGATGAACTGTCAGAGGCACCACGGGAGCCCTGGCAGGACGTAGGTGGATTAATTGCTCAGAAAGTTACTCCAGTAAATTGCACTGTGGGCTGGGACTGTGTTTTTCAAACTCAAGTGCCAGAAAGGTTCATGAGCTGCCTTCAAATTGCTTGGTGGACTTGGCAGCGCGGGGGCAACGGTTGGACTTGATGATTCTATAGGTATTTTCCAGCCTGGATGATTTGATGATTCAGAATTTTGTTTACCAGAGTTTTAAAAATGCCTGCTGGGAGGCACTTTGCTGCCAGCACCGCTGGACCTTCCACACACTGGCATAGACACAGGAGCAGCGCCCAGTGGGTGCCACCTGAATTCCCCACCACCAAAGCACACAAATGTGATTTAGCCCCATCCTGACCTCAAATTTCTAGCACGGCCTTGGCACCTGCTCAAGGGCAGCTGTAAGACACCTGAAATGAAGGAACTCTGCAACCCCAAGCTACATGTTACTCCTTTTCCTCTCCATTGTTTTGCTGGGTCTTGCTCAATTCTATTTTTTCCTCTCCCTCTCTTTGCATCTCTTCCTGCCCTCTGCAAACTCTCCTCCCACCCCACAAATCTGCTCATGTGTCAGAGCACATTCTCCAGCGCTGTCAAATCTCCCATTGCCTTGAGATGGGACTTCCTTCTACACCAACCTTCCCATGGCTCCTTGTGGTTCAGGTGCTCCCATATGGATGTACTTTGGGAAGCTTTGCAGGATTTCATAATGTCATGAGACAGAAATGAAAGAAGCAGATAGACCAAGTATTCAGGGGCTCTGGCACATCAGCAGATTTGGAGGAGGAGGCCAGCACTAGCAGCACTGCTGAGGGACAGACAGACACCAACAGTGCCATAAACCACATTGGCAGAGCAAGCCAGAACCAGGCCAATGTTTAGATAAATCCAATGCTAAAGACCCAAAAGAGGCCTCACTAAAACACACTTCTTCACACAGCCGGCTGAAGAGGTACTTGGACCCACCCTGAGGAGCCAAAAATGTTCTTTGCTGCCAGCCAGGAAGGCTGGACACATCCACCCTGACCCTGCATGGGGTACTGGGAGGGGGAGCCAGGGAAAGCACCTGCAGTCTCAAGGTCTTTTTGTGTTATTACTTGATTTGGGAGTGCCAAGAGCGCTGTTTCCATACACTTCCTGGTAAATCCTCTGACCCTAAATAACCTGAGTCTACCAGGCTCATTTAGATTCGCTAATCAAACCACCCTAAAGCCAGGAGCTTGAATGCAGTATTACAGAAAAGCTCTCTAGCCCCATGGAAGGAAAAAAAAAAAAAAGTAGCTTTCCTCCCTCTCCCCCTTTAAAATTTTTTTAAAGCTTTCACCCTGCTGCCTTACCTACCATAAAGTCTCCAGCAAAGTCTTCTGTGTTGTCCCCGACCTCGGGATAACCCACACACTAAGCCAACAACTGCAGCGGCGCAGCCGTTCTGCCTCTCTCGCTTTCTGTTTCGGACACGTGCACTTGCTGGTGCGCTTCATTTCTCCTTCCCCCGCCTGCAGCTGCCCACATCCCTGCTGCCTGATTCTCCAACGAGGAGGAAGAAAGGGAGGTCTGAGAGCAATGCTGGAAGCACCCCCAGGCACTGACCCACAGCACACAGCGCCAGACAATGCTATGCCACGGCCAACGGCGGCTTGGACCCAGCACTCCCAGCTCCAGCACTGAGCACATCCATACAGACAAGGCAGCTACTGACTGCTCCATCCAGATGGCCTTCCCACAGCTCCAGGAATTAGCCCCTGAGGAGAAGACCCCAGAGACATGAGGCCTGCAGAAGGGAAACCTGGAGCTGGTCTTACAACAGAAAGACGAACCGCTCCTCCTCTCTTCCTCCCACCAGCAAAAATATAAGTATAAATGCCCAGTGCTTCTGGCTTCCTTGGAAAAACAGCTCTGGAGCAAACCCATGGAGACCCAGAGTGCAGCCAGACGAGGACCTGCAGCACAGCTCGAGCAGCCCAAAGCATGAGATCGCTCCTCATCGCTTACCGCTGAGAAAGCAACCAGGAGCTCCCCGAAGAGTTTCGGTGCAAGACGGCTTCGCTTAAAAACCACCAGCTCTTGTTTTGCCGTGACACCAAGGAGGAGCAGTCCGGGGTCAGCCACCACATCCGCCAGCTGAGCTGGCTCCCTGTCAGAGGGTGGCACCGCAGCCACCTCGAATCACGGCATCAATGCAGGCAGCACCGCACCTGCGGAGCTCCCTGGGCACAGGAGAGCTCACCCAGGGACAAGCCACTGACCCTCACTGTCCTTGTCACCTTTCACAGGCAGGCAAACAGGCCAGAGTACTGCATGTGCTCCTGGAGGAGCAAATCCCAGATCCTTGCTACCTCCACCAAGGATTAGGGCTGCTCACTACAAGCTCACCCAGCACTGTATTGCAAATAATTTTTATTTCTTAACAATGTGCTATTTCTGCTGAAACACTCCCAAGTGTTAAGCCCCAACAAGTCCAATTAATGATGGCATGGTGCAAATAGTGAGCAGAAAACAATGCCAAAGCATCCCTATTTATTTCACTTCTCATGAACTGTCCCTTATCTAATCTCACAAGGGGGTGCCTGGCCTGTTCCTGCTGCTCGTGAGCGGCTCGTGGGCCATTCTATGAACTTGTGTTAACCACAGGGGAAGTGAAGGGTGATGTCAGGGGGCTGGTGTCCCCCCACAGACTGGGGCACTGGTGGCACACAGAGCCACAGCTGGGCACTTTTTTACAGCTGCTGCTCAGGTATGTCCCACATGGCCCAGAGCAGCCCAACGTGGTATCCAAGCCTTAACCCCAAAGCCTCGGACTGCAGAGCCACCCCATCCCGCAGGGGTGGCAGGTTGAGTTTCCTGCACCTCCAGGAGCACACAGTCAGCGTGGAGCAGCATATCTCAGTTTGGAACCTGCCTAGGGCCTCAGACCACCCAGCAAATAATTTGTGCAATAAGCTGCTGCTCGAGCCCCTTGGTGCAGCCCTGGCTGCAGCTGGGCTTGCAAACAGTGCTACCCACAAGCCAGGCAGAGCAGCTCTCCAGCCTGAGGTGACCAAAGCAGCACAGCCACCGCTCTTGTGGCTTTGCCAGAGACAGGGAATGCCCCCACCCCTGCTCCGCACACCCTCAACTTTGGAAAAAGAAGTTGCTTTAAATCTCTTTCTGCCAGCAGCGAGTGTGACCTATTTCAGCAATAAAAGGAAAAGCTCTCTGGTGCCTGGATACCCCTTGGCACTGGCAGCACAGCACTTGCTCATCAGACCGAGAAATGCACTTTTTAGCCTTTGCCTGGAGAAAATTTTTTCCCAGAGCTGATTCCCAAAGGTAAGAGGAAGGGGGAAGGTTTGGGAGGAATCAGGGTGGTAGCAGAGCTGTCACTGCATGAGGTCCAGCAGTTCAGGCTACATGGGGACCAGCGTGGCCCATCGTCCTCAGCCTCCCCAGCGCAGGGGAACAATCCTCTGCTGCTGAAAACCTCTACTCAAGTGCAAAGGAGGTGATTATTGATCCAAACAGGTTGTCCACAAGCACAAGTGCTGTCTGCCCAACTTCCTCCCAAAACCCTGGGAGGAGTTCACTGCAGATTTAAGAAAAAAAATACTGACATAAACTAAACAATAACTTCACAATCAGCTCCACTGTTGAAGATAAGGTCAGTAATAAAAACCTGGCTGAATACATGCATTTTTATCTTGCCTACAGGGATATAACATGTGCTGAAAAGACAAATGCCCTTATTGTTCCGACATTCTCATTGCCATCCATCTCTCAGAAGCTGCTGACTTGGCCTTTTGTTTTTAGGAGGTGACCACACTGCACGTGGCCCCTTCTTGGAAAGCACTGATTCCTGCTGCCACCCCTGCACTGAGGCCAGGGCTGCTGCCAGCCCCGTTAGTGTCTGCACCAGCTGCAGGGCACTGCACCCTTCCCAACGTCCTCTCCCTGCCTCTCCAGCAAACCAGGGCTGGCAGTGGCGCTTGGCTGTCCCGTCTGAATGTGCCATTCATGGAGAAGTCACGTCTCGGTGAGGGCAGCTCTCAGCTGCTGTGGCTCCCCGGTCATCTGACCGGTGCCGGGTGCTGGAGCCAGCCGCCAGCCCTCTCCCCGGCAGCCAGAGGTGCCTGCAGTGCAGCAGCACATCCATTACAGAGCTGCTTTTGAGCCTCTCTCCATCACAAGACTTTTGTCTCAGTCGCATCCAGGCGCCTTTGAGCCCAGAATGACCCGTCTGCCCTTCCTCCATCCCCTGGTGCTCTGCTTCCTGATGCCATGAACACCCATTCAGGGCGAGCAGCAGCTCTCTTCACACAACAAACCCACACTTTCCACCTTAAAAACATAAGGTCATTTTGTTCATCATCACATCTCTTTTGCAGTGCAGTCCCCCACCATCTCCCACCACGCTTGCTCCCATACAACACCTCTCTGCAGGTCCATCTAGGACTTCTCCATCTTTCCACACCCCCCACTCAGTTCTCTCCTACTCCTCCTTACACCTCCACAGCAAATCCTTCACTTGCTCAGTATTTTGAATAAATGCTGTGACAATGACAACCAGCAAGTCCCCAGTCTTGCAGAAGGTGCCTCCAGGGGCTGGTGGGCAGCAGGATCAGAGTCAGGCCTGGAATGCAGGAATAGCTCCAAAAGTGGCTTTAGTGGGTCTCCACCTTTGCCAAACCACATACCCAGCAAAAGTTCTTTCTTCCCCTGTGGATTTACAATCTTGAGATCAAATAAAAGCAAAACATCACCTTCTGCATCAAATCACGTCCAAGAAGTAGATTAGGGAGCAACCACAGAAGTTTACAGTAGCTTGAAGCAAAAGAAGTGTTTTGGATAAAGGCTGTATCCTAGGGAAAATGAGCTTTAAATACAAACTGCTGTAAGCCAACTCCTTCTTCCTGGCAATAGGAGGGAGACCCTAGGGCAGGGAATTAGGTGTCCTGTTCCTTCACCTCTGTGCTCTCCCAGTCCCACAGCAGAAAGCCAATTTTCCCAAATCCACCACCAAGCTGCTCAGAGCTAATGCATTCTGTCACTGCAAAGGTACTCAAGAAAGATTGCGCTGACTTCTCGTGACAGACCCGATCAGAGTCAGTATTTCAAAGGAATGTCTTTTATTTTCAACTCATTCCTCAGAACATTAGCTGGAGCCCAGCAGGCAGAATTCAGGATGCCCCTCACTCAGCTGGTAGCAGGAGCCTGTTCCTTGCACTTGGAGGTGGTGCACTGTAAACTCTTCCGTTCTGCAAGCTCCTGTCTCAGCCCCGACACAGACCGGCATTTTGCTCCCAGGAGATAATAGTGTGAATAACTACTCCAAGGAAAACCAACACAGCAGCACTAATGCAAAATACACTGCCCCTCTGCAGGCTTACCTGGCATCGCTGTGCCACACTGACCATGTCACCGTGGAGAGGAGCGAGTTCCCATCATCCCCAAAGCTTGAGTCTCCTGACAGCGCCTTCCGCGGCAGGACACTGGGTTTCACTCGCCCTGCTCAAACTGGTGGGAGGAGGAGTCTGGGCAGGGAAGGCACTCGATTCCCCCCAGGCCACCTTTTGGCTGGGACACCAAATCAACACGCAAGTTTGCACCAACCTCTTGTCTCTGGTTCAGACAGACAAGGAAGTTATTTATCACGGGCCAAACCAAACGAGTGATCGGCCGGGACACTCCTGCACAAGGGCTGTTTTGCAAATGGGGAGCTTAATGAAGGAACTACTGAGCGGTTCCCAGGCAGGAGAGGTGGCACAGGGAAAGCACAAAGGTCTCAAAGCTGCAGCAGAGGGGTTGAGGAGGGCTTAAGTTCACCTTTCCATCCCAGCTGAAGCCATGTGCTGGGAATGGGGGCAAACAGCAGGAAAGAGGCAAACCAAGCACCTCTAGTTTTTTAGGGAGGTAAAAGTGCTCATGATGGTGATTCATGTGACAATGGAGCACCAATTCCATACGAACATGCACATACCCCCATCCTACCAATCCCCAAACCTATTTAGTATCTCTAGTAGGAAAAACACTTAAAGCATCCTAAAAGCATTTTGTCACAAAGGTTGCTGCATGAGGACACTTTGTGTGCCCCGACCCCCAACATCTCCTGCAGCTGATACTGTCCTCCTGAAAAGCCCATCCTGCATCTGAAGCCACATCATTCCTGCCCAGAAATGTCAGGGCTCTAACAGGAGCAGGATAATTGGTAAGGAGGGCACAGTAAGAAACTGGATTCACACAGGAGGAAGAGAAGGGAACTCTTCTGTTCCCAGAGAATATTGATCACAAGGAAGCTTTAAAAGGAAAAGGGGACGTGCACTACGCCAGAAAATTGATCTGTTTACAGAAAATATCTGTGGGTTGCCTGAAAATGAATATCCTTCATGCGAAACTTTCCTTTGAGAGAGCATGAACTTCGGATACATTAGAAGGTTAAGAGCGTAAGTAATGTGTTTTTTCACCTTTAGATAAAGGTCACGGAGCATTCAAACAATTCCTCTGTTTCCAAGCTGAACATGACAGAAGTCAACTACGCACACCAGCATTACAGCTAATGAATATGGAAAACAGAAATGTTTTCCCTGCAGCTTGGCCAAGAATTACTCAGTGCCCTTAAGAAGAAACTGCTGATTATTGGTGATTTTAGTTTTACCTCAAGAAAGTCAAACAAACCAGAACCTTTTCACCAAGCTTCCTCACTTGTCAAAAACATGCTCACTTGTCAACGCTTTTTGCAAGTCGTTTTCTAATAGGACAGAATTAAATCCAGGGTCTTTATAAAATATTGCACCATTTTCACATCCAGCCTCCCCAACAGCTGTTGGGACCAGATGTCTCTCAGTGAGGAGGAAGAGGAGGAGTTCACCTGAATGTGGCTGGGGACCTGCTTACCCTGTGGAAGAGCCTGTTTGCTGTATCCTCTGTCAGAGCTCAGTCTGGGTCAGACCCATAGGTTCACAGGCCCTGCCCAAAGCTGGCACCCAAGAGTGAAACCAGCCAACAAACATCCTCACTCAACTGGTACTCAATCTTCTCTGCCAGCTCCAAACTCAGCAATAACTCACGGAACATGCTGCTGGGAGGAGGTGCCCATATGTACAAGGCATATTCTTGTTTGTTCACTTGAAATACATATTTTTCCTCATTTTACTGAATATCCCCTTGGGTTTTCTGTGATGGGAGAAGAAAAATGCCCAAGTCTGCTTCCACTGCCTGCTGCCCCTTCACAACATCCCCCTCTCACTTGCCTCATCTGTGAAATCAAACAGCTGCAATCCTTTAAATCACTTTTCATAAAGTGTCTCCAAGCCTAAAATAATGTCACGGCTCATTTCTGAGCTCAGCATTCCTGCCGCGCCGCATTTCCCTGGGTGCGACCGTCACAGTTGGACTGTGATTATTTATTTATATTATAATAGCATTTGCAGCCCTGCTGTGCTCAGCCCTGCACACGCGCCCAGGAGGTGACCCAGGGCGTTTCCACCACCAGGATAAGGATCCCTGAGCTGACGAATTCCCAGTTCTCAGGAAAGGATGTCTTGGAACGCAACAAACCAGAACCAAAATTTAATTAGATGCAAGACATGTTAGTGTCGGGTTGGTTTTGGCCTCTCTTTGCTTTCTTCCAAACAAGCTCTCACTGTGCAAACACACCCCATGACAAAACTGACCTGGCCAAGACATGCAAGCAAATACCGCTGACTTTTAATATTAAACAGCACAGCAACTTCAAAGGAACTGGGCTCTCCTCTCCCAAGCAATCCCACCAGAGATCAGCTCCAGCCCCAGAGCCATGGCCAGGTTCCAGCTCATGGCGCCACCGAGCAAGAGACACGTGTTTGCAAACAGCTGAGAGCAGCGGGGCAGATCATGCAGGGACACGCTTCCAGAAACACTCCGCCTACCCTCCCAGGAGGGGCAAGGTGTGCTGGCTTGTGTGGGGCTGTCACGCTTCTGCTGAGGGGAGCCTTTTGGCTTTCCATCCAAAACAAAAAAAATCTCAGCTCGCACCTCTCCTGCATCCAGACACCCAAAAGGTATCACATAACTTCGGGTGATTACATGTGGCTGTAAAAATAGCTTCTAGAAGCAAATGCCAGCAACTTCTTCCAACACTAATACAATAGAACAAAACCAGTGTTCACTGCAGCCGGGGAGCAGGGCGGGCTGGAGGAACCCCCAGCTCCAGCCCACTGTGAACAACTGCCCCACTCAGCTCATCCTGCTGTTGCAGCACTAAGGGGAAGAAGCCGGAATTTGCAGGAGAAAAGGGCCCAGCACCCCAAGGCCAGGAGCCTTTTGCACTCTTTTAAAATCAAGTCTCCACACTGCGGATTGAGGTTCCTTTGGTTTGTTTATAAACCACAGTTTTGCAACAACTGCAGATCATGCTTACCTGGTCACATCCTCCTCCGGCTCCGGTTTCTGATAAAAAGAGAACTGGGATTTTCTTTCTGAGACAAATGCTCTTGGTTCTGTTCCACCCCCCAAACAAACACGCTTGCACCGATGGAAGCAAAACTCCCATAAATCGAACCAGGTCAGCGTGTCTCATAGCCGGGATGAAAAGCTTCTTTGTGCAGCAGCACGCAGGCCCCGAGCAATGTAGATGAGCCAGCAAACACAGCCAAGAGCTTGTCCCGCGCCCTCCTTAACGTTTCTATTTCAAAGCCTTTCCAAACTCCAGCTCTGCTCCCTGTGCCACTCTGCTGAGGACAGGCAAAGAGGGCAAATGAGGGAATTTCACCCCTTCACTGACACTTCATGGGTTTCCAGGCTCTGAAGGCAAACACTGAAACCAGCACAGATCGAACCTGACCATTCAGTAGCTGTCACTGTTAAACATACTTCCCAGATGAGGTCTCCTCACTGACTTGTGTTACAGGCACCTTCCTGGCTGTGGCCTCCTTGCTGTGACCCACCAAGAAGCAGCTCTGAAGAGCCTTGCAAGTGTGAGCCACACTCCAGCACCTAATAAGATTCTTTTAAGCAGCCTGAGCTGACTAAAGCTGTTCCACTAAGGAGAGTTTCTTCTGTTAAGGGCTTAAACCTAAAACATTCACCCATGAGCAAGCACAGATGTGAGTGACGTGGCACAGAAAGGAGAGGCTGGATCCAGGTGAATCAACCTCTGCAAGTTCAGGTACAGCCAAAAGAAAAAAAAAATCATCACCAGCTTATGCCCTGATCCAAGAGGAGAAAAGACTAGGGGTCAATGTAAGAGGAGGAAAAACTGTGGAAGGATAAAATGGAAAGCTCAGCAGCTCAGTTATCTTCTTTCTCCCCAGGAGTGCCACATAAAGAGAGGCAGGTCTCCTGAACAGAGGGCAGGTTCACTCCTAACAGTTTTTCTGGGAACCAGAAGAGCTCTCCCATGGGTATGAGGAGCAAGGACTGGGCTGTGGGGAAGCAGTGAGCCCACATGCAGGAGAGAATGGCCATTCCTTTTGATTCAGGGCCAAGGAAAGGCCATGCAGAAGAGGTTTGGAGGCCACGTGCTCCTGCTCCACACAAACAGTCAACCTTCCCCTTTCCCCCAGGTTGGATACTGCACCCAAGCAAGGGTGGTCCTTCCAGGAGGACAAACAGACAGAGGCGCTCAGAAATGACGAGCCAGAGCCCACGAGCCCTGCCGCAGCAAGTGCCAGGAAAAAGGCTGGAAAGGGAGAGAGAAACTGAAAGCACCATATGGAGAAACAAAAGAGGATCCCCACGAGAGGGGAACGATGAAATCCTGTACACCACAGGCACGGAAACGGTCTGATTTCTGTGCAGCAGCCACATCCGAGAGCGGCGCGGCTGAACCGCTGCCCCCACCCCGCGCGTGGGCAGGGAAGGACGGGCTTTGCCTTACCGCGTGTGGCCGGGCAATCTGGACCGGGTAGGACATGGCGTGCGGGGGGTAGCGCGGCTCGGCAGCGCGCCAGCTCTGCGTCACGGGCTGCGTCGATCCAGACATGTCGGAAGAGCAGGCGCGGCGGCGGTCGCTGCTTCCAAATCGCCGACAAAAGGGTTAGGAGAGCCGAGAGCTCCTCTTCATCATGTGTGTGCTCTCCGCGTCACGCAATAGCTGGAAGGGAGCAGGAAAGCGGCAGGTTAAAATTCAGTCAACCACGGTCCCATGTGACAACCGAACATCAGGCCTTGGGCGATCACCAAAACCTCACTGCCCTCGCAATTCCCCGGCAGCCTCGTCTTCGGCCTGGCAAACGCCACTGCCAAATTTTTGCTGTAGATTACTTCCATCACAGAGAAGTCCAAATAAAAGATTTTCCCAAATCCCTCCCAACCAATTTCCCTGGAAAGCCTTCCCCCAGCACCAGCAGGACTAGGCCAGCAAACTGCCAGCAATTTGCTAGGGTCCCATTGATCTGTGTCTCCAAGTCCCTTGGAGATGGGTATTTTTTGCAGGATGACTTAGTTTCCACTAAGACACAATCTAGAGTTTTGGCATTTCAGCACAAGATCCCTCCCCAGCCCATCCCTTTCCACATCCACACTCTCACATGTCAGCGCCCTCCTTTCCAAGTTGTGGCCACTTTTGCAGCCCCCTGAGGTAAGCCCTGATCTATGCCAGGAGGGCCACCAGGCGCAGACCTCCCCTGCAGCCATACCCATCCAAGAGGCTAAACTAAAACCCAGGACTAAAGCACATCACACATTCAGAGCCACCTGGATCAGCCCTTCTGATCAGGACCAAGAGTCCAAGAAGACACCACAGCCCTGAGGGTATTTTCACAAACACCCCTGCCACCCATGCTTTTTCTCCTGTACCACCTGTTGCAATTCCTTTTGCAGCTGCAACAGAATCAGGGAAACCAACAAAGTTAGAAGATACTCCTTGGCCCAAGGGGAGATTTACCAGCCACTGATTTTTATAGATACTTCATGTAGTTTGCTTGGTGAGGATTTTAAGCCTCCTGTTTTTTGTATGGATTACAATGAAAAACTATCAAAGGTCTATATGTTGCATTTCATCACTGCCAGCTTGAGGTGCATTAACTATTATTCACATATTAATGGTTAGTTATACAAACCATAAATTCCCACTGCTGCCTGAGCTCAGGAGATGCTATAAGGACTGATCCTAAGCAGGGAGAGCCCCAGCTCCCTGGGATCCATCCTCCATCCCACCCAACGCTGCACACACTCGCATATCTCCTGCTCGGTGCAGGTGCATGTTACATACAGACTTGTGCAAGGTTTTTTGGCAGCATCAAAATCTTCCATCAGCACACCAGGAGCAGCAGAGGAAGTTTCCAGAGCCGCAAGCCCCTGGCAGCCTCTTCCCATGCTCATGGTCTCTGAGCTTGGGGAGCACAGCCAGTCCCAGCCAACGCAACTTCAACTGAAACAGCGGTTGGCGTGTACAAAAACCAAAAAGGGGTGGGAAAGGGGGGAAAAAAAAGAAAGAAAAAAAAGAGGAAGCTTTTCTTTTTTCTAATTTTTTCTCCTCCTGTGAGACCACAGATCAGCTCGTGCTGATAAACCCCTCGCTATCTGCTGCAGGCAGGCACAGGGGCCGCCTCGCTGGTTTGCCGGCACTGACGCATCGATCACAGCAGAAGTAAAACCAAACCAAGGCAACGGTCCCTGACAGCCTGGGCACAACGAGCAGCCAGAGGAAAGCAGCCTAGGGAGGCTCCCTCACCCAGGGGTCAAATTTTACAAAAATCATATTTTTCAGCAAATCCCCATGAAGTCTAAGGATGACAGACATGCAAAGACATTGCCACGCTCCTGCTGAGGGTCAGGTGAAACTCTTCGGAGAAAGGCATTTTGCCAAGTGATGTATGGAAAAATGCACAGCAAGGTTTAGCTCTCAAGGCATGGAGCAGAGAGACAACCATGTCTTTCTTTCCTGCTTTTGGCTCACTCCACTCACGTGAGCTGGGATTCCCCCAAGCCCTGCACACACACATCCCTGCTGAGCCCCAGAGCACCTTACCTGCCACCCCAGGGAAGCACCGGTGGCCTGGGAGCAGCCTGACCCTCATCCCAGACAAGACAGCCTCCCCATGCAAGAGCTTGGCGTGCTCAGTGCAATCCACCCCGGGCAGGAAAGCCCCTGAGCATGCAGGGGAATTCAGAGGCACCCAGAAGACGCGTATTTATACTTCCAGTATGACTGTCCCACTTCCCCTCACGCTTCCGACTGGATGGGATTTTAATCACCAATTCCCACACAAAGATGGGGACTGTGCCAGGAGCACGTGGTTCAACACCCTCTCTGCTCACCCTCCAGGGACACACCAGCACCCTCCCAGGAGACATGAGCACCTTCCTGCAGCCCGTGTGTGTCTCAAGGGGCAAACCCTCCCTGCAGCTGCCAAGGACACGTGCACGGGGCTCTCAAGGGCTCCAAAATCTCGCTGGGATCTGCAGTAATTTAAGGTACTTTCCTAATAACGGATTCTGACTCGGACATCTTGGCTTGCAGCCACCTACAAGTTAATTAGCACATGTAAATACACACACACACACACACACTTCCAGCTAGGGGCCCAGAGCCCTTGGAAGTTTTCAGCAAGCCAAGGCTTCCCTGGAAGCTCAGCAGGTAGACCTGACCACACCGAGCCAGCTGTCTATAGTAAAGGAAATAGGATGGTTTTTCTTTTTTCAAACTCTTCAGATCAGAAGTTAGGCTTAAAACTCAGCACCATGTGCAAAGAAATATGGTATCAAGCTCTTAAACAGTTCAAAAGCTTTTTTGCCTCTGATTGTGCAACTTAAACCAAGTTAACTGTCTGCTAGAGGGCTACAGACACAGGATCAACTTAGAGGGGCCAACAAAACCATCCTGCACCAAGTCACAATGTCTGTGAGCCATGCCCTGCGCTAATCACACATTAGAAAGAACACAAAAGGGATTTTTCCTTAACAAGGGCAGCAAACCACCCCTGTCTCTATTGAGGTTTCTTGCTAGAAGCCTTGGAAAACAAGAGTCCTTGCAAAGAGGCATAGAAGCACTGCCCATGCATTTCCATACCTGCAAACAGCACGTCACCAGCAAGATCTCAGTGCAAGCCCGAGGCCCTGGATGTTTCCACCACAGAAGGACTGTGGCCTGGAGCCAAATGAGGCCACCAAAGCACTGGAGCATCTCCAGAAATGCCATCACCTCAGATCCCATTTTTACACTTCATGTGCCCAGCCCAGCACTGCTCCAGGGAGGAGGATCCGTGACCAGCTGGCAACAAGGCTGTGGGTGCTGCCACTGGGGAGTAAAGTGGGAGCACAGCGTTGTGCTGGGAATGTATTGGTGCCACTTCAGAGCTGGGTGCAGCTGGGACACTGCTTGGCCACCTAATCCCAGCAGAAGACACTGGAGTGCCTTCTCCTCCATAACCCTTTAATAATTATTTTTAAGAGAGGAGCACAAACAATAGGAGCAGATTAATGGAAATAAGAGAGAGAGTGCAGCCAGGCTCTTTAAATCTTTAAAATCAAACTGTTTGGTTCCTACTTTTCTCAACTGATTTTGATGAGGAACAGACATTGTCTCACAGGAAAAGTATTTCCCCCCAGTTGGAGTCTCCATCCGAGACTGTTTTACCCACAGACCTGTGTTAGCCATTACAGCACTAGGTACAAAGAGATTTATGGTCTCTGATTAGGAACAGGAGAAAGCTGGAGGTTACAAGCAAACCCAGAATCAGGACTACAACATGAACCTGCAGATGAGGCACAAGACCGCAGAACCTCCTAAACCTATTTATTTCCACCTGTTGGGAGACTCTCAGGATTTTGCCCCGCTGCTGAAGCCTCCAAAACTCTCCCCCATCCTCCCCCTGCCACCAACCTGCTTCCCTGTTTCTCCTCTTCATGGGCCATTTACTGTCTAAAATTGTTTCCCCATCACCTGTTTTTCCCAATTCGCACCATGAAAGGAGACTACAAGCCACTGCAAGTTGCTGCAGGCTGGCCCACATGCCGAGCAGCTCTGCCCGCACGCCCGGCTGTCCCAGCACCCGCCAGCTCCCAGCAGCGTCCCCAGCTCGGGCACAGCCCGTGCTAATGGGCTGCTCAGCACTGAGCCAAGCACATCCACACCCAGACCAAGAGATGGGCACGGACAAGTCCACAACACCCTGCAGTCATCTACGGATTCCCAGCCAACAGCACCTGGACACAGGGCTGTACAGCTCCGTGCTGGGCCTTCAGCGCAGCTCCCGACCGTGGCAAAGCACACACTGATGCAGTCAGGACCATGCTAAAACACCACAGCTCTAAAATAAGGGTTTGCAATTAAATCCAGTTGCGAAAAATGTAATTAAGTTCATTGAACATACTTGTTGCTCTTCAAAGTTAGAGCCAACCCTCCCAGTGAGCTCCGGACTCCTGAGGGAGAGCAGGATTCCCAGGCGAGGTCCCTGGCTTTGCTGACACAGTACAAACGTGGGCCAGTTGCTGTAATTACCCCGTGCCTTAGTTCATCTGTCTGAAAGGTGAGAACAACAAGACACTCCCAGCTCACAGAAAATACCAGTTCATCCATGCTCTGAAGAGGTATAAAGATCCCAGTGAAGACACATGGCTCAAGTTCAAAATACACTTTTTTTTTTTTTTTAAAAAAGCAAGGACATGCTGAAATAAGATTAACAGAATATTTTGTTTCTTAAGTCCAGAGTAATGTTACTCAACTTGTGGTCTACGGACCATGGATACTCTATAGAAGACGTTAGGAGGCAGCCCACAAAATGACTGCAAAAGACCTTATTAAAAGGCAACAACTACTACCACCACACCATGCAGACAAGACAAATAAGAAAAATGCTGCTGGCACTCACCAGTGCATTTAACTGAAGAGTATTGACAACAAAGCTTATGTTTAATTACATTAAATGATGCAGTTTTTGGAAAAAACAACAAAGTCGTCTTTAATCAAATGCTAAATAAGGACAATTTTCCTCCTCCAACAAGAAATTAAAGGTATATATCCTCCCATCAACTTGTGTAGTTTGAAATAAAAATTAGGGAGACCTTTGTTAATGATGCTTAATTAATACCGAGCTATAACATCCACCTCCAAGAGTCCAACCAACCACGATGCTTAAAACAAAACCCAGCACCCACTTGTGTGTGGCACAGAAGAGCTTACTGCCCGTCGGCCGTCCCACTGATGTGCTGCACAGCTCTAGACCAAAACCAGACCTGAAAAGCAGCTAAGAGCTTTACCCACCCTTGCTTTAAAGGACAAGTGGAAGCAAAAACAATTAAGATGCAATGAAAATGAGTAGAGAGACGCTCCTGAGAAATGCACCACAACGTAACGTTAATGGATATGTCTAATCAATATGTGCATGAAATTTTCTTGGAAGACAGTTGACAATATACACAAATATTTGTATGTACTGTATCTATTAAGTCCTTTCAAAAGGAAAGCAGGCCGTCTGCCATAAATTTAGGGCTCTATTCAGAATAATAAAGATGAGGATGTCAGTGTCTGCACTGGAATCAACAATAGCATTCAATCACAGCAGAGCACAGAGGTTTTACACTAACATTGCAGCACAGGGTCAACAGGAAAGATCAGGCACATCCTGAGCACCGTGGCATAGAGCAGAGGTTATTTCAACCCCAAGGGTCAAGGAATGTACCTGCATGTGATCCTAAAGCATTTTTCTTGCTTTGGAGGAGTGCAAAAGCCAAGCCAGGCTGGCAGCACCCTGCATGGTGGTCAGACCCTGCAGTTCCTCAGCTGCCCCTCCAGCAGCTCTTGTCCCATTCCCCAGCTGCCATGCTGGCAGGAGCCCTCCTCCCTCTTCTCTTTTGTCCAAATGACTTTTGAACTAGATTTTTTTCCTTGCCTGACCAACAGTGTTGATTTACAAGCAATTATGTGGGGGAAGGGGCCTGCAGCACCATGACAAGAGCTGCTCAGAGCAGGGTGTTACCCTTGTACAAAGGTACAACCAGTCCCTAAGGCCATGGAGGGGATGGCAAAAGCTCAAGAGCTGAAGTCTCTCATCCTGGTTTGCTCTCTCATAGCTGGAAACCTCGAGGCTGCATCGGCTTTCCCACCATGGTACGGCTCCACGCAGAACTGGTTCCTGTCCCTGATGAAAAATGACTTTGCTGCCCTGCTCCTATCGCCGCCCAAAGCCGCAGAGCAGGATTTGCCACTCGTATTTCTCCTTTTCCATCTTTCCAAGCTATTTTCGGCACAGGACCCACATTTAGCTCTGCCCCAAGATAACCTCTGCCAGCATTCGTGTACAGATCTTGGCACCGCAGCGGCGCGGAGCAAGGTCAGAGGGTTGGGTTTTGCCGGCCCCACTCCTGGTTGTGTTTCGAAAGGCAGGTTTGCCAGATGGGCCGCTCTCGGCAGCAGCACAAAGCTTCTGGAAGGGACGTGCTGACTGTGCACGGTGACTCCTGCCCCTGAAAACCCTCACTCAGACCCCAGCCCTCAGTAGGAGAACGTGGTTCCCTGGGAGCAGATGAGACATCTGCACACCCGCCCCACCACAGACACCCCTTGTCAGGGGAGCACTTGCGGTGGATTTCAAACACTTTAAGTACATCTAAGCCCTCGGCAAAGGGGCTGCAAGTGACCTTGTGATGGCTCCCAGAGGGACATGTATGTGCTTAAATGAACAAGACTGACCCATTTCTCTTTGCAGGAGCACTCGGCCATCACTCCCCAGCTGCAGGGACATTGTCTTATTAAAATGCACGAGCCGCACACCAAGTGCCAGCCTGGCCACAGCTCCAGCCTCAGGTCAGCACCAACATCTGAGTCTTTGCTTTTCAAATCCTGCCACAACGTGCTCCTTTTCCTTTAATTTCCCTACTCCCATTGTTGGATTTTCCCCTTCTAATCAATTTTAAAAAAAGTAAGCATCTCCTGATTTTTTCAGTTGAGGCTGCAAAACCACGCAGACAACCCGTGGCTCTTTGGACAGCGAGCTTGTCAGCAGGGAGCTGCTCTTGTTATGCAACAGCATGGTTGCTCCCTGTGCCAGGGCGCCCATGGCCCTGCAAACCTATTCCCATGCTGCTCTGCCGGGAAGTGGAGAGAGCCGGCACGCACATGGCCACACGCAACCCACTGCTACTGACTGGCAGCTGCAGCCTAAATGCCCAAAAGGGACACTTCAAGTAATTAAAGATAGTGACAAGGAACAGTGAAACAGAAACCCACACGAAGAGAAAAAGGGGAGGTGGGATTTGGATCCATGCACAGGCCATTCATGGAACAAAGGAGTTATTTTAAGTCTGGGCTGGAAATAGAAAACAAATTAGACCATGCGAGGCCTTTGTTGAAGATGATCTGCAAAGACAAATGGAAATGCCCGGAGAGCAAATTAAAAAAAAAACCAAACATGAAATCACCCAGGCACTGGGACTGCAAAGGGAAACAGGGCAGGGGACTGGGGGAAGGAAAAGAAAGGAGTGACAGTCAGTTGGTCAGAGCACACATTAGGCAGCCAGAAAGGAGACAGATAAGAAAACCAGTGCAGGACAGCAAAAGCAAACCAACAGAAGTGACTGGTAAAACTCTAGGGATGGAAAAAATGCTGAAAACGCCCCATTTTGTGATGGAAGCCCAGCCCAAAGCTCCAGATACAGAAATGCAGGAGCTGAAACTAAGAAGCACATCTGCTGGGGCAAGATGGGCTGTGCAAACGAACAAAGCAAACTCTCCTCCTCTTCTACCCAACCCCCTGCCTGGCAGCCTACAATGCTGCAATATTCACCCTGTGCTGCTACATCCACCTGGGATGGGATCCAGGCAATTTAACCATGGGGCAAAGTAGGCAGCCTGTTCCAGGGCAAAGCTCCTTCTCTTCCCACTCCCAGACTCCATTTCTCCCCTGCCTCTTCCCTGCACACAACACACAACATCCTTCCTACTTAGCTACTCCCTCTTACATTAAACATGGGCTTATATACTGTAACTGTTGCGCAGTTCTAATCTCAGTTGAATAAAACCACACCAACAACCTTAAATCAAGAAAAAAACATGCAATTCCCCGCCATAGTGCAATAGTGGTACAAGTAACCGCGTGGCTATTTCAGCCACGCTCCCGAGTACATTAAACAGCACATTAACAACCGTCACTGTAACAACACATCACCACTGCGTCCACTTGCAGCTCCCAGGAGCCAACCTAAGCCCCAGACTATCCAGATAAACAAGGCTTTTAAAATGCAAGGCAGATTACAAAGCACCTGCGAGATTTATTTATATATTTTGCAGAGAACACGCTGCTCATTTGATTTTCAAACCTTTCAGTTCATGTTGCTAAAGAGACAGGTCCTCTGATGTCTTGGGCACGTTCATGAAAGCGAGGGGAGTCATCTCCTCCAGATCCTTTTGTTGAACAAATTACTCAGCTCAGGAATGACATTTTCAGTTATTTACATCCTGAATAAAGGAGGGAAGTTCATTTTCTGGAGTTCCTAAGATAAGTTCTTTGAGGCGGATTGTACCGCTAAACATTTTCTCCTTTCGCACGTTCCCAATTTCAAAGACGACAAAACATCTTTGCCTTCTAAATTATTCCTTTTCTTTCATGATCCTCTAATGATTCAGGAGTCTAAACTTCACACAAGGATCTTTGAAGAGCACCAACTGCCAGCATAAAAGCTGAACTATTGTGACAAACTGCACAATTTAATGCCTCCCTAGGAAGACACGTGCAAAGGAACAGAATTACCCTAGGGATCCGAGACGAAGCCTGCAAATAAATTAAATGACCTGTAAACCAAGGTACTCAAAAATATATGAGATGCTATGCAGCTGTGCCATAAAATATCACTAAAGGAGGGAGTCGTTTGGGAGCGGAGCTGTTTTAAACTAACCCATTTCACTCCAGGTTTGCACTGCAGTCACTGCACGTACCCAGCACATCCCTGCACCCCAGACTCCAGATAGGAACTGAAGTAATGCTCCCTCAATTGCTTGTGATGGTCTGTCAAATACCAGCTCTGAACCCTCCCCTAGGCCTTCCTCCTAACATCCCCCAGGTAATTACTAGCAGATAGAGTCAGTTTTCAGCCCAGGTTAATAACTGAATTCCAGCTATTTGTTCCTGCACATTGCTGCTGCTTTCATTTCTCCCCAGGAAAACTGATGAGAAGTTTGGCTTGCTGGTGGCCCAGCGAAAGGAGCGGCTCATTAGTTCAGTGCAGATCAGTCGGAGAGACAGGTCTAAGCGGTAGGAGCCATTAATTGGGTACGTTCTGCTTTCCTTGTCCAGGTAATTAATAGCTGCTAGACAGAAAGTCAAAGCCTCTCTAGAGGCACCGAAAAAAACCCCTCAAACGTTTGCATACAACGTGCAGCACCTCTCAGAATTCCGGACAATTGGCAGCAAGGGAAGGGGGGCAAGAGAACATCATCTCCACCTCCTCCTCCATGCCCTTCTCAAATACCCCGTACACAAACCACAGCCCAGTGCAGCAAACCCGTTCTGCATCCACAAGGGAGTCTTACCCTGAAAAGAAGGAAAAGCTTGCACAGCTCCAGCTCCCTCCAGCTTCACTCCAAGGCAAACGGCACTTTGCAGGAGCCAAGCTTTGGGTTATGTTTCTACAGACAGTCTTACAAAACAGATGGGGATTCCTGATGTGTTTAATAACTGAACCCGCACAAGTGGGCAAACGGGATTTCAGTGCTTCCCTGCCAAGCTCAGTCCTGCTGACAACAAGCTGTCCAAAGCTGTCAGTCAGAGCCCAGCAGACCAGAAGTCCTGCCTCGCTGATCAGGACTCTTCTCAAGCTGCAGCCTGGTCGTACCCTTTGTCATTTGTCTCTCCCGGGCTCAGAGCAATGGTTTTCAGCCTGTCATTTACAGGCTTCTGGGAGCCTGTGGAATAGTTTGAAGGAGTCCTTGAAAGGTGACTGAAATTCATGCTACACAGTTGAGACATCTTGAATGGTTTGCTCTTCCATGCAGAAGCCCTGAGTGCCAGTGAGACAGGGCCAGAAGACTCTGGTCTCCCTGCCCTGTTGTGTGGGAGCGAGGGGAGAGTTTTGCCTTGTTTGCTGGCAAAATGCCCAGTCCCTGGGCTATCAGTCCAAGCTGTTTAGCAATTGCTGAACTCAAACCTATTTATTAATAATAATTAATAACTACTAAAAAAAAAATCCTCAGCTGCCAGCATCAAGCAGGCACCACCCATCCCCCTCACCCACCTATCCTGGGGTCAAGGTTACAGATGGTTCCTCACCCTCCAACCCTTCAGCCATGTAACAGAAACAAAGAAAACCATGAGGGAAACATGTGACAATCCTCCTCTGCTGGGCAGCACATCTCATGGGCAAACAGCAGCCCTATCTCCGAGTCACTGAACTTGGACCAACCTGGTCTGGACAAGAGCACTTGGAATGGTAGCAAAGGGAATAACAGAGTCATAGTCCCAAGGTCAAATATTATTTTTGTTGAGCTATAGAAACAAATTATGGCATAATAATCTTTCCAGAGTCCATCTGGGAGGTACTTAAGGATGCTTTCCAGTACCTTTATGCAGTGAGCTTGTAATCTTATGAAGGCCTCAGATTTAAATTAAGATTTAATTGCTGGTTACCCACAGCAAGGAAAGACATGGCATCCAAAATTGTCTCTGCTAAAGCAATGAGTTTCCCAAGGTATCAAACTGACAGAGGACAGCTTACACAGGGATAACTAAGACGATTATCGTCCCCAAATCTCTATCACTTCTGCTTGGGCAGCTGAGCTGCTCATGAAACAACCACCCTTAACAGCCCTGGTATTTTAATGAGAGTAGCCAATAATGGTGGATTTCACTAAAAATAGCTGTGGTGCCTGTGAGGTCTCTGTACCATGGCACAGCACATGACCTGCTGCTCTGTGGGAGCCCTACAAACCTCCCCCTGAGCCCACACAGGGAACACGGATCCAACCAAGCCATCCCCGCCTGCTCTTCACACCTCACCCAACCTTCACCAAACACAGACTCTGCCCTTGCTGAGAATGTTACTGTGGGAAAGGCACTGGAAAACACACTCTCAACAGGGAGAAGACAACATAGAAGTGAGGAGTTCAGGGGAAAAAAATAAAAAATTAGGCCCAATGCTTTTTAAATAGCCAAGAGGCAGTAACAGCATTCCAGGTGTAAAACAGTCACATCAGGGATTACTCCTCTGCACAGCTGGTCAGCGTGTGCCTGTTCCTGGGGCTTAGTTGGAATGGGAGGGTCCTTCTTTGTCCATCTTCTGAGCTGAAATTCCAGAATGATTCACACCAGCGAGTGCTGATTACAGCTCACTAGGCACAAACATGCCACTTCAAACTGCAAACACAGAAAGTTTCTGTGTTTGGGAGAAGTCTCCAGTTTAAAGTTGTACAGGAATTTTTATGGATGAACATAAACCCCCTCACCTTCCTCCCCGCCTCCACGCAGCTCAGTTGCATGCTTTACCCAGGAAATTCGGTCTGCTTTAATACAAAACACTTGACCACAATTCCAACGGATGCAAGAACTGCCTACCCTGAAAAAGGAGCAGCGTCATCCTCCCAACAGTTGGGAAATAGCAATCCTACGCAATCACTGCCAGACTCTCCCAGCACTTCCAGAGCCTCACAGCAATAGCTCCACACAGCTCAGGGGTGCTGCCTTGCAGGACAGAGATGACCCAGGTGGAGGGTTGTTGACTGACTTAGACAGGCAGGATAGGGAGCTCCTTAGTCCTCCTCCCACAGCCCTGGTTTAAGGGGTGTGGAATGGCTTAATTATGCCCCTCAAGGCAGGAAGAAGTCACTTGTCTTTAAATACTCAGACTTTTATTGAGTTAACAAGTTTTAACAAGGTCAAGGCTTGAATGGTAAACTCTTATCCAAAGGGGAATTTGCTGTTTCCCCTCTTGCAATTCATTAATGTCCCCCACAGTTTATTTCTGAGCCCTGGGTTAAAGTTGTAAACTTTACAGACAGAGAAAAATCAAGAAAAAAAAATTTAAGTCAGATGGGGTAAATAAACCTTCACTTTCTTCACCCTATCACAGTGTCCCAGAGAAACACCTGGCACTTGAAGGCAACACCCACACACCCCCCCACCTTGGAGGGGGCTGCAGGCAGGGCACCTTCATCTCCTACCACCTCCTGCCCAGCATAGGGGTGAGCTCTGGGAAACCCTCTCAGTTCAAATCACTGTGGTCTCTGCACTGAAAACAGCTGCAGAACAGCTGGCTGGGAACCAAACAACAGGCATGGGCCACCAGAGCCAACCCCTTCTCCCCACATCTCCTATGGCACGGCTGGTTGCCGATGAGTAGGAAATCTCCAGAAACAAGCACACAAATATTGCAGGCAGATGCCAGAGGTAAGGAAATGAACACTGAACTGTTTGACAACATGGAAAGAGAAAAATTAATTGCAGCCTTCCCCAAAACCACCTCCCTGCTCCCCGGCCCGAGCCTGAAAAAGGCTTCCCAGTTTTGTTTTTACATCAGCCACCCACAGGGCAGGACCATTCCCACGTCCCCATGTGCTCATTTGCATCGTCAGCCTCACCACAACATTTCCAAGTCCTGCAAGCTCAGACTGCCACGGAAAAGCACAGCATTACCCTTCAAACATACACCAGTCACCAACATCATTTAACCACATGAGCAGAAAGTCCCTTGGTTGGCGGGAGCAGGGACAGATGAAAAGTCAGCTCTTGCCAGATTTTTCCTACACCCTACAGCCCCGTGAGAAGGGCAGAGCATCAGGGACATACGTTGTCCACCCTGCACTTGAGAGGTTTTACTCATTGTCCACTTGAGCATCACTCAGCAGCAGTTACTGACCTGAGAAGTGACATCGATGGGACATAAAGCAGTTTTAATTTCTCTGAGCAGGAATTTGTACTGGTTTGACTCAATGTGCTTTTAAATCAGGTCTGCTTAAACTGGAGCCGGTTTCCTGCTGCGATTCAGATATCCCATTACACAGCTCATCCCAGCTGCCAGCTCTGTACAGCTCAAGCAAATGGAAAGTTGAGCAGTTGATGGGAAAAAAATGCTTTTGTACACGGACAAAGAGGCCACATTAAAAAAAAGAAGTCCCCTATAACCTTGTGTACAGAATTTACCTTTAGTTTCTGGTACTTGGTTAAATAAAGGTAAAGCCAGCCTGGATGGGAGGTTGAGAAATCTGATCTAGTGAAAAGTCTGGGGGGCAAGGGGTTGGAACTGGATGATCTTTAGGGTTCTTTCCAACCCAAAACATTCTATGATTCGAGGAGAACTCAGGAAGACAGCACAGACACAGTGCAGGATGTGAGCTTTGCCTGCACCTCTTCTGCTTCATAGCAACCTTCCCCCTCTCCCAGTCCAGCCCAGCCTCTCCAGCGAAATTCCACTTTGGCATCCCATGCCTCCAAGCAAACCACCCTCCTCCCTCGACACTTTTTAGCTCCCTCAGCAAAGAGCTCTGTCAAAGCTCCCAAGGATGGTGCCTGCAGGCACTGGGAGCAGGAGCGAGGGAGGAGACTGTTCTTCTGTGCCTTAAACGTACCAAGAACAATCTGTAACAAGGTACTTAGTACTTCAACACGTGCAAGGCCTAAAATATAATTTCTGTCAACCTAATCGGCATTACAGGTCCACAATGTATTTTATTAGCTAGATACTAAAGGAGCTACAATACATCAGGTCCCATTTTAGAAGTTACAAATAGTTTATAAAGGCTTAATCAATCATTAAATAGGTGTTTGAATAAATGGTTGAATCAATCATTATAAGCCATAACTCTAAGTACGTTATTGGACTTTGTAATAATCTGCAATATCTCCAGCTGAGGTTCTCACACCTACCTGCACGACCCCATCATGTTACAGACCTGAAGAACAGAACACTCTATCTATCATTTCTTAACTCTTGGTACGTAGGCTCTAATGCAAATATAGGCCATATATTGTCACACTCCATGTAGGTGATGTTAAAAATACAGATGAAACATTGTGGAGCACTAAAAAGTGGTCCTTTGGGATGGCACTGGAGAATATTTAATAAAGGCAAAAGCTGCAGGCTAATTTCCCCTGGGAATTCCCATTTAGAGCCTGTCGCAGTGAGAATCCATCACAGACAGCACTGATTCACCCACATCAGAGAGAAAAAACACCTCTTCTTCCTTCCCCACTGCCAGCACCAGGATATCACCTTTGGTATGTGAAGGATCATCTCTGCTGCTTCACAGTGCTGGCAACACTTCCCAGCTGCAGTGAGCACATCAGGACAGCCTCACTCACTTGCTCCCCAGGCTGCAAACCTGAGTGTGACCAGCCACCTCTAAGGGCTGTGAACATCCCACCAGAGGAGAGCTTCCAGAGAGGAGAGAGAGAGCATCCCTCTGCTTGAATGCTTGCTCAGCTTGGAGAAAGCCCCTGAGCAGCCTGAGGCTGTATCCAGCACCAGTTGCTCCCAGCTTGGAGCAACTGGGACCTCAGGAACTCAGATGGAGCTCATGATACTATGTAGCATTTCTCAGGGAATGGGGCTAGGGGTTAACAAGCTACCAAGTGCCCTCCCACCATCTCCAGCAAGGAGAAACTAAATGTCTCGACTGAGCTCAGCCTGGGGCTGCTACGTGCCTGGGAGGAATAGGAGGAGAAAGGGCCAGCGGAGCAGAAAGGGAAATATCTCTTCAATTCCAACAAGACAAGGTCCCTGCCAAGAAATGCACCACCGGTTCCTCATTTGCTTTACTGAGAAAAGTTAAAAACAAGAGCGCTGAGGCACACAGCTGGAGCAGATGTTTTTCATTCTTCACTGTTCACAAGCAGCAGCTCTTCCCCTCCTCCTCACCCACCTACCCTCCCTGCTGGCATCCAGCAGTAGGAGCATGATGGAGAGGGATGCAGCAGAGCCCTTCCCCAGTGCCAGAGCCATCCCTTGGAGCTCCCACTGCAGCCTCTCACATGAACCTTCCTGAGGGTGTGATCAAGCTCTTCTGCTTGATCCTCCCATCATTCATGATAGGCAACCTTTGTAAATGCTGCTCAGCAATCCCAAAGAGCAAGCCAGGCTGCAAGAGATGCAGGGATGTCTGTTTAGCACATAGACTGATGCATTAAAGTCACCCACCCCCTGAGGTACCGCTGTTCTCTTAGGCACACCAACCCAAAGGTTAGTTATCAGAAGGTATTTAGATTTCAAAGTAACACTGCTAAACTTTAAACCACTTAAGGTCTCTATCACAGCCACGTGTGTGAAGTGGAGAAGGGAAAAGCATCCTGTCCCGACAGGTTAAAAAGATTCCAGGTCACTGTTCCTTAGGCAGTGAGAGCTATTCAGCTGGATAAGATCAGCCACTAAGCAGGATTACAAATTTATCTTCCCTCGGTAGTATGATCTTCCACTAATAATCATATCATGAAAAATAATACAGAAAATGTTTTCAGAATTGCACTCTGAGTCACTGGCAAGGCACAGAATGCTCCCACAGCAAAAGGCAAAATTTGGCACAGAGACGGAAAACAAAAGACCACGATCCCGGTGTCAACAGCAGCACGGGAAAACCACTGGCAGTGCTGAGACCCTGCAAATCAAACCAATGGGGCTCGATGAGAAGCATCACCAGTTGACTCACCCCAAGAAGCTGGGATTTGGTGTTCTGTTGGTACCTTTCTGTACCTGTAACTTAGGTCTGGGCAGTGCTTTTCTGCCCCAGAGCAGTAAAAATCAACACAGGCACCGGCTAAGACATCCAACCTCTTCAGAGAATTAAGGCAATTTTTATATTCTCGCTCCCAGCCCCAGTCACACAGTGCCTTGGGTCAGCATTGCCTTTGCTCAGCACAGAGCAGAGGCAGCTCAAGCAGCAGCACTGGCCAACAACTGCCCTACAATGCCCAGGGTGGTACATCCCGTTTTCCCATCACCATTTGCACAGGTATTTCAATCTCATCGCACTAATCACGGCACCGGGGAACAGTGGGCTACTCCATCAATGACATCATTGGCAGATTTGATTACAGTGTTGATTACATCACCACCCACAAGAGATTCTGCAGCTTTCCAAATGGCACCAGCAGCTTCTAAATAGCTTAGATGGAGGAAGCCACGAAGGACGTATATGTTTCAGAAGTCTCAGGCTGTAAGTTTAATGGAAGAACTTTCAACACTATCTTTTGGAAATATCAGTACACGGACAAAGTATTTTCACATGCTGTTGCTAGTGTTAGTGAGCCAGGACATGGTCAGGAAAGTATTTTTGGTTCCTGGAAAAGTCACACACACAGAGCAAGCGAAGGACTCTGTGACACAGCGGCCAAGACGGAGACTTTGCACGAGCACAACCAAGAAGAACGTCATCACTGGTCACGGGGCAACAGACAACCCAAGATTTGCCAAGTGCCTGGTAAGGAATGTGTGTGTGCTGAACATCTCCCTCCAGGGTGGGAAAAATACTTCTAAAAGCCTATTTAAATGACTCTCAGCAGAAGATAACAGAGGTTAGGAACAGGAACTCGAATGAGAACCAAGCACTCATCACAGAATCTGGCACTATGTGTCTGGGAACGTGAGAAGGACAGTGTTTCGCTGTCCCCATGCCACACACCAACGTTAGCTCTGTCACGGGTTGCTGCTGCTTGCTCAGCCTTCCCTCCTCTGCGTGGACTATTTGCAGCAACAGCATTAAAGCAACCATCAAGCAGATGCTTAAAAAATGCAGAATGACGTTCAAATGACATCTATCCATAAATCAGCCCAAACCACAAACATCTGAAGAAGATTTTCACTTAATCCAATTTACTGTAATCTCTCTCTTTAGTTAAAATGACAGAAACGTCAAAATGGGACTTTACTCCTCTGTCAAAGCATCTCATGGTGAAAAAGGAAAATAAGCAGGCTCTCACACGCAGCACCACTTATTAGGTTAGAAATGTCAAAACTGTACTTTGATTCTCACTATTAGCAGTCACATCCACATGCTGTGCCCTTCTGTTTCACTTCATTTCCCCCAAAAGCGAGCACAGAGCATATGCTCCATGCCAAGCATCATCCAGGCAAAACCACAAGTTTCCCATTTTTGTTCCTGATGACCCTGCGCTCATCTCTGTCTGGGGGCACACGGACCCTCTCAGATCACACATAAGCAGTCTTATTTACCATCAAAGCTCTCAGGAGGACTGTGTTCTGCTGCTTCCAAAAACTACAACAACAATCCAAGCCTGCTCAACAGACCAACCTCAAATTGCTTTTCCCCATCTCTCCACATTAATTAGCAAATGGGGTAATTGACTCTCTGCCCGGGAGTTAAGCACGTGTGTGTCCGCACATGTATTTCCATGGGTGAGAGTGTGTATCGTTTTCCCCAATGGTCACAAAAATTAAGCCATTATCCAAGAGTCCAGGAAAGTGAAAGAAAAATACCTACTGTCAGGAGTGGGGTCTTCATGCATTATTTAACGAGAACTCTGTTGGCAAAACTGGTGTTGTTTTTATATAAAAGCTAATAGAAATTGTACCTCCAGGTGTCAAAACACTGATGGTAATTCCTGCTGCCTCAGACATCTTGATGTTTCAATTTTAGCAGTATGAGGAGCCTGCAGGGAATCCAAGAGGGTAAAGTGCTTGTAACTCAAAGAGAAGCAGAGAGAAGGAGAGCCTTTTTATTTCTTTATAAAGGGCTCAGGGGAACAGTTCTACTCACTGGAATTATCAGATCTGGTTCCCCTGCTCCTTCCCTTCCTTGAAAGAGGAAGGAGCAAGATAGGCTAACAAGGAGTGATTGTATTGTGTCGACAGGGGAAAAAAAAAAAATCCACGAGGCTGCAAAGGAGAAGAAAAAAAACCCAAAGAAGTGGTGAACAGAAGATACTGTTGGGGTGCAGCAGCACAGGAGCAGCTGGAAGTAACGGGACGCTTCAATGATTTCCACAGAACAGACAAGCTGTGATGGAACAGAGCATTTAAAGGAGTTTGGGTTTTATTAAGTTTGTGCCTAAAAGCACAGTGACACGTTGAACCCCTCCTCAAGCCTCTTCCCTCACTAACTTCCAGCACCTCCCCAGAGCAACAATGGGGCTGTGAGACAATAAGAGCTAAAGATGCATCTTCCTGACCGCCCCTAGAAGGTACAGCAAATTCTAGCCAAAATCTGAGCCACAGCAAAGGCACGAGGCAGTAAATAAGCTCTGACATTTCAATAATTAATTATGGCACCTATGAAATAGTGGTTTCAGGCCAATGCCGAATGTGGAAACCACAGACAGCTCAGGCCACAGTCCCCAGGCACCCCAGTGAAGGCCACAGGGAGTAGGGCACAGCCCTCCAAATATGCCCTCCTGGGCTGCAACCTGTAGGAAAGCCCCAAGGACACCTCATGGTCCGGGCGCTCCCTTTTCCGCATCTCTTCCACCACGGGATGGAGGGTGGGGGAACAGACAAGAAGAAAACAATAGCTCAGGAATCCACATGCAGCTCAGCATGGCGTTCAAGGGAAAAGAAAAACAACTTCTCCAGGCAGCCACTCAGCTAGGGACACAAAGGTCTTGGAGAGATCCTTCACTGGGTCATGAACTTTCGCAACCCCATTGCAAAAACAGCGCTGAGGAAATTCCCGAGGAAAAGTAAATGGACACAAGAGCAAGCTCAGATGAGGAGTGCCAGGACTGCTGCCGATCACATTTCACCAAAGCACATGCCCAGTCTCCTTCCACCTGGCAGCCCACCAAGCTGCACGACCACCCCCTGGACCTGACTCCAAAACACCCCAGGTCCTGCTGTGTCCTGTACCTGGACCATTGCAAGGACCGGGCAGTGACCGGGGTGCTCCCCTCCCACCCGGATCTTCGTGCTACAGGGTTTTCCCTGACAGCTGTACCAGGCCCCCTCCAGCCCAGGAATCACTTACAGCTCACTAACATTTCAGGGACGGGCGGTCATTGCTCCCACCAGCTCCGGGAGAGCCATTTGTTGCCTCCTTGCTCCTCCAGCCATGTCTCACAGTGCGTGGTATAAACTTTGAGAGGCAATGACCTCATCGGAGCTGGGAAGAGGGAGGCGGGGAAATTGGCTACTTGCCACCTTCTCATTTTTCACATAAGAAAAATAATTTATGAGTGAAAGCCCATTTTATTCATCTGAAAAATAATTTTTAAAAAAATCCCCTTAGTAGCAGCAGGCCTGCCTTGGAATGCATTGCTTCTACAGCAGCTCCTGGAGCAGCATCTACCTGAGGTGGTTCAGAGTGGAGCCCCCAGCACACTTTGTGCCCCCTGCCTCCAAGGCACAGACCCCCAGCACCCCCAAACACCCCGCTGCTCCACTGACTACTCGGGAAACAACAGTGCAAGCATCCCTCTTGTCTCCATTAAGGGTGGCTTCCGCTGTAGGCGCAGGGAGGGACTTCCAGCTCTAATTTGTAACTCCTCCAAAAGGGCAATTAAGCAGCCAAACCGTAGCTTCAACTGGGATTTCGGCTCAGCTCTCTGGGATGAGGCCATCAGACAGGGCTCTGCAGCGAGCAGTAACTCCAAGGCATGTCATTAATTTTGCCCAGACATGTATCACACCCCATTTGAGAACGCACACAGAGCATGTGTGCGGCGCTCCGCAGACGCAGGGTACTCGGATCCTGCACACTCACACATTTTATATACTCGTATTACTTATGTTATAGATTCACACATACATTACTCATAGCTCTTAAGAACAGAACATACAGTTCATCTTGGCATGAATCCCAGACAAAAAAAAAAAAAAAAAAAACAACGCCGCAGTAACAAATCCAACTCGCATCGAGTCCAACAGCATCTGTGGTAGGAGTTTGAGCAGTATTATAGATCATTAAATGACTGAATTATTTTGTGTAACACACCCATGCATCTCTGCTAACACCAGTCAAACCTGCTCTTTCAAGGAATGTTTCCCCACTTAAAGTGTGTCACCACTCTCCCAAGTTTTTGCCCGTAACTGTGGGAAACTGTGGAAAAAGCAGTTTATTTCCACAGCGTGCATTTAACAAGCCCTTGTGTACACCAATGTCACTGAGGCACCCCTGTGTTTCAAGACAGGGCCCAAACATGTTCACATGGGACTGCAGCTGTCCCTAAGAAGTGCAGTATCTGAGTGAGTCAAAGTGCTGGCCAACACCAGAGTCCACCCTCTAGAGCAGCCTGGCACAGCAGCAGGGATATTTCATCTGTACACACCATACAACAGTGGCAAGAAGGTAGATTAGCATGGACTAAGAATGTAACTCCTCAGTAGGACACTGTGCAGTGAAAGAAAACTAAACAAAAAATTAAAAATAAAAAAAAAATCACAGCACACTGCAGCTTCTATACACCTCTGTAACCTTCAAGGCAAGTGTGCAGCATAGCAAATCATTCTTCATATCCCCTCCAAAAATAGGCTTCATCCACTCATCAGAGCTTTACATCCAATGTCAAAGAGATTTAAAAAGTCACAGTTTGCAGGATTCTCATTTACTGAAGGGAGCCTGAGAATGACAATGCATGGCACAGCTCACCCTAGCTCTGATGGCTCAGGGGCTCTGATGCTGCCCCAGCACAGCTCTCCCATCCCACCCACAGCATCCCACTCCTCGCTGCCACTTTGCAGCCCAGAACATGCCCCATCCCACCATCGCTGCTGGGATTCCCACTGCACCTGAAGGATCCACCCCACAGCTACAGGACCATGACCCTCAGAAACAACAAACCCACACGTCCTCAAAGTTCTGCGAGCAGAGTTCACCACCAATAACTCCCTTTATGCCACAGCCAGCACCAAAACAGCAGCTGTGAACTCCCACTGGCCTGACCGAAGTCAAAACACACCGCGCTGCTTTTCAGGCAAACCCAAATTACAGCATCATCTGCTGACTGCTCCCGGGATGAACAAGCCCACATTAATTACAGGATAAACTTCGCAATTCACCTCTCAAAAGCACAAAACATCAGCAAAACTGCTTTGATCCCACGGACAAAACCCTCTCCAGCCGACAGAGCAACGCGGAAGACCAAGATGTCCAGGGGGAAAAAAAAAAATTTCCAAACTTTTTCTCTCCTTTCTCCCTGGTGCTACCCTCCCCCCAAAACTACACGCTCCACGCCAAGGAGGGCTGGAGGGGAAAAAAAAAATCACCTTAGAAAGCAGCAGGGGCTCACAAAACCTTGCACTTCACCTCCGCCGGCAAGTGGCTGGACACCTCCAGGCAACTGCAGGAGTGTGTGCTCAGCCTCCAGTGCTGAACACTGTTTCTGTGTCGCCGGGCCAAGTCTCAGTTTTTCAAAGCAACTTTTTTCTGCTGTGGCCTAGTTTAGCTCTCCACACAAAATGCCACCAAAACAAAAGCCGCCCAGCCAGCCCGGGGAGGGAAGCAGGGGGTACTTACCTAGCAGCATCCATGCATCACCTCCTGCATCTTTAGCAGCCACCCTCTTAACTTCAAAATAAATAAATAAAGCGAGGCCACACAGCCTTAAAACCAAGCTGGAAATGAAATGGAAAGCCTGTAATTATTTCTCAATGCTCCTGCCAGTCTCAGCCTATAAACACAGTGGATTACATAAGTCCACCCCTCCTGTTTTGAAGCCAAAAGTATGAGCTTTTCCTCCAGCTCTGGCAGCAAGTAATAATTCCTCGTCGGCATGGCAACGCTGGCTGGCTTCCAGCAGACAATGGGCGAGTTGAAATACTGCTACGGCCTTTTTATAGCTTAGCTCTGAAAAACCTCTAAAATATTAGCTATCTGATGGCTAACCCAACTTGACAACCTCTCCTCCTTTAACCATTTCCTCCCTGCACCGCCGCCCGGCGTTGCCCAGATGAACGGCCCGGGGTCACCGGGCAGTGGTGCAGGGGATGCTCTTCTTCCCGGGGACAGCACACACAGGAACCGTTTCCCATCTAGTGGATTTGTTGATTTGTCACAGACACAGCATCTGCAGTAACTGCCACAACCCCATCTGGGCTTTTCCGTGTTTATTTCAGTCTGTTACTCAGCAGGTACGTTTGCTCTGCTTGCTGGCTCCAGCAAGCTGTGCGTGAGGTTCTCCTCCAGCTCGCCCGGCCTGGGAGAAAACAGACCACAAAACAACACTTGTGCATGTGATTGTCACTGCCCTCCCCGTGAGGAGGCTGGCAGGGCTCTGGACGGGATTTGCAGAGCTGCAGGGAAGCAAGATGCTTTACAATTCATCTCTCAGCAAATCTGGGAGAATTTGTCCTGGAGAACCAACTGCAAGACTGAGAAACAGCAGCGAAACTCAGAGGAGAAGACGCTCAAGACATCAATAAAGTCAGCGGTGTAGGAAGACTGATGAAGTTAAGGAGCCTCATGACTGAGTTTCAACCAAATCCTAACGAAATGAGCAGCTAACACACGCACAGCAGCTCCCAAGATCATGTGAAGTTAATATTTACCGTGACTACGCACACAGTCTGCCCAGGATGACCCCACTATCTCCACACCCTGGCACAGACCCTGACCACCTGAAGGCCAGGAGGTCCCCGTTGCACCTACACCTCTGAGCAGGAGCTCAGCGAGTGACAGCCACAGCCCTGTGATGGCTCACTGCAGCCCTGAGTAAAACTCACCCCAAGGGCTGGGAGATCCTCTGGAATTTGTTGAATTTTGCAAGTTAACAAATAAGCAAAGAAAACAATGGAAAATAAAAGAGAAAATTTAAAAAAAATAGCAGAGCCAAGACCACCACAAAAATACATTTAGCTCTGTTCTCACTGCTTAGTTCTCAAAACAGTGTTGCCAGCGTTCACAATCCAGCTCCAAGTCTGCCAAGAACTCTGGGAAACCCGAAGGTTCCTGCTCTGCACTGGTGGCTGCCCACGGCCAGCCCTCCACACACAGCCAGCCCACTGCCCCTGTGATCTCCAGAAAACACTTGAATGCACAACCCATGGGAGTCTTTAACACTGGAAAACCAGAAGGCAAACAAAAAAAGAACATTTCTTTCTAAATCTCATTAAGTCGCAGAGCATGATTATGATTTTCTAATGTGCAAAGGTGATAACATTGTTTGGAGCTCTAGTTCAATTAATTATTTTATGGGAATAAACATACCAGGAGACGCTAAATGCAAACCATAAAGGTTCCTTGGTACGTGTCAGGCTCACAGCTGCTCAGCCTTTGCTACAATGCCACAGAAAAGCCTAATTCTCACAGTAAGTACCCTAAAAAAAAGTCAAGCAACAGTCTTTGCACAAACCAGGATGCAGCAAACCCTGGCAGATGCTGGTTCCTACAGCCAAGTGTCCGAGATGGCCAGAAGTAGCAACTGTTGCTGCTGATAATTAAATGCATGTTGTGCTACCACACAGCCAGGGAGAAAAACAGACCTGGCATGGAGCATCCACCCGAGTCCCGTGAGCTGAGAAGGGGCTGAAGTTAAGACACGTCACCATAAATCTCTTGACATTGTTTTTTTCTGGTGAGAACTCAGGTCACATGCCTGGAACACTTGTGTCTTCTATGGGAGAATAATAATTCAGTTCATCTTTTTAACGGCCAATTTTCTGGGTTCCGCCCCAGTAAGTTACAGGTGAACAAGTCACAGAGAACTGAAACCTAAGAACTTCCAGAGGCATGGGATTGGGCCCTGCCCAGCTGAATGCCTCAGACACACAACTACATCTCATACTCCACTACTCCAGTGAAACCTCAGTGAGTCTCAGGATACCTTCCTGAGCAGACTGAATTTGATCCCAGTCTCCCTCTTCCCTTGCCCCTTAACCTCCATCCCAACTTGCTATTGCCAAGATGAAATCTAAGAACATGACTAGAAAACACCCTCTCCCACACCTGAAAAGAAAAAAACTATTAGGGAAAAACAAAGCTGATATTTTCTCCTGGGTGTAACACACCATGTTGCCGAGAGCAGCAGGTGAGTATAACACACCATGTGCACTGCACCCTAAAGTGGGCACCAGGAGTCACGGGAAAGAGAAAATTGTAAAGTCAGGGCTAAAACAGCTGGAGAAACCTTTCTATCCTTACAGAGACCAACCTCTCTTCTCCAGGCAAAGAACCTCCATCCCCACCATGACCCGAGACACATGGATGCATGATGCAAGATGGGGAAAACCAAGTTACAACTACAAAGCCCTGCTGAAACTTTAAAATGGCATCACACTACACACACTCTCCTAGCTTAAACCCTTAATTAAAGAGACTATTCTTTACAATGCTGGAGCTGCTCCAACTCCCATTGTTAAATTTAAAATAAAACCCTGCAACCCCACAGCATCTGTAAGACATTAGAACATTCAATACTGACTTCTTTATTCAGCTTTAAGACATCATTTAATAATTTTTCCTCTCAAACCCCAAATCTAAGGATTTAAAGGAAATAAGCACCAGCACCTCTTACAGGATGCCTTTTTTTTTTTTTTTTTTAATGAACCTTCTGCAATAATATCCTTGACCTTTAACAATTCCTAATTGATTAAGTGTGTGTTCGATCATGTACAGCCTCCAGACAGACTGCACGACCAGGGCAGGCTCAGCAGTGGGTGTCAGGATGAAGCAGACCCTGCAGCATGGAAGCCAGCTCCACATAAAATCCATTCATGCACAAGAACAAAACAAGAAGACTTATTTGACCACAGAAAATCACTGTGAGCACAAGAAAAATACATCAGAAAATCGATTTTGACCATCGCTAATAAAGCTGGAGACACAAGCTCATTGTTATAACCTCTGTTTTTCCAAGGTGGGTGGTTTGCTTCTGCTCTCCCAGGAAAAGGAGCCACTTGCAGCCCCATACAGCTCCTCTACCACCACTCAGGTAGTTCCCACGGCCTGGAAAGCACAGGTCCAGCCATGGCAAGGGATCCAGAGATGACTTTCCTGATGGAACCAGGAGGAGAACTTGGGCTGAATGCCAGCCCCTGCAAAGTCATGAGGAGCCTCCATTCACCCATTCACTGCAGGAGGAACAGGATTTCAAGCCAAATCTCTGGGAATATCACCCATTAGCAACCTCTGAAAACATGCTGGCAGGCCATGACAAATGTCCATGTTTCCATTAAAGCCCATACAACTTCAACAACACTGCTGGTATCCCTCCCGTAACTACTTTCACAGCCACTGAAACATTCTGAGGTGAAAAGCAGAAGAGGAGATCACCCAAAGATCACCAAATTAGAGTGCAATCATGAAGCAATGACTGCAAAAGGTCTCCCCTGCAACAGAGGTGTGTAAGAAGGTGACCTAGGTGAAAGGAGGTATGTCCATGAGGTGTGAGGCTGTCCCCAGCAAGCACGGCTCAAGTGTGTGGCTGGATTCTGCTCTGCCCAACGTGCACCTCCTCCCCACGAGCCCAGGCAGGGGTACCAGATCAGGGACTGGTTCCCACCAACAAACAGCCAGCCTACACACAGCCAGTCACCTGCAGGTGATAACATCTTACTTGGGCCACGTTCACAGGCACTCCTGCCTGCCTGCTCACAGCAACTCTGCTGCACGGAGAACATGAAAAGGGCAGAGAGGTTTGCAGAAAATCCCGGTAAGTTATCTCCAGCAGTTCCCACAGCTAATTAAACTGTTCAGTCACGCATGCTTTAAAGTCCATGAAATTTTAAAAAAAAAAAAAATCACAAAAAGAAATACAAAAGCCAGACAATTAGTGGAAGCAGGCATGTTTGATCAACTCTCCCCCACCTGCCAAGCCATTCTGTGGCTACAGTAGCAAATCTTTCAGGCAACTCAGTCCTGTGTGCTGATCCTACCTCAGAGTTCCCAGCTTTTTACACCCACAGCTTCACGGCCAGGGCTAAACCACCCTCCTGCTCCACAAGCCAGAGCTTCCAGGAACACACCCAGCCCAAATACAGTTCCACACTGGGCACACCTGCCTCTACTAGCAGAGCCTGCAGCAGAGAAAGAGCTTTGCAAGGGCCAAGCCGCGTCCTTCGGAACAGGCTCCGACGTCAGAAGATTCTGTTAATGCAGGCAAAACAAGGAAGCACGTGGCACATACGTAGGAACCAAAGGATGTTGGATGAGGAACACAAAGAAGGGAGGAGGTGGAAAAAGATGGCTCATTCAGCCAAGGGGAGTAGGGAAAGTATTTCATCACATTTTTTAGAGAAACGAAGTAGAAGGGAATAAAAATCAAATCAAGAATCTGATCGCGAGCCATGCCATACCAGTAAGAGTCTTCTCTAATTGTTTTTCTGAGTTCTGCAACATGTCTCCCCAAAGACACTGCCTAGACTATTTAATAATAAAAAAAAAATTAAAGTACCAAAAACTAGACCTCTGAAAGGCATACCACTACAGCATGCAGGACCCTGAAGGTCTTCCTAAGACCTAGGAGAGAGCTGCAGGCATGGAAGAAGCTCCATGGACAAACAGACCCTGCAAGCAAAGCAACAACATTGTTAAGATATTCAATAGCTAGGTTACAAAATGGAGCAAATCCCAGAAAGATTAAAAAAAAACCCCACACATCTCAGGCTGGATGTGGAACCAGGAGGCAAGATCAGCAGAAATACAAATCACTCTTGTGCAAGCCAAAAAGCCAGGCAGAGATTGGAGGACAAGTGTCCAGCCACCAACCAGCAGAAGTGGTAGGCACGGGGACTTTGAAACATGGCTGGAACCCACCAGAAGTTTCCAGTTGTTTTTTAATTCAGGAATGGGTCATTTCATAGCCAACCAACCACCACATCAGTCTCCTTGCAGAGGATTCGACATTCCCTTATTTGCACTCTGAAACAGAAATATCCTGTCAAGAAAAAAAAAGTCCAAATAAAAAAGCAAAACAAGAGGAGGGCTGTGCCCTGGCCATGCTTCCCAAACACACACCACTGTTATCTGTTTATTTTCAGCTGGAGCTTCCCCTCCACCTCCACCTCCTCCCTCCTTCCACTTACAAGCTGATATGCCATTGAATATCTCCTATCTGCTGGCTCTGCCCACTGCATCCTCAGTGTTTAAAATAGGCAAGCTGTGACAAACGCTGGGTAAACCCAGGCGCTATGAATACTGCAGAGCCTCGGCTGAGGCGTATTGCAGACTAGTCATATGCTTCAATATTTTGTCCCCAAGAACTCGGCCAATCCATTTAGCAATGGAGCAGGACTCTAATAATAGACACAAGGATACACAGGAGATAAATGTACACAAGACAAAAATAAACCCCAGCCTTGTTATAATTTTAATACAGGAGCTAAAATGGGAAATGATAAACGAAGACCGTTTCCACGGTTGAGTCAAGAGGAAAACTTAACTCCCAACAGCCCAAGAGCGAACACACACATTCAAAACTGGATGTGGGATTTTCAGAAAGTTAGCTGAGCATTAATTTTAAAATAAGTTTTTCATTATTTCCAGTTACACCAAAACCCCCAATACTTTACTGTTTTCCAGAACCACCAGAAGCAGACTTTGTGTAACCGTGCATGTTCTCAGACATCAAGCGCCTGCAGTTGTGGGGCCACCATCCATCTCAGAAGGTTGCTTTCAGCTCCCTCAAAGCAGTGTCACTCCCCAGCAGCTCATTTTCATCTCAGTCAGTGATCTCAAATTAAAGCTTTAATACACTCATACCCAGCTATAAACTCCTACATACACTTTTCCTTTATGAGTTGTAGCCTGTCTCCACTCTACATGGTTAACCACACGCTCCCGCACAGCCCTGCCTTCGCTTTAGAAAACAACCTCTGGTGTTTATGAGATTAACTATTTCCCCACGGAAATTATCTGAGGGCTAACTCTTCCATTCCCACAGGAATACCCAGAAGAGCCTCAAAGATTTCACAACCTTAAGCCCTGTGTCATCACGAGTTCTACTGCGTACACAAACATCTTCTGCATGATCAAACAAGGAGGCTGAGCAGGGGCTGAGGGCCAAAGGAGAACTGTGATGCTCTGACCTGACCCCTGAACAGAAGTCTCCAGCCCAGGGTTTCACCCAGCAGATGCTTCCCAAGCCTCCAGATGTGAGAACCATCATGTTCCTCAGCGCTGGTATTTTCTCTCATCTGATTCTCTCAAGCTCTGGCTTTGCAGCTCAACATGCACAGCACCATCACTCAGGAGTGGTGTGAGATGGGCCAGAGCAGACCTTCAACCACATTCAAGTCCATCCTCTGCTGAACTTGGCCCTCTCCTCCTCCCTTACGAGCCAGCCCTGTCCATGGCTTCAAAGCTTATTTAAAGCTCTGAGGACTAACAACCACAGCAGCATTCTTCTTCAAGTGACTCTCAGATTGGAAGGAAGTCCATGTTGGCAGTGAAGTACGACTGGACCTAAATTTCACTGCATGTTTATCTCTGCTCAAACCATCCTACTAAAAAGGAGAAAACAGTCATGTTCCAGATGGGAGAGACTTTTTATAGCAAGCCATGGATATCTGCCATGCTTTGCTGAAGGTCTTTCATCATGCTCACAAGGTATAATGCTATCTAGTAATCTGAGGAAACATCCATGGGATTTTCAACCTCCTCTAGAAATTGAGATTCAACAGGAAACCACAAATACACCAGGCAATTAATTTTTCTTTACCAAATGTTTCCAGTCATGTTGCAATTTTAACAGTAAGCAAACTATTTGGGTTCTTTCCAGTTCTTGTGCAACAATGTTCCTCATTTTTCTTTCTTTTTTTTTTTTTTTTAAATAATCTGGCTGAGATTTTTTTTTTTATGAAAAGAGTTTAAAACCAGTTATGAAGTCAGTGTGAACACAGCATACTCTCCCTGTTAAATACTTACCCCCCCATCGAGGTTTCCATATCACATAGCAGAGGTTTTGTACAAACAACCAAGTAAAGACTTTTCCCAGCTAAAAATACAGCAAGCAGCCTAAGAAATAAGAGCAGAACAACATACCTACCGACACAGGCAACGCTGAGCTATCTGAACCACATAAATAAAAGTCTCATTCAAACATTCCCCCGCTCCCCTCCCAGCACCATTCCAGGAGAACAAAGAAACATTAAGTCTTACTTTCCTGGTGTATATTTGATCAGACCTTCTGTTAACACAATATGACAACAGCAACGAAGGGAAGAATATCACAGCTAAACAACCGTCTACCATTCCCCTTCCTTCTGCCGAGTCCGTGCTGACGCAAGGATGGAGCAGCTGCTGTCTGTTTTTAAACAGCTCCATATTTCATAAGAAGCTGCTGATTTCTGAAAGGACAGAAAACCCAGCCAATGGCTTACAAAATAAGAACCAAATGAAAGCAATTCAGGACACACTATTTAAACATCGTGTCCATTTGTTCAGCTTCCTTCCAGCGTACCACCACAACTGAAATTCCTAAGGCATGTCTGTCCTCTGTCTCAGCCTATTCTGTTATCACCACAAGCACAACTTTTAAGCATTCATCTAAACCAGAGCAGAGGAGACTGGAAAATCCCTCCCACAGCTGTAGATAAAAAAAAATTCTTGAAATATGGGAGAAAACAAACCCATGTGTCCAGCTTGATGCAATTGTAGAAACTACTTCACCAAATTAACATGACCCTCCCCTAGTTGTGTGTTCTGCTGCTGAGGGACGCTGTACCAACAATAAATAGACATCTGGGGTGGAAAAATTCTCTTGAAGGACCCAGCCATATGTCTCGAGTTTTGGAAAACTTACCAAAAAACATATATAGCTATTGATATTTATTTTTAATCAGGGACGTATCAGATATCTGGGAAGCGTCACTGAAATTCCACACTTAGGTCTTCTTAAAAATCTACATCATAGGAAACAGATCACTGTGTATGAGGACCTCAAAAGAAAGAAGCTTAAAGCTTTTCTGTTGTGACTCTGCAGCTCTCACTCTGGCTGTTAAAAGTAATGGGTTATACCAGGCGAGTCCCTCCCGAGGGGCTCCAGACACCACTGTCTCCTCTCTAGTTAATAGCTGCTGTGAGAATACTGCTTTTTCGGCTGTTTGTGTCATGTTGATTAGCTTAGCTAAGGGCTTGGGGAAGGAGCAGGGAGAAGAAGAGAACATGCAGGGGGAGGAGGATTTAAAGAGGGGAAAAAAAAAAAAAGGCTTTCATCTGCTCTAATAATTAGCAGGTCATGCTGAAAATGATCAGCATCCCTTTAACGCAACTGTGCATGAAATGTGCAGAGCCCTGCTCAGGTCACTGCACCCATGCAAATCACTTAGTGATAGCAGTCACTACACCCTGTGGTTTTCTAGACTCCTCTGGCTTCATAAGGGCTCTGGCCAAGATCCTTCTACTTTCACACTTCAGCTCAGGAGATGGGGGGGTAACAAGGCTCTTCAATCTTGCTGCTCAGTCACAAGGGGGGTGGGTGTCAAGGTGCTGAGGCCAATCAAGGACTAATTAGAGGTTTGCTGAGGACCTTCAGATTCTCTGATGAAGCACCACAGGGAAACACTCCAAAGTATTTGCTGTTCCTGGAGCAAAAGGGGTTGCATGATCCTCCTGTTCATCCCCTGGAGGCTTTCCCAGGGAAACCATCAACAGGGAAGAATCAGACTGCCCAGAATGTGACAAAAATCTTCCATAATTCATCACTGTAGCTGCTGTCCCAGGCATCTCTCTGCAGTGCATCTGTTGATTAATGAAGAATAAGCTGTGGATCCCCAGGACCATTGCCCCTGCAGCAGGCAAGTTTGGATACTACACCAAAGACACATTCTGGAACTTTATGTATAAGCGAAATGAACAGTGGGGCAGGGTGGGAATTAAAAAAGCAGCAATGGAGCTCTGGTCATTTGGGCACTCTCTCCTCCCTGCATCTACTATAGCCTTAAGAAAAGCCAGCAATCATCTCCTGGAGGGGGAGGACCACTTCCACTGGAGCAGAGATCCTTTAATAGACCTGTCCTTCTCAAAAGGAGATGAAAAGATGGTAAGGACAATGACAATTCTTCCTCTAATGTACTCACATCCTTCTGTTAAGCACATATTAGCTCAAAGGTCAGCAACTGCCAGCCAGGGCCAGCTCTGCCTTGACAACTCATCTTCAAAACACACTGAGTGCCTGACCATGCCCAGGACGGGGACAGACTGCTTTCAACACACTGTCTGGAGAGAGGTGGCCATGATGGCTCTGTCTTCTCAAGTGTCTTTAATTTCAGCAGCTTTCCTTTGCTTCAGAATTGTTCTTCCACCTCAGCTTAACGTTTATCCCCAAACTGACACACACCTTCAAAGCTCTGCTGTTTGAAAGAAGCCCGGAAAGATGGATATTAAGAGATTACTTTCAAATAAAGCAGTGAGCTAAGTCATTGTGTCCAGAGCAACCAGACGTGTCGTCAGGTCTCAGTGCTTTACAGAGGCAGGAATGATTCCCCTGGCACCAAGAGGATGGGAAGGGCAGGGGACAGTGCCTACAAAGAGATCAGTGTGGCACAGTGATAGAGGAAACAGCACTAAGGCTGGTCTAGGAGGGCAGGAGCAAAGCAGAAACACTTTGTAGGAATGGAAAAACCATCATATAAGCAGCAGAGGCTGAAATCACCCTCCACACATCTCAGCAGAACAGGAAACAGCAACACTACCATGGTCACAAGAGCATGAGGAAGGAGTTAAAGTCCACTGAAGTGTAAAATGCATCCCTCTGTTGTACCAACATTCACCTGGGAAAGCGGGAGCTTCCTCCAAGAGGGCAGTGTGGAGTTCCTCAATGACAAACCTACAGCAATTATTAGAAAGGCATCATCCATACATAATTTTGAATTTAATTTAATTAGGCACCCTGCTAACTTCATTACTTATTTAACTGGACTGCTCATTCAATTTATGTTACTACTGTTACAGATAACTGCTCAGGGCCCCACGCGGTGGGAAATGCACGGCAGGACACATTTGGCAATGCTGTAACCCCAACCCACATTTGGGAATACTGTAGCCCCAAGCCCCAGCTCCTCTGACACTCAGCACCTCTCCTGGGACAAAGGCATTGGCCATGCCTTAGGTTTCATACCTCCTATTTTCCTACCTGCGTGCAGAAAAGTCCAGAGGAGCTCAAAGAGTTAAAAAAAAGAAAAAAAGTCCTAAATAAACCCCCCAGATTTATCACTGTTAATGCTTGTCTATACCACTCAAAACAGCCTCCTACACAGTTGCCAGATTCTTCTTTTTCACCTAAGAAGTACACAAAAATAATACTCCACGGGGCTTGGGGGAATATATATCAGAGCACTTCACTCACCACCCAAGAGCATCCTTACAAAACCATCGTCTCCAGAGCATGACACATCAGGTCAGGACAGAAATCAAGAAAGGTCTCACGCAAGCAACTGCTCGTGCCACGCTGCTGGGCCGGGGAGGTCAGCAGCCTGAAGGCGAACCTTTCACACCAAATCAAAGCCAGGAACGGAGGATGCGGCTCCCCAAAGCCCCGCTGGTCAGTGCGTGCATCCTCCTTCCCTCCGCTCCAGACAGCCGCAGCCCTGCCCGTCTGCCAGCTCTGCCTGCCCTCGCCAGCTGCTCAGGCACCGCAGCGTTTTCCCAGGCAACTTCAGGAGTCTTCTCGGAAGACTGAGTCAGAACCCTCAATTCCCTGCCCGATCAGAAGGGATGCAGCACCAGGGCTGAGAAATGGAAACAAGGAAACAGCGTCTCAAGCAGATCCACGAAACAGCCTGAAATAGGTAGGACAATACCTCAGCCTTAGACAGCAAGGTCTGTCTTAGAAAATTCATATGTATATAAAAAGCGCCCTGACTGACAGGAGTAAGAGAGTGTGAAATGGTACAGACACCAGCCTCAAATTAGGTAATCCTCTGTTGTGGTTGGGGTTTTTTTTTAATCCTTCAGTTCAACATTTCTTCTTTCAATCAAACTGCTCTGAGAATTCTGAGCACCCATTTGAAAAATGAGAACAAAAGGCCAGAGAGCAGCATAAAAGCAGGAACACCCCAGGAGGTCTTTCCATCCCTTGTGCAACAGCCCTGCTAGTGTGGAGGTGCTGCTCACCACAGTGCACGCAGGAGCTGCCTGAACACCCTGGAATGAGCGTCATCATCTCCAGCAGTGTCTCAGACACTGTTGTGACATCCAGTTTTCACTCTCCAAATCAACTCCAGACCCCAAAATAATGTAAGAGCTCGAGAGTTCAATGTAATTTGTTCCAACCAACGCACAGGGCTTCTCTGAAGCATCAGAACTGTAGAGGAGCACCCTTACAAACAGACCATTCCCCACTTGGCCCTTTGGAATCTGCTACATTAATGGAAAAGATTCAGACCCAGTTGTAGTGGGTTATATTTTGAGGTTACCTGATAGACAAAAAGACTGAAATCGCCTTCACAAAGATTAACAATTCTGCCATGAAACCAACACACAGTCAACAGTAGTAATACCACAGTCACTACAACACTTTCAAGGAGAACCAGCATCAGCAAAAGCAATGAGTTTTCCAGCTACCTCCCGTAAAAACAAGACTTGGTCTAGCTCACAACCCCACTCTGATCTTGTGTTCCAGATGCTCAAAATTAAACTTCTCGCCAAGGAAAGAAGAATCTAGGTTTTGGTTTCACTAGCTTGCAACCCCCCTCCAAGTGCAATATGGATCATCCGCCTGTTCCTTGTGAAAATAAAGTTGCAAAATAATTTGCACAGCATTAGGGGAAGTGTAAGCACTACAGTTCCCATCAGCAGGGAAGGAGACTCAGTCTCACAGCAAAGCCAGCTCTGCTGGCCTGCCCTTGTAGAGAACGGTGGCAGAGGCAAATCACTGCATCAGAAGGACCAGGCTTTGCTATCCAGCCAGGGATAGGGCTCAAGTGGCAATACCAGCATTACTTCATCCTTCACAAGGTGAAAGGATCATGTAGACTCCCTCGAAACAGAGGATCTTGGCAGTTCTCATTTCCTACGGCAAACAGTTCTCAAGGGCCTCCTCCAACCTCCTCCAGCAGGAAGAGGGGAACTTCTAACACCTCATCACTGACATTTAAGAATGTGAAGCTCCAGCCATCAAGTTGACACCACGGCACGGAATGCAGCTAACAGGTATACAGTTGCAGGCTCCCCAGAGTGTGGATTTCAATTTACAGTTTAAAAAGGAGAGAGGAAACTAACCTACAAAAAACAATCAGCTTTATCTGGGATATTTATCCACACATACCATGTGGCCACACCATAATGTGAGCACCTGTGTGGATTACGTGTTTCTCCTCCACCAACAGTGTCCAAGGCATGCTCACATCTGGAATCCTTTATGTTTTAAGTGCTACTTCTGCCTCCTCCTTGGTGCCAAAATGCCTTGAGGAAGCAGCACATGCACAGGGGAGGAAAGGAGCAGGAGAACAGTCAGTAAGGTACCAAAACACTTCAGGTACCAACATGATGAACACAGTAGGCAACTTGAGGAACAGATGTCTACCAGGGTGCCTGTAGGCAGAGATGCTGTGGTTTGGAAGAAAGTCACACTAGGTGAAAGTTACTGTTCTCCTGAGGCTTACAATAAAAACCAAAGTCAGATTACTCCTAAGTAAACCCAGTGTTTGTTATTACTGTTTCTTTGTTTGCTATGTGGAACCCTAAAGCCAAGCAGGAATATTTCCTGCCTGGTTAATGTCATTCACTTACTACTTACCAACCTAGGCTTGCATCTGGAATTTTCTTTGTCACAGAAGGAGCAACAAGTGACACAGGCAGCCCCTGAGGTACACAGCACTCTACAACACAAAGCACCAAAAAGTGGCTTACGAGTCCTCTCCAAGGCCGCCCCAGCTCGGCTGCTGCCATCAAGGTCCTCTTAAAGCAAGAACTTCATAATGCTTCTCTCTCACTGCTCAGGGAGACAGCATTAAAACACAAAGGCACACAGCTCATGCTAATGTTTCCATCTGCTCAGAGCCTGCTTTTATTTAAGGACAAAATAAAACCAAGCGTGCTGTGCTGATCCTGTGCACAGACACTTGGGTGCCTCAATCCTGTTAGGCATCTCCAGAGATTTTCAAAGCGCCCCAGGGACACGCACATAAACAAACATTTAAAGGGAGATGCATGTCGAGAGGCCCAGCAGCAGGTCTATAAGACATGTTTGGCATAAGAAGCTCAAGACAGAGGGCCATGGAAAACCCCTCTGCCTTCAATCACATGTGGGCTGACCCTCCCAACAGGCTGGCTCACACAGCCTGCCCCTTGTCTTTGCTCCAGTTACCCCAGCAAAGACTGGAGTGACCCCGGCTAGCCTTTCGCTCTTTGCTTTCAATGCCCAGCCTTCAAAGAAACCTGACCCAAAGTCCAACGAGGTTAATGGACAGGCACACGTTGACGTCAGCGAGGTCCCTGGATAAGGTCACCGCAGTGTTTGCCTTATCTTGGAAGTGGCACCGCCTGGAAGCCGAGGAACAAAGTTAAGACTGATCAGGGGTTTGCTGTCTTCATCTTCCTGAGGCCCAGCCTGTCTTCTGCACATACCCCTGGTGGGGCTCAGGCAAGGGAGCCCTGATGTTGGAAGGCTTTTTCCATACAATCCATATGAATTTCTCTACACCAAGAGACCAACAGGGCCAGACTTAGACATCAAACACAGGAGGTAAAGAATCAGGTTTTGGGGAGACCCGCACACAAAATGCTGGCAAATGGTGACACGCATTTCAACTTGTGAGCCAAAGTACCTTCAGCCACAGTCTCCAAAACTTTCCAGACTTGAGTTCCTCAGAGGTTCGAGGGTTACTCCCAGCATCTGTCCACCAGTAACAGCAGACATGTCTGAACACAGCACATAACGCCGGGACTGAGTGTCTCAAGTATTTGCCTCACAAGGCCAGAGGTTTGCAGAGCAGCAACGTTATTTACTTTCAGAGTTTAATTCTACCCAAGGCAATTTTTGGGCTGTGCTCCAGAGACGTTTACCTCTTGCACCAGCCTACCTTGCTACAGACACCAGGAGCCCAGTTCTTCACCAATCCCTCAGCAGAAAAGAAAATAAATTACATCATTAGTGAAGTCAGCTCTTTGATAGAGACTCCCTGAAGACACATGAAAAGAGACAGGAGCTTGGAGACAAGCACTCCTCTGCTCCCATGCCAGAACACCTGTTTATTTGGATGCCAAATTTTGATGGCTCCAACAAAACAAAAAAAAAAATTATAAGCCATCTTTCTCCCCCGCTTCTTTTGAAGATGATGGATGCATCTGGTTGGGAAGACGGGCAGCAGCACACAAAAAGGCCTTTCTAACACCCCCATAGCCAACAATCAGGACACGCAAAGCAGTCATTAACAAAGATCCAATCCTCGTTAGACCTGAAATATGAACAGGTAGTACAGAACAGTATCTCTGAGTGTGCTAAAGCTACTTCTCTGCAGCAGCCAAAAACTCCGAAGAGCCTAAGGCAGTCCCAGGCAGGGCATGTAAGCTCAGTGCAAGTGTTCACCCTAACAGGGAAAGAAATAGCGAACCACCCTCCTCCCCTGTGAATAAACACGTGCAGCTCAGCACGGGACGCTGCAGAGGCTGGAGCCCCTCAGCACTACGCAACCTTGCCCCAGGCTGTCGGCATGGAAAGGGATGATGGTTTACTGCTTGTTAGCACAGCTTAACAAGACTCCTTCCAGCTGGACTGCTTCTCTGCACCCATGTTTGCAGAAGCTTCACACAACGCAGGCAGCACAACCAGGACAGTGGGGTCTCGGATGGGGCTGTACTCGAATCACCCACTGGCAACTTGGATGTCAGCAACAGTCAGGAGACTCAGGCACTTCTCAGAAGGAACAGCCCTGCTAAAAGCAGCAATACTGGCCACTCCAGGAGTCTTGATCAGAGTTTTAAATAATCCACCGCATCAGTAAAGGTCCATGACCGCCAAAACACCAGGACAACATGAGGTGGCAGTCGCTAAACACCTATCAGTAACTATGGCACCGACAAAGACAGGAGGTGCATGGTTTTCAGCCAGCCCTCAGTCTACCCCTAACACCCTGAGAGAACAGAGAGTGGTTATTCTAGGGCCCCACCTAAGGCCAGCAGTTCACAGAGCAGAGCCTGGGGAACGAAAGCACGTTACCAAGCCACGAAGCTTCACTTTATGGTGTTTGCAGCATCACACCAACTGAGCAAGCCTTTACCACCTTTACCCCAAGTTCTGCCCCTGCTGGTGTTGTATGTGCTTCACACCAGCGAAGGCGTCCGGCAGTGAAGCCATCACAGCCAAACCAAGAGAAGGTCACCAAGGGGAGGGAGGGAGCTCTGGAGAAAATGTACGGCATTGTTGGGAAAGCAGCAGGAATGTGGCACAAAGGTAACAGCAACAGCCTGAGGCTGCCAGATGAAAGCAGGATCAATATTCCACTATGTTGTTTAACCCGTTTATTGGGGGGGAGGTGGAGATAAATGAGTATTTGAGTTGCCAAAGGGTACACTTTCACCCCAATCTGAGTCAGCCAGACTCAAGTTCCTGCCCAGCAACACCACTCCAGCCAAATGATTTCAGCCTTACAGTTCACTTAACCACAGAATACAAAGAGCCAGTAACCCAGCAGTCGATAATGGAATAAACTATAGGTCAGTGACCAGGAGAAAACACACCATTTAAAATTATTCCAATATTGACATGCACAGGAAACAGGCCTGTACTTTTATTTATTTATTTATTTTAACCAGCCTATCTGCTCAGAGACAGTGCTGAGCCAGCTGCTAAAATTACAAGGTTAGATTCTCAAAGTCTGTGGGTGAACTGCATGATGCCAGTGCACACTTACAGCCATCAAAGCACGGCACTGGCAAGCAGGGTCGAGCGCGCACGTGATCAGCCCCAACACGGCGTGCGTGCACTTGCTTATCAGAACATCAGCAGGCGAGGGTTAGGGGGTACCTGAGCGCACAGCACGGCTCTGCCAAGCTGCCTTTGAAAGGCTGGCCTGTAGCCAAAAGGGAGAGCACAAACTCTCGCTCAAAGCACTCAGCCAGGAGCCCAGCCAGGCTCATTTATAGCTCCATTTCCTCTCAAGGCTGCTTTTCCCCTGGAAAATGCTGCAATAGCAATTTGCACCTTAGGATTAAAGATCACTACGGCTCTCTAGCAACTGAAAACACCCAGAAAAGCCCCTTTCCCCTCCCCAAGGAGCATTTCTTCCATTGCACGTGAGCAAAGTGAGGAGGAGGAGGTGACACCAACTACAGCAGAGGCACTAAGCAGAGAACATTTCAGCTGAAGTTCATGCAGGATCACAAATCAACCGTATTTCCTCAAAATCAAACAAGGTGGTGTGAACTCGTCAGGGCAGTTCAGACAAGCAGTAGGCACTAATTCTGGCCAACCTCTCGGCTCCAAGGAGTAAAGCAAAACCAGCTGCACCACGTGCACCAAGCAGAGTTTCCAGCCTTTAAAAACCGAAGAAGGATTCAGTACGACCTGGCGCTTACACACCACCACACAAGTAAAGTTAAATCACAATTAAAGCTAAATTTTAACACATTCAGACACAGGGTTTCAATAGAAATTCCTCCTATTTGCAGAGCTGGCTGCTGCAGTCCTCTGGCCAACCTCCCAACACTGAACACGATCCAGAGCACCCTTCATCCACACTGGCACCATCGCAGCCATGGCTCCCTGCACTAACCAACCTGCCCAGGCCGAGCCAGGCAGCGCCAGGAGCGTGGCACTGAAGCACCATTTCACAACAGCAGCAGAGGGAATGCAAATCCAAGACTGATGACTTTTCCAGGAGAGCACCAAGGAAATAAATTATGCTGCTTTCAAAATCCGTTTTTCCTCAAAAATACTTGCTTACCAGAGGGAAAAGACTTCAAGGCTGAATTTAGTGTTCAGGAAAAAGACCAGATTAAGAGCCCAGAGAGCACTTGCTCTGTTTCTCCTCCAGCAGAAGTGAAATAGAGCCGTGAGGACTGGCCAGGCAGATCTCTGCACCACTGAGGGGCAAGCGACCGACATGCAGAGCCGCGATGGAGTTCAGCTTCCCACCCCAGCCACTCCTTGGCATCTTTCTCAGCACCACTAACAAGGCCACTGTGATTCCCATCAGCAGGAGAAGCACCTGCCCATTAACAACTGGACTCCTGCCACTGCCTGGCTGCACATGTGCCACCCCAAGCGATGAGACAGCTCTGGTGCCCGCTGCCAGCCCGCCCGGACCTGAGCCTGGCAGCTCCCAGGGCCAAGCTGCTTCCCTCCTGAGCAGGATGAGAAAGCTCAGCCTTTGTTCACTGTCTGTTCCTGCCTCTCATTTGCTTGGAAATAATAAGCACGTAAACAACACCCAGCTAACAATTTGTTTACCAACACAGAAAAAACCTATCTTCTTTCAGCTTTTTCTTTACTCTTTCTTTCCTTTTTCTTCTTTTTTTTTTTTTTTTTTTTTAATTCCAGTGAGCAACAAAGCCTTAACCCAGCTCAATAAAGCACTGCAGAGCTTGGCTCAGCTCACTTTGGCTACAGGCAGATCAATAGCTTTCTTATATCTTTCTGCTCTGCTTAGGAGGGAAAAGGGGCCACTTCTTTCCCAGCCAAGACATCTGCACAAGGCATCTATGTGCTGTGAGCCAGGACCCCTCACAGGGAGAGCTGAAAAGAGATGAAAGAGTGCTTTGGCACAGCGGAGCTGTCTCCTCTCACCCTCATCTCTGCTGGCACTGCCAGTGCATTTTATGTGGGAAAGTTTTCAAGTCCAGTTTGGCCTCTCAGCCACCACTGGTTCTGCACTGGTTAGTTCTTCACAGTGGGGTGAGGCGGGTCAGGAAAAGCCACTCAGAGCAGAGGGTCAGACACTGTCAGTAGGACTGCACAGGCCTCTTATTCTGCCCAGGCAGCTGCTGGCAGAGCTGCTTATTCTGCACATCCGTAAGCTTAAAAAATGAGGCCCAGAGGCACTGGGGAGGAAGCATACAGGAAAGCCAGCCCTGGATTCAGGAACGCCTCAGTGCAAATCAATTAGTCCCTCTCTGCCTCCTTACCACAAAAGGGTCTGAAGTTGGTACAGAGATTAGGACACTGTGAGCAAACCTAATGCACCCAGATATTACAGTTCCAGAAATACCTCGAGCAGATCAGTGGTGCAGCCCTTCCTCCCGCCCAGCTTCCTGGACCAATTGGTCCAGGGAAAACCCAGCTCCACATAGAATGCTCAGTCCTGCAGAAGGGAGCTGACTCCAGATCAGTCACCAGCTACCCCCAGCAGCAAGTCATAAACCCCACAACTATAAAATAACAGTTCACACAAACCCACATTCCAAACATCAACAAAGCTCTGTCAATTGCATTAGGTTCTGCTTTGTTATCCATCATGTTTACAGGACATGTGAATGCTTACTAAAGAGCAGATGCTTTTCAAGTTTAATAATTCAACCGTTTAGAATTGAGCACCGAAGGACCCTGCACGCGAAGAAATAAATGCACGCACAACAGAAGCCTTTGCTGATTTTCAAGTCTTTTCTTTTAAATAGAAACTACCAAGAATGCCAGTAATGTTTGCTTCTGAAGAAGTGACCAACAAAGAGGACGCCTGATGGACGGAAAGCATTTGGAGAAGGAAAAACAAAAACAAGATGACCCTCAAATATATTCTTGCTGGGCAACTTCTGAAAACCACATGAATAAGTAATACAGGCTTCCCTTGAAACAACAACAGCACAAGCTTCAATGGAGGACGTCACTAGGACTTGATCTCTGCTGCAGATCAAATGCCACACAGCAGGAAACAGCTGACACACAGCTCAGCCCAATTATATACAGTGCCCTTTGCATACAGGGCCTCCCCTCTACTGCAAGAGAACTCCCATCTTCAGCTCTGCTCTCTTGGCTGGCAACCAGCCCCTTCTGCCCCTCGAAGGGAAAAGGCAAAGCTGGGTTGTGCTCTCTGAAGTGCATCCAGCCCAAGGGAACACAGAGCTGGCATGTCTCAGGGTATCTAACCTCCATGCTCTCTGCAAGGATGTTCAGCAGCACAAAGATGGAAAGCCACAAAGCACCCCACGGCTATCTCGGCTCTGATAACATCTTCCTGGAACATGTCACTTAAGGTCTCCAAACCTCAATTTCTCTATCTGTGAAAAAAAAAAAAAATAGAACAGTAAAAAACTTTGCCAGTGCAAGGGCTACATGGAGAACACCCATAAAAAAGATTTTCCAGGTGTGCCTTGCACTCTTTGTACTCACTATTATCAGGGCTCGGACTATGAATTATTCAGAGCCTGAACTATCTGCATTATCTGGTGAAATCAGTGCAGCCTGTTGCTAATGCTCAGTGCACAACACTTTCTACACAGTCATCTCATCATCTCAGTCACTTACACCATGACTAGTTCTTTTACATGTACTCACACATAACCACCTAAGTTTGGCATTTACCGCATTATCACTACAGAGAAATTACTGCAGGGGACAAATTAATTACCTATGCAAAGCAGGCTGAGAATAGTCAGCAACATACTGTACCACTGAAATGCTAGACAAAGCCTCAAACAGAACTTCCCTCATGTGGAGGATTATAGGCTCTACCCACAAAGGACTCAAGTGTCTTGCCTTATCTTTTTTCCATTTAAAAGGAAGCAGACTTTCCTGAAAACCTGATAGAAACATGCCTTTACAGAACAAATGCAAATGGATTAATGCACTTATCAGCAGTAGGCTTGAGGGGAGGCAAAGACATATTCCTCCTGCTGCCTAGATATTCTAAGATACTTTTAATTAAATTATAGAACATCATTAGCTAATTAAATATTCGGGTCCATCGTTACACAACCCAGCAGCTCCTGCTGCCTTGCAGACCCCCACAATCTATGGATCCTACACACAAGCACTTTAAAGGTAGGATGTAGCCACTATAAAGGGAGTTGTTGTACAAGAAAAACCTCACCACTCATCCTTCCTCCAAGGCCATCTCTGCCCACTCACACTTTGGTTCTGGGACACAGAGCTATCCTTAGGTAGGAACTCAACCAGTTTAGCAGCCTCATCAGATTCTTCTTATACACAAACCTGAGCAGCAAAACTGCCTGAGCCCAAAGGGCAAGAACTCAGCCACACTCCTCTCCTGCTCCTGAGGATACACGCAAACAGATGCTCACCCCTCGCAGGCAGTGTCTGATCCCCAAGGGAAGCAGAGCCCCCCCAGGTCACACGAGTCCATAAGTGTCTGTGCAGGCAGAAGGTCTCATAAACTGGTTTTAAACACCTTGCACTGGCGGAGGGGCTTAACAAGTATAGACCAAAACGTTCCTTGTCAAGTTCTGGATCACCAGTGTTAAATCCTTGAGCAGCCAAGTAAGAAATGGACCTGCAGACAGAGAAACACGTCTCGGTGTTCTTTCCCTGCCTCACCCTCTCTGTTAGCTGGTGCATGTTTGCTTTTGCTTCTAAACTTCGTTTCTCTGTGCAAACAGCCTGCTATGAGAGGTATTTGCTCAGTGCACAAGTTTCCTGCATTTTTTTGTCCAGCTCTAGGCCTGATCATCAGGCATTTCCAGCTCAGAAATCCAGGCGATGAAAAATGACTTTGGCCCAGCAGTGATGCATCACCAGCCTTCAGAAGCAAAGACACTTCTGTACACGTGTCAGGGATGCTGCTAAGGATCCTGGACTGTCAAAACCACAACAGAGCCTGGTCCTTTCACCCAGGAACAAAGACACCCAAAACACTGCAGCTTTGAAACCAGGCTTTAAAAACATCAAGCAGTTGCAAATACACAGCACAGCCTTCTCAAAGCTCTCCTGTCTGCCTACCTATCCCCAAAGAGACTCTGCCCCAGTCATGCTTTGTAGGCCAGCCAGCTCTGAAACTCGGCCTGCTTAAGGTCAGCTTTTATATCACCATTTGTATTTTACACCAGAGTTTGACATCATGCCCATCACCAATTCACCTTCTATGGATTCACGTGCTCAGCCTCTGGAAATGAAGTAACTTTCCCTTTCCTAAAGGAAGACACCCATGTCTTCCAAGTGTTTGCTGCAGCTCTGCACGACACCGATCCTCAAAGACCCTGTAAACATGTGCAATGCACTGACCAGCTTTGACTTGGAGCAGCACCAAGCACAAATGGTCCTTAGCAGGCTCTGGATGCAACAATAATACAACAAGGAACACTCCAGTTCAACAGAAACCCAAGGGACACAAACGGTTGAGCAGGATTTGGTGGATGGAGGTTATTAGTGCATTACAAATAGAATAGAAATTCAGGAAGCAGTTATCTCCAGAAAAGAAAGATTCATTTCCTTATGATGCTTGCAAGTCGCACTGCTAACTTCAGATCGGAAGAGCTGGCGCTCAGTAGAATGAAATTAAGCATGTTGGATCACACAGGACACCCGAGTGGATAATAGCAGAAAATTAATGGAAGCATATGTGCCTCAGGCAGAGGACGGGAAGACCAGCAAGAGAGCTGTGCTCAACTAAACTTCATCATGATAAATGAAACCCACGGAACATACTGCAAATGCAGAAATACAGTGATTAGGTCTACACCGGAGGTTCAACGTCTTAAACATTAATTTGCTTTTTCCAAGAGAATCTCTCCCAGACAACAGAAGCACATGTATATAGTGTCCTTCAGAGACAAAAGGGTACAGGGAAAAACCATCACAAACTTTTGGAAATCCCTGGCCTCACACAAGGACTTTATACCTGGATCACCTCCAAAGAAAACCTTCCAAAACAGCAAATGAAACGAGACTGCAGAGAAGAAGCAGCCTGCCACTTAACTCCTGACAGTCAGCAGTCAGGTATTTGTGAAGGCTGGTGACCCTTGGGCACTGCAGAACTCACCTTTCCTCAGCAAGTCGAGATGTTGAGACAGGTCTTCCCACCATCAGAGTGGAGTTCAACAGAAAAAACAAGGTACCAACACAGGATGCGGACTCTGGCCAGCATTCCATCGATGCTGAAGGAAACCCATGCCCTTGTACCATGTACCTGACTGTTCCCACCGCCCCTGCCACACCGCCTTCTCTCCTCCACCAGAGCATCAAGTACTTTGCTTGCACATTTTCAGCAATCTGTTGTTTTCACTGATACCAATTCCCTCCTTGCAAACCTAAATCTTGGAGTCTCCCTATGACTCGCCTTCACAAGAATGCTAATTAGGTCTTTACTACCCCCAGGCTTTCTGAGAGAAAACAGGCATCTGCCATGTGCACTCCCACTCCAGCTATGTTTTCCCACTCCAAATCAACAAAACAAGTGTGTTACTCGGTCAGTGACATGCAGAGGACACAGATGGCTTTGTAAGAAGCTTGGGACAGGAGCTGCATCACCCACCATGCTTCACACTCCCAAACACCATGAGGAACATCCATTCTCCCACAGGAGACCATGCACCTTGTGAGAGGCTGCAATGCCTGGCTCTCCACGTGCTGGGTCCTTGCTCCAGTGGTGCTGGGTTTCCTCAGCATTTCCCCAAGGAACAGGCTGCTACCATACCTCTGCCCACACACAGGCTTTCCAACCTACATCATTCCCTTCCTGTGACACCGTGGTATTTTTAGCACGAGGTGCACAGAGCGAAAGGCAATCTGCTCCCATCAGTTGGTCACTTACATCCACCCAGGACTGTCCTTGTCCAGCACGGCCCACGCCCAGGGACACTCAGGTTTTTCAGCCAGAAGTCTATGTAAGGACTCCCATGGCACCAGCTTGTTTCTCCAGTTCATGTTGGCTCTTTGTTCCTTCCTAAAAAGGGGGCATTTCCCAAGATCAGGCTGCCCCCAGCTCTCACATACACATGAACAGCCACAGAATAACACAAGGAAGGGACTGCTGCAAGATCCACCTTCTGCACAGCTCATGGATGACAGACGTGCCCTGCAAATGCCAAGCCCTGCAGGTCTCACCTTCTGGTTCAATAACAAGAGAATGCAGCACTCCCTGCCAGACTTAGGAAAGGTATCATCGTACTTGTACAGAGGAGCAAAATTATCCTCATACCGAAGGGCCTTTGGTGCAGGAACAGGCACCCAAACACACTGACACAGCTAACCAGACATGCCAGTGTGAATTAGGAATACACCACAGGTCTCCCAGCTTCCACACAGGTAAAACACCTTGATGCTTCTTTTCAGCTTCCCAATTCAGAAGATGGCTCACAGTCACCACTGCTCACCTTCAAAAGGACTGGATGTTCTCCACAGCTAGTCTGTATTGTATTTGGAAAGTAGGGAGAGGACAGATAAGGGAATATACTCAGATACAAAGAATGTGGCACAAGTGGCTTTAGGGGAAGCATTCCTGAAATACAATGTTTTACAAGCAGGATAAGTCCTAGACCATGTGGCGACACAACTGAGCTGCACACAGCTGCTGAGCCAGCTATCTCTTTCTAGGGGCAAGACTAGTGCCCTGCACAAATGGTTCTTTAAACTTTTTAATGCCAACTGCATGAATAGGACTTTTATGGATTCCTACAGTGACGCACAAAGACATCCTCAACATTTCAGAGCTGCTCAGTAAGCCCACACGCTAGCTGCCTTCACCAGATAGCTCAGACCTCATACTAAGAACAAAACTCTTTCTTTCACGAAGCCTGTCTCACCAGGGATGTCCTGCTGTCTCCAAGAAGTCAAGATTGCTGGCAAACTTGGGCTAAAGCCCAAACGCATCAGGCTCTGTAGCTTCAGTTCCCAGAGGCTGCACCAGACCCTGCTCTACCACCACCCACTTCAGATCACTGCACAGGGCTTCTTTGTCCACACAAGTTGGGCCTTCGAAGAGAGGCACAAAAGAAACCGAGATGAGCGTGTAATCAATAGGCCTCACCCTCCCTGCTCTCCTGCTGTCACTGCCATTTTTCAAAGGGAACTTTTCCTTCCTTCCTCCCCTTCTGCATCATCTCCTCTGGCATCCAAGCCAACAGCTGTGGCCACGCTAAGCCAGCTCTGGCAGACTGCTCTGCGGAGCCAACCCTGTTGTGCTTTGGGACAGCAACATGCCAGAGCTGGGATCTCTCCATGAGCTGCTTCTGCTGGCGTGGCCAGGGCTGCTCTGCTGCAGCTGTGCAGCTGCCTCGAAGGCACTCTCCCATCCCAATGGACATGATCCAGAAGCATGGCCACAGGAGAGGCTGTGACCCCAGGCACACCACCATGTGTCCTCCCTCCTGCTGAGACGAGACACACAGCTTCAAGGCACGAAGGGAATCAGTCCTGCTCCTCCTACAGCAGGCAGGGCACCAAAACCACCCTGCAATGGATTTCCACAGCCACCTCCAAGGATTGCCTCCCCCTCCTGCTGCAGTACAAGAGGTTTACAGCCTGCTCTTCTTAAAACTCCCCGATGCAGCCCGATCCCACAGTACGTCCGTGAGCAGCTGGCACTTACTCTGATGCTGTTTCCAGCTGTGCTGCTTCTGCAGAGCAAAACAGGGGAGCCTGTGGTCTTTCCAGAACACTGGGGAGGCTCAATAATCAAAGTATTGAGTACAGAGACAGGCCCACTACAGGGAAGCATGGAGGAGATGGATCTGTGTGAAGGCTGAACAATCCCATCTGCCCTGCTGAAATTCCTCAAGGGATGGACATGAAGAGCACAACGACAGAGATAAAAGCTATGTTCTCAAACGCACCAGTGTAGCTGCAAGACACAGAGAACAATCTGTACTGTACTTTCAGGAAATCCTCTCCTTTTTCCATATTCATGCTGTTCCAAAAACTCCTACATGACATCTCCTCAAGCTCAATGCAAGCTATTACAGAACTCTGGAAACACAGACAAAACCTTGAAGACACTCTCGCAGCACATTTAATGAGGCTGATGGTTTATCCACCTGACTTTAATCTCCTCCGCTTGTCTTCAGTAGCTCCCAGTAACACACAGAGACCTTCTGGGACTTTTTCCATGTGCAGAAAAATTGCCTTTCATTACAACACCAGGCTCTCAGGACTGAAATTCAAGTACTAGGGCATGGAAATACACAAGACAGCAAAAGAGGCAGCCAACATCAGGCACGTGTCTCCCAGTTTTGTATATGACAACCAACTGAGCCTGACCACATGAACAGGGAGATCCCACAGCCATGGCAGGGCAGCCCCCCAGATTACCCCACAGACACTGTGAGCTTGCCCCAGTCTCACTGGCAACGAGCACAACCCACAGCTGCCGGGCTAGTGCACAGAAACCTGGCAGGGTATGTGGGAAATGAAGAAAACCAATACTGGTTGGGTTGTTTGCAAATCTGTTTCTTCCCTCACCTTCCCAGTCTCACAGAGGACAACTCATTAGGTGTCTGGAGCGCTGCCAAAACCGGATGGGCCTGAGAAAGGATGCTGCAATCCCGCGTGAGAGACGCCTCACTGCCGGATAACCGGCCCCGCCACAGCCTGTTCTAACCCCTTCACCAACCCCCTCCTCGAGACAGCAGGTGAAAGTGGTGCATGCAGGAGATAAAAAGGGTAAATATAATTCAGCCCAACGTGCACCTGTCCTCCAGACAAAGCCTGCTCCCGGAAGCCAGGCTGTGCCTCTCAGCGCACAAAGACGGGTCTAAATCTGTCTGTAATAGAGCTTTTCAGGCTGACTGAACAGTAATGTTCACAAGCTGCTCCCCTCGAGGGAATACTGTATCTTCCTCACTGCATTACCCCAATCAGAAAGATCAGTGAGCAGCTCAAAGGCAACGGTAGAAGAGGCACCGCTGATGTGATTCCATTTAGAATCTATGAGAATATTTTATTCCTCCTTTTGAAAGCGACAGATTAGGTATTTCCACTTCTCTTTGAAGTCTGGCAGAACAATTCACACCAGTGGACCAAACAACCCTCGCTCCTCATTCCTCTTGCTGTGCCAGGTACTGCAGATGGGAGAAAAGCCTCTTTGAAAGCCCCCCAGAGTCACCCGAGGCAAAGCTACCTCTGCAATCAAAGGCCAAGCTCCCAGCCAACGGGTAGCGATTTCTCTTCATCACAGCAAGCTTTATTTCCATTCCAGCTTCTTTATTTTCAGAAAGTCTCCTGGAAAATTAAGTGTGGTGCACCTCTATTCCAAAAATCTTTCCTTGGCAAGTGCTAGCTTCCCACTTTCTGGCAGACAGTGAAATTAAATGCAGCCTCCCTGTTTATTTCCTTCTTGCTGTGGATATGCACATCCTTGCTGAGCTCTGGAAGCAATTTTTTAGTTGGGAAAAAATAAAGATTTCTAGCTCTTACATAAACAGTGGCTGGTGACACAAGAGGAAAGACAAGGGTTGGAGAATTTCTCACGTTTTATTAACGCATCTCTCAGCTCAGCAGATCAGACAAAAAGAACAAACCCAAACAAACAGATGGAAACAGCTGAGTATCAAAATGGTACTGGAGGGATCGGCTGCGGCATCTTTCCATGGCCAGGACCAGAGCCTCTGCCAGCCAACTTGGCTGAGACACAAAAAAGCGTGGACTTTGCAATTCCATGGTACAGAAGTCTCCCAGAAAGAAGGTGCTCAGCACAGACCCATAATGGAAAAGCAGAGCCCAGGTGTAACACTTGTCTAACACACCTCTGCTGATCTCAGCACTAGAAAGAAAAGGAAAAAAAAAAAGGAAAAAAACTTCCTGTGCAAAAGGGGAAAATAAGCAACTCTGTCAGTGCTTCCTCCAGCCCGAAGCACAAATTGATAGGATCATGCTGTTCTAATCCAGAGGGCATTCCCCTGCAGATTATAACAGTCTCAAAGTAGGTCATGCTTGGGCTTGAGCTTCTCAGCAAGCCCAACTCTGACATATTTCTAGAGCGTGTGTAGGTGCATGTGTGTTTCTCCCTTTCCCTGTAGTAGCTCGCTGTGTGACACTCATAACCAGAAACCCAAATGAGTTCACAGACAAGAGTGAAGTGCAAGGACTGGATCTCTGCTTGAAACAGTAAGAGACAGAGCTATTCCAGCACAGTGATCCTCCTTTCCACACACTGGCCAGAGCTGCCAGCTGTTAGGGGCCAAGGGCATTCCTCCTGCCCTGGGGTTTCCAGGGGATTAGGGCTGGAATACCAACCAACCCACACACTGCCTGCACAGGGAGGGGGAAGTAAGCACAGATTTTAACAGGAACAGGGCCATGCAGGCCAGGAGCTGAGCTGGGGGAGAGCAGGGCTGTTCAAGCCAAACACATTGAGATTCTGGTGTCCACACAGGATCCCAATTCCTCCCTCACACTCTCCATTTCCACACCGGCTTCAGCCTAAGGAGCTCATGTGGACACAGCTGCCACTTGTCCCTGCTTTAGGGACATTAGATAAGGCTGCTTCTCCAAGCTGTAGCTGACTCTAGGCTCACCCTCTACCCAGCCAACCTGCTGCACACTTCAGGCTGAAACAAACAAACTAAACCCAGGAGACCTTCAAGAACCTGCATCTTGCACAAGTGCAATCAGGACTCCTCCACTTCTCCACCTCAGCACCTCTACCTCTCTCCTTATCACCTGAACACAAGAGCCACGATACAAAGCATCACAATCCATGTTTGCAATCAGCTCCCTACAAAACAAGGGCTATAAAGCACAGTAATAGTTTTGATTTGTCAGGACACGATGAGCACATCCCTATTCTCCCTTCATCACCCTAGAACAGCTATAAAACAAAACACCCACCCGTACCAAATTGCTTTTACACTCATGCACTCAGAACCCTTCCCGTAACTTTAATTTCAGATCCTCCCAGCTGTCACAGCACTTGCCTCATCCTCCAAGGACTACAAACACAGGCTTTCTTCAGGGTCCTGGACTGTTTATGTGCAGAGCAAGGAAGAGAATTGCATTTGCTGAGGCTATGAATGATTTATCATCGCACTGAATGCGAGAGGAGCGGGGTCCCAGGGCTCGCCGCATGACCGGAATCTCATAGGCAGGCTGCATCTGCAGAGATGTTTGTGTGCACTCTTCAAATCATCATTAACCATCAGGACCCTCAAGAGGAGCATTTATTTCCTTGGGAGTGTAAGGGAGACGGCTGCTGAGAAAACAGCTGGGCAGGATTTAGCCCCATTATATCAGTTCCATCTTGTTCCGCTCTCCCACCCCTCCACCTCCCAGTTTAGTTGGATACAGAAATAGAGATAATAATGAAAATTAAAAAAAAAAAAAAAAAAAAAGAGAGAGAGGGAAGTGCAGTACATAGCACAGGCCAACTGCAGGTCACAGCTCTGGTCAGTGGAAGCACATGCAGCTGCACAGGGCAGGTTTTATATTTCCCAATACCTCCCCCCCACCGGGGTTTTAGGTACTCATCCCATTCTCCAGATGGTTTGCGCAGTGCTGTAAATGCAGGTGTTATAAATAAACAAAAATATGCCCATGCTGGCACGCAGCTTTCAGCTCGGAAAATGGGCATCAAGGATTCTTAATGAAATGGTTTTTCAATTCCCAGCAGTTCTGCATTCTCTGGTGATTAAACAAATCCACAGCCAAGAGCCCGGCCTTGACTCCATCTACGGGAGATTTGTCACAGACTGAAATGAGGCAGGAATGCCATCCCATGGACCTCCCCCAGCCAGCTACACAGGCCGTAACTTAATATTATGCCTCTCGTTACAGGTGTGATACCAAGAGGCAACCATATTTAATACAGCACTCTGTGTCTGGGGATAAAGCAGGATGGAGCCAACCATCAATCACTCAACTTCTCTTCCCTTGTAGGATTACACGGGCCAATCCCACGGCTAGGAAGTATTTATAAAGTAGTTTTTTTAGTTCTAGATACTGCAGACTTTTTACAGTTACTATATTCCTCTATTTTCTTAGTACTATATTTACATGCATATAATCCTCACCTCAACCCCACTCATTAAAAAAAGTACTGCTCCCTTGACAAATAGTCCTCAGATTACCTACAGCTCACCCCCTCTCCTTCCCAACAGCTATGAATCGTACCAGTTACCCCAGCAAAGGCTCCCTGAAACCAGGGAGAAGTAAACTGGAGCGAGGAAGAGGAGGACCAGGCAGGGGATGGCTAGCCTTGGAGTAAACCTCCCCTTTTTACTGTACACCCTGCACTGCACTTGAATCATTTCCTCCTTTCTCCCCAGGCAACCCATGGATTAGATGCATGAAAGTACAGCAATTACCCTCTTCAATTACCCTAAAGACTCTGCAAGAATAAATAGTTTGCAATGGAGAACCCTCTTGCCTTCTCCCCATGCAAAAGCCAAACCCTTCCTCCGTCCTCCACAGCCAACCTACAAAATCTGTATGCTCTGCAGACTGAGAGACCAGCACTACGCAGTCAGCTTTAATTTCCTTGGAGTCCTCCAAATGCAGCATCATGGCTCAGATGCAGTTATCCACCACCGCCTTTGGAAGCTTCATTTCTCCTCTCCCCCTCCCCACCTCACACCTCACATACAGCAAAATGCAAGCAGGAAGAAAAGGGAGCAGGGAAACTTCCCTGTGAAACCCTAATTTCAGGCTCTTGGATGTGGTGTGGCACCAGCATGGAAGGAATTCTTGCTCCCCACAGCCCACCGAGCTTCCCAGGGCTGTTTGGAGAAACAGCACCAGACATCAGCTGACACTAGCAATTACACCCAAATAGCAGATACAAGGTCTGTTATCGATCTGTTCCTAGAGGGAAGGACAAGCTATCCAGTAAAAAGGGGTGTCACGTTATTAAATTCTGAAAGGATAATAACCCAACACAGAGGGCACAGCTGTTACTGGTACACTTCAGGCTTCGTTTCCGAGCCTGACAGGGAGCAAAGACCATCAGAGCGCTTCAGTGTTCAGAGACAGGCCTAGAAATTACAGGAATAAATTAACATATCCATATCCAAATTACTGAGCTAAGGGGGTTGCAGTTCTGCTGGCAGCAACTGGCCTCCTGACACTGCCAGTTACTCCCAGCAGCTGCTTTAACCTCTTGTTAGCTGGTGCCAATGTTCAAACACTTTGACCTCTCCCAGCTCTGCAGCTTTGCCCCAGAGCAGGAGTTTCAACAGCCCAAAGACATTCAACAGCCCATGGAAAAGGCGCAAGGGAGGTTGTCTCCTGCAGTAACCTGAGCCCAGTGTCCTGGTGAAGAACAGCGACAGACAGCTCTGTGCAAAAGCCCAGATCAATTCTGCTGCAAAAAGAAAACATGGCTCAGGTAAGCAAACAAGCCACGGTCTTTCAACATCAGCAAGTTAAAAGAATGGGAGAGTTTAACCAAGCTACTGCTGGGGGGAAAAAAAAAAAAAATCCACAAAGAGTTATCGATTTTTATGAGCTTGGAGTCAAGAGACCCATAAATTATTCACAGGACAACAGAGATGGCAGATTTCTTGGACATTTCAGCGCCGCACCACACAGAATTACGAGCTCAGATCATTTGGCCAGGCTGTCCCACAATCAAGCCTTTATAAACAGCAACAGTGATCTCCAGAGCGGGCGTCTGAACGTGTGACAAGCCACTGCCAGGGGCTACAGGCAGAGCTGGACAGACAGAACCACAACAGACAAGCGGCTTCAGAGCATACTTTGGGGATTTTCCACCCCACAGCAGACAGCAGGTCTCCCTGTCTGCATTAACAAAATTACAAACATAACACCACAAATTAGAAATGAAATGCACCCTCATCCCTGCACAAACAGACCTGGCCAAGGAATCAAAGTCCTTCCAATTATCCTGAAAGGCATTTGGAAATCAACATGAGAATAGCCCTACAGATACCAGCGTTTATCTCAGATATAAGTCTAGGCAGAAAACTCAAGCTCAAGAGTCCTGTGAGATACTCCCAGCTTCATCACAAGCCTTAGGTGCAACCTCTGGCAACTCATCTCTCCAGGCCCCTGTGTTAAATGGAAGGAACAGTTTTCCTCCCGTTGCAAGGGAAGAGCATTGATGCCCCCAGACACAAGAGCAGCCGAGCCCAGGCAGCACCTCAGATCCTGAGCTTGTCTGCACAGTCCTCGTCACCGCGGCCAACCTCCAACACCAAGAGCGGCCCCACAGATTTGCAGCACTCAAAGCACTGGGGGCACATCCAGAAAAGCATGGACCAAAGAAGGTCCAAAGAGCCAGCCAGCAGCACTCAGCCACTGCCTTCCACTGGCTCCATGAACACCAGTCCCTGGTCCTGGCTGAGAACTGGGGAGTCTCTGGTTGAACCTGAGCCAGGTATGACTCCAGACCAGGTACGAGACCTCAGCACTGGAAAGACTCTTGTCTGAAAAAAAACAGTGGATTGCAAACTTCATACCAAGATAAGTTTTTATGAAATCTAGTGGAGGAAGATCAATATTTTCTTTTATTAAGTAAACGTGGCCACTGAAAACACTACAGCAGCAGCTCAGAAGACAGATTTTCTGTTTATCCACACCACCAGAAGCAGAAGTGAGAACAAAGGCAGCTGCCCTTAACCATCACCCCAGCATAAACCTCATCCAGGATGCCAAGCCTTTAACTCATAGAAAGGGAAACATAAATCTCTCTGTGCTTGTCCAGAAAGAGCTGGAGGTTTTAAAAGGTGGCGGAAGGGAAGCAAGCCGAGTGCCTTTACCTTTTCCAAATCCAGAGACTTGGATGCCTGGCCAGTGGCCCATAACAGCACCTAACCCCAAGGGAGTGTAGACACCCAAAACAGCACAAGTATGCACCAAGTGTGGGTTTCAGCACAAACCCCACCTACTCTGTGGCAAACCCAGCAAGTTCTTGGAGGCACACTGATGGGAAGGATTCCGTGCTGAGCAGTCTCACACTAATGACCCCACAGCAGGATCTGGCAGGCAAAGGCAGCCCCCAGATTTAGCCAGCGCTGTTTGAGTTTCAGATGGTGCAGAACAGCACATTGATCCATTTATCGTCTCCGGGTTGCCATGGAGACCACAAGTCATTCCCCACCATCGCCACCCCCCCGCAGACCCCCCTACTGCTTTTCAATTGATAGCTGGGCACTGGGGAAGCATTTGCAGCACCGTGGAAATTAAATCCACACCAGAGGAGCAGGGGATTCAGAGCTGACACAGTCAAGGGACCTCGGCTTCAGGCAGCCTGTCCCGTTCTTCCCCACTGAGCCAAGTCCAAGCAACCAGTCGCTCTGAGCCTCTAAGTAGTATTACGCAAAATTAACAATAATAAAGTGGGATTTTAATGCCACTCCAAGGGTTTCCCCTCTGACAGTTCTCACAAGGTAGTAGGGAGGGAAGACTTCAACCTCTGCAAGTGGCAGAGAATTAGAGCATCCCAGAGAATAACCTCACCAAGGCCAAGGACCATCAAGTTCCCACCATCCCCAAGCAGGATAACATCCAGGAGGACAGCAGTTTTCTGCTCTTCATACAGCAGATCCACTCGAGAAGGATCACAGTTGATCCTTCACTGAAGGGACCAGAGCACTTCTGCACAGTGCAAGCAGCAAGATGAGAGTGGGTGGATCAAACAGCCGATCAGACTCAGGCAACCGAACCCAAGCTCAACCTCCAGCCGGCTGCTGCTGGAAACAAGTCACTGTTTGGTCTGTAAGAGACACGTGAGCCACCAACTCAGGGCAGCAGAGCAAGGCCAGGCCTTAAGCACATCCTGTAATCCCATCCTTCAGATATACACTCCATAACCTCTCACCTAGGAAGCAGAGAAAATCCTTGACCTGTCTTTGGGGCAGATGCCCCAGTGGGGTGTACAGCACTGCCTCCCCACACCTACCCAGTCCAGGCTCTGGCACCACAAAGTACTCAGGTGCTGTTCAGCACCACCATTTACTAGAACCAGATAATATCACATTTCCTTCCTCTCACCCCATGTGGGAGGAAAAACACCGTCAAGACAACCTGAGGAAAATTTTTCAAACCTTAGTACTTAGGTCTTGGCTTTTAACTCCACACACAGCTACTCAAGCAAGTCACCTGCTTAGTCAGAAGATCTGATCTGATGTAATTCCCTTGCATTTCAACAAGGAGCTGCTGTGCAGGTGCTGCACTTCTTAACGGTTCATTCCCTGCACACACAAGTGTGAAAACTCAGTGCTGGCTTTACCCAAGGCTGCAAAACCACATTACCACAAGCACCTTTTTGAGGGCCAAAGGACACGACCTTCGTGCCACGCAGAGAGGAAGAGCTGGCGCCAGCAGCCCCTCCCAGCACGGTGGGTTGCTGCCAGAGGAGCCCAGCAGCCAGAACCCACTCCAGGCGCTGGAGCATGAGGACATGGGGCAGGTGGCAGAGCACAGAAAGGCAGCTGCAGGCTGAGAGCCTTCAGGAAAACTCAAGAAGCGTGGTGTAAATACTGTATGCGCCTGGAGCCAGAAAGCTCAGTGAGGGCTGTGTGTGGCATTTCCTGAAGGTTACCTCTAATAAGTGCTGTCAGCCTGCCAGCCTTCAACTGTCTGCTGAGTCCTTCTGAGAGAAGCATGGCGAGGCCTGGACCTCTGTGGCATTGTCACAATCTGTGACAGCAAGAGCTCAAAAATAAAATTCCTCCCACGCAGCACAGAAGAGGCAGGTGTGGGACACCAGGGCAAACAAACCCACTGTAATCTGGCAGGATAGAAGGGCTCCTGGTTGCAGAGCTGCTTGCTGAGCGCTGTGTTTATCTCCCCTCTGAAGCAGAGGCTGATGATGAGAGCCAGCCCCCGTGTACCCTGAGCAGGTGAGCAGGCCCGTCCCGCTCCGCAGCCCTGCTGTGCACACACAGCTGGCTCAGCCCATGGCCACACAGGCGTATCCAGCACGGGGTGAGACCACAGCCCTGTGCTGAGATGCTCAGGCCACTTTCTTCTGGCAGCAGCAGTCAGGGTGCTGCGCCACCTCCCTCACCCGGGCAGAGGCACGGACACTGTGTCAGAGCAATCCATCAGCAGAGCCGGAGTGCAGCAGCAGACATTTATCTGCATTTATTTTCTAGCTGCCACCAAGGAGATTATCCTGGCCCTCCCCACTCATTTCCTTTTTCCAATGGGAACAGACAGGGCATCTTCATCTAGTCCCAGGTCTTTTCTGGTTCTCAGGGTCACAACTTTCAGTGACTTTCCAGCCTCATGCTCACAGCCCACTGGTGAAGTGGATTTGCTCTCTGCTGCTCTTCAAATGACATGTTAAGCTGAGTATAATGCAGAAGCTTGCAACCAAGCCATGAGTGGCACCAGCCTATCTGGCTTGGACCAGCAAAATATCCAGCCTTTCCAGTAAAAGCAGTAAATGCCCACAGCTCCTCTTGCTAAGCCTCTGCCAATCTCCCCCTCCACCCTTTTCCTTTTCTTTTTTTTTTTTTTCCAGAGAACTGCTTCAAACACAGCACTGGAAATAAATGCCAATGGTAACCAGACAGTACACACCAGATAACAGAAACACTGCAGTTGTGAGAGGGAAGAATTTGGGAGATCTGTCATTCCAGCTTCCAGCAGGGGGGAAAAAAAAGCCACCGTTCAAGGCCTCTTCGGTTACGTAAACTTCATTTCCATGTCTTTTATCACTGATAAGATAAGCCATTGCTCAAGTTCAAGTTCTGTATCAAGTAAACCATGATAATCCTCTTAGGAATTCCCCATGCCCCAGCTTGAACAGACCTGCAGAAAAGAGCTTAAGGGGTTGCCTTCAGCTTAAAAAAAGCAACACACAAGCACAGAGCCACAGACTTATTTATAATGTAGGCAAATTTGGGGCCTAGTATAGAGCACTGGAGGCTTATACAGCTCTGCCTGAATAAGGGATCTACTTCTGCCCTAGTTCATAAATGCTACAAGCTACTACTTGGTCATGCATCGCTCAGCTGAGCAACAGCCCGGAGACAACCGCCCTTCCAAGGAGGATTTCTTGCAGCAGTAAGGACCTGGAGGATCAGACACCCAAAAACAATTAAACTGATTCGTGACCAGTCCCACACACTTTGTCCTGGATTACAGGAACAAGAATTCAGGTGGCTGAATTTTTTTTTTTTTTTTTTTCCAGCACAAGTTAATTTTATATCCTTTAATGCTGGCAGCAGAATCAGAATAATTTCAAGCAATTACTGTCCTGCTTTGGGTATAAGATTTTAAACTCACGAAGACCACCCCACACTGTACTGTCAGGACATCCAGATATGAACCATCACTGTCTATATTTGTTAAGAGGCTGATGTGATCCAATCTAGCAACTGGATATATTTACTAACCACTTAAATATGCACTCGCACACCCTGCACTGTAACACAAAAGGGCATTTCATAAGTTTCTGATCGCAAGATGGATGACAGCAATAAGCAGACACACAAACTCTTGCCCTCCTCTCTGCTGCTTGTCATCAGGACGCAAATTACCTGGGCCGGCAATTTTATCACAGCATCTTCCAGGCAACCGACTTCGCCTGAAGGCAATGAAGGCCAGCATTTGAAGCTTAATATTTTACTTCACAGGGCTGCATCTGGCCACCCCCGTGCAGTTCAGTGACGTGCAACCACACGCTGGAAGGGCACAGCCTCAAGCCCTTCTAAGCCGGCAGCTGCCAGAAGATCAAGGCACAAGGCGGTGGGTACCATCTGAAATTGGTGCTTAAAATGCAAATTTTCTTCAGGTCTATCTACTTCCCCAGCCAGCCCAACGGGCTCCAGCACCCACAACTGTTTCTTACTCATTTCCAGCTACTAAGGCTTTCATCCCTCTGATAGCCTTCTCCATTAGGGTCTTCTTGTCACACGTCTCTGAGTGTTTTATGACACTCAAACCAAAAGATGCAGCATATCAAACAAAACACATCTCACTCCTCCCCACCAGCAACTTGAAGATCCTTTAGCACTGACTGACAACCCACGATACTGTGGGAAAGGCTGTTTTCAGATCAGCTGCTGGAAAAGCTCTTCCAAGGTAGCAGCTGAATTCAAATCACACACCAATTAGCTCAGGGGGATTTGTATGTTTTTCTTTCAGGAAACCTATTTGAAAACAAAACAAACCAAAAAAAAATTGTTTAAATCTCATTAAAATATCTCAAACTGTGCCACAAGCATGCCACATTTTCTACTGAGGAAAACAGGAGCCATGTGAACTATTTTCACCCCATCAGAAGGAGTTTTGTCCTTTAAACACTCTTATGCATCCCCCCATTCCCCAGTCCCGTCCCCCCTCCGCCCCCTTCCAACAAGACAGTGCAGAGGTCCAGAGCAGCTACAGACCTGTTCAGCATCACACAGCAAGCAAACCACTGTGCCAAACAGCCTGGGGCTGCCCTGTATCTTCCCCACAAGATGAGGTTTTCCACGCTGCTCTCCTCAGGTTTTCGCCCCTCGCCTCAAGGCCACATGCAGATGACCGTGCTTTTTCTGAAGCCAGTGCCAATGAGGCCACTGCATTCGTTATCCAGCAGGATAATGACAGAGTGCAATTCAGTCAACAGCAAATCCTCCCCAGGGAGATGCCCTCTGACCTTCCCTGAGCTGGGGGATGAACGCAGACAGCCAGATCTCAGACAGGCGGCAGAGCTGAGTGAATAATTCCTAATGAATCCTTTCATCTCTTCTTTTGTTTTGGGGAAGGGGGGAGTGGGTGGAGGGAAATAGTTTGGTACTATCCACCAGCAGAAAATTATTTTCTAGAGCTACCCCAAATCACTGTCATCCGAACCACATTTTTCATGGCTTCTGCTCAGTACGTGAGCACAGAACACAGGCTGCTTTCTGCAGAGAAGCCCCTCGTGCAGACGGCCAGTCTGGGAGGGGAGAGCGACAGCCAAAGCCCCAGCGAGAGTAGGGATGCTCCTGCAAGCCCCGCTTCAAATCACCCTTAGGCAGCCAATTGAGAGTCAGTCTAAGATTTCCGCTCAAACCACATTCTTGCCAACAAAATTCAGTTCCACTGACACATCAGCAAACACATGGAGGACAAGAAAGTTCATGAAATAAGGCCCCCAGAAAGTCAGGACCTTTACCTCTCTCCACATGTCAGTCAGCCCTCTCTATCAATTTTCTTTCATTTTCCAAGCCACAAGCTGGAAGGATAACAAGGATGTGATAAAAGCAGATTTATTTTTTCCCCAACAAAAAGAAGCAATTCTCATTTCTCCAGTGTGAATTCAGCTGTAGAATTCAGTTTAGCAGCATCTCCTGAATGCTCTGTGTCATCCAGAGGTATTACAGTAACTAAGGGTGGAAAAACAACTCACAGCTCTTGAGATCTCAGATCTGCTTCACAAACTTTCAGTCACCCATGCAGCATCCAGGCCCACGAGCACTTGTCTCTGTCAGTGTGATGGTACCAGTTTTAGCCACGCAGTTTTTATCCCCATCTCTCAATTGGTCCTGCAATCAGCCATATCTGAAGCAGTCACTTCCAGCTGCAACGGCACTTACACAGATTTACCCTCATCGAGCCCCACCTCATCAGTTTTTGTTTTATATTGGGAATAGAAATTAGACGGAAGGACCACGGTCACCGGATGCTCCCTGCCCAGGCAAATGAACTGACATGAACCTACACGCTTAAACAGAGCTTGGCTCGTGTATTTATATAGATGCCAAATCCGAGGGATATCAATGACAATCTCTTCCCCAGTAAAACCTGATTACAGCGCTGGACTCTCTAAAGCCCCCCTGCCACCTCCCACATCACCCAGGACATCATGGGGAGCAGCAGCCAGCAAACCCCTCCAGGTGTCCAGCCCGGCAGGGGTTCCAATACCAATGATTAGGCAGAACTTCAAAGGAAATAAAAAAAAAAACAAGAGTCCCGGTCAATGACTGACCAGTGTAATGGCTCAGGCTACTCTCATGTGCTCCTCTCACAGCACGTTTGTTTGCTGGGCTGCCCAAGAGGTTTCCAAGGGTCAAACATGAGGTCATCAGCTTTGCTGAAAAATATAAAAAGCTGGAACTGCAAGTAAGGAAGGTCCCAGTACTTACAATTAAGGCTAAAAAGACATGAAAATGCAAATCCTTAAAGTTCAAACATACCAGAGGCAGCATCAAAAAGAAAAAAAGGGAAAAAAAAAAGGATCTTATGGTTTTTGAAGATCAGACCTTCGCAATATTTAGTAATCCATGTCAAATTCTGCCCAGCCTCAAGGACCAAGAGTGCCTGTGGAAAGCAAAACCTTGCTTTCAGGCTATTTTGAGAAGCACTCACAAGGTTTATCCCAGAAACTGCTTTCTGCCTACTCAGATTTCTCAACTGAGCCGATCACATGGTGTTTCGATGGACTGCTGGAGACACTTGAGAATAGCAGTGCTGTCGGCCGCTATCTGCCTGGCACAGGGTGGTTTTTAATTGAGGCTGAACTCTTAAGTCCCTGCTGCAGTCTGCAGCTCCAATCACTGAAACAATAATTAAACCCAGGAGAAACAGTGCAAAGCAGCAATGCCTTTAACTAGTGCATTAGGATGAGGAAACCTGAGGACATGCACAGACATCTCCAGGATGTGATGTTTTGTTTCAAGCCTGAGGATTTCACAGATTTTAAACAGGAAAAGTCAGGGTGGCAGAGATCCTGCAATACAGAAACAGGACAGATACAGGAAAGTATTCACTTTCACCTCACCCAGTCCAAGGAAGAAATCAGAGCAAGTTTTTCCCATCCAAGTTTGGGACCTTCCTCCCAGGGGAATCTGAGTGATTATAAAGAGAAGGGAATGCAGAGCAAGAGAAGCACCAGTTTCAACCACCCTCCCCAAATCCCCAAACAGACCCGTGAAAGAAACCTGTTAGAGAAAGCATCCTGAGAAAGTCTGTGCTAGCTGCAGAGGTTGCGGGTGGATCAGACAAGTTCTGCTCTGAAATCCGAGGGGAGAGACTCAGCCTGGAAACAACTCTCCATTAGGTTAATTAGTCAAGTTTGATGTATCCAAGTCGGTTGCCATGGCCACAGGAACTGAAGAGTAATGCTTCACACAGATTTCCCTGTGTGGGACTGGGGAGCTCACCCAGCCCAACCAGGCCCCTCAGCCGGGTAGGGAGGAACCTGCAGCCCCAGGACACCCTGGGCTCTGTGCCAACGCCCTCAGCCCAGGCTGGGCTGCTCACAAGCGCTTACTGGAAGAGCTCCTTGTCCGCAGACCATAAGGCTGCTAAAAATAGCTACAGAGATAAACCAGGTTAATGACACATCAAGAAGATGCATTTGCACACGGAAATAAACAGAATGCATGCGAGATCTGCCCTCCACCTGGCTCTTGGTTGGTTGGTTTTGAGCGGGGGAGAAAGAAAAAGATGCTCTGTTTACTCTTAAAAATTCAAAGCCCACCTATCAAAGAACTGATAGAAAGCTGTCCTTCTCGCCAACCCCCACCCCAAACTCAGCTGAAGGTTGTCTGTCAATTTCACTGCCTGGGAGGAGGCCACGGTGTGTTACAAACAAGCAAATATTTGAAGTGTCATTGGCTACATTACGATCAGCGTCCTGTCAGTTGCTTACAACTCCACGCCACAGCACACACTCAGCCGTGCACTAACGCCCAGGAGTAAAATCTACTGCCACCTCAGGAACAGCAGCAGATTTAGAAAAGAGTGGGAGAGAAAAAGCAATTTGCAATTCAGCAAAGCTCCTGTGGCAGAGCGGTTTTAAACTCCCTTGGGAAAAGGACCCTCCCCTCGCTCTCACCCTGTTCATCAGGTGCCTCACTGAGCCAGGACTGATGCCTGCAGAAGCTGCCACAGAGCACAGAGGATGGCATCTGCCCAACTTTCCTCTCCATCAGCTCTCCCGCGGATATGCAGGGCCACGGCACAAAAGCACAGACTACTTGAGTCTCCCAGGGAGCACAAGCAAGATTATTCAAGGAACAAAGGTGCTGCAGCCGGCAGCCAGCACAAAGCAGCAACAATGTGAAAAGCCCAAACTCTGACACAGAGGAACATTCCCAGAACCATTCTGAACCAGGCACTCGATTTTCAGCTCCTGGAAAAGGAGCAAATGCCACAGACTTTCCCAGCTGCCCATTTCTCCCATGGCAGAAATGACTGAACTTTTACCAACACTGCCTGACCATGACTCCAAGCTGAAACCACTGCTGTTGGAACATCAACAGAACTCTATGTGAGGGTCTGTTCTCCTACTGCAAAATTGGCTAGTTTGTCCCTTGCTAAAGGGAGACGTGACATGTCTGCAAACAGGTCTGTGCGGAAATTTGGGGAGAAAATCTTTCCCTTGGAAGGGAATTTCAGGACTGTGAAAATGACTCCTGCAAAAGGGGCTTGAAACACAACCAGGTTGTGTAAATTACAGCCATTCTTCCCTGATTTCAGACTGCCTGTCCCCTGGCTCCCCATCTCTCCTTGCAGCACCCATACTACCAACAAAGCAGTGCCAACTGAAACAAAATTGTGACATTGGTGAAGACATTCATTCAGCTACTCAGGTCAAAAATAACAGGAGAGAGAAGCACTGTGATAGGAGCATGCTGAGGGGCAGTGAGGTAGCAAACTCCTTCAACCAGCACTACAACCAAAGTCCCACATCTCAGAGCTTAATAGAAATCAGCTGTAAAACAAACAGTAGAAATCACCCTCGTTTTACAGCCCCAAACGTATTAAGAGATATAATTAATCTCCACCTTTCTTAGCAGGTTAATGTTGAACTGTTACCTTTCTTTTTCCCCCCTTCTGCACAAGCCTTAATTAGTGGCTTAATACAGATTTCACTATTACACTTATCAGAACACTGAAGGTTAGCGTTGTGATGGGAGGGCAGAGCACGAGAAGACCCGTTTGTTTCTGTAACTAATTGTTCTGCCTCCTCAGCACACACACCAAATTAACTTGGCAAGGCTGCAAGGCAAGGCAAGGCGAAGCTGCTGTATTTATTTAGCCATTTCTTCTGCTGGTGAAAAGGCTTCGTAAAGCAGACTGCAAGTGGCCAAGACAGCACAGGCACCTTTATCAAGTTTTACATGGACTGGAACGAGGGAAGAAGGACTCAGGATAGCAGCATTCCTGGTCGTGGCCTTTACAAAGGGGATTTTAGCCTCAGTTACCTAAGAATTAATTGGCAAGATATTCAAGAAGTTCATAAAGGCAAGTGTGAACACTCACTTATTTCTGGCTACAGCCTTCTTACCCTAGGGATCAGACTCTGTAAAACAAAAATAAGTACGTGTAGACTGCCTGATCAGAAGGCAGGGGAGTGCCTGCATTAGCCAAACACATGAAGTGCCTCGAGCAGCAGCCGGGTAACTCAAGGCTGAGGAGTCGTGCACAGACATGTTCTTCCTGGAACAGCCCCAAGCCCGCAGCCACGGGCCTGACTCTGCACCCATCTTCCAACTCAGCCAAAGGTTCAAGGTGTTTCCGCATAAAACAAGGAACTAGAGCAAAGCAAACAATAATACATTGTGTGGAGAGTAAAACCTCCTGCTGAGAAGAAATCCACAGACATTTAAAAAGCACAACCGAACAAAATGAAAAAAAAAAAAAAAAACAAAAACCTCACACCCCAAAAAAACCAAACAAACAAAACAAAACAAAACAACACAAAACCAAAAAAACACAGATGGAGCTTAAAGCTCTTGTGCCTTTGCAACAGACCAAAACTCACACTGCCTTTGGCAGGGGAAGCAGGAGCAACCAAGGTACTTGTGTCTGCCTCTGCAGCACAAATCCTCCATCTCTGGGCAAAGTAAATTCCCCATTCTTGAGCTTTCTCTGCTGTTGGCAGAGTTTAAGGACTTCACAGAAGTGCTCTGGATTTCATAAGCACCAGTCTCAGTGGAGAAGGTGCAAACCTTAGCTCTCCACAGTGAGAGTTAGAAGGAAAACACAACCCTTAAGGTACATGCTGACATCTCTCTTTATTTCTGTTTCATAATGCTGGAGAAAACCCAAAACCCTGCAGTGTTTCTCACTCTGACACCACACAGCCCTCAGGAACGCTGTTGGCAGCTGGCTGGGTTCTGGACCAAAACCACAGCAGCTCTTTACGTGCATCTCTAATCATGGCATCTCAAGACATGCAGACATCAAAAATAAAAATAAATAAAAAAACCCACAACTTTTTTAGCAGCAACCCTGTCAAGCTATGAAAGTAAAGCAGAGACTAAAACCTACAAATGAAAAAAAAAAAAAAAAAGAGAGAGGAAAAAGAAAAAAGGGCTGGCTGACACCACTTATACGTGCTGTCAGCCAGATCCTTTGCTCCAGAAATAAGGATGTCCAACAGATCTAAACTGATGACATGACAACTGCTTCACAGTCCCAACACCAAAGTTGTATAAAAACCTCTAAACACCCATTGCCTTCCACCTCAGTAAAAAACAATCACTTGTACTCACTCAGAGCACGCTGACACCATGTGCCACTCCCCAGAAAGTTTCAGCTCTTCACATCCACTCAAACATCCACTTGGGCTGCAGAGGAGCCCTTTCACCCCTCCACCCCTTGCCAGTCACGCTCAGCAGCTCCAGCAGCAGGCCTGCAGAGCTGGCTGCCCAGGTGCCTGTGCCACATCGTGCAAAAATATTTTCACTGTAGCCAAACTATTCCCCAGAGCAAGCGCAGAAAGGGAGTGCTACCTTCTCCTGGTGCCCCCCAGCCAGCAGCAACCAACCTCCTACAGAGCCTGGATATGCTCAGGCTGCCTCATCAGCACCTCCCAGGTGAGTGACATTAAAGACTAGAAAGCCTTAAATAAGAATACCAAAAACTTTTTCCACTGCCAGTTCAGAGAGTTTTCCCAAAACACACAGATTCCTGCATTGCAGACTTTGCTGCATTTTATTTCTTTGACAGTTTTTAATCACCTCTGGTCTAGCATTTGGAAATTATTATTCACACATACAACAGGAACAAGGCTGCAGGGAAACATGAATTTCACTGGCCTGCCTGGTTTTGTCTGTGGACACCACCTCACATATTACCAAATCAAAACAAGCCGGCCAACTTGAGCGTGAGGGGGAAATGAAAGGGCAGCCCGGTGACCTAGAAATGAAGCTGACACTCTGGCATGAGCTTGAAACTCTGTAACAAAGAAAAAAAAAAAAAAAAAAAAAAACCCAAACCTGTAACTGCTTTCAAGATGGAGCTTGAAAAGTTTACTAATGGAACTATACGACATGGTACCCACAGAAAAACAAGGATTTGATCAAGGAAGTCTTTCCAACAGTAGAGTCATCCCCTTTGCCAAACAAAAGAAACTCTAATGAAAGAGAGAGGGGACGCAGTTACTCAAGGTCCAGATGCCAGAAAAATACCCCCAGCAAACAACTGGAGAAATTACCAAACACACAGCTCTGATACCAAACACCACTAGCTCTGCTACACACCCAAGATTTACATACCACATATCACAAATCGCACGATGGTAACTGAGGAGTCAGTACACAAAGCTTTAGGGCTTCAAGCAGTGGATCAGGAATGCTGTAGTCACACGCCTCAGCACTGATCCAATGCAAACTCACCCTGCCAGGTGTAATTCGTTCAGAGAGGGTGTTAACAAGTTACCTTTGTTCGAGCAAGTTTCAGGCTTGATCGGGTAATGTCCATATCGCCAGCATAAAACTGACACAGGATCCGCATCGCCCTCCAGCAAGGCTGACAGGAGAGGCGTCACAAGCCAACTTCCAGCCCGGACGGTGTGTGCACCACCAGGTAATCCAGTGTAAATCACTGGGGACTCACAGCCTTCCAAAACCAGCTCCTTGCAACATCAGACCAGAGAGATCATGCGGCCTCAGCAGTAAACACTTACGCAGAGAGCTTCTGCTACAAGAGCCAGGTGCTGCCACCGCTAAACCACGTGCTCTGCAGCGCCGCAGGTACATGCTCGAGAAGTTTGCAGAGGCTGAAGACTGAGCTATTTATGAAGTGATCAAGTACCACGCAGCTGAGATCTGACCCTATAAAAATTTAGCTGCTGGGGTAATTTTATAAGGTTTTAAACTATTTTCAGAAGAAAGCCAACTTTCCATTGTTTGCCGCAGCGTGTTAGAAGCCCACACATCCCGCAGCGTAGAGGAAAGACTCCCTCCGCCCTCTCCAGACAGCGCTGCATGACTGGAGGCACAGACAGATTTTCAGAGCGCTTGACTTTGCCTGCCATCCTACTCACCAATTCAGCTCTCCCACCGCATCCCACTGACACCCAGGTGCAAGGTTCAGTCCTTCACTGGGCTGTGTTGCACTAATCAGGGCCCAGCTCTTTACACAACCACCTAAGCCTCCAGACTTTGCAATTAAACACTCCCTGAGGAGGATGAAATCTGCCCACCTGGGAGACAGCAAGTCCTCAGGGACTGATCACAGACGATGGGATGATCTGCACCAGGAACCTTCCCAAATCCTGTCATCCTCCACCCACGGGCTGACACATTTCTTTCCTTCTGCCTTCTTCAACATAGAGACAAGGAAGAGTGCATTACAAACTACTCTCTTGCCCCAACATGCACAGGACAAACCCAAACTGTGCTGCTTAGGAAGCTGGTGAGCAGCATTCAGGTACCAGCAAAAGAGCACCAGCCCTCAGCCTGCAGAAAACAAGGTTTAGAAGACTTAAAAGTCCCCAAAACTACATGGTAGATGGTTACACCACTGGAATATTATTTCTTCAGTTCCCTGAGCGGGCAGGGAGAAACACACCCAGCCAGGAAGGGTTAACTTCCCACAGATTTGGGCCAAAACTGCATTTCTGGGCAACGCCACTCTGTCCAGTGTTTCACCGGGGAAACAATGCTAAATAAAGATTACGCCAAGTGGTATTATGTAAATAATTCTCTTCCACAATGAAAGGATAAACCCAGACTGCTTGGTTAGTTATTAACCCGCAGAGAGGAAATCCTGCCGGCTCTGCCTCCCTCCCTCAACACACGCACCACCCACCCGGAGAGCCACAGCCAGGGCTGCAGCCACCAGAGACAATACCTGCACGGTCCCCAGCCTCCCAGCACACTGGCACTCTCCCTTGGACTACTTCCCACAGGAGGAAACCATTTGGGCCCCACCACATTGCCTCCTTCCAGGGCAGCCCTGCTCCTGCCAAGGCTGGATTGGCCTCCTTCCTCTTGCGCATCCTCCTCCCACCACTGGTCCAGGACACGAAGGGCTCCCTTCCCTTTGATGGGAACACGCTCCTCAACACATCCCTCCTCTTGAAGCCCTTCGCTTCCCCTCATGGGCTGAATCCACTGGAGTCTGCCTTTGCCTGCACATCTTCTGCCCAGAATAACTTACTCGACCTTTCTGCCTCCATCTCTCCCTGAAACCTTCCTCCCACCTTGGCCTCATGTCTGAATGCTTTATGTTTGTCGTACGATTTTAAATCTGTCAGCAATTCATCCATCTGCCGCCTCCTGGGTTTTTAATGCCGCAAACCGTTCTGGGATACAGCCTTGCCTAAACCTCTCAGTGGAAAATTAAGCTGTACCTCATTCAGAAACCAAACTGGCTTTGAGATCACTTCTTTCCAAGGTGCTGGGCTGTTTCAAAGACAGGCTTCTCCCCTACAGCTAGCAGAAAAGCCATGATGCTATCCGGTCTAAAATAAACATTATGGTAGCAGCGATAAGGGGAAATATTTCAGCTGACTAAGAGCAATGTGGGTTCAAATCCAAGCGTAAGCTGATATTGCTTGTAATTTGTTCCTGAGCCAAAAACACAGACTGGGAGTGAAAAAATGGAAGGCATTAAACAACAAGCAGCGTACTCAGCGACTCTGGAAAACTTCAGCATTTCCATTTATGTTATTATTTTTTTAAATAACCTTCAGTTTCACGGATCATAAAGTTAATTTGGAGTTAACTTCCCTTCTCTGTAACTAGATAGAGCTGCTATCCTTTACATTCGTTAATGTTTGCTCAGTGCTCCGCAGCTATAAAGAGAGCACTAACCATTATCAGCATCCTCTGTGCACCCAGCAGGCACATAATCGCACCAATTGCTTTGCTCTCCCCGTCCAACCCCCGCTCCATGCCCCAGATCTCCTCCAGCCCTGGCACTGTGGTAGCAATCACAGCCATGGCCATCTAGCTCCACCTTTACTGCTTTTTCTCCAATGCCAGCACTGGTCTCCTCTCCCCTGCAGGCAGGGCTCCTCTCTGGACCTCTCCAAGTGGATCAGCAGCCGAGCACGCACTGTTGGCAGCACTGCCTGCACCAATCAGTGCCTCTTCTCACCTGCTCAGCCTCAGCCACAACACATCTCTTGGCTTCCCACCGTGAAGACGGCAGGAGTGCTGCTACTGTGTGAGCACTGCCTGCTCACCAGAAATGCCCCCTCCTGGGGCACCCTCCTGGCCTTCAATAAGGAACAGTCCACACCCTGAGTGACTCCTGCTGCCAGAGGCAGGTTGGCAGGAATGGAGAACTGGTGGCCTCAAGAAGGGAAGTGACAAGTAGGGTGGGCAGCAGGACTGGGGGTACAACCCAGATTTCTCAATTCCCAGTACAGTCCCGCTGATGCCTCGTGCTCAGGTCAGGATTCACTTCCCAAAACTGACAAATCACTCATTTCCTTCTACTCTTCTGTCTGCCTTCCCTTCCTACCAGATCCCTCCCTCACTCTGACCAAGCTTTTATGGGCATTTTTGTGCCCTCTGTTCTGGAGCTCCAGCTCCCCTCATCAGTCCTTTTTTAGGAAGCATCTCTGCTCTAGCCATGCTCATTAAACGACATGCATTTTCATTTTCTACTGCAATGCAAAGATCTATCCTTGACATTATAGGGCAACTTGGAGACCCCAACACCTGTGTGCCAGCGCAAGCCCAGCCATAAATAGCAATTCTTCGCCACTTTCCTATGTCGATACACAGCAAGAGCCCTTCAAAGCTGTGCAGGAGCCTGTACCACAGCAGCCTAGATGAAAATCCATGACCTCATGATGCCCAAATCCTTAAGCAGCTGCAAAAGCCTCAGTCACTAATCAGAGAGGCGACCGGGTGCAGCTATACCTCATTTCCAGCTCCATTAGAGCTGACCCTGCTCTCTGCTGAAATCTCTCAGTGAAGACTAAAGCAAGCAGCCGTTCGCACAAATGCAGCTGCACAAAGATAACAGTCCTCTTAAGAACACATTGCCCTGGATTTCCATCTCATGTACCCCTGCATCTAGCCCGTGGTCTGCATTTGGGGGAATCACTGCTCACAGGCACAAAACCCAGGGGGGAACCAGCACTTTGCCACTGGGAGTGACAAGCCCTCGCACTGAACAGGCAAAGCACTCATGGGCAGAGAGACTCCTCTTCACCAGCTCTTCAGCAGACTTGCTCTGACACACTGAACTTCGTGTAACCTCCCCAGTCTCAATTTTCTGACTCGTCAAGTGATCTGGTCAGAATGAGACATCGGGTTAGGGATGGGTAATACCGTACCCCAAATACAAGCCTTCTCAAACCCATGCTCCTTCACAACTGCTCAAAACCCGCCTCTGGATCCTCCTTTGTACCTACTCATCTAGAAACTGGTGAGATCGTAACTTTCCTCCTCCCCGCAGGGCCATGAAGATGATGGTATCTCAGACACGTAAATTATGGCTGGCTTCAAGCAGGTTCCTCCCAGGACAACCTGACCGCAAACAGGACAGTATTTCAGCAGAGGCCACTAAAAACCTGAACCAGCAGTGGGAGGAACACCAGGAGCCATCAAGGGGACAAATAATTCACAGCCATGTCATGAAGATATCTCCTATGACCCAATTCCAGACAGCACAGTCCAGAGCTGCCGTGCAGAGGGGTAGCTCTCCACACGTGCAGCTATCAGCACAGCTGCATGCACGCTGTCACTGCCAATCATAACAAAACTGCCTTTACCAGACTGGATCTCCTAATTACAAGACATGAACACAGCCTGAACCAAACCCTCTTTGGATTTAGCACAGGATGGCTCCAGGGACTGGTACAACCTCCACTGGAGGCAGCTTGGTTCAAATCCAACCACAGCCATTAGCAAGTGAAAGGTATTGCCAAGGAGCAGCTGTTTGGTGGCTTGCCTGAAACAAGTTTACGGTTTCAGTGCAGATCCTGTCGCAAAAAAATGCCAGTCACCTCCCTGGATCTCAAAGGTGTGAAGGCAGAAGCACCCACCCACTTCTCCAGCGCTAGAGATGCTGGCGTGGGAGGCGTTCCCATACGGGCCCAGTACCAGCTCTGCAGAGCCGGCCCTGACCTCCGCAGGGGTTTCAGAACCAGGTGTTTTGCAACTTGGCAGAAACAACAGCTAAATAACAGAAACCACCACCCACATGAAGCCAGAAGAACAACGTACCACTGTTTTCCTGCCCCAGACGTGTGCGTGCCCCATCTCCTCTCTCGCACCAAAAATAGCTTCTACTTTTTCCCTTTTGGCAACAACAAACCGAGGTTTGAGAGCATTTGCTTTCAATAAACTAAACACGTTTTGCAAGAGTCTCTCTCATACTGAAGCTTACTCAACTGAAGTTATAAAATATTCGTCACTCACAAAATTTCCCTCCCATGGCATCTTGGGACTCAGCCCCAACACACTCTGCAAGCCTTGCTGTGTTTCTCACCCAAGGCACGGCTCCTATGCAGAGCTGACCGGCCCTGGCACATGGGAGGCTTGAGCTAAATCCCAAAGTCACCCAGCGAGTCAGCAGCAAAACTCGGAGAATTAAGTACAATTTCATTAAAGCCATCCAGGAAAACATGGCTTCACTAAAACCCTCCGGGAGTTTCGCCACCACTTCCAGAAGAGATGGAAGCGCTCACTCAGTTGTCCCAACTCACATTGCTTCCCTTTATGAATTAGTAGTAGCACCAAACCTTTATCTGTAAGGCACATGGCAAACTTAACCTTAACCTTGCTGATAAAAACCCTACGGTAAATGGTAGACAGAAATGGAAAAACTCTCACTCCATTCAGCCAAGGAGTATCAGCGGAACAACATCACAGCCAGATTAAAAATCCCAGATTCAGCAAAACCCTGACATTTTCAGGCATCCAGAGCACCAACCTTTGCTTCATGGGAATACTGAGAGGTCGCCAAAAGAGTTCAAACCATAAATGCCTGTGAACCGAGCAGGTTAGGAAACACCCTCTGCACAGATCACCTCCAGCAGCAGCACTGTCCTCTCCAGCACATTCTTGAGCTGACCCAAAACACAAAGTTCAGGGAGCAGACGCAGCCTCCAGCGCAGGCAGCAGTGCCTGCAGGCATGCCGGGCTTGCAGAGGGTTCAAAGCGCTGGAAGGAGGGATGGGTTTGTTGGGTCAACGCGGCCCCACGCCCCAGGCAGCCCCAGCCCGAGTCCTGCAGGTTTTGCTGCTTCAGTGGCGTTGGCAGCAGCCCACATGGCAGGCAGCTGCCTGCACCCACTGCAGCCTGCTCTTTGTGCATTGTCAGGGCAAGGGAGCCGGAGGAAGGGCCGAGGGAGAACAGGGAACAGGAAATTATAAGAATCGTCAGGAAAAGAAGCGCTCACTCCAAAGACTGCAGCTGGGGTTCAGAGAAACGTGCACTTGTTGCCTGCAGACACCGGCCCGGTTACCCCCCGGTAAATATTCACACACTGAACGCCACATGGCTGTAGGAGTGAGACGGGGGCTCTGGTGGTGCCCAGCACCCGCCGTGCCCCCAGCACCCACTGACACGGCCCCGGGGCGCAGGGCTGGTCCCCCACCCGCGCCCGGGGACCCCTCGGATGCTCCTTCATTGCCCCGGGCTGCCCATCAGCGAAACCCACCGGCTTCGAACGTGCGGGGAGACAACAGCCGGAAAACACAGGACTGAAAGAATGGGGGGAAAAAAAAGAAGAGGGAGGGGGGTAGAAAAGGCCCTTGGGTGCCCCCACCCCGCAGACGCGTGTCCCCGCCAGTTTGCCAAGTGCGGGGCTCCCCCCGCGCTCCCAAACCCCGCCGCTCCCGGGCGGCGCGTTCCCTCGAGGGCGAAAGCAGCAAAACCAACAAAACAAAACAAAACAAAAAAATAGGGGAAAAAAAAAAAAAAAAAAGAAGAAAGTTTCTCCCCAGCGAGCAGCTCCCGCGGCACACATTTTCATTTTTACGTAACGCGGCCGCCTTTCCCCGACCTGCGGGGAGCGGAGCGGGGCGGCCCCCCCGGCCCGGCCCGCCCGCACCCCGGCACCGGGGGGGGTCCCCCGGGGTTCCCCCCTCCCTCCTTACCTAATCCCGCCGGCAGCTGCCGCCCCCCATCGCCGCCGCCGCTCCCGCCTCAGCGGCCGGCGGGGCAGCGCCGGGTGCGGGGACGCGGCCCCGCCATCTGCGCCGTGTTTATAAATCCAGAGCCATGGGGCTGCGCGCCGCGCCGTCCGTCCGCCCGTCCGTCCGTCCGTGGGGCCGGGCCGCCCCTCGCCGCAGCGCCGGCCCCGCAGCGCTCAGCCCAGCCCAGCCGCGCCCAGCCCAGCCCAGCCCAGCCCTGCCTGGCCCTGCCCGCCCCGGCGCGGCGGGAGGCGGCGGTCGCTCGCTCGGTCGGTCGGTCCCTCAGGCCGCCCCACAGCCGCCCCGGCGGCCGGGCGAGGCGGGGCGGGGCGGGGCCGCGCCGCCCGCGCGCATTAAAGGGGCCGCGCAGCGCCCGCAGCGCCCGGCGGAGCCGCGGCGGTCCCGGGTACGGGGACCTCCGGCTGCTCCCTTGTCAGTGACTGCATCTCCATCGCCGGCTGCATCCCCTGTCAGTGACTGCACCGCTGTCACCGGCTGTACCCCTGTCACCGGCTGTACCCCTGTCACCTGCTGCACTGGTGCCACCAGCTGTACCCTTGCCACCGGCTGCACCCCTGCCACTGGTTTATCAGTGCCACTGGCTACGCGGGTGCCACCAGTTATCTCAGCGTCCCTGGCTGCGCCGATGCCACCTACCATGCCAGTGCTCCCAGCTTTACTGGTGCCACCGGCTGTGTTAGTGCCCTTGGGTGTCATCAGTAATGGTTTTGGCGAACATGAGGGATTCTCACCCATGAGAGCTAGCCCAGCAATCCTCTCATCCCAGTGCTATTTCAGACATAAGCACTTCATTGGAGGGGGTCAGTCGCCACTTGGCTCCCTGAATGCTGCCAAAGGGCAAGGTTTCAGCCTGGGGAAGTTGATATTTGGAGCATCCCACAGTGCCATAGCAAGGAAACCTCAGTTTTCTCACAGAAGAAGGTGGGGATCTCCAGGAGAAGATTCCATGGTGCCCTAGATTAGTGTCTGTGCTGTGATCCTGGCTGCATCAAAAACCTTCCCAGGGTGGGATCTTTGCAGGGAAATCTGAATGGTTTAAAAAGCAAATGCCCACAGCAAATGGCACTGAGGCAGCCCAGCTCACTGCTACACCATTCCCACCTTCCAGTTTCATACCCTTATTTAAACTAATTTTAACTAATAACCTGCTTTTTCATACTTTTTCTTCCTCTCCATCCCCACAGGGGGATAAGGAAGGTCGTGCCCCCTCAACCACCACCATTCCTGCCCCCTGCCCAGGAGACACCACCCCCTTCTTCCTGTCACAGGTCATGCATGACCACAACAGATGGAAAAGCATCTTTCAAACTTCCACTTTTCCCTCCCTGCTCCAGCAACTGGAAAAACCTCCATGTATCCCTCCCCGCTCCAGCAGGCAACATGGGCAGAGGTGAGCAGGCACGGGTTCCCTGCTGCTCTGCCTCCCACAGTTCTCTCCTCTTTTCCCACATCTTCACGAGCAGCGTTTCCCTGGGAGCGGAAGAGCAGGATAGCGGGCAGCTCACGGCATTCCTTGCCCCAATACGGCTGCGCCGCTGCAGGGCAGAGGGACTTTCCCAGGCCTGGACTCGGTCTCCTTAAGTCACCCGACTTGCTATGTAAGCACAGGCGCACGGCTCGGTGCGAGCATAAACACCAGGAGCACCAGGCAAATTGCCCTGAATGAGCCTGATGCGTCAGGAAAAGCAGGAAAAGTTGCCCTTCTGTGCCTGGGGCAGCCGGGTGTCCACCGGCTTCGGGCAGCACCTTCTGTGTGGTTCAACACTTTGGTTGTTAGACTTTATTGACAGGCTGAGTGCCTCCTGAAGCAAAGGAGCACATCAGATCTTCACATTTATCTTGGAAGATAAAAGACTGAATTTATCCCTGTTGTATTGTGGGGTTTCTCCGCTCCAGCCATTTAGCATTTCTTGAGCTTTTTTTCTTTTTTCTTTCTCTTTTGGTATCTATAACATTTCACTTCATGAATAGAAGGCAAGTCCTTGGCAAAAAGACTCAGGACATTAATCTTACAGGAGCCAAGAACCAGGCTTTTAGATTCCAGTGACCTTAGAACAACATTAGAATCAAACGTATTTGAATAAACCCCTTAGGGTTGAACACACTTTCCAGAAATGCTGAGTATCCTGCCAGAGAATAGATGGATTTTTTTGCCTGCTGCTGTGGTCTAGAAGGCCATGGTCCCAAAGGGGATCACTGGGCTGGTATTTGCAGTGGGAATATGGGCTTTTTGCAGTAACAGTGCTCTTATAACAATGGGGTTGATTTCCTTGTGCATTTTGCTGTCAGCCTGGCCATTGGTAATTAGCAGCCACTGATCCCAGTGATGTTTATAAAACCATTATGCAAACCCACTACACCCAGTAATCCCAATATAATACCAAAATTACCCAATAATACCAAAAAATAATGCTTGCCCCAATGCTGTGGGGCTAAGTAACTTTAAGTGTGGGTCAAGAACAAGCAGTAAACCCCTTTAGCCAAATCACACCTTCATAATCTTAACTGCCTAATGAGGGATGTGTGATTCTCCTTAACTCAAGAGAATAGATGTGTTTGTATGGAGTTGCTGATCCCAGGAAAGCATGCCCCTTCCCCGTCTCAAAGCAAGAACACTGATCTTGGCTTTAAAATAGTGTTCTTACCAACATGAGGCAGCAGTGCTGTGCTCTTTGCAACAGGGTTCTGGCTTTTGGAGCCTCGAGGCTCCCTGCCATCATGGAAACTGGAAGCTTCTTGTGCTGATGAAATCGCAGATGAGATTGTGGCAGAATCCCAGGGCTCTGGGGGCTTTGGCTTCATGAAAGCAAAGCCTACAGCGAGCCTGCTGTGAGCATCCTGGAGCAGTGGGAGAGCTGGCGTGGGTGCTGCGCTGCAGCCGGACACGTACACACACATTAAACACAGGAGACAGAGCCTGGCTGTCGCTGTAATCACAGTATATCTGTGCTGCGAGGCTGCAGATAGCTTACACAGATTTTCCGTAGCATTTCACTTGGAAGTTACTGTTGATAGCTATTCCATCAGATAAAATGGTAATGCGAGCGCGTCCAGCAGCAAAGATGGGGATTTCAGCTCTCGGTGGAAAACTGGAGTCCTGCCTCGGATTTTTTGAGATGTTCTACATTAAACTTTCCCCATGCCCAGCACAAATGCAAGAAATTGGGGTATTTTCTTGCTTGGGTTGACCTGAACTACTCCAGGAAAAAAAGCAAGATGCAAAACAGGAGCCACCCTCCCTTTGAAACCGCCCTCTCATGGAAAGCTTTAGGGGAAAGTAATTACATCTAAAGCAAGCTGCAGCCTTTAGCCTCAGTCAGCCTGTAACTGACTTTATCGGAGCATCAGCCCACTGGGACCTGTGTGGGTGAAAACCACGGCAGGGGGTTACCCTCCACAGTCAGCACAGGGACAAGGGGTCTTGGCCCTCCTGGTCTAAGGGAGGGAATGAGGAGGTGGGGTATACGGCAAGGTGTGGAGCAGCAGGAAGTTTGCACCTCTGCCCTGCCTGATGCAGCACAGCTCCTTCCAAATCACCTTCCCACCTCCCCAGTGACCTGTCTTTACTTGCTCTGGGCACGAGAGGAATTTGGTGGGACTCAGGTGGTATGAAGGGATGGAGTTCACCTTGGGGAAATGGATCCGTATCAGGAAAAAAACCCCTAACAAACTACAGATCTCTGCATGTCTCCCTGGAGAGGGAGGAAAGGCAAAGACTGGGGAGCTGGCTGGCAATGTGGGGTCTTGCACCAGCTCCCCTCAGCCAGGCTCCATCTGCAGGAGATGACTGCTCCTGCCTTTTTCCATGCTTGTTTTCAGGCTGGCAAAAATTTACAGAAAAAAATTGTTGTGATGTGAATATCCCAAAATTGGTGGGACTCGGCTACATGATGAGAGGGGTAAAACTGAAGTGATCCTGGGTGGCAGCTGTAGGATGGGAAATAATCCAAGGATCCAAGGATGAAGGATTGCCTTCATCCCCAAGGTGCAACAGTGATCCTACCCTGTGCATCAGCCCCACTATGGGAAGGGGACCCCATCAGCACCCCAAAATGCTGCAGCTGCAAAGGGGTTGTGCTTTCCCAGGCAGACCTGACCCTGGCCACAAAGCTTGGCCTCTCCCCTTTCTCTGGCCATTTCCTTGGCTCCTTCTCCCAAGTGACTGGGCCAAGGGCTCCTGAGCAGCTGCCCTGCTCCCTCCCATGGTGGGTTTGGGTTAGGTTTACACACCCTGTGCCAGGGCCTGGCAGTGGGTCACGCTCCATCTGCCACCCCAAATCCCCATCACCATCAGACCGGCACACTCGCACCATCTCATCCAAGTTGTCCTGAAGCTGCCTGAGGTTTTAACACGTCAGGGGGCAGATAGGACCCCAAAAGGGTCATGTCTCTCCTGAAGAGATCTGCTTTTAAATGCAGATAAATGCAGATTGGTTTTAAATCCAGCTAAAAGTAGCAAATGCATTCTCCCCACTCACAGGTGCATGGTGATCCCGGGGCTGAACTGCTGTGGTGCAGTGAGGCACGAGGTGTGAATTTTGAGCCGGTGGACAAAGCTATCTCTGCCAAAGCCAGCGATGGGGATGCTGACAGGCAGGACACAGGCTCAGCAACCAGTCCCATGTGCATTTTTACCTCCCAAATACACTCCTCTGGCAGATGGTTGCTGCCTCCCACATTGCTGGGGCAGCTTACAGGATAACTAACTAGTCTTTACCCCAGAAATAAATGGCCACAGCTTTATTAAATCAATATTAATTCATAATCTTTAACAGACAATTATAGTTATCTCACACACAAAACTACCCACCTCTTCAAATCTCTGATCTGACAGGGTTATAATTAGCTTATTACTGGCCATACATCTGCTAATAACTTTTCCCTCAGCCCTGTGAAGTGAATTAAGGAGCGCTAATAAACCATGGCTGTTAATCCATTTATATGTCTTATGCTTTTGTCTAGGCACCAAATTTAAAGACGCATAAAAAGGGGTTTTCTCCTTCCTTTCCTCCAAGGTCTGACTACCTCTCAGCCCCCTGATGCTGGGTGTGGGCAAGATGATCCTCTTCATGTCCTGGCTCACTGGGACAGGATGCAAGACGAAACTTGGGAAAGCACTTAACAAGCTGAAAAAACTCAGAATATTTGCAAGCAGGAATATTTTCCCCAGTGCCTTCTTATTCTCAGCCCCACGAGGCAGAGGGTATTTGGAAGGTCCACTGGCGAGGCTGTAAACCCCAAAAAAAACCCACATGGGAGGGCATAACAGACAGGTAGGCAGAGAAGAGGGGCTGGCTTTCGGCAGTGCTCCCAGCTCTGCCTGCTCTCGCTCCGCACCACAGAGCTGTTCCAGTGCCGGTCATTAGCAATAATGAAAGTGAGATCAGACGCGGTGGGGGGTGGAGGGAAACGTTGATCTCAAACGATGGCCGGTAATAAAGGACAGCGGAGAGGCACTGTGTGATGTGACGAGATAAAAGCAGATGGCTGGCTGCTGCTTCTAATTATAGGACCCTGCTAATGAAGAGGGCGCTGATTAGACTGACATTGTCCTAGGATGTGAATTTGTAGAAGGAGTCGGTGCTAGGGTTTGGGGTTCAGGGGTGCTGTGATGGGGATCCCCACTGCCTGCCAGGAACTGCCCCAAAACCTGCTCCTGCCCTGTGTCTGCCTCACCACCCACACCCCCAAGTGAGGTTTGCTCCCACCATGGAAACAGCTGGGTGAGGGACTGGAGACATGTCAAGGAAGAGCCAGCAATGACGTCCCCAGATGTTGAGCAGTGGCAAGTGGGAAAGCCCTGAAGTCCACCACCAACCCAGGAGGCTCTGAGTTCCAAGCCCCTGAAGACGAAAGGAAGTTTCTTTTGAGTAAGAAATGTGGTTGAGTCTCATGGGTGAATAATTTATGATGCTTACTGAAATGAGACAGAAAAAAACACATTCAGTTCTGGTTTCATCATATTTTTGGCTATGAGTAAAACAGTAGAAAATGATGAGGGCTTCCCACAGCAAAGCCAAATGCCTCAGACTGAAACTGGTAGCCAGGCCACTTCTAACCAGTGAGTTGATCTTATGCATATTTTTGGTCATGTTGGCACTTTTCCCCCTCCATAGAGGAGATCTGAAGTGTGTTTGTAATGACAGCTCTGTCTCTTTCTCGGCTGAGCTCAGCTTGGGATGCTGGAGCCTCCCCCTGTAGCAGAGGGGAGGGCACTCAGCCTCACCAGCCTGCCTGGTTTGGTGGCAGTGCCCAAACACACATCCACTTGGGACAGCCCCTTCCTGAGGGGTTCGGGTGCACCTGCACCAATGTTCCACCCCACGGCATCACTGCACCTTTCCCCCTTTTCCCATGGTGGCTTCTGGGGACCTGAGGTGGCCCTGGAGTGATAACACCCATGGAAAGGGGTAACTTGCTGGCATTTAAAATCCAGCAAGAGCCCTGCGTTGGGATGAAAAGGCATCTTTTAGCAAATGACATAGAATAGGCAGTCTAAGGGGAAGCCAGAAAAAATGAGGCAGAAGTTTTGCAAGACAGGAGATGGACAGAGCAGCTGGCAAGCTGCTGGCTGAAGTTTGGCAAAATCCTGAAAAAAAACCAAAAATTAAACTCAGCACAGCCAAACCAAAGCTTGAGAGTCAGTCTCTAAAAGAAATCCAAATATCTTTCAGGCAACTGCTTTTTCTGGGTGAAGCCCACAGGAATGACCCTCATGACCCTGAATTGGTATTTTCAGAGTGGCTGGAAGGGCACAGAAGAGGCACACGGAGCAGTGGGTGAGGTGATGCAGGATGGGACCAGGCAGCTGGGTGCCCAAAAGGTGGTTACTCCTGGTCAGGAGAGTTGTACTTGCTTAAATTAGAGCAGCTTTTCAGGAGGATCCTGTAGCTGAGCTATGGGCATCTTCCCATGGACAAGGAGCCCAGCAAGTGCCTGTGAATTCCCTGCAGGATGACTGCAGGAATTTCAAGCCCAGCTTAAAGAGATGAAGCAGTTGCCAGGGCACCCAACCTTTTGACATCTTAATGAGCCAAGAGTTCAAAAGGATTTTTTTCTTTTTGTTTTTTTATTTTCCCTCCCTTCTCAGAGAATTCAACTTTTCATTTCCCTCCTCCCAAGTACGAGACAGCCAAACAGGGGATGACAAATGAGCGTCTCGCTCCACCTGAGGAGTTCAAGCCGCAATCATCCAGCTCCTTGTAGCTCCAAAGAGCTGGGAAGTGCCAGCACGCGGGAGAGGAGATGTAATTAGGTGCAATTCAAGAACAGCTCATCAGCTATATTTAACAGACAGGCCAATTCCTCGGCAAGCAAAACCTCACGGAGGAGCTGGGCTGTGGCAGAGCTGCGCTCCCCCAGCCCTGGCTCTCCTGTACTGAACTAGGCAAGAGCTGCTTGTGTTTCTGCCTGAAACACTCTTTATTTTGCTTTTTTATTTATTTTATTCTGCAATTTTAAGTTGTAATGGTTGTTTATCCTGTAAACATCTCATCCGAGCAGGACTCTCTTGTCCAGGTTCTTTTAGCATGTAAAATTTCCCCTTCACCAGGATCAAAGTAAGTTGGAGGGAGAGGAGCACAATGGCCCCTTTCATCCTAATCTTTCTGGCTGGAATAGATGGAGAGTCATGCCTGAGTTCTGATGACATGCCATGAAGGACATGGTAACAGAGAAGTCACTGTGCCTTATGCTGAGAGAGGGGAAAAGAGCGCGTGTGTGCACCAGCACAGGAGCATCAAGCGGGGTGGGAGTGCTGGTGCCTGGCTCCCACCATCTCTGCTCCTGCACAGAATCATAGAATGGTTTGGGCTGGAAGCAACCTTAAAGGGATCTAGTTCCAGCCTCCCCACTGTGGGCAGAGATGCCACCCTCTAGATCAAGTTGCTCAAAGCCCCACCCAATCTGGCTCTGGATCATCCCGCTGGCCAGGGTTAACACAAAGGACCAGGAGGTTTGGGCAGCACTGAGGAGAGCTGGCATGATGGGCTGGGTGGGGGGGAGGGTTGCAAGGCTGCTGATGGACTTTTCCTCAAACCACTGTCTCCATCCAGCCAGTGCCATGCTGGGAGAGTGCTTCCTGTAGGAAAGGAGCCCTCCCTCAGTGGCTCTGCCAGACCCTGTCCTAAAACAACACCTGGAGATGGGGAACAGAGAAGTTCAGGAACCAGCCATGGCCAGTTGAGGAGCCAAGGGAGTTGCTGAATCCACACTTGTCTAGGAAGGTGTCTTAAATAAAAAAACTGCATTAAAGTATTAGCTTAGCTACAAAATTCAACAAAGTAACCATTACAGCTCCCTGGAAGACCTCTCATATTCTTCTTCTTAATGAAAGTCATCAAGAGGATGGAAATTTTGTGTGTCAGACTTTGGCGATGCCTTCCCAGCCATCACGGGCCACAGGATGGGCCCAATGATGTTCAGCCCCAAAGTTCAAGGATATGGTGACCAAAAGAGATATCAAAATACCCGTGGCAGAGTCCTCAGGCCTGTGGGGATGGGTTCTTGCCTCCAACAAGGCTGGAGCTGAAGCAGGCGAGTCCATGGAGAGCAGGGCATGCTTCCCTCCACGGGGAAGGATAAAAGAGCTATTATGGAGATGCAGGCTCTGTTCAGGCTCACGCTCAGCTCCTTGCGAGCAGAGGGTAAAGAGCTACTTATGCTGGAACATAAAAGCTGGGAGACAGCAGAGCGCTATAAATAGGGCATATAAACTTTCAACTGACAAGGCTCTGATTTTGTTATTGTAAAAAAAAAAAAAAATAGAGAGAGAGGGAGAGAAAGTGCCTAGGTGGAGCTGACAAAGAGGGAAATACATGCAGAGTACAGGTTTGTTCCCAGGAACGCGCTTATTATAAGTCAGATGTAGTTAGAGCTATTACTTTAGCTTCAAATGAATGGAAGGAGAATAAATCTGCCTTTGTGCAAGGCTGCCTGCAAATAGCATCTCCCTCCAGCAAACCTGCAATTGTGTTTGCATGAGACATTTGTTAGAATAAATGCAATTTAAAAAGAAAAACAGTTCACACCTACGGCAAGGGAAGGCTGATGATATGAATGGCAACCAGCAGGGGAGGAGGATGAAGCACAACAGGCTTTGGCAGCAAGGGCGGGGGGGACAAAGCCTCTGGCACTGGAAAGGGCTCATCTGGGATGGCTGGAAGGATGGAGATCCTGTGAACAGTTCACCACAGTCCCTGTTCCCACGCACTGTGTCTTTACACCAATCACCCCAAACTGCTGAGCCAGTTTCAACCATTTTCCTGCCTTCTACCCCCAGAGTATGGTGTGATTAAACACAGGTTTTCTAGGGAAAGGATGGGGCACACTGGAAGTGTGAAGAAAGCATCTTCCCCCACTGCATGCAGCCACACCATCACAGCTTTGGGAGCAAACCCTGAGGTTTGTCCTGTGTCTGTGTAGCCAGGACACCACAGGGACGGGCATCCCAGGGGAGTTTATCTTCTTCTTTGTGAGCTGACTGAAAAAGAACAGCACTTCCTTGGAAGTTTTTGGTTTTGCATATCCTATTCCTAAATAACTTTCCCAAGGTATCAAAAATGCTTGAGGGTTATTTTTCTTCTATTTGCAACTAATGGAGAGTTTTTGCTCCCAGAGCTCATCATCACCCTGTTCTGACCTCCATTCTGCACGGCTGTAGCAGCTTCGAGGAGGGAGCTTGCAGGGTTGGCACCTCTGGGGGCTGCTTGTCTTCTCATGATACCCAGGTGTCTGTGCCCACAGGCAAATTCCCCCAGACTGCAAGAGCATGGATGGGCCATGGCTTTTGACAGGCAAATGCAACATCTTGCTTGGATGATGACCCAAAGAGGAGAGAAAACCCTCTGCAAAGTCCCCTCCTGCCTTCTGTTATTATCATTATTATTATTTTTAATATTATTCCCACTGAATTTATAGGAGTAACTGTCTGGGAAAATTACTTTACCTCTGGTTCCTTCATAAATTTTTAATAGAGCAGAAATAGAAAACCAAAAGGGATTTAAAAAAAAAAATATGCGTTAGCGTCAAACTCTGGCTCTATTCATAATTAATTATACTTTCAGGGGGAGGGGAAAAAAAGAGGAAACATAATTACAAGCTTCTAGTGAGAACATTCATTATCATGCTAATGCAGAAATCAGTACTGCTGCGCCTCTGTGTGTGTGTGTGTGTGTGTGTGTGTGCCCGTGCTCGGTCTAATTACTCCGCACTGATGTGTGTCATTCGCACGGTTACCTCGGTGCTGCATGGGACCGGGAAGCCAAAGTTAAAAAGGAGAAGGTGAATCACAGCCTGGATCGATGGGACTGGCCGGTGCTGGGGGTGGATGCTGCACCCCTGGCGAGGCTGGGTTTTGCCTGGCGTTTACCAGCGCTGGCTCCTCGAACACCCTGACGAGGCGCTCATCAGAGAGTAACGATCCCAGCTTCCGCATTTTGGGCTGATAAGCCATTACAGGAGTGTTAGGAGGCATTTCAAGGTGTGAAGAGCAGCACATACCAGGGGAGGGAGGAACAAACCAGGCTGAGGGAGTAAAGAACCCAGAGAGAGGTGGAAGCGGAGAAAAACAAGGCAATAGTTCAACTCTTTAGTACCTGACAAGTTCCCACATTTGCCGTGCCAAGGAGATTCTCACCTTACAAAGCAGATCCTGAGCATTCTTCCCAGGAGAAGCATTTGGGCTCATCTGGGCTGCAAAACCACCCTAGGCAGGGTGGCCCAGTTGTTCCCAAATGCTAGGGAGGAAAGGGAGATTTTCCATAAAAGAAGGGGCTCAATTTAATCGTACAGAACTGACATTACCAGCAATAGGCGCTTTTTCCCCCTTTCTATCCTGTTCCATTAAGCACAACCGATGCCAGCACTGAGCCTGGCAGTGTGTCCCAGCATGGGACCCCAGTGCCTGGCTGCCCCCAGCATCCACATGAAAAAACCCTTGAAAACCAGGCAAAAACTTATTCCTCAGCATTCCAGACCTGAACCAAGGGGCCTGGTGGTACGCAGTGGGGTCAGGCACGGGGACAAGCCTGTTTTTGTTGGATGCTTGAAGCTCCAACCGAAATGAAGGAGAAAAACTGCAGGCTCAGATCCATGGCTTGAACCTCACGTTCAGTCCCAGACATGTTTATAGACATGAGTTATCTAAATTATGTTAAACCTAAGTTCGGCATCTGCACAATCTGAGCATTGCTGAGGAATAATTAAATGGATTTCCCATTATTTCTCGAGCTGCCAAGTGAATGCCCTACTTTTATAAGTCAGAGCACTGCACTTCCCCAGCAATAAATCCTCCATCAGACTGCAGGAACCAGAGCCTGGCAGGCAGAATGGAGCCAAGGGGAAACGAGGCAGTGGTGGGACCCCCATCCTTTCTGGATGTCTTAAGAGCCTTGGAGCAAAGGAGCTCCAGGGGCAGTGCCATGGTACGTTCTGCCTGGTAGCAATTGGACAGGGAGAGGGCAGTGATGGGCAGCTGGAGAAACTTGGGGCCAGGAGCAGCCAGTGCTCCAAAAAGGGATTAAAGAGGGGAAGAGGTGTGGTTGAGCATTGGTGCAGTGCCATCTCTGATTCAGTAATCCTCTGCTCAGAGAAGGACAGTGATAACTAAAGGAAGATCACTGCTTCCCTTGCTCACATGAGAAAAGCAGCTCTTGCAGGAAATTGGAGGGAGAAAAGACGGAACCAGGGATGAATGCTGTGCCCCCAGCACCCTGCAAACATATTCTTCCTGATATTTCCTCCTGTGCAGGATAATAACTCTCCTGGGCACCACCAGGATCAGGGCTGTCTGCTAGGCATCACAGGTCCAACTTGAAGTGGTGCTTCTAAAGAGCTGCTGAAAAGGGATGACACACCTTCCATGGGAAAATCCACTCCCCAGGCGTGACAGCTCTCCTGTGCCTCCAGCCAGGGCACAGTAAGGAATTACTGTCCTGAAAACCAGTGGTTGCTTTGTCACCTACAAGCCTGTGTACAAACACTTCAGAGCACCCCAGCAAAGGAGCATCCAAATATTAACTAATTTTTCTTGGCATAAAAGCAGCTGTTGTCACACCCGTATGAGCACATTAAATTTAAGTGGGAAAACATTAAAAAAACTCTGAGAATTGTTTGCCCAAAAAGCCACCTAGATCCACTAGCAGCACCAAGACCCTGCAGCTGGAGGGTGGGAAGAAGGGTAAGTTTATGCCTGGAGTCCTGAGGATAAAACCAGAGCTTATTTTTTTCCCAAAGGTGAGCTTTGTGCAGCATCTGGGAATCATTCCCTTTCCCATGTGCTCGGGCAGCTGGGCAAGGGGCCGCTCTGGCCTCACTCAAACCCCAGCTGTGCCTAATCCCAACAGTCAGGGTTGCCTGTGAAGCTCCCTGACCCACACCAGCCCCAGACAAATGGACCAGGCAGCATTTTCAGCCAGTGACCGAGCTTGGAGCTATTTGGGAACCTGGAGCATAATTACTCTGCAGAGTCTGCCAGCTGCTCTAAAAATATCCATCCCACCTCAGCAGGCCGACACTCCCATTTTTATCCGAAAATGCATTTAGGAGGTGGAGGCTAAGAGTAGTACTGGGTGCTGTGGCTTCGAAAAGAGCAATTACACGGAAAATAAAGGGGGAAAAGCACAATTTGGCCATCTCCATGGCACTGGGCAAGCACAGGGTGCTCGGTGTGGAGTGTGGCCAGTGCTTGCACACCCGCCTGGTCCTGGGGACTGGGGTCAGAAAGGCTCTGGTGTGTCCCCAGGCTCTGCTCTGCCCCGCTGGAGCATTTTCCCAAGCCATAAAGCAGACCTCAGGTTTTATGTAAGCCTCTAAAATGAGTTATCACACAAGGGAGAGACAAGCCTGCCATGCCCCCTCCCTGAAAGCCCTTCCCAATAAAAGGGCCTCACTGTTCTTCCAAATGATGAAACCGGAGCCAAATCCCCTGAAAGGAAACAGATGACCTCTTGTGCTGGGAACCGCTCCGGTCCCTCCGTTAATTTGATCCCCGCTGGAGCGCTGCCTGCCCAAAGGAAAAGCAATAAGCCATGACATGAGCATCCGTGTCCCTGTCCTAGGAGGGAGGGAGGCGCTTCCCACCTGGTCCCTAATGAAGCAGCTCGTTAGGGCTAACGGGATCTGGGCTCCTGCCACGCTGCCTGCCTTTCCCAGGAATTTTGCAGGAGATATTTGGCCTCTGCCAGTGCAGGTTGATGTTTAAGCCCTCAGCAGCCCCGGGTGCCAGTAGGAGTCACGTTTTTACGCAGAAAGGTCACGTCAAGCGTTGCTCTCCTCAACCAAAATGTTACTGGATGCAGAATTTGGCATCTCAACACCCCTATTTCTGCAAAGTTGATGCATCCCAGGCCATGGTTCAAGTTTTTTTCGTGTTTATAACCAAACAGTGGGAAAATAAAACCAGATTCCACATGCCCTTTATAAATATGTTTTATGATGTATGAAAATAGCCCTAAAGCTTTTCCCCAAAGTCCCCATGACAGAGTTTGGGAACAGCCAGCCACAGGCAGTCCAGCTGTGCTGGGAAACCTGTATTTGCTGAGCATCCCCATCCTCTGCCCTCCAGATAAAGGCAGTGGGAGCTGTTAACTTTCCATGAAGAATACCACACTACCAAGAAATGGTGTTGGAGATAAACACACATAGAAATGGTGATATATAGATTTTATGTATATATATATATGAATTATGATATATAGATTATCTTTAAGATCCCTTCTAATTCAAATAATTCTATGATAGGTCCAAAGATACAGGCTCATGGTGTTTTTTCATGGGAGTGGTGTCTGCTCCTACGAGGATGCCGTGCCCACGCTGCTGGCAGAGGCAGCGTCTGTCCCAGTGCAGGGTCCCAGCACAGCCTCCCCACACCCCAGGCAGGGCTTTGGGAAACACTCTACCTACCAGGGCACGGACAGCCCAGTTTAGCAAACTCCTTTTTTCCTCTTGTTGCACTTTCTCCATCTGTATCGAATAGCAGAGCTATGAATATTCAAGAGACAAATGTGTTAAAAATTGGTGACATTTTCAGGATTGGCTCGCGCTAGCCAGAGAACGTCATTCACAGTAATTACAAATAAAATCCACAGCCCTTCACAGATGACAACAAATCCAAATGGCCCTTTTGCACAGTGAAAATATTAGCCTTAACACCTTTTTTTTTTTTTTTAAAATATCTTCCAACCAGTTGCTGCTTTCACAGGCATCTCTGAGAGAGCTGATTTCGGGAAAACTTTTCCCATCGTGGTTGCATTTGCTGCCTTGTACGGAAAGTGAATAGCACTTATTTTTTTTTTCCTCCCTCTCATTTGAGAGTTTTCTTGGTAGGGATGAAACCACGAAACAGAAGGCTGCCTAAATGAAATTATTAACCCAGAGAAACCACCAAAGGAACTTGATTAATTTGCCAAGTAACAGAGCCCGGTTTGTTCTTTTAGGCTACACATCTTAAAGTAATTGAATCACCCCTTGAAAAAAAAAACAGTAGATGATTGAGCCCTGAGGTACACTCGTTCACTATCCTTAATAAATCTCTCTTTATGAAGGAGGTAGTATGCTTTTCTCATCAGAAACCTGTTAATTTTTTTCTCCTTTAAGTAATTGAATACAAAGTTCAAAATCTATCTGCAGCATCCTCCAAGAAAAAAAAAGAAATCAAAGGTTTATCTCCTGCTTCATCTCAGCAAGTTAATTATGCTCTCATAATTGAGTTAAACCAGCAGGTTATTAAAAATACCACAGGACGTTGCTGCTTTCACAGGCATCTCTGAGAGAGCTGATTTCGGGAAAACTTTTCCCATCGTGGTTGCATTTGCTGCCTTGTACGGAAAGTGAATAGCACTTATTTTTTTTTCCTCCCTCTCATTTGAGAGTTTTCTTGGTAGGGATGAAACCACGAAACAGAAGGCTGCCTAAATGAAATTATTAACCCAGAGAAACCACCAAAGGAACTTGATTAATTTGCCAAGTAACAGAGCCCGGTTTGTTCTTTTAGGCTACACATCTTAAAGTAATTGAATCACCCCTTGAAAAAAAAAACAGTAGATGATTGAGCCCTGAGGTACACTCGTTCACTATCCTTAATAAATCTCTCTTTATGAAGGAGGTAGTATGCTTTTCTCATCAGAAACCTGTTAATTTTTTTCTCCTTTAAGTAATTGAATACAAAGTTCAAAATCTATCTGCAGCATCCTCCAAGAAAAAAAAAGAAATCAAAGGTTTATCTCCTGCTTCATCTCAGCAAGTTAATTATGCTCTCATAATTGAGTTAAACCAGCAGGTTATTAAAAATACCACAGGACATTTTTTTTTTAAAATGAAGTATCATGAGCCCCAAAAAGCTTTGGCAGAACCAAGCATCCCAAGACCTGGATCGTACCCTCCATGCTGCAGGACATGCCAGAGATGGACCACTCCAACCTCATTCCATTTAGGAATTGTGGCTGAGATGGTTTTTCCCCTTCCTTTTCAGAAGCAGGGCCCACCATCAGCTATGGTATCATAGTTTCAGCCAGAGCTGCAGAGCAGCTTCTCTGGGCAGCCTGTGCCAGAGCCTTACTACCTTCTGTGTAATGAATTTCTTTTCAATATCCCATCTCACCCTATCCTCTTTCAGTTTGAAGCCATTGTCCCTTGTCCTGTCACTCCATGCCCTTGTCCAAAGTCCCTTTACAGCTCTCTTGTAGCCCCTTTAGGCACTGAAAGGGTCTCTAAGGTCTCCCCAAAATCTTTTCTTCTCCAGGCTGAACAAGCCTGACTCTCCCAGCCTATTCTCACAGGAGAGGTGTTTCAGCATCTTTGGGGCCATAACTGAGATATCTTTGACTATTCTCCAAGAAACCTGTGTTGAGCTTTGTGGTGCCCTGGGATGGAGGAGGAGCCCCCAGTGCTCCACCACGATGGTGCTTCTACGTCAAGTGTATTTCTAATCAGCATTTCACGTCAAATATTACCCATTCAACTAATTCCACTAATTCTAGGGAATTACAGAAATAATTGCTATTTTCCAATAGACACAGGCCTGCCTCTCGAGACAGGAAAAAAAAATAAGGAAAAAAAATTCAATGAAGTACTGTTTAAGGAAAGTCAAAATAAGCTATTTCCATCTCCTCATTTGCAATTAACTTCAGAGCATAACACAGTGGGAGGTGGTTCATGGGAAAAGTACGACTTCATTGTAATCCTCCCTCCTTTTAAGCGGAAAGATCGGTGGAGATGGATGCACCCTGCCAGGTCACAGTTGCTCTGCTCCCTCTGGGCTGCCTGCCACCAGGGAGAGGTGAGGGCAGGAGAGCTGCCAGCCCCACGCTGTGTCCTTGCACTGCTGTCCTGGCAGGGTGCTGGGACAGTGCATGGGCCTTCCCTGATGGCACATGGTCACCACCAGCACCACTGTGGTCCTGCACAAGGTGCTCCATCTCCATCCTCATCCTCATCCCCATCCCCAGCTGAATACAGAACCCACATCCCAACCCACAGGAGACACCTTCCCAAAGCAGAGGGAGGAAAGGGATAACAGCCTGGAAGAGCAAGCATCTTTTCTGGGAAAAATGGGAACTGGTCATTCTTGGGTTGGAGGTGTCAGAGTGAGCACGTGGTGGGATGGCAGGATGGAATTGTCCTCTTCTCACTGGGCTGACGCTGCCTAAATGAAGGGCTGGTTGTTACCATCATCTACTATTTTTTTTGTTAAACTAAATCAGGATTTTTCTGCAGCAATGTCCTTTTCTTATTCCCCACAGATAGCAGTACCACCACAAGAAGAGGTGGCCCAGCAACACATCCTTCCCTGTAGAGCTCTGTGTGTCCCTTGTAGAAGTGTCCCAAAAGGACTTTTGCTCAGTGAGGCACTTCAACGTGCACTCTGCCTTGCATCAGCCCTGCTTCACCTCAAAACACCTCTCTGCTTATGGGTGTTTCTGCCACGTTCTCAAAAAACCCAGCCCAAGCAACGGTTTGGGTGCAAGAGGGACCTGAAAAAGCTGGTTCCCCTGCATTGTCTGGCAGGGTTGGGAACTCTTCCCTGCTCTCCATGCAAATGTTCCCTGGTGGAGAAGGCTCAGACTTTGCCATGAGCTGGCTGGGAACACCCTGCCAGTCAGTCTCTGCCCAGAGGCAGAGATTCCAGGCTGCAAGGAGGATGTCCATCACGTGCCTCCTCTGACTTTGGGATTGTGGGTTGATTGCAAACCAGACAGTGAGCACAACCTGCAGCACAGAGGCTGGGGCTGACAGCAGAGCCTGCACCCCAGTCCTCCTGCAAGCAAGAGCAGAAACCTGCTGCCATTTCAGGATCTGTCCTCAGACTCCCCCACCAGTGCCTGGTGACCTTGGCTGGAGAGGAGGGTGCTCTGTGCTCCAGCAAGCACTTCTCTACAACATTAAAAGCATCACTGACGTGGTGACCTGCTGATTGTGCATTAAATATTCACCTACATGATACTTCCTTTGAAGAATTCTCCTTTTAACTGTTCTATTTTCATCACTGTCCTCATCTCTCCGTAACGCTCCATCTTCTGCTTAAGTGTCATCTTCAGATTTTGTTCCCAATTAATATTTCTATGGCAACTGCATTTAATTTTGAAGTGGTAGCACTCTCTCTGCATGGGGACCAGAGCCTCCTCCCTGCCTCACAGCTCTGTGCCTGTGGTGGACATTTGTGCTGTTGTGTTTGGATTCAAAAGCCATGGTCCTCTGGAGTATCTACACCCACTGCACAGCCTGAGTGCCCCTGCCTTGCCCTCTTGGTGCCAGCCTGGGCAGAGCCAGCAGGCTGGTCCAGGCAAGACCAAGTTCAAGTTCATGCATCATCTTATGATCCCTTATCACCAGGGATAAGGGATCTTATCACCTTATCACCTATATTTGCTACAGCATGGGGTAAAGCACAAATATTTGGGAAACCCACTCTGTAAGATCAAGACACACATGGTACACCCAGGGGAGCAGCCAGGCAGGACAGGAACACACTGTGAAACAAGAAGTGGTGGGGAATGCAGGAAGTGGAAAAAGGAATTGCTGTATTTGGAAACCCAGTCTCCACCCCGTACCCAGCTCTATGAAGACCAGTGCTGAGTGGAGAGTTCTGCCCCAACACCCTGAGCTGTGAACCCAGTAATGGGGTGCAGATACTTCCCTGGCCCCTGTGGCCATCAGGCACTGTCCAAAGCAATGGGGAAGGCACCCACTCGTGTCCTTGTGTGGGTCTCCTCCTCATTGAAAAGGCATAAGCAATCCTTGAAGATGGAAGTAATCTATGAAAGTGACCAAGATGGAAGTAATCTATGAAAGTGACCAGCAGCAGCAGAACAGGGACATTCCCCCAGCTCAACATCAACAAATCCACTCCGGGACCCTCCCGTGGTCTCTGCACTGGTGAGAGGATAAAAGTGGGCACGGAGTGGTTAAAATAAACCTTAGTTTTTGCCTGGAATGAGAAGTATTTGTGTGCTGGTTTCCCTGACATGGCTGCCTTTGGTCTGGCTGAAACCTTGCAGGCATCTCTGGAATGACAGAAATGCCGAATATCCTGTTAACAGGGTTCTGCATCCCTCAGCACAGCCCGGCTGCTTTGTGTGGAGGAACCTGTCCCGGATGGGCCCCAGGGAGGGGGCTGGCAGCCTGACAGATGTAAAGCTGGGCTACTGCGTGTATGACACGGAGTTGGGAGATTAAGCTGTATAAATCCATCTTCAAAATCACTTTGTTCTGAGCCAACATCCCTGCTCTGCTGCTGATGCCCTCCCGGGCACTACGAATCATGTCCCCTTCATGCACGGGGATGATACATGCACAGAGGTTCCTCTGTCACGTCATGGCTTGGCTCCCTTTTCTGTGTGAGGACTGTTTTCCACAGCAGTTTGGGGCATCACTGCAGTTGCACTATGCCTGGCATTGCATGTTTCCATGTCAAAACATCTCAGACAGCCTCAGGGGACATTCTGGGGGTTTGCTCTGGTTTCGGCCCTGTGTGTAAAGTTGGCATCCAGCTCTCTAATCCCAGACTCCATTCCCTGCAAAGTGCCCAGCTGAATTCCTGCCTCCACCGGGAGCCTGGCATACAGCTGGGATGCCCTCCCGCCCCCTGTCCCCACCATGCCACCACCACTCAGCAGAGTGCCACCAGCCAGCACAAGTGCACCCGCCATAGGTTTGGTTTTCCAAGCACTCCCAGACAGGCTCTACTCACAATATCTGCATTATTCCTCATTCAAATGAGGGAACCACAGAAAAATGTAATTTTGGAAGCCGAGTAACTTAACTCCCCGCAGCTGTGCCTTGGGCCAGGCTCCAGCTGCTCGGCCGCCCGCAGGGCTCCTATGTGCTCACACATGCACCAGATTCCTCCCAAAACTCACTTTCCAGGATGGGCAGTCACTCTGAATGAAATTTGGGACTTGGATTTCGTTTCTCGGCCAGTCAGGCCACCCCGTGGTGGTGGCACGAACAGTTTTTTTTTTATGGAGCTCACCACTGGAAGGCAACAGTCCTGACCACTGCCCTTCCCCAAAGAAGCTGTTGCCCGACTGAGCTGGGGGAGGAAGAGAATCCCCATTCTGTGCTGGTTAAGCATGTTTTTCCACACCCAGCCCTGCACTGCCAAGCAGAAAGACGTCTTTCAAAGCCCATGCCAAGAAGTTTGCTACGGCTCTGACCTCGTCCCTTCCGTAAAATTATTATTCCTATTGCAATGACACACTGACATCCTACCCCAAACCAGCTCCCACCACTGCAAGGCTCCATGAACCCTGGAGAACAAGCAGGAGCTACCCTGACGCAGCCTGGGGCAAGGTGACAGGCCAGGGACAGAATCTGGGGGGGCGCAGGGCAGGGTTACTCCTCCCCCAACCCTACACAAGCCCCCATCTCCTCCTTCTCATGCTGCAGTGAAGCTGGGAGCTCTGCAGCGCAATTGCTGCCGTCCCTGAAACGCTAAATGCCCTTCTCTTCACATTACTCAGCTCGGCGGTGAAGGGCTGCTGCCCTGCGCAGCCTCCCGGAGCGACGCGCACTCGCCAGCTCTCAGCTTGGGGAAGGTTATTAATGCCTTTCTGCTGCTGCTGCCGGGCTCCCGGGCAGGCTGGTGGCAGAACACGTCCCCAGACACGGTGCCACGGCGGAGCACGTCCCGCGTCAGGATATGCCATGCAGCCGGCGTGTGGCAGGGAGCGAGCCACAGCGCCCTGTCCCCATCACCTCTTATTAGCTTGAAGTGACTGTTCATACCCCTCGCTCTGCTGGGAGCTCACCAGGTCCCTACACCCAATGCCATCCTCAAAGGCAGGCACTGTCCTCCCCCCCGGCACTCTGCGTCAGGACATCTTTCCGGGTGCACCGGGAAGGTGAGTGCGAACAGAGGCAGCTCACCACTGCTGTGAAGTGTTTTTATCTGGTGTATTTCCAAGGGTGATGCATCCCTTACGTGTTTCCCCCTGCATCCATGCCCTGGTGTCTCTGCTCCAGCTCATGGGTGGATGACCATACCCACAGCTTCCCTGCCTGGCAGCTCAGCACCGGCCCAATGTCCCAGGGTTGGGTTTCCACCTCCCAGCCGCTCCCATGGGTTTATTAGGGCTGGGTGATGCCCAGCTCTGTGCCAGAGGCTGATGGAGGCTGTGCCACAGGACACCCACGTAACAACAGAGGCACCTTTACAAATCAGTCTGACCTCTGTACGTTTGTCTTGCTGGCTGAAGGACTTTGCACTGTCCCGGTGAGCACCCGAGGACAGTAAATCACAAGTGAGCTCAGAAAATGCAGCTCGTGCACCAAAACCTTCCTCTCGGCTTGCCCCGGCCACGGAACACAGCACCAGTAATAACAGGCATCGGCTTTCTCTTTAACCTGAGATCCTTACAAGTGATCAGCAAATTCGAGAGGCCAATTAAGGAAAATCAGCACTTCATTAGCTTCCTGAAATGCAGCCATCACTGGAATGGGAGGCAGCAGAGCTCAGCACTGTGCTAACCCTCAGCTAAATGCAGAGGAGAAAAATACTCCAGTCACTGTGGACTACAAAGAGAGAGAACTCGAGATGCCTCATGGAAACACCACATGTGGGACTGCGAGGGTCAGCAGCTGGGAGTCTCTCCCTTGCTGGGCACTTCACTCCCAGAGCCCTGCCAGCTCCCAAGCTGCAAATCAGCGCTAGGGAAAAAAAAATTTAAAAGGCATGGCTTTTTTGATGGTGTAAAACGCTTCCCCACCACTTGTGCAGGCTGGCTCTTTTCCATGGGTGAGCTCATCCTCCATCCCACTTCCAAACCACTGTAGTGTGGCCCCAGTGCCGGGTGCTGGCAGATCTGTGATGACAACAGCACAAGTTAACCCTAGTCCAGCGCCCAGCTTCAAGCACTGGGAAGTCCATTTTCCCTGGCAGATGAAAGGGGAAACCCTGAGGTTAAGATTTGGCAGTGGAGTGAGATACCTCTCTCTTCTGTGCATCCCTACCCTGGATTATGGAATGCTTTGTTTTTTAAGACAGCCTTGTGAAAACGGCATGAAAATTTAATCGCCCCGGCACAAAATCCAATAGCTGCTCTTCTCACGCACTTCACCACAATTTATTCTCCTACTAAAGACTTCACGCTCACCATCCACTTACAGCAGCTCATCTGTCCTGGGGAAAAGCAGTGCCCACACCACGCAGCCATTCCCTCAGCTGTTCCAGGGGCTGCAGCACTGGGGTGTGCTGATCCTCTGGGATACTCTGGTCCTCCACTGCGGCTGCAGTGCCACACAGGGTGGAGGGATTTTGGGTGCAAAGAGATTTTTACACCTCTGTGAATATTGCTCTGAGCACAGTGTGGGTCCAAGAGCATCTTTGTGGGCTGAGACTGCCCCAGTACAGTGGTATTTCCCAAACAGGAGGCCCTGCAAGGCCCCATGCATTGCTCCCAGCCTGCCATGGGCTCCAAGGAAAAAATTCTCTCTGGAAACTGAACAAGAGTGATGAGATACTCAGTGCTGCAAGAAACGGGCTTTGGCTCTTTACCCTTCCCCTGGACTTTTGCTCAAGGAAAGCCATGACATTTATTAGGAGAATGTCCTCCAGTTAAAAAACCAGAGACCCTGATTCTGTTAAGAATTTGGCAATGAATTAATGACATTTTCCAGTGGAAAAGAAATTGCAAAACTCTCCTGGGAGCTTCTGATTCGACCCAAATAATCTATCAAGTCAAGCCGACTGGAGCCTGCCCGCTCGGCAGCTTGTGCAGCTCTGAGCTTATCCCCAGCCCAAGGAGCAATAAATAAAAATCCAGGAGGACGATGAGGATGACAGAGTTGGGGTCTCTGGCTGATATCCCCCAGTGAGAAGGTCTGAGGGGGTGGAGATGCAGGTTTGCAGGATATCAGTGCATTGGATGACAGGTTTCTTTAAAATATCAAGAATATCAATGCTCTTTAAAATATCAGTGAACCCCACGGTAAGGGCAGAAGTGCCACCATCCTTCCAAACTTGGACCAGCACCTCCAGTTCCAGCCCCACATGCTGAGTTGCTTCGCTCTAGCACAGACAGCCCTGGCCACTGTATATCAAGAAAGGAAACATGCTTAAAGCTACTAATAGCTGGGGCTAAAGGAGAGATTATCATTATCCAGATTGCCTGCTCCTCAGAGAGAGCTGGGCAAATTTCCAGGGATGCAATGGATCCCATTTCCCTGGCACCTGAGGGATGCTCTGTGCTCCCTTAAGCCGGGCAGCTGCCCGGTGGCACTGAGGTGAGGGGGTGAAGGGCTGAGGACCAGCATAGCATAACGCCCATGGGATCCCCACAAAGCAGGAGACACCCAGGAAGAGGCTCAGAAGAGGGTTGGGGCTCATTTCAATTCCTCAGCAGCGTCTTGGTTGCATTAGGATGGAGCAGGAGCTCACAGGTGCTGTGCAGCTGAATGCCCCGCTTATAAACAGGGAGATAAACACTTATTTCTTGAGCAGATCTGCTGTGGTGTCAGTCCCAGCACTCCAAATCCCCTGATTTACAGTTAGAAAGTTTGCCTTGACTGTGCTCAGAATCATTAAGCTACAAACCATAGACTAATTATGGGGCCCTGGGCAACAACGTTAATCCAAAGAGCATAAAATTATAATGACTTTCTTGGCATAATTAGACCAAACAAGATAAACAGTCCAAATAGCAACTGCAGCTTCGGCACATTCACAGTCCCAGCTCAACCCACCGCGTGGCTGCAGGATGGTGGTAGGAAGCAGCAGGAGAAGGGATGTGCCAAGGGCAAGGGGGTTGGGAAGCATCACTGACCAGCCCCACAGTGCCCACTTGAGCTCATGGTGAGCCCAGTGTGGAAGTGCCACACAGCAGCATGGATGTTCCTGTCTCTCCCATCAAGCAGAGCTACCCCATGGTCTGTCATTTCCCCAGCAACTCCGGGGACCAAACCCAAGGCACCAGCATGGATGCAGGATAAATGCAGCCACTGCTGCTGTCATGCTCAGCATCCCTCCTGCCACACTGCTGTATGTTCACAGGGACAGCACATCCCAGCATCACCTGGACCAAAACTCCAGCATGGCAAGGAGGGCAGGGCTCATCCAGTCTGCCAAATCCAGGAGGAGTCACTCAGATCCCTGTGCCTCTTAGCAGCCCCATGCCAAGGGGCCAGCAGCCCAGACCCAGGACCCAGAGAAGTGGCCTTAGGCAGGGTCAGAGGAACTGTTTCCAAAAGCACGGCTTAAGTGTAATGCTCACTTTATCTGCATCTTTATTTATTTATTGCTGACTGGGAAGTGCAACACAAAAGCTAATTATTTGATAAAAGCTTTAGGTAGGGTATTAATGAGCCAGACTTCTAAGCAGATTTCTAAACCTCTTTTCTGTCCCTGGCTGCAGATCGGAGCTGGTTGTGTCGGACTGGGTTGGGAAAGACTGGACCCCTTTCACGTGTGACTGTGGGTCACCCTGCATGGCACAGGGAGGCAGGGCATGGGGACAGGCATGCCAAACCTCCACTGCAGCACCAAAGGGCTGTTATCCCTTTTTTCTCCCTCCTGGAGGAATGCTGGTTAGTCCTAGTAACAGGGCTAGAAAGAAGGGAGTGGGAAGAAGATGCACAGAGAGTTCAACAGCCAAGTGTGGATGTGATTGCTGTGGCCCACAGCAGTGCCATGGGGCCTCTCAGTGCACAACCTGTGAGGCCATATAAGTTTAGCAGAGGCCATATATATATATATATACACACACATATATTTAGCAAGGTCATTTGTACTGAGCAGGAGGGAAGAGGGCCAGTGGGGAGCTGCAGCACTGAGGAGGTGCAGCATATCATGAGCATCACCCTGCACTGGGTCATCAGCAAACTCAGCACTCAGGGTAGGGGGAGGACAGTGCATGGATGGCTCAGCCCCAAGAAAAGCAAGGAAGGGGATGATACCCACCGTGAGAATCCAGTCCTCCCTGAGGGGCCCTGGGACATGGCACCTGCCTCTGACTCATCAGACCCAGCAGGAGCACCAATCAGCATCTCCTTCACAGACCTCATTCACAGCCTCCCACCAACACAGGCCTTTGGACTCATTATTTCCCTATTTTATGAAAGCCTTATTTCAGAAAGTCTGAAAGCCAGACTACTCAGAAAGCAAAAAGAGCCATCTCAGTGCTGGCAGCCCCTCTAACATGCTCAAAATGCCACCCTTGAGTACAAGGAGAAGCCCCCTTGCAGCTCATAGCCTGCAGTGAGGGCAGGGTGCACATGGAGTGCTGGAGGCTCTTTCCAAGCCAGAAAAACCCACTTTGACACCCAACAGACCTCCTCTGCAGCTGAGCCAGCGTGGCATTCCTCTCCCTCCCTCCCCTCTGCCTGCAGCACCAACTGGCTTTATGGGCACCAGTTGGAGCCATTCCCTGGTTACCAGCTGTTCAATCTGGTTGTAAATCCCAGCTTCCAGTTCATTTTTGCCATTCCAGGCGACACCCTCACTCATATTTGTGGCCACACTCAGCAAAAAAGGTCAGACCAAAAGCCTGTGGCTGGAAGCCCCATGGAGGGGATCCCACCCCTCTTCTCTGGACTCTCTGTGGGTGCTTCTCTGCCCACAGCTGGTGTCAAAGTCCACCAGCCTTTTCAGGGGAAAATCAAATTAATCCATCTCTTTCTTTCCTGCTGGTTCATCTCTGTGTGTGTCTGCCCTTGTAGAAACCCACCTCCCACCCACTCGGGGCAACAAAGTCACTCAAATGTTTTTAAAAGCAGCGTGTTAGCTGCAAAATTTTGCAACCACAGTAGAATGGAGACTACCTCCGGGCAACCAAGAGATTAGGAAGACAAAAGACACCCGATAAAGGGCATTTTAGCCCAAAGCAATTTTAAATCAATGCAAATGGGAGACTTTTTGTGGGCAGATGTGCAGGTGCTGGGGCTGCCCATGGGTAGGGCTTGGCCATCGGGATTTCAGGGGGGAACGTTTGGCTTTTGCTCCTGTGCTGCTGGAGGAGTTGGAATGGTTCCCTCCTGACAACTAGTGAGCCAAAAATGGCTCTTACACTGGAGTATTTATTTTGAATAATTTGAATTTCCTGTTAATTGGGAAAATTCTGTTCAAATTTAATGTGTCTTGAACCACCAACTATTTCAAATAAGGAGAACAACTGCACCTACAGTGAACCACAGGCACCGCTCACGAGCAAAGTACACCTTCTAGGTGTGGAAATGCTTATTTTTCCCAGCAATTAAACCACCATCAACACTAAAATCAATGTGTGTGCACGTGCTTTCCCTCCCACCCATGCTTATAAAGTTCCCTACAGGGACACCCACCCAACAGCTTCCATATGCCACCACGCCTCTTTTTTATTCAGTCAAACTTCAGGGTTTTTTTAGGATGTGTGACACATGAAGGAGTAGTGCCAGTGAAGGGGTTAGCAACAAGAAAAGTCAATTCCAGATCCTGTGAGCACAATGAATTGCTCTTTGAAAAAAAAAAAATCTAATCAAGAACTTTTCCTTTCTTCTTTTTTTTCTTTTTTTTTTTTTTTTTTTTTTAACCAAGGACGGTACGTGATGTGTATAGTCTCAAAAGGAGATTTACTAGACACCGCTGTGACTAAGGCAAGATGTAATTAGAAGAGGGGAGGAACATTTATCATTTGCCAGAGTGAATTAGGTATTTCGACTTCTCAAAAGAATTGAACACAGAGGGTGAATTTTTTTCCAATTTCTCTCACATCTCCAGTATTATTAAGTTCAGCTAGAAAACACTTGAGACAAATTGACTCATCTGAGCCCATCTCTTCATAATTGCTACACATTTTAAATTGGCTTAGTTAAATGAACGCTTCACGTGGTGGTTGACAGGCTCTGTTGTCTGGATGCGATATTAAAAATATCAAAATCAACACGAGAGCTAGAGCAGAGCTTGGGGATATTGCTTTTCTGAGCACTGGATATTGCTTTAGCTGGAATGTAGGAAATATGTACAACTTTAAAGGTGGTTTTAGACATGGATTAAGAGATGCTATTCCTCTCCTATTAATAGTAAAGCGTTTTTTCCCCCCTTTTCTTTCTACTTAGCAAGAAGTTTATAAGCTCATGCTCCAAACAACTGGGCCATCCACCATGGGTTGTGTACAGACACCATCCCTATAATGCTTATTCACTGTGCAAGCCTCCACAGAGTGCAATGCCATAACATATAGTGAATTTCCAGTTGTTTTTGTGGAATATGCTCCACTCCCAGCATTCAGAAACCTCAAAGTGTCTGATCCTGCCCAGTTTTTTGATGACTCCAACCAGTGGAGGCTGGGACAGCCAATGCTGGGGGCTCTGGGGCAGAGCTGGAGATGCTGGGTGTCTCCCCAAACCCCAGAAAATTCTCTCTTCCTGCTCATTTCCTCAGAGTTGTTGGCGCACGTGAGATGTTCCACGGGTCTCATCTAAAGGTTACTGAGAGTTTCAGAGGGAAGGGAAGAAACTGGGTCTGTGCTTTGCCAGCGTGATCTCCAACCACATTTGCAAGACTCAAGAGCTTTGTGAAAACCCAAAGCCAGGCAAAATAATTGCTGATACAGAAACATTTGAGCAGCTCAGGCATGCATTAGATAAGGGATCTTGTTTCTGCTCCCCCTCCCCTTGGCCTGTGTGCTTCCTTTCCACATTGTTTTATCATGAACAGAAAATAACAGCAGAGACAGAAAGGCAGAGCCTGCCAACAGTGTGATTTATGTTGGCTTTGGAGCCAAAACCCTTGATAAAGCGTCTTGGATGACTATGAGCAGGGGCTGCAGCAGAGTGGGTACCAGTCTGCCCTCTCACTGCCCGTGGAGCTTGCAGGGGAGGAGGAACTGAAGACAGAAACATCACAGATGAACTAGTTTTATACAGAAACCGATCAGAAATGCAGCAACTGTGACAGTGGGTTGGGGTCTCCCAACCTCACAGTCCCATTTTGTATCCACACCCTGCTCTGCTCAAGCCCCTGTGCCAACCCACCTGTCCCTGCCCTTGGGAAGGACATGATGAACTGCCTGACCCAAAAAACAGAAAAACAGATGAAGCACCACCCGCTCAGGCCATGAAGACGCAGCCTGATGTTGATAACAAATATCTCTCAATGTGAGATATGAACCCCCCAAAAACGGAGATGGAGATCACGTATCTGCCTCCCTAGAAGGATGTGTCCCTGCAAGGATATGTCCACAGAAGGATGGAGGCTTTGCAACTTCTCAGCCCAGTTTGCTGCAGAGATGCACAAATACCACGTTGGCAAATTTTTTTCACAGGACTGGGATAGAAATAAATGGGTTACCAGAGCCCAGTGTGTATTTGTTCATTCTCATCCCAGCAGCGAGATTTCTCCCTTATTTAAATAGCGTCTCCAAGGGCCTTACCCTTACTCATCTAATAAAGCAGCGTGTCAACACCAGTTCTGCATCACAAAATGAAGGGCACTCAGCGATTCCCCCATGGGACGATTAAATAAAGAGAGAGGAAAACAAAAGATCATTTCTGCACGAGGAAAGACCTCTCATTGCACAAGGCACCCGTGGGGCTGGGGGGGAGGGATTCACCCCATCTGCACAGGGCACAGCGGGCGAGTACTGCCCTGCCCAGCTTCGAGGAGAGCAGGGCCAGACAGGGGAATTAAGGGCTATAAACCCACTAAATAAAAGCTCAGGGCTAATCCTCCAGGTGGGGTGGGCAGGGAGCTCTGACAGCAGCACGGGGCTGCCCAGCACTGCTGTGAATCAGTGGTGCTTCAAGGCTGAAACGGGAATTTGCTGATTTGGAGCCAAAAGAAATAAAGCCAACCAAACCACTTCAGTTTAGGGTCTGGCTTAGAGACTCTCATCCTCACACACCCTGCCCTCAGCCCCACCACCTTTCCCCTTCCCTCCCCCAGACATCTGCAGACATTATCATCCTGAGGCATCCCTGGGATTACCATCGAATTTTTTAATTCTGCTTTTTTATGAAAACACTTAAGTGCTTTTTTAGCACATCTGCATCGAGTTGGTTGCCCCAAATAAAAGGACACTTGGAGGGCAGAGCTGTCCTGAAACATCTTTGCTGTTGGGAAATACGGTGCTCATATCCCCTTTGCAAAAAGGAAGGGAGGGAATGTCTCCTCTAAAGTGCCTCAAAATGAATTTAATTTAGAATGGATTTCACATTCGCATTTGATGAATTAAAACCAATGTGGTTTAACAACTATGTAATGGGGTATATATATGATCTGTTAAACAGGTGTTTGAGGTTTAGCAATTATCTAATAAGAGACTTATACATATTACAGTAGATAAACTTCAATAAATATGTTCTTAATCAGCCAGAGAGCACTCAACATACAATTACCATCCCTGCCACATCTTGTTGAAATGAGCAGCTGATTCAGTGCACGACGGGATTTTATGTGCTGCTTAAAAAAACCTCCCATGTCTCCTGTTTGTGCTGCTGGAGAGGGGTCTCCATGCTTTCCACCCAGGAAATGGGGCAGCTTCAAGAGCTGGGGAGGGACCTCAGTGGTCAAGTACCCCCATGGATATCTGTGATGGGGACCCACGTGAGCAGCACTAGCTCCTGCCCTCCTCTCCCCCTCTTGCTACACGTGCACATTCATTCACCGAGAGAAATGGAAAGGGATTCAGGATGGAGAGTTTCACCCTGACAGAGGGATTTGCATTAGGAGGTGTCAAAAGTGGAGCTACAGGCTTAATGTGCACGACACCACCTTGAGATTTTCCTGGTGGCAAGCTGTGCCAGTGATCCGTGCTGTGCTCCTGGCCTACTCTGGGGGGATGCAGAAACCCAGCCCCATTGTGGCATTAACACTGTGATGTTTTGGCTAATTTGCCACGTTCCTAGCTAGGGTGTTAAATCTAATTAACACGTTAGTGCTGGCTTTCCCAGTTGTAAAACAGTGGGAAAATCCCTACAAACACGAGAGACAAAGGAGTGAGTCGATTCTGTGGCTTCCCCCATCCTTGCACCCTGGAAAGCCGGGTTTCACCCCAGGCTGGAGGACAAAGATGACAGTGCCTCATCCCCTCACTGCTGGGGAAATAAACACTGGCTGTTGTGTTGGGTGGGAAAGTACCCAGAAAGCACCCTTGGGTTCACAGACCTTGTTTTATTTTACACAGACCTCAAGCAAAAGTTCACGGTGGGTTTGAATCGGTGCTGGGACAGGCAAAATTCAACCCAAGGGGATTTTTACTTCTAATCACGAGATCTTTGCATGAAGAGGCTTTTGAGCAATTTAATGGAGGAACAGCACATATCCCTGTGTCACTGGCCCAGGCCCTCTCTTTCCCAGCACCTAATCCCCACAAGAAGCCACAAAACCATCAAGAAATTGGGCAGCCCAAAGTGGCTCCTCTGGGTGTTGGAAACAACAATACAACTGCAACAACAAGCTGACCTCTGAAATCACATCCAGCACTCTGTATTCCACTGAGTCCTCCATCAGGCCCTCCTCACCCCACATTATAACCAGGTAAGCATCCCCTGTGCTGAATTAACACCCTCCCCTCTGTGGAACTGGAATACTTACTCTCTGTAGCCCCTGCTGCTGAAATCAGGGAGGTTTGGACCATGCACAGCCTGTGAGACCCCCCCATCCCCCTCCATCAGGACCCTGGGGACATGGTGCTGCCAGCAACAGGCACACCAAGGCAGGGAATATAGTGATCCCCCTTCCCAGAGAATTTTCCTCCCTCTCCCCTTGACTGCACCAGATGAGCACATTTTTAAATATAGCATTAGTGCTGTCTAATAGCTGGCTCGCTCCGGCTGGGAAATCTGAGTCGCTCTCATTGATTTCACAGCAGTAAATGCATGGACACCAGGCATGCCCGGGGGACACGCAGCTCCTTGGGCACAGCCTGCCCCGGCTTAATGATTTCTGCCAACACACAGCAGCTGTGGAGCCCTCCCTCGCTGTGCACAGCCCAACACAGCTTTGTCTTCTCCTGGTGCTACTTTTTTCCATCATTACCAGGGCAATTTTATCGATGACTGTGTTGCTGGCTATTTAATTATTCCCTTTTAATCCCTTCAAGCAGATGAGACATAAAAGCAAAGGCCATTAGTGACTCTGGATGTGATGTGCAGGGGCATTAGCCTGGCAGGCAGAGCAAATCTCAGCCTGGATCATGCCACCCACCTACCATCTCCGTGCTGGACAACCATGTGGGAAGAGGCATGCCAGAGGGAGCAGTGCTTTAAATAGAGGCAACAAAGTGGGAAAAGCAAGGAGGAATGTGCCAAGGGTGTCCCGGTGTCTGTTTGTACATCCCCCCAGAACACCCCAGCCCGCAGCCACAGGCACCCCTTGCAAGAAGCAGCTGAGGACTGAGCGTCCTTGGTGGGTTTTTCTGCTCAGCCCGTATTCACAGCACCCAAACCCCTGCTGTCATGAGGCTGTCACCGCCAGCACCCCTCAGGGATGCCTGCCATGTTCCCACTGAGTCTCAGCTGATGGGCTCAGGTGGAGGGAAAGCAAAAGACATTTGCTTCTTTTTTTAGACCTGAACGGAGAAGTTGTACAATTTCAGCGTATAAATAATTGAAGGGCTAATGCGATCTCAAACTGAGCACTTATTAAATGGAAACGTCCCTGTTGACAGATGAATTCCTGTAAATTTTCTTTGGTTGAGCTCAGACGCCCATTTTCTGCTTCGAAGCAGATGAGGTCACCCCGGCTGGACAGCACACGCTGTGCCTGGCAGGGACCTGGGCCTTTGGAAAGGAAGAAAGGATAATAACAATAATAGTTGTAATAAAGGACTGAGATTTTTAAGGCTGCAGGGTGGCGCATACAGCTCAGTGCACACATTTGCTTTCCCTCTTCTTCAAAGACCCAAAGAGGGTCTCCTGCGTTGTCCCCAGGCAGATGAAGATGTCCCTGGCCAAGCCCCTGTGCATCACTCCCAGGACCATGGTACCAGTGGTGTGGGAGGGATGGAGGGGAAGGTCAGGACCCCTTGCAGACGGGCAGCACGGAGCTGCCCCCAGCGTGCCACCACCTCCCCCCGCGCTGCCGCTGTGTTTACGTTCTGCCTTCCTTCAATTATAATTAATAGCGGCTCATTATCAGGAGGGGACCGTTTATAAGATTCAATTAGAAGCCATTTATTTTAATGCTTTTGAACACAAAATGAGTTTGATCTCAGGAAACATTTCATTAGCATAATCTTCCCATAACAAGATCATCTCCTGAGCTTGACATATTTACAAGCCGGTACCAAGGGGAGGGACCGTGTCCGAGGGGCTGTGGCCCTCGGATGCCAGTACTGGAGGTGGTGAACAGGGCACAGCCTGCACCCTTCAGCATCTCCCACTCTCCTTGGAAAAACATCCTCAGCCAAGGGCTTGGCTGTTTTGAGAGAGTTCGGCCCTCACCTCACACCCTCTCCCCAGCACAGGCACCAACGTGTGGCTCTCGGGGCTGGAGCCACAAACCCAGCACTGAGTCACCAACAACCCTTTGCCCTTGAACAAACACAACCTGGGGGCTGTTGGCAACGCTTCCCCTCTCCCCCCCCAGCTGGAACCCAGCCTGCTCCAGCTCTAGCAAACAGCTCCCAGCAAAGCTGTGCCATGGCACAGAGAGGGAGTGAGATCATTTTATTTGACTGTTCAGCTTAGGAAATTTAGTCATGAAGCAGGAATGAAAACTTGTGTCTATTCCAAGTCAAAATACTCAATACAGCATGGCCATTTTTTTTCCCTGGGGATAATCATCTCTGATTTGTTGCCCATATGGAAGATGTATTGGTTTTCCATACACCGGATGAGTTATACATTTCATAAGCTAAGCCGTCCATATATTAAAAGTAATATGATATCATTCACTTACAATTAAGCTGCACAGTGCACTGCCATGTATTTGGGTATAAAACTATGCCATGAACATATTTTTAAATGCTTTGTCTTTATCAGAGTCCTGTCTGGAGCTATTGCCTTCCAGAGAATGATGCTCATAGTGTTCTGCCACATCCACTGCAAAACAGACAAAAAAACCACCCCAATGCTCCTGCAGGCACCGAGCCCCGGCAGCGCCTGTCCCTGGCAGGGGCTGTTTTGGCTCCAGAACACATGGATACAGGACCACAGAATGGAGCAAAACTGTGCTTTCTTTGTTGAATGGAGAAGGAGCCCCCTTAGCCCAGGGTCCCCCCAAACCCCTTCTCCAGGCTAGGCTGACCCTGGGCTCAGTCGCACTTTCCCAGGCCTGGTGCTACCTCCCTGTTTAACCCAGGGACAGGCGAGTTGCAAACGGGCAGGGATTCAGGTCCCAGATCATTGCAAATGGACAAAGGATAAAAAAAGACTATAATTATTATTAGAACACTGGCATTAGGGAGTGGGCGTAGGCAGTGCCCACACTGCTGGCCCCTCTGCTGCCCAGCTCAGGCACAGGGCACGAAGCCAAACACTCCCTTCCCTGCTCTGCATTTCACAGGATCGTGTTTTAAAGCCACCTAAAACACAGGGAAATAAATTCTCCTCCAAGGAAATCTCCGGTGTCACAGCTCCAGATTATCTGCTAGTGCAGGAGGCAGTGCTCAAATATTTTAAATGTATGGGCCATACGTTCTGGGAAATATAACATACACAGCGAAAAGAAACATTGCTTCCCATATGGGCTTGGAGAAGCTGCGGATTACAACGCGTGGAGCCAGATGGCCGGTAACTCAATGCAGCTGAACAAAAATCTCTGGGCCAAATTCATCCCCACCACAACCACCCTGGGCCCAAAAGGCTTACGACATCGTTTCGCTTGGCTCCTCGCGTTTGACTCCTGCAATGTGTGAGTTATCTGCTCATGGAAGTCAGTTTGTGACAGATAGCTGGAGCCTTGTATCTGCAGTTGTTCTTCCCACTCCTGTGGGGGTCTGTCCCTCCTCCCTGAGGTGTGGGAACAGATGGAGCCCTCCCAGTTCTCTCACTCCAGGGTTGGGAATGGGGAACTTTGGGGGAAATTATACAACGGGTTCAGAAACACCTCGTTTCACAAAAGTGTTTCAAATCCACTCTATAAGTCTCTGCCTTCTTGGAGTGTTGGGTGTCCTTAATTTGGGGCTGATCATGCCATGCACCCACCTCCTCAGCACTGCACCTCTAGATCCATGTTGCTGGACACCCTCACCTGCACTCTGTCACTTTTCTCTGATGTTTTGGTCAGGATAAATGAACAGAAAGATCTATTTTTGTGCTTAATTTGCCGCAGAGCTCGGGTGGTGGACAATCCTTGAGTAGCCCTTGCAAATGCTCTCAACACCCACATCAAGCCAAACAGCCCCTGCCCACTGATGGCACAGAGCTGCACCAGGATCTGGGCAGCGCTGGCATGTCCAGGTTACCAAAATTGCTCCCAGAAAGTCACAGGAGTGCCCAAACCCTGGAGGGGCAGAGAGGTTCCTACAGCCATGGGAGCAACAGGCATCTCACACTGACAACACCCCCAATGGAATTAAGCAGCTGATTACACATAGGGATTGGAAATCAAGATGTTTCCTAAAAGGTGATTAAAATGCCCATCGCTACCACACAAGACGCGTTTCCAGCTGTTGCACTGTTAAATAACTGGCTCAGGAAGGAGAGGAGGCTGGAGCTGGAGCTCCCCAGCCTCCAAGAGATGCCAACACTCCCGGGACAGGCTAAACCTCCTGCTGCCTTCACGTCACCGGATTTTCCCTGGGAAGCCGGAGCGCCCAGCATGCCGTATCCTGCCTAGCGGTTTGCCGTGACTCACCCACGAGCCTCCCCGTGGAGGCACCAATCCTGCTCCTCTCCCTCTGCTCTCCCTGCCTTGCTGTCCTCATGAATCATTAGTCTGCAGTAAGGACACCATATGCGTGCAAAGATGAGTCATTTGAAGGAGGTGAAAGGAAAACCAGACCAGCCACATATTGAAACTCCCCGTAACAATAAAAGGACTGTGTACGTAAATCAGCTTATTTTGACTACGGCGATAACGCTTTGCTGAGAACATGTTGACTCTCAGAGAAAACACCAAGACTGAACATGATCCTGTTCCCCAGCCAAGGGCAGTCCCCCAAAGGCCATCAAACCTGGTGCCTTTGCTTAGCGTGGGGCTGAGGTGGGGTGCTGGGGGACACGGACCCCACACGGCCTCAGAGCAGACACCCCAGCACTGGGATGGTTCTGCTGTTTTGAGATGGATACAGAGCAGCTCTGTGTGCATTAGGCACAGCTTAGTGCAACCCAGTCACTCAGGCAATCATTCAATCAGAGAATCCCATAATGGTTTGGGTTGAAAAGGTCCTTAAAGATCATCCAGTTCCTACTCCCTTGCCAGAGGCAGGGACACCTTGAACTAGACCAGGCTGATTCAAGCCCCACCCAACCTAGCCTTCAACACTTCCAGGGATGGGTCAGCCACAACTTCTCTGGGAAACCTGTTTCTTCATTAACGCCTTTGGTTAATGAAGTTGAATTTAAACACAGCTCAGGGATGGAACAGGTTCCTTGATGCAGCACTGGGGCACTCAGGTCTCATCCCTGAGGTGCACAGGAGCCCAGGTGCTGCTGCAGAACCAGGTCCCTGGGTTTGGGGACCCCAACAAAAACCCAGCCGAAGTGAAACAGCCCATCAGCCCTGCAGGGAGCTGCTGCTCCAGCCACGCTTGCCCACCGAAGGGAAAGCAGGAGCTGCAGTCATGGGATTAAAGTCAATTTACTTTGTGACGTGGATTTAGATTATTGCCCTGGTACAGTGTGATTAGAGGGGCTCAGTGTCACCCCAGTGGGGAGGAGGGGAGGGAAAGGAGGTTCTGCAAAAGAGTCTGGCCACACATTTAGTGAAGAAAAAGCACAGCTCCCCTCATTATCTCAGCTCTCTGATGGAGCCAAGGGATTTTATGGGATTTTTTTTTTTTTTTTGAGTCTCATGCACATCTGCACCCCGGGACAGCCCTGCAGTCCTGGGGAAGGGAGGAGTGGCTGAGCACCTCAGCACCCTGTGCCCGGCTTTGTGCTGTGCCTGAGCAGGGCCCTGAGGATCCCAGCTGGAGAAGGGAGTCCTGGCCGTGCCAGGCAGCACCGTGGTTCTGCCGGCTCATCCCGAATTGTTCACATTCCTCCTGTAATCTCCAGGCTGCCCACACTGCTCCTCTCGGCGCCTCTGAGGAACCGAGAGATCTTTCTACCCTGCCCTCCCCAGCGCTGCCAAAGGAGCTTTTGCAGCAGTCCCAAGGGAAGCAGAGGATGGGATGGGGATGGATTTGGGGCTCCAAAGTGATGTGGACAAACATATCCTTGCTAAAAAGTAATATTCTTCCTCCAGCTAATGAAATCATTAAATGGGAGCGATCTGCCCTTCCCAGACCCTATGGCCGAGCAGGTGTGAGGGGCACGGCTGTTTGCACACTCAGCAAGGCAGTAAATACCCAAGTGCAGCCCTCCAACCCTTTGCCTGCCTCCTGCAAGGAAAACGCTGGGAACAGAGCCATTACCAGCCAGCAGGATGCCAGGATTTGTGTGTACCGAGTCTCTTACATGGTAAGACAGAAAGGAAGATGACTTTGAGCCGCAGAGAGAGGTACAGAGAGCTCTGCAATCCCTCTGGCTCAACTTAACCAAGGTCTATGTTTAACCAAGCCAGCTCCCTCCCTGCCAAATGCAAACATGATCCTTAGGGGAATAACAGAGTGAAGAATTTGGATGAAGAAGCTTTTTTTAAAAAAAAAAAAAAAAAAAAAAAAGGAAGACATACAACAATTATTTAAGGATACAACTGAAGAAGAGATTTTCAAAGATTCAGAAGCATAAGGGGTTTCTCTTAAGGGAAAACTAGTTCAAACATTCCCAGAAGCTGCCATTCCAGCACTGTGCTGATCCTCCTTGGGATGCCCCTGCCTGCCCTGGCAACCTCCCATGCCCTGCAAGGTTGGTTTTATTTCTGAGTATGCCCAGTGGTTACCTACTGAAAGAAACCACAGAAACCACCTCAGGACATATGCAGAAGCTTTAAAAAAAAAAAAAAACAAAAAATAACCCCAATTCATCTTGGAGAAACCCCGAGGTCCTTCACTGCACCGTCCTGCCCTGCAGGCTGAGCAAACCTCCATGGAACTCCACGCACTGCCTGCAGGGCAGATCGCAGTGCGGCCTCATGAGGAGCACAAGCCCCTGAGGATTGCGGATAAACCAGACTTAATTACCTCTCTATCTTCCTTTTTTAATTTTCTTTCCCTCTGGTCCTGTGTTTCTAGACCACAGCCACTGCTCATCCCCGTGGCAGCGGGATGTGGCCGTGCCCTCCCCTCTGGCTCCCATGGGTAGGATGCTCTGTCCACTGAGCTCACGAGGGGCTTTGAAACATCAACACCCACAGCCAAGGCTCATGCCCTGTCCACCCTGCTCCCACTGCTGACAGAGACAGATGGCCATGGGCCTGCAAGGTCTGAGCAAACAGGAGAGGGTGAGGGGAAAGGAGTCTACCCTTGCTTTGTTCCACCTGGCAGCAGGGTCACACCAGGGATTTGGTGCATTAACTCTGCACCCATCCTGACTCTGCTGACCCAGTGCCACCCTGGGTCCCCCAACCCCACAGCATCCTCCTGCTGCACATGCACCCACTGAATAGACATTAAAGACTGTTGAACACGTCCATTTAAGTAAATTATGTTGTTGTAAGATTGATTTAGCTGTGCGGTCCTCTGAGTGCTACATTAACATCCTATTAGAGGAAAGAGAAATCCTCTCCCCCAGCTGGGATGGAGGAGCTGTGGAGTATCCCAGTAGTATCATTCCTGTTCCCCATGGCAGGGCCAACAACAGCACTCAGGAAGATGGGAAGGGAAGTTCTTTTTCAAGACAGCTCTGTCCAGGTTTCTGGGTTTTCCAGATGGTTTGGCTGTCTGGGGATGTCTCTTGATGCCTTTCACAGAACTAGCCCTCCCTGAAATATGGGAAATGGGAACCAACACTAGAGTCCAAAAAACAGATTGCAGGAGACTGAAAATACAGATGTGTCAAGAAATCGAAGGGTGACTTTTCCCCTTCACCACTATGGCTGTGGGATTCCTTTTATAGCCAGAATATTGATGTAAAACAAGCCCTTCCTAAAATGTCTAAAGCTCAGAGCCTCTTTCTGCAGCGGAAATCACTATGTCAATATGGGGTAGACCTGCATCTGCAGGAAACAGGAGGCTGGAGGAAAACCAGGGAATTCCTGGGGAGAGCATCCCTGGATGAGGCACGGCCTCCAAAGGGATGTGTAATACTGCATATGGACTAGATGAGTGTTGTAGGTCCCTTCCAACTGAACTGTCCTGTCCTATCCTATCCAGTCCCTGTTGGTGACCATCTCTGAAGTAACAGGAGCCTCTCCAGATGCCTGTTCTGTGGATGGGACAGCACAGTATAGTCTCACTCCAATCACAACACCTCCAGCAGCTCCCTCCAAATGACTGAGGAACCACCCAAGCCACTGCCCTGTTTTATCTGTCACGCCTGGAGCCACGAGTCCTCACAGGGACCTTATTTTGCACCTACAGCTCTTGGAAAACCTCCATTTCCACTAGCTGTTTCCAGGGAGAGTCTCTGCTGCTCCAGCACAAGCCCAGCACAGAGGAGAAAGCACTCGCTGCCTGCTTTAAGCAAAAAAATCCATACATGGTAGGAAAGTTTGTAAAAGGCAGAATCATTTCGATCTCAGATAGAGCCAGCATGTGATGGAAAGAATTTCCCAATTGGCAGGGCAGGAGAATCAATTTAAGGTGTTTACACAATGCAAAGCTCCCAGTGTATAATTATCATTTTATAGTCAATCAATTGTAATTCTGATCCAGGAGCGCAGCACAGGAAAATTAGCATTCAGGAGCACCTTTGATAAATTAGCGAGGATTACTGAGTCTATGTTTGCAGAGATTCTGATCTGGCACTCCCAGATGGGGAGGATTTAAAAATGGCAGAGTTTTTGCCTCTGTGGCTCAATACACATGGGACTGAGGAATTTAAAGCTGTTTAGTTCTGGAAGAGAAGTAGGATTAAAGCTATGGAGAGGGCAGGGATCTAGTCTGTATTTGATTAGGAGTTTTATGATGCAAAGAAGCTTTAGGGAACGCTTCAACTCTCTGTGCATGGGATTATACACATCACTGTATTAATTATTAGTATTAGAATAACACCTAGAAACCCCAGCAGCGTGCAGAGCCCTCCTGTTCCAGGCACTGAATATTTTGGGTATGATCCAGACCCTGCTGAAGTGACCCAGGGATCCGAGCCCACCGCTCACTGAGGTTTGGATACTGTCCCTAGAAGGGATGGCTGCATCCAGTGAAGGTGCTCAGGAGCTTCCAGGCATCCCTCACTGCTGCTGCTCTGAATCAAGGAGACCCCAAACCAGGCACAACAAGAAGCAGTTTTCTGAGGAACAGCTGGATAACAACAAAATTACCCCAAATCATCCCAGTGAAGCCACAGTTGTTTCCCAAAGGAAATCCCAGGCAGAGGTTGAAGAGTGTTTCAAAAAAAAAAAAAAAAACCATCTTGCCTACAGACCTGATGTCTTCCTTTGCCCAGATTCCTGCAATAGGTCAATGTCCAGTGCAGCATTTCTCCCTGCCAAGGTGCCACTTTACAGGGCACTCCTGTGACTGTGGGGAGCAGTGCCGAGCCCAGGAGTGATGGGGTGTGTTCCCCACACAGGGTTTGTTTTATCTCAGGTACCCAGATCCCCCAAAAGGTGAAACTCAGCTCCTTGCAGCAATTCCCACAACCTGCCCCAAGTCCTTTTGGCAAACCTCAGTCACAGCTGGGCTTATTTTGAACATGGTGCTGAGCAGAAATGCAGCCTTTCCTTTGCAAAAAGCCAAAACACCCTCAGCAGGGGGGGGAAGCCAAACCCTCAAAAGCTTTGGTGGGCCAGGAATCAGTCAGTTCCTTGGTGTCAGGCAAGGCAAGATGGACCCAGTACAGACAGACAGAAGCTCTTGGGATGCCAGCATTGCCTGCCTGCCTCACCAGCTCTCGGGGCTGAAAGCACTCCCAGAAAACAGCAGAAAATCAATCCAGTAAAAAGAGATGTTTTTTTCTGCCAGGGGAGCGACTTTCCCAGCTCACAGACTGCATGTGAGAAAACAGCTTCCAAAAGCTGATGAACTGACAAGCTGAGGGCTGAGGTGGCTCCTGGTGGGAGTGGAGCTGGAAGGAGATGCCCAGGGATGGGCAACACCTTGCACACCCACTTGTCATCCACCTTCTCCTCCGAGCCTTTTCTTTGGGAAAAAGAGGAATTTGGAAAGCCCTGGTCCCAGAGGAGCCAGGCAGCCATGCCAGGCTTTCCTTCCCTGGCCTGTCCCATCACACTCCTTTCCTAAAAGGCCTGTTAGCAGCACAATTAATAGACAGAAGGGGATGGGGGGAGGAGGGGAAGAAGCAGCAAAAGGGCCCCAAGCAGCAGCTGGGTGCAAGGAGTGTGTGACCAACAGTCCCTCATCAGCTCCACCCTTGGGGAAGCCACCGGGCTCTGGATGCAGGGAAGGGAAGCTGCTCTGTATGCACAGCCCACCCCTCATCTGCGCCGGCTTTATCATGGTAATGCCGGGAGCCCAGTCTGGTGGCAATAATCTCCTCATTCTCTGCCATTTCCTCACGGGGGTAAAGATCATGGAGCATTAACACAACGGATGTGCACTTTGAACCAGAAGCTGTTCCCTGGGCTATAAATCAGCGCCTGCCACCGCAGCACAATGGCCCTGAAATTAATTACCCTGTCGCTTTGCCAAAGGGAAAGCGCCTTGTGCCGCGGCGGATGCAGGCACCGGCAGGCACACAGACCCCGGGGACAGCCCTGGGGATGTGCTGTGGGGTGGCTGGAGCCGTCACTGGTGCCTTTCTGCCAGCCAAGGGCAAACCCTCACTGCCAACCCAAGGGGTTTTTTGGATACACGTATCCCTTGAAACCTCTTTGGCCCTTTGACTGTGCCTGGGACGGTCTGCCCTGCTCCCTCCTCATCCCCACGATGCTGCTGGAGCTCGAGGAGAGCAGTAAAAATACCAAATGGGGCCAGGGAGCCCAGTCATTCATCTTGGGGTATATCCCCACGATTTTGGTCCCTGTGCAGACCCAACCAGCTCTCCCACAGACCAGAGAAATCTGCTTCCCACAGGCTTCAAGATGGGCTGCAGTATACATGCTGGGTTTATGGGGAGAGCAGACATAAAGAACAAGCTGAGAGCCAAAGAGGGCAGGGAAGGAATGTGGTTTTTTCATTAAATCCTGCAAAACACAAGACATTTCTAACCATTCTCGGATTAAGGAGTCATCCACTCTTTTTATGCCTTTTCCATTGTTTCTCAGAGGCAGAAAGGAAGGGAACAGGGAAACACACCAGGTCTGGAATCTGGATGATCTTTTCTGGGTGACTCACAGTTCCCAACAACAGGTCCCTGCTGGAGACTGCTGCCCAGTGGGGTCTGTTGCCTCAGTTTGTCCCTCCACATTCACCTGAAAGTCTCCCACCACCAAGGGATGCTGTTGCATCCCCACAAGTACATACTTTTTCCTCTAGCCTTTCTGGCTGAAGCTCTCTGACTGCAGACAGCCCTCAGGTGACACACTGACCCCCCTGAACAGCCGTCACTTGCCAAATTTCACACTCAGGAAGACAGTGGGTGTGCTGGCACTGCCAGGCAGGAGCGTTGCCCAGTGGGAATCCATGGCAGGACTGTGCAGAGCGGGGTTAGCCTTAGGCTGCTCTGGGGGATGCTCTCCCTCCACACCTCCTGCTGTCCTACGAGATGCTATTTCTGAGAAACACAAACCCGCCTTCCCTTCCCTTGCAGCCAAAAAGGTCACATCAAGCAAGTGGTGAGATTTCCAGCTCGAACAGACTGTTCGGGGGCTGTTTGCAGTAAATTTTTTGTATTTTTTTTTTTTTTTAACAGCTCGAGAACTGGCACAGCAGAGCCCTCACACAACACTTAGTCCTCGTCTCACATGAAACACAAGAAAGAAAAATGCGGTTGGTGCCCAGTCCATTCAGAGCATCCCCTGCCTGACTTCCAGATCCTCCTCCTACCCTCTTGACAGCTCACACCTCGGCCCTTCCTGCCTCACCCCCAGTGCCAGGGCTGGCAGTGCCATCCCTCCATCTGCACATCCCAGCAGGATGACTGCTCGTCCGAGACACGCCGACAGCAGCCGTGATGAGAAGCCGAGAGCGTCGCTGCCTTTGGGAGCCGGCTCAGCAGAATTTATGGAGAAATGAGACCTGAAAACACTGGTGCTAATGGAAGGGAGAGGTTGGACAGCGCAAATAAAAATACGATCTGAGGGACAGAGTAAAATGGCAGCATCCATCAGTTCTGAGATGTTTGCTTGCAAAGCAGAGGCTCTGGCTATTAGTTTCATGATGATTACAAAAAGGAAAGGGGAAATTACTGCGCTTTTTCAGCCTGGCTTCCCTCCTGCCTGGGCAACCCATCCCTCTCTGTACTAAAAGGTGCAAAAGGACAAAGATGAACCAAGCAAGCAAAACACAGACCACAAAGCAAGTCCATTTATTTAAGAGACATTTAAATTTTAGGCAAGAAAACTAAATGCATCCCAAATGAACAGCAGTTTTTGGCTGTTGGTCCTCTCTCCATCAGCGGTGCAGCCCAGCACCAACAGCTCAGCAAATAATACCCTGCACCCCTTTGCACCTGGGTGAAACCTAGTTAGGAAAGGCCTCTTGGGAACCTCCAGCTAGGCTCTGTTGCTCCATGGCACAGTGCTTGACAAAAGTTTGAACCAAAAAAAGTTTTCCTTGGAAAATTAAGATAGAAAAGATGGAAAAGCCTGCAAATTCACCGTGGCAAAACCTGCTGGGACGTGCCAGCACTAGCTGTTCTATGAAGGTGCTGTATCAAGAGGGCATTGTACTGGGATGTTAAGGAGCAGTGGTCAAAGTGTGGCCTTGGACTCCTCTCCCTGTGCCCTGGACCAGGGCAGCAACAAGAGGAAACCTTGCCCATCACCAACTGGGTACTCTCCTGGACCTGTTTGCTCTTGGCCAGAGTCCTATTCAATATCCAGGAGAAACCCTTTTTTAATTGCTTACTGTTCTTCAATTAAGAGCCACAATGCCCAGCTCAGAGAGGACCCAGCACTGCAACTGCACCCACCCTGCCACGTGCACACCAGGGGCATAAAACATGGCCATAGCTGTCTGTAACAGGAAAATGTTCCTCATCCCACAGGGGCTGAGGGCTCTGCACCCAGAAATACAAGGCGACCATCAAAGTACATTTTCAGGGCGATTCCCCCAGAAAAACCTCTTTCCCCAGCATTTGCAGCATGAATTCTTTCTATTCTGCTGCTCTATAACTGGGACAGAACCCAAAGTGTTTCATATGAGGACTCTTGCAGGAGAATCTCTGATAGCTGTTTATAGCTGATATGATGGAGCAAAATTAAGTCCGTGTGCTCAGCAAGGCGAGGAACACCTCGCCTCTATGTTGCCATTTTTAGCTACCTGAAGGTACTTGAGTACTCATCATCCATGGAGTATCTGTTATTGATGGAGAAGAGAGACACAAAGCCCTGCCTACCTGTGGGGATGCCATGAGTAATGGCAGAGAACCTCATAGGAAGAAAAATTAAAATTAAACCCTGTGTTCTGCTCACTCGTGGTCACACATCCACTGGCGACCTGAACTGGTGTGACCGCTTTAAGAATCACTTCCTCTGAGTGTAAAGTAGAACCAAAAGGAAAAATCCTTGCTCACTGCTGAGATGATGGTGATGATGGACACGATGATCCTCATAGGTCCCTTCCAACTCGAGATATCCCACAGTTCTATGACAGTTCATGCTTCTGGAGCCAATTTGGGGGTCCAGAGGAGCTATTTCTGCCCAGAGTTCCATCTCCCTACCAGCTGGCACACCCAGGCTTTGCCACCCTGTGGACACCCCCATTCTGCACCTCGGCACTGATGCGCCCCGAAACGACTCCCTGACGAGCAGAGCGGGAAAAGTACATTTTTAATTAAGTGATTTTGGCTGAAGTTTTTATAACCTAAAGGCCCCAGAACAAGAACAAAAGCTTCCTTTCAGGCAAAATAAACGTTTGATGAGGTATTTAATCAAAACCAGCACAACCTCTGAGGGAAGGGAAAAGGAATTGAGCCAAGATGGTGTGTTGCTGCATTTTGAAGGACACTACCGTCCCCCAGCTCAGTCCACCCAGGACAAGGCTTGGCTGTCCATCAGGACAGCATCCCTCAGCTGTCCTGTGACTCCCACCCCGCTCTTCTGATTTTACAAGGGACAAATGGCCACACCCTGGGCTCTACTCAGACATCCACAGGGGACCAGGGCTGATCCCTTCCAGGGGACCCAGTGCTGGTCCCAGGGAGGGCCCTGCTCTGCAGAGCTGCTGAGCCCCACCAAGCCCCTTGCCTCCCAAACCAAGGCTGCTGCTTCCAAGCCCCACTTCAGCAGATGAAAGTGGGGAGCTGATTCTGTGCTTGCAGGGACCTCACAGCTTTTCATCCACTGGAGAGGATGCTCCATGCCCCCTTACCCTCTACAGCAAGTGACCCATGCAGGCATCACCTCATCCTGCTCTAGAGAGCTGCCTTCCCAAAACCTTCTATCAAAGACCTGCCTTGAATATATATATTACTTTTTTTTTTTTCTTCTAATAATAAAACATTTAGTTCTAGGTCACTAAGCAGAGGAGATGGAAGAGGAGAGGGAGAGCTGCTCTGATCTCTTTTGCAGCTTTTTATAGAGAAATGTTCTGCTTAACTGCCTTTCTGGAAAAAAAAAAAAAAAACCAAACCTGTCCACAGTATAAATGGGGACTGGCCCTCAGCCAAGGCTGCCTGGCTTCAACCTGCTGGTATTATCAGCTCTGGGGGCTTGCTGGTAACCAAAGGTAAGTATTAATTTAAAGGAGTGGTGTAAAAACCCATTTTCTCTGGCTGGAAGAGCCAGATATTCACAGGAGAGCTGAACAGCAATAACCAGCCCCAAAAACATCCATCTGCAGCAGACCTTGTGCAAGGAGATGGTGAGGAAGGGACAAAAACCATCTCCAGCTGGGGGGAGCAGGGTATCACATGGGCCAGGATCATCTGCATCCAAGGCACCATGGAGGCACAAGACTCAGCTCTGCCCCTGTCCTTCCCCAGTGCCCCAGCTCCATCCCCATCCAGCAACACATCACAGCTTTACAGTGACACAACCTTCCCCCTTCCCACACGAGTTCTCAATCATTTATTAATCATTCCCCATCAGTCATGCTCTCCATCCCTTTCACTGGTTTTTATTCCCCTTGCCTAAATTTCCTCTAATTTGTTGCTGTGAAGGAATAGCTCATGGGTGGTTTCCCCATCACTGTGAGCTGCAGAACCTCGTGGGAGACTGGGCAGGGGGTAAGACATCAATAAAGCAGATTCAGAAGATAATGGGGCAGGGGTTTGGGTGATGTGAAGTGCTGGGCATACAGAGTCAGACCTGAAAACCCACCAGGGACCACCAGGACCATAACCATATGGCCATGGTTATCTGCAACACCCTACTGAATGACCTGCCTCCTCCTTAAGCACTAGATTGTGAAGGGTCTGGATTCAGCCTTTCACTAATGCTGGTGTGCAGGCAAATGCTGCAAGAAATCACAGGATAATTAAGATTGGAAAAGACCTCTGAGATCATCAAATCCACCACTAAACCCTGTCCCTAAGCACCCATCCACATATTTTTTGAATGATTCCAGCTATGGTCAGCTTGCTTTGCCCTAAATCACGGTGCTCATTGTTGGGAATAACGCTGGAGAAATAAAGGGAAGGGGAGTACAAAGATAGCATTGGTGTTTGGGTGGATTAAGCAGAGTGTGAATTTAAACTATTGGAAGTTCATACGCTCCTACAGCAATATGCTATAAAGCTTTTTGCACTTTGATTTAGATAAAAAGCAGTTTGCTTATTTTTTATTCTGCACTGTGAACCAATAAGAGAGCAAACCCCAAGTCATTACTGAAAAGCCGGCGCTCACGTAAGCCTTACAGAAAATGTCTGTCTCGTGGCTTGATAGCCATAACAAAAATGATTAATAATCTGCTGCAGACACTTATAATTGCGATAGCTTCCTCTTGTGAATTTAAATAGCTTTCTTGAATTACTGCCTTTGACATAATCAATAAAGCTGAGTTATTGCTTTATCAGGCGGTTCTGTATGGCAGGGGAGAAACAGAAACCAGGGGAGACAAAATCCCTCCAAAAATTCAAAGCCGGGGGCTTGTCCCCAGCAGGGCTGGGCCACTGCGGCCCCAGAGCCCCTCCAGGCTTATTTATATCCTTTTAAACAGACTTGACAGCGAGCTAGAGACAGAGTGGGAACCCATCGCAGCCCAGCAGCAAATATTTAATGACTACTTGTAAACCCAACAATATGTTTAACTTTTCTCATTCCCTATAAAAGGGCTCTTATTTAGCCTAAGCGGACTCTGAAGTTAAATATAGGGTCTTATGACGTGCCAGGGCTTCAGGGGGACACAAGGAGAGTTTCTAGACCAGGGTTTCCATCCTCTCCATGTGGAAAATGGTGTGAGTCTGTCCCAGGGTAATCCACGCCAGCAGTGCAGGGATGTGACTCTTCCCTGCCCCCAAATGAGACTTTTCACCACAACCAGAAGTTAGGAGAAGTAGTGTATCTTCAAGTTTCAGATTAAAACCAGAAATTTATAGATATTTTTTCCCCTCCTCTGAAGAAAATAATAATATTTCTTTCTAATAGGCAGAAAAAAGCAAGAACTCATTTTGAGCTTTCAGAAAAGTGCGCTGATTTGGCAAAACCCTGCTTTAATTTAATACCCTTCCACACAAACTTCAAAGACTAAAGAAAAACACTCCGGAGCCATCAATTAAATAACTTTACGACCAAAGCAGAAAAAGTCCCAAAGGGATGCTGTCCCATGCACCGTCCCTCTCAACTGACCAATGTGACCAACACAGCATCCCTTTCTCTGCTGTCTGTAACGATGGGTCTGGATGGGTTTGAGCAGCACCAAAGCTCCTCAGCAGTCCAGAAATGCTCTGGGGACAGATCCTGCTTTCTGGCCTCATCCCACTCTGGTGGGAAGAAGCCTAAAAATGAGATTGGCTAAAAATAACCTCCCTGAGGTCAGCAGCGTCTCGGGGAACAAGTGGTCTCACAGAAGAGAGATTTCCGTTTTTGAGGCCAAACTAAATGTTGACTTTTTATTAGATTGGGTGTTTTTTTAAAGCTACTTATCTCATTCCCTGACTGGGGATGGAAACAACCATCCTGGTGAGAGCCCAGTTTTACATTTGGCTCCCCATCACAGACAGATAATGCATTGACAAGATTTTCTGGTCAGATAAAGGGATTTTTCTTGTTTCCAAATTCATGCCTTTGATAGATTCTTTGAAGTGCAAAATATTTCCTTTTAATAAATGCTGCACCATATTAGCATTAAACTGTTTCTCTTCCATGAGAATCCTCTGCTAGATCTGCCCAGTGAGCAAAAACACCCCCAAAATTAGGAAAAAAAATCCCCCTGAGGTTAACAAGGACTTCCCATAACTCACTCTGAGTCTCTGCCCTAATGGAGATGGATGAGTCACAGGTGGGGCCACTCTGAGAAAATCACATTTTTCATTTTGATAGCACCTTTTAACAGGAGCTCTCAAAGTGCTTGAAAAACCTTTAGTGCTGCTTCCCAGGAGTGGGGCATGGATGGAAATTCCCCTTGAGCGGGAGGATCAAGACAGGTTTTTCGGTTTTTTTTCCCCCCCGCTCAATGTAGTCCAAACCCAGCCTGATGCAAGGACATCCTCATGGGTGCAGGACAGGAGCTCATTCCATGCTCTAACATCAGCATCCTGGACCAGTGCTGCCCTGCACATGGATACAGACATCCCCAAGCTTTCCTGGAAACAAACAAACAAAAAACTTCCAGCAAATCCACAACTAAACCTCACTACCATTTTCCTCCATCTGCACTCTCAGCACCGTGGGGGAGCCAGCACAACAAATATTTCCCACAGGATCTTTTTATTTTTTTTAAAAAAGATAAATGAGCAAAATCTTGTTAAACTGAAGACTAGAGACAAGTATAAAGTGGGATTTTCCTGTCTGGGAAGAAAGCGTTCCTTTTTCTCGACTAACCAAACCGTGCAGCATCTTTTCTTGTCACCTTAATTCCCCAGCTGATTCCACCTCATGTTGGGAAAAGCCTTGCACAGCAGGAGAGCACCCACCATGCTCCCTGTCACATCTCCTGTGGGGGGGGAAAAAGGGGATTAACACACGTAATCAAATCCCAGTTTTAGTGGAAGCCTTTCTTTAATTTAATCAGCATCACGGATATTACACCAGCGACGCGTTAAGCTAATGTACAGGAACGCCTTTGTAAAGAATTAAGATGATTGAAAGCCAGAGGTGATGCTGGGGCAGTGGGTTGGCTTGTGGAGAGGCTCAAAAGCTGCCTGTGTGTTTGCCCAGCCCCAAGTAGGCAGTGAGTCCCACAGTGCCCATGGAGCAGCACATAGATGGAAGATAAAGCTGAATTTAGGAGCATCATTTGGGGGAGAAGCTGGTTAATTCTCTTAGATGGGGGTTAAAGCAGTAACACAAAGCTGGGGCATGAAAAGAGTCATCAAATAGCAATTCACATGAGGTTTGGGTTCCCATCCAGAGGTGAATATCATGGAGTAGTAGAATAGTTTGGGTTGGAAGGCACCCTTAGGTTCACCTCGTTCCACCCCCCTGCCACAGTCAGGGATAACTTCCACTATCCCAGGTTGCTCCAAGCCCCGTCCAACCTGCCCCTGAACACTTCCAGAGATGGGAAACTGCTGCCAGTGCGTCACCACCCTGTGAATAAGGAATTTCTTCCTAACATCTGACATAAATCTTCCCTCTTGTAGTTTAAAACCCTTCCCCATTATCCACCCACGTAAAAAGTCATTCTCCACTTTTTATAAGCCCCTTTCAAGTACTGAGAGGAGATGACCAGACCTCAGAGCTGCCAAATGAACCATGCCAAACACAACCTTGGTTTGGTGAACACGATTTCCAGTGCCTCAGAGCAGCACCTGCATTCCCCAATGCAGCCTCAGAAAATCCCAGGACATTAAAAAAAAAAAAATAAAGAGCCTCTTGCAGCAGCGCCGGCTGCTGAGGAGGCTCTGCGGGAACGGCAAGTGCTGGCAAGCAGAAGGCGATGTTCCTGTGCTAATGCTGCAGCAATGACACCTTCTTCAAGGGCACAAACGAAGATAAAGTTCCCAGCCCCAGCCAAAGTGATTGATGGTGGCAAAGGAAGGCACAGATTCTGGGGAGAGGGAGAAAAGCAACCAGAAAATGCCTGGGAGTGGGAGGTGCTCACTCAGAACAGATCCTGCCCCATGTAGGGTCACCCTGGCTGGGAGCCTGTGCTGCTCCTTATCCCCCTTCATCCTGGCTCTCATCCTCCTGAGGGAGGCCTGCCCCTCTCGGTGGCCTCTTGGCACCGGCGCCAGCAGCCTCCCTCTCTTCCTCTCCCCACAGCGTACCTTGTGGGATTGTGAATTTTTAGGTCATTTCCACAGTAAAATGATTTAAAAAGCAGAGGGGCCAGCTCCTGATCTCGGCTGCACAGAGGAAATTCCTGTCTGTCTCTCAGGGGCTTTGCCTTATCCGTGCATCCGTGCTGGAGCTGCTCCCACCACCACCTTTTAATCGTTTTTGACTCCTACTTCCTCCGGCTCCTCATCCAGCTGCTCCAGTCACCAAATTTCACGATTTCCTGAGAGCAACAACAACAAACAATCCAAAAATCTATTAATGCTGAAAATAAACCTATTTAGAGGCTGCAAGTACGGGACTGGTGATGCAAAGCAAGGGCGGAACAGCCAGCAGAGCTCCTGCCTCAGGGAAAGCCCTCTGCGTCCTGGGCATGCTGGCCAAAAATTTTAACCACAGAACTCAGCAAGTGCCGAGGATTTCCATGACATGGCTGTGGAAGGCAGTGGGCAGGATTGGAGCAGGGATGATGTGCATCAGTCCTCATAGCCTGGATCTGGCTGTTGCTGCCCGGGGACAGAGACTGTAGCCATGCCAAATGCCCATGGAGCATGTTAAAATGACCAGGGCTGGTTGAAGTGCTCTCAGCCTGGCTTTGAGCAGTGTAGGGTAAATAAGGGCTCACTGGCTCTTTAGGGGAGTTTTTGCTCTGAGTTCCTAAGAAAAATCGCTGCCTTGGCATCCTGCACCAGGCAGGGGTGTAAATAACCCTCAACAGACACTGGAGCATCCCAGGGACCGCGAGGTACAGCCCCAGGGTTAAAAGCTTGCTTTGAATAAGAGAAAAGCTTTTTAGGCCTTTTTTTAGGCACAGGTCCAGCAAAGGTGCAGCAAGAGAAACTGAATCAGGAGCCTTCCAGCCTCCTCCTCTGCGTTTTCCAAATGCAGGGAAAAAAACAGTGGTAAAAAGAGCCAGCATGCTGGATTTAAGAGGATACCTCTGACCTTGTGCTTTCCCCTAATGAAGACATCAGCTGAGGATGAAGGAGGAAGGCAGGGGCTGAATCTAGGCCTTAGGGATGGTTAAGGAAACATCAGAGAGAGCTGGAAAAGCCCCAAGTATGGCTCCGGATGGAAAGTCTGGAGGTTGACACATTAGGTTTCCTCCCGCTGCTTCACGTGCCTTCTGCTGCATAGCCATCATCTCTGGAACATTCCCATCTCTCAGGCTGTAACACACATGTCTGCCAAGCAGGAATATTTTAAACAACCTTGGCACCCAGGTGCAATTGTATGTGGAATTATGGGTGGAGGAAACGTGCAGAAATGACGGTATGCAGAGCGCTCGGCAAACCCCGGTGCCAAAACATTGAAAGGATTTACAAGCTGTAGGGACTGGCTTTCTGTAGTGTAACAGTTATCCTCTAAGGGATCCTCAGGGATCTGGCAGGTCAGCACACGTGGATGGCCAGGCAGTGCTCCCTGGTCAGGCTGTCCCCAGGGCACAAGCCGTGCTTGGAAGAGCCGCCACGTAACGAGCCTGTCTCCATTTATTAACACATATAAACATTTTTGTGGTGAGGTTTTTATGATCACTTTAGTAGCAAAAATGTAAACAGGACCTGAAGATATGCAGGGCTTAACATTCTGCCTCATGAGGCGGCTGCAAGGCCCCGCTGTGGCCCCGTACTCCCAACGATGCTTCACGTCCCCCATACCCACACCAAGAGCTGGCACAGCTCCAGCAAGAGCAGCCAGTGGGCTCTCCACTCTCACAAACACATCTGAAACTTGCTGAAAAACCTGTCAATACCCAAACTTCAAGGACATTCGACTTTGGCTCACTGGGACCCAACAAGTTAGTGCACCTCTGGCTCAAGCCCAGGAGAGTTAAGGGGATACAAGGGGATACCTAAGGAAGCAGGGTTTGGAGGGTGTGGTTTATTTTTTTAAACCTCCAATGATCAAAATACCTTTTCCAAGCCTTGACCCTGTGACCAGACCCTGGGGACAAGGGAACAGCAAGATGGCATTTGCAGCCCATGGAGGAGCCACTGAAGAGCACATGAGGTGTCCCAGATCTCCTCTCACCTGGCCAGGTGTGTGAGAAAGGAGAAGCAGCATCTGCCTGGGGACTACCATTTCTCATGGACACATCTCCTGCAATGGAAGCAATTCCCCCAGCAAACACCCACAGAGCTCAGGCCACATATTTAAAGGAATCCATTTTAAGGCAGCATCTAGTAAAATTAAGTCTTTCTTGACAAGAAACAGTTTCTCTTTTCTTGGCTCTTGCCCTGAATTTGTGGGGAGGCTGAAGATATCACCTGCTATATTAAGCATGATATGCAGCCTAATGGCCAAAAAACACAGATCTGGCCTTCTGCCACCTCACCCACCCATGCTCCCAGCTCTTAAATAATTTGCTCCCTTTAATGTGTTTAAGTGAACAGGCTTTCAGGCATGGTAGAAATCTACTCTGAGTAGTCATGGAAAGAAAAGGAAAAGGAGACGCAGGCATGTTCTCTTACACCCAGAAAAAAACTTGTTTGCAATTCAAGATAAACAAGCACCATACAAGTACAGAGCCGGATGATGAATCCCTGGCTTCTCGCAGCTTTGGGACCTGCCCTGCTGCAAGGGCATGCTTGGGGCCAGCCCCTGACACCACAAACCCACGCCAGCGTTGAGGAGCACGTTAACCCTCAGATCTCTGCAGAAACACAGCCCCACTCGTGATGCATCAGAAATCAGGCACCCCAAAATAAAGGCACAAAAAGCTCTCTGATTCCCATGGAAAAAGGAGGATTCAGCAGAAGGACGAGCCTCCATGGCGCTCTCCCGCAGGCCACCCTGCCCCAGGAGGACAGGAAGCAGCCCTTGCCAGGGCTTACACCAATTAATGGGTAGTTGGAATACAAATTGTTTAACCAGCAGCTGAGGTGCCGAGGGACTGCCGGGAATGCCGTCCATCTCCCCCCCAACACCCCGGCGGCTTCAGGCTGACAAGAGCTTAATTGCAGCTGGGGGGGAGAGAGGAGCCCTTCCTGCTCGCAGCCAAGCTGTGCATCCCTGGGGGCATCCTCCCCAGTGAACAAGCTGGTTATTTAATAATCTGCCAGAATCAGGCATGTTCCCAGGCCTGTGAAACACCTCTCCATTAAGGGAAGGGGCAGCAAGAGCTTTCCCAGCTCCGGGCCAGCAGTGGGGCTCCCACCAGAGCCCATGCCCACGCCACGAAGAATGTTTTTCTCATCCAGGGCACCACAGCAACTCCTTCCATCCCTTCACCATGGTGTTTTTGTCAGGCAATGAGCCAAAAGCATCAGTGCCACATCCCATCAGGCATTTGGCTACGTTGGGTCATCGTCCAAGGTCCCTGGAAGTGTTCACGGAGAAGTTGGATGGGCCTTTGAGCACCCTGATCTAGTGGGTGGCATTCCTGTCCACAGCAGGGGGTTGGAACGAGGTGATCTTTAAGGTCCAACCCAAACCATTTGATGATTCCGTCATCCCAGCACAGCCCAGTCCCACTCCCACCAGCCATGGGCATCCCCCCCTCGCAGCTGCCATCACCTTCATAGACTGGGAAGGGAAGCTGAGGGAATTAAGCTGAGCAAGATGCATTAGCAATTTAACAGGGGGAAGGAAAGGACTGAAGATAAACCTTAATGATACAAACGTACCCTATAATTAACAGTTAACATGCAGGGAAGATAGCCCTCGGATGGAGTCATCGCTACCAAGGAGAAACGTGGTCATTTATATTCTGTGTGGGTCCAGGAGCAGGCAAGGAAGCTCCCACACACACTGCCAGCACTTGCATGTGTAAATAACGGCTCCTTCCAATGAGGGAAAGAATTTACAGCAAACAACATTCTGTGTGCTTGCTCAAGTATCTTATGTTTAAATAATAGGAGCTAAGTGATGCATTTCTGCTCAGGCACTAATCACTGCCAGGGGCCCACAGCTCCGTTAGGGAAATTGCCTTCTTCAATCATTTAGGACCATCTACGGCTTCTCTGGACCCAGAGCTGCTCATTATTAGCCTCAGTACTCCTACTCATGCACGGGTTTTTGGGGAAAAAATCAGAAATGGGGATTTAATAGCCCGTATGTGAGTTGCAACCAGCCTGACAGCTCCAGGCAGCTCTCAGCATCCCCTGCCACAATGCCAGGAGGGAGGAGATCTGGAGGAGATGCTGTCCCACACATTCTGTCCATCTGACATGTCTCATCCAAGTCTGCAACACAGCCCTGAGCCTCAACCACGGGGGGAAGCGCTGTGGTGACCTGTCAGTGTGGGCAGTGAGGGTTGCCCAGAGGAGAAATGAAGACCAGAGCGGCTGAAAGCAGTTTCTAGCAAGTGCAGCAAGTGTCTTTCCTCTGCAAGCACACTCAGGGCTCCCCTTGCCAACCTAAACATTATTCTAACTGCGAAGCCGAGACCGTAATCCCTGTCACGGCTGGAGACTAGCAGGTTTTCAAAACCAAAGCTGGAAAACAAAAGTCCCACACTTAATTTTAATACATCACAGCTTTTCCCAGGTAAGAGGAGGAAATCCTTCCCCCAGGGACCCGTGAACTTCTTGGAGATGGCAGATCCAGGATCTAGCAGCTGAGGGGTGGAGAGGACGTGCAACCCACACATGCTGTTAAGGCTGTTGTACTTTTCCAACCGCTAAAATTGCAAGTAGGCATTAAATATCTTATTGAGACTATCAGCACATACAATTTGTGGTCATTAAATGCATTTCCTTTATGTTTCCCCGAGGCTAGAACAAACCTTATTTTCAGCTCATTTGCAAGAAAACTCTCCGAAGACTATAATTTACCTGCTACCAACACCATAAATCTTTAAAATTAGTTACTTAACTGTTTGCTAATGACCATGGATGTGTTCGCTAATACAGCTACTTTTTAATTAGCTCACAAGCAGAAATTTGAGCAGCGAGGAATGCTTGGATTTTTTTTAATGCAAGTCAATGCTATCCCAAGATAACTGAGACAGCACTAGTTAAAGGGCCCATCCTCCTTGCCACTCCAAGCCCAGCACTTTGGGGGTAATAACCCCATCCAGGATCAGATAGCTGGATCCAGCCTCATTTCAGTATCCAGGGCTGGCAGCACACACAAATACGCTGCAGCAGCAAATAGCACAATGAATTATGGAAAAAGTGGGTTATTTTTACTGTCAGGAGAGAGCTGGGAATGCAAACAGCAGATTGGTCCAGTGCAGTGCCCAGGCACCAGCAGGACACAGCGAGAGGCAATGGGACCAACAGAATTCCCCAGAGCCATACAATCCTCTGCACCCCTGCAGCATCCCCACCTGAAGCATCCCCTTCCCACTTCCAGAGCTGGCTCCATCCAGTCATGCTCACCTTCCACACAGGGCAACAGTTCTGCCTGAATTCCCACATTTATTCTTAATTACCTCGTGAAGAAGTCAGATATATTGACTGCCACCTGTTCGATACATAATTCATGTGCCAGGAGAAGCAATTTCCAAAAGTTCACCTTGTTGGATCTTTCCAGGGGAAGGGGAAGCAGGCTTTTTTCTGGGCGTCAGCAATCACATGCCGTCAGCAGAGACGGATCCCTGCACGCGTTACAAGGGGCAGCGGATTTCCAATCGCCACTGCAAAACACGGCGGCTACAAATATTAACACTCGGAGGCATTTTGCAAGGCAGACATTTTAATTTAAATCGATGAGTTATTGATTCATCTTTCACGCAGGGAGGAGAGCGCAGTGTGTATTTCTGCCACTCTGTCTGTACTTCTGATGACCTCAGGCATACAGTATAAACCTGATGTAAAATATTTCCCTTCCTAATAGGGGAGCTTTTATGGCCTTGGACCTGAGTGAGCAGAAAGTCATCTGGGAAAGGATGCCTGACTGGGAAACCATGGCAAGGAAGGTAATTAATGTTCAGCGCATACTCTCAAATTAGCCTATCCCTGCATAGGAAGGAAATGAATCACGATCTGAACTTTTATATAGCCTCAGGGTCTTCTCAGACACTTACAAAATTTCCTGGTGTACAGGAGCTGATAAAGGGCTCAGATCCCCACGCCTACAGACCTGGGAAGGAGCAGCGGAATGAAGCCAGAAGGGAGAGACCTGATGGCTTTTAGGAAGCTGCCCTGTGCCCACAGTTTGCTTTTGGGGATTTTTTAGGGAGTATCTTCATTAGGAAGCTCAGGGACCACAGGGAAAGCTGGAATCTGAGCTGTGACTCTCACTGAGGTGTCTGACCACTTCTGGGATGCTTGGTTAGGAGGTACCTGCCCTGCATCTGCCCCTTCCCTGAGCTGGAACTGGGGCCTGTGTGCAATGTCCCAGAGGAACAGCCCCTATTCCCAGGGCCCTCATCAGAAGGCCCAAAGCCAGATGAAGAGAAAACATGGAGCAGAATAGAGAGCTAAGCCACAACTAACCACAGGTAAAACATCACTTATACAGTCATTTTGCACTTTGGTGAGGTGATTCTCCAGCAATGGTTCTTTTGCCTCCCATAAGTTCATACTCTCTGACCCTGAAGCCATCATCCAACATCGGCAACACCACAGTGACTTTCATGGCTGCTCCTGCCATGTCACGAGGACATCCAGGCCAAGGAACAATGACCACAGACACCAAAGACCTTGTCTGACTGCAATCTTTCTCAGAAATCAGCAATTTCAATGAAAATAGCAGGAGTAAAGCCTAGCTGCGGAACGGGCTCTGAAGGGAAGTGGTTTTCCACAGATTTCCATGAGATACCAGCAGGTCTTCGCCCAGTCTGCATAATCGCGTCCTTTGAAGTCTGGCTCATAAAGCAGCAACAACAAAAAATCACTTTCATGTCTCTCATAAAGCAGAACTATAAAACCACGAGCCAGCTTCCAAGGAAAGCTGCCCTGTGCTCGTCAGGACACCAGCTAGGGTTCGGATTGACTGCCTGGCTGCAGCTGAGGACACCCGGAGGAGACGGAGAGAGCAGTGGCCAAGACAAGCGTGAGTGGAGGGGCTGTGCCAGGACAACATGAACTGCTCCCCCAAGGGACATGGTATTACACACGTGCAGAGCATAATTTTTGCGATGCCCCTTTGATAAATACTGTGTTTTAGCCCCAAAAGCAGCTGCCACGTCCCACCTTTGGCTGTGAGTTGGAAAAAGCTGCGTGCAAGTCAGCCGCCTCCTCCTGTCTCGTACCGCAGCCCACATGGTGCTCCTGCGGCATCCTCATCCTGCTGAACACCAACAGGAGCTGGGGACCATCAGGATAAACCCTTTCCCCTGCACCACAGGGCTCTGAACCAGGACAGCAGCCCAGGTGCCTTCTTCCCCTTCTCTGGGGACAGGTTTTCTTCCCACAAGTGCCACACAACATCTCAGCATTCATCTGCAAGAGCAAGCTGTCACTGCTGTAATAAGAATGCAGAAGGTCTCTATTCCTGGGCTCACAGCACCCCAGAACCAGCCCCCTTGCATAATCCAGAGGTGTCCAGGCACCTCAGTGGCCTTTATTGACCCCTTTTTTCCATAGAGATGGATAGAGTCTGGGGAAGCATTTCCCCAGCTGCCTGACAAGAGATGCCAATGGTGCAATCCTGAAAATGTCCCTATTGCAAAACCTTGTGCAAAGGCAGGACTGTGGGAAGGTGCCGCATTTTGGGCAGCCTCAGCTGGGTGTTAATCAAGACTTTTCAGTGCAGGAGAAGCTGCATCAAGGGCGGTTTTTCTCCCCAGCACTACAGCAGAGCAGCAAACAGACACCCAGAGAGATCTTTGCAGGTGAAGGGAAGAGCTACCAAACGTTACCTGGATAATCATTTCAGGGGTGTTTGTAGAAGAAACCCTTCTGGTAATATTAAATGATGAATTATGTGCCAATAACTTCCCCGGCACCGATCAGAAGGCATTTCAGAGACGAGCAGGAGATGGGGCCAGTCCTGACAGTGACAAATTGGAAGTGCCGGCAGACACGCCGCCCTTCCCAACGAGACGGTGAGGAAATGCCATGTGTCAGCATTTACAAATTAAACCTGCGAGGCTGCCGCAGCCCCGCCAGACACCGCCGGGGCGCAGAATAAATTCCTCTGAGTCACTCGGGTTCAGAGGCGGCTCTCTCCGAAATTAGGCTGACTATGGGCTCATTTGCAGAGGGAAATGCAAAAGCCACATTTGTCATGCACCAGTGTCCCCAGCTGGCAGCAGGGCTCTGCTTTTAACCCACTGCTTTCCTCTCCACGGTGCTTCCCCAGGGAACAAGCTTTAGGCAATGCATTTTGACTGAGACCATGACTTTGAGGATTTTGTGCTAAAGGACATTAAGAGATTTAACGATAGAAAAGACATTAAGACTTCAAGCCTAAAGCTCAGAAAACTGCTCCCACGGAAAGATAGCCAAGGATCACCCCCAGGTCTGCTCCCTGCCAAAGAATAGGGGCACTTCCCAGTGCAGGCTCACTGTGGGAAACTTCAGGACTGTGATTAGACAAGGAAAAAAAAGAAAAGAAAATCCGAGCCGTGCCTCTCTCAGGGACAAAGGCTGCTCCAAAGACACCTGCACTTGCCAGCAGAGCAGAAGGACCCTTGGCAAAGCCGCAGAGTGCTCCAGAAGCAGAGCTACCTCGCCAGAATCCAGAGCAAACAATAGCTCTTTGTATGGCTAAAACGCACCAGATGGCCGGTGTTGTGAGGATCCAAGTTTAAGGATGCACTAAGGCACTGTAGAAGAGGAGCAGGGGAGAGGAACAGAGCAGAGCAACCCGGGCTCAGCCACCACTCCAGGTGTGGAGCCATCAGGAGAAAGGGCTGCAGAGATAACGAGGTGTAACTTCCATCCCTGCCTCACTGAGCAGCCTGGTAGGGCTCTGCCAAGACCTACAAATGTGTTCAAAGCCCTGAGCGTGGTCTACAAAGAGACCCAGGTAAGAAGCAGAGCCTCGAGGAGAGATGATTTACCAGGCTCTGCAGGGAAACACTCCTCTCATGTAGCACAAAAGCAGGATGTAGATGTAGGAGAAGTAAATAGGAGAAAAACTAGCAAAGTCTGATTCCTGGTGTGCTGCAAAGAAAGCCTTCTCCCAGAGAAGCGTCCTGTGTGTGCTACCCCCTACAGCACTCACAGCAAGAGGGCATTGTGCCAAAATCAGCAGACTGAAGGGAGGAAAGCACCCAGCAGTGAGTCAGAGGAAGAGATTTTGTCTATAGATGGTAGAAGTGCAGCAGAGAGAAGTGAAGGGGACATATGGGGAGTGGAAAAGGCCACCACCACCAGATGAGGCAGTGCAACAAGGCACAAAACACGAGCTGTGACCAGGACAAGCCTGGGAGCTGGGCTGGAGTCTCCGCATTATGCAAGGCAAGGCTGCAAAACTACAACAACCCAGCCAAACCCTGCATTCTGCAGCACTGCTGTCATCGTCCCAGCGGGCACTACGAGCTGCAGAACAGCAGGGGGGAAGGCACAGGAGGATACTTTGAGTAGTGGAAAACCAAGAATAATACAAGTTCTAACCAACTGAATTCATGGGTCAAATGAGCCCGAAGCAGAAACAAGTGGTTCCTACAAGGGAAAAAACCAAAATTTGTGTCCAGAGCTGGTAAAACGCAGGGAGATCTGCCCTCAGATTACCTGGGCATCACTGGAAGGCATGGAGTGTCTTCTGAATGCAAGAAAAGTTTGTGCTGGAAAGTGGGAAACTGCAGCATCAGCTATGAAGATGTGAGGGTTGTACCCTCTGGCATCAGGGATTGAAAGGGACGGAGGATGTACAGGAGGAGAGGACCATCCTCTCTGAGCACAGCCTCACAAGTCCAAACACAGCAACAGAACAGAAACACACCATTTCCAACCTAAAAATACTATGCAGAGCTGCACACAGGCAGGCACCCAGGTCAGGGAAAGGTACTGCTTGGGGTGGTGGGTAGAGGAGCTCTGTGTCCACTGCAAAGCATGGGAGCAACCCTGGCAGCAGGATTTGGAGGACAGCCAGTGTGAGGCTGTGTTTCCACTCTCTCATACCTGGCACTCAGCTGAGCTCACCCAAAGCAGCCTCCAAAGAGTTTAACGCTTCCCTTTGCAGCTGAAAACCACACACAGGTTTGCACAGTGTTCCAGTCCACCATCAGCCACCCAGCCCCCAGCACAGCTGTACCCCTATTCCTTATTAATAAATCCCAGGTTGTTCTAAGCACAAAAAATGTTGGATTCCCATGAATTTGTGCAATTTGTCCTGGCAGCCTGTCCCTGTTCTCTGCCCACGACACAGGCAGCAGAAGCACCAAGGGTGCCACACTGCTGGATGTTGCTGAGGTCATCACAGGGCAACTCAATAAATCTCCTGCAAACCTCTGATTCCCTCCTGTGCCTCACTTTCCACTCCCAAATCAGACATGTTGCAGCTTTTGCTAAGCTGAACTCTTAGGACAGAGGGGAAAAAACTTCTGGTGATTTATTTCTCAACCCAAAGCTATCCCTTTCAGAGAAGGCCTCTCATGCCAAGTCCTAACTGAAAAAAAAAATAAAATCACATTCATTAGTCAGCTCACTTGGCTGGATCTGTAATAAGAATGTAATAAACTTTCCATATGTCTCTGATAAACTAGACAGCTTAAGTTACGAGCAGAGAAAGGCATCAATTTTTAAAATGTCAAAATTTGCCATGTAACTTGGGCCAAGCACTTGTTCCTAACAAGACAGTGGAAAGAGTCAGATCCAAGTTTAGAGACAAAAGAGCTGGAGGAGGACACGCCAGCTCACCACTTGTGGCTCCTTTTAAAGCCCTTGTTTTCGCCAGCAACATCCACAGCAAGCACGTTCCCCCTGGTGCTGTCAGGTGGTTCTCCCTGCTTGCAGACCAGGACTCACCCTCATGGCACCCCAGACCAGAGGTACTGGTGACCCTTACAGGGCATCCCTCAGCAGCCCCAGGCACAGACACCCCTTTGCTGCAAGCACAGGGGTTTGATGAAGAGGCTTTGTATGTCCAGTGTGGGACTCCACCCTTTGCCCTCCAGCCCCAGGGGTTCGATGTATTCACATTCACAATCACCTCATTGCAAGAAGAAGCAAAACAACGACCTTTCAGGCTGACACATGCCCAGGGTCATTACCCTGAGCCCAGCTTTGATGAAACCCTGTATTTTAGCACACACAGAGTCAGCCACCTTCCTCTGGAAAAGGGTCTGAGAAGTTCTGATGCCCTTGGGCATGGCCCAGACTTACTCTAGTGGTCAGTCACACACAGCCATGGTGGGAGACTGTCACCTGCCACATTCCTGATGCTGAGCCCCGTGGATGAGCTGTTCGAGGGATGGGAGCAAACCCCTCAGCTTGTCCCCCTGAGCATCACAGTGGTGCCCATGGATGGTGGCACAAGGGATGCAGCAGAGCAGATTTGGACTGTGGGGTCTACCAAACAGTCAGACTGGGGTACAGGGATTGGTCCCCACTCCCTATTCAAGCCGTGGGACAGCAGGAGCACGATGAGAGCAGACTGAGACTGTGTCTATAGATATTTTACCACCTGTCCTCCCTGCAGCCAGGCAGGGAGCCGGCCCTCACCCGGGGGCGAATCTGAGCACCATCAACCTCAGAGAGTGATGGTCTTTCAGCACTTTAATTACAAAGCAGTAGGCGAGAACAGCCCGCCTGATGTTCAGCAGGAAATTGAACTGCACAAGCACAGCAGACATATTCTTGCACGGCTCCCCTAGCAACTCTGGGAAAGTTTCCAAATTCCTGCACCATTAACATTTAAGGAATCGTCTCTGAACTCTGGTAGTTAAACAGTGAGGAGAAACAAGACACTGTAAATGGATTTGTTCCGTGTAGGTCAGTTACTGAAGGGGCTGCTTAAATCAGGGCTCGCTGCTTCACACTGACAGCAAAGGTCTGCCTCAAAACACTTCATCATTTTAAGTTTTCCACCTATTTTTTTCCTCTTTGACCACTACCAGGCCACAGCAATATCTTATAGTCCTGCCCTGCCGCTGCACACAGCAAAGGTGAGGGGACACAGAGTCCCTTGGGGTGAGAACTCCTGTTCATATCCACCCTGAGACCTCGGTGATGGGCAGCCCACCAGGGTGAGCAGCCCCTCAGCAGTGAGCTGGTGGTCACATCCCAAACACCCAGGCAGATCAGGTCAGTGGCTTTAAGGAGCTGTGCCTGGCGTGGGTGGCACATCAGAACCCTCTCTCCCAGCACAGATCTCAAATCATCGCCTGCCTCTCCTCTACTCCCCCTTACGCTGCACCAGGAGACACCTTGATGCTCTGGGCAGGAAAATAATGCTGTGATTTATCTCCCCACACGCATCCACTTGACATCTTTATTGGTGTTTGCAGCAGGCAGAGCCCTCGGCGCGGGATCGGGACTGCACGTACCGACCCTGACAGGCGATTGCATTTCTCCAACGCCCAGCACAAGGTGCTCTGGGGTCTCAAGGCTGCCCTTGAGCATCCCTCACTTGGCATGAATCATTTCCTGGCTAAATCACCATATGGCTGTGCTGCCAGAGCGTGCAGGAGCTCATTATGCCCCAGGCTGGGTGGGCAGCTACAGGGCAAGGCTTTCCTCTGGGTTTGTTCTCCAGTGCCCACCCTCTGAGGCTGAGTAGATGGCAGTGATAATTGCTCCTTTTCAAACAAGTTTGATCTCTCTGGCCTCAGAGTTTAACACCAGCCCAGAAGACACACAGTTTCTTCCCTCCCCTCTTTTAGTTAACCTGCCTGATGCAACACAGAAGTGTAATTATAGTTATAAGCTCCTGATTCTGTGTCCTCAGTCTCAGCTGGAGAACCAATTCTGTCTCCACTATCCTCTTGTAAAGGCATCAATCCCATGGATTTGGGTTGCTAAATCTAGGATTCTATTTTTTTATTTTATTTTATTTTTTCCTAAGCCTGGGGCTGTCCTGATGCAGGCTGCTGGGCAGCACAACCCTGCCAAGCTCTGAGCCATTCCACAGCAGAAAGCCAAGGCCTCCTCTGAAATCTTTCCAGGGTGTTTTCTACAGCCCCTGCCCCTTCCTACAGACAGCAAGCAAGAGAAAAGAGAAAAACACTGTCCCAGACGTGCCCCTGCCCTGGCTGAGCTGCCCCCACCATGCACCCAGCTGGATGCACTCACCCTGCCCAACTCAGCTGGGGTGGTCAGACACACATCTGGGAGTTATATTGGGAAGAGAGCAGCTCCCCCACTCTGCAGGGAGACCAGGACCACCCAGAGCTTCAAAAGGCAGAGTGTGCACCCAAAAGTACACGTGCATCCCAGTACTTGTCCTGTGCCTAAGCTGCTGATGGCACCTCGATGCAATGTGCTGCAACAGAGGAGTAACAGCACAAGTTAATCGAGCAGATCCCTCCCTGGACACTGCCAGCCACCACGGGGCTTCAAGCCATTCAGGTTTCCTTGGATCAGTCAATGAGTCCATGATTTAAGAGTGTGTAATGAGTCAAGGGTATATAACTTTTAAGTTTAGAGTAAGTTTAAGAATACATAATAAGTCAAAGTCAGCCCCAGCTAGTTTTTCCAGGACCACCCTGTGTATGAAACACAGTTAGTTTTGCTCCTGCCTGACGACTCTGCCTCTCCTGTGAAAAGGCATGGAATTGTGGAGAGCACACTGGCAGAGGGGACTGTCCACCCTCAGGGTTTGGGGATCACAGGATAGAATGTGCTTCTGTCAACAGGCATCTCCTGTGCAGAAGGTACCAGCACTGCCTCAGAAAAAACAGGTTTGGCATTTGGAGACATACAAAGCACTTGTGTTCCTCTGCAGCCCAAATGCTTGCTGGATGTGTAATCCTCTCCACTAACAAATCCATGAGGAAAAAAATAAATAAATTCTGGAAGAGCTTGGGTACACCCTCCTGGGACTTTTTTTTCAAGTCTAATTGCCTCTTACACATCTTTAATTTCAAGTGTTGACCTCACAACTGCTCCCAGTGCAAACTGAGAATGGACATCAGAGGCTGCTCCTCTCCCCAGCCTGGAGGCAGCAGCGATTGTAGTGGGTGTTGTGGTAAACAGCAGCAGTTTTCCCAGCCTTTTGTGGTGCCAGGGATGGAGCTGAGGTTGCCCTGACCTCTGCTGAAGGACCTGGGATCTATGGATATTCACCATGGCTGTGCTGAGGGTATTTACACTGAGCAGTATTTTAAAGAATGCATGAAGCCAGTGAGCTGCTCAGCCCTGCACAAGCCTGGCCAGAGGGGCACAGCCAGCCGCAGTGTTCAGAGGGGACCTTAAAAAACCTCTAAAGCAGTGTGAAATTGGGCTGGGAGCTGGCTCTGAGACTAGCCCTGGATAGTTAGTGAACAAGCAACCCTCCCACACTGCAGCAGCAAGGCAAACACAGCCCCAAAAGGCACCCTGGCCAGACAGAGCCAGCCCACACACAGCACTGCTCACCTTTAGAAGTAAAAAAGCACAGTCACACGAACCAGCACCCCTTGATTCACTGTTGTGTATTTCCACAAGTCAAAATCCACCTGGTCAATACAGCTGGAAGGAGAGTCCATCGCTCAGCCGCCCCGCGGCTCTCAGGCACGATGATGCATTGGCATCAATCACCGGGCGCAGGAGAAATAAAAGCACTGGAATATTGTTGTTGCAGGATTAATGCCTCTTGCTGTGAAAACAAACGTCCCAGACTTGCCTCAACGTTCATTTTTGACAAATGATTTGACTTTGCCTTGACACTCCTGTAGCGGCGGGAGACCATTATCCTGAGACAATGTTTTATTCTATTGACATTATCTCTTAATTATAATGTGAGGGATATCAAAGAGAGCAAGAGCCCACCAATTCCTCAGGCAGAGTTTTTACAGTTTCTCCTGTCAGGGTATCTGGGAGAGGTTTATTGCAGCGGTTCAAAAAGGAACCTTCCCTGACCCACCTCTGTTGCAGCCAGGGGAGCTGTGCCCCTTCACACAACCTCAGGACTATATGTTTTTATCCAGCAGCAAGAGGTTTGCTTGGTATTTTTTCTTTTTTTTTTTTTTTTTTTTTTAGATTTCCAGAAGCAGGGAGCTTTTTAGAAAGACAGAAAGGTCGTTTGCATATTTTAAACTGAGATTTTTAGCAAGATTCAGAAGAGATTTGGCATTTACTGTATGTCAGTTAACATTCAGATTAAGTTTTTGGAAAGGATCGTAAACCTTATGCTTCAGGAATTATGCCAGTTGCCAACTTCTGGCAGGAGACTGAGGAGGCGAGTTACAGGCTCACCTGTGCTATTTTGGGGTTAATTAGCCCCCCAGAAGCTCCCTGGAGCAGGGAGAGCCCAGACACTGCCACGCACAGCTCAGCCCACACTCCAAGCAGCCGGGGTTGTCAGCAAGTCTGATTGGCATTGGACTGTTTGGAAGATTTTGTTTTGCCAAACTGCTTTGCGACACGCTGAATAAACAATAAGACAGGGAACCAAAACACTCCCTCGTCCTTGAATCCCTGAACCAGAGCAGGCATCCCCGCTCCTGTCCAAGAGCCCTGCAGAGCAGCACATCGCTGCTCTGGAAGGAGGAAAACACCAGCTAACGCCATTTTTAATATTTAAGCTGAGCCAACTTAATTAACTTGCAAGAAAAAAAGCGTTTTGCGGTGGGACGAGCTTTCTCCACACCAGAAGACACAAGGGCAGGTTTGGGTGCCAGCTCAGGCTCCCGTCAACGCCTCCAGCCCTGCGGGGCTGGCACACAGGGCGGAGGTGCCCGCACAGCGTGGCGGGAGGGCTGGGCCGGGAAAATCAGCTGTGACATGTTCAGCCGAGCAGGATCACAGGGAGATGATGGGGCTCATCATAACATCTTCATTCCTACCCTGCAGTCATAAGCCACGGCATCTTTGCCTCTGACAGACAGTACTGCAAGTCCCCACCGTGTGCTTGGGGGCAGAGCAATTAGCAGTGCCCTAACCACGCAGGCAGGGTCTGGCCTCCCACAGCCACACAGGCTGGCAGGTAAGGACATCCTTCAAATAACCAGGGGCTCCCTCAGTGACAGAGTGGTGGGGACCAAGTCCTGTCTCAGCTCCACAGCAGCACTCACTGCTCTCATACTCCAGCCGTGACCAGCTCTCCATCAGCGGTTTGAAACTGGAGCGTGAAGCTCTCCACAGGGAGCATGTGTTGATTTGTTTCACGATTTCCATTAATTACCAGGTAAATTAGATCCCTGCACACTCCTTGGGCACCTTGCCTCATCTGTTTGGGCTCTGACAGCTGCTGGAGCAGTAAGTATGTTTTCATCACATGATGCCTGGCAGTGCATCCTCTCCTCACTCTGACCTCCAGAATCATCCCATCTGTTTTATTTCAGCATCCTCCCCTGGAATTTGTTCTCAGCAGCTAAAATTCATCCCACTGCAGGCAGAGGAGCGCTGAGCCCTCGAGGCTTCAATTAGCAAGGGAAAAATATCTAGGAGCCTCGAGGCTGGCTGCAGTTTTGGGGCAAATGATACCCAGTGCCCTGAATTTGGGACCTGGCACAGGGCTCACATCAGACTGGGCTACCACACACAAGGAATCAAGCCGATTGATTGCTGATGTGTTCAACTTTCCCCATGAAACCTTTCCTGGAAAGCCAATTAATGGCACCTACTGACTGCTCTGGCTGCTCTTAATTTGTAATTAAAGTCAGGCCACAGCTGAGCAATAGTGACCTTTGCAGGGAGGCAGTGGGGAAGAGGGGAATAATCTTTGATTTATTTCGAGGGAGAGAGCCATACTCTGACTGCACTTGGGACCTGTGGAATCACACAGGCTCCCCGACTTGAAACCCTATGGCCCAGCAGGGGCCAGAAGGGAGGCAGGTCTCTTTCTCTGTCCCAGGAAGTTACAGGGATGGAAAGCAAACTGAGTAGGGCAGGAGGTGCAGAAGATGCCTCAGGGCAGCCCTGGTTGATGGGTAACTGAGGGAGGTACTGGGGGACTCAGGCAGGGGTGAGCTGGGGGCACCCAGACCAAAGCAGGCACCTGGAGGACACTGAACCCATCCCCAAACTGCATCCCTAGGGAACTGCCCCTCGAGGTGGGCTCTCTGTTCCAATCCCACATGGAAACACAGCTGGAGGGCTGGCCACACTCCCACCCCACCTCCTGTGGTGATCCCAGCTCTCTAAGCTGCAGTTCTGATGTAACAAGGACGGTTTTTCTGGGACAGAGGGACGTTTTGGATCAGATGAAGGGGTGGGACACGCTCATTTACAGCCTGTGACATGCCCCAGTGATTTACAGGCACGCAGAGGGCCTGCAGCCCACTGGGCTTTCAAGGATTACTTAACACAGGATGAAGTAGATCAAATGCAAATGGGTGGATGGTATGTGAACCACTCCAGCCAGCCAGGGCTGCTAAACCTTCTGGTTTCTTTCACAAGGCTTTGAAATGGGGAAATGTAGCTTCAGATAATTTATTTGCTAGGGGCACTAAGGAGGGCAGGGGAATATTTATGAGCCAAAGAAAATCCACAAGGTATGTCTCTGGAGATGCACCCGCCAGGACACTGAGTGCTATTCAGACACAGAAGGGGTGATGTGATCCCTGCCTTCAGCCCTGTGGCTGCTCGGGAAAGGGGTCACCTTCTCCAGAACCTGGCCAGAGCGCTCAAACTATCCCCATCAGGGCATGGAAATTAGTGCTGTGCACAGAGCATCTTCTGGAGTGGGGGTAAGTGCAAACGTGGGTTGCCTGGCAGCTCTCTGCAGGCAGGCAGGGACTGCCCCTTGGTCTCTGCCTCCCCATGGGGTCAGACAAGCTGTTTGGTTACCAGGGGTACAGGTGAGACCGATCTCACAGAGCATCTCCCCCATGCCCCTCCAGGATGCCCAACACATCTGGACCCAGAGCAGCCCTGCCACAGTCCTGTGGGGGAGGGGACTGAGCCACCAACACCAGGAACTGCTGTTTGCTGCAATAATGCTCAGAAAAATCCCAATCACCATTTGTTTTTATTGGCACTGAAGGTGCTTTCACTGCTCCTCCTGGCATCCAGAGCTCTGGAAACACAGTGCTCACAAGGGAGATAACTGAGAGAGGCTCAGTGTCAGAACTGGGAACACTCGGTGCAGAAAAGAGCCATGGGCTGTGAACCTGGACAACACCGACCTCCAGCCCCGGATGTTCCCATGGATCTGCTCTGCTCTAGTTACTGTGTGCATGGCCCCAAGCCAGAGACTTACTTGGAAAAGCAGAGGAAGTCTGCAGCGAGGGGGAAAGGGTAATTCCTTGAAATGCTGTCTTTGGGGACGGGATCTGCAGTCACTGGAAATTCCTTCCCTGGAAGCTCAGTTGCAAAGCTCAGCTCCCTCCCCTCAGTGTCTTCCAGGCCCTTGCAATGCCTCGTGCTCAGCCCTGTGAGCAGTGGGACACTAACCCACGGTCCCACGATTTGCAGGCACAAGGTGAAGCCTCCTGTCCCACGGCACGAGTTGCTCAGCAGGCAATTTCCTACAGGAACCGGGCCAGAAACCAGTTCAGATGGAAAAGACAGAAAGCAGCTGGGTCATGTAGGGAGGTGGGGTTATTAACAGAGTAGCACAGCTACAAACAGGGCTATTAAGCCCAGAAATGCAGCTGGATACACCCAGGAACAGTGCTGAGCAGGAACGTCCACAGTCACAGGGCAGACAGTCAGGATGGGAAGGATCATCTGGGATGGCTGCTGCCTGATGAGGATTGTCTCTACCTGAGGACAGCAACCATGTAGAGTTGGCAAACCCCCTGATCCAGTATCCAGGACCCATGAAGCAGCCAGAGAAGGGCTCATCTCAGACTCTCCTCATCCTGCACACACCACATGCATCCAAAGCAGCATCTTAAGCCATCAGCATCAAATTTGAAGCCAGTTTGTGTCTGAGAAAATCATGAACTTACAAAAGGGGGAAAATAATAAACTTTTTTTAAAAAGAAATTCCCTTAAAATAGCATTATGTGCCTATGTCCTAATCCCCAGGAGCCATGGGTTGAGAGATCAAACCTTGTTCCTCAAGGGACTGATAGCACCATTTGGTATCAATTTTCCATCTGACTGCTCCTTTTTAGGAATTGTTCCTCCTGCTCCAGAAAACCAGCACTCCCAGGGAGCCACCAAGCACAGGGAACACTGGCTCCAGGCCGGCTTCATGTCACCACTCTGAGCCCCAAGGACTCAGATTGCAGCAGGAACTCCCCAGTGGGCATCACCCCACGTGGATGCACATGGCAATGGGAAAGGGAAACAGGGACTCAATATAGGGCCCCTAGTCTGGTTTACCCCAACAGAGCCAAGATTTGGCATGTGAAGTGCCATGAGAAAATGATAGGGTGACTTGAGAAGTCACCCCATAACCACAGCAGCAAGGATGGAGCATCCCAAAGGGATGCTCTGTGCCATGGGCTCTCACTACCAGGGCACAGCAGCACCTCAGTAAAAGGAACAACTCAGAGCAAGGGCTACATTTCTTTTTCCTTCCCTTTTTGAAGGGCAGGAGAATTTCTGACAGCCCTGGGCAGAGGAGCTCATGCACACAGGCTTATTCCCAGAAATGGTCTGGCCCTGACTCTGGTGACTAGTGAGGCGATAAAATTAAACTCCTGTGTCCTCATGAGCAGGAGGTGGAAGGACATTTAGCCACCCTCTTCCAACGAGGCATTAAACACCATAAAGTTTAACACCACCATCCAGCACACGCTTGGGAGCAGAGGCTTCGCTGCCAAAGCCCAAGCAGCCCATATTTGCTTTCTGCCACAGTAACACGCCCGTCATGGGTCTCAGCTGCACGTGTGGAGGGTGCACCCACGGCACGGCTCACACTGGGGATGCCAGGGCCGCCCAGTGCTGCCCCTCGGGCTGTGCTGCAAGGGAAGGGATGTGGGCAGCGATCCCTGCGGCGTGGGGCACCCCTCTGGCAGGCTGGGCAGCAGCCAGGGTGGCAGATGGCTGTGCAGAACAGGGCTGGCCAAGCACACAGGGCAGCTCAGGGCCAGGCCCGCTGGGCACTGCTTGTGCCAGCACTGCGGTGCCGAGCACAAAAACACCGTCAGCTCAGTGTCAGACTGAGAGAGGGACTAAACCAGTGCAGGTCCCCACACACAGCACAGAGAGTGGGGTACAGGCTGAACTCCCAGCTCACACACAGGAGGGTTGGTGATTTAAGCTACGTGCACCCAATCCAGGACCTGAGTCCTGCACCGCAACAGCAGAAATCCCTGCACAAGAGAGGATTAAACCCAACCCACACAGGCAAACCCTGCAGTGCCCAGGCACAGACAGGCCGTCCAGGCTCTCCTCCAAAACCACATGAGCTGCTTGTCCTCCCTCCAGATATTTCCTCCCAGACAGAGAGGTTCATTGTAGCCAAGTGCAAGAGAAACCAGGTGCTGCAAGGCACTTTGTCTCCTCCAGGCACATCTTGCCTGGATATTGGGTCCTGCAGTCCCACACTGCAGACATCTGCATGCACATAAAGCTCAGTACCCTATAGCTGCCACAGAGAAACGCATTTCCCATCAAACACCACAAAACCACCTCTATAACTGCAACAGCATCAGCTACACACTGCTCTGCTTGTCTGCTTCTTGTGGGTTTTGTTGGGTTTTTTTTCAAGCAATGAAAGCTGCACCTCTGCCCCAGGAGACCCACCTGCCCATGACCACCACAGCAGCAACCTCACATACCTCCCAGCGTCACCGAAGGGTTTGGTCACCGCTGTCAGAGTCCTGTACACAGGGAGACCAGAGCCACAGCTCAGGAGCAGACCTGGATGTGATCAGGAAGGAGCAGAGCAGCTACACAGCAGAGCAAAGACTTGCTGAGTCTCAAACCAGAGCTTCTTCTGCCTGCTGGGATTTTAACCCAGCCTAACTAATGATGGGCACCTGGGAGCAATGGGACACAGGTGAAGAGGATAACACAGAGGCTGCTTCTGCTGTAGGAGGGTCTGAACCCTCTCCTGCAGCCCTGCAGCCCCAGAGGGTAGCTAAGCTGAGGATGCTTCAGGGAAGGTGGGATAGAAATAAGAAATGGGAAAAGCTCCTGTTCTATGTTTATAAAAGCACTCTACGCCCAGTGTAAATGAGGAGGGTTGTGTTATTCCTGGTCTGTCTTACAGAGGAGCTGGTGAAGGCTCCGTCACACAGCAGGGGGAAAGAAGACACCAAGTCCTGACAGTTCCCCCTTGATGATGAAGCACCTCGTGGATGGAGGTGACCCATTCAACTCCCATGGCTGTTCCAGGGTGGGTGAATTGAGGCTCCCAAGACTCTGCACAGTAAAACAAGATTGTTGTGATGATTACTGAGCCAATTAAAATTCTCGGGAGAAGGTAAATGACTTCAACCTGTCTTAGCACAGGGGAGGGGGGTTGTTGCACCAGGGGTGTTTGGCCTGTGACAGCCCCGAAACACGGCGTACAAAGGGAATTGGCAAGGGAGAGTGACTCAGGGCCAGGAAGGGACTCGGCGTTGCGAGAAGCATTTCAAAACGAATCGGACACCGCACGAGCAGCCAGCAAGGTGAACGAAGCGCAGGGAGGGGGGAAACAGCGGGGAGCGCTGCGAGCCGATGGAGAGACACATCGCAGCAACGACCCCGCGGGGCACTCGGGGCAGGGGGACCAGCGCCGGGCATCCCTGCCCGTGTCCCCCACCCAGGTTCGGCCCCGCCACCCCCACCCGGGACCACCCCGCGCCCGCGGAGCCACCGCGGCCCCACAGCGCCCTCGGGCGGCCGCGCCGCAGCGCTGCAGCGCCCGGCCCCGCCGAGCCCCCCGGGCACGCCCCCCGGGCCGGGGGAGAAAGTACGAGCCCCTGCGAAGGGCTCGCATGGCTCAAAACCACGGGGACCCACCAGCCAAACAGACCACCGAAGCTTGTGGTAGGAGCGGTATTCCCGTCTTTTTTATTCGTGTTCGCTCGTCCAACAGCAATTAGCACCGGTATGTCATTAAAGCCTCAAGGGAGCCCGAGGGGTGGTTATCGCTGCTCTGCCCTCAGCTTTGGGTCTCAGAGGCGTGAGCTGATGGGTCTGGTGTCCCAGAGAGCCTCTGCCCCACTCCTGTCTCCATCACCGCTGGCCAAGGCTGTAGCTGTGAGCTGCTGTTTGCAGCTGGGTACGTTTGGATTTAAGGCCAGAGAGAGTTTACAGCTGTAGTTTAAGCATCACCCTCAGTGAGGACTCATGCTACAGAGATAACCCGGCAGCAGTGGCCACAAGAAGGGACTTGGCTGTCCTGTCATACCTCTGACACACACTTCAAGCATCGAGGTGAGTTCAGCCCACAAGACCAAGTTCTGGGGAGCTGCCACCCTTCCCTGTCATGACCTAGGCTGTATCACAGCTGTTTCCATAGTAAGGCAGCCCACTGCAGGACTGGGAACATGGACAGTAAGGAATGCACTGGCACAGGAATGGTGATGTTGGTTTTAGCTCCTGTGCTCTTCCTGCCCAAAAAGATGGATGGATGGAGGTCTTAGGGAGAATTATTGCTTACCCTACTAGAAGGTCACAGGGTTGTCCTGGACAACACTTTCCAGACCCCAGCAGTATTCATGCCCTATACACAGTGCAACAATTCGTCTGGTCCAAGGAAGACCCAGCTCTGTTTTGTCCTCGCCAGACATTTCAACACTGGCCCCTTTAGTTTTCCCAAGGGCTACCGTGGCTCCTGGTTAGAAGTGAAGAAAGCAAGTGTGATAGACAACTACTGATTGCTAGTTAGATAAAAATATCTCTGTGCTTTGGGATTCTCTTCCACTGAAGTGTGATCCCAGCCCACCCACCCCCAGGTAACATGCAGGCCCAGGTCCCCCAAGACACCATTTCAGAAATCTGCAATAGTTTAATCAAACTGTACTAAGGCCATTGTTACTTTCATGATTGCACATATTCCTTGCTCTCAGAAGCACAAATATCTTCATTAACATTCAAAGACAGGGTTAAGCTTCCCCCTTCCCATGATCAGGCCAGAGTGACCAACAGCTTCCCAGCACTGACAGCCGCAGCCAGAGAAGCTGACCCTGCATGGCTGAGCAGGCAGCAGGGACAACTGCCAGGAGCTGACTGACAGCTCAGATGTACCACAGAGTTGTTGCCAAGGCTCATCTCACACAGTCACTTACAGCAAGGAGAGGCAAAGTACCAGGGCTGTGAGCTGGAATGACTGGAGCGCAAGGTCATGGCACAGAACTGGGGCTTTAAAAGTCACCACTGTACTTTCCAAAACATGCAAAGGCTGGAGTAACCCTGGGCAGGCTCCAAGGACCCTGGGAAGAGACATCACTGAGGTGACAGCACCCAGAATTGATTTGCAGTGCAGTCCAGTTACATCAAGTGGCAATAAAACCATAAGTGGCTCCAGCACAACTGCCCCATTCAGTGAGATAAACGGTGGCTTTTAAAAAGATCACTAAATCCCATCCCTGCTACCTACGCAAACCTCATTTGTTTTAAAGGCTCCCATTAAAGTGCCTTTTATCTCTAGCAATTGGCAGTTTTAAATTGCAAATAACTTCTCAGATCAGTCAGCAACCACCTTCGCTCCTGCTGGCCCAGCCCACTGGAGAGAGGGGCTGTGGCAAAGGCTCACCCTCGGGGTCAAGGGTTCTTGGACACTGTGTTGAGAGTCTGGATGAGGTCTCCCGTTCCTGGCGTGGGAGTGCTGTGCAGCAATACTGTCCTGTGGCTTTGCTGTGGTTGTGCAGGGTTCTCCACTGAGCTGTCCAGGACGACTTCAGCTTCCAGAGACCTCTGGAGACTCGAAGCAGGCCTTGCCTCCGGCATGGGCGCATCCCCGTGGGAAGCGTGCCGGGAGGGTGGTGGCTCAGGATTCGGCGTCATCCTGGCTCAGCGTGTCAGCGTCGTGTAGGAGCGGCGTGGTCTCGGAGGAGGGGGGTGGTTTGCTCTGCGTGGCGGGGGGGCGTGGGCTCTTCTCGGCGGCGGGTCCCTGCAGGGGAGGCACAGAGGTCACGGCGCGCACGCGGTGGTGGCACCGCAGTCACACCTGGCAGCGCGTGCCACCGCACCCCCACGTGGGCCACGCCCACCCCAAACCTCTGGAATCTTCCCCGGGGGCCAACGCCCCTTTCCTGAAGGCTTCTTAAACTGAAGGGGTTTGTACCTCCCCCCCCCAACAAAATGAAGTCATTTCCATTCCTGCCCACCAACATCTCTAACAACCCCCACCAAGCGCCCAGCCTGAAGAGCTGTGTGGAGCAGCTACGGGACAAAGTCAGTGTGCTGTGGGAGGAGGATGGAGAGATCTTCTCAGGGACAGAATGGCTTGAAGACCCCCAGACACCACCTGCAGTACACACAGACAGCGCTCGTTCCCAGTATCGTGGTAGGTGCAGCCTCTGCTGAGGGCGAAGGGTGGAAGCTGGAGCTTCCTGACACCAAGAGGAAGGCTCCTCCTCACCTAAAGGCTTACACCTACAAAGCAGGGTCACCACCCTGATAGCTGAAGAGGAGTCAGAAACACCTTCAAGCAGATCTCGTGGGCCCCTGACCATAAATCGTACAAGAACCCCAGTGGGAAGCAGGAATTGACAGAACTGGGTCACTCCCTGCTGGTGGGGACAGAGACACCAACCTGCCCACCCGACTCATCATCTAGAGACATTTGCTGCTCACTGGGGATTGGTGTGTTGTGGAGGGACTGTGAGGCTTATCTAACCCTTTGACTATTGCCCACTGCTGCTGCAGGGTGGGCACCACTGATACCACCAGTACCACCTGGAAACCATTTGGGTATGGTGGTATTTGACTGAAGATGGGACTTGATGATCTTGGAGGTCTTTTCAACCTTAACGAGTCTATGATTCTGTGATTCTAAAAGTGACTACAGACCTCGGGGTGGGGGATACAGGCAGGGTAAAAAAAGATGCTTAATATTCAAGGATCATCTCCTCCCAAGTCCAAGAATCCAACAAGCATCCAAAGCCAGGAAAAAATACCAGCAGGCCTACATGGATGAACCAAGAGCTCCTGGCCAAACACAAATGCAGAACAGAAGCATACAGAAGGTGGAAGCAGGGATAGGTAACCTGGTAGGAATATAGGGACACTCTCCCAGCATGCAGGGATGAAGATAGGAAATCCAAATCCCAAGTGGAATTGAATATGGCCGAGGATGTCAGAAACAAGAAAGGTTTTTATAAGTGCCCAGGTGACAAAAGAAAGAGCAGGGAACATGCAGGCCTTTTCCTGAATGAGGCAGGGGACCCCAGAAACCAAAGGAAAGTCTGGAGCAAGGAAGACGCACCCTTGATGGAAGAGGATGAGGTCAGAGAATACTTCAGTAACCTAGACATACACAAATCCATGGAGCCTGATGGGATTAGCAGGCTAATATCACAACAAGGCCATTCCCCATTATCCTGGCAATGGGGAGAGGGGCCCTAAGACTGAAGGAAAGCAAATGTCTCTTCTATCTTGAAGAAAATCAAGAAGGAAAACCTCAGGAGCTACAGGCCAGTCAGCCTCCCTTCAATCCTTGTGAAGGTGATGGAGCAGCTAATCCTGGGAACCATATCCAGGTATATGAAGGACAAAGAAAGTCACCAAGGGGAAATTGTGCTTGACCAACTTGATAAATGTCTGGGATGAAATGACTGGCTCGGTAGATGAGGAGAGAGCAGTGGTATCATCTACCTGACCTTCAGGCTTTTGACACTGTCTCACATAAAAGCCTTACAGGGAAGCTGACGAAGTATGGGCTGGATGAGCAGCGAGGTAGACTGAAAATTGGCTGACAGACAGGCCCAGAGGGTCATGAGGTCTAGCTGGAGGCCAGTAACCATCAGTGTACACCAGGGGTCAATACTGGGTCCAGTCCTGTGTAACATCTTTATTAATGATCTACAAAAACTGGGAGAGTGGCTGATACACCCAAAGGGATCTCAGTAGGCTCAGAAATGGACTGGAAGGACCCTCATGAGGTTTAACACTTGGGCAAGGACAACCCCACGCACCAGTACAAGAAAAGGGTACAGCTCTGAAGGGATTTGGCAGAAAAGGACCTGAGAGTCTCAGGGGACACCAAGCATGAACATGAACGAACAGTGTGCCTGTGTAGCAGAGGCAGCCAACTGTATCCTGGGCTGCAGTGGGAGTGGTGCCAGCAGGTCATGGAGGTGATCCTTCCCCTCTAGTCATCACTGGTGAGGACATACACGGACTACTGTGTTCAGTTCTGGGATTCCCAGGCTAAGAAAGAGGGAGCTACTGGAAGGAGTTCAGCAAAAGACCACTAAAGTGATTATAAGACTGGACTGTCTCTTATGTGAGCAAAGGTCAAGAGAACTGGGACTGTTCAGCCTCAAGAATAGAAGGCTCAGGGGGATTTTACCACTGTATACAAGGATCTGAAGTGAGTGTGCAAATACAGAGCCAGGCTCTTCTTGGTCATGTCCAGGAACAGGACAAGAGCCAAGTAGCATGTAAACACAGAGTATTCCATGTGAACAGTAAGAAATACTTTTTTCCTTTTTTTTTTTTTCTGTGAAACTGTAACAATGGGAATCTCCATCCCTGAAGATATTAAGAGACATCTGGACACGGTCCTGAGAAACCAGCTTTAGGTGACCCTGCTTGGTCGAGATGCTGAACTAGATGACCTCCAGAGGTCCCTTCCAACCTCAACGATTCAGTGATTTTGTGATCCTGTAATACAAACCCAGATATTTACACATGACAAATTCCCTCTTGAAAGCCTCACTGTTGAGGCTCCCTGCATGCAGGGGAAGGGTGACACCCACCAGTTGACTATCTCTGTTAGCCCCATGAGTTTTTACCGCATTCAAAAACTTACCTCTGGATCTCAGACACTTGGAAGTGGAGGGAAACAGGTAAAAAAAGATTGGTGGGAACACCAATCTTACTTTTCTCCCTGATCCCTGCCAGTGTTAGGGCCTCAGATCAGGTACACCAGGAGAAACAATAAAAGCATGTGCTTGCAATGTGGTTAAGTGTGAGTATTAACACATCTAAATTGCCCTGAATAAAGGCATGAGACAACATTGTTCCATCAAAGCTTGCCAGGAGGGCATGTGTGGTAGATGTGGACAGTAAACGTTTAATTTGATTGGCTTTAAGCAAAGTTTAATCAAATCAGGACGAGAGAAAAGCGTGTTACCTTGACTGGGTACCCACCTACAGTCTGGCTTCCCGCAACACCGTCCCCTTAACCGGAGGCAGCTTTTTGGCAGAGGTGGCCTGGTTGGCCTTATTACTGTCTGAGTTCTTTTTATTGCTACTCCAAAATAAAGAGCATTTTTCCTAGAAGACAATCAGTCTAGTTTATGGTGCACTTGGACACAAATTTCATGAGGGTTCCAATTTTCGGAGGAGATTTGAAAATCACTGTTGAACTAGAATCTAGTTATTAACGAAGATTTCAAAATTTAGATTAAGCCAAGTCAAACTATTTAAGATTTTGGTCAGTGTCAAGCCAGTTTTAAAATGGTCTGTTTGCCTTTTAAATGTGTCACCACACAGGCTTTAGGCCACGATGGCAAAGGAGAGACAGAACATCCGGGTGCGTTTTACACCTGTACGGATTTATGCACTTTTAGAGCTGTGCGTCCAACAGATGCATTTCAAACTGGCTCTGCTATGAACTAGACTAAGATTTAAGTGTTTCACAGTACCTCATCTGCACTGGGTTCAGAGCACACTGCTCCCTCCAGAAGCCAGAGGCACTCAGGACACTCCAGGGAGGAGCTGGGTTCAGGGAGACCTTCACGCTGGCAGACACGTGAAGGTGTGGACAATGTCCCTGCTCAGTGTCCCCTCTGGCATTGCCTGTGACTTCAGAGGCAGAACTGTGCACGATTAAGCAATCAGCGCCAGATCAGCAACACTTCAATCAAATGAGGAACACACCTTGGCTGCAAATCGCTGTCTTCCAGTTTACAAGCTCTTATCTACTCAATTAGGTGGAGACGTTCATGTGTTGTTGTACAGCTTTCTCAGGGATTTAAAAGGTCATTGGAGCTTTCTAAATCACTTTACAGGTAGTCAGGCACTTTCTGCAGCTGGTGTTCAGTTCTAACACTTCAGGACACTTTTGGCTGAGCAGAGGGAACACAGCTGGCTAACTCCTGGATTTGTGACACTGCACGAGCAGACATTCAGTTGGCTTGAACGAGTTTAAAGTCCAGCTTCTCTGCCTGATCCTTTCTGGCATAGTTAAATCTCTTTGATACCAGGAATTAAGACTTGCACAAAGCAGGGTGAGGAAATGCCAGCTCAGGGCTACATAAGATGTTAGAAACAGCTGCCCAGCCCTTTTTCAGACCCGCTGAAATGCAGCAGAGTTTCTGCCTGCCGGCGACCACTCGCATGTGCTGAAGTGGAGCCGTTCATCCCAGGACCATCCTGGGAGCACAATAAGGGCTTGGTGACGAGCACTGGGCTCCATGCTGGGCCCTAGTAACGCTCCCACCCTGCAGGGAAGTACGTGGAGGAACAAGGGGATTTGGGATCATGTGTTTAAGTCACTTAAGCAATTGTAGGCTTGGTTAAAATCCAATTACGTGATACTCCGAGAACTCTAGGGCTATTTAAGGTGGGTTTGCCTTAGAGTTTCAGTCAGGGCAGTAACAGGAGGCTGAGCAAAGGAAGCCCCTCACACATGCCTCCTCTTAGTCCGCTCTTATCCCAAGCATTGCCTTTTATCCCCACAAGTAGCCTCTTCACCTCTGTAGCTTTAGAGCCAGCCTAAGCCGTCTGACTGTAGCGCAAAACTAAACCAGCTTGCTTTGATACAGGTTAGGGTAGGGAGCTGGATCTCTACTTCAAGAGCTAAAGCTTGTAGAGAGCTTAGTGTTATCAGATCACTGCCATGGAGCCGGAGCCACAGATCTCCACTGAGTGTTTTAGCTCTTTTATATTCTGTCCTGACAGCTCCTCAGCCTCACCCCCACTGCCTGCCCCCATCACAGGCCAACTGCTGCCCAGCTGCCAGATCCTGGCAGGCTTCAAAGGTCTGCACTTCTCTGTAAGCCCAGATCCACAAAGGCTCTGAGGGTTTCACTTCCAGAGCTATTTGGAGGACTTTGTACAGAAACCAAGTGCATTGCAGTGGAAGACAGAATCTGAGCTGAGCTGACAAGCAGCCACAGTGGCTGCATCCCCTCTGCATGAACACAGCAACGGCATTTCATCTGTGAACAAGCTGTGCTCAAGTAGCTCCATCCTCTGGAGAAGCCTCTGCTCTAAATGGAAAGCTGTTGGGACCCTGCAGAGATGCAGATTTGTGCAGTGGCACAGACCTGCTGCTGCCTTCTACAGAGGCTGGGGTGATAAACTAGGCTTGTTTCTTCATTAGCTGGCTGAGCTGAGAAATACCTCCTCCTTCAGGAAGCCACTTTCATCACTACTGTGCATCAACAAAACCAGAAATGCTTTACGTTATCTATTTGCAGCCCAATTTCTGGATGGCTGAGGAAGTCCTGCTGCTATCTGCTGGCACCATTAGGAGATTGTTGTGGCATCAGCCAATGTTTCCTCAGGAACATTAGATTGTCAGCCCAATCTACATCATCTGATTAAGTCTGATTTGACTAACAGCATTTCCTACCAGACATCTGCAGATTCTTACCTTATTCATTACCATGAGCACAACTGCTGAGAAAATGAGTGGGACACTCAGTCCAAGGAAGATATACTGCAGGTATTCCAGCAGCAACGGGAGCAGCACCAGGTTGGTGTAAAACTGGTTTAGGACTGAGCCTTCGATGGATCCGCTCTGCTCAAGAAAGCAGAGTTGTCAGTGGCATCTCCCTCCCGTCCAGGGCTGACACAGACCAGCTGAACAATTCCTCTCCCACCCCCTCCTGGCATAAATTAGGGAATTTATGCAAGATTCAGTCAGGCTAGAAGCTTTCACTAAATAGCTGGAGTCAGCTGGACATGCACACAGCTGGGGGCTGCACTCCCTGGCCCACATTAATACAGGGATGCTGGCAGCTCTGTCCAAGGCCCTATTTAACCCCACATCTAGGGCAGAGCCAGAGATTTACCAAGTATAGTGCAGGTTTTGTTCAGCTCAGAGGGATTAATGACATAGCCAAGTATTGAAAAGCCTTCTGTTGGTGCTTAATTAGTCTGGCTGGCTTTAAGCTTTATCCAAAGTGGAGTTTCCCCAGGAAAGGCTCTCCAGAATCAGGTCGAGGAAGGTAGCTCACCTCTGCAAACCACAGCAGCGGCAGGACCACCGGCTTAATCTTCCCTGTTTGACTGGGGGCGGGGGGAGAGAATTAAAAACAGAAACACACGCTTAGGTTTATGGTTGATCAAGCCACAGTTAGCGCCGTAATTCTTCCTAGGGGGGTGGATCTGACAGACTGACAGGGGCCAGGAAACCATTGTAAGGAGGTGGCCTCTCCATGTTGGAGGTAACACCTGAGAGGCAGCACAGCACAGGTGAACAGCTCCTGCTTCACCAGGAGAAGCAGTCCATTCATGAGCTGCCTGGTCAGGAGCAGAAATACGGTCAGAGCTGAGCAAACAGGCAGCCACACCTGCACTGCTAAAGGATGGCAACTTGTGGTCACTGGAATGGCTGACATTTCAGCAGGAGCCAGCTGGCTCTGGCAGTCAGGACAACTGGTCTTGGTAAAGCTGCTTCATCTTTGGAGAGACTAAATTCTGCAGTGGCTCAGCAGCGCTCCCTGCTCAGGGAAGGGAGATGGACACTTCTGGAAGGTGACTACTTACAGTATATCAGACACCTGCTTTATGTACAAGTTCAGCTGGAGCTTGATGGAGCAATTCATGGGGATGCCCGTCACCTGCACAGGAAGACACCAACCAGTTCATCAATAACCTCTAAATGGCTTTCTAGGAACCAAGAGACCCTGTCCAGCAACACCCTGAGACTGTGAAAACATCACACTTCAAAGCTGGGTCTTGTTGGCACCCATTAAGGCATTGGTTTCTCATGACTCTGCAGTTTTGCAACATATTTTTACAAGCAAAGAATTTTTGTTGGACTGTCCCTGTTTTACTCAGCAGCCTGCAGCTAGATAAGAATATATTTAACTTTACCATTATCAGTAGATGTTTGATACTGTAATAAACTTAATTAGATTTTCATAACTGCGATAAGAAAAGCAGTTAGAACCCAGCATCCAGATAAGACACAAAGTTTACCTTGCCTCAGGAGGGAAATCGGTTTTCAGCTTGAGCAAACACACACAACAGAGGCCGTGGGTGGAAAATCCCGGAGTCCCCTCCCCTACAGCAGCCGGGCCACCACCACCTCAGGACAGCCCAACTCATCCCCTCTGGAGTGGTGACTTCACCCTGACGCTGCAGATGTGTGGGGAGTGTAACACAGGAGCAGACCAGGGCAAAAGCAGCCACTTCAATGGGCAGGTTGAGAGATTGGAAGAAGCCAGACCAAAAATTGGTGGTGCCAGGTTGAGCCACAGCCTTTGGCAGCCAGTTCTCATGGTAATACGTGTTTGCAGATTTGGGGCATAGCTGGGCTGCTGCCAGATACACCTCCTGGTGTCATGGACCTGAGTCAGTGGAAAGAACTTGACTGCACTTATCGAAACAATTACACTTATAATTAGTTCTGCAATTCCCCAGAATCCAGGCTGATTACTCAATTAGTTTATGGCTTTGACATTTTTATCTGCGCACGTCCTCGACAGTCTTTGCACTATGGAACCTGCTCAAATCAATGCCATGGGAGCAGAGTTGGGGCCACCACTCAGCTGATGGCAGGCTCCCTCCCCAGCCTGGGCTGACCCTTGGGGAGATGGGAGGACCCCAGCGGGTTCACTTACAGGGTGCACATCCAGGAAAAGCGCGTGCTGGTCCTTGTTGGGGTGCAGGCCCACGACGGCGCTCACCAGGGACGGGTCGGCGTTGTAGAAGTGAGGGTGGGAAATGAACATTGGTGCATCTAGGTGAGATCAAAGGCACCTTAAGATCCTCCACACCCACCTGGAACACCCTTTTGAGGTTTTTAAGCCTCTGCATTACCTGTTCTGAACAGGCTTTTATCCTTTCCTCCTACCGACCAGAAGGCTCCTTCCCTTCCCTCCCCACAGGTTATCCTGTTGCTCTGGGAGGATTAAAACCAGCCACCCTCTCCTGCCGCACACAGCTCAGTGCTGTGGTAACTCGCTGCTCCCAGACACAGGTCAGGACACCAGGTTTGGATTCTCCATCCTGCGTGACCCACACTTAGTGCCCAAAGTCAACATTTAATCTGGCTCTGCCTCACTCCCCTGCCTGCTCCCTCCCCAGCTCCCACCGTATCCTTGGGCATTCCCACAAATGCCAAGCTGTCGTAGGGCCAGGGACCCAAGGAACTCTGGGCACAAGGGTTTTCCTTCTTTCCCTCCTTGCTGAGGTGCCTGTGGAGTGCATGCAGAGCCCAACAGCACCTTTCAGCACTCCAGCAGACACCAGAGCTGGCGTTCCAGACAGCCCACCTTGCATTGTGTCTCAAATTTAATATTGGTACGACAGACGGGAGAAAAGGACTTACTGAGCCTACAGGTGCTGACGTTCTGGATGCCAGACTGCATGCAGGGGCAGAAGCCCTCGTTGGGAGGATAGTCTGTGCCATTGGCAAAGAGGGTTTTCGGCGCCACGAAGCGATAGGTGGGAACACCCTTGAACTTCCCGGACTGCTCGTACACCAGTGTCATGGATCTGGGTTTCAGTGGAGAAGGATCAGAATTAGCCAACACGTCCCCAGCCCAGAACTGGGTTCTTATCTTGGCTGGATAAGATGCAGTTGCAATGTAACTTAGACTTTGAGATCAAGATAAACCCTCAGAGCAGTGCTTGGGATGGGGAATGAGTATTTAAGGTTTTTGCTTTCCATGTTTCAAGCACAGATAAAGGGCTGGTCAGGACTAGCTAGGGAGAGAAACCACAGGCTTATAAATCTGTTTGCTGGATCCAGGTGAGATTTGTTTAAAAGGCATGTAGTAATCCCCAGGGCAGCTCTCCAAGAGATAATACCCACTTTGTGCAAGCCTTGGCTCCGAGGTGCTGTGTTACAGGGGATGGACACTGCATAAATCTCTTCTGAAGCCCAACTCCAGCAATTGTCAGGGGAGTGGAAAATTTTACCACATGACACAGTAAGATTTTTTTCTTGCTACAATGGGCTATTGATGTTACACTGAAATATTGCTAACAGCTGGCCAGGATCGATGCAAGTTTCCAGGATAAAAGTTTGCTCCCTTCACACTTGAGTGAGGCTTGCAGGGACCACAGAATGGGTAAGGGGTCACAGAAGGGACCCATGACAGCCTGGGCCTGCCAAGGGGATGCTCATTCCTACAGGTACCTTCTGACACCAGGACCAAGGATTCAGGGCATGTTGAGCAGTTACACTCGTGCCTCTTGGCTCTGCTCACCTTCCAGCAGGGAGGCAGAGGCTGCTGTGGCACATCACCAGGGTAAAACCTTGCCTACCTTGCAGGGATAACCAGGTGGTTGCACCTCAGCATCAGCTGCACTTAACGTGATACACTTTCAGTGTATAAACCAACATTTGCATCTCTGGGTGAGCACAGAGGCTGAGGCAGAAGTTTGGGGAGAAGACACAGCACTGCCTGGTGAAGAGGCTGAGCCATTTTCCCCACAGTTCTGCCTGGCAGGAGCCTTCTGTGCTAGCAGGAAACCAAGTTTGGTGTCCTGCACTTCACTGGAAGCATGCTCTGTTCTAGAGATTTCTATAGTTTTACAGAAACAGGTATGTGTGTTTAAACTTTGGTTACCGGTAAACTTCCCTCTATGTTCCTGGCTCCGGGTCATTTTGGTGTTTGCTGATGTCCCTTGCCTTGTGCGGAGGAATTCCTTTGCTATTGCTTGGCTGGGCTGCCTTTGTTTGTTCACTGAAGAGGTCATTGTTCCCTCTTCAACATGAGCACTTGCTTGTTTTGCAGCTCTATCTACAGAGCCTGAGTTCACATTAGCTTCCCCAAGCTGAGCACAGGGTTTTTGTGCCTGTTTGCCCTCCCTTCGTCCCTCAGGTATATGCACACAGTGTGGCTCTGCAGGGTACTTTAGTCCCTGTGTGATCAGCTAAGGTCAGGGTGTCTCATATAGGACAGACAAGCACAGCAGTGCATCACCCAGGCAGGAGAAAAAAAAACAAACACCAAACTTAGAAAGACTGGAAACAGTGGCACAAGCTCCCCTCTGACATAATTTCTACAAGGGTTTAGTCAGCTAAAAAAGTTCCGCAAACAGTTACAGCTACATTTCCTCCTGACAACCCCTACTTCTCCCTCTCGCTGCCCAAATCTTATCTAGGCTGGTTATTTTCTACTGATTCAACGTGGGCAAGTTGAACTCCTCTGGTGATCTGGAAGGTATTTATAGACACCACAAGATGCTGATAGTCAGACAACTGCGCTGTTTGCTAAGCTCAGATACCGCAACCTCCAAACCGCAGCTGAACTTTAACTACAGAGACGAGTCCCGAGGCCTCTGCGTCACTGCACAGGTACTCTGTGTGCACAGGATGAGTGCAGCGTGTCCTGACACCTGCACAGGGACAGGCTGGCAGCTGTGGCCTCACCTGCAGGCATCAGGGCTGTAGAACTCCAGCGAGGTCGGGGACATGAACGGTGGCCACATCTCCCCCGACGTCCCGTTGATCATGTTGCACCCAGTGCTCCGCCAGTAGTTCACCTGTGGGACAGGTGGAGAGAGAAGAGCTCAGAAGGATGAGCTTGCTGGAGTTGGCTTCCACCCCTGCATGGGACATCCACCACCCTGTGCCACTTCCACACCAGCTTCAGAGTGCAACACCAAAGAACGTCAAAGATCCTTCCCATCTTAAAGGTCTTTTCCAACCTCAGTGATTCAGTGAGTCAAACATCTGCCCAATTAACGGAGAAAAGATCCACCACCCGCAGTGGTTGATGTGTAGATTCAGCTGATTTTAGTTAGGACTGATATTCCACAAGGGAAGAATAAAGCATCCCTTTAACAAGGGTATTTAAAGTAACACCTTTAACACAGGCCACAGGAGCCCCAGACTTCAACCATTAGAGGCAACCAGCTCCAACAGCATTTCAAGGGAGCCCAAATGACACACATGAGAAACTGAATTTAATACTTCCTGACAAGCCCCTTGCCACATGGCTGCCTCCTGGCAACTTCTGTTCTAGGCAACTGCAGGAGTTTAAGTCCTGTAGAAACTTGTCTTCAAACCTATGACCCAGAGACAAGAGCACCCAGAATTTTCAGTTTATCTTGGTTTAGCTCAGGCACTGCCTCTGAATTAAAGGTTTGCTGCCTGGTACTTACCTCCTTTAGGCCATTCCATGAATCCACCATGTGAACTTGACTGATGTTCTTCATGCCCGTGTTCACTGTGAACAATCCTGAATTGGAGTTGTTAAACTGCAGAAAGAAGAAGACCCTTTAATCCACTACACACAGCAAGACCGCAACATGTTACTGACTCTGTGTGCTTCACCAGCTATAGGGGTGCTTCACAAATTGTCAACTAATTAACTTCTACTTAGTTAAGTTCCTGAGCTATCCTCAAGACCACCACTGCGGTGATTTTAGCATTCCCAACCAACACTTTACTCACCTGCATAAATAAGCCAAACTTCCCCTCGAAAGGAATCAGACCAGGAACAAGCATGTTTATTGTGTCTATGAGAGGGTCTTCGTACCCCCACATGATCTCCCCCACTGTCCGGTTCATGAACGCCTCCTGCTTCATGCCAGCCAGGGCTCCACTCAGTATAAGCTTCAAAACCCTCGGCAGTTTTTCCATCATTACAGCTGCTCCCTGGAAAAAGAAAACAAACCTCTGCAATGAGAGCCCTGTCTTTACCAGACAAGCATAATCTTCGGTGCTCAGCAAGATCCTTCTGCTGCTCCCACCTATAGCCCCAGAGAAATGCTCTGGACAGACTGAGGTTCTTCGTTTATTCCCAGTTTGGGAAGAAAGCAGTTGAGGGTTCACAGGCTTCATTTCCCCACAGGATGCTCAGGGGAGGTTGCACACTCAAGCCCAGCTGCTTTGCCAGCCCCTCTGGTTTTGGAACATGCACACACTGGTTCTGGAAGAGCAACAGCCCAACACAACAACTAACACCCAGAAAGAATAAAATTGCATTTTATAAGCTTAACACCTCATTGCCTGATTAGCCTTAAGCCCTACAAGAAAGTAAGCTTTGATTTAGCATTAGGTTTCACCACCCTTCCCACAAACTCAGGAGTTGGAACCCATCCAGGGAGCAAGCACTTACCAACATCAAAATGTTTGGCACAACGACATAGTCCTCTTCAGTGCCGTTGGACATGTCTGGCTGGAAGAAAAGGTTACGGTACTCCAGGAAGGAAACGGTATCATTGTCATGGAACGTGATGTTGGTTTTATACCTGTACTCCCTGCAAAGAGATGGAAGAAGTCATGGGAACCTTCCCCCAGGCAGAGCCCCCGCGAAGCAAGGATGGGCTGCACCAGCCTGGGCTTGTGGAGGAGATCAAACCTCAGGGAGAAGCCACAGGGCAGCTGGGGAGGCAGAGTGCCAGGGAAGAGGTATCAGCCTCACACCCCAATCAGGGTTAGGGTCTAGCAGGAGGGATGGAAGCCCAGGGGCAAGGCAACCCTGATAGGCTGGATTCACGCAGGCACAAAATGTTCTTTCCCAACTCAACACCCAGCCCACGAGAAGTTTGAGACAAAAGCGTAAATCTCCCCTGTCACTTTGCTGACAGCCATGGAAAAGCCCAGCCCCCTCAAAGAGGTGCCTAGATACGCAGAGCCACACCAAGCTACCCACTAAAAACAACCTGCAAACAGGAGACTACCAGCCAAGGTGCCACAGGACCCACCAGTAAGCCCACACTGATTTGCTCCCAAGCTCCCTGACGGCTCCCAGGTTCAGGGCAGCACAGCATCGTGGTCCTCCTGCTCCTCAGGGATTCAGGCCATCCAACTCCTGCACGCTGCCCCAGTGCTCTTGGACTTCACCCCACGCCACGGTGCAGTCCAGTCTCATGAAGGCTGCCATGCTTCGCCATAGCGTGAGGTTGTCCCCAACACCATGAGCCTGTTACAGTTCCTCAAGGAACTGAAGCTCAACCCACCAGCAAAAGCAAAGTCCTTTACTGGGGAGCCTCTATTTTACAGCCCACATTAGGGAAGGGCACTAATCTTGCTCAGCGGGAATACAAGGACACTAATAAGCTTCGCCCCTTTGTTTATTCTTACTTACAATAAGTGAAACCTTTTCCCCAAGCCAAGTGACTGATGGGATCACAACATACAGAACCCACATGGTGTGACCTGGCAAGCCCAGAGGAAACAAGGGCACACACGTACTGCCAGGTTTCCCCCCAACACTGCTCAAACAGCTTTGGATTAACCAGTAATCTCTCCACATGAGCTTGCTTAGTCTGCTGACTTAACCTTGCCACATTAGAGTAGGCACTAACGTGTTAAATGTGACTACAGACGGGTAAATTCACACTCTCAACTCAGCACCAACCATCATTTCACGTTTCAGGTGCAGAGAAGCATCTGGGGGCTTCAGCCACCATCCTCAGCCGTGGCAAACAGATCCAGTCCTGCAGTAGGTGGGTCTGACCAAGTTTTAGTGGTCCACACTGGTTCTCATGACCAGAACGCTCATGTTAAGCAGATTCTGGGTCTCATGTTAGATAAGGACCCATGCAGTTTGATAGCGAGGGGACTCCAGCTCCAGAGCTGGACTCTTAAATGCACAGTGAAGATGAAAACAAGTACACTCTGAAGATGAGGGTCACCCATCATCACACCAACATCCCTCACGCCTACGTTTGGACCTTATCAGCCCAGGTCTGGCTGAGCTCCACAATATAGTGAAGAAGAGATCAGTTTTACCACCCCAGTGCCCAGAGGTCCTACTGGCAGCTTCAGCAAGATCAGAGCAATTGGAGCACATTTGAGTCACTTTAAAACCCTGTGCCACTGGACTCACACCAAGTATGCAGTGCCGTGCCCTCCTGCCACAGGAATCAGCCAGCAGCCTGGCAGGCAGCACAGGGACTGGGCTGAAGCTGAGCTGGACCACAAGTGGTCCCTGACCTGTACACGTAGGGTCCACGCTGGGCCAGCACCGGCTTCGCTCCCTGGAGGACCTGCCTGGGGTTCAGCACTTCGAAGAAGTGCACAGACAAGTAGAAAGGAACGGGAATGACTTTCCACATGTTGAAAGAGATGCTGCTGGGGTCGATCCTGACATTCTGTAAGGGGAGAAAAAAAAAAAGAGAAATAAAGAAGTGAAAAAAGGAGTAAGGAGAGACAACTTGTGGGGTCTGTGGCTACAGATGAGCATATCCACTCTCAGTTCCATGTAAGGCCCAGTTGAAAGCCTCAGTTCCAACAGAGGCTCTCCAGAGGATCCAGGTGTGTTACACAGACTGAAACTGAGCTTGATCTAAACCAAGAACTTTTACATATGCAGAAACATCAAGTTTATGCCACAGGATGCCTGTTGGCTTATTTATTCAGGCTCCATTTTACAGATCCTACCCACAGGACTTTAGAGTTCTTTTGATGTGCTGGAGACTCGCTCTGCACTAGACAAACCAGCACTGAATTATTCACAGCTCTGCATGTTTCATTTGCTTGGCAAAACAATCCTGTCCCAAAGGCCTTCTCTTGTGGGTTTGGCAGCTCCAGACAGCCACAAGCAGGCAAGGGCTGGGAGAAGTGACACAACTATCCTCACAACTGCTTGGGTACCAGCAGGGAGAGCCCATTAGATTCCCAGCAGATGGAGAATTGGCATGGCAACCCAGCTGTGTCCCAACAGCATGGGACACCTGATTCCTCTCAGCTGCCATCCTGCATTGACTCAGAGTTGATCATGAAGCAGGTCAAAGACAACACACAGTTGTGTTTCCATACCATTGTCCTGTCTGCTGAGAAATGCCTGCAGCAGCTCAGACAACTTAAGCCCTCCTCAGTTCAGGAGCTGGCAACTTCCTACACCTGCCTCCACTCCCTCCTTGCCTCCGGGGGGCTGCATTAGGGGCAACAGCCTGTTCCTTCTTGAACATGTACTTTGGGTGTGTTCCACCATAATCTCTTCTTCTGCAGGCACAAATCCTTGCCCTGGTTAGGTAAGTCAATCATCTTATGGAAGCGGGGTTGATCCACCAACTGCTGAAGGCATGTGGGCCTTATCACGACACAGCTCAGCAGCCCCACAACAGCTCTCCTGCTCTGGAGCAAGTTGATCTGACTGGGCACATATCTGCTGACACAGAGGATTGAAACAGAAGGCTGCCAGAGGCCTCCCCACAACACCCCATCTTTCTTTAGTCATTTCATGGCAAGGCTGGGCTACCCACAAAGCAGCAGGGCTCTGCGAGCCCCTCATCTAAGCCCTACCCCCAAGCAGACACCTCCATGGCACAGTGTAATCCACCTTAACCCAGCAAACCCTTCCCACCTCCACTTCCATGCCCCATGCTGCTGGATGAGGGCCTCCACGCTGCTAGCCTGAAGGATTTCATGGCAAAGAAGCAGTGATAGGACAAATCTTTATTTACCCTACTTTACAATTCCGATTCCTAAGTGTCCAGCCAAGCATGATCAGGAACATCTGGTTTCCTTTACTTGTTTGTTCTGTCTTTCACTCCCTGAATCACCTGTTGCATATGCATTTATTTATGTAATATGCACCCAGTCAGCATCCAGTAGCCCTTGAGCATCGCAGCTCAAGGCTGCCTTTCCCAGCCCCCTCCCATGTGGGCACAGCACCCCAAGGTGCTCCATAGGTGCTGCTAAGTAATATCCACTGACAGGGTAGCCTTGGAATTAAGCTACTTGTAGGTCAAAACAAACATGGTCATATGCCTGAAACAAAAAATAGAGTATTTGTCAACTTAGGTGGGTTGTAAAGTGTCACTGAGATGTCTGACCCCTCCATGATCTTTGTTCCTGAGGAATTGAAAGAACTGGTTACTGCCGATTGGCTCCAGATGGGACCAGAAGAGCAGCAGCTCCACCCCAGTGCCCAAATCCTGCTTCTCCAGGAGGGAGGCTCCAGCCACCCTGATCAATAAAACCGAGAGTCGAGGTTTCCCCTGAAGACTGAGAGGAGCAATCACACTGGGCGTAGGTCAGACCTCACCCTCCACCTCCTCTCACCACCCTCGTCCTCACCCTGCTAGAACAGCGAGGACAGGGCTGTCAGCCCACTCCCAGCCTTCAACCAGCACAGCACCAGAGCTCCCAGGCACAGCAGCAACAGGTGGCAGAGGGATGAGCTGCTGCAGCCTCACTGTGTTCAAGCTCATACCTTATAGGCAAGACTGTGGCATTCCAGCTGCTTCCACAGAAGAAATATCCGCAGGGTTTGCACAGCCAACACTGCAGGCAGCCCAGTGCAGATCCAGTTTCTGCACCTGGGGCAGGAGATAGGCTCCAAGTTCCCTGTTTCTACTGTTTCTTCTCCTACAGGTTTTACTCAAAGATATCCTTGAAACTACCACCTCTTTGTAACCAAGTGCTTTTCCATCAGGAATCACCAACCCAACAGAGCTCAGGGAGCCAGGATGGGCAAACCAGCCTTCACCTGCCCAAGTCCAGCCGTTTAAGCTCCCCTCACCCAGACTACTCTGAAGACCAACCCAAGAGTTTCAGTAAGCCCCTGGATATTTCTCACCACTCATCACTCAGTTATAAGGCTTAATGTGTAATGGAAAAAGTAAGAGCTCAGGGCCATTTTGGGTCATGTTGAAGATGTGGAGACCAGTGCTTGAAGGGAGGAGAAACAAGGGTTGGTCTTTTCCTCATCTTCTGTTCTCATTGTAAGTTACTAGGATTTAGCTAGTTAGGTTGAAAGAATCAGGATTAGCTAAAAAGAGGGTAGAAAGGTCTGGAGGGGAAAAAAAAAAAAAAAAAAAAGAAGGTAATTTCTGTTCTGCAGGGGCCATCCAGCCTTTTATTTGCAGGAACCAGCTCCTGATGTCCACAAAACTGTACCAAGATTTTTCTGCTGTTTAATCCACAGGACTGTCTGTCTCTGCCCGGAGAGCAGCACTTCCAGGGGATATGTTTAAGTAGGTCATTTTCGGCAGAGACTTTGTGTCACATGCAATGACAGCCATTGGCTACGAAGTGTTTGTTCACCTCTTTCGTCAGAAGCCCATTTTCAGGAGCTGACCTGGGTGGGTGGAAGCTTGGAGAAAGGCCCAGGCAAGGATCACATCTGCTCTGGACAGGAAGAAAATGGTTTGGCTAAATGAGCTCCACATTGCAGCAGGATAACTGGGATCCTGGCAGCAGGGACAGGAGTGTTGATTCACAAGAAGTGCAGCAGTTACCGAACGGACCAACAACTCCATCCACAGACCCACACTGTGGGGGACAAACCCTCTTCAGCCCCAGGACCTCTCTCAGGGGATAAGACAGGTCTTCTGAAAAGCAACTCTTTAAGGTTTTAGTCTATGGGAGAGGACTCAGAGGCTGCTAAGATGCTGCCCGAGGCTCCTTCCGAGTGCCACTGCACATCATTTATCCTGTTTCCACTTGTGAAACCATCGCACCAGAGTACACTGAGTCTGATAGTCTGCTCATCTACTTATGAAAGGAACAACTGGTGCTGCAGGTAGAGACAGGAGGGATGGGAGGAAGGGCTGGTGCCCAGGGCGATGCTCAGCCCAGCACTGGGTGCCCAGCCAATTCCAGGGATGCAAAGAGCCCTCGTTAATCAGGGGTGGGAACGTGCTCATTCCGGGCACGTTTGCTGCCTCCACGGGTGAAATACCCCAGGGGTGGAATATCCCAAGCACGGATTTGCTTAGAGTAAGATCCTGAGGCTGCTCGGATCTGCAGCAGCGACACTCTCACCTCCAGTGCTCGGCTGCCTCACGCTCTCGGGACCGCACCGGCTCCAACACTCCCCGCTCCGCACCGCCACCGTCCCTGCCTCCCGCACCGCCACCGGAGCTGCTCGAGGCTCTTTCTGAGTGCTACTGCACATCATTTATCCCGTTTGCACTTGCGAAAGCATCACACCTGCATCCCGCACCGGCTCCAACACACCCTGCTCCGCACCGCCACCGCATCACCCCGCACCGCCACCGAGCCCCCGCACCGCGCACCGGTTCCAGCACACCCCGCTCGGCACCGCCACCGACCATGCATCCCGCACCGCTCACCGGATGCGGGCCAGCCCCACGCCGATGCCCTGCCCACGCAGCGGCCCCGACACACACAGCCCGCTCCGCACCCCCCCGCATCCCACCCCGCCTCCCCGCGCCCCCGGCCCTGCTAACCTTGATGACCTGCTGCCTGATGATGAGGGGCCCCACGAGCAGCAGGCAGCCCCCCGCGAGGGCGCAGGACACCCCGGCCAGCCCCAGCCCCAGCGACAGCCTGCGCCGGGCCACAGCCATGGTGCGGGGGAGGCGGGAGCGGAGCCAGGAGCGGGTCCCGCTCGCCACGGCCCCTTTATGGCCCCGCGGCCCGGCCCGGCCCGGCCCGGCGGACGGGGCGGGGCCATCCGGGAGGGGGCGTGGCATAGCGGGGAAGGGGCGGTGTCAGCCGCGCCAGGCCACGCCCCCTCGCTCCAGCGGCGGGACTGGGACAGAACCCGGGGATAGTGGGATGGTGGAACACGCGGAAAAACAGGAAAATGGGTAAAATAAAGGGGATGTACAGTATACACATGGATAAAATAGCGTTCAATCATAGGATCGTACAATGGTTTGGGTTGGAAGGGGCCTTGAAGATCATCTCCTTCCCAACCCCAAGCTCTCCCTGAAAACATCCATCACCTCTTAACCCACTCTATTTTCCCAAGGAATTGGGGTTTTTCCTCTATCTTTTACATATAAAGTGTTTCTGAATAAAAGGCTCGTTGAAACTCATCCCTAGAAGTGTCTAGAAGCCAGCAGAGACTAAAAAACTAAGAGTCCAGTTTGTGACAGCCTGTTTTAAAACAAGCCCATTGTCCCAGCTGTTCCTGGGCTGAAGGGACTGGAAACTGGAGTGCACCCACCTGCCACACACTGTCCTTCATACATCCCACAGCTCCCACCAGGCAGAGGCCAGCACAGCACAGCACCCGACTTTGCCATGGCCTTTGCCTCATTGCCTGCATTTATATCTTTACCTTAATTGTGTCTTTTTTGTTTTTACCTTCTGGACCTTTCACCCTGGTAGTTAGTTGCCTCTGATTAATTGCCAGATCAATTAACCGATGCCTCTGATCCTGGTTGGTATCTGCAGGTAGGGCAGCAACAGGCTGTGCCCCTTCTCCCCAGCGGCAACGCCTTCAGACCAGCTGTGTTTTCTTTTACTTTAAAACATTTTGCTACAAAGAAATTCCGCGAAAGGAATTTTTCTCCAAATCCCAATAAACCCCAGTAAAATCCAGGAGATGCCCAGAGGCGCTGCGGAACAATGTGAACGTGAGAAGGTCTCTCGGAACAGCATGTTCCCAGAGACTCTTTTTGGGAGCACCACGGTTAGAACAAAAGACATCCTGAATGCTTATTAAGTGCTTTGCTGTTCTCATCAAATTTAGCTGTTCTGTGGTTAATCCCACCCCAGCTGTGCTTTCTGAGCAGGGGTGCTGCCTCTGAAGTGTTGGTACTGCCACTGCGAACCTTGAAGTTCCTCAAACCAAGCAAGGCGACCTGCAGAGGTCACAGAATCGTGGAATGTCCTGAGCTGGAAGGGACCCACAAGGATCATTGAGTCCAGCTCCTGGGCCCGCACAGGACAGCCCCAAAATCCCACCATGTGCCTCAGAGCATTGTCCAAATGCTTCTTGAATTGTGGCAGCCTTGGGACCCTCACCACTGCCCTGGGGAGCCTGTTAAGTGCCCAACCACCCCCTGGGGGAAGAAATTTTCCCTAATATCCAACCTAACCCCCCCTGACACAGCTCCATGGCATCCCCTTTGCAAGAGGCAGCGGCTGACTCAGCTCAGAATAGTGCACGGGTTTCCTCTCCAAGCTTCCTGCTCTGCCTGGCTGCAGCACACTCCAGCCTGTCAGGGGTTTGTACAGCATTGGCGGTTTTAAACGTGGCATTGTAGAGGTTTTCTCACTGAGACTTTTAAAATAAAAGTTTCTTAAAACATAGCTCTGCAGTCATTTGTGCAGGCTTTTGATGTGTCCTCCTGCAGCTGTCCCCCACAGCAGCCAGGCTGCCTTCACATCAGAACCGCTTGCAGTTATTTTTTCCAGCCTTTGTTTTTTTCAATCACCAGACTTCCATGGCTAATCCTACCAAGCATGTAGAGAAAGGCGTTATGAACACACACCAAGCTGCACTTCTTCCCTGTTCTGTAAGAGCAGCTCCCTGCATTCCAGCAACACCCACCCTTTAGCTGACCAGACCCCTGTGTTTCAGGAGCCAGAGCCCCGCTGAAGGGCCGCTCAGTTTGTAACTGCTGCGTGAATTTGGGATGCCTCAAGAGGCCAGAAATCCCACAGGATGGTAAACTGTTGGTTGCAGTTGTTGTGTGTTCAGTTACTGGAACCAGGACAGGCGTGGGCAGAGCCCAGTGCCACCCTCACAGGAACAGGACAGGCACTCAGCGATGGCACAGCACCAGCCCTCACCCACATGGGATTAGCTCAGCAGTGCTCAGACGCTTCCGCCAGATCAGCACAGATCTCGCTGATCCAAACCCACTCCTTACAGGCCACGCAGCCCTAAAAGCATCTTCCACTTCTTCCTTAAGTAACAATGGGTGTTACTTGAGTTCAATCCCACTGTTAAGATCCCTTTGGGTCGCCCTGAAGTCAGTGACCAGCTCAGATCACTACTCAACTCCCACCACCATCCCCTTCCAAAGGCAATCACTCTTTTGAAGGGCACTTTTCTCCCTCAGCCTCTCCCTTTCCCACATCCCATGGCCAGCATAGCTGCAGTTAACTACTTGGCAGCTCCTAATTGCAACCTCCACCACAAACTCTTCAGTGGAAACTTCCCTTCGGCCAGGGCTTTACAGCACATGGGAACTGCTGTGGTAGTTTAGCACAATACTGCAGTATTTCCAGTTGGGGCACTGCTGGAATTAAGTTCATTCCAGATTTCCAATTAAGTATATATGAAATTAGTTTAATTGGTTTGCTTAACGTACTTACGCTGCCACACCACTTCCCAAGCCCAAGGGCTGCAGGACCAGCACTGACATCCCACTGTCCCACCCTTTGTCGGAGCTGCAGGAGCACCCTTCTGCTTGCTCCATTAATCCCGAAACAAAAGCAGAACCTGGCAGTTGCTAAGAAACAAAAGAGCTGGTATCAAATCCTCCCAGCTCAGCAACAACTGCAGTTTCCTATTACATGTCCAGGCTTACACAACATCCACAGCTGCGCAACATCCGCAGGTGGGCACCGAGCTGCAGCCGGGCAGGGAACACTTATACAACCCAGGAAAATCATGGCTGAGGGATTAGCTACGCCTGCCAGACACGTGGGAGCCCTGCTTAAGGCGGTTTTACAGTTCCTCTGTCTGCAGAAACTACATAATTATTGTTTATTAGAGAGCCGGAGTTGGGAAATGGCACAAACAGTTGTTCACGTAACTTGAGACACAAACTTTTGTGGATGCAACAGCTTTATTGGAATGAACAAGTGCAGAGAAACTTTTTATTTGGATGCAACAACCTGCTGGTTCAGTTACCACCCCTGAGGCGCAGGACAAGGTGCAGGGTGGATTCCTTCTGGATGTTGTAGTCGGACAGGGTACGACCATCCTCCAGCTGCTTGCCAGCAAAGATCAGCCTCTGCTGGTCAGGGGAATGCCCTCCTTGTCCTGGATCTTGGCCTTGACGTTCTCAATGGTGTCACTGGGCTCAACTTCCAGGGTGATGGTCTTGCCGGTCAGGGTCTTGACGAAGATCTGCATCCCACCTCTCAGGCGCAGCACGAGATGCAGGGTGGATTCCTTCTGGATGTTGTAGTCGGACAATGTGCGACCATCTTCCAGCTGCTTCCCGGCAAAGATCAGCCTCTGCTGGTCAGGGGGAATGCCTTCCTTGTCCTGGATCTTTGCCTTGACATTTTCAATGGTGTCGCTGGGCTCCACCTCAAGGGTGATGGTCTTGCCGGTCAGGGTCTTGACGAAGATCTGCATCCCTCCCCTGAGGCGCAGGACAAGGTGCAGGGTGGATTCTTTCTGGATGTTGTAGTCGGACAGGGTACGACCATCCTCCAGCTGCTTGCCAGCAAAGATCAGCCTCTGCTGGTCAGGAGGAATGCCTTCCTTGTCTTGGATCTTGGCCTTGACGTTCTCAATGGTGTCACTGGGCTCAACTTCCAGGGTGATGGTCTTGCCAGTCAGGGTCTTGACGAAGATCTGCATCCCACCTCTCGAGGCGCAGCACTAAGGTGCAGGTGGACTCTTTCTGGATGTTGTAGTCGGACAGGGTACGACCATCCTCCAGCTGCTTGCCAGCAAAGATCAGCCTCTGCTGGTCAGGAGGAATGCCTTCCTTGTCTTGGATCTTGGCCTTGACATTCTCAATGGTGTCACTGGGCTCAACTTCCAGGGTGATGGTCTTGCCGGTCAGGGTCTTGACGAAGATCTGCATCCCACCTCTCAGGCGCAGCACTAAGTGCAGAGTGGACTCCTTCTGGATGTTGTAGTCAGACAGAGTGCGACCATCCTCCAGCTGCTTCCCAGCAAAGATCAGCCTCTGCTGGTCAGGGGGAATGCCTTCCTTGTCCTGGATCTTTGCCTTGACATTTTCAATGGTGTCGCTGGGCTCCACCTCAAGGGTGATGGTCTTGCCGGTCAGGGTCTTGACGAAGATCTGCATTTTAACCTGGAAGAGGCAAACCCGCTGTGCTTTAGTGACGCTCCCGCTCCCCGGGGCCGCGCTCCCCGGCCGTGACGTCACAGCGACGGCCCCACCCCTTCCGGGATGTCAGGGTGGTCTCCGCCCCTTCCCTTTCCCGCCCGCGGCGCGCGCCCGCCACCATCTTGAGGGGGGCTGCGCCTGCGCCGCCGCCATTTCGCCGGCGGCCGCTCGCCCTCGCCCCTCCCGCCCTTCCCCTCCCCGCCCCCGGCTCGCAGTGCTGCCGTTAAGGGGAGGGCAACGCCCCGGCCCTCACCCCGCCATTGCCCCCAGCCATCGCCTATTCTCTCTCAGCGCACACACACACACTCTTGTGTGTCCCACCCGGACACCACGCACGCATCTAAGCCCTGTCGCCGCCAAGCCAAGCGGCTCCCTCGTCCAAGCACTCACCGCAGGCCTGGCAGGCTAAGTCGACAGAACAAGCCCCTCACGGCCTCACCTGGCTCCAACTGCGCCACACATCCCCCTCCCGCCCCTTATATGGTCTCGCGCGCCCCGCCCCCGGCCTGCGGATCACTCCGCCGCGCACTATTTTCTCGGTCCCGCGCGCCGCTGCTCTCCTGCGTGAGCTGAGGCGGGGCGCGGCAGCGCGGAGGGATCTGCGGCCCGCGCGCGGGTGCACTGCAGCCAGCGCGCGCAGGGGCGTGAGGGGCGCCGGCAAAACCCGGAGTGGAGCCCTAGCTGGAGCGGGGCCGCGGCTGTGGTGCGTCAGCGAGCCCAGCCCGCAGACATGCTCGTGTTTAAAGATTTATCTCACAGGCTTACGTTTTATTCAGGGCTTCAGGCCCTGCAGTTGTGTCACTGTTTGAAAAACACCTCTTTGACTTCCAGCCCTGGGGCAGGGTGAGGGGAGGCTCTGCCTGTGGCTGCACCCTGAGCGGGTTCCTGAAGGAGAGGGGCCCTTGCTTTATGCCAAGGGAAAGCCTCAAGCATTTATTTCTGTGTGAGAAGCCTCCTATGTGTTCCAGCGTGTTGAGGCTCAGCAGTGGCAGAGCAGTGAGGTGTCTGTGCCCCACCTGGGGATACAACCCTGCTCGGATGGACACGTCGTGCCAGACCCTCAGTGCCACCATGGCCATGGGACAGGGGCTGGGAGGAGACGGTGCTGGGACACCCACCGAGGCTGGACCACCCTAGGAAAGGGGGGCTACGGGAGTCTCCTGCTGGGGTGGAGAGGTGACACGAGGGACAAAAAAGGCCTGGTGGATGAAGAGTTCCAAGTCCTGCCAATGGTCTGCCTGAGATACGAGTGTTTATATACACACACAGAAAGTGGGCTGTGCATCTGAGCTATCATGGAGTGTATAATTCAGCACTAAGGCCTTGCCACTGGGGTAAAATCAGCCATAAACAGAAATCATAATAATGCCTATTTCTTACTCTGTTCTCGCAGAGCTCATTCTGGTAGATCTCTGCTGCACTCCGTCAGCTCCTGTGCCATGCCAGTCCAAGTGCACAGCAATTCCAGGGCATGGCTGAGAACAGAATGGGGCTTTGTCTGTAAGATTCAGGCGATGCCATTCGGTCCAATCCGCCTACAAAATCCTTCGTTTGCCAGCACCCAAGGAAAATGGAAGGGACACAGGGCTGCTCGTGAGCAGGAACAGAGCAGAGGCCCAGCAACAGCTTTGTGATTGGTTTGAGGGAAACCGCCTGTGTTTGGCTGACACATGGAGCTGTTACAGGAGGGGAACGCTCTGGGGAGCTCCTCGGCCTCTGCTGCCTCGTGTTTGTATCAACACTCACCACAGCAGTAGTGATAATAATCTCAAACACTCGGGTCATTTAGATGGGGGGAAAAAAAAAAATCCACAGAAGTCTTTTAGTTTCTCCTCAGTGCTCAGTGGCTGACGCTGTGTGCATTGGGAGTTGTATAAACATCAAAGATTGGAAAAGCCTTCCAGGTTTAGATCTTTCCTCAGCTGAATATTAATGTTAAGCTTGTTCTTTTAGTTACAGAGGGAGCACTCAGGACTGGTCTGAAAATAGTAAAAAATGTACATGGAAAGGTATTTCCTGACAAGATGGAGTTTTGTAACAGGAAGAAATAAGATGACACAGTGCTATTCTTCACCTAATTAGGGTAATCAGCCAAGCACTGAGCATCCTGAGTGAGTTTATACCTGATGTCTGAATCAAACACTGGAGGAGCACACAGTTAAAGGTTGAGATTGGCAAGGCAGATGTTCAGCCCTGATCCAATAGTCCTAAAACACATCTGTGTGGTTTGCAGGAGGACAGCGTTTCCTGAGCTGGGAGAGGATTTCTGTGAACAAAGCCCCTTCCGTGTTTATGCTACCCTGCCTCTCTGAGTACCCATCATTAGGATTTCAGTGCAGGCTTAGATGAATAGTGGGACGTTGGTCCTAACAGACCATGACCTGCTTTACTGACAAATACCAATTTCCTGTGCCAAAAAGTTACTTTGTGACTCTTGGAACAAACTATCTCTTATATTTACATGCAGGGCATATTCCAGAAGTACAGCTGCCCAGGGAGATCCAGGGAGTGATTTACAACAGGGATATTCACACTTTGCAGTGCTGTAGCCAAATACTGGCTCAAAATAACAACTGGAAGTAAGATGAGTAAATAAATAGCACAGGGAGCTTTTCAGCCGCTGTGGCAGGAAATGTCACTTTGCATTTGTCACCGATCAGCTCCCACTGCTTTTGGATTCACTGCTGGTAACTGAACACTGAGATGAAACAGCTGCCACTGAACTGTGTAGATAAAACCTGTTTCAGGCTCTACGTGGGCTTTGGTCTCTCTGGGCCCAAACTCTCAACTTTGCCATAACTCAGCCCTCCAGGCTCCAAAGGGTTTCCTGATGAGTCCAGCCAGCCTGAGGAGATCAAAGCAGGGAGATTGTTTTCCCAAGAGCTCTTCCCAAGCTGCCCTGGGTGAAGCTGCCCACACTGCTGAGGGGCTGAGCAGGACAGTGGAGGTGAGAGGGCACTGAAGAGCCAGCTTGGAGAAGGGGAGATGCTCCTGCATTGTCGCAGCCAGTGACTTCAGTCACTTGGGGTGTCCTGGCTATTTGTCGCTCCCCTTTGGCTTTGGGAATGTGGAGCAGAGACCCTGAGCCCTGTGTGGCTGCAGGTCTGAACGTCCCCAGCCCTGCCGGGCTGTGGGATGAGGAGGTGTCAGGTGGGGCTGGCCAGTGTCCCCTGTGTTTTGGGGTTTGATGCTTTGTCCCTCCTTTTGGGCTGCTCTTTATCTGCATGGCCTTGGCGCCGGGATGGAACTCCAGTGAAACACAAGAGCTGTGTGTGTTTGCACAGGCCTGAGGAGAAACAAGTAACAAAAAAAGAAAGCTGCCTTGTGCCACCAAGGGCCCACTTGAGGAGCAGGGTCACGGCGCGATTTGCTGCTTGTTTAACGCGATGTGGTGACTTTCCTGGATAAAAAGCATCACCTGGGGGGAGAGGAGGAAAAAGCCAAAACGAAAAGAGCAGTACTCTCATGGAGATGCCGGGGATTGAACCCGGGACCTCATACATGCAAAGCATGCGCTCTACCGCTGAGCTACATCCCCCTGCCCGGCCTGCCGCCTTTTCCCGCCGCCCAATTCCAGCCTGTCCCGCTCCGCAATCCCCGGTGCGGGGAAGGGCGGGCAGAGCGATGCGGGCACCGGGTCCCCGCCGGGCCCGGGCCGGGCCGAGAGCGCTGGCGGTGTACAGTGAAGACCCTCTGTGGTCTTCACGCAACGCTTAGAAACGCGGGAACGCGCCGGTTCAAACACACAAAACTGATTTATTTCTTTCTTCGTCCTCCCGGAAATTAGAAAAATCCGTGCGGGAAGGAAAAAAACGAATGTTGAAGGAAAAAAGCACATACAACCTCCCCGTCGGGGAATCGAACCCCGGTCTCCCGCGTGACAGGCGGGGATACTCACCACTATACTAACGAGGACGGTTTGGTGTTTGATTCCTGCGGGCCAGGTCATGCCCGAGAGGCCGACGCGGGACCTGCTCCACTGCTGAGGTCCTCCGGGAAGTGGCTCCTGCCACAAAATCTTCACCCACCTCGGCGCCTGCGGTGACACCGGGAGAGCCGCCCCTCGCCAGACGCAGGGACCGCAGCCCCGACCCCGCTCCGCCCGGCGGCAAAAGCAGGGGCCGTCACCCGCACGGGGAGCGAAAAAGCTTCTGCCGAAACCCGGGATCGAACCAGGGACCTTTAGATCTTCAGTCTAACGCTCTCCCAACTGAGCTATTTCGGCGGGCGAGAGCGCCCTCGCTGGCCGCGGATACGACCCCGCCCAGTTCCACCCCCACCCCCGGCGCGGGTCCCGTCCCCGCGGCACCAGCGCCCCGTTCCTGCCGTGTCCGGGGGGTCACACCCGCCCGGTACTGCTGTCCGCTCCACGGCCCTCAGGCACCCCTCCTGGCATAAAAGACGGCTGTCCCGCTTCCGCCCCGCCCCTCTGGCGGGGGGTGACCCGGCCCCGCGGTTCCATGGCCGCCTCACAGACAAAACCCCGCGCGGGGCCGCCCGCAAAAAACGGCGGCCGGGAACAAAATATATCGGCACCTCCCCGTCGGGGAATCGAACCCCGGTCTCCCGCGTGACAGGCGGGGATACTCACCACTATACTAACGAGGACGGACACATATGTACCGTTTTTCGCCTTGCGCTATAACCGTGCGGTCCCGCCCCAGAAGGAGCCGCCGCCGCTCCCGGGGGTGCTGCGGCTCCCGGGGCCCCACGCGGGGCTGTGCGGGGCAAGGGGGGCGGGACGGGCGCGGGAGGAGTGCGGGACGGGAGCAGTGTGACCGGCGGACCCGGCGGGCGGGCGGCAGTGTCTATTTACTGCCTATACAACAACCCAAAATCAGCGAGGGGATGTAGCTCAGTGGTAGAGCGCATGCTTTGCATGTATGAGGCCCCGGGTTCAATCCCCGGCATCTCCACTTTTTCCTTTTGCCCCCTCCTCAACATCCCCCCAAGCCCGTGGATTTTTGCTTTCTCTAGCCCCCTTTTCTAAATTAGGAGCCACGATTTCCAAGTAAGTTCCATAATCGCGGTTTTTTTTTACCTTCCCTCCCCTAAGCACCGAGCAGTTTGCAGACTTCTGCTGCAATTCTTGTTAGAGAAAGGTGCCCTGCCAAGAACCCCCCACACCCTCCTGCCAGGGGTTATCACAAAACACTGCACAGCTGCAGTGTTTGACTTACAAACAGTGTAAGGGGATGGACTCCTTCTTGCTCGAGAACAAAAGTTGCTGTTTCATCAGCTTTAGATATTTTTAATGCTTACCTGTGTCCCAGTCTCACCTCTGAAGTGCGTGGGAGAGGTGGGAACAATAGACACGCATCCAACCTCTTCTGCAGTTGGCCAGCACCAGTTTCCTGCAGGATGTGGGCAGCCGGAGGGTCCTTGCCCACACCTTCTACCACAATGTCATAAGCAATCAGATTTTCCTCTGCCACTAGCAAGACTTCTTGCTGCAAAATTAGCAAGTGGCTGAAATCTGCCCTCCTTCCCAAAACCTGCTGCATTCCCCAAAGTGCTCCAGCCTGTGAAAAGCAGGTGGCTCTCGAGTACCAGGACAAAACAACCCTGGCAAACCATGTGGCAAAGGGCCCAGGAGATCTGAGTGCCTGCATCACCATGCTGGGAATGAGGAGAGATTTGAACCAAAATTTTTGGAAGCAAGGTTAATGGATATTCTGGAGAAATGGCAAACTCCTCAAGAAGCAGGAAAAGAACGATTAGGACTGCAGTGGTTTGGCCGGGCTGGAGTGGATTTCTCCATTGCAGCCCCCTTGCTGCGGTTCCGGATTGGTGACTCAGTGCTGACACACACCAGTGTTTGTGTTTGGGTCAGGACCAACCCACCACCAGGCCCAAGGGTTCTGTCTGTGTTTGGATCTGCTGATCTGTGTGAGGAAGCACCTACACAGGGCTGAAATTCTGCTCATTGCAGCATCCCACAAAGAAACAATTCCTCCCGTCCAAACCAGGAACTTTACATATTTATTATAGTTCGTACGACTAATATAGTCCAAGGAGAAACTTCTGATTAAAAAAAAATTCTATAAAATACAATGGATAAAATTATCCACACATTAATATTACAAAATACCAGCCAAGCAGCTGGTAGGACTTCTGGGAACATGAAGGACTTCCCAGAAAAAGAGAGCAACACCTGGCTCTCTTACAAAAAGGTATCGCGACAGTTGGTGAGTCCATCTGTGTCAGATTTCCAGGGAAATCCTTGGAAGCTCTCGAAACACCTTGGAAAAAAGAAGTCCATCAAGAACAGTCACACTGGTGGCCACTTCTGGGCGAGGTCATCGTGCATGGCTTCAGGGATCCACTGACGGTAGGCTGAGAGCAAATCTGGAATGGAAGCAGAGCAGTCAGACGGCTCTGGGAGTCAGGGACTGGGGTGGTTTGGCTGGAAAAACAAGGTCCTGTGGGATCACCCCACTGGGAGCAAGAACCAGCCTTTCACCACTGGGATGGTGCTGGAGCTTGGACGCTTGCACGCAGATGTAACAGCAGCCAGTGGGGGAGAATTACTGTGAAAGTCATCACTGCATCGTTTTGCTGCTGCTTCTTTAAAGAACTCTTATAATCTGGTACCCAATATTGAACAAAAGCCATTTTACCTGGAAAAAATTTTTCTTCACAAGAACCAAAAGCAGGGCATTACTGTTTCTTGTATGAAAACAGGAAATATTTGGAGCTTATCAAGTGAAACAGTCCACTTTTTAAATTATAATTCAACAGTGCTCGGGGTACTCCACTGATATGACTGATAATTAAGAGAGCAGAACACTTACATTTAGGATTTTTCTTCCATGCAGCCAGTAAAGCATTAAGATTATCACAATTTTCTGCAACTAGAGCCTGCAGGAGGGATTCTGTCCTGGGCTGAAGTCTGAAACAACAAAATGGTGCAATGAAACAATGTTCATTAGCACAGTTTAGGTCAACTTTCTGAATCCACACTCGATATTTTTAAAAGGCTAAATATAGATGTATAAACACACAACCTCTGCATAGAGATGTGCCACTGGCTCAAGAAAGTTCACTGTAAGTAGATTTTTCTCCAACCACAACTTTTTGTGGTTAGAAGTAGCAGCAGGTTGCTCTTATGTCTGCTATGCAGCTGCAGAGCACAAGGCAGAGCAAAAAGGACCCGTGCTGAGCTCTGGATTGACTAAAACAGGGAAACAAGTGGTCACTGTAGGACCCTCAGATAACATCAGTTACTTTTAATGAAGTCTTCCAAAATCCTTCCACCCATCAACTCCATGAGAAGTCATAGAAGACTCAGAGAAAGTTTATTTTGGTAAGTGAGAGGAGGATGAGGGGAGAGAAAGGGAGTGACAGCCTTTTGGAGAGTCACAGGTCTCTAAATGTAATCAAACCCACGGTCTGTTGAAAACATGTTTTTGAAATGCAGAATAACTGGCCAAACTGCAAAGAAAAGCAAGGAAAGCAGCAGTGCACATGTGGCCATTCCTTACAGATGTGAGCTGTACCTGTGAGCAGCAGAGCAGAGCTCAGTGCCCAGCAGGCTGCGTGTCCTCCCACACTGCCCTCACAGTCACCCAACTCTCCTGAGACACAATTTTTCTTGGTAAGAAAACTAATTTTCCTCGCCCTGCAGCTACAGCCAAGATCACTACCTACAACACCCTTCCCAGCATTGAATTTTTTTAATTTAAAAAGGAAGTGAAAAGTGTTTGGTGGAGACAACAACCTGAAGTTTGTTTTTAACAACTTACTTGGACCATGTCTTCAGCATTATGAGGGGACTGGACAGCAGGCACTGGCTGTAAGAACCCAGCTTTTTAACGACCTGGAACATTTTTAAGAACAAGGTAAATTAATTGTTCTGTGGAGACAGCCATCCATCACCTTGCACTACGACAAATTTCCATCTCAAATTCTCTATTACCATCTCTTTCCTATCCATGTCTCCATACCAGTCTTGTCCTGACTGCCTTGTTAAAACAACTCTTGTGTCTCAAAGTGGACAAAGACATGAGATAAAACTTCTTTCCCTTTGCCTACCCCCTTTGCATTTGGGGTTTCTTTCATTCAAATACTGATTTTCATGCTTTTTAAAAAAAATTTTAAAGGTATCTTCCCCAACACACTAACCACAGCAAACTCCTCCATCCCCCAGCAAGTTATAAGCAATAGCACACACAAAGAGATTAACCACCAAAAAAATATCTCCCTCCAGAAGTGGGGCTAAAAGCTCATTGATAACATCAAGGAAGTGATGCAGCTGGAACACACTCACCTTTCCTTCCAGCAGGAACCTGGCAAAGTATTTGTAGCGATCAATACCTTCTGGATAATCAACTTCCACAGCAGGGAGCTGCCAGCTAACACGATCTGCAAACAAAGATCACACCAGGTCTCCTAAATGCTTGGAGAGAAGGGCACGTTTCCGTGGGGGTGTGACAACACAGGTGCTAAGAGAAGCGGGAAGGACACTGCCACCACCCAGCCCTCACAGGGGGAGCAGCAGGCTCCATAAAATGCCCATTTCAAGGGGAAGATGCCAATATTTAAATGCTATGAACCCCATGAAGCTGTTGAAACCACTGTTTGAACAGCCCAAGCTGAGCTTGGCCTTTCTGCTGTGCTGACAGCCCTGTTAAACCCCCATCACAGTGACAACAGGGCAGCTCTGGGACAAAACTGCTGAGAGACACTCTAAGACACTCACAAAAGACACTCGGTCTGTGACACCGAACTCGGCCTCTTTCGGGGCAGTAGAAGGGAGGAGGGTTTTCCAGAGGCTTCCCAAAGTGGCAGTATGGTGGCAACAGGGCAGGAATCCACTCGGGTTCGACTGCAGACACACCTTAGGAGGGAAAATACACACTGAATGCAGGTTTGCTGCCAAGGGCCACCACTCACTAGCGGCCCCACAGGTACATGATCTCATGTCATGATCTCATCTCCACAGATTTACTTGTCTCCTTTTTCAAGTCAACTTTTTTATGTTGTAAAAAAGCTGTTCAGAGACCAGCCCTGTCAGCTGGTGCACAGCAGCTATTTCAGAAGTTGAGCTTTGCTCCAGCCAATTCTACTACACAAAGAAAAAAAACCAGGCAAATTTATCCCCTGATCCAGATCTAGAAAGCATAAGGATCCAAATCCTAGGAGTGACAACTACTCTGTAAGGAGAGCATTTAGTCACCACAGCAGGGAAACACTCTGCCAAGGCATTTCTGAGTTTCTCCCCAGACCTTCAGCACAAGGTGGCCCACAGCAGTCTCACCTTTCATGTATAGCTTTGTAGTCTCGACAATTTCTTGATATACCACAAACTCTGGGAGTTCTTTGAAGAGGACTGAGCTGGGGTGGATGAACACTGGATCCTCCAGGAGAGCAGTCTGTAAGGAAGCACATGAGATTGAAGCAGAGTAAGATGAGTTACTGGCAATCTAATTTCTTGGTTGCATCTAATTTCTGTCTCAGATGTACATTTATTTGTTAAGTGATGGAGGTTTTTAATAGCCCCATCACTTTCTGCTTCACTTTCTCTGGAGACATCAAGAACTTCGCAAGATGGACTAATGCACCTTTTCTTAGCTCTTTTAAAACAGTTAATATGTGAGGACTGGGAAATTGCAACACTGCAAATTTGAATTCCAAGGAGAGAACTTGCAGAAAGTCAGCACAGGCAGTCCCAGCACTGCACCCAGCCAGAAGTTTTGCACAGGAGTGCCTTTCTGCTGTGCAGGGGAGGAGGAATTCTGCCCAATCCAGTTGCTTACCTTGTAGGCATTTTTCCACTTGTCATCCAGAAGCTCTTCTGCCTGAATTTTTCGGGCAACATGATCTCCCAGTCCTGCCAGCACAATCTGCCTCAAGTATGTTGCTTGAGCTTCTGTTGGGGGCTTCATCTTTGGATCTACATAGAGCCCAGCATCCGTGCAGACAGAGTTCACTGTGGGGAGAAAGAGGTGAGGTAAGAGTCAACAGGCAAAAAAAGAAAAAATCAGCTCAGTTGATGTGTCACCCCCAAAAAGAGAATAAACACAGCAACTGCTCTCCAAACCCACTTACCTGCTGTTGTCAGCTGCCCTCTCAAGCGCCTGATTTCCAGCATGGCTTTGTATCGGAGCCCGTTCTCTTCGCAGAACTTGCGGGTGCACCCAGCGAACTCACAGGCCCCCACTGCCCCTGGGAGCGAACAGACAGGGGGAGAAAACGGCTTAGCTGACCAGTTCTCCTAATGAAACCAACGGTGGGACAGCTCTGACACAGTTAACAAATGCACTTTGCTGTTCCCACCCGGGAGCAGCCCAGGACACTGGCAGGGTGCCCAGAGGAACAGTCTAGAAATTGCACTGCTCAACTCGGCCCTACAGCACGAGGACGCCTTTGGTTGTACAAAGCTGAGGGCTTAGGGTGATGGAGGAGAACAGAATGAAGTTAATGGTGAAGGGAAATCAGGATTTGCAGTACCTAACATCACCATGAGGTCCCCCAGCTTCTGCATTGGCCCCTGCCCAGCCCAGATCTTTTGCATCTGTAAAAACCTCGCTCTCTTCCCCTTCAGCTGGGCTGTCTCTTCCTCACTTACTGCTGGCCTGAAGGAAACACAGAACAGCAGCAGTGAGTGTTGTGTGTAAGTGCAGAGGGGCCCCAATATGAGAGGCATCAGCTGTGAGGGTGATGCCTCCTGCAAGGAGGGTGTCAGGCTCACCCACTGACCTGTCAAACTCTTCGAACAGCTCCCGGACGGTCATGGCAGACACGATGGTGATGGTGTAGGGCAGGCAGTCGTGCTGCCTGCTCAATGCCAGCATCTTGGCATAGCGGGGGGCTACAGGAAAAGTGGCCATTATTCTGCCCAGCGGACTAATGGGGCAGCTCAGCTTTGCTGCCAGCTGCTGCTTCAGCCTGGGGAAGGAAGAGGGAACTCATGTAATGAAGTAACATCTGATTAGAACAAGTCTGTGTTCCTGGGTTTGGCAGCCAAATTAAACCGATGTGTTTTCCTCGGGTTTTGTTACGTGCTGGTTGCAAAGGCTGCTGGAAAGACTCCTTTTCCTCATGCAGCTCCCACCTGCCCTGCATGGCACACTCCCAGCACAGTCCTTCACTGCCCAAACAGAACTGGGGCCAGTAAAACAAATTAAGGTGATTCAGAGACTGAAATTATGGCAGTTTCTGTACCAAAGCCCACCCCTGGATGTGAGGGCTGAGATGGAAAGGAAGTGGGAGGACAGCAGGGCCCACAGGCTTGACAGAGGAGGAAATATATGGGGGACCACAGACATTACCTTCCTGTCACAGGGGGTTCCTTCAAGGCACCCAGGGCTATCAGCAACTCCTCAGCTGCTGCAAGCGTTTCCGTGGGAGGTGGTGTTGGGAATGGGAAGTTGATTACCTACAGACATCATGACAAAAAGCCCATCAGTACATCACTGACACAACAGCCACTGAAAATAAGTCTGAATGCGTTAAGAAGCTTTGGAAGGGAGGGAAGTTCTCCCCTCTGGTTACATGTGCCAAAGTAAAACATTTAGGATGTTTGCCAGGAGTGAGAGGAAAGGACACATAATGGGAGGAAATGCTTAGAACAAGAACATTAGGAAACAGGAATACCAGAGTCACCCTTTGCTGCCACTGATTGCAGGCACCGCCTAGGTCAGGCTGCTCTAAGGTCTAAATTTAAGTATTGTGCTTTCTGCAAGTGCTCCAGTATCTCCAAAACACAAACCCCTTTTTGGACAGGGGTTTTCAAACCTCTAAGAACATAAGAAGTCACTTACTACCTGAATAAACAGGTCTGTTAAGGCCTATTGGAATTCAGAGCAGCTTCTGCAATTTGCAGAACCAAAATCAATTCCCAGGATCCTAATTTCTAATACAAGGCACAGACTCAAGCAATGGTGATAAAAGACATTTCTCTTTGTTTCTGACTCCTAGGGGTTACCACTTTAATGAGTGCTGTAGTACAAAGCCACTTCCACCTCACCTTTTCTATATTTAATGCCTTCATTTGCAGAATCAAGTCTTCTACCGGTCGCATTATTATTTCTGGAGCAGAAAATTTCTCAAAGTCCATGAAGACTGCAGAAGAGTATAACCTAGTGGACCAGAAGTGCTGTTTAGAGTCTTAAAAGACATCTTAACTCAGAAGATACACATGAAAAACTGGCAAGGGATTTAAAAAAAGGCCGCTTGTGGGTATTATTTACATAACTATGTCATTATTTATGACGCATATGTCTTATTCACAAGTTAGCTCAGCTTGGAGTTAAATCCATCCAGCCATGCTTAAATCTAACCTGGTCATGGAAATAAAGGTTTCTCAGCAAGAGAAAGGCCCTTGAGAAGCCAAACTGCCAAACCAACATCACCAGTAACAGTTCACGCTTGGCTTTACCTCTCCTTTTGAACCAAGGGCAGACAAACCCTAAGATCCCTGCGAAAGGGGCAGCAGGGCGGGGGAAGCTGGCAAATTTCCACTGACACTCCAGAGGGCTTGTTGTTTCTCCCCAGCAGGCAGCTGACCTGTAGCAGTGCCCCGGCTCGGTGCGGCCGGCCCGGCCCGCCCGCTGGTTTGCCGAGGCCTGGGATATCCAAGTGACTCTGAACGACGACACCCCCGTGATTTTGTCGTAGAAACGCTTCTTGACCTTCCCACAGTCCACCACGTACTTGATGCCCGGGATGGTAAGCGATGTTTCAGCCACGTTGGTGGCCACAACACACAGTCTGGTGCCAGGAGGAGGAGCCCTGAATACCTGCAAGAGACAGATGGGCCTGTGAGGTGCAGCGCCAACAGCGGAAAAGGGACAGGCAGTCGGCTTGGATGGGCTGCAAAGGGATGACGGTGCATATGGCACTGCAGGGGAAATCCAGGAGTCAGAGCTGAGACTTAACTCTTTGCCTCCAGCTCTGGAGCTCTCTGTCCAGCTCTGTGAATCCTCAGGAACACCCTCAGAGGCTCCAGGCAGGGCACACACCATCTTGTGCTCAGACACACTGTTGTCACCGCCAAAGCCAAGAAGGAACACAAAATTCTGTACAAACTGCCTCTTGGCAGCAGGACCCCAACGTGCCTGGGGCCAGGGCTGACTCTGACATGCTGCAGGACTGTCACTTATCATCACTCCCAACTTACTGAACTGGCACATTAGGGAGACACCAGCAAGGCCTGCCCCAATCCCATCCCAACCTGCCCACTGGGCCATTCAAGTCTGCTCATTGACAGATAGTCCAAGTTAGGAATTTTAACTCACTTGTGACTTTAGAGAATGATCACATATACCTATAAGGATCATTTACTCACTGTGGCAATAAATCCTTTACCTTTGCCTGTTTCTCTGGTGCCAGCAAGGAATAGAGTGGGAGCACATACAGTGGGAGGGATGAATCGGATTTCTCATCTGTGAAGAAACAAACCCACATTTCAGTACATGGTACATCAACTTCCAGGCTTAGTCCCAACATCATCTCCACAAACACCACTTCATCAAACCAGTAAAGTAATTGGTATAAAGCTGAAACTGGAAAACCTTAACAGCTTTTCCACAGGTCTGCTGTGGTATCACATCAGTTTAGCAAAGGACAACCAACTAATGTCACCCATTTCACAGGTACAGGAGATAAGAGTTTTTGATTTCATATGGGCCAAACCTTCTTCTGAGTCTCCATCTCCTAAATCCAGGTCAATATCAGACCCTGCAGCGTCATCATCAGTGTCAGCATCTCTGTCTTCATCTCCTTCATCCACTGGTACCACAGAGTAATTGTTCAGATCAATTTTGGGGAGCGTCTGAGAAAGACAGGAAAGACACCACGGAGCGTGAGGGAGGGGGGGACACAAACAGCACTTTGCATTGCTTTGAAAGCAAAGCTGAGCACTTACTCCAAACATCTGCTGACCTGAAGGTGACAGAGGGATTGTGAGATTTCATTGGTATTTTAAAATTCAGCATTTGGTAACCGTGACAGTCAGAGGGGAGAAACTCAAGCATTTTAAACAGTATTTTGTGCCAAGCCAAGCTTCTTGACTTGGAGGACAGCAGGAAAGGGTAAGATTTCTTTACTTCAGGCCCCTCCAGCTACCAGGATACAATGTCAGTGGACAGTATATCTATAGCACCAAGATCTCCCACTAATAAAGTGCATTCAGGATGTGGGCAGAAGCAAAACACTATCCTTGGTAAGAGACGCATCAGTCCCAATTCTGGGTAACAAACAGTGAGATGAGGAGCAGCCCTGGAGCCAGCAAGTCTGGAACTCCCTCCATTAAAGTTTTAGTGGTCAGTTCTCAACCTGAATCCATCTCCTACCCATAATATCCACAGTGTTAGTTTTCTGCTGCTCCTGACGCAGCATCAGCAGTGTGTGTGGGTACTACTGTTGGAACTCCTGAGGGGACACAGGTAGGCTACTGTTTGCAGGGAGAGACCTGCTCCTTCCTGTCTCTTGGAGGAATTCCACCCATCACACATTACCATAACTTTCCTCCGCTTCCTCGATTTCTTAAATTTTCTCATTTCTTCTACCGAGTCTTCTTTGTCATCCTCTCCCCCTGCAAAAAGAGACAGTGGAACAACTGTTAGCTGAGCATGCTTTCCTCTTGGAAAAGGTAGTAGGAGGAGTCTGGTCCCACTCCCACCTTTCTGGGATTGCGAAGTGTCACAGTGTGAAAGAAGCAAATAGTCACACTGAAGGCAGAGGGGACAGGGATGACACACAAGTTTAAGGTTATAATTCCATTTAGGCACTATACAGAGGATCATCATCAGCACACACAGCAACTCTGTGTCTGGAGGTTTAGGAGGCAACTAGCTGGGCTGTATGAGAATTTTTTTGGAAATTCCAGTATGTGAAAATAACAGTCATCAACAAGCAGCAGCATTTCCACTTTAATTCCCAACAGAGTAAGTGAAGAAATGCAATGGATCCTGGGGAACTGGAAGAGATAATACACAGGAACCTTTTCCCAAATTCAAACCAGCACAAATTTAACAATCAGTCATGAAAATCATCCAGAATCCCTCATTCCTTGTGTGTTTTTAAAATAGAAGCTTTTTAGGTGCAAAGAAAACTCACTTCTCAGCAGGATAAATTCAAATTTTAACAGTTTCTATAGCCTTACCTGCAGTGTTGTTTTTTTGGTATGGGAAGGCTTTCCTTAGCCTTCTACAGAGAGAGTGAACTTCTGCCTGGCCTGTTAAAAACACCAAAATCCCACCTGCAAGAGAAGCACACCTTAAACCTCAGCACAGGCATTTCACCTTGGAAAGCTTCAGATCTCACTTTTGATAAAAGACAGGTCAAATATACTGTGAAGTAACGAGAAGGGACAGGGTGTTTGACCACATCTGTCTCCCACCACTCTCTCAAGAAGTTAATATAACTGTGATTTAGTTGAAGGGTTGCTTTCACAAGAAAAGTAAAGTAAATAAATACTTCATTGAAGTCCCATGTTCAGCTTACAAATAACCTCACCCCAAAACAAAACAAAATATCCCAAATACCTCTCCCTTTCCCCCCAAAAAAACAACCCAAAAAATTATAGACATGGTAAGTCCAAAGAATTTAAGAGGTTCTCAGCAGTGACCTTACCTGAGGGCAACATTCGATGGATTTTACAGACCTTTCTGAAGCACTCCCCACTGTAATCATCCAGGGGGGTTTTCTTGTTAAAATGAACAGTTACAGGGAATTGCCTTGCATCTACCTGGAGAGGAAACACAAAGAAAGGGTTTGTTTGCTGTCCTAGCTCCAGCACAATCACTGCAGTGCTCATGGGACAACTTGGAAAGCTCATCCTCTATTTCTGTTCAGCTCTTGGGTTTGGTAGCTACAGAACACCAGACCCACAGAAATTATCGGTGTTGTCTACCCTGAAGACCATAAAGCCAAAAAAGAAACCAAAGCTTTTCTCCCTTTTAGATCATCAGCTCAGATTGAGGTTTTCTAGTTCTCCTGAACTTACAGGTTTTCAAGATAATAAGAGTCTGCCAGGGCGGTTTTCTGATAAAAGTGGAAAGAAATACACCCAGTCCCAAAAGAAACAATAGCCTAAACAAACTAACTATTTTTAAAGTGGTATCTGCAAGATTTCAGCACCAACTGGAAAGATAAGAGTGCCCCTATTTTGTTACTGGTTTTATAAAGGCTGTACTTGAGCCGGTACATCTGAGGCAGATCCCAGGGAGGAGAACAATACCTGAATGACGGGAGGTTTAACAGAAAACAGCCTGTTGTTGTCAGTGAAATCCTCCACACGAAGGGTGGCCGACATGATGATCAGCTTCAGGGGCAGCCCTTTCTGCAGGGACACAAATCTGTCACTCTGTGCCCCACACATCTCCTCCCAAGCTCAGCTGTTGGCAGCTCATGCCAGTGCAACAATAAGCATCTTGCTGTCTACCAGGCTGCTGGTATTCAATTATCTAAGCCTTGAGCTGGCTGTTGCCTCAAAAGTCATCTGTTGGTACTGATATGTACTATTTTCCCCCTTTTTGTAGGCTCTCTGCTTCTTTGATCATACAGAAAGACAAGCACATTATGTGAGTGTTATTTCATCGTTTCTGTCAGACTTCCATGAACTTCCACACCACAGAGTCCCTCCTCACACAGAGCCTCCTCATGTCTAACATCCCCCCAGCCTGGGTCTAATAAGAGAACACTGCTCCTCTCACCTTCTGACGAAGGGGCACGATGCGAGACAAGAGGCCTATCAAGATATCTGTGTACATACTCCTCTCGTGGGCTTCGTCAATGATAATGACTCTGTACTTGGAAAGCAGAAAGTCCTGGGAAGAGAGATCAGTTTCACCACAGGAAGCCTCAATCAAGGACGTCTTTCAGCTGGAACACCCTACAGCTGCACAAACACTGACTCCCCATCCTCACAGCTGAATCTCACACACCTGAGCACAGTTTCACGTGTTCACTGTACATGGAACAGCCTAGTTCCCAAGAGCCTCTTCCTCACTCTCATTTTACACAGCAAGATAAACTTAATGTTTAGGGACTCGGGCAGGAATATCAAGAGTTGAGATGAAATACACCTCCGGTGCTGAAAGAGATTTCGCTTTGAAAGTCTGGTGGCACATCCGTGCAAATCAACTGGCCTCTCTTCCAGCTTCACAAAACAACTCCCTTTTTATAACACTGAGGACAGCAACTTACCTTCTGGATCTCTTTCAGCAGCACACCATCCGTCATGAACTTGATCTGTGTTTCATCCGTAACATTCCCCTCGTAGCGGATCTGATACGAAACCACCCTGCGAGGGAAACACCAGGGCACCCACGGGAGAAAGCACAGGGAGAAACAGAGAAGTTCATGACATCCACAGAACACCTCAGTGCCATCTTCCAGCGAGGCCTCAGCTGTTTTTTCTGCTCACCTGTGTGACAGGTTCATTTCCTTAGCGACCCGCTGGGACATGGACACCGCAGCCACGCGCCGAGGCTCCGTGATCCCAATGGTCCCGCTGGAACTAACGGGGCAAAGGAAAGAAAAGGGCGGGTTGTCTTTATTAAAGAGGAAAGAACCTAGAAAGATGACAATGTGATTTCTGCACAGTGGCTCTAGATTTAGTAGCATCACTCACACAGTATCATTTACATAGTTAGAAGGAAAAGGACAGAAAGGAAGCTTTGGGTTTCCCAAATACATTACATGTGTATTGATCTGAAGATCCATTAGCATGGGCGTTTTTTTCCCACGTTATTCCTGCAATTCCAGCTTACTGAACTTCAGTCCCTTTGGGCATCCCTCTGGCACTGGGGTCCATTTCAGAAGAACTCAGGCTGAGGCAGCAGCACAGAAGCTGATGCAGCTCACAAGAAATATTTTATGAGGTGCCTGAGCTCATATATTTTACCAAGTGCCAGATGAATCCCAGCTATTTTCAAAGCAACTCTTTAGAAATACACACACTTCCTTGCAGAGGTAAAAACCAAACCTCTGTAAGAAGAGGTTAAACTCTGTGAGATGGGCAGATAGTAAGGCCCTTCTGCAGGAAACAGGCCAGGGGCTTTTAAGAGAATTTTTACCTTAGAGGTTTCAAAAGATTACTTGTGCTGAGAGACTTTTGCAGGTCAGTCTTATTCCCCTCAGATTTCCTAAAAGCCCACTCAGTATGGCCATGACCACTGCACAGCAAAGACCAGATTCAGTTCAGCCATACCAGAAGTGACTGAGCTGTGCTTGAATTTTCTTAATTCCATTTACTGGATATAAAAGCAGATTCCTACCTGGCATAACCAGCTTCATAGAGAAACTGAGGCACTTGTGTGGTTTTACCGCTTCCTGTCTCTCCGCATATGATGACAATGGGATTCTCATTAATGGCTTCCATGATGACTTGCTCTTCAGCAAGGATTGGAAGTTTTAGTCTTGCTTCCTATACAACAGTAAATCATATATTTTAGTTGCATTGTTTCTCACTGCCTTTTTGCTTTCCTCAGGATTGAAAACTGTTACCTTCCTCAGACCATAAGCCCACAAAAGAGAATTCTGCCAGCTCTGTGGCTCGAAAAGCTCTAAAGCAGCTAATAATAACACCAGCATGTCTGAGAACCAGAGTCATCAAAACAGCTTCCCAGAAAGCAGCTGGCAAGCCCTGCACAAGAGACCCAGGACAATGCTACAGTGTCTGCAGGGCCCCGATCTGATGGAAAATACCACCTTTCCCAACACCTCTGAGGAGCACTGCACTGCTCACAGAGCCTCACCTGAATCTCAGGAGACCTGTCCACTGGGATGAACACGGCAGGCTTGCAGGATGGTTTGTTGGAGGCTGTCTGGGAAGCTGGAGCACTGGGACCAGCTAGAGGCTGTTCAACTACTGCCTTCCTCACTCCTTGCTCTGGCTTTTCAGCAGCGCTCACATCACTGGCTGAGCACTTCTCAGTTTCTTGTTTCTGCTCTTCCTGCTCCTCCTCAGAGCTGCTGGGCTCTTCCTCAGGCTCCGATTCTGAACCTGAGCTGTGCCTTCTCTTGTTGGCACCACTGATGCTCCTGATCTTTTCAGGCACATCAGTCCTTGGCTCCTGTATCGCCCTAGAACGAAACATCAACACATGAACTAGGTTTTGGTCAGTATTCTCCAGCACCTCAAGCCAGACATGACTTCCACCCAAACCAGGATCTCCATTCCTGGAGGCTTCCACAACTCTGCCAGGTAAAGCCTCAGCTGACCTGATTGCTGGATTTTTATCTAAGCAGGTTCTATCCTGGTATTTATTAATTTCTTCAGAAGGCACCTTTGAAGTTTAATTATTTCAACTTCTGCCAAAATACAGCTCTTAATAAATCTAGTAACCATGGACCACATCAGTAAATGTTTTCCAATACAAGAAAAAAATGCTTAAGTAAATGTTTAAGTTAAATGTTTATCCACCATTTTTGTAGTTTAGCATCATTTGTAGGAGTCTGCAGATGTAACTGCCACCCACCTCATCCCCTATGAAAGACCAAGTTCTTTTAACTAACATCTTCTCAAACAAGAAAATATTACCCCCATAAAATATTACCAGATAAAAATAGAAAATGATTTCACTCCATCCATTCCAAAGAACATGTTTGCAGCAAGAAGAAAAAAAACAAATCAAGGAAAAGAAGCTCAAAATGTTGTTCAACTACAGCAATCAACCACAATGGTCCTTCCCCAAAAAAACCCTACCTTTTAGCCTGATACATGCGCTCCCCAGTGCCCAGTTTGGAAGTCGTGTACAGGAGCTTCATTTCTGCCTCAGAAGCCTGGACCTCGTTCAGCTTGCTCAGCCACTCAGCTCGCTTTTTGGGGAAAAAACAAACCAAAATCAGTGCTTATTGTCACCAGGAAATAATTTCATGTCGAGATTTGCACTTGAGCATTACAGGGCGTGCTCCGTGCTCTGGCAAATCCTGCTGAGAAGCTGTAAAGACCTTCCTGCTGCTACACGGTCAGCCCTCCCTGAGGAAGATTTCAGCTCTACACCAGAACAGAAACAGAAATGGGGACTTGACATCACTGCAATGAGCAGCTCAGCTGCACCCTTCAAGCACAGGGAAGAAAATGGATTTGAACTAATGCGCTGGAATGAGGGCTGGAGCAATGGGAGCCTCCCTTCAGCTCCCTCACGTGGGACATGGCACTAGCAGGGGGTCAGGCAGCCACAGTTGTAAAGTACCTCCAAAACCAGAGTTCCTTTGTCAAAGCATTATTCAGACACTAAGAAGTACAGGAATTTTGCCTGGAAAGGTTTTGTAAAGACAAGAATGCTCTATTTCCACACAGGAAAAATACAAAAGCTGGACATAAGTACTTCAGGGGCACCAGCAGAAGCAGAACTAGGGGTGCATCAAGCTTTGCGTTCTGCAGCAGGACAAAGCTGCTCATACAACCCACTCCATGGAAAACGCTTTTAAAACGCAATCATGTCATTGACTCTGCCAGCCACGCGCTTCCCAACACTTGTCTGCTCGGTCAGGAATGGGAACCTGGGCCCAGAAATGGTGTGTTCCTGCAGCGTCTTCAACACAATGCCCAGCAAAAGGGTGGCTGGTGCTGCTGTAACATAAACTTCAGCATCTGCAAGTCTGTGAGTTCTGCTTGTCACGGTCCACATTTTCCACACACCCATATTAAATTATCATTTTAAGAGAAGTGACGAGCCTGGAGTTGCCAGCAAAGCAACAACATACCTCTTTTTTCTTCTCCTTCTGCTCCAGGACTTTCTGAAGGTTTTTCTTCTGTTTCTTGCTCAGGGGTTTCTTCTGCTGTTGCACAACACAGGCAGCTTTTTTCTTCTTTGCTTTCTTTGCTGGCAGGACCAGGGCATTGCTTTCATCAATTCCCTTCAGCGTTGCTCCATCTGAAATCAAGTGTTTTGATTATTCACCGGTGCCAGGTGGACTATTTTCAGCACACTGCTTAACAGGCTTATCACACACCAGGACACATTTAGCTGTTCCAAACAAACACAACCCTCACGTCCAGCCAAAAAAACTCCTGCAACATCAGCAGGGGCAAAAGATCACAAAACTGTGGATTAAATAACCCTGAGCTTACTATAGCCCTGAGGGAAATTTTCCATGACTTATGTAACAACACTGTGCAATTTCTGTCTTTTTACTCAATTCCCCAGAGTCAGGGGCAGAGGGGCAGGACAAGGCACAGTGTGCCTTGGGGTGACCCTGCAGCCTTCTGCCTTGCCCAGGCACCAGTGAATTTTAGTGCTAAAAATCTGCATTATTAAATTCTAGAAAATTAAAAAGTATAATAAACGTGGTGTGTTTTTTTAGAGTAACATTGGAGAATGCAAACGTTAAGCATAAAAACACTTTAAATAATTGCTTTAATAAATAATGGAACCACTGAATGTCCTGAGTTGGAACGGACCCCACAAGGATCATCAAGTCCAATTCCTGAACTCCCTGAACGCAATAACGCACCCGCAGAGCTGTTAATGCAAAGCCTGCAAGTCACAGAACCACTGAGGCTGGAAAAGACGTCTGGGATCATCGAGTCCGACCTGTGGCCGAACACCATCCTGCCAACTGGACCGTGGCACCGAGCGCCACACCCAGCCTTTCCTGAACCACCTCCGGGGACAGCGACTCCGACACCTCCCTGGGCAACCTCTTAGCAACTCCGGGCCCCTTCAGCCCGGGATCTCAGCAGCGAACACAACGCGCGGGGGGAGCCGGGCCGGGTCGCGCCGCACCTCCCAGCTCCAGCGGCAGCTCCAGCGGCTCGGCGGGCGGCGGCGGCGCGGCGCCCTGCGGCAGCCGGGCCTTCCAGTTGTGCCGGCGGCGGGCACGGCCCATGGCGGCGGGCACAGGACCGCGACAGGTCACGACACACGACACGACCCGGCACGGCCCCACGTGCAGCTCCTGCGACCACTTCCGGGGGTCTCGCGAGAAGGGGGCGGGGCCGGGCGCGCGCAGGCGCGGGGCACACCCGAGACGCTCCGCCCCCCGGAGACGTTCCGCCCCCCGCCCCGCCCCCAAGCGCTAGGGGGTCCCAAAATCACCCCGGGACCCCCCAAACCCATCGCACCCCATCCCGGCACCTCCCACCCCATCCCGGCACCTCCCGCCCCGCGCAGCCTCGCCACGGACTCGCTGCTCGGTGCAAAGTCTCAGTAAACAGTTTATTCGAAGCTTTGCCACACAATACCATTAAGTTGATTTGTGAGATTTTTGTTCTAACAAATACTGAACTACGGAGTACACGGGTTTGGCTGGTCCGATAATGAATAAATAAAGGCGTGTTAAAGCTCGGTAAAAAAAAAAAAATGAGTCTGGTACATTTGTAGCTACTTAACAGTATTATCAGCAGAATCTCGTATGTCTCTAGGATTGTATGCCAGAAGTGAACACACAGCATCTCTTCAGACCAAATCGTTTTCACATGAACAACTGTACAAACTTAAACACTGTGAAAGCTGATGTACAAAACGGTGTGAAATCACTACCATCAGTGCCAACAATGAGTGCTACCACAGCAAATAGAACTTCTCATCAAAAGGAAAAGGTCGGCTTTTACACGTGCCGTCATCACAGGCCGATGGAATTATCCAAAAAGTTTAAAATACATGCGGATACAATAAAACCTTTTTATTTTCCAACCCAGACGAAGAGAACTCATGGTCACTTATGCCATTAGCTGCCAAATACGGATCAGTACATGAGGCAAACCACACTTAGAACACTTCTACACCACCGAAGAGCTAAGGTTGATACTGGTCTATTTACCACACTGACGATGCAACGAGCCTTGAAAAAGCAAACCACAATGTGGAGGACGGGCTATAAGTACAGCACTGAACTACACCAGGTTTGTACACAGCACTCTGACACCCAAAACCACGGTGAAAGCGCCACATTCCGTACGACACATCGGTTATCTACAGCCGGAGGAGCCGCTGCGGATGTCAGCTCTGCAAAGATGGGAGTGCATGGAGAAACGCTACAGGAGTTTCAAATATCAGGTCCTAAAGTACACAGGTTTAAACACTCCAGACCCTGTGGGATCTCCCATCCTGGACAGCCTGGAGCCCCTCCTCAGCCGGTTACATGGGGTGCTGTTCTTTGCGGGGGAAGGTCCATGAGCAGGATCTATTCCAGAGGAGCAGCCAGATGGGATACCCCCACAGCCAGCTGGTCCCAAGTCACCTGTGCCCCCTCAGCAGCAGGTCAGGGGGGCCAGGCTGTGGCAGCAGTGCCCAAACACCGCTCCCCCCTCTCTGTTTTGCTGGATCCCAGTGAAAAGCGGGAGCTGCGAGGTTTGGTCCAGTCCCATCTCTGCCCCCGGCCCAAGCGAGTCCATCAACTCCCAGTCTTGGTTTGTCCGTGGGTGACAAGGCAAGACCTGCCTGTCTCGGGGACGCTCCTACCAATGGCAATACAAAAGCAGTGCAACCACTGGCACGGGTTCTAAAAAACAGCAAAAACCTCCATGGATAAACTAGATGGCCCGGTATGGAAAATACTTGTAAAAGGTTATTTACAAAAGTCGAAAGAGATTAAATACAATACCACATTCATGTCCCAAAAGCGCTTTCACTACAGTGCATGTTTAAAAATACAGAGCATTTTTAAAGTATATATATATATATTTATATTGAAGATTAGATTGTGCTTTAAAAAATCATTACTTCTGAATTTGACTAATGTGAAAACTGAGTGCTGGGAAAAATACTGATTAAAAATACCCAATTTTATATATACCACTTTTGACATAACATTTTGCTATACATGGGATGCAAGTAAATATAAAAATACTTTTTTCAAGCAGCAGAGTGATCAAAATCAAGAGTATTAATATAGGAGGGCTGCTTTTACAAAACTAAGATAAATGATTAGAGCAAGACAGGGAGAAACTATAATCCAAATTAACTTTTATATAGTATTTTTAAAGAAATCTTTATCATAGACAACTCTTAATATATAAATGATTCAGTATTTTTAACTTCAACGTTAAATATGGATTACATAAAATACAATCTATGCAAACTGACTCATGCACATAGTCCTAAGAAGGCGATGGAGCCGGTGACACGAGCGAGGTTTGCAGACTTTGGTCCTCAGGCCTCAAATTTAACAAAACACATCAAGACCTGACAAGCTGTGCTAGTCAATTCCTAATTTCCAGGTTGGTGTTTTAGCCCAGTCTTCTGTGCACAATAGTAGGCAAAACTGAGTTTACAGGGAAGACTCTTAATACTATGGAGAATGAGCTGGAAAAAGGAATACATTGTATTTTATATTTTCAGCTTTACAAAGAGGACTATTTGTTGCCATAGTCCTTATCTTTAGTTGCGAAAACCAGTTATTTTACAACTCTAAATGTTGTATTTCTCAATAAATGGTGTGCAGGGGGATTTACAGGTGACATAAAAAATAAAATGGATTCCAACCGTGCCAAGTGCATATGAACTTCAACTGTGTTGAACTCAAGTGATCACCGTTCGGAGTAAAGGCCATTAACATGGATTTTAAAAAATAACCCCTCATGTAAATGTCACATATAGACCCAAAGACGTTAGGCAAGTAACACACATTCTAAGAAAAACATTAAACTTCGGCATAAAGAGAAAAATAAATCTGCCCAACAGTTACATTCAGTTAAGCATCACATCCAGCAAAAGCTCTGCCCGACGGAACAAGAGGACAAAGGCCAAGCTGTGCTCAGCTGCCCTGGCCTGTCCTACTGGCACTCACAGGCATGGAGAGGAGAACTCCCCCTACTTGTTCCCCTGCTTTGTAGCCAGGCCCTATCACAGACCAAGTTTTGTTGCGTTTTTTTTTAATGTAATTGTAAGTTTAGACCCTATGGAACACGAAGTGCTTCAGCTGTGGTCCATCCACCTCTCATGGTATCAGTACTGTGCTCATCACTGCGGGTCAATGCTTCCCCTCCCTCCCCACATCTCTATCCTTGAATGCTGTTGTTCCCAGGTCAAACCACATTCCTTCCCTGAGGTTACCTTTGTTTCACTGCATTTCAGCAAACCGTTCACACAGCCAGTGATACTCTACCAAGTCAGTCAGTTCTAAGTCACACAAATATAGAAATCCTGCAAAATAAAATTGCTTCAAAGCTCCACTGCTTTGAAATAGAACCGTTTCCTATGCCCTCCTCATAAGGTGACTCACTTTCCCCGAAACCTAATGAGGACACAGACTTCAAGCAAAAAGTTCCTATAAAACTATTACAATTTTAGAAAAAAATCCAGATCTTCCTGAAGATAATTTATTGCCGCTTATTGGTCCTGAGAAAGCTTTAAGCAACAATACATTTGCACGTGTTTTAACTGCTGCCTTTTCTGAGAAAGTACGTGGGTCCTGAGATTAAAAAACATGTTTTAGTCTATGCATTTATGCTTGGAAAATGCTTCACTGTGCAGATCAAATATGAATTACAATTTGTCACGCTATGTTTCTTCCCTCTGTGCCAATTCATTAAAGCAGATTTCCTTTCAGACACCAAATTAAAGGTCTCGAGATGAAATGCAATGAAAAAATGCCACACGTGTGTTTCTCAATTCCTCCCATTGGACTGGCATTTAAAGACTTCAGATTTTCCTTCTCCCTCCTTCCCCACCTCCTCTTAAAAGCTATGGTGTGAATTTTTTGGCCTGGATACCAGAAAATTCCTCATCTGATACTCTATGAAAGGCAACTTCAAGGCAATGAAATAAGCCAACAAAAACACAAAAACATTCACAACTTTGAAAAAAATAAAAATGTGGACCCACAGCAGATACTTCTCAATGGAAGTGCTTGGTAGCTTGAGTTTTTTTTTTTTTTTCTTTTTAACTTTTAAAGTGTCAAATTTGCATATGTTTAGCTCAATTTCAATATTTGAAAGACTACTCAATTTGCTTTTATAAAAACTTTACAAAAGATGTTTTTAAATGCTTGTAAAAGTAAGCGTTTATCTACTGAGAAAATTCTAGTACTGGATAAAACTCTGAATATACAGCTGAATTTTGTAAATGTTTTTCTTTCTCCTACAAGTTTAATGGCTGAGTGTATAATCTAGATAAATTAGTCTCACACATGATGAAAAGTTATAACTTTGCACACTTTTTACCATGTGACGTTTTTGTTGCTTTATAACTTCGAATGAGACAGTGCTTAGGGATTTTTCTGGAGCTGGTGTACAGTGGTCTGCAGGGGCTGGCTCATTGCTCGCTGCCCCTGTCCAGGTTCTCAATCACCCTGGAAAGGCGGATGTTCAGCAGTCTGATCTGACTATCCAGGTGGTCCATCTTCTCCTCCAGGCTGCTGTTGCTGTTTCTTCGCCAGTAAAATCCAACCGGCCCCGTCATGAAGTAAACGGCGACGACGAAGCAGAGCGGCAGGACGGCGTGTTCCGGGTCGCCCTCGTACTTCTGGAGGATGTACACGCACGACAGGGTGAACAGGGCAACCCTCGCAATCCAGAAAAACCGACCAAACAGCATGTGCAGGAGATAGAAGAAGAATCCAAGGAAGAGAGAGAGAAACCAATAGGCAAGTAAAATGGCACCGATCAGCAGGAGGGCACGGGTCGGGTTGTTGGCAATTGCTGCTGGGCTGAAATAATGAGTCAGGTTGGAGGCTGAAAAACAAAGGAAAATGTACAGAATGTTAATGAGGGCAGGCTGCAGTGGTACGGGCAGAAACACGAGCACAGCTCCAAAATGTCAGTCCCCCACAGCAGTGGGGTAATGGCTGTGTTTTCTAAAGTCACGGGTAAGGCTGGTCCATCTGTTTCTAGACGGACCTTCTTCAAATCACTGGCTCGGTTTCAGTGATGCAACTGAATTAATTCCTTTAAAGCAGAGGTGCTAAAGGTTCTTTAAAGACAAACCACTGCAGAGCCTAAGGTCCAAGTTCACACAGGGGCTACAGATCCTGCTTTGCAAAAGTTATATTCTAATGGCCCTCAACTGTGTCTTTCCTTCCTCTAGTCCTTGATTTCTCTGCACCATTCCTGGCTGTGTGAATCCATCTAATTATGATACCAAGAAATCAACCATGACTTGTAATTCACTTTAGAGACATCCTACAGATACACAGAGAAAAATGGAATGGTTGAGTTCAGTCTTCTTGTCTGAAGGTAAAATCAAAGCCACGTAAGCAGATAGAGACACTGCTGATGGATGTTTAATGCAGCATGATAAAATGATTTTCCTATTTGCTTGTAAACACTGACACAAGCTGAGACAGTTCAAGGGTGAACAGGCATTACACTTACCATCAATTCCAAGAACATCTAACAAATCAGTCCATATTCTCCAGAATGTGTCCATTAATACATCCACCCCATTCACAAACCTCTCTGTCAACCTTGAGAAAAACTGAGAAATAAAATTGAAAATTAAAAAAAATCCTCAATTCCTAAAAACATACTTTGAGACTTACTAGTCATGAATAGAATTATAATGCATTAAGCAAGAATTGCAGGTTATTTTGTAGTCCCCAAGGAAAAAAAGTAATTTTGTAATTTTTTTAAATCTGCAAATCTTAAATTTGCATATTACAATTACACTTAGTGTAGATATTTGGGCATGTAAATGTATTTGTTGGCAGCACTTAAAACTGCACTTTAAGGGCTTTACCACTCTGAAGTTTAGAGATAACACAATCACTAGCAATTGGTAAATCAAACCAGGGAATTAGTTTTATCGAGGAACTGAGAGATGTCCCCAGCACCACACACAAACGTCTCAAGTGTACTCATAGGTCAATCTAACAGTATTTATTATTTCTTCCTACTGCCTGAGGGAAGGAGAAACAGAGAATCAGGTCCTGCACGCCTGATTTCCTGCAAGTTCCTACGGCCCCACCAGCACAGGATGCTCTGCTGATGCAGAGAGACCGGATTTCAGCTGGAGGGCTCCCGACCGACAGCGGGCTGCCCTGGGCCGCCTCCCCCACCTAAAACAACCTTGATTTAGACATCTCCCCGATAATTTTCGCCGGACCGCCGCAAGCCTCGGCCGCGGTTTCTGTGCCCGAAGCGCCGTTCCAGCCGTTCCGCCGCCTCACCCGCACAACGACGAGGCCGCGGCGGCTCCCACCGCGCCGAGGGGCGACGGCGGAGCGCGGCCGTGCCCCGAGAGCCGCCGGCTCAGCCCGGGCAGCGCAGCGAGGAGGCGAAGGAAGCGCGGGAGGTGTGCGGGGTTGTGTGTGTGTGGAGGAGAGGGGGAGAGCAGCACCCGGCGCCTCACCTTCTGCAGGGCCCGCACGTTGTCCTCGCCGAAGAGGCCGCTGACGCCCTGGTAGAGGCCGCTGGCGGCGCGGCGGAGGCTGTTCTGGCGGTCGCCGCCGCGGCCCCGAGCGGCCTCGGCGCCGGGTCCCGCCGAGCCCCAGAGCAGCAGCAGCAGCAGCAGCAGCGAGAGCAGCGCCCGCCGCGCCGCCGCCATGGCCGCCCCGCTGAGGAGCCGCCGCCGCCGCAGCGCCGCCCGCGGGACCCGCCGGGCAACGGCAACCTGAGGGACGGCGGGCGAGGCGGGGCGGGAGGGGCCGGGCTCCCCTCGCGGAGAGCGGTGGCGAGCGAGGAACGGTCGCTCGCGTTGGGAGAGATCGCTGAGGGAACGGCGGAGAGCGGGGCCGGCGCGTAGAGGTGATCCCGCCCCTCTGCTCGGCCCTGCTGAGGCACTTCTGGAGGGCTTGTGCCCAGCGCTGGGCTCCTCTGGAGGAGGAGATAATGAGCTGCTGGAGAGAGGGGTCCATCAGGGGCCACAAAGGTGGTGAGGGAGCATCTCTCCCATGAGGAGAGACTGCGGGAGCTGGGTATGTTTAGTCTAGAAAAGAGAGAGGTGCCTGCCCCAGAAGGTCTGTTCAGGTCTCTTGCTGTGTCCAGCCTCCCACCAGCCTGCCCCGGGGTTTAACTTCTCCTCCATTATCAGTTCCCAGATTTAACCTCTTCCACCATCCCGTCTGTCACAATATTTATCCAGTTCCAGCCGAAATTTCACATGTAATAATCCACATGGCAATTTTTTCCCCCCTACTGTAAATCAAGGCTTACAGTGTCTCAATTTAGGGTCATTGCTACTTACTGACAGAGCCCTGGATGCTGTCAGGCTTCTTTGCCACAGGGCCCATTGCTGACTTGTGATCAACATTCTTGGCTCCCCGATCCTCTCCTGTGGAGCTTTTAAATTACTCAGCTGTTGGGGCTCTGGAGACTCGTCACAGTCTTTACAGAATACAGAGAGATGCCTTTCCTGCATGGGTAGGAGATCTCCTCTGAGGCAATTCTAAGACTCAGTCCTCAAATGACAAGGGGAATATAAGACTCTCATGTCAAAAAAAATGACATCTCTCTTTCCAGTATTCTTATCAACTTCACTTTCAGGGATTCTGAAGGATGCTCATGTCCTTCACCCTTGAGAAACTCTGACTCAGATGAAATGCCAAAATTCAGCACGTTTCGTGGTCTGACTCCCCCTTCTGACAGGTTTTGTGTTGATTTTTCCTGACTAACCAGGCTAATAAAAAAACAGCTGGGAAGTGTAAATTAGACAATGTTATCAGGTCCTTCTGGGTAGTAAAGCCTAAGCAGGATGTTGGCAGAGCGAAGTAAGAATCCCCAGGAGATAAAAGAGCACTTCATTGCCTTCAGAGCACATTCTGATGCATTGCTAATTGACAGGAACACAATGATTGCGATATAAAAATAGATCCACAGGTCTGTAGTGTAGATTCTGCACCGACTGGTGACGTGAGCTGGAGCAGCAAATGTTTGCTAAATTGCCCAACAGTAACTTCGAGGCATGAGGTATCCTGATGTCCTCCCCAGAGCTTCTCGGTGAGCTTGGGAAGGTGTTGGCGGTCCATGCTCCTGTCTCTTCTCTGAAAATTACAGGGCAGATCTCTGCTTTTACTGGCCCCTTCCTGGGGAGTTCTCACAGAGTCAGGGGTGCAGCTAATAGCTCTTCCAGTCTCTGGAATAATTTGAAGTATCTCTTTCCAAATTTATACCTCATGTTCTCAGTGTTTAAACCTCATGGCTTGGCCTAAGCCTGGTTGGTAGCTGAGTAGCTGAGTAGACATCTAGAATAGAGACATCTCTGCTATGGCCTTTTTCCCAGTTTTAGTCTGGCCAAAACACTTATTTTCACATTTAGCAGAATGGCCTAGACCTTTCAGCATTTATTTCTATTTGGCCCTGGAAGGGTTGGGCCCAGATCCAGGAAGGTACTTAGTATCTTACTTGATTTCAGCAGCATATAGATTCTTTATAGATTTATAAATGGTGCTTTCATTCTTTTTTAAGATGGCCCTGAATTTGCTGATTTGTTAATCCCTGTGTATATTCTGAAGTCTATCTCATGCTCTCCCAAAATGGGTTGGTAACTGATGACAGGCATTTCTGAAGTTTCTTACGAGGTTTCTGATTATCTGTCCCCAGTGTCACGCTGTGCTTATACTCTGAACACACAGTAAATGTCAGCTTCTGGGGCATTTCTTCCATGTAAAGAGCTCCACAGCACAAAAAACCTGAGGTAATTAACTGTCTGGGTCCCCTTGTGCTGTTTCTGGTCAATTGGGTCTTATATCAGGGAATTTGGGAATGTTCCTATTTCTCTACCTGAGTTTCCATCGTGAGATCCCTTCAAAATCACTTCTGCAGGTGCCTGTTTTTTCTTTCCATCTGCTCTTTACAGCGTTTCTGAGGCCTGTGGTAGGGTTGCCTTTGGAAGCCTGTGCTCAGGGTTGTCCTTCACACGAGGTCAGGATATTTTGGGAATCTTCCTGGTATTTAATTGCTTTCCTGATCTGTCTCAATGAGCCTATTTCAGGTACGTTCAACTCTCTAAATTCACAGCTCTTATGAAATTACGTGGTATTTCACTCTTCTTGTTTAAATAAATGAAATAGCGTCTGCTCAAAGAATACATTGCGTCATGGTATGAAATATTGATCTCAATCATTGTAATGCTGAAAAAAAAATGGTGTAGCCTTAAAGGAAGCCAACTGGTGTTACTGTGGATCAGTTCTTAACCTCTTTTTTTTTTTCTGTCTTTACTTCTCAGTCTCAACCTGCTATAGCTGATTGCTTTATGACCTCTTGTCATTTTAGGCCTTTTCATGTCCTCCCTGTGAGGCTTTTCTTGCAATGTGTCACTGTTTCTTTTGTTATTGTTTTTCCTTTCCCTTTTCCTTTTCTTTTCCCCTTTCCCCTTCCTTTTTCTTTTCCTTTTTATTTTCCCTTTTTATTTCTTTTTCCTTTTCTGCAAATGCCTTAGATTTTGATTCTAGTTACAGAGGTTGCAGAGATCATGGACACTGAATGAGCCAGAAGTTTCTTATTCTTATCCAGACTTATTAACCAGCTGGTGCATGCTCTGAATATAGGATCTTTTACAAAAACTTTCCAAAATCTTTATATTTCCTAATCCAGATGTTGGATCAATGGATCATGGTCAGGCCTCAGCATACTGCAGGTATTGCCACAAGTTATTATTACAAAACTTCTGCTTCACAGATCCCGGAATTTCAACACTCAATTTAAACTCCCAAGTGACTTCAGGTTACCTCAGAGACAATGTGGTAGTGCCATCACCAGTGTTATTGCTGTTCATCAGCTCTGAAGAATCTTTTGAAAGGCCCCTAATCTAATCTAAGGCAGAAAATGTGATCTCATTTTTAACCTTATTGCTATTAGCAGGCATAAAGCAAGGCTTAAAAAGATTTGAAAATGGTCAATTCCAGTTAATCTTATTCAGGCTATTTTCCTCCAGCTATCCTAATCTAGTCTCCAAACTAATTGCAGCAGTCAGTGCAGTCCTCCTAATGTCCATTGTCTCCTTAAAGATTTGTTTAATTTTCTTTCTTCACATTTTTCCAAAGTCGCTTTTGAAAGAGGGGAAAAACTTAAAAAACACCTTTTTCAGCTCAGCGTGATGATTTTTGGGTCCCTTCTCAGGTAATTTGTCTGCTCATTTTCTTTTTAGAAACCCGGGTTGCTCGAAGGGGGGGGGGGGAGTGTAGGGGCATAAAAGCGGCTGTTTTGCTGGTGCTTTTAGGAATAATTTCTTCCCGGAAAGGGTGATCAGACATTGGAATGTCTGATTGGAATGCCCAGGGAGGTGGTGGAGTCACCGTCCCTAGAGGTTTTCTAGGGAAGCCTGCACATGGCACTCAGTGCCGTGGTCTGGTTGACAGGGTGGTGTCGGGTCACAGGTTGGGCTCGATGATCTCAGAGGCCTTTCCCAATACAATCGATTCTGCGATTTTGTGCATTTTATCTCAAATCGGGCAATTTCGGCATCGCCTCAGCGCTGAGGGGACCCGCGGCGGGACCCCCGCCCCTCCCGCATGAGAGCCCTGCTCCCATTGGGCACACCTCCCCCGATCCGGCCGCTCATTGGCCGGCAGAGATAGGGGCTTGAGAGAGCCGTGCTCCGATTGGCTCCCCGTGGGGTCGGCTCTTCCCCCGTCAGCCCAGCCGCGAGGAGAGCGCGCTCTGGGCTGATGTGGGGCCAGGCGCGCCGCAGCCAATCAGAGGCGCCGACGTCGCGGCCGCCGCGCGCCGCGCGGGATCCGTCCGCGGGGCGGGGCCGCCCGGCCCTGAGGGGCGGTGGCGGGTCAGGGAGGCACCGGATCGGTGCGGCGATTAGGGCGGAAAAGACCCCGACAACGCCAAGTGCAACTTGCGACCCCACACCACCATGTCAACCAGACCGTGGCACTGAGTGCCACGTGCAGTCTTTCTTCCAAGAGCTCCAGGGATGGTGACTCCACCACCTCCTTGGTGGTTCCAATGACTACTCACTCATTCTGTGGAGAAATTATTCCTGATGTCCGAGCTAAACCTCCCCTGGCGCAGCTTGAGGCTATGTGCTCTCATTCTGGTCCCTTATTCTCTGGGAGAAGAGACCAACTGCGACCTGGCTACAAGCTCTTTCAGTTGCAGAGAGTGAGAAGGTTCCCCTGAAGCTTCCTCTTCTCCAGGCTGAGCCCCGCCAGCTGCTCCTCACAGGACTTGAGCTCCAGACCCTTCACTAGCTCTGTTCCCTTCTCTGGACCTGCTCCAGCACCTCAATGGCCTTCCTGAACTGAGGGGCCCAGAACTGGACACGTCCCTCGAGGAGTGGCCTCACCAGTGCCGAGCACAGGGGTCAGGGGGTGGCCTCGTGTCTGCCCTCCTGGGTTGTGACCCCCTCGGGGAAAGAGTGGTGAGGGCGCCTTGGTAAAAATGGGGAAACACAGCTTTGCTTCCAGTGCTGTCCAAAACCTGTCCCAAAGCTCAGCTGTACCCCAGAGCAGGGCAGGCTCTTTGTCAACTGGGGGTAAATGGTGCGGAGGGGCTGCATGAGGTCTGTGGCGGGGCAGGAGGCCCTGGCTGCTGCCCCCCATATCCTGTACCAGTGATGTACCCACACAGCTTAACACTCTGTCAGTGTCATAAACACCTTCACAACCCAAAGGGTTAAAAAATAAAAGTCATCTCTTCCGCAAGGCACAGAGAGATGGGTTCTCCAGGCAGTTTCCCTACCGCAGGCTGTGGATCCCAAGCCCACTCCCATCCTGCCTTCTCACTTATCTCTTGGCAGGTGTCTGGCCGTGGATTTCACACTTCCATTGACCTCTGAGTGCTGCCAAGGCGAGGTAGACAGACAGGCAGATAACATGTCCCCGTTCCACCCTAGCTTCCCCAAGGCCTGTAGCACTGGGGAGAGTTATTTAAAAATATGCCAGATGTAATGTCTGTCTCGAGGCAAACAAGCTGTGGATTGTTTAAATCATGTTTCTATGGTCTCCAGATTTAATAAAGTAGTTGTACTCTGGTAGCACAAAAATGTAAATTAAATTTAGAGGAAGTATGTGATCTACTACATGTATCTTACTTTCATATATAATATGCCTGTATATAACTTATCATCAAACTCCCATCTTTTAAAGCTTCTATGCATATCAGAAGAGAAATCATGACCTTGAAAATAAGTTACATAAGCAGCACAGATACCCCGTGGAATCGTTTAGGTTGGAAAAAGATCTTTAAGATCACTGAGTCCAGTAGTGAATTTCACATAGTTTAGTGCTTCACTAATGGCAATTCCTAGCTGAAATCACTGCGACAGTCACTAGCAGAGATCACACTCGGAAAGCAGAACAGCAACAATAGCTTTTAATCCAAGGTGCAAGCTGTGTAGGCAGGGAGCGTTACACAAGCGCAGCTGGGATGGCGAGGCCATGGAGAGACGCGTTCCTTGCCTCATTTTTGGGTCAAAGACACTTGTTGGGACTTCTTCAGGCGTCCCGGGGTGGGGGGATAAATTAATAGAGCGGCGGTGATTTTTCAGAGATCCGGTGAGAAGCGCGAAGCGACGGTTCCTCCCGGTGCCCACACGGCGTCTGGTGACCTTTAGAGGTGACAGGGACCGAGCGGCGGCTCCCGGGGGTCCGGCGCGGCCGTTCCCCCATTCATTCCGTGCCCGCGCTGGCGGGGCCGGCGGAGCGGGTGACCCCGCACTGCCCGGGCAGGCACCGACCCAGCACCGGCCCGGCCCCGCCGCCCCTCCCGGCCCCGGCTCCCCCCCGGTCCCCGCGGTCCCCGCCGCCCCTGGGCGGGCGGGGCGGAGCCCGCCGCCCCGCACTTTTTCCCTGCGGCGGAAGGTTACGGAGTGATGCGAGCCGAGGCTCCTTAAAGGGTGCGCGCGGAGGAGGGGCCGCAGTCGGCGCCGGGACGCGGCGGGCGTGCGGGTGTCTCGGGCTGCAGCGCCGTTACCGGAGCCCCCCGGGGCGGGCGGTGCTCGCCTCGCTCCTCTGCCGCCACCATGTCGCGTGAGCCCGAGATCATGGAGTCGCAGGTGATGTGGGAGCCGGACACCAAGCGCAACACCCACATGGACCGGTTCCGCGCCGCCGTGGCCAGCAGCTGCGGGATCCGCCTGGGTGAGCGCGGGGCGGGGGCGGGCGCTGCTCGGGCTGGGGGGGCCGCCGCGGCTCTGCCTCCCCCGGCCTGGCCTCACCGGGGAGCCGTGGTGGGGCTGGGGGTCATCCTCCTGCCCTTCAGGTCTCGCATCCCTCGGGTGCCTGGGCACCCCCCGGCGCAGGAGGGGCCCGGTGGTCCAGGCGGGATGCTCTGCTGGAGCCTCATCCAGAGGCCTCCGGGGCAGCGTCCGCTGAGTGTGAAGGTACGTGCTGATGCGAAAGGCAAACAGCCTTATCTGCGCCTGGTGCTGTGGCTGGATGTCAGCCCAGGCAGCGCCGGCATCGCTACCTGCGGTGGCTCCCGGTGTGCAGGGAGCTCCTGGGGCCGGGAGCAGCACTGGGGTGACTTGGTGTTTTAAAGGGACGTGGGAAGGCGGGGTCTCTGCTGCCATGGCTGGGAGGTTAGTGTAAGCCTTGGTATGATGCTTTAACGGCATAGGTGTGTGAGATTTAAGTTAAGCCCATGTGCATCTTTGATTAGGGAGAGTGTGTTTTTGTAATATTCAGGTATACTGGGAGGTGAAAGGTGACCACTAAGCTTGTTCAGTGGTGGAAGATAAGGGTTTTTTGCTGTGTATCTGCCAGAGCTTGTGAACTGCGAGCTCTGCTTTGTGCTCGTTCAGGAATACCTGCATGGCTGTGAATAGGTGTGCATGGTTCTTTGACTTGGAAACAATCTGTCATCTCTGAAATGAGCTGTACTTTGAGCAGGACTTCCAGGGGTGTTTCCAACCCAAAATGTTGGTTTTTCAATGCTTTCTGACTGTAGGTCACGTCTCCAGGGTATCAGCGGTTCTGGCTGTGTGGGCTCAGCCACATCATGGACCAGGTGAACTTCAGTGCATGTGTAGGTCAAACCCTCCAGTTCTGACTCGCTTGTTTTATACTGTCTGCTTTTCCTAAGTGTTTGAGGGCCAGGTTGCTTGTGTAGCTTTCCTGTGATCACTTGTCTGATGGGAGATGAAGGCAATAGTTTTGGTAAGTAGCCTGAAAGTTTCAGTCCAGTATAGATATCAGGGATATGAGCAGAGACGTTCTGGAGTGGTAACAGTGTATCTAGTGTTTTCTATAATTCATGTCCAGAAAACAGTTCCTCACCTGGATTGCTATGTAGGCAAGCCAGGCCATTATTTTGACTGCTGCTGACTTCCCTTGGGAAGGCAAATGTGTAGTGTCTAACTCTTTTGCTGGATAGGAAGAAACGGGTTTTAGCCAACTCCTCAGTGAAATGTGATGTAACTGGTACTCGTATGATCAAGAGTGAATGCAGTTTCAGATGGGCTGCCTGTGTTTATGGCTGAAACAACTAGAACTCTTTTCATCCCACTTTGAAGTGGCTTTCTCTGTTGGAAAGTGGATTCCTCTGCATATATAGAAACCTTTGTCAGCCTCCATTAGGTTTGCACTGGTGTTCACTGGCCTGAGTGCTATTCAACAGCAAAGAGTGGATGCTTTATATAACCTTAAGATGTGGACTCTCTGAGGAGAGCTAAGGGCAATATAGCCCTTTAAGCAGCATGGCTCTGCCTGGCCCTGAAAATGAAGTAACAAGATGCAATGTTGAACTGCTGAGTAACAGGCCTGTGCCCTGAAGGACTTGTGTGCTGATGCTTATTTGGAACAAACTGTATAGACAAAACAGAACAAACTATTTATACTGTGAGAAACCAAATTAGTAGTGGCTTGAACCTTTTTGCATTTATTAAGTTATTTGGAGCATGTGGTGCAGTTTGGTTTTGAAGGGGGAAAGGGCAACTTTAAGCTCTTCTTGGGTAAAGTCTTATCTCCACACAGCTGATGTGTGATATGCAGGATAGTAACTTGGGGGGAGTGTAAAAAGGGTATGTAGGAGTCTGGGATTGAGGCAATATGTAGGCAAAATCTGACTTATGGAGAAGTCTTTGCTTTTGTGTCTATGTCAGTAACACCTATGGAATAATCTCACTCTGATGGGAAGGGTTGGGGTGGAATAAAATGTTCAGGGGACAGACTGGGTGAGGATACTGCTGTAGTGGCCACATGTAACAGTGCAGAGGTAGTTTTCAGTGTTTTTCTCGTATCAAGCTGGAAGATGTCCTCTTTGTAGGAAGAGGATGCAAGCTGGCTTCTGAAGCAATTGGCTGGATAACAGGATGACAAACCAAAGCTAATTGGTGAAAATGCTTCTGAGTGGTTTAGCTGAAAGCATCAAATAGGGAACACAGTTGGCAGAGCAGGAAACTCACTGTCACTGATGGCAGATATTCATATTTAATTGGTTGTTGGCACAACTTCAGACAGCATGGACATGATGAGGGAATGTCACTTTCAAGCTGGTGATGAGGAATCAGCTTCAGTTATTCATACTTAGAACTGTTTTCCACGCTGAATTTTGGTATTTAGTTTGAGTTGTGGTTTTTTTTTATGCATTCCTCAGGTTACTTCATCTGTTTCACAATCATGTAAGACTTAAGCATGGAAATGAGGAGGTTATGCTTGAATATCTAGCTAGTAAACATCTTGTTTCACTTCATTCATGCTATTTCAGCATGAAAAGGTACTCTGCAGTCTGTCAGACCCCATATTTACTGAAAGTTAGGTGTGGTTCCTCTAACAGTCCTGTTGATACCAGAGTTGGATAACGAGTGTCACGTAACCTCCACATCGCTGAGCTCTCAGAGGTCTTTGGCCCCAGACTAGAACCATACAGCAAGTGTCCCTTCTCAGGAAGCCTTGTTTATCTTCTGCTGTGTGAACATAATCACGTTGATGTGATGGGGAGTGAAAGTGTCAGCAGACAGGACTCTGGCTGGCTGTTTGATCTGCAGCTGCACTGATGTAGGGGGAGACGCTGCACAGAGTTATTAGGAAAGGTTTCTGTGTCTATGGTGGCAGATACCTTGTAACAGTCAGGTGAAGGGATAGATACCCTGTGTTCATGTTCAAGTAGACTCTGCTATAGTCACTTGCCTTGAGCAGAAGTCATCTACTCTGCATGGTCAGATTTATCTTCCTGCTTGTTTAACCACAAATTTTCTTTATCCGGGACATCCCTAATTGTAGTTTGTCTAAATTCCTGTAATTATCTGCACAGTGCTAACACGTATCTATTACTTCCAGCCAACTATGATGACTTATACCAGTGGTCAGTGGAATCCTACTCAGACTTCTGGGCGGAATTCTGGAAGTACAGTAACATCGTATGCTCTCGCCTGTACGATGAGGTAAGTGGAGTGTTTATCTTACAGTAAGTGCAAGACAAAGAGGAAATAATCTGATTTTACAATCAATCTTTTGACCTCTTCTTTGAACTCTCACAAGTGATATGAGGAATCTCCCAAGTGTATACTCCTGAATTTCCTTGTGTGGCAGGTGGTGGCGTTCTGTTGCTGGTACGCTTTAGGACAGTGACATCCTCAAGTCTTATTGTCCAAAGCAGTTGTGCTGTAGTGTCCCTGTGTTCATGTGCTCTTGCATGCATTGTCATTCCTGGCTTCTTGTGAGGAGTCTGCCAATACCTGCCTTCTGCTTCAGGATCATGCTGGTAGAATATCCTCTTGGTTCTGTAAATGCTGGCGTGCTGTCAAGTTCATGTTTAACTTCCCTGAGTCAGCTTACCAGATAAGCACACCTGTTACTCCCTGGCTTTGTAGAACTGGTTTTGGAAGCTCTGCAATCGGGCTTGAAATATGTCTGAGGGAATGGTAGTGGTTGAACATGATCACAGGTGCAATACTACAGTGTGCCACGGAGTTGCTGTGGAATAAAAAGTGACTCTGAAGCTCTTGCAAATGGAGGGCAAAGCTGGAGCCCTTTTTCAGTCCTAATGTAGGATATCATCATCACTCTGTAGCTTTCCATCTGAGGAAGATGATGGATTGATTACTTCAAAAGATTGATGCAGTGGAACCTTCTTGGAACTTAGTGGGGAGGACTGGACTTGTTTCTTAATCCCTGGAGGCCATCTGTTCCAAGAACCCTCAGAGTACTGGCAGTCCTGCAGAGGGAACTGTTAAGTTCCTTTTGGATTCTCCTTCTGTTTTATGAATTTCTGTACTGATATGGTAGATCAAGTGGTTCTTCCTGCCATGAAACTGCTTTTTCAGGTGTCTTAATGTGACTCACACTATAGAAGAGTGAATTCATCAAGAATGTAAGATCTAACCTGCTTTGAAGTTTGTAGTCTGAAGATTGTAAACACCTAATCTTTACATTTTCTATAGCTGGTAACTCAAAATCTTACCAGGTTGGATTTGGGTACTATCTATTTTCTCTACGTATTCTGTGCTGCTAGCAAGTCTATTCTAAATTTCCACATGAATTCAAATTGTCTTGAGCAAGCTGGACAGTAACACTTGTTCTCTTGCCTTAGAGGACTGATACTCCTGGAGGTCAGTCCCTCCAGATGGCAACAATGGCTGAAGAACTGGAGGGAACCTGGAGCAGGAGAGGGTGCCCTAAAGACGGATGTTTCCTGGGGATGAGTAGCAAGAAGATAGGGGTGTCTAGAAAGGCTTTAATTAGATTTCTTGTGAGCTGCAGGCTGTGTGTTGTAGTGGTCTTGCTGTGATGTCAGATCTTGAGGCAGGAGGGGGATGTCAGCTGATAGACAAGGAGTGCAGAACATACTGAGTCACTTGGTAGGGATGCTGCTGTTTGACTTTCCCTCAGTGTCGGCTTCAAGGCTTAACTCCAGCTTTGCTGACTTGCTGTTAGTCCTTGCCATTGGTCCACTTCTGCTGTGTGTCAGGAGGCAAGGCAGGTCACAGTAACTGAGCTGGTCTGTGGGAGCTAAAGAGCTGAGAAGCTTGGTTTGAGGTACCTTACAGCTTGATCCTGGCTGTCTATTGGAAGTAAGCATTATCCTTTGAGGTAAATAGGGTTTTTCACGAACCGGATTTAACTCCTTTACTCCCAGCCAGTGGAACAGTTTATACTTTCACAGGTAATTCAAAGGAAAAAAACAACTGGTTTACATTTTACATTGTGTACATATAATATAAGCAGCCTGTGTTTTACTTAAGACCTTTACTGAGTTTAAATATTAGATGTAGACATGCTGATGTCACTCTGTAGCAGTTGATATCCGTGTCACTTGTGAAAAGAACATGGCAACTGGCAGTGTGCAAAGTCATAGGTGTTACATGGGGAGAAAATACTGGAGCATCAAGAATTATGTGCTTTCAGAACCTTGTGCTAGTGGACCTCGTTGAAGGATTTTTTTTTTTCCACTTCAGGAAAAAATAGTTATGTTGGATCTTGTCCTGGAAAATGTTGAATATGTTCTGCTCCCTTTTCTTGAAGCTAAGGAAGTCATAAATGAGTCAGATCTAAGAGCAGCTTCTAATTGCTGCAGTAATATATGTTGGTATGTAAAAAATATTTCTGCAGCCTGAGTTGTTAAGGTGTAAATGTTATAACTCAATTCTTATTTGTTAGGAGCAAAGAAATCTATGTGAGTTCTCATTTTTAGAAAATACATTTGAAATAAAGTAATGCAGTAGAGCACTTCCACATGAACTTTACCTTGGCTTATAAATTCATTTTAGGATTGCCTCCAGCAATACATATGCTGCCCATCTAAAAGCACAGAACCATTAGGTTTTCTGGAGTGGGAGGTATTTTGAGCTCTGCCTGGCTTTCAGAAGAGTCTTTCACTTGGTTTGAAGGAATGCTGTTTTTATAATGCATGTGCAGTCTGTGAGAGAACCTGAGGGTATAAACTGAAGCTTTCAAAAACACAGCTATAAAATAAAGTTTCTATTTAAAGATTTCAAAATATATGTGCTGCTGAGCAGTTGAATTGCTGAGCAGTGGTGCATTTTGGAAGGAGTTTAGACCTTTGGGGCTAATGCTTAGGGGCTCTTTACCTATCACTGTTTTTAAGGGTATAGTCTTAACTGTGACTGATCAAGGGCTAAATTAATACTTTGAGGCCTAATTAGTTCAAGATGAGGAAGTTATTTCAGCTGAATGTATTTTTGATGGCTTTTCATTGCATTTGCATGTCCTAGTCCTACAATGGGGAGTTACTTAATATGGATTTATGATGTTGTTGGACCCTCTTAATTCTAAAGCCTGGATAATTGGAATAAAAAGCTGGAACTGTTTGGGTACATTTGACTATACAGTTCATTATTTTGAATTACCATTGTCTGAGTTCCTGATGTTGATCTCTCTACCGTGTGACTCATGCTGGGGAAGAGTGGGTGCTCACACCTTCTTAAGAGGGAGGCTGTGAAAGTTTCCATATACTGCAGCTCAGCCCCTGCTCGGGGTGTTCCCAGAGGCTAAACCTCAGTGGTCACTGCGGTTTGCCTGTGCCTTGTGATCTGGATGTTGTCACAGTGGTTTGTTTTGCTTGTGTATTAAAGGCTGGTCCAAAGGTAGAACTGTCAGCAAGGAACTTCTTCAAGTTTTGTTGTAATGACGTATTTGCTTGTGACAGTTGACAAATAATTAATCTTTCCAGGCCAGTAATTACAGGATTCAGCGTCTGTCTGCCATCTGTAAGCTGGGAGAAATGCTTCTTGCCTAATACAGTCTAAAAAGATCTTGGAATTAATTAGCCGATTTCTCTGAAAAAGAAATTTATATATTACAGTTTTCCAGGAATGTATTATGTATTTTTTTTTCCAGGTGGTTGATACATCCAAAAGTATTGCAGATGTCCCGGAATGGTTTAAGGGCAGCCGTCTGAACTATGCAGAGAATCTCCTGAAGCACAAGGACAATGACAAGATTGCACTGTATGCAGCAAGTAAGAAAAAATTAATGGCTTATATTTATTTACAATTCACAGGACTAGGCCTTGTGAAACAGCTCTGATGAAAGCTTGAAATAAACTGGTTTGGGTGAGGAGAAAAGAGGGTAGGAAAGTCAGTAACTCTGCACAATCTGTGACACAGCTCTGCAAAAAAAAACCCCAGCAGAACATGCTTTTAACACCTACACAGTAGTTGTGCATGGTGTCCTCTGCTAAAGCTACAAGACTCCATTGTTCATTGTTAAGCTACTAAGAAGCATCACTGCTTGGTCAGTCTCATGATAAGGATTAGGTTCAGCAAAGGGGAAGCTCAGAATACAGCTCCCCAAGGAAGCACTCACACACCTGCACAGGACATAATCCCATCTAACAGATTAGAATTGGTTTTTAAAGTTAGCAGACAAAAGAAGTCCCTTCTCTGTATCTCAGCATTGCCATCCTCATGGCTATACATGCATTTTACTACAATTAAATCTTCAGCGTAACCAAAAAATTAGGACTGAGCTTTAGTTTTCCAGACAAGTGAAATTGCAAGTCCCCCTTGCACATAACTGTCCTTTCTGTATTGTCAAAAGCAGAGTTAATTCATACCTGCACCCCATGTAGTCCTTTGTATTCCTAAAATAAAAAGCACAGGAAGAGGGTGGGAGGGACAATATCAAGCAACAGTGCCAAAATACTTCCTGAAGGCAAGTGTTTGACAAATGTGAAATAATACCTCAAATACTGAGTGCTGCTAAACACAGCAGGACCTCGACTACCTTAATGGAGTTGAACACATTCTAAGGAAACTTTGTTTCATCTGCCAAGGACTTCCTTTAACTATCTGTATTCCCAGAGCATGTTTGATTGTGTAGGTGTTAAAAGTCTAAGTTTATGACTTCAGATACACAGGACTCAGTTTTACACACATGTTACTCTTCTGATAGCTGTTTAAAAACATTGCATCACATAAGAATTTAAGTAGGTTTACTGCTGAAGAAATACTTATCAGTTGCATTTTACTGCTTAGAGGTATTGAAAGAAACCTTTCTGGTCATATATGTATACATATCAGTTACCAGTTCAGAGGGAATGGCGAAGTCTGTGACCCAGTTTTGGTGTAATAAGAATTGATTTGGTGAAGTCTGATAGAAATGAGGCTTGTAACTGGAAGGTGGCTTCAAAGTGATGGACTTACTGCTTTCAGAGTTTGAGATCATTATAAAAGCTTCTTATGTATTTAATGGAGAAAAAAATCGATGTAGTTAAGTACATCTTATGGAGCACCTGAAAGCCAAACATTGATTAGTAAACTGACTCTAAATTGATGTAGAATTGATGTGATTGATTTGTTAATGTTAAAAGCTAAATGTTCAACTTGAGAAAAAGAGGAGTTGAATACTGTCACTTCAAATTATTGAAGGAATTATTATCAATTTAGTGAATTACTGCATTTGACATTTGGTTACATTGTCCATGTAGAACTTGCTTCTTGTCAGGAAGTCATAAGTTATACTGGAGACTCTGCTTTCTGTCACATCATCACAGGTGATAAAACCAAAAAGAGCAAAACTATTTTCTAATTGATTATTGAATCAGTTCTGGAGTGAACACACCAGCTCATCTGTGGTGAGCAGACTTGCACCTTTCTTTTGTGACCTTCTGCTTTGTTTAATCTTCTTAAGACCTCTTAAGTCAGAGTATTTTTTGTTATCCTCACACTGCTAGGTCAGAGTGGTGGTTTGGGAACCTGGTTTGTGTTCACTAGGGATGAGTCTGTGGGAGCAGTGTGGATATTCTAGAGCACAGGAATGCAACTGTATCTTTCCTAAATAATTTCACTTGTCACTGGCTCCCACAGTGAGTCCTTTTTGTGATTTTTCTTCTCCTGGGTCTTTAATCATGAAGCAAGATCAGAGTTCCATTTCCTGTTGTTCTGTGGGAACACAGGTTCTGTTGGCAGTCCCTGCTCAGTTTATGAACTACATGTTGTGTGGACTTCTGTTGTTTTGCATCATGACCTGCTCCCTTGCTCTGCAAGTCCAAATTTATTGGTATGAAATTCTAAGAAGGCAAAAGATGAAAAAAATGCTGTTCCCTGCTTAAGGCAGCTGTTCTGCAAGCACCAAGTAGCAGGGTATGCAGCTCACCTTTCTTGTGACATCCTTGGCATATGTGTTTCCATAAGAGGTCCTGAGTACTGGAAACAGGACAGGCCAAGTGGTTTGCAGGAGTCACATGGAGGAAGTACAGGAAGGGACCTTTAAGATGACAGATTTTCCCTTTCATAACATTTAGATTTGTTCATTTTGTTTCACGAGTGATTTATTAGCAGCTTATGTAACATCTGACATTCAGTACAACATTGAAAACACCCTGCAGATCCTTTCAGAGATGGGTAGAGTCCAGGTTAGTTTGTTTGCTCTTTGCTGTGTTGGCCAAGGCAGGTGTTTAAAAAGCATATTGAAAGTCAGGACTGCGTGTGCATGAGTTTCTAGTGACTTGCTGTAATATAACCTGAACTTGGCAGCTGGGTTCTGCTTCCTAGAGCTAATGACAGAACTGAGCAAGAAGGGAAAAATGATGTTATTTCTGTGTTAGAAATTAGCCTTGGTGAGTGCAATCTATTTAGCATGAATGCCCTTTGAGAACACACCTTTCTCCAGTGAATATTTTGTTTTTCACAGATGTATCTCTTTTTAGAAATGTCCTTGTGCCTTTTGAATGAATACCACTGATTAATACTTGATTCCCATTAAAAAGAAAAGGTTGGTTCAGCACAAGGAACTTAACAAGCAAAAAGCAGAAATATTAGTGGAAACTCTTATCTTAAAATTGCTTTGTTTTCTTCCAGAACTGGCTGTTTGCACTAGACTCTACTTACGTTGCAATGCCTAATTTCTGACTGGTTGTTTTTAATTTTCTTTCCTCAGGGGAAGGCAAAGAAGAAGTCTTGAAAGTTACTTTTGAAGAACTGAGACAAGCTGTAGCTTTGTATGCTGCAGCCATGAGGAAGATGGGAATAAAAGTAGGAGACAGAGTTGTTGGTGAGTAGTTTTTTGTTTGAGTGTGAAGATCAGTGGTTAGAACCTTGTGACTCTTTCAGTATCCCACCAGATACTCTGCAGTCATAAGACTGTGATGTAGATTTTTCTATATAAACAGTTTTTTGTCTTGTGAATGGCTTGTACAGTCCAGGCATAGAAAGGAGTTACTCAAGCTGGTCTCGGTTCATTTATTTCCAAGCTGCTGGTTTTGATCTTCCAGCTGAGCTGCTTCATCTCTGCTTCGTGTGCTCTGGAACTGTTTAGTTTTCTCAGCATAGTGCAAGTCAGAACTGCAATATCCTTGAGGCTCCTTGACTCCTACCTGGAAGTTCTGGTGTGCATATCCATTGTACTACTGGAATCACATGTTTTTGAGCAATACTTGGCCATTATCCTAAGTTTGTGTAAATTCTTATGTGATGCAAATCCCAAGTGATGAAACAGCTTGTTTTCTGCGTGTTACAAACTTGAACCCGTGTCTTGAAAACCAGAAGGGTGTGTTTTTAAAGCCACAAAGATGACCTGAAAATGTAAAGTAAACTCAGTAGAGCTCATTTCACGCATATGGCATAAGTCTTCTCTGGAACTGGTAACTGAACACTTGATTATCACAGCTAGTGACTTGGTTTTTAACACAGAATTAAAGCCAAATCCTTAATTGGGTATGAACCACCCAGTGAAGTTGAGAAGGCTTGTCTGGGTGAAAACTAAGTTAAGATGCACTAATTTTGTCTCCATTTTCAATCTCGACACTGTCATGTTCTTATCTGACCACTTGCTGAGAAGCAACAGAGAATGTACTCTGTAGCTGGAGAAAACATGCTCTTGGAAATGTAGCTGTAGTCTGTGCTGCTAATAATGCTATTATTATGACTTTAGTAACAGTTTGTTTCAGTTAATGACTGTCTTGTTTAGTACCACTGCCTGGCTGCTGCAGGGACCAGGGACATGTGTGGTGTGGGGCCCCTTGATCATTTCAACAGCTTAAGCACATCTTTATGAACAGCTGCACCTGGTTTGTGGAAGAAGTCTGGCATTGTACACTTGGAGTCCTTAACAAAGCCCTGTCCTTCTGATATCAAAAGGGATTAATGAATCTGGGCTGCCTCCTTGCCTTAAAATCACAGTGTGCTTTTGGGCTCAGGTAGAGCTTTTTACATTTGGAGTCTTCATGTGTGTGTTTTCTTCTGGGCAATTTTTTGCATTCAGCATTTTTCCACTCTGCCCTCTTACCCTGGCTGGGGAGACTCTTTTTCCTTCAGTCAGGGGAATCTGTATCAGTTGAGCTGTTGCGCAGTTCCTGTTCCTTCCCTTCCCCTGGTGCCCCTAGTCCCGTGCTCCTGACTGACAGATTGCTTTGCCTTGGGCAGGAGCCCACATCTAGGGAGGGCTTCCCTGGGAAAGAAATCCAATGGGATTTTTGACATATGTATTTCTTTATGTTGGGCCTCAACTTCTTTCCCATGTTTCTCTCCCATGCCAGAGGATACTGGCAATCCTGGGAAGAGCTCAACTGTAGCACTGCAGTGAGAGGCTGAGGCTTCCCAAAATGAGTTGGAGAAGACACGTGAAGTATTGAGTGGGAAAGTTTGAGTCCTATGCCCAGTTATGATATCAAAGGTCAGGCTCTCTGAAGCTTGCCAAAATCCACCAGGACTTAATTTGTTCCAAAATTTATAGCAGATGGCAGAGGGAAGGGTGATTCTTCATGTGGCTTGTAGGAGTAACACAGGGCATGCCTCTATTGCTTCTGAAAAATCAGCTTTTGAATAGAAGGGAGATGTTCTGTTAATTTTATTCCAGCTGCCTAACACCTAGCAAGCCTGTCAGGTTCTGATGCCTGTTTTTGACACTTTCTCTTAACATCTTGAGCTGTTAGAATCACACATGAGGCTTTTTTAATGTTGTTTTCCTGTGGACTTGATCCCCATGCTGTACTGCCTCTAAGACAAGACTACTTTAACTTTTCATTGCACTTAACATATCCCCTAGTTTGTTCAATACAGTTTGTGGTTGCATCATGACAGTAATAGTATGTTAAAGTTGGAGGTGGGTGAATGTGGGTGGACAGGCAGTGGTGTCAGCACTTTTTCAGCTTGATTTCATCCTAGTCTTCCCTTTCCATCACTAAGGAGATAGCACTTAATAGTAAACATAATTGAAGCAGGTGTGTGGTGAAACACTTCTTCCTCTGAAGATGTCTTGCAGTACTGTCAGTGATGCTTGAACAGCTGGAAGAGACATAAATGCAAGCTGCACAGATCCACATGTGAGGTACTCCTGGTCTCCCCCTGGCCATCTGTTTGGCGAGTAACAATGACTGAAATGGGAATAAAATAAAACTGGGAGTATGTTTCTCACCTCTGGATATGTTGCTTCTTTTATATCGCTGTAGCCAGCTTTGCTCTGTTACAGCTCAGCAGTTAAAAGCAATCTAATCTTCCCCATGTGTTCACACAAAAATATCCTCAACAAAATATGAACGAATTATATTGTTTAAAGCTGGTATTTTATCTATAGTAACTGTATTAGCCCTAGTTGCTTACGTGGGTTTTAAAGCTAGCTCTGTAAGGAGATTAGCATGTTACTAATAGTCTCAGGCCACAGTAATGTTAGGTAGGATGTCCAGCTTTAAAGTCCTAGAGGAGTATGAAATGCTGTGTTAACATTGAAAAGGGAAACTGGAAGTCTGGTCTTGGAATTCTCTTCTCTTTGAGAGCTGGTGTAGTTCAATAGTATAAGCCACTGAGATGTTCTAGCTGCAGCTCTGTTTCCTTCCTCCTGATGCATTATTTCAATGCTCAATCAAAGTCTCAGCAGGGTCTCAGTTCAATTGTTTTTGTTTGGTTTTTTTTTTTTGTGCAGGTGACTGCAAATGTGTAAGCAGAAGTATCCAAATATTTATTCTAAATTATAAAGGCATTAAATACTTGCACAGAATGTGTTCTCAGCACTCTGAGAAATAAGAAGACTTGTGACATAGTTTTCAGCATGATTATATAAAATTCTAAACTTCAGTTTCTACCTGTTCTGTTGGTGAAGTACTGCAGTGTAAGTGAACACATGTAAGTGTAATCTCAGTGTGTGCTAGATTAAGCAAATAGCAACTGACAGAAAATGCTGTCTTGAGCAGATCAGGCTGTAAGTGCCTCTTAACAAAAAAAATCCAGACAGTGTTTTTAAGTTACCACTTGTCCTGCCTAAAGGTTTTATGTCAAGTAAAGCTTTCATTTCTTTGTCCTTATGGAGATTGTATACATCCTTATAAGCCAGGAGGAGTGCTGCTAGGGCCCTTGGTATGTCATACTCTGATGTTCCCAGCTCCTGTGTTTTGAGACTTCTATTCAGTTGCTTTCTAGTTCACCCAAAGTATGAAGATCCTTCTCTTTCTAGTAACAGAAAGTAACTTCTACCTTCTGTGAGGGGTAATTTAAGCTACAGAGATAAATACCTTCTGCAGCCTTTAACTGTGTTTATAATTTCTAATTTTCTCAGCTGAAATATTGTATCAAGGAACATGGAGCCTCTAGTTAAATATATGAACAAACATATGATGAACATCTAAACTAGCAGTACCATTATTCTTCTGTAGTAGAGATCCTCTATACATAGGTCACTGCTCTGTGACTCCTGCCTGATGTTAATCCAGCTAAAGAAGTTGCCTTTTTCATCCTCTTTGTCAGCAACATTCCTGTTTCTCCCATTTTAGACACTTGGGACCTGTCAGCCCACTGAGTGCTCTGAGGAGCAAGTTGGTATCTCAAGAGGTGCAGTCAAATGCAGGGAGCTTTACACGTGGCAGTTACTGTGATTTGTTTGCAGAATCTCAGATGTGAGAGAGAGAAATAAATTTTTGTAATAACTTTCCTTATTTCTCAGAATCCTGTTTTAATCTGAAAGACTGGCAGGAGAAGTAGTTTGTGTCATTGAGGGTTGGGAGCTGCTGAGAGAAAAGTAATAGGAGCTCTTACATTGCTGTTTTTGGAGGATCTCTAGCCAGAATAGAAACATCTTTGTCCATAATACCTGGTGTTGGGACAGATGTGAAGTCTCAGTGATCAGGCAGGCTGGCTGCCTGCAGAAATTGGGTAAAGATACAGAAATGCAGAGTAAGTTGCTGTGCATGTTCTGTACCTTCGGGCAGTTTTGGCTGATATCCTCCAAAACTCAACCACCACCTCAAAGCCAACTGACAAATGAAAGTAATGATTTAATTGTCTGGCTCACTGTAATCAGCAGAGACTTGTGTTCTTGCCTTGAGGGCTTTTGTGTGGGAGTGGTGAAAAGGAGGATTGCTTAGTATAGAACTGAAGCTTGTAAGCTATGGTAAGGTATCAACTGCTCCAAAGCGTGGAGAGAGATCTTTCAGTTTTCATTGCACTCTGGCCCCCTGGTCATCCCATCCAAGAAATGCTCAGTGGAAACATTTGGCATCAATTAAAGAACTGCTTTTGTCACACAGAAAGGCACTTTAATCTGTTTGGGTTCATGTATTTCAAATTGTCACTTAGGGAGGAGGATTTGTCTTAAAAGAAAAATCACTAAGGTTTTGGGATGCTGTACCCTGTTCATAAACCATGACCCCAAGGGAAAAATAACATAAATAATGCCTTTATGGGAGTGAGGTTTTGCTGCACTTCATGTGCTTAAGAGCTTCACTGAACAAAACACCTCAAGCTACAGGCAATTCTAGGGAGTAATTTATATCTTAACATGGTAGGAGGTTTTTATTCACAGTTCTGTGTTTTCCAGAAGTTGTTGGGCATAAGTCATAATGCTGTTTTCAAAGTTCCTACCTCCAAAAGCAAAGCTGCTTACAGTAACTGAAATGGCCATGCTGTTTTAAGAAAGTGATTTCACTGATTTTTGACTTGAAGTTTACTTTTTACAAAGTTGGAAGAGGATGGATTTTTTTTCAACTCTTGTGGACAAACTGGGAAAAATCAAGCTCAGCATCCTCCTACTTCATAAAGTTAATGTAACAGAAATTTCTGTTCAGATCTTGATCATAGTTTCTGTCCTGAAAAGTACATCCATATGTTTCTTTGAGAGGTGCCTTGCACTAGTAAATGTTTGCTGTCTGATAGTATTTGTGGTGCACCTGCAGTCCAAGATCTGTCAGTGTTCACCACTGATGTTAAGCAGGTGGAAAGCATTTTTATTGCCACTTATTTAAGCTTGCTTTCAAATGCTGAATTCTAGTTAGTTGTTGGAGTACTGCATTCAGGCCCATTTTGTGCCTTTTTTTGTTTGCTTAAGAAGGATGATCTGAAACTACAGATCTTTGATCTACCTCTGTAGTTTGTGAATTGCAGTTGCATGTTTTCCTTTGGGTTGGATTCTGATCAGTGCAGAGTCAGTCTCAGCCACCCAGCACCTTCTGGAGCGTTGTTCAAGTTGAGCTTACCGAAAATTTAACTCTTTTGACATTAATTTATTCTGTATGTCTTAATAAATTGAATTTAAAACTTGAAGTCTTGCTGCAAGCTAATGAGATAAACCTGAAGAACCACATTTATGTGGGAACGTTCCAGGGCTTGTCCCACTGTATTATTCCCTTATCAGCTGAGACACTGGTTTTGCTTGTTTTGTGTTTAAGATTCTGGCAGTGTCTTCCAAACAACATTTAGCTTTGTAAAGCTGAATCTGCTTTTGAACTACTTATAACCTTTCCTTCCAGATACTCATTTCTTCTCTAATGGCTCTTCCTGCAGACCTGTTCTATTCCTTTGCTGTATTCTTAGACTCTATATACCCTAATCAATCCACAAACTTTCTCTCCCAGTTATTTTCAGTGTGCTGCCCTGTTATCCTGAAAGCCTCATTAATTAAGCAGAAACACTTGCAAATTGGGGGGCAACTTTGTAGATAAAAAACCTGATACAAATATTTTTATGAACAGGTTTATTTCCAGTGCCGTGTGTAACTGATCTGACTTCAAAGTAGGACATTATGGTTGTGTGGGGAACTTTAAATGATGATTCACTCTAGGATTTTGAATTTTTAATATCTGTCTACTGTATATTTTGTATTTACTGTAAGATTTGATGTTTTTGTGTTCCTCCATCTCTAACCATCCCATCTCTGCCCTAGGTTACTTACCAAACAGCATCCATGCTGTGGAAGCAATGCTGGCTGCTGCGAGCATCGGTGCAATCTGGAGCTCCACATCACCAGACTTTGGCATTAACGTGAGTGGCCTCAATGCACGTGCAGAAAAACTCTCACTGTGTTTCAGACAAATGTGAGGGTGATAAACATAAGTGGCAGATCGATTCTGTTTGCTTTAGTCTTGCTGCCACCTTCTGGCACAGCCAAGTACTCTGGATTTTTTTTTTCTAGCTACCACAAACTCAAACAAGTCCTTTCAGTTGTCAGTAATGATTTTCAGCTTAGTGATTCGAGTAACTTTATCTACTCACCGTTGGGATATTTTTCAGGTGGACTCCATAGTCTTGGTGAGTTTTTATGATATTAAATATGCAAATAAGCAGCAGTTCAACTGAGTTGTCTGAAGCTTGGTCCTTCATCCCAGGCTGCTTAGCCACATTCCAGGTTCTTTGCCTAAGCAGTCCCATCCTTTGCTTCTTGTGTGGGTAAACTCAGCAGCACCCCAGTTGGTCTTTTCCAGAAGGCTTTGTTTGCCAACAAGGTGGGGAATTTCAGGCTAATATCACTAACCTTATTTAATTCAGTGTAGAAATAAATGCTGTGTGTGAAATACAGTAAAAATTATCATGACATCCAAACAGATGTGCCCTGGAAGCTTTGGGAATATATTCTGCTTGCTTTGGGAAATTTTTACCATACATCAACAGATACAAATTACTTCTATAGTAGAGTGTTGAACCTTTCTTCTATCTAGAAGTTGGCACTATTTGGAGAATGGGCTGTTTGTGCTTTGCAGAGCACAGAACACCAAAGCTTTTAGGTAGTACCCTCAATTTCAGTGTTTACCCCACTGTCTGGTTAAATGTATGGAATGTGCTCCCTGGATTAGCACTAGAGGGCGGCAGCATTCCATGTTTTGGAAAAAAACACTATTAAAAAATCATTACAGCACGTAGCGATCAATCTGCTCTACAAATATTTTCTGCTTGCTCAGAAAATGACAATATGGAGTATCTTCTTTGCAATGTGATTTGATCTCTCATCTGGGGGAAGACTGTTCATTTTGCTTGCATTACAGAGGGCTGGTATGTTTTCTGTCTGTGTTGATGTGCTGTTATTTTCAGTGCCCAGCTTTAAGTTTTTGTGATAGTTTTTTTAATGAAATTTAGCCTTGGAGCAGCAGTGCCATCAGTATCATTTATTCTCCTTTGGCAGCATGTGTTGGCATGAATTCAAACCCTAAAATCTTGAGGGAGATCAGCAGAGATCCTCAGACATCAGCTTCCACCCTAAGGAAAACCTATTTCTCTTTCTGTGCAGTTGCATTAGGCTTGTTAATGTAAATGAAGATTTTTTTTTTTTGGTTGTGTTTAGGAAAATAGTGTAGCATTTTTAACATTTCAACTCCAATTGTGTATATATGTTTGAAGCTTAAAAATGTCACTTTTCAGAGCTGCCTACACACTGCAGTCTCCGAATGCCATACATCCAAAGGTTTCAAGCATTCAGGAAGTCTGCTGTCAGAGTACCAGTGAGCTCCCACCCACGCAGAATGCCACTCTTGGCAGCTTTTGCTTCATTTCTCTAGTCCCTGTTAATCCATTTCCATATATTAATAGGAAAGTGGCACTCTGCAGCCTATGCATGAGAAATTTTTGGATATATAAGTTTATAAAGGAGCTCTGCTCTTAGAACTAGGTGAGAAACCTTTGGTGAGCCCTGGCACAGCCAGTGCAGCTCCATTCCTGGGATCCTGCACAATTTTTAGTACTGGATTTGAGGCTCATAGGAGTTGAATGAGCCATATCTGCTGTACCTGAGCTTTTTGTGAAAGTGATTCCTTGCTGAGCCATCTGGTTGGATTAAAGTTCCAGTGTAGCAATTACACATTCCATCTGTTTGTGTTGCCTTTGTATCACGCCAGGCTGCCCTGTGGGATTTGATCCTGCCAGTGCTAATGAATCCAACGGGGTGTGTTAGCAGACTTGGTAGGACCCTGAGTACTGGAGTCATCTCTGTTTCTGATTCACTCCTCTTCAGATTTGATTCTTCTGTTCGAGTACCCTTAGTTCTTACTGGTCTTCACTTTTAAGCACCAGGCAGTGTGGAAATGGGGTATGTGGGCTCTGTGCTCAGCATGAGTACACACAGATATATAAATACAGCCAGCACATGTGTGTGGCTGCTTGGCCTGTTCTTGGGAAAAGGTACAAAGCAGGAGGCATGATAATATACCTAAGAAAGCAGGAAAGTGGCTGTAATGCATTAATTAAATCTGCATTTCTGAGTTTGTTAGCTAACACGTTAGGGGCCTCTTGAAAACCGCTTCTGTCACTGAAACAGATTCTGGTGAGTTTTATTTTAAACTAATTGATCTGAGTGTTGGTGCATTGTCACTGTATTTTTTTTTTTAATGATGCATCTTTGATATGAGAGAAAGCTGTTAAGTGACATACTCAGCAGGAACAGTTGAATATTTATATTTAGTTATAACCCTCTACCTTACCTGTGGTGTTCAGTGAGCTTTCCTGAAGAGAAAGAAAGTCCATGGGGAAGTTGTTAGGACAGGACTGCTGTGCTTTTGCAGGAGGCTTTCTTGCAACCCTGAGGAGCCCAGCTTGAAAAGAAGTTTACAGAGATTATTTGATTGTGATGTTTTTGCATTCATCTTCTAGTTTGGTAATTTGTTTCTCATTTTGGCTGTGAAGTAGAGAACAAAATAGAAAACAGAAGAATAAAGAATGCTGGGAGGAATAAGCTCATGACTCAAGTCTGACTTTTGCAGCATGATTTTGGAGATTGTTCTTGAACAGTTAGCTGACAATTTTACAATATTGAGTAATCTTGTAGTTCTTAATGCTTCAAGTAACGTAGCTAGAGAGGTTTGAACATCACTGTGTGCTGAGTGCTTTTAATAAAAGGATTTGCTTCTTGCTGTTGAATACAAAAAGATCTATTTCTGGCAGGCTGTGTACATGCAGTGTACATGGAAAAAGTGCCAGAAAGGTTTTAATCTCAAATAGGATGATAGCTGTGATAAATCCTGAAAACAGTGTAAGCTGGAGGAGACACCTGAAAAATTAGCATTTGAATGTGCTCTGCCCTAGAGGTTCTAAAGGAGCTGGGGTAGCTTTTGCTGGTAGTATGAGTGTTTATTCAACATGTAGGTATTTTGATAAAAACCAGTGGTATAGTTTCCTTTGTTAATCGTGGTAGAACAAAGCTACCAGTTCAGGTGAAGTGCCACCTCACCATTTGATTAATGCATCTCCCACAAGACTGGGGTGTTTGTTTCCCCCCATTCAGACCCCCAGAACTGGTGCTCTGTCAAACCAAGGGCACGTAGAGCACCTGCCTGCAAGTGCAGCCAGGAGTCCTGTGGACCTTTGTGTAAATTGAGGGCCCAGCTCCTGCTCACATGGGTATCCTCTTTGGATGAGTTTACATCTGACTCTCAAGGTGACTTTTTTAGCTGCTTAGAGAGCTTTGTGAGCTTGACCCTTCAGTGAATAATATTCTGTGGTCTGTGGGGATTTTATCTGTACTACTGGTTGATATATTTGAGGGTCATGAAATAGATTGCTACAAACCTGCTGTATTTTGGAGATCTTGTGTGAGTGAAGGCAGGCAGTCTTTTAACAACTCTCCTGTTAATTCCTGCCCTTACTCCTTGCTTGAATTGAAATTTGCATTTAGCATCCATTGAGATTTCCTAGCAGTTAATTTTGGTTTTTTTTAACTTATTTTTCTCTTTGTCCCTAGGGCGTGCTGGACAGATTTTCCCAAATTCAACCTAAGCTTATATTCTCTGTCGAAGCTGTAATATACAATGGCAAAGAGCACAACCACTTGGAAAAGCTGCTGAGGGTGGTAAAAGGTATTTCACTGCATTCTACCTGGTCTTAGTTATGCTGTAGTTCTGTGAGCACTCAAAGCCTGCACTGCTACTGTTTGTTGCTGTCCTTCCTTCTTTTACAGTATCACTATGGTCACTTAGATTTTTTCAGAACAGATTTGAGTAAAAACTGACTTGTCTCTTCTGTAATTTTAACAGTTTTCTACTCATTTAACTTAAATAGATCAGCAGATATTAGTCAGCAGTAGAAGTAGAGGAGCAGGAGCTGATGACAGTGTTTTTAAGCTCAAGCAAAGTGCTGCTGAAGACAAATAAAAGAGGTATTACAGCACTAGAGCTTGCAGATTTACACATAAAAGGCTGAAAATATTGAGGAAATTATATCTTAGCTAACAGTTTTTTGGGGTTTCAGTGCATCAGAATAATTTCTGTTGGTTTATGCATTACACCGTATGATTCAATCAGGCAAAAAAGACCATTGGGTATGTAAGTGAATGTAGGAAATAATTGCTTTCTTTTTTCTTCCAGGGCTTCCAGATTTAAAAAAAGTGGTAGTGATTCCATATGTCTCCTCAAGAGAAACCATAGATATTTCCAAGATTCCAAACAGGTAATGGGAACTTGTGAGCTGTGAGTGTCCAAACTAGGGATGAGATGGATATTGATAGCTATGGCAAGCTGCCTGACTGACCTCTTGAACTTGGAAAAAATGGGATTTAGTCAGATTTAATGTGGTCCATCTTCGTGCTGAAAACAGGAGTGCAGTGTAGGTTGCTGCAGGTGTTTTGCTTGTATAAAACTGCTGGTATTACTGGCTCTCAAATGAAGGCAAAATTTAGTAGGACATAGAAGGGAGAACAAAGCATCCAGAGCTGAATAATTAATAAGTGATACTTTTGGAGAGTTTCTTTTGCTTACTTACTGGTTTGGATTATGTATGTTAAACACTTTTTGGGAACAATTGAGTCCCAGAGTTACTGTTCCTGTCTGCTTTGAACTGTTAAGACTGGTAGCTGGTCACAGGGGCACATTTATAGGCTTGGTTTTGTTGTGTTCAGTCTAAATATTATACTAATGGTTTATTTAAAAACAGAAAAGGAAACAAAATAATTAGTAATTGAAAGAGTAGACTAGAAATAGAAAATATATACATAGTTTGGGTAGACAGCTTATTGTAAACGTACTGAATACAGAGGTAGTCTTATGTATGGGCTAGGGTAATGCTTGCAGAAGTTTCTGAAATGTTCCTTTGTTTCCCTTCATGTGCAGTGTCTTCTTGGAAGACTTCCTGGCTACTGGGAAAGGAGACCAAGCTCCCCAGCTGGAGTTTGAGCAGCTGCCTTTCAGTCATCCTCTCTTCATCATGTATTCATCGGGCACAACAGGGGCACCAAAATGCATGGTGCATTCAGCAGGGGTATGTGTTCCCTCCTGGAGCTGCACTGCCTGTTTTTAACTGCATGGGTTACATCTTCCCTTAAACAGCATCATACCATGGTGTGCTTTAAGGAAGAATTGATTGCTGACAGCGTTGCAGTAACTTGCAGTGAACCTTTTTGTTTACAAGTGGCTGTTTGAAAGCAAATATGGATTGATACAAAATGGTTTAGAGGTCAGTGTGGAGATCTTCCGGATTTCAGGTGTTTCCTGGCAGCAAGTGTCAGTCACAAAAGCATCACTAGAACTGCCCTGACTGATACTCGTAGAGGAAAGGCCAAAGAACTTGAACTGGGTGTTTGGAACTGATTTTTGGACACTGCCAAGCTAAGACGCATAGGGAGCTTGCAGTTCTTACTTTTAACTGTGTTCTGTGTTTATTAGTTCAGAGTATGTCATCCTCATCAATCCTTTTTTTAAGGAAGCCTGAAGGTTACCATCTCCTTTAGTGTAGGTTTTGCTTTGTATGGGAACTTTGCTTTAAGGCCATATCTTGTTGTGGCTAAACATATATATGATATTAGTGCCAACATGACCTGTGCTCACATTATTTCTATTTACTAGTGATGTTCTCAGGCTCTTAAAGTAGAGGAAGTGACTCCAGCAGTCAGGCATAGTGTAATCTTTAAAAGGCAGAGCTTTCTCCCCCTCAAGGCAGGGGTGTTGAGCAGTGCAATTGTACCAACACGTGTAAATGGAACTGCACAACTTTTAGCCAGAGCCCATCATTTTCTGCTGTTTGCTCTGAAAATCAGGATGAGCATCCTGCAAAGCAGGGTGGCCTGGGGGCAGGATCCTTTGATGCTGTGCCCATAGTGTGTGTGCTCTTGCCTCTCTTTGATGGCAAGGACCAGAGGTTTTGCCCACAGACAAATCCCCTGCTGCCTGTAAACACTCTGCTTTATATATTATCAATAGGAGTTCATGCCAGGCAGCATGTGATACACAAAATGGTCCCACTGGGACACATCCACTGTTTGTGAAGAAGGCATATTTTGCAGTTTGACAGCTGTTTTGAAGCTGTGCTGGCTTTAGACTGGTTAAGTACTTGCAGGGGTGGATTAGTAAAAACAGGACGGGTGTTTTGTTCAGTGATGGGTAATAAACAGTAGAGATGAAAACACAGATGTAGATCAGATAACAGAACTTTGCAACAAAGTTCTTTCTCTTCCCATGTTACCTGTGTTGCTGCTTAGCTTAATCATTACTCTGCTCTCCATCTTTTCAGTTCATATAGAGAGCTACCTTAGAGTTTAGGTCAAGATTACTCATCCTTGCTGGGGAGGAGAGCAGGTGATGGATGGATGATTAGGTTTGTAATGATTCTGTTCCCATTCAGCAGCTCTAGTTCTGTGTTGCAGGGTGATTTTTTTATTTTACCTCCCCCCTAAGTTCTGGAAATTGCCTAAAAGCAAATTGTTTCATCAGAGGCCTCAGGAGTTGTATGCTTTCTTTCAGTGTGAATAGGGCCTACAAAAAGTCCATGCAAATAAATTCTTAGATGTTTTCCACGCACTTGGTTGGATTACTCTGTTTGTTCTTGGCTTAATCTTGTTTCCACTGGAATTAATAGTAGGATTCTCCTTGATTTCAATGAAAGCAAAATTACTCCACCATCTTTTGTCTCATTTTCCAGCCTTACATTAACTCAAGTTTGGTTTTGCTAATTAAAACAGCAAGAAGAAATGACATTTCAATGAAGACATTTCAAGTATTGCTTATTTATAGCATGCTTTGATACTGTGTTGTTACTGTAGTGATTTTTAGATGCCAATAGGCAGCTTACTTTAAATTCACAACTCAGCTTATCTAATTCTGCAGTATGTTTCTGGTCTGTTTTCCCTGCACATATTCTGTTTTTTTGATACACAGTGAAATGACACATATAAATAAAGAAAATGCAGCCAGGTCATGGGAGATGTTTTAAAAACTGTTGCCTCAGAGGGAGTAGGCTTTTTCTGGTGTGTATGGTATTGAACAGTTGGGTGTGCTACAGAAAGACATTTGGAGGGTTCTTTTTAATACATGAAATACATTAGTGAGTCACTGTTATTCTTTAGTCCTAAAAACATTGGTTCTACTTCTTGCCTTGTTCATGCAGGCCCTTTTTTCAGTTATTCCACATTCCCAGCTATCTGAAGAGACAACTTTTTGATAAAATCCACATCAGTTCATTTCTTTCCATCTTCAAGACTTACAAGACTTGGGCTTAAGCATCTGCCCCTTGTGCAGCTGCAGGCAAGTCACTCAGAGGATTTTTCATGCTCGGGCTTGTCCTGAACAGCACGCAGAGAACACTGCTAGTTTGAGACCAGCCATAAGGAGCTGCTCATGGCAGGCTCTCAGCTGTGTAGCTGCTTAGCACGAGTCCCTCCTGAGCCACAGTGTGGCCCAGGAGCAGCAGTGCCTGCTGGTTTTTGACGCTGCAGATGCTCAGCACTTCACCAGACGTATGTTGAGCCCGGTGAAGACAAGCAGACTAGTTAAGTTTTATCAACTGCCAGATATCTGTCATGAAATGCTACATGCTTGGGATTTATTTTGAGGGTTGTAGAAGTCCTATAAATAAACAAGCCCTATAAATAAACTTGAGAGAGCATCTTGGGCCGTAGACTTGTTGCAATAGCACTGCCTTCTCCCACGGTACCTTTTGTTTCCAGGCTAAGTCTTAACAGGTTTTTGCAGGGGAATAGTTCATAGGCTCTACCTGAAGTCATTGTTTTAAAATCCCCTTTTGATCCCAAAACTGTGAAGCAGCAAAAACTGAATGAAGAAAAAAAGAAAACCAATACTTATTTTAATTGAATTTGACTCTTAATTTTGCTATTTCTTGTGGCTCTTTCAGAATCTCCTGCAGGGGCAATGTGCTTTCTTTTTGTAAACGCAGTAATTATGTTAACACCTGCAATTCTTTTGGCAACCCTAACAATTCAGTTAGACATGGTGTTTCTAAATCCTGAAGGTTTTGGTCATTTTGTGCTGTAGAAGGTGGTAGCTGTAGCTAGGTGGCAGCGTTGTGACAGCCGAGGGTGTTCAAACGGCAGCAGGTGAATTCAGACCTGATTCCTTTGAGCTGTGAAGCGAAAATAAGATTTACTCCTTTATTTAATGTTTTCTGCCTTTTCTCCCAAAGCGTGTGCCAGTTTTATGACTCTCCTTTTTCATTTCAAATGTTTATCTGTAATCTGTTTTCTTTCAGTGTAAATCTTGTTTCATGCTTATGAGGCTGTTAATAGTTTCACTGTAACTCCTTGCATAAATGCAAGAACCATTTTTTATTTTAACATCAGCCATGTTAATTTGTCACTGCAGTGAAGTGACTTAATGAAGTAGCCTGTAAATTTATTTATCCTAACAAGTTATGCTTTAATGATGATCAGGAAGGTACTTGAGCAGCATTTCCAACAAAAGAAAAGTAATATATTTAAGTACATTATTAATATTGATGCTCTGAGCAGTGAGACACGTCACATTGCTAGTCACTTCAGTGCTTACAAGAGATCTCCAGTGTTAGGTCTTCTGTCTCCTAGATGTTAATAGATAATTTGGATACATAGTGCTAATGCATAGCAGCTACTGCAGTTTATAGCAGCTCTCAGTCCTTCATTCCTCCCAGTTGCCCAAACACTGAAAATGAAACTCTGTCAAAGGGCTTATCTTGGAAAATCTGACTGGTAAAAGCCTGCTGTTTAAAGTTATGGTCTGCATGGAGTACTCTGCAACTCTGATGGCTGTGTAGAGTTGGAAGTGAGGGAAGTTATTTATTCCATGGATTAAAAGTGATGTGCAATGGGAATTGCTGAGGTCTAATGAGAGAGGCTGAAAAGTTATGTGAGAATGAGGAATGCAATTGCTGCTGCTGTAGATAGGCTCTGGGATTTACTCCAGTTGTAGTTAAAGGAAATACTTGCTTTAATCCTGCAGTACATCCTGCAAAGTATTGACTACATTAGTAATTTTTAAGTCTTAATGTGCTGTCTGAGTTCTGCTTTTCATTTATGTGATCTTATATTTTTCTTTCTCTGTCTTTCCAGGGCACACTAATACAGCACCTGAAGGAACACATTCTTCATGGCAACATGACCAGCAGTGATGTGATTATGTACTACACAACGGCAAGTGGGGCTTAAGGCATTTTTAAAACACTATAGTATGTGTTTCCTGTAAAGATGAGACAACTCTTCATGCAAATCTACAAGTACATTTTAAAGTATTTTAAGTCTTTGTTCTGCAAGGGATTGTCCTACCTGAGTTGAAAAAAAATTCAGGTAAAATAATAAAATGCAACAGAGACCTTTCTGATGAAAGGTCAAACCCATGTTAAATGTTCCTGACCTAACTGGTGAGGAAAGTGAATTGATTTTTACAGCCTCTTAGGTTTATTGATCAAACTGCCTCATCAGTATCACCTACAAATCAGATTCCAGTTTCCTCCATCATGCAGGGCTAGATCATACAGAAGATGAGAATTTCTATTATGTCTCTATTTTGATGGGGAGGAAAGAAGCTGCCCAGCTCTAAATGTTGTAAAGGAAAGGGAGTAAACCTATGATCTAGGTAGGAGTTCAGGTATGTGGTGGGGGTGCTTTTTCTAATGCTGTGATAAAAATGATTCCAAAGACTCCCACTGCTGCAGCTGTTTGAGAAGGCTCATGTCTTTCCTCATGAGTTCCTTTCTGAACTTTAACACAGCTAGTCAGTTTGCAGTATCTCTGTGGAGGGATCATTGTAATTGCCTTGTCTTGTCTGTTGACTCATGCCTTTAAAGCTCTGTGTGTAGGGAGGCATGGAATCCCCATCTCATTAGGTATTTGTAAGGATGAGTTAGATGAGCATCCATCAGGAACGTGTAGCTGATCAGTCTTGGGACAGGTGAGAGGATCAGCAGTGCTTCAGCCTTATTTGCTGATTCTTAAATAATATGGTTAGACATAATAATAAGTGGAGATGGGCATGAACTCAGGTATTTAAGAGTTTCTTACAGCAGGAAAACTTCAGGCAAAGGAAGTGGAAGGGGGGGTGGTACCTCTGGCATGAAGGCGGGGACCATGCCTTGGTCCAGCTTCTGCCAAGATCCAAACCTGTCCACCCTCTTATAGTTGCCTGTGGCTCCTCTACCAGCATGTGACAGCAGACAGCCCTCCTGATCCTGTGCTGGAGCTGCCAGAACAGCAGACAGGGAGCTGAGGAAGATAAACTGATGCAGGTATCTTCTCTTTTCCAGACTGGCTGGATGATGTGGAATTGGCTAGTGTCTGCACTTGCTACAGGAGCTTCAGTGGTCCTGTATGATGGATCTCCTCTAATTCCTTCACCAAATGTGCTCTGGGACTTGACTGACAGACTAGGGTATGTAAACAAGAATAAATAGAAGGATAATGGTATTTGCTTCTGTCACAATGACCACATCCAAGCAACCTCAATAAAGGTGTTGTTCCCTTGGTCAGGAACTCAAACACAGCATGACATGGTTTGTCTTTTGACTTAGCCTTTATTGGAACTACTTTTAAAATTTTGTGCTAAAACACTCTGAGAGAGCAGGAGAGACAAAGAGCTAACTGTTTCAGATTTGAGTCAAGTATTAGAATTCCAGGCAAACAAAGAGTTCTGGTTCAATAGTCAGTTTTCAAGAGCAGCCTTTTCAAAAGGCAGTAATTGGGAGCAATCTGACGAGTAATTTCTCAGAGCACTCAGAACTTAGTAAATAAGAATCCTTTTTTTTCAAGCAGCTCAACATAAGACTCAATAGAGAACTTTGGCTTAAAGACATAAATTGACTGGAAAGACTCAGCAGGGTTGCTTGTATTTTCATATTTTGCTTTTTAGTCTATAATACCTAATTCTTGCTGACAAGCTATTCTGTAATTGTTTTATACTGGTTTTTTTTCTGCCTGCAAATGCTCAGAATGCCCTTTCTTGAAGCCTAGAGAAATAGTAGGTATCACATAAAGAGCTGTAAAACACTGTGGTGGCATTTAACTTTGTACACTGTTTGAACTTTATTTTATTTATTTATTTTGTAACTTTCCTATTTTGCCAACTGGATGTAAACAGTAGATTTGAATGTTATTACTGGTAAAATGAGTGTAATTTTTAATTGATAATTAAAATTAACTTGGTGGTAGAAAGTGGATGAGTGGAAAAGTGGAAAAGATTCACTTTCCAACTCCTGATAATGAATAATTTAAACTGTCTCTTGTGACATGTAATATTTAAAGACTGGCATTTTGTCTCTGGCTGTTATAACTGAAAGTTAATGCCTATTCAAAATGCTTCCAGTAGAGAAACAGCACAAAACAAACCCACAAACTTAAGCCATGCCCCACCCCCTAAAAAAATCCTGGTGGAACAACAGGCAAAAAATCAAGAATCAAGAAATAACACAGCTTATTTTTAAGCATTGTTTCTCCATGCCAAATCTGAGTGAAGATAAATGTGTCTGCATGTCTCACTTTTGTAATCTGGCGCTAAAAGCGGTGACCATCTGGGTGGTACTTCATCATGCAGTCTGTTCCCAGCTCACTCATATGTTAAATATGTTAAAAAAAGGCTTCAACATGTGAAGATTACCTTGCTTCTCTGGAGATGCACCACACTTGCCTTCAGATACCCTGATACTGTAAGAATATGCCATCTCCTACTGTGTGGCAAGAACCAGTCAAGAGGACATCCACTAAATGATCTGTGGAAGTGAATTAGTGGATTGGTGACTAAATGCGGTTATGTAGCATTTGGAAGGGAATAATAGGAGACTTGGCTCTATGTGTGCTAGAGAGGAAGTGTCAAAGATTAAAAATAGAGAAGCATTTTGTATTCTAATGTAAAATAAGCACTGATTGGAAGGAAAGTAAGAGATTACATAAAGGTAAAAATGGTCCACGTGGTCGGGGTACACGGTAACTGAGGAGCAGTGTCCTGTGGGCTCTCGTGGTGGAAGGTTCCCTGCCCATGGCAGAGGGGTTGGAGCTAGGTGACCTTAAGGTTCCTTCCAACCCAAAGCATTCTGTGATTCTGCTGTGCTGTTCCCATGTGCCTGGTAAATTGCTCTATGCACTGATGCATTTGTGCAAGTAACCTGAGAGCTGAGAGTCATCCACCTGAATGGCAAAGGGAAAGCATCCCCTTTTGACAGTGTTGAAATATCTCCTTGCCTGGAAGTGTTCTACCTTCTATCTTGCCTTTAGGGTAAAAGCCAAGATGGCAGGATCTTATTTTTAAGCTCTGCTGATGTCTGTATTGCCCATGTTCTGTGCACTCAGACTGTAGCCCTTATCCTCATCCATCTCTACATTTTCTTGAGTGAGTTTATTCTTGAGTGAGTTTACTGCTGTAATATAAAATGAATTAGCAGAAGGCAGGGAAGAGGATTTCCTGAATGCTAGCAGAAACGTTAAAGTAGCACTTCTATTGATAGAGTAGGGAAGAGTCACAGCCTTTGTTTCAAGTTTTAATTCCATTGTATTGCAAAGCTCTAAATAGACTTTGTAAGGGCAGGATTGAGTTGTTCAGCTGGGGCAAATTTCCTGTTCATTTAGGCACTTGCAATTCAGGGTTTCATCAGTGGAAACTGAACAGGTATCTCTAGAAAATCACTGAGTGCTGTCTCAGAGTAAAGTATTTTTTATCCAACTGTGCCCTGAAATGACAAAGGTGTTTTTTTCTGTGTAAGAGTGTACCAAGGCAACAGCTTTGTGTTACACAGCTTTGTGGCAATTATGGCCCGTTAATGAAGTAAACATTATAACATTTTCTGATGTCCTTGGAGTGTTCTGCAGTTACAAATTCCTGTAAATGTGAGGGAATGATGTTTTCATGAGGTGGGAAAGCTTTGCTTAATATTTAAAGATAGAATGAAAAGTTTCGAAGCTGCAGAAGTGACATGTGATCTGACTAATTTTGATAGTTCAGAATGATGTGCCTCACACTTAGAAAGCTTTAAGAGACTGCATTGTTTGACTAATCCACGTACAGAATATCTAACAGCCCCTGCTTACTGCTGTGGGAATTGCAGGTCTTTGGAATCTTAGCATTTTTAAATATGCAAAATGTGTAAACTTTTTTTTCCCCTCTAGGATCACCATCCTTGGAACGGGTGCCAAGTGGCTGGCTGTGCTAGAACAGAAAAATTTAAAACCATGTAAGCTTCAAAAAGCTAGTGCATGCCTCCTGTCCTCCCTCTTACCTTTCCTCTCCTGCTTTTGGCCCAGTATCTTGTCACAGTCCTTCATGTAATTATTTTGTGTTGTAGTGACAAAGAGTTTGAAACCCTTGTAAAAATGATACCTTAACCTCTGTTGGTTTTTCTCCCTTTTAAGGTGAAACACACAATCTCCAAACGCTCCACACTATCTTGTCTACAGGATCACCCCTCAAATCTCAAAGCTATGAGTATGTCTACAAACACATAAAAAGCAGTGTCCTCCTGGGATCCATTTCAGGTGATGCTTTTATGCTGCAGCGTCTCAGTAATTCTCTTGATTGCCTGTGCATTTCCTTCTTGCTCATTTGTGCTGTATGTTTGGGAAGCTTAAGCCTTGGATCATTTGGGATTGGTTATAGTTAAACTGGAATGAACTGTCTTTTTAGTGCATAATTCACTGTGCCATAATGCAACTCATACACTCCAAAGGGTTTTTGGTGGATGTTTTGGATCTTAGCTCTTTTTAAGTATGATCATTTATTTTGACTGGCTGTCCTTAGGGGTGGCGGGGTTGAGATCAAGAAAAGAGTCTATTAACCTGCAGAACATTCTGTTCTGCAAATAGCTGACTTTAGCAGAAAATATCTCTTGGAGAGTTCCCATTTCAGTTCTTTTGTGCCAAGTAATTGGCACTGCAGACAGATTTTTTTTTGTAAATTATGTAATTAGAGAAATATCAAGCCCCCATGCTGTGCAGTTTGTTGTGAGGAGTGCTGAGGCAACTTCTAGTCACATAAGATCCACCACAGGACTCTTCACTTTGCTTTGTAACAAGGACTGACTTTTTCAAAGGGCTTTTTAAACTCAGTTTAGTTTGATTTTTCTTTTTTTTAAAGTATAACCGTTCTGCTGAAGTTCTCAGACTCTGAGCTCAGTAAGAGTAGTGCTGAATCTAGAACTTGCTACTACAGACATTAATAGACTCTAATGCAGAAGCCTATTTCTGAGTAAAGCTAACATGATTGATTCGTGTCTTAATTCTTCTTTCTTGAAGTCCTAGAAAGACTATAAATATTCCAGTTAAGTAAGCACTTTGACAGTATCTATTTTTCTTAAGATAACAGTTCATTCTATAGGCATGTCTCCCCTCCTGCTATGCTAATAGGATATAAAAGCTAAGTAAATGTTGAGTGGAATAGCTTGACTGGTTACTTTATTCAAAACAAACAAGAAAACATTTCTAAGTAATTCTCTAAATATCTTAAGTCTGTAAGCTAGGGCCTGTTTGTTTTCTCAGTCTCCTCTAAGTGGAAATTTCCTTAAACGAGATTAAAGAATATGTTGAAAGGAGAAAAGTTATGCCTGAAGGGGTAATTCTACATGAAAGGCATACACATATAAAGACATATAAAGTAAGGAAGGAAACCTTTTATGAGAAGTGACAACATCCTTGGATAACACTGTTTGCTTTATGGTGCTTAATGTGGATCAGAAACATTTGGCAAAGGTGGTAGTCTACTGTTCTACAGTTCATATGTAGTTTTCAAGTTTGCTTTTTCCAAAAAGTACTGTATATTCTAAATGGACTCCTTTTATTATAGGTGGGACAGATATCATTTCCTGTTTCATGGGTCACAATGTTACAGTTCCAGTTTACAAAGGAGAAATTCAGGCCAGAAATCTTGGAATGGCTGTAGAAGCATGGAATGATGAAGGTAACTAGTGTCCAAAATACTATGTGTGCTTATAAAATACAGTATTTGCAAGACCTTAATTTTCACGTGTCAGATGGGTGAACAGTCAGTTGTTAATGTGACTTCACTTTAGAAACATGTTACACAAAAGCTGCATGTGGATCCATCTGATCTGGGTTTTAAGGGACTCCAGTGAAGATTGTAGTACTTCCCTATCCATTACTCTGCTAAAGCACATCAAGGCCAAATTCCAGCTTTTGGGTGTGTGTGTTCACTAGCTGTGTTGCTGTGCATGCCAGCCTGGCTTCCACCCTGTGGTGTAACTCTCCTGAAGTTACAGAGGTTAAGATAAGGATGAGCTTAGTGATTGAACACCAGTTGAAACCAAGACCAGCAATCAGAACATGTCTCATACTTACACTAGCATCTGGCTGTAATAATAACTGAGAACTGTAGCTGCTCTTTGCTTTATGGTACCTTGTTATTTATAGAAGGGGAAATGCTGAAAATGCCTCTTTCTTTGTAAACAGGAAAACCAGTCTGGGGTGAAAGTGGAGAGCTGGTTTGTACCAAGCCTATTCCCTGTCAGCCCACACACTTCTGGAACGATGAGAATGGAAGCAAATACAGGAAGGCTTATTTTTCAAAATTCCCAGGTATGTCATGAAGCGCTTTGGATATTGTATTGCTGTTTCTAGCAAGGCACAAGTTTATTTGCTGTTGCCCAGTGACAGGCACGTGCAGCTTTGAATTTCGATTCCCAGGTTGAGAACCCCTCAGTGTGTTTCATAATATCTCACTCTGTTTTCTACTGCTTTTGTTTTGAATATGGATCCAAATCAAACTAGTGAGAACCTCTGCAAGGCTCTAATCCCATTTTGCTGCTTTCATTAGGCAGATCTGACTGTCACAGCCTCCCAGTCTGCAGTGCAGACACAGACTGCTTGGCATGAGTGTGAAATGGAAGTGCTGAATAGGTCAGGTAGCAATCAGCTATTAATGAGTGCTACTGCACCTCTGCCAGACTGCTCCTGCCTAGCTGGAGGAGTGAATCCCAAGGGATAAGTGCTGACCTGCTACCTCATTAGCATGAGGATTAAGTATATGCTGCCTCAAACATGCATATTCTGCATTCATAGTCTCCTACAGAGCAAAGGAACAGGCACTGTGGGCCAGAAGCTTTCTTGTTAATAATTGTGGAGGACTCTGCTCATCCAGGGCTTTTCCTGATGTGGCACAGTGATGCTGAAATCCCTGCTGCCTCCTGGGCAGAGATTTTATAGGAGCAGGATCTCCTGCTACTCTCTCTTGGAGATGGAAGCTTTTTTAAAAATAGCAGCAATACAGAGTGGATTCACAAGAGAAGTCAGATGCAGGAGAGAATCTTACAAGAAAACTGAGGGAATGTGGAAATTGCAGTCTGCATATAAGCCTAACAGCAGTAAATAGAAAAAATGTGACAGCTGTTAGACTGAAATCACTGTGGTCCAGAGGTTCTGTCTGAAACCTCTTCTGTCTTTCTTTGTAAATGGGCTTCAGGTTGTAACAATTAAGTTAAAAGGTGGTCTTAACTTGCACATGCATGTGCAGGTATTTGAGGTTGGAATTTTTCTCTGGAAAAGCTTGAGTAGAATTGGCTTGTACTTCTGGTTTTGGCAGGCTGTGTAGCAGAATCAATCTTTAAAAGTAATAGAGAAGTCATTCTAGCCCTGAAAAGTCAAATCTGATTTTACATTAACACGGATCAAGAGAATTAAGCACATAAGGTCCCTAGGGAATTGTTGAGACCTATTATGCAAGCCCAGAAAACTTCTTGCTCAGAATTGTGCATTAAAAAAGAAGTGGATCAAGAAAGACTGGTAGGAATATTGTTACCTTTGTGGAGGATTCTTCCAGTTTACTCAAAATGTGATGTTCCGAGGAGCTATTCATCTGCTTTGTAAAGGATGCTGTATAGTCATGCAAACAAAGAATCAGAAGATAATGTGGAGTTTGATCCTGATGTGTGAGCTGCTCCTAGGTGTGCTAGCTCTTTGTAGTAAATGCAGCGTGAATTGTTTGTGCAGTTAAGTACTCCTACACTTGCTGTGGGTACTTCTCAAACTGTGTCTTGTAAATTATACTTAGGTATGTATTTTATAAAGTTAATGTGAGTTGAGTTACACAAATGTCTGCTGTGACTGGATGTGTAAGAAATCAGCTGCTTAAGCTCTGCCATTCCCTAATAGGTGTCTGGGCCCATGGTGATTACTGCAAAATTAATCCCAAGACTGGAGGAATTGTCATGCTGGGTCGCAGGTAAAGCGTTTTGGTGGAAGTATTTTGAGTAAACAAGTTAGCAGTAAAATTTGCAGATCTTCACCTTGGAGTATAATGTACATGATTCTGTGTCACCTGATAGCTTTATATTTTATTTAATCCAGTATTTTGGATTTCAACCCCTAAATTAATCAGAGCAGCGGGATTAGAGGGAAGGGACTACATTTCAAAGTTCTACACCACTTTTTTTATATGTGAACATGAGACAGTGTTGGACTTTCTGCTTTCCATGGTTTATAATTATCACTTAGTTTCAACTGAGAGTGCAGCACATTGAAGGTGGTGAATTGGGAGATTGCCCTCTGGTCTTGCCTTTAACATCAACTTGTTTTACAGCAAAACTTAATTATAGAAGGTTAGGTATTAAGCTGTGCCTGTTTTAGTGATCATTAGACATTCAAGATCACAATTGGGGCTAAATTTTCTGCTTGCATTTCAAAGTTGCTGTTTGAAACAAAGTTGAGTGAATGAAAAATATTGAGGTTCTCTGTACAGCTTCATTTTAATGAGCAAAATGCCTTTTTGAATTACATCCTCTTACAATTCTGTTTCTAATGTGGCTGCACTTTCACTGCCTGAAATGTAGAGAGATTTGGTTAATTGCATCAATTTTTCCTCTTCATCAAACTGTAATCACATTTTAATGCTTCTTTGTTTTGTTTGTCTGATTTTTCAGTGATGGTACATTAAATCCAAATGGAGTAAGATTTGGAAGTTCTGAAATTTATAACATAGGTATGAAATCGACTTTCCACCTCTTTCAGCTATGCCATTGTTGCCTTAAATCTGAAAATCAAGCATTATAAAGTGCTTGAAAGGATTAAGTAATGAAAGACTTGCTGTCTTTCAGATGAAAGACAATACAGAGTGTAGTAGCATTAGCAAAATTTGTTTTGTGAACTTGAAGCTGGTTGCTTTCCTGAGGTTATCTGTAGGGTGAGAGATGACCAGCTGAGATACACAAAAGCAACACCTTAAGGAGCATATAGTAAGACCTTACAGACTGATAGTATTTTGCAGGTTTATAAGAGAACACTTAACTTGTCAGGCTTTTTTTCTCCCCAAGACAAGCTCTTGACACTGTTTTTATTGGACCTTACCTGGTAATTAAGAAGCAGTTCTTGAGCTTGTGCTTTGTGCTTCAAAGACTGTCGATGTTGTGACAGGTGGTGAAACTGTCCCTGCAAAGGTGCTAATCTGAGACTTAACGACCTGTTGCCTCTTTGTTCTTGTGTCATCAGGCACGTTATTCTCCTGTCTGTGCATCGGTGGGGGCTGTGAGGAAAGCCAAAGAAAATGGCTTAGTATAAAAGCTTATTATCTGTCCCAAAAGCGATAACAAATTTTTTTTGTGATGGACCTAAATGTATATGATCCTTAAACCTGGGTTTTCACCTGGGCAGGTGTTAAAATTTCAGAACACCCAGAGGGGAAGCCCAGTGTAGGATAATCTAGCCAGGGTGTTTGTTTGCCTTTGCAGCTCTAGGGGAGATGGTTTGTTTTGATACAACCACAAAAAAAATGTGCATCCAGAATGATACATAAATACAAATACTAATGAGGACTTCCCCTTTATTTTCAGTGGAAGCCTTTGAGGAGGTTTCTGATAGCCTCTGCGTCCCTCAGTACAACAAAGATGGGGAGGAGAGGGTGATCCTCTTCCTGAAGATGGCATCAAACCACACGTTCAGCAAGAGCCTGGTGAAGAGGATTCAGGATGCGATCCGGATCGCGCTCTCCGCCAGGCATGTTCCCAGCCTCATCCTGGAAACCAAAGGCATTCCGGTATGTCATGAAAAATGCTGCCTACTTTTTTCTTTGTCACCTTGAATAGTAATTAAGGAGCAGTTGTCACTGCTCTTCAAACCCACATACATGGAAATTTTAGCATCTCAAAAGTGTAGTCGAGCTTTATAAATAGTTTGTCTATGTTGCCTAGCAACATCTTTTCATCTCCTTTTCAGCTAAGCATGTTTTTTTGTTTTTTAAATGTGTTGCATTTTCTCGGTAATATATCCTTAGCCTTTTAAAGGAAAATATTAAAAAGGTAATTTAACATTAGTTTCTCTTGCTATCCACAAGCTTATTTTGTTTTTGTTTTCCTGTTACAAGTGACATCCTTAGGAAAGCTGAGAGCACTCAGCAAATTCAGAAAACCTTTTTGTAAACCATTTCACTTTTACATCTGTTTAGCTCCTTAAATGTAGCTCTATCACTGTCTTAACTGTAACAGTAATTAAAATTAAATTGTTGTGCTTGTGTGGGAGGAGAAATTTGTTATCTCAGGGTTCTGCATGCTCAGTCTTCTGAAGCTGTTCTGCTACAGTGCTCATTGTGTGAACTCTTTAGTTGGAATGTCTGTTTTTATAGTCTTCTCTGATGCTACAGTCTCCTCAACAGCTCTGAGCAGCAGAATGGGGGTGGAGAGTGTAGATTTCCCAAGTCCATTTGCACATAAACTTGGGTTCTCTATCATTTGATATTCTTGATACCCTTTTACTGCCAGTGTAGGTTTCCCTGTGAAAGTGCTTTAGGGTTCAACACTACCAACCTCTGTGTTCCACACAGTGACCTGGTTCTGATCTGTAGAGTTACTTCTGCTTCAGGCCACTGTTGGCAAATAGTACTTGGCTCAAAAGTGGAAGAGAAATCCTCTGAAGTTTAGGTTTTCTGGGCTGTAACTCACCTTCTGCACAAAGTGTTGAACTTGTGAACTGTGTAAATCACCTGAATGTACAGCACAAAGTTGAGGGTAGTGAGGTGTTTGTGATGGGCTACCCCTCAGGAAAGCCTCCTCAGATCATTAATTAGTTCACACATTGACTGAATTGAGAATTGAGTGAATTTTAATTACCTTTCAGATAAATGTGCCAGTGGTAAAGTGATCAAAGCTGTCTCCCATCTTCTAAAGTTTGCTTGGAAGGGAAACCTCCTATTTTTCTCCCAGTTTTAGAAATGTTTGCATCCTCATTTGCAGTTTCTGGTAGAAATAGTACAACTGTGGTGAGGTGATTTAGTAATAGAAAGAATGGCTTTAATGAAAGAAGAGTGGTTAATCAAGGTGGCTCACGAGGGTTGGATTACATGTGACTTCAGGAGATCTAATAGGGAAAAGTTTGGTTTAGCATCAGGATGAATATTGCAAGAGTGCATTGAGTTGAGGATTATTTAACTTGGCTCTGAATGATCTCTAGTGAAAAATGGCCATGCCTGGAGTTGAGTTTCAGTGGTTTTGGAGGCCAGGAACAACCTGAGTTCTTTGACCAGCAGATTCATTAGTAAAGCAAGTGGGGATCCTGTGCCCAGAGTAGACAGACAAATTTAAGGAGATATTTGACAGTCAGTTTTTCCAAGTTGACACCCCAAAATGTCTGTGGTATCAGCACAAGGAAAGGGCTAATAAAGCCTTGGTGGCTATAAAAGCAGAGATCATCCAAAATGGGCCTTGGCAGTTCCTGCTCACATTGAAGTAGTTCTTTCCTGTACTTCACTAGTCAGAAATTAGTGTTCTGACCCCAAAAACATAAGAACTAGGGTTTTTTTTCTGCAGTGTCCTTACTTAGAGTAACAGAATGTAATAGAATTTGAGTGATACATAAGTGGAGGTGAAGCCTCTGTTTGTTCTACTTCATTTTGTTTGTTATGGTTTGTTTTGAAACATTCAACTATAGAAGACCATTTAAGCTCAGAGTTTGACTTCTCCCTATTAGAAAAAGACTGTCCATTTAAGATAAGAAAATCATGGTTTCCTTCTCCCAAATCCCAGTGCAGTTGGCCTTTGTTTTTTTAACCCACCCATACAAAACTAAAAACTGTTCAAAAATTGTATGTGTCAGAACATAAACATTAAATGTTTTTAGTGTTTATACCATGATTCTGATCTGGTTTTGTTGTTTGATATTGGAGCTTGATTGTGTTCTCACAGTATTACCAATAGGAGTAATAAACTAAAATGACATATAAACTCTTTGAATTCCACCTACTCCTCAGTGATTTTTCAGAAGAAAGTACTTCAAATGTAAGAGAAGAGAAGGCATTATGCTAAATTTTGATAGAGTTCTGGGGTTGGTGGGGGTTTCATGAATATTTCCATAAAGCTGCTACATAAAAAAAAAAATAATTTTATCTTTGCTGGTTTTGTTTTTCAGTATACAATAAACGGGAAAAAAGTGGAAGTAGCTGTGAAGCAAATAATAGCAGGGAAAGAAGTTGAGCAGCGGGGAGCTTTCTCAAACCCAGAGGCTTTGGACCTGTACAAAAATATTCCTGAGCTTCAAGACTATTAAAGTCACTTGTTTGTTTTTTTTTGCATCTGTCTTTGTTTTGTGTTTGTTTTGTATATACCAATACTGTATGTAAAGAAAAAGCTCTATTTAATACCAGTGGTTCTTTTAAAAGAAAAATATATTTCATGAAGTGCATTATGAAAGGCTTGGGTAAAGCTTAGCTCCCTTTTATTGGTTAAATATGCCATATATTTTGGAGGTTTTTTTTCCAGCCCGGAAGGAGAAACCTGCCTGTTTTGATTTTTATATATATGAGTGCATCTTTTCTGGTTAGATTTACATCAACCCATCAAATGGGAGCACTAGTGGTTGCAGATAGAATATTTCTTTCATAAAATATTTGCTTTCTTTTTTTAAACTGGATTTTTAGCAACGTTTTTCAATCCATGTGTTTCAGTCACCTGTAAGGAATATACAGTGATTTTAACTCCTTGAACCCTGAAACATGCAAGTGGTTCTACATGTAGTGTGCACTTAAATGTTTTTATAAAGCCAAATCATAATGCACTAAACCCATTTGACTTGACTCAGAGTAATTTCAGTCTTGAAATAGCTCACGGTACCCTTGAAGGTAATTGCTGCTTCATTTTGTGATGTAGCCTTCCTATTGTTTTAAGCTTTTGGTTGGCAGACTTCTGGGGGCTCAGAAGGTGAGGGAGCAGTTGCCTCCTTGTTTCTGGGGTAACTCCAGGTTATTTCCATGGGTTTTGCAGTCACTTCTCTGGATTAACATAATTGCATTTGAAGAAGGCATTTTGCTTCCTTGGTTGAAGTCCTTTATTGGGTCTAGGGCAGAGATCCCATGTTAGGTTAACTGAGGAATTCCAGTGTGTGTGTTTATTAAAAGCTGATGGGTTTTGTAACTTTTTTTTTTATGAAATGTCACATTGAAAGTGAAAGACAAGTGTTTTCTAGCTCTGTATCCTTCCAGTTTATAAAGGGAAAAATAATGAGCATACTAAAACAGTAAAATGGAAGCACTACAGTGTTTTGTTTTTCATAAATACAGTTGAAGTAGTTGTATGACCCTCTGGCATCCAGTGTCTCCTGCACTATTTAAATTTTGTGGGTGAAATATTATTGTACTTACAACTGTGTTGAATGCATTCAGCATTGATAAAGAGTTAATAAAAATGAATTGATTCTTTATATAATTATATGTTACTTCTGTTTCAACTGTTGCTGTCTTATTTTTGTTTTCCTTTAGACTGGGTGTCATGGGATAACCTTTTTAGCCTAATTTGTTACTGATTTTAATGGTTTTAATTCAAGGCTGACTTACTACAAAACTTTCTGTTGGTTTTATCCTGTTTTCTTGTACAGAGCCCAAGACAGGTAAAACATTGCTGCTAGTTCTGTATGCACAGTTGGCTCATTGAGAAGGTCACAGGTGAACAGGAGTGGAAGAAAATGTGCTGAAAATGTGCTTTGTGTCAGTGCAATGAGAAGCTGTAGGTGGTGATATGTTAATTTTGCTAAAAGGGACTCACCTGAGCACTGGAAGGTGTGTTCTCCATTACTGAGGGCAAAATCTAAATGCTCATGTGCAGCAGCAGGTGAAAGCTTATTATGTATTTCCCTCACTGTGTGACTGATCTCAGCTCCCTGGCTGAAGGCTGTTGCAGAACATGTCAAATATTGCTCCCAGTAATTTGTTAAGAATGAAACTGCTTGTAAATGCAGCTGGGGATTGGCCCCTCTCAGGTGCTGTGACTGAATTAACACCATCACTGTGGACACCCCACACTCACTGTGGGGTGAAGAAATCCCTCATCAGCAAATGCAGCTTTAAATGTGCTGGTACTTTCTATACTGTACCAAGTCAGACCATGTTGGCATGACAAATGTGATAATACAAGTACCAAGCACTCATTAGAAAAGTGTAAAAAAATGAGCTACCCAGCTGCCAATAACCTATGATTAAAGGTAGTTTTAAATTCCTTCCCCCTCTGGCTTGCTATATATAAATTTTACATTAACTGTGACTTTGTATTCATTAAAACTTCATTATATTGTTCTTTAATTCATGCAAAATGTCTGGAGTTTACAAAGCCCACAGATCCTTATTAATAAGTAATTTTGGGATATTTAATTAATTAAAGATAGTTTAGAAGCACAGATACTTTAAGAACATATACAATGCCTAGAGGCTGCTTTTTTTTAATGCTTTATCCTGCTGGAAACAGTGGAGAAAGTGTCATTAATGGATATAATTTGATCTCTTGCAAGTGTCAGATGTTGCAAAGCTTTTCCCAGGCATTAGTTACAAACAAAAATAGAGATCTGCTTCTGTATTGCTCTGTGTACTGGAAGTGACTTTATATGGCCACAGAGCCCTGATGGGTCCTGCAAACTCTGCTGTGCCCCACCTTGTCAAGGGTCTGAGTTTCAGGGGTGCTGGATGCTGACAGCTCCTGGAAACCCAGAGATGAGGCTGTGGCAGAGCTGGAAACACGGTCCATACTTCCACAGTGCAGTTCCTCCTGTTCCAAATCCTGTCCTCCAAACACCCAACGTGTATTTGCCTTTGCTTGCCCATAGTGTAAGTGACCCATTTCTTTGGATGCTGCCATGAGGATGGCTGTGCTCCCTCCGCCTGGGGATAGGATGAAATATCCCTGGCACAAAAGCAGGGAGATAAAATCATCAACGATTTGCAAAAGGAAAAGGAGAGAGCATCGCTTTCCATCTGCTTCCCACCCAGGTGGGTTCTTTCTGGGGCTCAGGCAGAGAGTGACTGCAGTCCAGTGTGGTTCTAAGGCTGTCTTGGCAAACTGGTGGCACCCAAAAGCTTTGCTGCAGGGTCTGGCGTGGTCACTGAGCTTTGGCACCATGGTGTGAGCAGCAAAATTTCCTGCGAGCACCAGGCTCTGCTGTGTTCCCAAGGCATAAGCTGGGCAAACCCTGCAGAGTGTGGCCAAGTTGATGGATCACTGAGCTGCCTCAGGGGTTTTATCTGGGAAGACTTGATGCCTTAGGGCTGTCAGGATGTAACTGGTTGTACCTTGAGTGTGTAGCCCTCTTTTGGATTTTTTTTTGGTTTTTTTTGTTGCCTATTTATAATTTTAAGTTCACAGTGTTTTGCCTGGAAAGCTCCATGTGCAGATTTTAGTGGGATGTGTGGCATGCAAATAGGTCTGGCTCTGGAAATGGCTTTAAGCTCTGACTTAAATGTTGAACAGCAAAGCAATTAGAGCAGAGGAATTCCAGGCTAGGTGCTTTTCTTGCTCAGTCCTCAGCACATTTGAGAGTGACTCCTAAATTATGGGATGGAATCGGCCCATTTGCCCTTGAGAGATGTGGTTTTATCACTCCCCTCTTAGAAATGTGCTTTTGTCAGCTCCTGTTAGAGCAGGTACTTCCCCCTCCCACTACCTTATGATTTCAATTAATTTCCCTGGTTAGTAGTGGTTCTCAACAAAATAAAGTGAGCTGGTACATGGCAGCCCAAGCAGGGCATAGCTGATAAAATTGTTTATTGTTATGTGCAAGAGAAATCGGTTGCGTGAATTACTTATTCAGTGACTTTAAAAACACAGGTAATTGCCTGATGGAATGCAACTTCCCTGAGGCCATTATTGTCTTTCAGTTTAGTGCATACATATTTAAAAAGACTTCATTTATGAGGCAGAGCAGTCAGTCACACAGGTAAATGGGTGTTAAAATTACATTTAAAATGCATTAGGAAGGAGTACCAGGGTCCGAGTCTGTTCTTGAGACAGAACTTTTGGGGTTTTGGTTTGGGGATAAACTGGTGTCTATAGGGAATGGCAAAACCAATGTCTATAAGGGAATGCTCTGACCTGCCTTTGAGACCCTGATCAGAGGTGTTTCAGTACACAGGGAGGTTTTGGTCTTCCTACAGGAGACCCTCGGAGCTCTGCACTGAGCAAATTCTTCCACTGAAATGTTTGAGCTCGTTAGTGTTTTCCTGAGGTGTCAGTCTGCTGGCTGGATCTTGTCCTACAGAGCTGAGGATAAACCTGAAATTGCTTAGTGCATCTTCAGCCCTTCGTGAGGAGGATATTTTTAGCTCTTAAGTAACCAGCTCTTAGATAGCAACAAGATGCAACTTAACTTTCTTCTACATCTTTTGTAGAAAGAGGAAGCCACGTGTCCTAACCTGTGTTCTTCCAGAAATAAAGCAGGAGTAGGAATTGCTGTTAAGCATGACCATGGTCCGGCACAGGAGCCTCAGAGCTGATGAGAGCACACACATTTTCCTTGCTGGGAATTGGGGGCCCTTTTAGATTCCAATAATGAGATAATCAACCTCAATTTGAAGATTTAGCTCTACATGATCTGTGTGCAAAGCAGAGATGACTCTGTTAAGCAGAGGAGAGGGAAGCTGTCTTTGAGATGCTATTAGCGAGTCAGAGAGTGTCTCGGAACAATTCCAGTTGCAGAACAATAAGATGTCCCAAAGTATTAATGCAGCAGGGCTGCAGCTGTCCACAGGATTCCTCATCGCTGCCTCTGGCCAGAGAAATTCTTCCAAACCACCAGTTGGAGATGAACTCAAGCGATGAACTCTTTCTTGTTGGTGGGGTGGGAAAAACCTTGGCATGCCATTGTTTAACTGGGTTGTGTAGCACACTAGTGAGAGCTTAATTGGACCTTGTGCTTCTTAATTAGAAGACCATAACAAATTCTGGTCTTACTACTTTTGACAAGTGGGTTTGCAAAGTTCAAGAGGCTTATCAGCATTCCGCCTGGGATTCCAGCTGAAAAGGATCATACCCCTTGGAAAAAGACATCATCTCCAGGATCAGTAATTAGTTTACAATAGCATATTAGAGTACACGTGTAGAGTTTCACATCAATAATGAGTCTGCTCAAAAAAAAAAAAATCAGTTTTTCAGTTTTGTTCCTTCTTTTGTAGTGATTTAAAGGAAGTTAAGTTTTGGCTCCTACAGGGTAACATTCCTGCTGTTGGGCATAATCCTGGAATCATTGAATGGCTTGTGTTGGACGCAACCTTAAGATCACCTACTTGCACCTCCCCATTCTGTTTTAGTTTTACAAAGAGGTTATTTCTAACGTTTCCAGTCTATTGATCCACAGCCTGTGTTTTGACACGGATTGGGAGGGTATTTCTCACTGTGTGGCTCTGTGCCATTAGAAACATGGCTTGGCAGTATTGTTCCCCAAAGCCCTGGGGTGGGATTAAGGAATCATCTAGGTTAGAAAAGACCTCTAAGATTGAGTCCAACCATTAACCCAGCACAGTCAAGTCCATCACTAAACCATGTCCATAAGTGCCACCCCTTCTGGAATATGGCTCAATCAGTGGATTTTAAACTGATGGAATTTACCTGGCACAGCTGGTCCTGTGGGCACCTAGTGATGGGCCTGGGCGAGGCACAGACTGTGGCAGTTCAGCAAGTGGGGGGCTGCACCCTGAAAACTCAATTACAATTAAATTATCTGACAGCACATTTATTTCCCTTTGAAAAAGCTGTATTTCTCTTCAGCTTATATTAGCTATGAAGAGGTTAAGGATAAGTGGAAATAAATTGCATAGCAAATGAATAGAAGGAAACTATGAGAATTTGTGCTAGTTTAACTGACTGGGTTTAAAAGGTGAGCTGAGTTTAAACCAGTGTGACTTCAACCCTCTCCAGGGCTGAGGGAGGTGGCCTTGAGCGTACAAATGTGATACTCAGCTGAGAATTTTAATTTGCCTAGTTCTCATGTATAATAAAATATGCTAGATACATGACACTTCATGAATTAATGCAGGAGTAGAAAGCATGAAGAGAGATTCTTGTACGGGATTTGTTCTTATAATGCAAATGCCAAGCAAGGCTTTAAATGGCCCTGGCTATCTGGAATCATGGAGCCTATTTCACGCTTCACTTAAGGGTTTGTCCCCATTTCCTTAACCTTTTCATTATTAGAGGGTGTGTGCATGTAGGGGAGGGAGGCAAATTAGGAAGGAGATGCCCAAACAAGCAAAAGCTCAAATAAAGCCCTGCATGCATGTGTGAGCTTTTAGCACATCAGGGGCCCTTATGGAGGGGTCACCAAGTGATGAAGCAGTAAAAGAGCTCAGCCTGTCAGCCTCTGTCCTCAGAAAGGCATTATTGAACCCTGCTGGTGTGACTGGGATTCCTGGGGCTGTTGGAGTGGGGAATGAAAAGGCCTGATTGCTGTTGTTCAGATGCTCTGCCTCAGAGGGAAAGCACACAGAGGGATTTCTCTTTAACGTCGTGTAATGGAGAAAGCATACAGGTATTGCCAGTGTTGGTGCAATGCAAATAATCCATGTCTCTATTCCTCAGGGGTTACACGTGCTGCTGAGCTGTTGGGATTCAGAGGCAAAGCACTGCTGTTCTGCCTGGGATGAGGGAGGACACTCCCAGTGTCAGGGGGAGAGCTCAGCTCATCCCTTCTCTGGGTGACTCTGCTGGTCACTCCATCTCTGTGCCGTGGCTGTACACAGGGGCTGATGGTGTCTTTGCCTTTCCTCTGCCTGACCTGCTCTGGTAACACTTGCTCAGAGGCACTGGCTGGCTCTGGCCATGTGTCTGTGCGGTGCTGGGCCCCCTCCCAGGCCCCCCCAGGTGCCATGTGAGGAAGAGATGGCAAGTTTACAGGTGATGCAGCAGCAATGAACTCTGCAGGAGGGGTGGCTGGCCATGACACTCTGCATCCTCCTTGCCAAAACACTTTCCTGCCTACGCTGAAGAAAGATCAGACACTGCCCTGAGCAGCACAAGCCGAAGGCAGCCCTGACCACAGCGTGGCTGTGCCAGCAGTTCCAGATGACATGAAAAGACACCTGCAGAAAAAACACCAAACCAAGGCTGATTTAAAGGTGAGGGAACATGGGGAGCATTAAAGACAGCTACAAACCCCCACTGATACTGGGATATGATCACTCCCCATGTGAAACCTGTAATTAGACTGAGAAGAGGACAGCTGCTTCTGACAGCGTAAAAATATTGAGACATGACTGCAAAAGCAGAGATTTTCTCCTAATGCAGCTCAAATTAAAATGGGGGAGGGGGAATAGAGATTTTGATAGCTCATAAAAATATTTCTTTTTTTTTTCTTTTTTTTTTTTTCCCCTGAATCAGTTTATCTTAATCCTTGGGAAGTAAAGCAGCTCTGTGAATGGGAAGAAAAAAATTACCCTCACTGGGATTACGGTGGTTACAGGCAGTAAGTGTGATCAATGCTAAACTGCTTAATATCTCCAGTGATGATTCCCCTCCTCTCCCACCCTTTACTCTACCCAGGCCATCTGTACTTCGTCCCTGCCCTGTGCATAGGACACTTGGCACCATGGGCTCCTGCTGAAAACCAGAACTTGCTTTCAGACTTCAAGAAGCTCTGGAAACCTCCAGACATACAAGAGAAAAGGTTGAACGCGTTTCCTCCCTAGTTTAAATTTCTGCCTTTATTCCCTGATGCAAAACCTCAGTTCCCACCGAGTTCTAGATGAAATAATTACTTTCATGTACAAACAGGAGCAAAAGAAGTTCTTAAGCAGTGTGGAGTCTGATGTGAGAATTCTATTAGGTTTCAGTGGGTACCTGCTTGACCTTGTAAATTGAAACTCCGAAAGGTCACTCTGTGTCTTCTCGTGGTATTTAATTTTCTGTGCTTCAGCAGCAGGGGGTGAAAGGGAGCTGGAATGGGTTTATTCAAAGCTGTGTAGGAACTGAATGAGACAAAACTATTTTTAAAAAATGGCACTAATCAGGTGCAGAGCATTGCTCTTTCTGTTCTTCCCCACCTCTGCCTTTCTGGCTCCTGAACCAGGTTTGAGTGTTGACAGGACAGATCACCTTGTTGGGGTTTGTGAAATCCTCTGTCTGCTCCACATGCTTGTTTTCCTGTCTTTAGTGGAGACTTTGATTTGTATCGTAAAGATGGAGTTGGGAATAAAATGGCCACTCTGAACTGCCTCACTAACAGGCTAATTCCTGAATTTAGGATCACAGTAAATGCCATCTATGTACACTAAAGGCATTAATGTAATTCATAATAAAGAAAATGCCAGGTTGACATAATTTGGGAATAGGTAATAACCCAAGAACATCAGCTCCTGGGAAGAAGCATTTTGGTGGCAGAGAGTGGCATGACTTACTGCCACCTCCTATTGCCCCCCTCCCAAATCTCCTGCACATTCATTATGCCTTAAATATTCTCACACTGAGTTTTTTTCCAATGGTCTAATTATAAACTTCATTATAATTGTTCATTAGTTTTATTTTCTTCAATTAGCTTAACAAGTTGCCAGATGAAATACAAGACTGGTAATTAGCTTGCTCTAATTGTAATGAGCCACTCAAATGGGGTCACCAAATATGTTCATTTATAGCACTTTTTTTCCCCCCCATCCCAACTGGTTAGAAATAACAGAAATATTCAGAGCATCTCTGAAGTGGAAACTTCCCACTCATTTATTAGAATAGAAAAAAAAATAAATCAATTGTTCTGCTTGTGGTAGCTCAGCAAGGTGCAGCCCAGGTACCTGGGTCACCCTGGGTTACCCAGACATGCTCAGCAGCTGAATGGGGCCACTGCTACCTCTTTGAGCCCTTGTCCTGCTGAATAAAATGAGTCACTTGAGCTGCCAGGAGGGAGGTCAGCTCTGACCTAATGTCTATTTATCTTCTCAGATCCCAGAGAATTCCATGGCGCAGTGGTTTGTGGCAGAAGGGACCTTGAAAGATCATCTGGACTGCACCTGGCTGGTGCTCCAAGGGACAATGACAACAGTGCTGTGCCCTGACAACAGTGCTGTGCCCTGATGGAAGTTGAAAGGTAAAACTGTGCTGCCCAAAGAGGGGAAAGCCCAGTGTGAGCTGAGCTGCCCCTTTCGGTGAAGGGCCTTGGGAGGCTTTGGGCAGCGCAAGAACTTAAGTTTGAGCCACTCTGGTAGGATGGTTTTGGCCACGTTCAGCCCTGCCCAGCAGCTGGTTTTGCTGTGAGCTTTGGATAACCCTGAGCTTTTTTTTTTTTTTTTTTTCCCCAGACTTCCCTTTTACCATGCAATGCTCGGATCTGCTCCTGTTAAGTAGCTGCTTAGCAGCAGCTCCTGGCTTGTATAGTCCAGTGGATTTACAGCAACCTCTCTTGGAAGATAATTTGGGCAGGAGCGATTATTTGGTATGAATAATTCCTCCAGCCTGTTATGCATATGACATCTAAATCACAACTAAATCGCAGGGACAAGCAGCACAGTGGTGGCTCCTTAGCAAACTTGAGTGGTGGCATTTAGAGGACTCAGTCCCGGACTTGGATTTCTCTGGGATCTTGTCCTGCTTCTGACCCACGAAAACACAATAAAATATTAAACCAGCGCAGAGGATACAACTACCTGTAAGTAATTCATAAAACACTGCTGTGATGGCAAGAGCGAGGGCTGATGAAGCCGTGTGCCGGTCCAAACCCATACCTCTTACCCGGAAAATGTTGTCTACCGAGCCCACCCCTGACAGACGGATGAGTTTGGTGCTCTAGTAGCGCAACCTCTTAAAATTTCATCCAGGGGCTTTGTTCCATGCGGGAAGGGGGAGAGGAGGGACTCGTCCCGGGGGAAAGACAAATCCCCCACCTCAGCGCACCGACAGCCGCTCTTTGCTCCGCAAATCCCCTTTGATGCGGCGCTGTCTCTTGGCTCTGTCTCTAATTATCCGCGCTGCCAGCTGGGACGCGGCGGTGTCAGCGCTCCGCTCGCTGAGCGGGCTCAGATTAAAGACGCCGACGGCGCAGAACGGGAGAAAATTCACACCTCTGCCTTTCACGCCACAGACAGCTCCATCAGCTCTTCAAACACCATCCAAAGGCATTGTTTGGCTTAATGAACGCACCCGGAGGTAGCGCCTGCAACTGGGGCTGCTGCACAAACGCGCTCTCGCTTCCAGCGCGTCTTGACGGCGTTTTTCACTCCAGCTTCCATGCCCTGACCTGACCCTGTGCTGCACCGGGAAAGCCTGAGGGCTTTGCTGAATGGAGGGATGCAGGAGCATCCGCTATGCCATGGGATGTCCCCTGCCTGCATGGAACAGGTGACACCAGGCACAAGGGAACAGTTCCAGAAGCTGGGATGTGTCTGTGTGCCTCGCCCTGGTCCTTGCGGACTGTGACCCACCAAACACCAGCAGGGCCCATCTACCCAGTGCCAGGAGAGCGCTGCACTTGAATAAGTCCTGCTAAGAACATCTCTGCTCCTAATTCACTTTGCTCACTTTATATTAGTTTTATTCCTACTGGGCTTAAATCAAGCAGGGGCAGATGTGAACAGGCTTGTAATAAGCTGCTGAAATCGCGAAAGGGCTGTGTGACACATGGCTTTGCATTTGATTCAAGTAGTTACAGTCATAATATCCATTAATTTTTGTAGTGCTCCTGGGGGCAAAAGTCTCTCCTGTTCATTAGAGAGACCTGAATTTCTGAGGATCCCCGTGTTCGACACAGCCTGCTTGCCACTCGTGCTGTGAAAAAATCCCCTTGTTTACACAGCTGATGGCCTGGGGTGGGGATGGTCCTGGCACCAGGGCCACCTCCCCTGCGTTTTATTTAAGGCTCTGAAACGCTCCTGCTTCGAGATCTCAGAGCTCCGCTGAGAGGCGAAGGGTGGGCGGAATGCTTAAAAAAAAAAAAGAAAAAGGAAAAAGAAAAAAAAAAAAGCCACATATATTCCAGGCAAAAATTTTCTCAGTATAAATGTTGAAGCAAAGCGGCGTCACAGATGACAGGTCTTCAAAGCCGAAGCACGAGCTGCGCTCGGGGAGGGAGGAAACCAGGCAGATCCCTCTGCCTTGATTAGCGAGGCTTTCCAGGCGCCGGCTCGCTCCCTTTCTGTCTCCAGGCTGCCTTTGAAACAACCCCTTTGACGGCTTCAGGCATTTCTTAGTTTAGCTGAGAAGGAGCGAACATGAGAGAAGGAATCTGTAAGAATGACAGGGCCTGCGTGCGTCTTTTATGTGCATTTCTGGAGCACAAAGACTGTTTTAATGAGCCGGCACAGAGCTTTGTGTGACTCCTGTTTTTAGCAACTCGGCGGTGATGGAGCTACCTGAGAAGTTTCCCGGCTGTGGCCTTCATGGAAAATGCTCCATTTTTTTTTTTTTGGTTGGTTTTGTTTTCTGTGGAACACCAGGCCCTGATTGATTGAGGAGTGCAGGGGCAGGAGCATCTGCTGCTCCCAATGGCAGGAGGTGTTGGGGGCTGAGCTTTCCTTATCCTTCTCCAGAGCAGCTCCTCCAGGCACTGCTGTGTCCCTCCCATCCCCATGCCCACAGTGTTTGTCCTGTGCCCTGCAGTGGGTGCAACATTCCTCTGTTTTTGAGCATCACTCCTTTGCTTTGCAGGGAGAACTGGAAGCAGGTGTGAGCGCCCAGGCTGAGGCCGGAGGAGGACTGCATGGTACCAGCTTGACCATCTCCATTCAGGTTCATGTGGCCTTTTTGGGTGTGGATGGACCCAAAAGTATTAATTAAAAGCTCCTCTCTGTAATGTTCCAGGCAGCACAGCTCTGAGCAGGAGAGCTGAGACATCCCTGCAATCTGGCAGCTGCTGGGAGAAGAGTAGAAGGTTTCTCAGAAAGAGCAGAATCAGGGCTTGTCTTTGGAACCAAGTGGTAAATGAAGGACATACGATGGAGCAGCTACAGGCCCCAGGTTCACCAGAGGTACTGGGTATTTTTTTCATTCAAAGGCATCAGAATATGGTGCAACCAAAACATGGTATGAGATCGTTTCTCTTTATTTTGACAAAGCTAAGAGAGAAACTCAGGTTCCTTGTAATTATGCAAATAACAGCATCTACATGGCATGTGACTGATTTTCTTCATACACAATTATTTCCTTAAAGAATACTTTTTACGACTGGTTATTAGGAAAAATAAAGAATAATCAAAGAATGCTTTATGATATCAATTTCTGAGGGGCCTTGGGCTCCTGTTGTTTTCCTAAAGATATTAAATTGGCTTGTGAGAAGTAGATCACACGCTTAGAAATGTGTGCTGGCTGGAGAAGTGAGTTGCAGAGTGCTGCAGCATGTGCTGTGCCACTGGCTTTGTGTCCCACGATGGAGCCAGGGCCAGTACCTGTGTGTCAGGCCAGCACATGCAGCACTTTTTACAAAACTGACACATCTGCCCCCTGGTAATCTGTCTTGTAATCTGTGTCTTTGGGGTCTGGAGTACAGCGGTGGGTCCCACTCCAGCTTCTCCTGAGGTCAGTGGTGAAACTTCTGATAGAAAAGGGAACTGGATCAGACCTTTTTCCCAACCTGACCTTTCCTCTGACCTCTGCATCCAAACCCCAGGGCTGCCTTTCCTGGGAATGGTGTCTGTGCCTTGACAAACACCTTCCTAGTGGGCAGAGATCGGGGATGGAGCATCTGGTGTCGTCTGAGATGAATTCATTGCACCTAATTTTCCTCTTTCCCACCCTGCTGTGGCACACGAGCTTGCTCAGGCTCTTACTCCTGTGCTTGCAGCATCCAAATCCAGACTTGATCCTCTTGTGGAGAGAGTGGTGGAACTGAGGGTAGTGGGATGCCTGCCACCTCCCCACTGAGGCAGTCCCAGCGCAGCCTCAATAACCAGGCAAAATCCCTCAGGAGCAGCAGGGTCCTGCACAGCAGTGTCTCAGGGTACAAGGCTTAGGAATGGTTTGCAGCACTTTGGGAAGGATGGGGTGTGAGATGGATGGGTGCAGCCTGGCCAAGGGCAGCACTGAACCCCCTGCAGCTTCCAGAGCCTGGGAGAGCCCCAGGCTCCTGGGAGAAGCACAGCACAGGCACGCAGCACGTGTTCTCCTGTTCATTTTTCAGGGATTTTGTTCTGCTTTTGCTCAGGGCTGAGCAGCTCCCAGGCTCCAGTGAGCCCCAGTGACTGTGTGAGTTTGACCTAACGGAGGGAGGGGTTTAATTCTCTGATCTTTGAGCTTCTCTGAGTGGAGTCTGAGGGAGGGTGAACACACTGCCCCCAGCCCTTTTGTTCTTCCCATTACCTGGGGTATGTGGTCATCCACAGTCCAGTCCTCCTCAGCACCCTCCTGGTCCGTGGCACAGGTTCAGCCACGCTGGAAGCCCTCCTGCACTCCCTCCCAGCTTCTGAGCTCACAGAGCCACAGAGCAAACTCCATTCCTTGCCACAAATGTATAAGCCATTTCTCTGGGTCTGATCCTGCCTTGTCCCTCTCTGGTGCTTCCCAAGCAGAGGAAGACAGGAGATATTGCTGGGTGGGCTGCGGACCAGGTGCACAAGCCCCCTCTCCTTTGCAGGTGGCTCATGGTGGTGTCAGGGGTCACTGCCCTGGGCAGGGGGCTCGGCTGGATGCTCACAGTTGCAGGTGGTTGGCATACACTGAGCATTTCCAGCTGGCACAAGGACATGGGTTCTGCTCAGCATCCCCCACCTACCCCATACAGGTGTTTAAAATTACACAGGCAGAAATCAGTCAGTCTCCTGCTCAGGCCTGTCTTAAACCAATTTAATTAAACACAGGTAAAGGGGGGAGCAGAAATTATGGCAATTCATCACCTTTTAGTCTCTGCAGGTGCTTGGCTGCAGCGGGGCACCACAATTCCAGCCGCTCTGCACTTTTCCTCCTGGGAGTGATTAACCCGCTCCCTTCTGGCAAGCACAGCCCTCTACTCCTCTGGGAAGAGGCTTTAAGGATAATGAGTGAGAAGATGATTAAAAGGAAAAAAAAAAAAAAAAAAAAAAGCCAAACCACTCTGATTCAGTTCCTGCCTTGCTCACAGGTTGCCTGCCTGATGCTGAGTGAATCACTTACCTTGGTGATTCACGCTGGTCCCTCACTGCTGCCAGCCAGGGGAACAGCAGCTCCTCCCTGAGTGGTCCCTTTGGTTTCTCCCTCTGTGGATGATGCCAGGGACCAGAGAGGGGAAGATCCCCAGAGGACCTCACTTTGTGCATCAGGATGAGGTGGTGCAAGCTGTGGTGCAGTTCCTACAGAGGGGCAAGTGCAGCTCGTGGGGCTTGGGTAACCCTAAATAGTAGTGTTGATGTGCTGCCCCATCTGTAGAGGAGGGATTGCCATGATTTCTCTGCTCAGCTGCTCTGGGCAGAGTGTAACAACCCACAGAGCAGGTACAGGGCTCAACATCCCAAGGCCAGGCTGCCAGCAGTAACTTCCATCCCAGCCACCACCAGCGACACACCAGCCTCCATCCGACAGCCTGAGGATTCATTACCCCAGTGTTTTCCAACATTGCAAAATGCATGCAATTAATTTTTTGCAAAATCTGGGCTTTCTCTGACCTGGAGCTAACACTCTTTCTTGCAGCTTGCAAGCAAGCAGTCGGCAGCCACGGTCTGATGGGACAGAGTCTCTTAATGATGCTCTAGATGGAATGAGCTTCCTGAGGGGCCAGAGGGACCCACTGGCAGAGTGTGTGGCTACCCACTCTCCACACAGAGCAGAGTTAAATCTCAAGCTCCTCATGGGTTATAGTTCAAGGTGCCATCGTTTGTACACAAGTTCTGATGATTTAAAGGAGGAAATGCTAAAATAGGAGCAACTCCATCTTGGTCCTGCTGCAGTCCTCCTTCCCCTGCTCCCAAGTCCAGAGGTGGACAGGAGTGAAAACCCATGGGCTGTCTCTCCAGCCTGGCGTAGGTGTCCCCTGAGGGTTTCATCCCAGCAGGGTGGCAGAACTCGTGTGATGGGTGTTTGGATGAGACAGAGCAGGATGGAGAAGTCCTGCTGCCCAGCAGTGGCAGGGAGGGGAGGGAGAGAGGAACCCCCAGCATTCCAGTAAGGAGTTTGTTTTTCACTCTGCTTTGAGTATGTGATGACCTTGAGAGTCAAATTTAGCCCAAGCAACAACATTTCTGCTGTCCTGTGTGCCGTACAGTCTTGGAATTACTCAGGCTCCTTATTCCCTCCAGGAAATCCAGCTCAGGATCTGGCCTCCATCCTTACCTCCCCTTAACTCCCAGCTGGGTTTTTTGCCTCCTAATACCTAAAGACATCTTTAAAATCCCCATCCTTACTGTTTCCCTAGGAGCATTCTTGAAACCTTCCATCTCCTGACATTTGAGTGATCTAAAACCCAACAGCTTTCCATAATGCTGTGGAAGTCTTTCAAGTCTTTCATAGCACAGGTTGCCTCTGTGTGCAAAGTCACGCCGGCACAAAGAAAGTGTAGCAACATCCCACCGGAATAACTTAAAAGAAAATCTCCTCTGGGAAAAGAATTATTTTGAGGATCACATATGGGAGACACAGATTATGGCACCACGGGCGGCTCGGCTGTCTCGGTGGCATCTCCTCATGTACCTTCTGATGCTCCCGCACCAGAAGAAGACAGGGAAAGACAAGGCAGGCTTTAAACCAGCTAAGGAGCTTAGAAATGGCTCAGCAGCAATATGGAAACCAGAAGCTCCAATGAATTGTGCAAACTAGGTGGAGGAGCACTTGTTGCCCTGTTGCTTTGTTGAGGAAGCTGTGCTTCATCAGCTGTAGCTGTTTATTATTTTGTTGATTAATCTGCAATTCTTCCTCACATGTTTTGTATCTCCCAATAATCCCCTTCTGGTTTTTTTCACGCCTCCTCTTTTAACCTCAGTGAGGGAAATCAATCCTGGTTGCCCCTGTAGTTCGTGATCAGCTGGGTCTCCAAAGGGTCTCCCCAAAACACCTCAGCAACCCCTGTCATGGAGCAGCTTCTCCACCGTGGGCTCACCCTGCAAGGCATTTTCTGAGCTGGTAAATCCCTAATTCTGATGCTCTTTCTCTGTGACAACTTGTGTTTCACCTGTTAATTTGTACACAGCCCCTGGTGTTCAGCCCCAAAGCCTCAGAACTGTTTATTACTGTTTATATTTGATTTTGCTATGCTTTGTTTCTTGCAACACAAAGGAAGCTGTTGAAAGGAGCGAGGGCAATGTCAGAGCAACTATAGAGTCTGTAGGCACTACATAATACTTGTTTCCACTTCATTTTTACTGGAATATTACCTTTCATTAAAAGGCAGTAAAGGCATTAAAGCATTTTGTAGAGGAGGGAGAAGATTTTACTGCTTTATTGGGCTGAGAGGCAGATAATGGATCATTACAGCCTTACTATCCATCTTAAGCACAAGTTTGGGAAGGTGTTAACTAGGCTAGTCCTGTATGGAAAGAATGGGATAGGGGATGAGCACCTCTCAGCCGAAGCTGGATCTCTGAAAGTGGGATCACTTCCTTGTCAACACTTTGGTAGTCTGCAAAATTTATCACTTGGGATTTTCTTTCACATGTTGGCTATAAAATCCTACTTAAAAATGTTCAGCAATAGTGGAATAGAGTCTAAATTCTTCCCAAAGCTTCCACAAAGGAGAGGTGTGTGCAGGATTTGGGCTGATGAGGGGGACAGGACAAGGTGCTGCCCAAGAAAGAAATGGGATGTCTAAAGCAGCTAATTCCCTTATTTTGGATCACCAGATTTCCACTAGCAGCTAAATATTCTGGTTGTATTTTATTAGATCAGGTACCAAGAGCAGGCAGCAAGATGCTCTTCATTACTGCTTTTTATGCATTTTATATACTTGTTTATTAGTTTTACCTTCTTTGAGGAAACTAAATGTTTGGGTTCTCTTGGATTTTGTTTTTTTCTCCACCTGTGTGGGTCCAGTTCCTCCAGCCTGAGGTTGATTCCTGTGTGCTTTCATACCGATGTACATTTCCCTACATGGGAGATAAGCATTTATTCACATTCGTGTTTGTGTGGAGTGGTAAAATATTAGAGTTAAATTTTTTATGACATTCCTAGGAGTGGTTATGGAGCAAACAAGATTACAGCAAGTACTACAGAAACGTTTGTTTATGCAGGGAGGGAAAAAAATCAAACTCGGAGACGTGTTTGCAGAACTGCTGGAGTGCCCAGGGGATGGGTTTAGTTTTCCCTCTCTTTTTCTTTCTCTACCTCGCTGGTTTTACTGCAATCACAGTAACAACTCCCAGCAATTAGGGATGAGTGGATTTTGGGTGGATTTCTGGTTCTAACAGTGGGATGTGTTTACATTTCAGGGAGGGGACATGGGCAGCGCTTGTCTCTATTGGCAAAATGCCACCGAGGGTGATCCCGCTGGGAGGGGTGTGTGTGAGGGGCTCCCCTGGGCCTGCGGCTGGTGCTGCCAGCACTGCCCTGGGTTTGAGCTGCACAAAGGAGTTGTGCAGCACAAGTGAGAAGGCATCCCCTGGGATGCCTTCACACCCCTTGGGACTTTTGCACAGCCCTTGGGACACCCTTTGCACAGCCCCAGGGGGTGCTCTTTGCACACCCCCACACTCCTTGGGACACTCTCAGACGCCTTGGGATGCTCTTTGCACACCCCCTTGGGACACCCTCACATCCTCCGGGATGCCTTTCGCACAGTCCTCAGGACTCCCTTTGCACACCTCTTGGGACACTCTCACAGCCCCTGGGATACCCCTGCACACTCCTTGGGACTCCCTTTGCACACCCCTCGGATGCCATTTGTACACCCCCTGGGATACTCCCTTTGCACACTCCTTGGGACTCCCTTTGCACAGCTTCTTAGGATGCCCTCATATCCTTTGGGATGCCCTTTGCACACTCCTCGGGACGCTCTCACAACCCCTGAGACGCTCTCACACCCCCTCGGACATCCCTTGCAGACCCCTGGGACTCCCCGCGCTCCCCCCGCGCCCGTTCCCGCACCGGGCACCGCAGCGGCCCCGCGCAGTGACGGCGGCGGCCGCCAGGGGGGGCCCGCGCTCTTCCCGACGCCCGCGGCCCCCCCCAAACCCCGCACCTCCCCGCCACCGCCCCGGGGTGCGGACCGGCCGAGGCGCTCCCAGCCCACGCCGGGGAGAAACTCCCGCGGGGCCGCCGGCACCGGGAGGGGTGGGGAGGCGCGAAAAAGGCCACACGGGGCTCCCCTTCTCGCCGCTCCCGCGGGGCGCTGCAGGGCACCTGCGGGGCTGTCCCCGCACCCCGCCCCGATCCCGCTCAGGTGAGCCCGGCGGCGGCGCCGCCGCCCCCGCTACGCCGCAGCTCCAGGCACCGCGCCCGCTGCCCCGGGGGAGCCGCTGCTGGCGCTGCTGCTGCCGCGGGCGGGGGCGGTGCCGGTGCCCCCTCGGGGCGGGGATGCGGCGGGGGCGGCCGTGAGCGCGGGGCCGGCGGGGAGCGGGGACACCCCCCCCTCCCCACGCTCGGCGGGCGCCGGCCCCGCCGCCGGACGGAGCAGGAGCGGGCGGGAGCGGGGGAGTGGTTACGGGCTCCGCCGCGACACCCCGGCCCCCGCCCTGCTCAGCCGCCCCTCTCCAAATAAATCAGCACCATGACTACTTCTGGGCATGGAACAAAGAGGATGCTCTCCCGGGGCCCCGCGCTGCTCCTGGCGCCGCTGCTGCTCCTGTGCCGAGGTAACCCCTGGTCCCGCCGCCGCGACCCCGGCACCGCGGTTGTTTTTGTTTGTTGTTGTTTTTATTTGTTTTGGTTTTTTAAATTTCCCCCCGTGTTTATTTTTTGCTTATTTCTAAACTCTTTTTATTTCTTTTATTCCCCCCCACCCCGGGTTTTATTTATGGCTGTTTTCCCCATCCCTCCCCTCCGCGGGCTCCCTCCGCAGCGCTGCGGGTGGGACGCGCTCCGAGCCCCATCTCTGGGGCGCACAAAGTTGTCCCCATCCAGCTCCGCCGCCGCAGCCCCCCCGCTGCCTCCCTGCGTGTCCCCCCGCCGCTCCCCACGCGTGTCGCGGGCTCCCGGCCTCCTGCGCGGGGGCTACCCCGCGGCTTCAGTGGCTGCCAGCGGGTTGTTACCGACTTGGGGGTAAAAAAGGAAAAGTTTGGGCTTGCCAGAGCTCTTGGGGGACTGAGAAGGGTCATGGGGTTGGGGGTTTTCCACGGGGCGGCCGACCCCCGCTTCTACCTAACGCTCCGTCCTTTTTGGCTGAACACGGGCGCGGGTGGGGGGGAAGGATGCGCGGGAGTTAAATCCCTTCGGTAACAAAATACTTGTACCGCCTTTCTTGCGCTTAATTCCAAAGGGAACGGGATTCCGTGGGCTGGTGGGGAGCGGGGTCAGGCCCTTGGGTGGGCTCAGGTGGGATTCCCTTACAGCAGCTAGCTGCGAGGCAGGGAGCACGGCTGGGAACTGCTCTCCCTCTGTTCTTCTATTTCTCTCTTTTTTTTTTTTATTTCTCCCCCCAGCTGTACTCGGGAGCAGCCTTTCGGGTCCCACTTGTGGGTGTTTGCCGGGGAAGGGCTCACCCCCAGACTGGCAGAGCCAGAGCGGTGCCTCTGGGAAAGTCTTGAGCAGGACTTCTCTCTGGGGACGTTCTCCTCTGCTTGCTCCCGTGAGCTCCCCGGCAGATGTTGTTCCTAATAAATAGGGGTTGTTAAAAGCTAATTAATTAAGGTGCATCGGTGCTGAAGTTGCTCAGGAAATCGTTTGCTTTTACTGCTGCTCGGGACTGAGCACACGTTTGGACTTAGCGTGGAGCCTGGGCTGCTGGGGAAACTTCTCGGGGGTTTTAGAAGTATGCCTAAATGCAAGGATTTGGGGTGAAAAGGGAGTGATCTATGGGAGGGGTGATAGCAGCAGCTGTAGCTCCTGGGGAGGGCACAAGGAATGCGTTGTGGTAGGGAAAGTGCTTTAGGAAAGGTCTCTACAGGGGCAGTAGGAATAATTTATTAGGAAGGAAACATCAGCCTTGGGGACATAGAGATGAGGGTGCTCTGCTCACCCCAAAAGTGCTGCTTGCCCCTGCCCTCCAGCTCCCTCCTCTGCTGGGGTGTGCACAGCCACGGGGGCACTTGGAAATCCTGTTGAGCACGACGTGGCAACGGGGGTGCCGAGTGTGGGGTACAAGACTTTGGGGGGCAGGGCATGGAAAGTGGGGTGCAGGTTGTGGAGAATGCGGCACCGAGCACAGGACACAGGGCATGAGCACTGCCCTGCGGAATGGTGGCTTTCTGTTGCCAGTGTGATGCCCTGCACTCGTGCAGCTCTCCTTTTATTCGAGGGGAGAGTTAGGAGCAGCGAAGGAATAAGTTTTCTTTATTTCTTTTTATTTATTTATTTATTTATTTAAATATATTTTTAAAATTTATTGCTTAGCCACATTAATGATAATCTTTTCCCTGATATTCTCTCCTCCTGTGTGGGTAGCTACCATGGTGAGATTGGGCTGTGGGTGTAATTCTTCCAGCGCTCTGAGCGCTTAAACATATGGAAACCCACTTTGAAACAGTTTGTGGCTGCAAACCTACCGACGTACCCATCCCTCCCCGCCGCTCTGAATCCTCCCTGCACAACGTGCGCTTTAGGAACTCGCAGTGCGCTCTCAGATCAAGCTGTGAATAACGAATCCGCTCCCCGCCTGCGCCTCTCTCGGCTGTAGCATCCCTTTGCTTTCGTAGCGGAGCTCTGCCCCTGCCCTGTCCCACCCCTGGCGTGGACCACAGCAATGCCTGTGCGTGGAGAGGGCGTTTGGGATCCGGGGAAACCTCTTCCGAAAGAGGCGAGCGGTGTCAGAGCCCGGGAACGCCTCCCTCCGGGGCTGTGCTGGTCTTCCTGCGGCTCGCCGCGATCCAACCCCGCTTTCTCCTCTGGATTACAGGGGTTAACGAACCACATCTTGGTTTGGGTTGTTGCAGACGGGAGAGACACCTGCATGAGTCATGCCGCGGTGCTGCCATCCCTGCAAAGCTCCCGGCTCACACAGACGGTCGCGCTGGGCTCTTGCCATTTTTTCTCTATTTATTTGCCTTTGCTCCTTCCCTTCCCTTCCCCCCCTTGCCGGGGCATGCTCTGGGCAGGCTGCGTTTCGGGGGACCGGAGATGCACCAGGCTGAGTTTCTCCAGCCTCTCCAAAGCGGGTGGCATTTGTTCGCCTGTCAGGCGGGTCCCCTAAATAGCTTTGTGAAGGTCCAATTAAGAGATCACTCTCCTGCCCCGGGTCTCTGGCGGCCCGGCTGCTGGCGCGCACGGCTGCGAGCAGAGGGTGTGCGTGTGTGCTTGGCAGCCGAAGGTCGCTCACGCTGAGCTCGAGGATGTCTCTCGCTGGCAGCAGGCCCCCGTTTGTTGCTGGCATCTAGGCAGGATTTTGGCCGCCTTCCTCGCTGGCGGCGGCGGAGCTGCCTCCGAGGTTATGTGAATAGGTATCCTGCGAGCGGCACGGAAGAGTTACCTGAATATTTTGTTTTCCTGCCTGGTGCTGCTCTCCCCCGGCTCGCTGCCCTGCCTTGCACCCCGGAGCAGGTGTGGGAAGGCGGGAATGGGGCGTGCAGAGCTTATTGAACAGGCTCCTTCAGCCCCTGTAGGATGCGCCTGGGCTGCTGTCATCCGAGCGTGAGGAAGGACCTGCGAATTGCTTTTAGGCTCTGGCTCCAGGGAGGTGTGGGTGGAGAGACATTATGCTTATTTTATTATGTGTCCCTGTATCACTCTACATAATATGGAGGCACTTTTTATTCAGAGGCTCTGTAGGAAGAGAAATGAAAGACCTGTATTATCTACTGTACAACAGATTTGCAGGACTGTTGAAATGTGGGTTATTTTCCTCAGATTAGTGCAGATCTCAACATTCTATGCAACGGCTGTTCAAACTGATGTGATTTGGGGGATAGTGGGGTGGGGGCAGAAGTCTGAAATATACTGCCTCTTGCTCCAGCATCCATTAGAGCAATATATTTCAGATACCCTGATTTTACTTCCCATCAGTGTAAATCTAGATCAGCTCCTCTGAAGTCAGTGGAGCTACTCTGGATTTATGCATTGTTGCTGTGATCATCATTGGGCTCTCCGAGAATGCAGGAGGCAACTGTGTGACTTGCCCTGCACAACATTTTTCACTTCAACATCTCCTGCCACCGATGCTGCAGCCTCTTTTTCATATTTGAAGTGGGGAAGTCCACATCACTGACTGTTTTTGGGTTTTGACTGTTTTCGTGAATTTGTGGGGCTTTGTCACAGAACTCCATTCACTGACACCTGACTCTTTGGCTGATCAGTGGGGTCTCTTGAGGTTTGAATGTCAAAATAGCTACATTAAAAAAATCAATAAAGTGCAATTAATTCGGTGTATTTTATTGCTGGGAATGATTGGCACTCCCAGCCCTATTATCTCCATGTTTAAAGCAGCTTAGCGTGGCGAGGAAGGTACGAGCCTGGGAGCAGCTGTACGAGGTCACAGCAGAGGCTTTCTGAGACTGGGACAGGGTTTGTGCCTCGGGAAGGATTTTTGGATCAAGGATGCATTCCTGAGCCAGAGATGGCTCCATTTATTTAATTGCTGTGATGGGTTTGCAATCATGGATTTGGTTGCTCTTTGAGCCCAGGCAGATGTCTGGTGTGCACAGTCTCTGGGCAAGGACTCCCTTGTTTCAAGCCACCTGCGGAGAAGAGTCTGTGTGCCAGGACCATGGCAGAGGGGCTTGAGTTACACAGGGTTTTAGGGTATGTAGGGTTTTGCCATTTCCCACTGATGGGCTGGAGATTCCACCCTGCTGAGCCCATGCTGAGTGGGGGGGTCCTCCTTCCCTTCTCTGTAGCTCCTCAGAAATGTTCTTTGCAGCCAGGCTGCTCAGGTGACCTGTGCTGGCTCTGTCCCAGCAGGATGCCCGTGCTGAAGAGGGGGGAGAAGCGAAGGGTGTCGCTACTCAGAGCATTGGGTTATGGTGACTCAAGTGCTGCTTGTCCTGACCTCGGTGGTTGGTGCTGATATGAAGCAGGAGTTTTGCTGTGATGGAGAGGTGGCTTCACCAAGCCATGTCTCTTGCTCGTGCAGGTGGCTGCAAACCTGTGCTCTCTCAGAGCTGTGACCGGGGAGCAAAGTCTCCTACGTCCTGCATGAAGCGAGTGAAACTAAGGTCTTCTGGCCTTAATAAACCTCCCAGTGAGTGAGAAGCCATCCCACTGAAGTAAACACTGTCAGCTCAACAAGTTTGATTCACAGAACTTGGTTCCCCCTTCCCTCCCCGCCTAAATATAACTAATGTTTGTTAATGACGAGCGGTGACTGGGTTTGTTGGCACAGCATTAGCTCTTACCCCTGTCAGTGGCTCAGCTGATGTGCTGGCACGTGGTGCTTTCCCGACTACGGCTGTCAGATCCTCTCGCACTGAAGCGCCACGGAGGCTGGGGAGTGTGAGTTGCCATGTGGTGCTTTAGATGTCGTGGAAGATGCTTCGATTTCACGCTGTCGGGAGTTTCCCAGCTGGCGTTTCAGAGGAAGCTGTTCCCACGTGAGGATGGGCAGGCAGAAATTACCAGCAAAGAGGTCCCTGGAGATGGGGATTGCTCAGTGTCTGGCTTTCCCTGGGTGTTTCCATTCCCCTCTGTGACGTGGAGTGCTGCAATGGGATGTAAAGCAAGGGCTGCTTGGAGTTTGTGTGTTGGGTGAATTCAGTGTGGAAGGGACCTCACCGTTAGTGCAGTAGCCAGCATGATGTGACTTGAGTCTCAGGTGCAATGTAAATATTAGCGTTTCTTCCACACTATCCAAAAATTCTCTTGCAGCACACTTTGAGCTTTTTTTTTTGTTTACATAAATATGTTTGTTTCTGACAGCATTCAGAAAGCTTCATGAATTTATGATGTGATCCAGATTCAAGCACACTTTCTTTTTTCTTTTTCTCTCCCCCCGTTTTTTTTTTCCCACCAAAACCACTCTTTCATTCCAAATTTTGGTGATGAAATGGCAAGAGGTATGCACGTTTCAGCAGGCTAATGTAACTGCTCTGGGCAGCTTATGGCTTAAATCTGGAGTGTAACACTGTTGAGAGGCAATGTAAACATCATCTTTCATGGAAATCAGTTTGTTCAAGTTCAAAAGGAGCTCAACCTCCCCACTTGATCAATTTGCCTGTCACAGGAGATGATTTTGAAAAGTGACGATTACATCCTGTCTTGTCTCTTGCAACTTCAGGCAAAGGAGTGAAAATGAAGTGCAGCATTTGATTTTAACTCCATTTATTCTGATTTTCTTGGTGATGGTGGTAGTCAGGGGCGAAGCAAAGGGGTGCCCTGAGGGGTGAGGAATAGCCAGGGACAGAGAGGTTGCCCTCTGCTGAGCAAACTAATTGGAATCTGCATGTAAACCAGCTCTGCTCATCTCACTGTGCCTGCACCAGCTGGCCCTCAGGAGCTGCTCTGCCCCATCACTTCCCTGCAGTGGAGGAGGAGACCTGCAGTGGCAGGAGGATGGGCTTTTGGTGATAAAAGGGCTAAATCTTGAGGAGAGGGTGCTCGGGGCTCTGTGGCTGTGTATCCTCCTGCCTCGGGGAATGGTGCTGCCATCCAGCTAAAGGCTCTGCAGGAGCCAGATGGCTGGTTGTGAGGAAGGGGTGGTGTAAAACCCCATCCCTGTTAGGCAGCTCTAGCTTGACATCAGTGACAGTGCCACAGAGCTGCCCTGGATGGAAAGAAATGACGGAAAAAAATCCCACTGATGCAATTCAGACTGGGGCTAAAGGGAGAAGCAGGGATGAAAATTCTTTTTTCTGGCCAGGCCAAGGAGTTCAGGAAGCTTCAGAGATGGTGTTTCCACTGTGACCAGCCCACTGGATGGTGTGGGAAGTGGTGCCTGTGGCCAAGCAGCTGTCCCCATCGCCAGCCAATTATCCACACAGGGGTAACCGAGAGTTTGGTCATGGGCTGAGGGAGCCCTGGGGTGAATCAGCCTGGGAAAGAAAAACATTTCTGCTAGAGAGGGGGAAAATGTCAACCTCATTGCCCCAGAAATAAAATCCTTTAGAAGGTTAAATGAGAGGTGAAGTTATCTTTGTTTTTTTTTTTTTTTTTTTTTTTTTTGTTTTGCCTGTATGGAAACATTTCAAAAACAGATGGCATAGCAGAGATTTATTTCCCGTTAAGTGCAGAGGGCTGGTGCACAGGACCTTATCTGCTTGTGGGCCCTGCAATAAACCTGCCAGCAGGTGATTTAAATCCAGTTTTTCTGATTGGGAGAGCAGTGGAAGGAACAGGGTTTATGTTACTTAGGAATTTTATGGGCAATGTTAGATTTTTAAGATGCAGAAATGATCAGGGCATGGCTCTGTAGCACCAGAGATGTTCATTTCTTTCATAAAGGATCTTCCCTGAGTCAGAAAACGGAACCATTTTCCATTATTTGGCAGCTGAGCTACCAGAGCCAGCTGTTTGCATGAGTGACAGACGCAGCTACTTTATATCTCAGTTTAGGAGTTGTTGTCAATTAGCCACAGCTTTTGCTTAGCAGCAAGACCTTTGCCACAACGGGGAAGGAGGGCTGTTCTAATGGATGCTGCAGCTCTTGAAACAAACATTTATGCTGCAGCTCAAAAAAAAAAGGGATGAAACTCACACCGAGAAAAGACAGAGGCCATGCACCCTAAAGGGGAACCCTTGAGCAGATGGAGCAGGTTTCTATGCAACGAGCAGCAATTAGAAACTTGGCAAATAGTCAGTAGCTGCTGACTGGTTTTTGGTACCTGGATTTTTGATTGAAAAAGGAGCAGAGCAGAGATGAGTTTTGGAAGGAGCTGGTCTGGATGTCTACGTGGGGCAAGTCCCTGGCCCCAAGTGTGAGCACTTGGTCTGGTGAGAGACAACAGACACCCACCCACGGTGCCTCTGTCCCTGACTCCAAGGGGCTGCAGCAGTCTGGAATGTCACTGGTGGTCTTGGAAGGCACTTGGAGAGCTGGGGGTAGAGGGCACCAATAACACAAAGTCCAGATATCTTTCACTGAGTGCAAAAAGGACACAACACACGCCTGCACTGTGAATCAGGCTTTGAAAAGGTTGCAGCAGAGGTGCCAGAGAGGATGGTAAGAGCTCTCTGCAAGCAGTGGAGCTCTGTCAGGGCAAGCTCAAAGGCCAGTGTGCCTCAACCATCCCCAAATCACGGGAATTAGAGCTGGAAAAGTTGGTGAATGAGCTGCCTTTCCCATCTCCGATGGCTGTTGGGTACAAGCCTGTTCCTGAGCGTGGCTGATTTTCAGGGATGCAGCAGAACTTCTGCTGCTTCCTTCGGCAGAGCTCTTCACAGCCCATTAGACCTCTTCTGTATCCGCCTCCAGGTGTTTTTCTTTGCTTTATCCCATCATTTATTGGATGACCTGAATCCCCAACTTCCCATCCCTCTCACCCATCCATAGCCAAAGCCAGGCAAATCTGTTAAACATGGACAAATGGTTAAGCAGCAAGTGGAAAATGCTCTAAAGAAGGAACTGGGCCTGGCATATAAATGCCTGGCATGTAAATACATTTACAGCTGGAGGTTATTTGGAGAAGAAAGGGCAAGGACTTGAAATGCACGTGGTGATGAGCCATAGATTGTGCTCTGAAAACACTCAGAAGGCAGTTATAGTCCCACTATCTCATTCATCTCCCACTAAGACATTCTGCTCCAAGGTGTTTGGAAATAATGGAGTAGCTTAGTTACTAACATGATTAAATCCTCATCTCTGACAGCCATGAGAATTAATATACAAAGGTTTCCTCTTTTTTTCCCTTTCTTTTAATGCAGCTCAGTTATTCATTTCCTGTCTTTCATTTAGGACTAGTCCACTGAAAGTTATTAGCACGAGTATTGGTGCAAAAAAGGCTCAAATCCATTTAAGAGGAGAAACAAGGAAGAGAAAAACACAAGATTTTATTACAGTTGAGGCATTTGTTTTTTCTTTTCAAATATGAAAACTCCATCATTCTTTTACCTGTAGATCTCAGCTTTAGAGAAGAGAGTGGTCTGTCCTCTCCATCATCCCCCTGAGGGGCCCTGGTGCAGCAGCAGGGGGAACAGAGGTGTTGGGTGAAGCTGAGCTCTGGGGTTATTTTTTGATGACAGCTGACTTTTTATGCTGCTGCTCTCTGAGGAGTGAGGCTCCCTTTGGATGGGAGCCTACTGAGGTGGCCAGTTGGTTGGCTCTGGAGGAGCTGTTCTTCAGACATATGCCTTTAAACCCCAAATATCCATCTTGTGCACCTTATTTCACTTATTGTAGTGTCATAATGAGGTTGCTGGTGTCTGCTGTAAACCCTGGGGGATGCAGAGCTTTGAGAAGTATCATCTCCTGGATACATCTTCAGCTATATCTTACCAAAGCACTCTGCTCACCCAGACTTAAAGTGTCTTCTCCTCTTCCTCTTGAAAACATATTGCAGTCCAACACATCAAATGCATTAGAAGGCTTTATTGCATTTAACCAATTAAAAAAAAAAAGGGAAGGTCAAAGAGAAGTCATTGCTTTGGTTCCTGCACCAACCAGCAAACTTCTAGATGGTTTCCCAAACTGCCCTAGGCCCTCTTTCCCCGCAGTTTCAGCTGCTACATGGACTTCTGTCCGAGGTGATGATCGTGGTAGGACAGTGGCCAGCAAAGGGCTGAGAGCAGAAGCAGCCCCAGCTCTAATGTGTATCCATCCAAATGCTTCCCTGTTAGGTGTGTAGAGTCTGGGAAGTGCTGTATCAGGCTGCAGTCTGGGGGACTTCATCATCTGAGTTATTATCTCCAAAACACAGTTATCTTCCCTGAATGACAGGCTCCTATTGAAAACGATCTCTTTCAGCAGGGCACTTGCATTTATTTACTGCGCAGCTTCTCCCATTAGTATAATCATTACTCCTTGGACTGGGTTTGAATTCAGAGCATCCCACTGTGGCACTTAAAGAATTAATTAAAGTGATGAAAGAATTCCTCTAAAGACTTCTATGAATTGGTCTGGTTGAAGTGTTTTAGCTTTGCTTCAATTGGTGCAGCTCTTGTCAAAGGATTGTGAGAAAATGCATGGGTCAGTGATTTAGATGAGGCAAATTACGTTAGAAAAATTGATTTGATTTAGAAAGTGAGCTTTCAGATCACAGGGAATTGCCTGCTTCTTTCTCTGCCGTGTTGATGCTCCCTGAAGATGAGCAGAGGCAGATAATTCAGGGTTAAAGTAAGTGGTTGTTGTAAAAGGTTTGTCAGAGAGCGGAGGAGAGATGGGCTGACACATATCTTTAGATAAACGATTATTGACCCATATATTGCTATCTGCACATCAGCTGGAGTTACAGACAGATGAGGATGCTTACAGACACACTCAGAGGCAGTTCACAGGCTTGCTAAAGAACTGGGTCCTTGTTTTTAGGTTTAGGTTTGGTTTTTTCCCCCTCTTCTCAGAAATGGCTTTTCCATGCAGCACATCTTCAGAGCTGGCACAGATCTGGGAACGGGTGCTGTGTGGCTGCTTTAGCCAGCCCAGTGCCTGCCTTGCCTGGCTCCGTGCTTAGTCATTCCTGGGGCTGGCAGTTTGCTTTTCCTGGGGTTTTTCACTTCCTCAGATCAAACTGAGTGTTTCCTCCTTCTGTCCCTTGTCCTTGTCTTAAAGGGGCTGCGGTCCCTGGGCAGCAGTAGGAACGTGCCCAACAGTGGGCACGTCAGGCACTGTCCCCTCTGAGGATTGGTTCCTAAAAAGCGCCTTCTGAAAATGAGCAGTTCCCTTCCCTGAATGCTGAGAAGTTTCTTTTGAGTTCTTCTCCCAACCAGCTGTGTTTTGCCTGCGAGAATGGTGGGTTGCAAGTGCAGTGACTGCTGTCCAGAGACCGAAATTGTTCACAACTGTTTGTGAGCTGCTTTGAGCAGGCTCGATGTGTTTGTCAGGGAAGAAGGGATGAAGTTTGGCAGCGTTTCAGCTTTCACTTTGTAAAACTTCTCTTTTAAAGAATAGTTAAGAAGATGAATTTTGCCTAGCACGTGCTTTTTGTTTCTTTCTCACCTCTCAGAAGCCTTTAAATTCCAGATTGTTTGCTGGAATGCTGGAGAGACCTCATTTTTGATGTGGCTTGTGCTGGTGGCATTTCTCTCCATATCACCACCACCAGCTCCCTTGGCATGAAAATCCAGGTGTGGGGCTCTGGTGTGCCTCTGCTGTTCTCTCTCCCCCAGGGTGGGCACGAGAGAGGTGCAGGGCTCGTGTGGTACTGATGTGGTGGGGTCCAGCCTTCGGCTCAGAGGGTGTGTGCACATTCCTGTGCCGTGCAGAGAGCCCCTTCCATACCCCAGCCTCAGGCTGGGAAGCGAGATGACAAGTGCAAGGAGAGAAATGATGCTGGAGAGTGCTGGAACGGAGCCTCCCGCCAGCAACTGAATTCAGTGCTGCAAAAAGAAGTTGCAAAAGTAGCAATCCATCTGTCCACTTAGTGGGAGAAGCCTAAGATCATTTCACAGTAATCAGCCCCCTGGTGTTCAAAAAAAAAAACAAAAAACCAACCAAAAATACTGCAGGTTTTTGCTTTAATGTGCGTAACTGGCAAAATCTGAAGCACATTAATGTTCTCAGAGGCTGTGTCGGTTTTTTTCCCCCCCTCTTTTTGACAAGTAGGAACTGTATCAAGTTAAAAAATAATATAAGAAACAATAGGATGCCTTTCCTTTTTTAGATACCATGTTTCTGCCGTATGTTTCAGAGGACTTGTGTCCTGCCTGAAACTCTCTGGGTAATTACCAACAGAGTTATTGGCAGGTGGATGTTTTTCTGTAGGGACAGTCGGACAGCAATGAGCAATGTCTTCATCACGTACCTCACGGTAACACATCCTCAAGCTGATGCATTAGGCAGGTGCATTGCCCTGCTATGACTGCTTGGCTGTATCAGTGTCTCTGTTAAAAGGAGTGATTTTAATTTAGGGATTTTAATTTGTTTGTAAAAACTTGCTCTAGGCACTACAAAGTTTGGGAGATTTTTTTTTTTTTAAATCTCATTTTTGTTTTCCTTTCCCCTTAACTGAAAGAACAGAGAGGAAACAGGTTCCAAAGGCACCACTTGATTCTTGCTTATGTAAATTGACGAGCACTGAGTTGCAGGAAGAACGTGGAGATTTCTGCCCCCGCGTATGGAAATGTTCATTCAGATTAAAAGAGAGGTTACAAATGGTGGGATTTGAGCATGCCCAGCTCAGTGCCACAGGCTTGGCCTGGTGTTTGGGGGTGGTTGGGGCTGCAGTGAGCAGAGCTGGATGCTGAGCACACAGGTGAGACACAGTGGGACTCTGCTGTGGGACCAGAGTCGCTGAATTGCAGCAGATGCTTTGCTGCTACACAACAATTTGTAATTAAAACACAACTTACCATCCTGATTAGATTAAGCGGTTAAATTCATTTGCAACTTTTTTTTTTTCCTCCTGCATTGTGTAATTAACAACATATGACGCTTACATTAGCTCAGTTAAAAGTTATAATGATTAATTTGCACATCAAAGCCTCCCCATGAATCAACCAGTTCAGCGCACCGGAGCGAGCTCAGTTATGGTGTCGTTGTGTGAAGTGCCCACATGAACACGTCTGTGCCTGCTCCCAGGGCACGGTGGTAGTGGCGTGATGGATGCTCCAGTGCAGTGGTTCCTGGTGTTTCAGTCCTTCTGTGAGTCAGCAGTGTCCCTGTGCCTCGAGTTGCTCAATGAATGATAGTGTGACACTTGCCAGGACGTGGCTGTTCTTGTCTTGCAGCTGAGTCGGGGTGATGCACATCCCAAAGCACCCGACTGACTGTGCACCTGGAGCCCTAGAGGTCATGATGTCAAGATTCCTGGTGGTTCTTGCTGTTACCATATGAATATAAGCATCGTTCTAAAGTTGGCCAAACTCTATTTGTTTTTACCCAGGTTAAGCTTTGATTATCATGAGTTTGGCCTGAAGGCTTTGTAAGTCAGATTGGGGTTCTGACTAGTAAAGAGCCTTGTTCCAGCAAGCCAAAACCAACAGCAAAACTACTATAAGCTAATTATAACGAATGTCTTCTTTCTTTTTTATCTAGTCATAATATTGTCTTTCTTTCCACCTTCTACTGAGCTGTGAAAATATTCTGCAAAATGATATTTTTGAGTTGATGGAAAAGTACACCCCTGTCAACAATATTTTTCTACTGTTCATCAGAGACAGGCTTCATAACAGAAGAGATCTGTGCTGGAAAAGTACATCAGCTGCAAACACTTTATTCAAAGTCTTCTCAAATAGCAGGGAGGGTTTTTGAGTTCCTGCTCTCGCTGAAGATGAAATGCAGAATGTGGCTTCTAATATTTCAGAGACACGAACGGGGCAGGTCGTAATAATTTATTGCCATTTTCACAAGAAGTTGATTTTATATTAAAGGTTCTGGTGGAAAAAGGTCTGGAGGTGTTAAAATATTTATATATTGTTTAAGTTAGTCTATGAGGGTGCCATCTCCTTCCCTGGAGCGCTGTGGGGGTCATGGACATGTGAGTGAGTGGAAAATGAGCTCCCACCTTTTGTGGTCCACGTACGTGTCCGTGTGTGCACGCACACGCGCGCGCCGATGTTAAATTGGTGGGGTGTTAAATGTTTCACTTTTCCAACCATCAATTTCAATTGAATTTCATAAGCCATTAAAGTTCTCCGCTGCTTTCTTTGCTGTTCCAGTTATGTGAGCTCCAGCCATTCAGCTGCGGGTCCTGAGGCATGATTGCTCTGTGGAGCAGCAAAAGTAAATTGGTTCCTGATGTAAAATCTTTTTTATATATATATATATATATTTTTTTTTTGATCTCTCTAACTCACTCTGAGTGATGTTACAGTGTTGGGCTGATGATGTGAATCTTCAAGCTTGGCTTTTTCTGGTCCAATTCTGGATCCCCCCCCGACAGCATCTCTTTTAAAAAGCTTTTGTGCCTGGCTTGAATGGCAAGGCCTTATGTGTAGAGGAAGAGGATTTCTTTTGTTGTTCATATATTTATCTTTAGAATCATGGGGGAAAGATTGGACTGGGGTTTTGAGTTTTCTCCCTGTAGAAATGTTTATGAGAATGATAGTTATTTGGATCAAAGGAGATCTTCTGGCAGTCCTCTGACTTTGATTCAGTACTGGCAGTGCGACAAATAATGCAAAAGCAATCATTTCCCCTTCTCCCACTTTTATTCTCAGGACAGATGAATGGTTAAGATCTTTGTGCTCCAAAATAATTGCTCATGGCTCTCACAGAAAAAATAAAAATCCATAACATTCACCCTTTAAATAGATGATTTGATCTTCTCTGTTGGTTTGTGTTTTGCACAATTGATTGTCTTTGCTGCCAGTCTGAGGCTAAACTGGACAAAGCTGATATGGAGGCTTTGTAGGTTGGGTCTGTGCAGAGGAAAACTGGATAAGTAATTTTACTGCTTTGGAAAGCAGTTCCCGTGGTGGGAGCTGAGTAGCAGGGATGCAGCAGGGCCACTCTGCCATGGTCCACTGGTGGAACTGTCCTGCACAGCATAAAGCTAAAGCATTTGCCAAAACACAGAATGACTGGAAAAAGAGAGTAATTTTAATTTTCTATGTGATTTTAAAGTAGCTCAAGCATCTTCTACAGTGGGTGGGAGAGACTGCTGAGACCTGCTGGGCAGTTCACGGCTGCTTGTTCCTCCTCCAGCTGCCTGGGGGCTGATGAACAGAGGGAGGTGTCCACCAGTGCTTTGCCAGGATTTTTCTCTTTCCTTTGTTTCCTTGATTTTATGACAGCGGATGTGAGGATGGACCTGCCATATTTTACATCTTTCCTCCCCCAGCAGCCAAATGGTGCTGTGCAAACGGCCTTGGGGCTGCTCAGGGGCACTGAGCTGCCTGCCCATCCTAAGTACTGTGCACTCCACCTTCTTGGAGCATTAACCCACCAACGTTTCCAGCAAAGTCAGGCATGAAAGATTAGGGGTTGGGCCTGTACTCCTTATTTGGGGATAACTGCAGTGGTTTCATTCCTTTTTTTTTTAATCCTGCTAATTGGTGCTCTCAGCCTCAGCTCCAGTTTAATGAAGGCTGCTGCCTGAGAATCATTGCAAACAGTTATGGAAATGCATTTAAATGCTTAAATCTGTTGTATTTTTTTTCTTTATGGGCTTATTACTTCAGAAAGGATAAATATGCCCTGCGTCCCTGCCTACCCAGGATTGCTCTCCCAGCTGGGCTCTGGGCACCTCTGCAGGAGAGAGGGGAGAGAGGAGATTAGTGCAAATGTGATGAGGAATCCCAGTCCTGCTGCACCCCTTGTGCTGAGGGAGCACCATTTTCGGTCTGTTTGCTCTGTGCTCCAGATGGGGCCTTTGGATGCTGGGGATGAGGAAAGACAGAGCATCCAACCTCCCTCCTGCCCGGGGGAGGAGAGCATCCCTCCTCCTCTGACCTGCCCAGCACAAGCATCTCAAGCCACTGGCCCCATTAAATGACCAGAGCTGCTGTAACTGGGTGCCAGTGCCGTGGCTGCACCGCTCATGTCTGTCTGACAGTCAGTGGATGTCCCTCTGTTCCTCGTGGTGAGGACTCTGCATTTGCCCAGAGGCAGAGAAGGTTTAAGCAAAGGAAAAGGGTCACATAGTGGGTTTTCCCATCACGGTTCTTGGCTGTGGCCCTACATTCTCCAGGTCTGGAGATGCGTGAGCCATTCCTGGTGGGTCCCGGGAGGGATCTGGACATGGGCTCGTGGTTTTTCCTGAGGCAGAGAAACACCATTCAGTTGGATGTACACTCTCACAAGCCAGGCCAATTAATTGTGCTCCGGGCATTGAGCCAGTGATGGTAGGAAGCAGTGAGGAATAGGCCAGGCTGTCACTGACTTCTCTGAAGAGAGAATTTTGGGAGGTCAGGAGCTGCCACAGCTGGTGTGCTTCTGGAACGGTTTGCAGCTTATTTCTGTTGGTGAGACACGGCAAAGGTGCTGCTTCCGTGAAACATCCCCTGAGGATGATGTGTGAAGTTGGTTGGTTTGAAAAGCTTCTTTAAAGGCTGGAGTTCCACCAGATTTATTCTGCTGTTATTAAGTTGTGAGACCTCTGGGTGGTGATTCTGTGCCCTTGAGACGGTGTGGTTTGGGATTTTTTTTTTGTTTTGTTTTGTTTTGTTTTGAAAGCCTACTCTGGTGCTTGTTCAGGGGTCACTGATGGGAACCCTGAGCAAGCTGGTGGTGCCCAGAGGTTGTCACCCTGTGGTGGCCTTGCCTTGGCTCATCCAAAATGAGCTGCAGGTCCTTGAACATGTGTGTGGATCTCTGTTAGTTGTTGGCAGCTTTAATCAGAAAGGCAGGATCAAGCATCAGCTTATCCTTTTATCCCAGGAGGTGGCTGCGTCGGGCTGATGATGAGGGAGATGACCTATGCTGTCCCTCACTGTTTATCTGCAACCTTTCACTGGCAGTAAATGCAAAATCCTTTCTATGGTATTGGGAGGACCCCACGTTCCCCTGCTACTTGTTTCTAAGGCTGGACTATATCCTCCTTTGTGAGAGAATCCTTCCAGGTAGGAATTTCCATGGTTCTGTGTGGACGTTTTTCTGCCTTTTTATCTGCAGAAAAAAAAAAAAGTAATTCTGAGCACTGCTGGTGAGATGGGGCATCCAAGTAGAAATGCAAACCCCTCTGAAAAAAAGAATAAAACGCCCTGCTTTGTTTGTGTGGAGGTTTAATTGTCCAAGCTGTGTCAGTCGTTTCACATGACTCCAAGTACATGGCGCTTCAAGACCAAGAGAGTGCCCAGGGCCCCCAAAAATGACTGTGAAAGTAAAATAAGTGCTTGTGTTTAAAGAACAACATGGGCTTTTGTTTGTTTGTGCTCCTAATTAGAAGGAGATGTAAGTGTTCTGATTCCCATATTTTAAGAGCAGCATTCAGCCAGTGTGATGGACAGGGAAGATGAGAAGAGACTGCTACAAGCCAAAAGCAGCAAACTCATGAAGCAGAGCTGGAGACAGCTTTAAAGCTATGAACATAATTGCCTGAGGAGTCTGCCAAGGAACCAGATGCTGTAAAATGAAAGAAAAACTTCCATGGCTTGGCATCTGTCTGTGATCCAGGGAGAGGAGGAGGAGCAGGGGAACTACATGGCGGGATGGGGAACGGTTGCTCCAGCTGCAAAAAGGGGACCTTTGAAAAAATTTTTTTCATCCTGGTATTTTTCTGTGGAAGAGAGTGAACCCATTGTAAAGAGGAGAGGTGAGGGTCAATGTGCTTGTCTTGTGGGGTGTTTGACCCTATTCTGCATGTTTGATGTCAGGGTTAGAAGGTCGTTTGGCTGCTGGGAAGATCTGGGTGCTGTGGCAGCTTAAGCAGGTGGTGATAAATGAAGAAGATGTGACTGGGCTGAATTCTGAACCTTTTGGGACCCATTTGTGCCCAGAACCCTACAGAGTACTCAGTTTTCCATGCATGGACAAGCTCAGTTAATTTTTAAAATAAGTGGCTACATGTGACTTGTCTGAGGTCAGGTCACTCTTGGTAGTGCTCTAGTTTAGAAAGCCAAGCTGGAAAGTTTCTGTTATTTTTCTCCCCAATTTAGTTTTACAATTACTATTAAAATAATTGCAGTCCTAGCAAAGGTGAACAGCTGGTTTTGACATAATCAGTATATGAACAATATCCATCATTTACAGGGTATAAAACCTCTGCCACACAACATATTCCTGAGGCTGCATCATAAGGGAAAAACAAAAAGCCTTTATGGGAAGGGGAACAGAAAATCAGCTGGGGTCCTCATGCATTGAGTACATGGGGATAACAGCAGCAGTGATGCAATCTCCTTTCTGCTTGTGCTTGAACCAAACACCCCAGAAAGGTGACAATAATAGTGCTGCTCATGGGGCATCTTCAGAGCCATGCAAGTGGTGCTGCCCAGTGTGCATAAACATAAGGTGCTTCCCCAGCTGGGAAATAAAGGCAGGGAGCAGTGATTAGAGGGTTTAGGGGAAGTTCATGTGATTTCAGGCAAGGGTAGTGCTGTTTTTAAACCAGGGAGAGGAAGGGGATCTTTGTTCATGAATTAGACCTTTTTTTCCTATTTCAACAGCCTTATGTTTTCTACTTTTATTTGGGTTTAATCAGTGAATAAGACATTTAACTTGCTCCTTGGGTGCACAGGGATGAATGGGATGGAGGTGGGGTTGGGATGAAGGGCTTGGGACTTGGGGGGCATCACTGGCATCCCAAGGAGCCTGGCAGGGAGCAGGGTGGAAACTGGAAGTGAGTGGGGGTGAATTCAGCCCCAGCCTCTGCGTGCTTGTGGCAGCCTCCTGCACGTGTGTCCTTGTTTGTAAGCAGCTGTGGTTATTTTGCCTCAAAATAACAAAGCTTTTTTTTTTTTTTTACAAGCAGGAGTGGGGGAGAGGCCTCTGTATTGCTGCAGCTTGGGGAGACAGTCATGTGCAAGTCAGAGAGCCACATCATGTTGAGTTCTGAATGGCTCTGCTTATTAATATAATAAACCAGAGGAACACACTGTCATGACAGTCTCTGCAGCGAGAATCCAGGGGGTTATTTCAACCAAAGCACATTAAATCTTTCTGTCTCCTGAAAATTGCACCCTGGAGGTATGGGCTAGAGGGTAGGAACATTTAACAAGGCCTTGCAGGAGTTTTTATGCATATCGTGGTCTCCAGAGCAGTGCTTTGCTGTCTGAGGTTTTATATCTTTCCATCACTATAGTTGAGTTCCTCAGACATGATAAGAAGGAAAGCATTCTCTCTCTGTTTTATTTTTTTTCCCCTTCATTCCTGAGTTTCAAGATGAAGTTTTCTCTTCTATAGCACTGATACAAGACCTTTTCTTCAGATGCACTATATGAAAACATGCTGTCATCCTCTTTGAAAGCTGTGAAGTGTATGCATGTATATGCATATTCTATATATACACACACACTATAGAGAGATACATGTGTGTATATATAGATTTTTTTTCCTCTCTCTCAGATAAAATAGGCTTTTCTCATCTCTTTAACTAAAACAGAGTGTTTGTTAGGTGATGGAAGATAAAGTTCTCGCCAGGGACCCTTATGGGCTCACAGCTCTGTCTGCTGTGATGGCAAGGGCAATAACACTCCTTTCCCGCACCCCTGACGCCAGGATTTTGGTCACTGGGTGGCTGGAAGGGTTCACCAAACCCTTGTAGAAGACCTGAGGTGTGGTTAGTTAATGGCAACAGCCCACCTGCCTCCCTGAGAGCACAGGAATTCTCTGATCCCACAGAGAGAACTTTGTGGCTTCAAATGGCCCCACCATGGGGGCTGCCCGCTGTGGACAGGACTTTCCAGGAGTCTCCATCCCTGAAAAGGAGGGTGATGAAAACAAAAAAGGCAAATTTCTTGGAGATAGTGAGTTGAGGGGAGTCCCCACAGGTTCCCCTGAAGTATTTTGCATCATCCCTGTGCCAAACACTGAGTGTGTTGGGCTGGTCCGGGTTGCTTTGCTCTGAAGTGGAGGTGGAGCAACCCAGGGCAGGGGATGTGATGGTCCCCCCTTTGCCAACCTCTGGTAAAAAAAAGGGGCCCACATCTTCCTGTATTTCCTAGGTGTTGGCTTGACACACAGGCAGCTTTCTCTTGCCTTTTTCTAATCATGGAGAGGGTTCAACACATTGTCTGAAATACCCTTTTTGCCTCGACAGGGGAGTTCCTTGAGGCAGTAATTGACTCTTTCAAGCAGTGGTGTTTTACTTGGGAAAGCAGCCAGTCAGTATGTTCAGCACAGTAGAATTCTGCCTTGCATTAAAAGGAGGTGGTTCCAGATCCTCCTTCCCCCCCGCCCCTGCCACCCCTTATGATGATGTCATTTTACTTTGTGCCCTCTCTACCATTCTATCCATGGTCACTCCAGCTCCTTCTTGGAAAAACCTCCATTAGGTGGGCACTTATTTAGTTGCATAGAAACAGCACCTGCAGGATCAAGAGGTGAATAATCTGGAGTCCTCACCTGCACCATATCAGGCAGCTGAAATCTCCTTTAAGTGACCCCGAAATGAAGGCTGAATTACTGCTGATGTTTTTCCTCTTTTCAGTGAGGAATCATAGAATGAATGTATGATAACACTGAAGGTAAATTGAAAGTGGAGAAGATGCTGGGTACTGGCAAGCAATCTAAATAGACCAGGAGAGAAGGATTTCCAAAGCAGAAACAAACTGTTCTTCGTTCTTAGTTTTTCATGCCAATTTAACGTATTCATGAAAATTGCCTCAATTTAACTTCAGGGGAGAAGAGAAGCTACAGGGATGGTGTAGCTGAAAAGCTGCATCCTGTTTTAGTAAGTTTGCTGTACTTTAGATTTTCACCTAGAGGGTGGCTTTTTTTTTTTTTAATGGTACTTTCTACCAGCAGTTCTCCACACCTGCTTCTTTTTAGAAAGCACTCTGCAAGCTGCAGGAAAAAGATGCTAAGCACAGTTATCCCTGTTCCACGGGTAGAAGGAACTGGCAGGGATATGCAGTAACTTTGGACCCTGCCAGAGCCAGGAATAGAGATGAGCCTTTAGCTCCTGCATCCTGTACAGCACTGCACGACCCTGCCTGGGACTCATCCCATAGCATCCGACTGGAGCAGGAGGTGTAGATGTGGGGCTGAGCTGGTCATCCTGCTTGACTCAACCTCTTTTTGTGTTCCTGCCCTTGGGTACAGGGAATTACCCCTGTGTGACAGGCAATGAAAGCAGTGGTGAATATTTTTGGTTATGTATACACCTTGTATAGCTGAAGGCATGAAACCTTGACAAACTTGGCCACTTGTCCGGCCTCTCTTGCCAGTTAAGCAATCTGGGGTTGAATATCTCCCCCTGCTCTGGGCATTGGTTTTCCCCTCTAGCATTTTCTCTTTCCTCTTCCTTTCTCCGTTGTTAATGTGCCCACATTCAGGTGGGACTTAAGGAGCACTCGCTTGGCTTTGCATGAACTGGCAAGTTCTGCTCAGCCCATCGAGGTACAGAAGAATGCACTAGGAGAAACCACTGGTGTTACTGCTCCCTTTGCAAGGTTGTGCAGCCACCCAGCAAACCAGTGTGAGTCACTGCCCTCTCTCCAGGACAGGCTTGCTTGGGCCCACAGGGATGGGAGATCTCTGAGCACCTGGAGTGAGACACCTTGCTAATACAGCAGCACCACCTCTGCCTATCTACCTCCAGCAGCTGCACCAAGTGACCACACAGGCACAAGCTTGATTTCTTCTTTTTCCAGGAGGTTTTGAGGCTTGAAATGCAGTGACAGTGTTTCCCTCCTGGTACCTGGAAGAACATGATCCTCTGCAATAAATTATCAACGCTGCCTTGCCTTCTGCTTAGGAAAGGGCTTCAAGGTATTTTATTGTGCAATTTGTGCTGTGCCTCTTGTGTACAAGCAGGAGACTGTAGTTTCTGGGTCTACTATATCCTCCTCTACATTTAAAAAATAAAAGGCCTTAGGAGAAAGAATAATACAGTGTCAAATTTTCATAGCTTCCTTTGCACAGTGTGGCCTTGTTGAGGTGATCACAATACCAGCAGGCACAGATCCTGCAGCGTGCTTAGGCAGAGGCATCAAAGTTTGGAGGGTACAGGTTGTAGATTTTAAGGTCTTGCAGATAAAGGCATTTCTTTTCCATCTTTGCAAATGTTTCTGGTGCTGTATAAATACCATCTCCAAGGTTTACAAGCAGCGAACATTATCACATGCTCTCATTTAAAGCAAAATCACAGCGCCTCTTTTTTATATCTCTAAGAGAATTAAGGAAGTCTTTGCAGCATTGCAAACAAACAGAGATTGACAGTTATTAGCTGATGATCTAGCTGCTCTGACGGGGTTTGATGCAGAGGGATTTTCGGTGATTGACTCGGAGACATCCCTCGTGTGTGCTGCACAGGGATGCTGCATCCACCCTGCTATTGCTGGCCATTTACTTGGTCCCCACTGGGGATCTCTGGGTCCTGGGCAGTGAAGGTGCTGATACTGAGCAGAGTGGGCAAGTTGCTCACTAGAAACCTGCTGTTTGCACAGGTGCTCAAAAAAGGATCTGAGAAGGCCTTTTTTTGCTCCCTTGGCCTTGTTTGAGGCTATTTGGGAGCAATACAGAAACTGCAGGATTATGTTGCAGGTCGCTTTTGGCAATTATCAGAAGGAATTTAGCACCTAATATATGTCTAACAAATCTGAATTAAGTCTTTAATTGAAGGACTTAATGTGAAGAGTAACAAAAAAATTAAACAACCTGTTCCCTTGCTATTACTCAGGTGTGCAGTATCTCTCTTGTGTGAGGCAGACTGTATAGCTCATTTTATCTAAGTATAAACAGCCTCTGCTGGATCTGGCTTCAGGCAGCACGGGCCCCTCTGTCCCATCTGCATATCCCAGAGCACTGCTCCAGAACCCTGCCTGCCATGTCCAGCTACGGCATTGCAGCCCTTAAATATGATGGTTTTCATTTGTCATAGCTGTGACTGACACAGCTCTGTCAGTGACTCAAATCAATCTCTGGTGTCGTTAATCCATCCTGACTGGAGATCCCGGCAGAACGGTCTAGTAGTTGGGAAAAGTTTACACGCTGGTGATACTTTGCAACAGAAAGAGGGGCAAAACCACTGCGGTGGCTGTGCCCAAGCTCTCCAATTCCCAGGGCAGCTTTCTTTTTTTTGTTTCTTTCTGAGCACAATAAGCTTTGCACTGAAGTCACTGGGATGCCAGCAGGGGAAGCAAGACATTACCTAGATCAACCAGCACCTCCCTGCTTCCTGTGATGCTACGGAGAAATGGGAGTTAAATTTTCTTAAAATCACACAGAAAAGGCAGAGCACTTATTCTGCGTGCAGTTATTCCTCCTGCTTCTCCTTGCCAGTGTTTGGGTTGCTGTTGAAAATCTCTCTGCTCCCAGTGTGTAGGAGCAGCGGCAGGATGGGCAGGGACGGGTTACATCGCTAAGCAACCCTGCGGGAGCGCCGCTCACCCCGCGCCGTCCCTGCCACACACCCATTCCCGCTGTCCTCTGCCTCGGCGCTGTGCCTGCTGGATTTTGGTCTTGCAGACCCGTCGATATCATTGATCAGGGGAGATTGCAGTGATGGTGAAGTTGAGCAGGAAGCGGCACTGCCTGTTGCTGGTGGGAGGCTGTGGCACAGGAATGCTGTTCGCGGGGAAATGATGCTCATGGCTATTGATTGGCAAACACTTTGCATTGCATTGAATGTCAGTCTAGTTAGTTCATAAATTTATGGATGTCATTCTGCATTTGCCACAAACTTTCCTGCTCTCTGTGTCGTTTTTTTTTTTTTTTCAGGAGAGTTTGACTAAAATGGCAACGTGATCTACTGTGAACAAAATGGAGATATGGGAATAAAATCCTAGCTTTATCATTTGCATTTATTCTACATCTCAAAGAGCAGTGTTTAGCATACCTCTGCTTTCTAATTTTACTTTTTAACATGGTTCGAAGCCCAGGGAGACTCATTATATGTCAATATAATGATATTGGTAAAATATTGGTATTTGGAAACGGTTGTCAGACAACTTTCATTTTCCATGCACAAGCGCACAGTAAACACACACATTTATTTAATACTTTGGAGACAATTTTAGTCTTTCAAATATACGCTGGGTAATTGAAAACAAATGTTAGCTTCTCTTTAATAGTGCTTCACAGTAGTCACAGTGCAGTGTGACCGAGTTTTCATTTTAGTATTCTTCAGAGACATTTGAAGTATGCAGCTTCTCAAATCTGAGCTGACTTGGAGCATGGGGATCTCTCTCTCTAAAATGCATTATTGCAGCGGCTGGAGGAGAGTCTGCCGTGTTCACCCCTCCAGGTCATGCCTGACGTGTTCAAATTGGTTGCCCTTCCTTGCAGCTGACCGACTTTCTGAGCTGAAATTCGGTAAAAACTTCCGTAGTGTGGGGGCTCTCGTGTGGCACTTTGCAGCTGGGAGGCAGTTGTTCCCCAGGGCCTTGCGGTGTTGTGACCCACGGCACCACGGGGTCTGGCCATTCAGGGCTCTTCATGGTCCAGATCCAACCCCGTGGCTGCAGCATCCGTGTTTGTGTTGTGCCAGCAGCGAGGCTGGCAGAGAGGAGCTGACCTGCATTCGGGGCAGGGCTGGAGCTGCTGTGTCAGCAGTGATCCTGTACACCGTGTCCCCAGGGGCCACCAGGCTCCAGGTGGATGCTCAGCAGTTTTGCTGCGGGGACAGGACTCCAGAGGCAGCTTGGCTTGGCTCTGCAGGAGGATTCATCCCTGGGTCACTGCTGTGTGGCTTTTCACAGGTAACCAAAAGAGAGCAATGCCTTTTGATCCCCCCTGCATGTTGAGTTTGGGCTGGTGGTGCTGAGGAGGAGCGGGCCACATGTGGGATGTGTCTTGTCTAACAGTTAGTCATCCTAAAAAGGGTGGTTTGGTTCTCTGTTTGATTGCTGCAGAGGTGTGGGCCACCTCAGAAGTAATTTGTCCTGCTTTGACCTGGGTGTCTGCACACAGGGGAATGGGACCCTTGGTCCTGCTGGGTGGAGAGGGGCAGTGTGGGCACAGCCATGGGTTGATCTGGATGGGGTTTTCCACCCCAAATGTGTTGACAGCCCTTGAATCAGTAAGCATCCCCTTTCCCAGCCATATCTCTGTGGGGATGTGTCTGAGGTGGGAAGAGACCCTCAATCTCCCAGTGCCCTGCAACCACTGTGGGAAGAGGGGTCACCACACTCGTCTCCAAAGTACAGCGGGTTTGCTTTTAGCAGAATAAACCACTGCTGAAGAATGGAGCTAATGAAGAGGTTTGAAGTGCATTTATCCTTTGAAAAGTGAGTCTAAATATAGTTCTGTGGAGTTTCAATATCTATCTCTCCAAGACATTTAGATCAAATGTACCCATTTTGAGACTTTCATGGTTTTTCCTTTTTTTTTGTCTGTAAACCCTTCCCTGGGAATTTAAATTCCATTTGAGCTCCTTTGGACCCGTGACTCACTTCCAGACAGAAAGGCACTGTGGTGCATCTGGAACATGTGTAATTATGTTAGTGTTCAGCAGAGTAGAGCCCACCTCACCTCCCACTGATTGTATCACTTCTGGTGTTGTTTTGGGAATAGTAATAATAGTAGTAGTACTCATAATAATAACAATAATAATAATAATAATACAAGGGCTACCATGAAACCTGGGAGACCTGACTCAATGCACACAGATAAGAGAGGCTAGGGAAGCAGCAATCTTTCCCAAGTGCTTCCCTGGCAAGTCTTTACAGTCCTCAGGTTTTTTTGGGTGAGCTGGAAGTATGATCAAGCAGTGACTTCTTTTGTGAGACAGCTATATCCAGAAAGGCCGTTCTCATGCACTGAATGAAAATGGAAATTCTTCTCTAAACATCCACTTTCATTTGAAAAACAGTTAAGAAATGAAAACTGTCAAGACCTGAGACTGAGAGTCCATCTGGGCCCCTGAAAGAGCTCAATTTTCCCTTTGCTGATCTGGGCCAGGTATATAAATGTAATTGGCAAAACAGCAGCAGAGGTGCCTGGGCTCATTTCTGTTTGCATCCATCCACTAGAGACTTCTTTTTAAGGATTTGCTAGGCTCCTGAATTGTCATCTTATCATAAAAAGGGAAATAAATGCTCTTCTTTGCCCTATGCTGCCAATTCTCCCAAGATCTGTACCAGAATCAGAAAATTCTTTGCCTGCCCTGGTGAAGTCTGAAAACCAGTTTAACTTATGCCTTGCCATGCACACTTTTGAAGAGAAGTGCTGAAGATTTGTTCTGTTTGTTCATTAAGTAAAACTAGCAGAGAAAAGGTCTCATTCAAATGCGTTATTTTCTGAGAGTGACATATGCTGTTGACTCACACAAATATGTCTCCTCTGGAGAGTCCCTTGTGTGAGAAATCTCAGAGCACTTTGTCTTCAGTCCTTAATGAGATTTTTTTCCTTCAGCAGAGCTATTAAAAACTCTGATCTTAATTCTGAAAAAATGCAAAAGATGTCAAATGATACAAATCCAATATTTGATATGTTAATAACCAAAGAGGCTGTAAGACGGGGAGCAAAAACATAACCTGAGGTAATGCATTGTCTTCTTGGTGGTGTTTTTCCCCCTGGTTGCTGTTTATTACTATCCTTGTTACCTTGGTAGCAGTTTCTGATGTATCCCTAGATAATAACATGCACACAGTAATATGACAAATGTATGGTATATTGGAGCACGTAGAGTACATGCAGGTGAAATGAGGTGTATTTCTTTTTTTTTTTTCTTTTTCCTTCTGGTATTCTTGAGGCTATAAAGCCCTCAGAAATAATTTGCTGACTTTCCTTATGCTGTCACGAGGGTGGTGTTTCTGTGACACCCCCAGGGATTACCTTTGAGGGCTGTGTCCTGCTTTAGGGTGCAACACTCGTGGTCCTGGTTTTAGAAGCAGAAATGGCATTTTCCTTTTTATTTCAGCTGACAGCTAGCAGCTGTTGTGGCGTGTGGCAATTGTGTTTTTTAATTCCTTTATTCTCTATATCAAGAAAAAAATATCTCTAAGGTGATACGTGCTCAAGTCTTTACTTTGCAGGACGTGGTATGAAAGGGATGACTCGGAAATCTCAAGTTTTGTCCTGCTTTTGGTCAGTCTTTTGAAAGATGCTCTCAATTGCCAGCTCTGAGGGTTTTAATACTTTGTTTCAGCAAAAAGTGACTTAGTATTTCCTCCTTGGATCAGTGTGTGATGGAGGGATGGGGTGGGGGTTTGCTCAGTACTTACAACACGTGAGTGGCAAAGGGCATAACAAAAGCAAAAATCCATGGACAGTGTTAAGTAATGAAGTTGGTGCTTTTCCCACAGACAGGGTTTTACACATTGTGCCTCTGCCCTGACTTGGATTCCTCTGGTTCCCTGTGTCTCTGTTCTGCCACCTGTATATTTCTCATGTTGCCCAGCTTATTCCCATGACAGCGAGCGTGAGTTTGAGTCAAGGAAAAATGCAGAATTGTCTCTCCAGTGCAAGTGAGCATTGAGTAGATTGCCTTCTGGGACTGGTTAGGGATTAGTGGCTCTTTTGGGAGCCTTCAGAGCTAGCTTCCTTTAAAAAAATTTTGTATAAAAAATTGGGGTTTGTGGTGCAAAGTTTTATGGGAAGCAGAGAAAATGAATAATGTGACAGGCTCTGCCCAGGGATGTCTTCTTTCTCTGCACTCAGATATGGCAAAGTTTAGCTGCTGGCATCTTTTGGAACGAGTGCATAAGGACTAGATCTTCAGAAGCTTGTCTAACTCTTTGGGAGTCAAGCTCCATCCTGTAGGATGCTGCTTTTCTTTGCTTTGCTGCCAGAGGATCCTTGCAACGACTTCATGAATGCTCAAATGCTCAATGCCTGACTTTAACCAGAGCTTTTCAGCCTGATATTTTCCCCTATTGAAGTCTGCTCCCATCGTGGCTGCCTAGAGCTGAGAGGGAAAAGCAAAGTGTTCCCAGCTTCTGTTTTTTTTTCTGAACTGGAAGGCACGGCTATGCTGGGGTGGATATTTAAGTGAAACCCAGCTGTTTTCTGTGAGTTGCAGTGGATGGGAAGTCTTTGGGCATTTGATTTCAAGATGCTTTATGAAATACTGTGGAAATACTGACGAATTAATGACTTGGAAAACAAGCTCTCATAATGAAAATGTCAGAGTTTGGAGACCTGCTTGGTGGCTCGGGGGAGTCCAGTGTTCTTTTCCCCTGGTTATGAAGGTGCTGGAATGGCTAATTTTGAGCTTTCCTCTGCAATATTTTGTGACATGTAGTACACTTAGCAGAACAAAGCGGGTCACTGCCTTTACTATCTGCTTGTGCAACGTGTAACTTCTGGAACTGGAGGGCAATGTTTGAAATTTGCACAGAAATTGGAATTTAGCTGTGAGGATTTGAGGCACTTATTTTGCTTGGATTATGTTCCTGTTTATCAGCATCGGGAGGTATTTGAGAGACCTAAAAATTGAATTCTAGGTTTTGCATTAAAAAAAAATAAAATGTTAGAATGAGTTTCTCTTTCTGGAAGTTGGATATTGAGTATAGATCTGACTCTCCTGTGTCTGCAGAAAGAGGATAAAGGATAAACCAAGCTTGTTCTTAAAAGGCGCATAATAAAAAAAGAAATAAGACTTTAAAAAAAGAAGTCTATTGGACTGCTTTGAATCAACAACACTGAAGTGGGAACTTCAGAAACTTTTTAGAACAGATTGTGCTTGCTTGCTTTTATCTCTGTATAAACTAAAACTTAAAAAAAAAGGAAGAAGTAGCCACTAATGAAAACACTGAGGCAACTGTTAACTATCATTTTCGATTAAACCATCCAGTGAGGAGCCTGTGGGAGTTGGCTTGAAAAAGGATATTATTATTACATTGCTCTATAGCAATATGAGTTTTTAACCACAGAATCTGTTCTTTAGGCATTAAGTACTGGGGAGAGCAAAGAAAGTGAAGATTCTGAATTACATAAAGCTGATGAAAATACATTTATGGGATGATCTTTCTCTACTGGTAAGAGAGTAAATGCTAATTTACTCTTGCTGTCTAAACTGAGCTGGAGTAACAGGCACACCTATGGTGAATGTTATGACCTTTGTGTAGTGCTGCTGGGCTCCCTCCCAGAGCTGGTAGCGTTTTGTGGAACAACAAAGTACTTTCCATTTACAAAAAGACTTTTAAACTCCTCTCTTGAATATATGATTCACTTTGGAGATGTGCAGTTGTCTAACAGAGCAATGGCTGTTGCGGTTAGTAATGTGTTTTGAGATCTTTGAGATTGGACGATGCTATCAAACTCTATGATGTCTGTTATTTTAATTTTATGTTCTTCTCTATACAGTCCTGAAGCCTAATATATCTTCTATTCTGCTAGGGGGAACTGGCTTACTTTTAAGATTTTACAGGCTGTTTCTGTTGTGCAGTGGAATTCAAATTAGGAATTATTCTGTTCTGTTCAGAAGAGAAAATCTGATGTTGGGGTGGAAAACCAGGCAAGGTTCAGTGGCGATAAAACCGTGAGGGAACTGAGTCCATGGCAGTTAGACAGCTGCTGTAAGGTCCTTTGCACAGGGATCATAGCTGGGATTTTCATTCTGAGTCTTAAAGAACACAGCCCCCTTTCATGTAACGTGGTGTTCCTTCTAAAGAGAAAGGTTCCTCTTCAGTCCTCCTTCCACACCATTCTTGGGGAACCAAACAGTTTCGTCAAACCTCGTCTCAGCTTTGCAAAGAAAAGTAAGGGAGGGCTCCTGTTCTGTGCTCAGAGAGCTGGTGTTCGATCCCAGCCTTTAGGGATGATTGATATGTGCCTGACCAGGATGCTTTGATCCATATTGATCTCGGAAAACTGATGATGGGCCCAGGTTTGAGTGGCCCGTCTACGTGGAATCAGCTGCCGCCTTATCTCAGTTTAATTGATTATTGAAGGCTTTTCTGGCTTGCAAGACAGAATGAGCTCTTATTAGATTTGGCCTCTAATGGCAGCACAGTTACCTGAAGGCAGAGCTGCAGTGTTACAGCTCCTGAATGTTTACTGGCTCCTCCTTTCCCTCCTTAATGCTGCTCAAGGTGACTGCCAAATCCACAGGCTTTCCTAATGAAATGTAGAAACTGTGTGATTTTTTTTTTTTTTTTTTTTCCTGTCTGTTCTTTTTATCTTCTATAATTGTTCCCCTTAGGATTGGCTGCATGATATTAAAGAAGATTTTCTTGTGCAGTTAGTTTCGAAATGGCATGTTCTGCCTGTGCATCGATCTTGTGCTGTGGAGGCAGGCGGCTGTGGGCCAGGAAAGACCTTGGCACTGCTCCTGGAGGGTTTTTTTTTATTTTGAGGCCTTGGTGGTGAGGACATGTGCCATGTGCCAGGTCTGCCTCCCATCCCATGTGACTACAGGTGACTATTCACCTCCCATCTTCCCTGGGAAGTGCTGATGTATTCTCATAATTTTCATCAGCACAGAAAAAAAAAAAAATCCAATAAGATATTTAAGCACCTAAGTCCCATTTCAGACCTTCAGCAAACCTGTTTTGGTGAAGCCAAGCTTAAAATACTGGACCACCCCAAGGTTGGTTCCTCGGTGTTGCATCATCAGACGTGCAGCAAGGTGGGTTCTGGGTGTGAGATTTCCTGGTTGTTTTGCTGCTTAAAAATTGAAGTAAATCTGTGCAACCTGGACAGGCCTTTCTGGGCTTCTGACTTGTATAGATTTAGTCACAAATTCAATGTGAATGAACCAAATGCAGAAACAGCTGAATGAATTTAGCTGGATCAAATTTTCAAGGAGGCTGACAGCAAGAGGCATCTGCTTGAGTAAGGATAATAGGGCTGTTCTGCTGTTTTGAATAGGTTTCATATGCCTGCAAGCTCTGGACTTTTTTGATTTTGTTGAATATATCCTACCTGTTGTAAAGCAATCTGGCCTTGTCTAAATAAATGCTACAGAGCTCTGTACACAACAACATAAGAAAACTGGGAAAAAACATTCCTGGCTTTCAGCAATCCTGCAGAGAGACTGAGTTGCTGTGGGTTGTGTTCTTGCATGCGCCACTGTGAAATTTAAAATACCAAGAAGTAAAAAAAAACTATCAAACATCAGCCATTCCAGCCTTATTCCTGTCTTGTTCTGCTAAGTTACAGTAGCGATAACCAGAAAAGTTGTTTTTATTTGTCTTCCTGTGTTCCCTTTAGAAAAGCAAAGCTAATCACGTTGCTTTTTAAAGAGTTTTTTACACTGTGGGTATTCTCCTGCACTGATCTTAAGTTTGGACTGCCAACCATGGGAAAGAATATTTATTTAATAAGCCACCACCATCATGAAATCCCTTTGGACTTAAGGAAAAGATGTGTAGAATAGAAATTAAATGTAGCAGAGGTAAACAGAAATTTAATGAGGTTCTATAGGAATTCCTGTACAAACCTAAGGAGTTTAATAGAAAAGGGGTTATTTTAAGAGGTTATTTTTAATCATCCTCTGGAACTCAACAGCACGTTTTTAATTAAATTATATAGGATGGATAGGAAAAAAAACTGAGGAAAGATGACTAATTTTCTATTAACCTTTATTCAACTTTTTCATAAAATGAATTAAGATAATGACTCATTTCTACTTGTGTCGTCTTGGTGAAAGCTCATATTTACAAAGTTTAAACTGTCTCCAGTATTTCTGGTCAGTCCTGTCCTGCCACCCCTCCCAACGTGGTCACTCAATAGGAGGATGAACCTATAGAAGACATGAGACTATAGGATGCTAAACCCTGCTGACCTTTCGATTTTTGATTTGTGTGATTCTCCTGGGAAAGAGAAGAGTCCTGAATTTCATGCTCCTCCAGGCTGGTTTGAATTGGGTAACTCAAAGAACCACCTCAGTTCTGGCCATCAGCATGTGGGGCCATATGGACCCTCTGGCTTTTCTTTTTTTTTCCTTTTACGGCCTTGCTTTAATAACTGTGAAACAGTTATTAATTACAGCAGTAATTAAAGAAAACTTGAGAAAGTCGTCAACCTTTTGGACACTGGTAATTTTTTGCTAGGCCTGGTAATGATTGCACTCACATGGGCCATTGGTCTCTTAAATGAAATTTCATCCTATGCTTTGAAAAGGGCTTTACGTTTCCTTTAGCAGGAGAGAAACCAAGCCCACAGATACCCCTTTGAAAATGGCTTCATTAATTAATCCCACGAGGCTCATCAATGTTGCTGGTGTCTCCATTAGTTATGTGCAGAAATAAAGACAAGTGGCTCTTGTTAACAGTCCCAGGAATACATAAATCTTGCTTGTTTATGGAAGAAGGCAACACAAGGAGACATTATGTTACGAGGCTTTTTGTTTGATTTATGGCGCGTTGCCTTCCTCTACGCTCACGGATTTAGGGCAGAAATGTGTGGATGGGTGCAGTGCCCTACCAAACGCACCTCATTTGATCTCACACTGGTGACACTGTGGAAATATTGGTTGGAAGGATCTTCTGGAGGTTTCCAGCCTCCTGCTTGGAGGACAGTTGCCTACATGAGCAGTGGTTTTGCTGAGATGAGCCACAAAGCCCCTTCCCCTGGAATGGGGGTTCATCCTCTCCCTGGTGCCTGTTCCTGTACTCCCTCTGGGGGAATACCTTCCTGACTGTCAGACTAAGTCTTCCAAACTGTAACTTGTAACTGTTGCTGCGGTTTTCCTGACAGATCCCCTTTTGGGATCACTCCATCTGATCTATATTGCACTCAAATCGAGCTGGTTCTGCTCCCTCTGGTCCTTGCTGGCCCATTATCACCTTCCCTTCTGCCTGCCGAGGCTCCCCTAGTCCGACAGGGTGAACACTACATCATTTCCTGAAAATATCTTGGGTTTTGAGCTGTCACAGCTCTCTTTGCCCTTCCATTACAGCCCTGCTCATCTCTTATTGCTCGTCTTATGAGAGCACCATTCTTCTCCTTGGGGAGGAGCTGCCTGGGGGTGCTCACGATGGCTGTGCTCAACATCTTACCAGAAGGCTGGATTTTTTCTAAAAGGGTGCAGAAGGGTACCTTTGAAAGTCAGTTTGGGTGTTTGCCTGTCTTAGAAAATTTTGGCTTAATTTTTCTCTGTGACTGAGCAGTGCTTCATGGAATCAGAACTCCTGGAAATCAGTAGTGCAGCGGGAGGGGACTGTGGCTGCTCCAGCCATTGCTCGTTCCTCAAACAGTGCAGGAGGGAATTTCCTCTTAGTTTTGAAGTAGAGGAAAAACCACTCTGTGTAGCTTGTTTTAACAGTTCATGTAATTAATTCTGTTCTTTTAGCTGGGGTTGCTATTTTTGTCAGCCCTGGACTTGAGTACTGCTGTAGTTACAGCTCTGGGGCAGACCTCCTGTTCCTCCCAGTCCCGAGTGTGAGGTAGAGCTCTAATTATATTTACAGTTAATTCACAGTTCAGCGAGCGGAGCTTGGGGCCAGTTTCACAAGTGCTTTGCTTTGTTACCAAACTGCTAATAAATATGGGGAGCCTCTGTGAGTGAACATAGGCAACAAAATCTTAACAAGGGTGGGAACTCCATGCTACAGCAGCTGATGAGAAGCAGAGCCCTACAGAAGGAGCACACAGGACATCCATCACAAAGATGTTGTTTTAGTGAAACACGGTTTAATTGGTGTGTAGGCTTTGCTGCTCCCCTTTGAATGTTTAATGGTTACTGAGGTGTTTGGATGGAGGAGAGCAGGGGATAGTCTTGTGTTTTAAGTTATTAGGCTGTGATCAAGAGACGTGTGTTAAGTTCTGCACAGTGGCTGGGCTTTGAATTTCGGCGGACGCTTCATCTGTGCGTGTCTTAATTCTGCAGTCACAAAGCAGAGATAATGTTTGCGAAATTAGGCTGCCATCCTAAGTCCTGCCTGGCTGCCTCCAGGCCAGACGGAGGGGACTCCTGCAGCTGACAGCTCCGGCTGCCTTCTCTCCCCCTGCCTGGCCCAGGGCAGCCCAGCTGGCTGGGTCACCACGAGGCTTCTGCCTTCCCATGCCAGGCAGGCACCACACGGACAGTGCTGGCAATAGCTGGGGTGGGCAGCAGGGCTGGGGATTGCCACCAACCCTCCCTCCAAATTGTTCTGTTGGAGCACGTTAAGCCAGCTCCACAGCTGAAACATTCCTGCCAAGGTAAGCCCTGTGCTCTGTTCTCCGCTGGATCTGTGTTAGTTCCATCCCTGAGTTGTCCCTGAGTTTCCCTGCTGTGGGACAATGGCTCTGGTGGGGGAGGAATATCCCATAGCCTCTCCCTTCCTTCCCTCTTGCCATCCATACATGGGAGCTCCCCAGTTGGAATCTGATTCTGTGCGACCTTTTCCAAAGCAAACTGTAGGAACAAGGAATAATGGGAGAGGAAGTGGTTTGGATGATGGAAGACTTTAGTGCACATCTGTCTTACCTACTGACTTAGTCAGCTTTCACTCCAGCACCTCCATCTCTGAGGACTGAGTCTTCTTCCTTCTCATTTCTCCCCAGAGGTCTTGGTACATTTCTCCATTAGGTTTTCTCTTTTCAAAGAGCAGTTGGAGCTGATGGGATTTCAGACCGAGCAACACCAGCCTTGCCCATCAGTGGGAGCATCCTGAGGGTGTTGAAGATGGGGTTAACTGTGAATTTTTGTAGCAAACACCACAACTGAGGTCAGGGCACCAAACCAGTTCATTTTGTTATGGAAATATGCACCAGTGAGGAGGAGGAGGAGGAGGAGTATGGTACAGCCTGGCATTTAGAAAAATCGTGAATCTTTGATTTGTCCCACTGGGATAGTGGATATATAACAAGGCATTGTTATGCCTTGCTATCCTCCCAGGGATAGGCTGTGTATCGATTGGAAACTCATCTGTATTTTCAAATGTCTTAGCCAGGCTGTAGGTGTTGAGGAGTTTTTTGGTGAGTACAACAAAATGTCAAAGTTATTTTGTGCATTAAACCCTCTCCCTCCGCTAAAAATTCCCTCCTGCCTCAGCCCTGTGATATGGATATCGATGTTTATATTTTGACTTTATTTATAGGCTACTGAGCCAGATCAAAGAGAGAAATTGGACATAGGCAGCAGGCAAAAGCTGCCCATTAAGAGATATGGAAGTCCTGCAGCTTTTCTGCAGCAGAGTTATGCAGAAGGCTAAAGCCCTGTAGGAACTTACTTCTCCCAAATCTGCCTCTGACTGCTTAGAGTGAGCACGTAATTTAGGTCAGATTGTGCAAAAAGTGAAGAAGAGCCCTCTCTGTCCCTGCTTTTTACCTTCTCTGCTGAGTTTTGTTCTCCTGCACCTCCCGTGGCTGTTTGCCATTTCCTGGGAATCTGAAAGCAGTGTGTCCATGTGCAGGAGGTCTGTGTGTCCCTGCTCACGTGCCCTGTGGTGCTGGGGCTGGTGTTATCCTCTGTGCAGAACTGAACACTATGCAGTTTTTCCTGCATTTCAGAGTTATTCGTGTCCCTCACTAAAATACCAGCTTACTTTGCTTGATAAAATTCCAAGATCGAGTGGCAGGGAGGCACAAAAAATGAACTCACCTTATACAAAATCGTTGCTCTGTGTTTACATTTCCATGCTGTTTGCCAGCCACAGGTTCCCCTCTAGCTTTTATCCAGTTATTATCAGTTGTATTTATGTAGGGTCTGGATTTGAAGCAGGGTTGGAATGCCATTGCCATGTACGTGCTGACAGAGAAAGAGCAAATGCCTCAGGTGCACTGATGTCCCATTTCTGAAAGCACTGGGCATGGATGTGTCCACCTGTGAGTTACTGCAGAGGAGGAGAGGGCAGAGCCGAAGCTGGAGCAGCTGCTGTTGAAGCTCTCCATCTGCAGACAGCTGGTGGGGCTGGTCGACATGTGTTATGTCCCCGTGGACCAGCTCTGAGCAGCTGTCATGGGAAAGAGTGACCTTTTTTCCCTCTCTTTCCTTTTTTATTTTTACTTTTTCCTTTCTTTTCTTCCTCTGTCCTGCTCTAGAAGCAGATCATTGTAAGTCACCAAAAGGATGGGGCTGGTATCAAGCTGTACCTGCTGTATCACTAATTATAATTAGCTGTTACAGAGGGAATTATATCAGGAAGGCAAGCTCTGAGCCATTGTGTCCTCACTATTATTTAAACTCTTTAGGTGCCTATTTTGCTCTTGAGAGTCAGAGTTGAGCTCTTAAATCACTCAGAATCCTTTTGGACAAAACAGTTACTGGAGCCGGGGGCTTTTTTACAAGACCTTGTATTTGTGAGGTTTCCCTGTGATGCACAGAGGCATTTGTAGGGCTGTAGTTTATATGTTTTAATGGAAGGGACATGGCAGTGATTAATAACTTGGTCAGCCCACACTGGCCCTTCCACTTCTAAGGCAGGAGAGGATGGAAAATGCTGTGCAGAGAAACATATCCCCTCTTGGGATGCTGTGCTGGGAATGCCTGGTGAGGCTGGACAGAATACCACGTAAATAGTACAGCTATGCTGCTTAACTGAGGGGTTTATGTAACTACAAATAAAAGTTTGGGAGTTGCATAAGAGCCTTTATAAAACCTGGGACTGTGAGTTCTTCACAGACTTGAAAGGTTTAAGCACACAGTGTAAGTTCTTTAATAAGCTCAAGTCCTTGATTGTGAAGCGCCAGGACCGTCCTCACGTTGAGAGTGTGGAGCTGTGAGTTGTTGCAGGTCGTGTACAATGACAGTGACCAGGTGTTGAGAGCACTGGAGGTGCTTGAGACCATGTGCTCCTCAGCAAGGATTCAGTTTAGCATCCTCTGGTCTGAAAAGGTGCTGGACCAGACCTGCCCCCTGTGCAAATTAACATCGGCATTGTAGCAGAGGAGAGTTTTGCATCAGAGAACGTGGATAATATGAGGGATTATGGCCTCTATCAGTGGGTAGCAATTAAGGGGTGTCAAGATCATTAATGCATAATTAATCTTAATCTTTCTACTGCTGTATGTACTTAACAAACTAATACAGAGGCAGGGATCCGTGCCCTCGTTTTGACACTTCAGATAATAGAGGCCAGCAATAAACCTGTTCACTGCATACTCCTGTTTTCCCTTGTAAGTGAATTCTGAGCTCAAACAATTAAAAACTACCTTAAAATTTATTCCTGTTAGAAATCACACTGAGACTGATGAGACTACAAAAGGAAATGCAGTGCTGGCTCTCGGGCTCTGGCCTGCAATAATTGTTTGCCTCTGAGTTGCTGATTGAAGTGCAAGGTGGGTATTTGAAAGGGAATACTGAACTTTTAATTTTTTGCTCATGTTTTTGAGCATTCCTGAGTTAGCAAATCACCAGGAAACCGGCTAAAAAGAGGTGATTTCTTAGCAAATGAATTGTTAATTATTGAGCTCCTCTGTATTCCTGTAATTTTAAAACCATGTTGGCAATGGATCAAAAGAACATGTGGTGCCACAGTGTTAGAGTATTTTTATTTATATCTGATTCACAATTGTCTCCATGGCAATGTGAGAGATGAAGGCAGAGGAAAGAAATGAGTTATCACATTATTAAATGACCCAGTAGAAAAAAAATTAAGACATGTTAAGGATTAATTTTACATTATAGAGCTGCCTAGCAAGCCATTATCATTATAGTTAAGGATTTGTTAGCATTTCTATTATAAACATGTTTTTGAAGTGTTTATTACTGTTTCAATTTGCATTAGGCTGCAACCTTGCATACAGGTTCTCTGAAAAATGAAATCTAATTTTAAAATGCACCAAGTAGACCAGTTTATTAATTTTAGAATATTTCAGTGCTCTGTGTCTTGTAGAGAGAGATATTTCTCCATTCTAATGACTAAATAATGGCCTTTTTCCCTTCCGAAAAGGAACACCATCCTCTCAGTTAGAGAAGCAGCCTTTACTAGTGTTTTTTTAGTGGAATTTGGGGCAAATCAGTGGCTTTTGTAGAGGTGAACACAGCACAGCTTTTTGCAAATTGAGCTGTTTTCTGCTCTGCTTTTGCAAGAAGTATTGTCAGTAGATGTATGACTCAAATGGAACAAATAGCTGGTAAAATTCTCTTAGAGGACAGAGGTTTTGTTTGTTTTGTGTGGGTTGGGGTTTTTTTTTTGCCCCCTTGGCAGAGGGGGGAAACATGCTTTTCATTACAGCACAGAGTTTATGCAAAATCCCCCTGCTCTCGGTGGATTATTGCATAATGCACGATAGCATTTTCAAGCTTGGCTGGCTGTGATTAGGAAGCTAAATGGGAGGGAAAAAGCAACAATTTTTGTTCTAAAGCCAAAGCATATTTGTGTCCTCCACCAACCAGGGTGCTGGTCCTGTGTGCTGGGCAGGGAAAGGCCAGAGGTGCTGGAGGGCCAGGCTCTCTCAGGACTCTGTGAGTGACCCCACGTGTGCCTCTGATGGAGGGGACACCTCCCTGTCAGCTGCATTTTTGAGGTGTTTGCAGCAGGATCTCGGGAGCTTCAGGTGCCCCAGAGATCTGCCTGCAGCACCACTGTGTGAGCGAGGTGGGAGTTTCCTGGTAGAAATAGAATAGTAAAAGTGGTGCCAGTGCTTAAAACAGAGGGAAAAGAGGAGTCAGGGCTTTATGGATTTATCTTGAATTCCCAGAAAAATCTGCGAGGCTCTGCAGGGCTGGCTCCTGTCCATCTGAGTTCAATATTTTCATTATCTGAGGAATGGAATGGAGAGTACGTTTGTTAAGCTGACAGGTGATACAAAGTGGGGAGGGACTGCACATGCCTGGGGAAGAGAAACCAGAGTGCTTTCTTAAAATAATCTGGACAGATTGAAATGGTGATCTGGAAAAAGGGATGAAAGGGTCAAGTGATAGCTTAGGGCAAGAACTGCAGCAGAAAGGCAAATAGCAGGGTAGGCAGCACTGGAGGCAAAGGATCAGGGGTTACAGTAGGGTGTCAGCAGCACAAAAATCAGCATGATATGGAATGATGAAAAGGCACTCTGCAGGACTGTGTGCAGGGGGGACACATGAAGTGATGCTACTGCTCCAGCAGCCCTGAGGAGGGTTTGGCGGGATGTGGGGCCCAGTGTGACCACTGATGACCTGTCTGGGAGAGAGGGAACACCTTCCCATCACGTTTGAAATCTGAAAGCGGTTCAGGTAGGCTAGAGGGCTTGGTGTGAGAAGATGCTGGGAGGAGTGTGGCTTCTCCTAGGAGATGCACTGTGTAGTCTGGGAACACAGGACTACTAAAGCTTGCTTTATAATTCCTCCAGAAGCTGTGGTGTCCAGCTGGGTTGTTTATGCAGAAGAAAGGATCAGTGATACACAGGTTTTCTGCAGCTCACCCGTTTTCTTGCACATGTCTCTCTTCTGAGCACTGACCTAACTTGACTCTTCTTAGCTTTCATTCAACTTTAATTTTAGAAGAAGTTATTAGCAGGGTAACAGCACTGAGCAGGATGGAGCTAGCTGAATTTCTTCTCTGAAATGCTACTTTACTTGATTAAGTCCAATGACATCTTTGCATTCAGCTAACTAGCTCTCTGCAGGTGATAGAATAACTAATCAGAGTAAAAACATCAAATGAAATGATATATAGACTGTAAACACCATTCTAATTAGTAGCTTTATGGGACTATGTCAGTGAATGATCATGGGAGAGATTTCTTGTTTTCCATCTTGAGAATATTTGGGGTATTAGTCATGGCTGAACGCTTGCTTGTGTCTTCCTAGTTGGGATTTAGGGTATTTTAATCCTCATTCTCTGTGCAGTGCCTGCCTATTAGGAAGAGCTGAAAGCTGTCCTTGGCTTCACACTGACCTCTGTTTTTGCCTTTGTCAAATGAAGTTGAAGAAGGTGGGCCTGGGTTTGGTGGCCCTGCAGCCCCCGTTTAATGGGTTATATTTTGGGCAAAGTTGTTTCTTCCTCTCTCTCTGTGGAGCCAGCTCAGCCCTGCTCTGCTTCTGGAGCCAGCAACCTTTGTCTTGGAAGTTCATCAAAGGTGATTTTCAGTAAATAACTTTCCAGCCTGGAAAAACAACCAGAATTTCTTGACTGCAGAATTACTGACTGTTATGTAAGCAAAAATATTTTCATACAAAATACCCAAACACTTTACATCTCTCTCTCTCTCTCTGTATATGCATATAGACAGAGAACAGGTGGCTGTGGCTTCACCCTGCCTTTGATAGCTGATGGCTCCTGAGCCTGCTGAGGGTGTTGCACCCCTGAGAAAGAAAGTGGTGTGGCAAACCTGGCCATCACCTATGTGGTGTCCAAAAATGATTCCTCGTGTTGGTGCCCAGATATTTGGGTCGAGTCAGCCCACGTGGGGCAGTGGGAGGAGGGCACTGGGGGATTTTCACGTTGCTGTTGGGGCTGTGGAGTGCTCAGGGAGGAGCCGTGGTGGGGCTGATTGCTGGAGAGGTGGTAGAGCAGGGGGCTGGTTTTTTTAAAAGCCTTTCAGTAAGATGGAGAGGAGGAACGATTTCCATGACAACAATTCAATTAGGGAGAGAAATGATGGCTCTTGGAGAGGGAATCTGAAGGGAAGGTGTCACTGCTGTGAACCTGGAGGGGGGCTTGGGGGAGAGCAGGGAGCTAAGTACAATCAAAACATTAAAACACAAAAGCATGATTATTGCTTGAGAATCAGCACTTTCAAAAGGAAATAAATGATGGGAAGAGTGATGTGAAGTAAGCCCTTGGTGAGGAGGTGGAGGACTGGCAGGGAAGGAGGAGGAGGAGGTCAGACTCCTGCCAGCTGGTACCCGAGTGTGGGAGGGGAGCAGGTATGGGAGGTGACCACACATCCTGAGGAGCCTCTCAGCTTCATTCCAGTGCTTTGCTGATTTCTCCATACATGTAAGTGAAACCATCTTCTCTGTTTTAGTGGACATGGTAGGGCTGGAGTCCATGTCTGCGTGTGGGCTTTCTCCTCTTGCCTTGAAATCCTGTAGCTTTGTGTTTGTCTTGCAGGTCTCAGCAGTCTGAGTGCCCCTGCAAGCTGCTCCAAAGTCAGCCTCCAACTACTTTCTTTTCTTTTGTCACTCTTCATTAGCTGATTTTCTTCCCAAATCCTTGAAGCCCAGCTCCCTTTAATGCTAACTAGAAAAGGCTCAGCATCTTGAAATTGCTTGGACCTTGGTTATGATATTTCTTCTTTTCAGACACTATAATTTTGGGCAATAGGTGGACCAGGAGACTTGGTTCTGGCACTGACACTGTTGACTGTGAAAAGTCTGCTTGGCCTTAAGAAGCCCATCCTAAGACAATAATGATTAAAAAAAGAAACCCAAAGCAAAATGTGAATAATATCTAAACTAAACTTTGCAAAATGACATTCACTGAGCAATTTGAATTCTATGCAGCCAGAGCAAGCTTGAAAGACACTTGGATGTGTTTTCCAGCCATAAACCAAGCAGGTTGTCAACTTGAAAGGTACTTGGTTATTGCTGATAAAAGACGTGGCCAGTAAAAGGCAGGAAGATACGCTGGGAATAAATAACCGAGTCTATAAACAGTCGGTATTTGTTATATGTCTCTGTAATGCAGTGTTTTTGCAGACGAGTGTACTGAAATCTCAACTTATCAGATTAAAACAAAACAAAAAAGGGTAAATAAATTCTGCTTGGGATAGGTGAGGTAGATCACTCCCCTCCAAAAGCACTGTGGGTGTACGTGAGCATGAAGTATTGTGCTGGACCTGGCCAGGTGCCTGCAGTGCCTGCGGGGTTGAGAACTTCCCCAGAGCTCTCTGCCACTGGGGACACCACTACCAGCACTGGGACCAGGGCAGCAGCAAACGGGTTTGAGGTGGTGCTGGTGGGGTGTAGATTACACAGACCCACCTTCGCAGGGGTGTTGTGGCCGTGTGGCTGTGCCTGTGTGACCTGGTGATGGACAGTGTATCTCAGGCAGCACTAACGGAGGAGCAGAGTCCCCTGTGCTTCAGATAAGCCCAGACATCAGCACTGCTTATAATTAGCACTGCTCCCCCCCACGCTCCGCCTCAGGAGCCGGCTGTCAGCAGCTTTTATCTCTGACGGTCATTAATTGTTTGGGCTGGAACAATCCATGGGCGTAGAGACTGCCACTGAATTATGGATTATGAATCCTTCACTGCGGATTTCGTCTGTGGTGCCAAGGAAATAGGTGCAGCCCACGCTGCCTTGGTGATCTCTGCTTGCCTTTCCTTGTTCTCCAGGGTCCCACCTCGGCATTCCTGATTTGCAGGAGAGACAGAGGCACCCTTGGAAGTGAAATGCAGAACAGCTGTGATTTGAGCTCATGCTGTTGTGTAGTGGAAGTGAACAGTGGAGCTTGAGACACCCCAAATCGTGTGTCTGGGTCGGTGGATGAAGTTTCAGGCTTTTGCCTTGCCCCAGCCGTGGAGTTGACCCATCGTGGTGCTCCCATCCCCAGAGTGGTTGTACAGGGAACCACAGTTCTTGAATTTCTTGATTGCTGACTTATGTAACCATAAAGTTGTGGGGGTTTTTGGCACGTCTTTGGTTTTTAAATGTCACCTTGTGCGAAATAACTATGCTGCCTTAACTGAGGAGGAAACGCTCTGTGATAGAGCAAAACTGCCCTGGACTGATGCAGGTTTTTCAGTGCAGTGACTGCACACGACGGTGTCTGCCATTCATTTGCACTTTGGCATGATCCAGCAGCGTCTGAAATGAATGCCAGAAGGAGAAGTCAGCACATAGTTCTCTTTTTTTTTTATTTTTAACTGATATTTACATACAAGGAGGATTTCACAGACCCTTCTGTCGCAGCCTTGCAGAAAATAATCTGCTCTGTGGTGTGTTGTCTTTGGAGGGCTGCAGAGGAGCCATGGAGCCACATGTCCCACTGGAGGGGTTGGTGAGCAGAAAAACTGTGCAGGTTCTTGCATGTGGGACACGAGACAAGTGTCTTCCTCATTTGTAGTTCAAACTTCTTGGGGTAGAGCAGGAAGGGAGGAGAGGAGAACCAGATGACTCATGTTCAAAATTATCTTCAACATTGATAGGAAGAAAAGCAAGATCATGAGTTGGTGCACGAGGCATTGGGAATGACTGATGAAGCACTTGGGCCAATATATCCTGCTTTTCTTTTTTCAAGAGATGATTTAGCTTCTGTTTTCTGACCTCTTTGGGTATTAACAACCATCCATCTCACTGACTCCTGCTCTGTTGCTGTTCTGAGTTTAGTCCCAGGTCAAAAAGTCCCAATAACCCTGACAAGAGGGAAGGCAGAAGGGCAGAATTCACTCATGCACTCTCAGATTCCCAACATGCAGCTTAGCTGTGTTTTTCCAAGTGGGTTTGTTAAAAGGTGGATGTGCTTTAAAAACATGCAAAATACTGAAGCCCCAGTTTAATTGCTGGTTACAGATGCTGCTTTTGATCCAAGCTGAACTTCTGAGCCAAGCTGAAGTTCTTACAGAGAAGAGTTTGTGAAATTCTAAAGAGGAGGAAATCAGCATTAAAATAGCATTTGTAGAGAATCTTAAGCAAAATTTGCACTTTTCAGTAAAGGCCTTTGCATCATAAATTAGCAACATCTGTCCTCCTATTCTATATGTTATTTCCTCTCCAAATCCCCTCCAGAATCTGCCATTTTTCAGAAGTATTCTTGGATACATTGAACTGTGGCTGAAGATGCTTCATAAAATATGCATAAGCACTTGTCACTCGGATAACGCTTCTCAATACTTGCCACTTTGCAGTATTTTAACAAATTAACCCTCCAAACGTGACTGATTCCCATGGTGAATATGGGCCAGTATCAGGATGAGACTATATTGGACCCAGGAAATACTGTTTTAAAGTGTGTTCAGTTGTGAGAAGCTGCTACTCTTTTTGTACAATGCATTGTGGTGATTGGTAAGACCTGAGAAATTCAGAGTATGGCTTAGAGATAAGCTCCAAGGTAGCCAGATTTTAGAGAGATGACATAAAGTAGGATAACCTGTCATCTTCCCCACTGCTTAGATGCTGCTGATGTCTCAGAGGGCAGGTTAACTCTCTTGCTTGTTTCAGATGCAGAGTGTGCTTGACTGTTCGTAGAGAAATAGGATGGGAAGGGCACATGAAGGGTCATCTACTCCATGCCCCTGTCCCAAGGAAAGCTCACCTTTACCTGTGAAATTCTTGCAGATAGGCTGTTCTTTTGGACTCCCAGTGATTAATACCTTCTTGTGCTCCCAGGCAATGTGATCCTGTGTTTCACTGTTCAGTGGGTAATATTGAAGAATAAAGTCCAATCCTGGAAAGCTTCTAAGTGTGAATGAAAACATTTAAAAATCAATACTGTGCTTTACAAGGAGAAAATAGGTGTGTGATGACACTGGAGAGAGATACCAGGCAGATTTAATGCCTGATCCAGAAGCCCTTACTCAAGCAGAAGTTTCATTTTACTCCCAGATTCTTTTATTTCTGCTTTACTGACTTCATGGGCACGCGCATCTGTCAGTGGCACATCCCATGCTTTGGGCCATGCTGAGGCTGGCTTTGGGATGGGCTGACTGGCATTTGGGCTATTTGTTATGAAACCACCAGCGAGTGTCCCCTGCTGTGAGTATTTGAGCAGGATGGAAGTTGGCATCATCCTGAGGGTGAGCAGGACAGAGACCGCGCATCCTCAGTCCCTGCAGAGATGGTTTTCTCGGTGACCACTGAATCCCCGTGTTTCCCTGCACCCTCAGGTGTGCCCAGGCTTTGCTTGCTTCTGTTCTCCAGGTGGAAATAGCTTAGGGGTGTCTTTGTGCTTCCCTGATGGTTTGGCCATGCTGGACTAGGCAGATGTGATCAGGAATTACATGGCAGGAGGGAGAAGCCGGCTCTGAGCTTCACTGAAAAGCCGGGCTTTGCTTTTTGGAAAACGTGTTGCAACTACTGTAAATCAGAGAAAAGAAGGCAGAAAACGTGAAGTGTGTAATGGATGCAACACTAGTCACTGAAAGGTCAGCTGGCTTCATGCACATTAGTAACGTGCATAAAAAATTAATGAGGCTCACTAATTAGTTTGTTGTGGTGGAATTTTATTAACAAGACACAATCGATTTTTAGTTTATGCTAAAAACATAATGAAGTGCAGTGAAGGCTGGTCTTCACAAATTTCTGGTTCTCACTGATAAAATGACAAGATTTGAAGCTGGTGTGGGCTATGCTGTTGGAGACAGCACAGGCACAGTCCCAGCCCTGGGAATTGCATGGATTCAACCTTCCCTGCTCCTCTTCCTCACTGCTGCTCCCATTGCCCAAGCTCCCCCATGCCTGTACTGTACCCCAGTACTGCCAGGAGCCCAGGCTTCCTGGGTCTTCATTTCCTGCTATCGTGGGATATCTTTATATTTAGAAGGTGAAGATTGGCTTATTTGCTTTACAGGTTTCGTAACGCTTCTTGCTCTAGGAAAATTAACCAGCTTGGATCTTAGTTGCAAGCTGTGTATATGCTGGAAACATTGTGATTAAACACTGAGGAAAGAGTAAGATAAGGCTGTATTTTTTTCTTTTTTTACTCCTGCACTTAGAAGAAAGAGCAGACATTTTTGTTTTTATTGCAATTGTGCAATTAACTGCATGAATAAATAAATATACTGCATTTCTGAAAACTAATATTCTGGGGGGGGAAAAAAAAAGCAGACATGTTCTGTTTAAAAAATTATAATCTGTGATGAATCCTGCAGTTGATGATGTCCAGACAACAGGCCTCTAAGGCAGGAGGGTTACATGGAAAACAGGATGAGCTCTAGGTCTGTACTGGTGCAGATAAATTGGTTGAGACAAAACCTACTTGCAGTCCATGTCAGGGGTCCAACTAAACACCTACACTGCCCCTGGTGAGGAGACACAAACCCCAATAAATTCAGACATGAGCCAAGAAGAGAGAGAATGTTGCCTCTTCTGGGCTATCCTCCATTCCATTGCAGATACCCCTCTATCCCTTTATACTGCAGGTTTTCTTCTCCGTAACTTACTTGGAACTTGTTGAGAATTCCTTTGGATGCAGACTTTGAGAAGCCTTGAGGGCTGCCCAGCAGACAGATGCATTTTTCCTTGCTGAGTTCCAGGAAGACTTGTGCAGCATCCTTGCTTTTCAAAGCAGGTTGCTGACAAGCAGTCAAAGTGCCACACTGTGATGGGTGGTCACTGCTGAGGTTAAACCTGAATTTTGTTGTGGTCTTGCATTAGTAACTTTGATTGACAAGTTCCCCCTCTTGAACTAATTCACCCTCCATCTTCATGTTTCTGTCTGCTCAGCCTTGAACTGAAGGCTAGGAGGGTGATATCAAAAGGGAGGCTCATTTATAGTCCGGTGCCTAAAAATATCTGGCTTTAAATTTCATCTAAAATTCAGCAGAGATGATGAGTTCAAAGGGTGTGTTTGAAAGGTAAGGGCTAGGATTCTTTGCTTTTTATTAAGTAAGTCTTTATTTCTCTTCTCTTTGTTTGGTTTTTCGAAGCTTGCAGTGGGCTTTTATAAGAATTCTTGAAAGCAGTGGCTCTTGGAAGGGACTCTTGGCATGTGGGGTCTGGTGATGGAGTTTTTCCTGTCAGGCCACAAAGGATGCTGGTCTGAACCCCACTGCACAGAGCGGTGTTTTCTTGGGTTTTCAATTCTTACACATTTTCAGTATGAGTAAGAGTGGGCAGAGCATTCCTTGAAGATTAGCCAGGAATAGATCAGGAATAGGCTGCCTTTGGGAGGCAGTGCTTCCTGTTGATTAATTTGGCATCCCACCTCGGTGATCCAAAGGTACTTGGTGTGTATGAGATCATGGGTGAGTAAGGATGGCAAAATAAGCTCTTTTGCCAAGAAATGAATTTGCAGTAAGGGATGCATCCAGGGCTGTTGTTCCATATCCAGCATTTGTATGTAGAGGCAGAAGTGCCTGTGGCTTGGTTCGTCAGCCTTGTTCCCACACTCTCACGACAGGGCAACTGAGCCGTCCAACTCCTTACCCTGAATCAGGCAGTGCTTGTGCTTGAAGACTGAATACAGCCTGGTCCCTTTGTCCTGATGGGACAGGATGCCCTCTCCTCTTGTCTCATGCCTCATTTCTCACTCTGGATGAGTCCTGTGCTTGTTCCTCAAGTAGGAAGCAGGGGATACACTCAGGCTTCTTGCCGTGGGATCCAAGTCTACCGGAACAAGGGTGGTGAGGTTGGCAGAGGACAGTCTCCACCCAACTGGTATGACATTTGTCATCAGTCAGATGTGGATTTTTATGCTCAGGCAGATGTTGAGGGCAGCAGATAAATATGCTGCCTGAGAAGTTATCTAAATAAATTTTCCAGATCAAGGCACTGTGCAGGAGAGGAATCAAGAATAATTAATCTCAGAGTGCCTGGGAGAAGCAGCTGTTCTACCAAAGGAGAGGGAGAAGCAAAGGTGGAAAGGGAGGCGAGGATGGCCCCAGGTAAACTGGTACGAATTGTGCAGCTTCTGGGGGAGAAGCCTGTGCTGATGGGACCTTCAAAGCAGGAAAGTCTGACTCTAGTGTGTTGAGGGCAAGGCATCCTCTTCCCAAGGAGGACAGAAAGGTTTCAAAGGGGTTTTTAGCTTTCTGGACCAATGATTGATGGCTTGGATTTTTTTAAATGGGAATAGTGAGTTGTCAGTCTTTGTATAGTCAAGCTTCTTTCCTGCTCCTGCCACCTCCTCTTTGCTCACTGCTTTTCCTGTCTTACTCTCCTGGCCTGTTGCCTCCTGCTTTTCCTTTGGACTGTTTTTCCTGTCTACTGCTGTCTCTTTTTCTCTCTGTGCTGATTCACAGGGCCAAACCTGTCAGCCTTGAAGAGTGTATGAGCTCAGGCTCTGTGTTGTGCCTCTCCTGCTCCTGACAGGTTCCCCCATGACAAACATCCTGCTCATCTGAGCACTGTGGACTTGGCCTTCACCCGTGGGTGTCTAAAAGGAGTGGGCCCCTTCCTTGGCATCCGAGTCAAGCCCACCTCAATTAGCAGCTGCCCATTTGAACACAAACAACTTTTAAATGTGTGCGGAAGTGTTGGATTCAGCTTGGTTTTTGAGCACTGGCGTTTTAAATTTCTGATCTGGCTGGTGTGTTTGTCAGCAGAAATAAATATAGCTGGGAACTTGGATGGGACCAAGTTTCCAATGAGCTTGAAGGGTATCTGGCTCTATGGATCCCAGCCTTCCGGCACGGCCTGTGTCAGTCACTGAAGGCTTGTTAATTCTGAGAACCAATCTTGAGCAAAGTCCTAGGCTAATATTTGTCTGCTTCTCTTTAAAGATTCAACATTTAGTGTTGCATTAGTAGATTCCTGGCATTTGCTTCTGATATATATTTGAAATGCTGGTGTTACAAATGATCTCTGATCCAGAGTGCTCATCCTGTAGGTGAAAGTTTTACCTAATACATTCATTATTTGTCAGATCATTATAAAAATCAACTTTTTATTTTTACAGTTTTTTGAATATTTATATAACAGTTGATCCAGATTTGCATTTCTGATCTCTTGTGGGTGTTGTCCATATTTTGTGTTCACACGTTACAATGTGGTCCCTATCCAGCTCTGAAGGAAAATATAGAACCAATTTCAATGACAATCTGCAATTGTACCGACATGTCCCAAAGCCTGGGGAAACCTGTCCATTAAAAAATAATGGAGTAGGAAGTCCTGGCATAAAGTAAAGCCTTGAGTGAAATTCCACAGCTTCATGGACTGTTAATTCTTTATTAGGTTTTCCTAAGACTGAGATAAAAGGCATTTTATCTTTTTTAAGGTTTGCATTAACATGTCATTGAGTTTTATAGATACATTGATCTTCATTTGGCTAATCGAGAAAGGGTAATAGAAATGTGTGTTAAAATGCTAGAGTAAAGATAACTCCAGAACACTTCATTTTTAATTTTTTTTTTTTTAATTTTTATTTATTAAGTTTTCTTCAGATACAGAACTGTGGTCAGTGTCAAGTTGTGAAATTCAGCTCCCTGTATATTTTTGTTGGTTGTCTTGTCTAATTTTTTTTTTTAATTTTTTTTTAGCTGCTGTTGCTTTCTAGATAATTTGACAGTAAAGCTGATGTGTCTTCACTAAAAACTAGCAAAGAGAACTGACAGGATTTTTAAAAAATACTGTCTCTTATCTGATGGATTCTTGCCTCTCTTGGCTACCCAAGAGGCTTCTTTACAGTGTATTCCAGTCTGAGATGGAGCAATGAAGTGTGTCTTTGGATTCAGAGAATAGACCTGAATCTGACTGATGTCAGTTTTTTTTGCTGCTACTGCCCATGAGCAAAGATTAAGGTCTGCAAATTTCCAGAAAAATGTACCATGCTTAGGACATGGCTGGGACAACAGAGGTGGCACACAGGGTACCTGGGAAGATAAAGACAATTCTTTATCCTCTTACCCTATCTATGGATAAAACTTTATTAACAGCTGTCGTTATTAATGGAGATTGTGCAGTGGTTGGTGTATCAGCCCTGTGTGTGGAGGCATGTGAAAGGGAAACAAAATGAGAAATTATTTTTGGCTTCTCTGTGTTGAAACTATACATCCTTCATCAGTCCTGAGTGCTCATAAAGTGGGGCCAGTGGAAAGAAGAGGGTGACTGTGGTTCACTGGCCCGGGTTGGGTGTTTGTTCTCAGACTCATCAGATCTCAAGGCATCCTGACAAATAGGGAAGGAATGAAGCACTGGATTAAGTCCCCTGTGCAGCACTGTGTGACGATGACCTTCCCTGCCTGTTAGCTCTGAGCTGGGAAATCTTCCTCTCCTGCTGCTGAAAGGACTGCAAGGACTTCACTCACACTGAAAAGGGCACAGGTTGGTTGGTTTCAGAGATGGTCCCCTTCATATCATAGATTTATTCCATCCTTTCCTTGCCAACCAGTGTTGCCAAGCCAAAGCGTCAGAGCAGTTTAGATCTTACTCACATCTCATCTTCAGCTCCCACTCTTGCAGCCTCTAGCAAGTGCTTATTTTAGCACCAGCTGGCTCTGATCCCTTTGAACTCTCTGATATGAGATTAAATGTTAATTTATTACATATCATTATAGGATTATATGTTATCTCTAGGATAATGGAATCCAAATGTTAGAATAGCATGTTTGAGATTTAGTGCTTGCACACATTTTCCTCCACTCAGGAAACAAGAAGAGATGAAGGCGGAACACTGAACAAGAGGTGAATTAATCTGTCTGATCACAGCTAGCCAAGAGCTCAAGCCCTGGAAGAGTATAGCCAGAGATTCATAATCTTTTTGTAGAGTTCAGAAGAAGGAGAGAAGTTGACTGCATTTTCTAAAAAATAAATACGTATGAAGAAATTGTTATCTGCTTTTGGTGTTCCATGGGCTAAATCCCCTGGATAAATTATGCAGTGTGAATTATGTGCTTGGCTTTAGATATAAATGCCAGACAAAGCAGAGTGCTGAAGTGACCTGGATACTGAGTTTCTGCAGAATTTTATTCTCCAGGCTGTGGATAGGTGAGCAGTACTGGATGTAATAAGATATGACTTGAACTTGAATTGACTCAAACTTGAACCGCAACTGTGATGTTTCCACGAAAAGGTTTATAGGAGATGCCACTAAGCAGAAGGTAAACATGGCTCTTGTGCTGCTCCCTGTCACTGCCCAAGACAGCAGCTTTGAATGGGTGGATGCTGATACTGAGCTGTGGTGGAGCTGCATCCTCAGCTCCCAGGTGCTGTGTGCCCATGAACGTTGGGCTGAGATAGTGATGCCCTGTGACTCTTCCTCGGTTTTATAATTGACCTGTCATTGAGAAAAGAATTAGATGCAGCTTTCTGCCTTCTCAGGCAATCTCAAATGTGATCTAATTTACTCCTCTTGACTCTTTGAGAGTTTGAAAATGCTGTCAGCTAATGCTCGTTATCTTTTACTGCGTTAATAAGTTAACACAAGTGAACCACACAGCAAGTGTGACCTCATCCAAATTTGGTTTTTGCTCGAGAGTTTTTGGTCGTTGCCTGTAAGTTAATAATTGTCTGTGAGCAAGGTAACTCTATTTGGTGCCTCACAGCATGAAAGCCATAATAAGGTTTCCCTTCCTTTACACACAAATATTTTGACAAGATCTCCTTGAACTGCCTCTTCCAGAGCTATTGGGAATTTCCGTTGTTCTTAGAAAATCAGACTCTAAATTGCTAATTGCCAGCAGACAGAGAAACAAGCACCCAAGAAGTCCTGGATGAGGCTACAGGCTCCTTCTTCTCTCCAACAACTACCCAAGAGTAGTTGTTCTCCACATGTGAATGACAAGCCGCAGCCTTTGATCGCTGTAGTAAGAGAAAAGCGGCACCGAGGGATGGTTATTTCGTCCGTTCTGACAGCATCTGCCTTAAATTTGTAAAATATGTCAAATGTGTATTCATAAAGTAAAATAATGCATTCAAGTGTGGAAAAATTATGCTTTGTTCTGATACCGGGGATGTGCTTGAGCAGGACTGTTTCAATAAGCAAGGGAGCAGGGGAGGAGGTCAGCAGTCACCCTAGGAATGCAAAGTTCTCTTACTCTCTAACAAATTAATGGAGTTGCTCGAGGCTGTTGTCATTCCAAAAATAAAATGTTGAATTAAGTAAAGGAACCTGAGAGAAAACAGAAAGTTTTGTTCTGGGTATTTTGGGTGGGGGGAAAAAAAGAATGCTGTCATTAGAAAGGAAGGATTTGTGTTTTCATGTGCTGTTCCTTGGGAGGCAGATATGGATTGATAACTTAATGGTGTCTGAACTGCAGAATAAGGCCTGTGTGGTTGCTCCTGTGGGAGCCAGAGAACACATATTGTTCTGGGAGTCTGGTTAGTGTAATGTAATATTGGTTGCTGGTGAGAGCAATGCAAAGTGCAGATTGAAGACTGGGTTCAGAGAAAAAAGGCTCAGATACCTCTGAACTAATAGTGGTGAATCTGTAAAGCCATGGAGCTTTTTGTCAAGCAGCTAAAAGGCTACATGACCTCACAGGTCTCTGTCCTGGAACTTTGTAGCTTGTGCTTAAATTTTCCAGTGGGAAAACTCCCTGACTTAGTGAGACTGCACACACTGGAAATGATATCTGTGTGTGCGTGTTTGCAGGATGGGGACACAAATCTTGCTGGAGGCAACAGCCTGCACCTCTGGAGCTCTGAGGGGAGACCTAAGTGAAACCTGACTGGTTTCCACAGACGTAAACACTTCAAAGATTTGACTGTTTAACTGTCTACATTGCTAACAGTCCCCAAAATCAGCATGGGTAGTCAGAGTCACTACCCAGGTGAGAGATCCAGCAATAGTGGGGTTTGAAAGGTGAATTTCTCCCAGTGCTCAGGCAGAGCTGTGGGGCTGGTGCCCAACCCTGATTTTGCTTTGCGTGCCTCCCCACCCTGTTCTGCTTTATCGCGGTCCCCAGCAGGGCCATGCATGGCATATACTCTTCCTGGGATTACAGTCACAGTGGGATATGGATGTGTGCTGGTGAGAGAGGGGATTTTCTGTGCATTCAAGACATATCTGTGTTCTTAATAACTTTACAGGGGTTTTATTGTAAGCTGCTTTTGTGGTTTCATGCGGCTCTTCGGGCCCATCAGTTTGGAGCTCGTTTCCTCCAAGAGCATCAAAACAACGGGATGAACAACCCAGTGAAAACCCATTGCTCTGGAGTAAGGCTTTGGACCAACCTTCCTACAATTTTTGACAAAGCCTTTGGAGAATCTCCTGCCAGCATTTTAATGTCCTGTAATTTTTGGCTCATGCAAGGAATTTTTCAATATCTCCAAAGACAGATGCTTCCACGGGGAGAACCAGAAGTGCTATAAAATGATTTACCTGTGTAACCCGTGCATGAAGGACTGTAGGAAGTCTGCAGTATGTAGAACTTCAAGTTCCTTTGCTCCATTTTGTGCTTAGGTGTAATACTTGAGGCCACTGACTGCAGTCACAAGCTGGGCTTTGTAAAGAGAAACACAGCCAAGATCTCAGTCCTCCAGGAGTTGAGGGAGAACTGCCAGGGAGGGATCAACCCACACTGGGGCAGAAATTATTGCTTAGAGGAAAAATGGAAAATGCTGAAGCAGATTTAGGGAAGGATGAAATGGCTCCTTATTTTTTTTTGGATGAAATTTGCTCCTTAAAATGGGAGTGCAAGCAATGCAGTCAGCACTGTGTTTCTCTGTATTGCTTTAATGGTGAACTCAATCTGGGAGTAATGGCAACCTGCATTAGTGATTTGGGGAGCAAAATAGGCTTTCTAGTAATTTGGGAAGTGCAGTTGAGAGGGATTTTCTGGTTTCTGGAAGGGAGCTATGCTCTGGTGTCATGGGATGCCATTTATACCAGTGCCCCTTGTTCCATGCCTGCTTCCTTTTGAGGTTCCATTTGCTGGGGGTCTGAGGGCATTTACCCCAGCCCTTTACTGCTGTGCCACTGAGGAACTTTGTGAGAGATGGGGATGAACTTTGCTGTTCAACCTTAGCTGCTTAGATCAATATCTGCAGCAGGAGAGTGATTTTAATAAAAAGGACTCTCTCTCAGCTTTCCTATCTCTATGACAGATAGACCCCAGCTAACATAAATCCTGGCCTTTCTCCTGTCAGTCTCTTGGCTTTGTGTGACTTGTAGGTGTTTTGACACTGAATACAAATATTTCAGAGTTGGCTAATGGTTTGGAGCATATATTTAAAAGATTTACTTTTGCAATCACCTGGCGCCTTTAGTGAATGCGTTTGCCTTGTAAAGCCTCCCTGTTGTTTGGAGAATATATCCACACACTCCCATACATGTATTCATTTTCTGTTGTTTATGAAATATCACTGAGGGAAAATGAGTTTTGCTTTGGATAACGGCTTAGGGAGCCCTCTCCTAACCGCCTTTTTAGCAATGAGAATCTACACTGGCCGTGACAAACCTTATTTATCAGGTTCCAGAAGGGATGCGCAGGGGTTTGCAGTGCTGGCAGCTGGAAGCACCAACTCTCTGTCGGGGTAAGAACCAATGCCAGGACCAGTGCCATGCGATGGGGAGCTGGGTGAGAGGTCCAGCAGCTCTGCTGGAGCCCCTGGGGCTGTCACCCTGCTGAGCTTCACCTGGATTAGTTGTGCCTCTTGACTACTCCTGTAGCAAAGTTGTGCTGCCTGGGAGTGCGAATCTGCCTTCCTGCGTTGGTGCTGCCTTGGTTTTTCGGGGTTGATTTTGGCATCTCCACCTCCAGCCAAGAGGTGTCTGGAGGGCAGAAGAAGGATTTAGGAAACCTTAAAGCTGCTTGTGCTGAGGGGAGGCACCTTGTGGTGTTTGTGGTTTGTGTTCATGCGTTTCTGCCCACCGAGCAGAGGTTGTGCAAAACCTGTCTGTGTGAGCATTGCTTTGGCAACTGTTTCTCCCCTCCAGGTAACTGGAACAGAAACTTTCCATGGTTAATCAAGTATTTTTAAACTTCAGTTTAGCTTGCAATAGTAGCTCTGTCATTTGGTTCTTCCAGCTGATGAATTTGTGACCTTTAGCCACTGTACTAATACCTCTAATTGTAGGTGGCAGGACAATTTCCCTGTTGCTGTTGTATAAGAGATGCAGAGAAACTTGCCAAGAGCAGCCTGTGACTTTTAACCATGTTATCAGCACCCCTGATTGAAGCTAAAATTGCGAGTTAGGCCAGTGATCAGCCCAGCAGAGCAACCTGAGCAATTGCAACAGCCACATCAAATGAGAAACTCATTGGGGACTTCCTTTCTTGGGCACCCTCCCTGCTCTGAAGTGTGGGCTTTGTCAGTCTCTTCACCAAGGTGGCCTTGGCTATGCTGAGTATTATGTGCAGGAAATATCTCCCTTCTAGCACTCCAGGAAATAGTCTGGGCAGGAAAACCTTAGTTCTACAAATACCTGTATTGCCTGTGTGAGAGGAAGCAGGAGCTGGAGGCTCCAAGGAGAAACCCTGTGACTGTCTCGCCCCTTTTCTGCTTGGCCCTTGGAGAGGGAATGTTCAGTGTCCCCTGTGCTCTCTTTGTGCTCATGCTTTTCCTCTATAGATTCACCCTCAGTCTTTGTTCTGTGTCCTTCATCCATTGAAAAGGTCCTCTTCTCCTTAGTGGAAAGGATATTTTACACCTGAGAGATTTGGGCAGGAACTCCCTGGCCCTGTGAGGTTGTGAACACCTGGCTTGGGAATACCATTATCCTGTGATTTGTACAGTCTATGGATGGGACCTCACGGTGCCTCTGCATGACATTCAGGTAGTACTACAGGGGTATATATATATTATCTAACTTGTAGCTTTTCCTGTCAGACACTTTTGAATAAATGGTTTTAACAAGAAAGATTTTGGCCAAGAACACACTTGTGAGAGTGAGGAGGAGATGAGTCAATAGAATCTGTGATGACATAAAGATTTTACGGGGGATGGGGATGGGCACATTACTCACAGCTGGTGAAACCATCCCGCTATGTTTCAAGAAAAGCTATTGTAGGGATGTTTAGAGAGTTTTAAAATTTGTTTTATTGTGACTGTTTTTTCTATTACTCCAACCCATAAAATCAGGTGCCTTAGTTATCATGTTTACCACTGTACAGGGTTCAGAGGGAGCAATAAAAGCCTCTAAAACTTACCTGAAATAGCCTCCCTACACTTACAGATGCCACAGGTTTAATGTCTTGTATCTCAGATCCTTCCAGGCTTTGACACGATGGTAGCATTTGGAGGAAAGGGGATCTCTCCTCTCCCTGGTGGAATAAAATGTCCACTGTGTAACCTATTAAGGTGCTGGATCTTTGGATTAGAAGCTATGACAAGTTTAACTGTAACAGCCAATGTTCATGTTTCAGGAGGATTTTCATTCCTCAGGCTTGAACAGCATAATTTTGAGTAATTTCATATTTGGACAGAAATTGTTCTCAAAAAGAAATGACGGTGCTAGGGCAGCAGAAGGGTGTTCTGTCTAGAAAGCTGAACCCTCTTGAGAGGTGAATTTAAGTTGTTAGAGTGATGTGGTGCATTATAGACATACTTACATTTCATCCTAAAATTTTTTGTTTGTTTCAGGCTGTGTCACCTTTAAGGTGACTTCAGTCTTTGGAAATAAAGATACAACTTGGAGAACCATTCAGCTGTAATGATAATGGTTCAGCTGCAGCTTTGTACTTGATAAAATCTTCTATACAGGCTAATCCAATGCCTGCACGGGCCCTCATGGAATTCAGAGGAGGAGGCGGCTCAGTAGCTTTACTGCTTGGGTTGCATGCTGTTCCCTGGTTAGGATAAATATATGGTCTATTTTGATAAACAAGCTGGAACTCCTCCTTCCCAGTAATAACATTGTTAACAATCATCTTCCCAGAGAACAGCAAATAATGAGGTAGTAGCTTAGCCAGGCAGTTCCTCAGCCTTTTATAAGTAGAGCCTTGTTTCCTTGAAAAAGGATAAAGCTCTAATCTGCTGGTTACAGTGCTGCTATAAGGGTTTTAATTTTCAACTAGGTAAAAAATGAGGGTAAACTTTGTATATTTGTTTGATGCATTTACTTCACCCCGTTTTGTTTGCTTGCATGTCCTTGTGCAATGCTGTGGCACCCTGTTTTGCAGTGGCTTTAGGAATCACCTTGGATGTGTTGCCAGAGAGGGAGAGCAAACTAAGAATGACCTTACCAGGTCAGGGCACAGGCCCACCTGGCTCAGCAGCCTGTTTCTGATAGCACCCAAAAGTAGATATTCTGTAGGAAAGAGTAAGATCAGGCAATCACAGACAGTGCTTCCCCTAAACATGCTCTCAGCAGCCCGTGGCAGAGGTCCTGTCTCTGCCTAACGCTGATTCAGGGAGCACAGTGAGCAGTATTCTCTCTGGAGTCCAACACTTCTCATGCTTTCCTTGGCAGTTTTGAGCCTTTTTGTTTTTCTCCAGTTTTCCAAACTTTTGCTGATAGAGAACCCTGAATTAATCTTCAGGCCTTTTGGGTATTGGATTACACTCTGCCTCGGTCCTTTCTGTGACAGCAGTGCTGGAACTGGCATGGGATGCTAATCCTGCTGTACCTATTCACTCAGTCGTAGAGGAAAATGTATGAAAACAAATTGCTAGTCCAAGCTAAATTTAGATTTATTCAGTTGGAGTTAATTATAATCTTTATTTAGTCCCAAGTGATGCCTTCTTATCATACACTTATTATAGCTGAGAAAATTAATTTTTATTCTACCATAAAGGTGAATGTAATAATCTGGGTTCAGGGAAGGGATTACTTTAATAAGATTTATAAGCAGCCTTTCAGACAGTATGGTTTTATTACTATCTGTAGGTGGCCTTGCTGCACATATGTCTTTCAGTATGGGTGACTCTGCAAAATACATGCAAGCTAAAAACTGTAGTAAGCACCAGCTCAGAAACTTCCCCACCCAACTTAATCTTTTGGCAATGGTAAGCAGGCATAGCACTTGACTTGCTTTGGAACACAAAGGTATAATTTATTACTGAACTTGTGGCCTGATCGGGGATTTCATTCATATGCATGGCTTAATTTTGCACTTAAAAATGTATTTTAGCAGACAAAAGATTTATGAGGCCAGAGATGTTGCTTTAAAGCCTTTTGGAAGCAGCATGGTGGGCAAACGTAGGCATGTGGCGTGGGAGGAGAAGCTTTGGTGAAGAGTGAACCAACAGATCTGATGTGGCAGGACTGCTTTGCCCGTGGTCATCTAAACCTGCCACACGCAAGTCTCCACTGGCCACCTTCAGCAGTTGAGTTATTGGACAGAAACAGGCTCCTCCCAAGGGTGATTTATCACCCTACAGATGTAAGTGTCTAGGAGGGAATGAATGAATTCTGGAGATACCCTGATTTGCTGAAAGAGGAGGTTGGAGGGTGGCTGGGCTTAGATACCCATCTGAAATGAGATGGGCCGACCCCCACGGAGGGTGGCAAAAACGTGCAGCTGCAGTGAAGCCTAAGTAAGAGCAACTTGACTCAGATAAGTATGTGAGACCTTGTCCCAAGCCTACAAAAGTTAATTAACCTCTCTTCAGTTTGAGATGTTCGGATGAAGTAGACTTCTCTCTTTTTTTTTTAATTGCATCCTTTTTCTTGTCTTTCAAAACAAGCTGCTGGACCAGCAGTGTTTTGCAAAGTGAATCTCTGTCTCCACAAGTGTGTAATCAAGACTGAATGCAAGGGCTGTAAACTGGCTGCAAGTCCTACAACAAATTATATCTGTACATCAAATTGGGATAAGAGGAAGAGAGAATGAGAAAAACTTGAAAGAATCTTATCATCTTTTCTCACGCTACAGTTTTTTATATGTTGGCAGCTTCTGGGCTGACTTTAATGTTAAAAAATGTATTGGGAACTCTACTTAACTATTTCTTGGAGTATCATTTATGTCTTCAAATTATTCTGTTACAGTTGAAAGCATTGTTTGTTGTTATGGTTCTTTTTCTGTGCCAGTGTGGTTCACTGGATAACTGACCCAAGTACTAAAGGAATCAGGCTTGGTTTTGAATGGAAGGGGATGGAATTTTTCTTAGTTTAGTTAGATGATGGAAGTTTACCCCTCAAGGGCACTGTGGAGGGTTTTTCTCCTCCTTTTCCTCATGAATGCAAAACTGAGGAGATGAGTCACAGGATGGACTCTGAATGTGGGAAGTAAACAGTGACATCCTCCTTTCATGGTTGTTTCACTAAATTTTGAATGAGTCAGGGAGAGCACGAGGCGGGTGTTCATCTAGGCTCCTTAAATCCTCACACAACCCAAACTTAGCCTACTCATAGTGCTCAAATGATGGTAGACTTCCACACTGTAATCATCCTCCTCATTTTCCTGCTGCCAGGATTAGGAGTCAAAGTTTCCCCAGCTGTAGCCAGGTTTTTCACCTGGAAAAGGTCTCATGGCTGGGGTCCTGTACAGCATCAGGTCTTACCCGTTGCCTGTGTGAGAGAAAGTGACCTACACAGCTGGTCCATAATTAATTATTCTCTTATGGTTTTCTCAGTTCCAGAATAGCTTTCCTTGTGTAGACACCCTATTCTGGGATACAGTGTGTTTTTATTCAAGGCTAATGCCCGCAATTCCAGAACAAAATAATTATTATGAATAGAGCCATTTTTATAGGGGAATAATGTACATGTGTAGTTTGATCTTTATGGTCTTCAGTGAAGGCTGGTGGGAAGGGCTGGTGATTTTTCTCCTATACAGACAAGCCATTGATTGCCTCTATGAGTCATGGATAACATCATAGTACTTACTGGCACCACATTACTTGAAATTATTCCTCTTTTACAAAGAGGAGTGTCTGTATGATCTTGCTCTGCAATTCCAATGATGCTGCAGGAAAGATGAATTTTAACATTTTCACAGTTTTTCCACAGGTGCAGGATTGGCTTCTTGTTTGTTTTCAGAGAAAAAGGATATTGAAAAACTGGCAATTTTAAACACTTGTTCCTTGCACCTCCAGCTTCAGAATTACTGAGGGCTTATGGAAGACTTGGTTTCTGTTAAGTAGTTTGCTAAGCAGAGGGAAAATTTAAATGTGAAATTTGGATTTATGCTCTAACAGGAGCTACTATCCTTTTTAATAACAAAATGATGATTTTAAAAGACTTCCCTCTTACCACAGCTTAACATGTGCATTGTTTTTAATGCTCACCTGCCGCTGCCATCACTGTCTTCTAGCAGGATACTTGTTTTGCTTCTCATTAAAAAGTATGAAATCTAAGAAATGTAGCTTCAGTGAAATCTTGAGTTATGTGAATGGCAGATTTTTACTGCACAGTGTGCCCTGCAGCTGTGGCTTTGTGTCTGCCTTAGTCCTGTGCTGCTTTTTGTGGCAGAAGTCCAAGGTCAAGTGAGTCTAAAACCAAAAGCAATGGATGATTTTATGATTAAATAAAAAAAAATATCAGGACATCAAAGAAAAAGCCTTGGCTGAGGTCTGAGCTGGATAGGGTAAGGACCAGGAAGGAGCATCTCTTATGCACAGCATTATATGCTTGGTTTTGTGTGTGGTGTCTTCCTCTCTCTCTGCTCCTCGGAAACATCAGGAGGGTGTTTTCTTTCTGTCAGTACTCTCAAACTTTGCTGGATGAGCTGGGCTACAAGCATATTGCCCAACTGTGAACAGAAAACTTTTGGCATAAAATTGCAGATTTTCAAAGTTGACTTGTTGCACTAGGGGTCTGGGTATCTGGCTAATGTAAATGAATATCTTAACAGGGGCAAACCACCTGCTGAAAGCCTGTTACAAGATAAAAGTTATTTCAGAAATTCAAGGTAAATATCTCAAGTCATGTCCAACAGTGTGTTACTGCCACACATCTCCCCTCAACACCTCCAGTGTCCCAGTAGGCTGAGCAAAACGCTGTTCTGCTTCTGAGATAGCACTGGGCTCTGGGGATGCTCATTTGGGCTCCGTTTACTTTTCTTTGACTCTTGCTCTCTTTTAGCACATAATTAGGACTAACCCACATTCTGATTTAATGTTTTGCCCTCTTTGATCTTGCTGAAGTTCTGAGTAAAGGAGCAGGTGATTGATTCCTTGCATTGTTGCACACCAGAAAGCTGCAAACGTGTCCTGTTTCTGATTGTTGCTGTAAGGAGATTGATGCTGTGGTGCTGATGTGCTGAATTAAAAAGGTGGGGTGTTGGCCTGCCATGGTGTGAAGTATTTCTTTTTAGATGTTCCTACAGCATCATAAAATGCTGCTGAATTCAGATATCATATTTTGTTGCAGGCTGGTTGTGGGACAAAGCCCAGCCCTGTCTACTGGTGTTTATGGCTTCCCATACAAGCTTTCGGACAAAATTTGTATCTCATTTTGCTTGAGTTACAGTAGGATGATATCCTGGTCCTTGTACCAGTTCTGAAAAGAGGCAGTGAATGCTGCCACTGTAATGAAATGGAGGAAAGGGAAAAAACCATACCTTTTAAACTTCCTGTAAATCATTTCTTGAGAGAGATAAAGTATCTGCGTAAAGTGTGTGTGGGAGTCCTATAATGTAAACACAAATGTATTTAAGCCTTGTCTTGTTTTTGGCTCCTCTTTAGGCTCAGGAACTATGTCATTATTTAAGTCTCCTTTGCAACCTGGTGTGTCTTAAGAGAAGGCAGGTTTTAGCTCTTCCCCCAGAAATCAGAGAGTGCTCTTGCTCTGTGTCCTTTGCTCATCTGTACGGCTGCACAATTTTACTTTGAAATCTATTTCAATTTATTTACAATTAATCCAGGAAGGGGCTTGGTCTTCTCCTGACTATTCAGCAAAAAACCAATACCCTCCCTCCCCTCGCTGCCTCGGCTTTCCCAGCAGCAAAGTTCACTTTCAGCACCCGAGTTGTGCAATTGCACAAGGGCACAACAAGCCACACTGCGTCACGGTGCTCTGTAAACCACAGAGCAGTAATGGGGCTGCTAAAACATCCCCTGGGGACTTTTGTTCTAGAGTTTGTGTCGATCTTCTCTTTCCTCCTGCTATGAGCAGGATGAGGTTTGACCTGCACCGCGTTTCCAGGTACTTTTGTTACTCAGTGTAAAAGCATTGGGGGTCCCACAGAGCAGCACAGCAAGAGGTAGGGGGGCATTTCCTGATCCCTGCTGAACGGTGGTCACCAGGTACTGCTTTTTGCCTCTATCCCTGCTGCAGGTTGCTGTGGGTTCCTCGTCTTGTGCAGTCAGAGGAAGGTGTGGGCTGGCCTGGTGTGTTGGGAGAGATGGGCTGATGTTTATGCATCAGTGCAAGGCAGGGGATGCCCAGGTGGGGCGACTGCTTGGCAGCTGCTCTGCATCTGCATTTGCCTGTGGAGCTGAGGGGAAACCCTGATCTGATCCCCACATGCAGTAGTGAGAGAAGAGACTGTTTGATATTGTTTCCTGCTGCGAATTTTTTTTATGCTTTTGTATATTTTTGTGCATTTGCTCACTCCTGCAAAGAATATTCCAGTGGCTGAAGAAAAATCTTGGCACAAGTAAATATACAGCAAAAGTAAAGGCAAAAAAACAAAACATGAGAGGCATTTAAAGAAGTGTAGATAATATCAAACCATCGAAAAATAAATGACTAGAATTTCAACTGAGAACAAGAGTGGGGCAAAGTCAAATGGATGAGATTTGCCCTAGAATCCGTCTTTGATAAATGTGTAGGCTTTAAAAATACACAACCTGGAAAAAACCCAGCTTAAATATTAGAGCTTTTATCTCTGCTAAATTGTGGCTGCGAGTATCTGAGTCATCTGGCTGGAACAGGTGTAATTGTTTGTGTGGTTGTCGCGTTGTGTATCTGCTCTGCCCAGTGCTGACAAACGGTGGAATCGCAGCTGAGCTTCAGCGAGAGACAACGAGAGTTTTGACCTTAGGATCTGTCATTGTGCCTTTGTTATCTCTGCACATTATGGAACTGCTTCATTTTAATTCACTGGGTTTCTGTTTATTTCCTCTGTGGCACTCCCAGGAGCTTGGATTCACCGGCTTTTTGTCGGAGCATGTGCATTGTCAGTTTGAAAGACCCACTGTTTCTGGTAGAATCGCAGCCCAGGTTGAATATATCTCACTATTAATTAGAGATTGGCCCAAACCAAAGGCATCTATTTGATCCCTCCCTCCCTCTGGAATCTTTTCTTTCCTGGGAAAAATTGCTCAGTGCTGGCTGGAGGATTGAACATTGTGCTGCAGAGAAACTTTTGTGGTTTCCAAATGTGTCCCATTCTCCTCAGGAATTAAACCAAAAAAATCCTTCTAAGCATCTGCAAACCTTCTGTATGTAAAGGATTTCTCCTTCTCTCAGGTTCACTCTTGTCTATAAATCCATCCCACGGAGACCCCTATGAAACCCCATATATTTTACTGTGAAAAGTTTTGGTTTCAAGAACACAAGGCTTTTATCAGTTTCCCACTAACTTCCAAACTGCTGACCTGGCAGAATGAATTAGGAGGGATGCAGATTTCCTACCCCCCATTGCATTGTGTCTTAGTGACATTAGACCGAAGAAAATGTTCAGTTGTACTGCTTAAAATGTTGTTTTACTGCCTACTAATATTTAATATACCCTTTTTTTAGGCATGGGTGAGAAAAAGCTGAAAGTTTAATACAATAAAAGAAAACAATACAAACAAAAAAATAGTAACAACAAAACAATAACAATAGAACAATAAAAGAAAAAAAACCTAGAAGTAAAAAGTTTTGGAACTTAGATTGAGATCTGGCCAATCAATCCCCTCCTTGTTGTATCCAGTACTTGATTAATGGCTTTCAAACATATATCAGACTGGGGAAGGTGGAAGAGGAGCTGTACAGCTGATGCAATGGGATGTTTTCAGCATATGAGCTTTGAACCAAAAGTGTTACTCCGTGATACCTGTGTCAGATTGTTTTGTAATTGTGGTGAGCAGTATTGATCTCGGGTAATACATTGCTTTTGAGAAAAACTGAGGGGCATGCTAAGCAAACATTTGAGCTGTCTTTCTGTTTCCTTTTATCTTTGGCCTGCAGTGGTGGAGAGCCGAGGAGGGATCATGGACAGCATACAGAGATTCTCAAACCTGCCGACGTATCTCCCCGCGAGCTCCCACGTCTGCAATGCTGATGTTTTCTTCTTCCTCAAAGAAGCCAACCAGGATATCATGAGGAACTCCAGTTTGCAGTCTAGGGTGGATTCATTCTTTATATACAAAGCCAAACAGCCACCTGTCCTAAATGCCACATATGGACCCTTTTCTGTTGAACAGCCTGTTCCCTTGGACCTCATGCTGACTTCTGCATCTTTTGGTTTCACAAATAAATTCACTTTTAATTGGAAATTAAAATCTCACATAATCAACAGCTCAATCTATTCCAATAAACCCAAAATACAAACCTTGTTCTATATTGCGGGGAAGGACTGGGATGACTATAACTCTGAGGAGATGTTGCCTTGTGTGAAGATGTTTGCCTTCCTGGAGTCTAGAGAAGTTGTGGCCAGCTGTAGATTGACAGGCCATCTAGGATTATGTGTTGCAGAGCTGGAATTGTCTCCTAGCTGGTTCAGCTCCCCTCCACCCATGGTTTCAGAGGAAACAACCTCTCTGGAAGGGATTACTGTGGAGCTCTTCTATAAGATTTATACAGTGGATGGGGAATGTTCTCCAGAGGATGAAAAGTGGGAAAACAATATCCATGCAGGTGAAGATAATGAACACCAAGCTTTGTCAGCTATGGAGAGGATTGGTAGCATCGTTGTTTACCCAAATCAAGACCAATTAAAACAGTCTTCACTAAGGCTTGATGAAAATATCGTTATTCGCTTGCCACTCAACCCGGTCAGAGAAGGTGACATTGTGACCTTTCACGTTTGCCTGGCTGATGACTCACTAGCAGACCAGTTTGTGTTAAGGTAAGGGAATTTTTAAAGTGCTATGTGCTAAGCACTCTACAAATAGGGGCAAATCACTGTTGGGTGTAATTTCTTTGGTTATATTCAGTGTTTTCCTGAGAGAACTTTGGCATTTCCTCTCCAACAGGGGAAAACTATAAATAATCTTGAATTATCTGTGTGGATGATACTTTTTGGAACATGGGCATTGATTTTAAAGTATGAGCTATAAATGTTTGTTTGATTATTTCTTATTTTAATTCTGTTTGCTTCTAGTCATGCCTCTTGAGTTATGCCTCTGTAAGTCAGCCAGGGTGACTGCTGTGATCTGTTTTGCCAAACAGCTTGCAGGAGGGTTTTTGATTTCTTTGGTGAAACTTTCTCTGCTTTTATCAATTTTATTGCTCTCTTTCCAAAGTACATTGGATACATCTTGCACAGGTCATGTGTGGCAAGGAACTGTTTTGTTGCATTGTGCAGAGGGGAGCTGAGAGGTGAGAAAATGAGATGTGCCTCAGCTTGTCTAGGAATCCTCTGGCAGAGCCAGGACTTGGGGCCAAACTTTGCGAGTAGTCTTCAGTTTTCCTGTCAGACCAGCCTATCCTGCTTCCTCAAGCTTTTGACTGCTGGTTTTGTGGCCCATTTTTGTTTTAACTTTGGGGACTTTCTGTTGACCTTTATTTGTGAATCTGCCTGTAATAGGAAAATTCAGGCATTTCTAACCACCCTGAGGGTTACTGCTGAATATTTGTTTTGTCCTTAGCTGTCAGACTGTGGGTTCAGAGCTTCACAGAGACCAAATTCAGAGAGAAATGTGAGCCAGACTGAGGGAATAAGAGAGTCAAAAGGTAATTGAGAAGTGTCATCTGCTGTGAGAATGTGAGACACTTGGGAAAGAAGGAGTTGCAGCCCATGCAAGGAAACCTCAGAGCAGATTTGTGCCTTACTTCTAACTTTCTGATCCGGGAATGATGGGAGCAGAACATGACAGAAGTGCACTTTGGGGACAGATGTTGAGAAAACAGACAGCAAACCTTATGCAGCACTTTCACATCATTCAACATCTGTGAAATAGCACATGAATATTAATAAACTTACAGATTGCTGCGTGAATTGGGACAAGTGGTTCATAGTGCAGTGCTACTGGGTGGGCAGGGGAGAAGGGAAATGTGTGAGAAATACAATGGGGTTTAACCAGACTTTAAAAGGTTTGGGTCAGGAAGAGTCTTAATTTAAACACAACTTAGTCTTGCTTTTACCTTGATTTACTGGTTTTTCTTCTTTAAATATGGATTTGGCCAGCATGCAGTGTCAGAAGATGGACCAGCCTCATGGAGCAGTCAGGTTTCAGCAGTTGTGTATTGATCCTCTGTGCTATGGCAGAGGGATTATAAAATTTGCCTAAGGCTCTGCAAGGATTTAACATCAGCTCTTAATTCTCAGTTTTTTGTTCCTTTTGCCACACCACAGATAAAATTCCCAAGGTATTAGAGACAGCCTAAGATGGGGATGTTTTCTTTCCATCGGAATTTCTAAAATAGCATTTACCTTGTACTAAATGGCGCAAGGGTAGAGTTTTGATATTTCTGCTGGCCAGGAAATAATCAAAGACTTCTTGCAGAGACAGTTTTGAAACGTTGTCTTTCAAAAGCAAAATAGGTCCTGGAAGCTCTGAGCACAGTACCTAACCTGGGGTTTCAGGGAGGCAGAAAACGAGGGAATGGAGAGCTTCCAAACTGGGGAGCCCCAGGATGAGACACAAAGCCTGGCTACTGCCAAGAGCCTCATCTTCTCCCACAGCCCCCTGTGACTTGCATGGCTCCAGCTGTCAGGTGTTCTCCCAACACACAGAACGTGCATCCTGGTGCTCCCGAGCTGCTGGGAAGGCAGTCAGGTTTCCATGGGGATTTCCTTCTTTGAAAGTATGGAACCGGTTAAATCTCCAGGAAATGTTTCTGTTGCAATAAATCAGCATGTTTTACATGCCCAGAAATATTTCCTTGAAAAATTCACCGTCGGCCCTGTGTAGTCCAGCATGTCTGGGCTTTGATTTGGCTCTGCTTGCATTGTGCATTTTCATCAGAGAAATGGCAAGTTTTTTTATTTAACCTTCAGTTGAATAGTAAGTACCGTACGTAAGAGGCAAAAGGCAATTCTGCTGATGGTTCACCTGCCCTTCAGGATGGAAAAGGCACCAGCAACTGTTGCTATGATTGTTTCAAATGACGTATGTGGGGCCCATGGGGAGATTATCCAGCTGAAGTTTACATAGTGGGCAGGGAATTATTCTGAGGGAAATACAGGCACTATAGTGCCTGCATCTAATTTATGCGATTTCCCTCACCAGCTTTCCCTGGTTTCCAGCTCAGTGCTAATGTCCATAAAAAACCCAGAAGGTTTTTATATACATAGAATTTCTGCATGTTATAGCCAGAGAAAAATACATTGAAGTGAATGTTTACCTTGGGAAATATATTTTTGCCTAATATAAGTGATTGTTTTTAATCATATATTTTATAAGTGTAGCCGGGTGAATTGCAGTCTGGTTCATATGAGATGATAGATCAAAATCAAGTCATTCTCAGCGCAGCATTTGATGCCAGCCTTGAGCTCTGACAGTATGCAAAGGAACAGATATGCTCAATTTTATGCACTTCTTTACTATTTCATGCTGTGTTGTGTAGTATTTTATTTCGTGTTGGATTTTGTTCTAGCAAAACTGACTTTGGTTCTCATATGAGAGGTGATTCTTCATTGTTTTGGTAAAATTTGGGACTCTTAACCAAGCTTGGAAACGGAAAAGCAATTAGAAACACTTCCTCGATTCATCAAGGTGTTGTGTTGAAAGATACTTGTTCAACCCTTTTCCTCCCATTAGTGTTACTTATGGGGTGATGCTGCAGCTTATTTGTGAAGCTCCAGCTATCGCTTCCAGTCCCTTCCATCAGTCCAAACTGGTTTTGCTGTGCTCAAGCTAAGTCTCGGCTGTTTATTTTCACTCAATAACTAGAATTTCAGATGGAGTGGAGGTTTGGTGGTGCTCTGGTCTGGGGAATTTTTTTCTCTTCATACTGCAACCCAGCTGGTGTGGCTTGGTGTAAGTGAAGGACCCTGTCAAGGGGCAAGAGTTTGGAGACTAAGTGTGCATTCAGTGCTTTTGCTTTGCCTGACAGTCATGCTGCTCACTTTGTTGACAGATGATCTATACATGTGTGCAATGAAATTCTTATGACACTGGAGATTATTTTGTGGCCTTGCTGGTCTGATCTGTACTGTAAAATTTACCATCTGTGAAGATAAATTTTGCCCATTATGTTCGGTGGGTTGTCAATAAGCATAGTTTAGCTGTAAAGGTAGGTGAAACGGGCTATGTTGCCATGATTAAACTCTTTTATGGGGTACCTATTTAAAAAAAATATAGTAAAAAAATGAAGGACAGTTTTGAGATTCCAGCAGGACTCCTACATGCTTCAATGTCACAACGTGCTTCAGTGCCACAAATATTCAAGCACTTTTTGTTCTTTGATGTGCTGGAATATCTCTGTTACCTTCCTCACTGACAAACTTAGATGAAATGCAGTAAATGAGGGAAGATGGAAGTCATGATTGCAGAAGAGGTAACACAAATTTTTGTGCTAATTGCTAAACAGAAGAAGTCTCCTGATACACATGGAGGAGTTACAAAAGAGACAGGAGAAAGCAATTCCTGCTCAACTGGAAGAACAGAAATCTCATCTAATAGCATTGTGAATGGCTTCTATTTCTTCTATGGTGTTTGTTATTATTTAACTCCATCTTGAGACTCAAAGAGTGTATTTAAAAGAAAAATGGGAGTCAATTTGTACAGCAGGAAAACGTTTAACAGAATAAATGGACAATTGCCCCTTGGTTATGGGGAAGAAATGAGGACAGTCTTTAGAAATAAACCATGGATTTTTGTCCTGTTTTCCAAGTCTCCCCATTTAAACTGTCGGCGAGGATGTGCTGGTAATGAAGGCTGAGCACTAATAGCAAATAGTGGAGTCGCAGACAAAAAGTGGGTTTGTTGGCATTCCTTACACGTCCCTAACACGAATGACCCATCCTTCTTCTCTGCCGGATCAGAATAGAAGTGGAGATTGGAGATATTCCAGGAATAACAGCAAGGGGCTGAAACCAGGTAATGAATCCCACGGTAGGCAAATGAAAGCGGCCGCGGTCAGGATGTGGTCCTGTGTCTGGAGGGGAATGGCAGGGCCGTGCAAAGAAACCTCGCTGTCACTCGGTGCCTAGGCAACCTCAGGGAGAAGGATTATCTGCTCCTCCCTGCCATGGCTCCACACGGTGCAGGGCAAAGATTGCTCTTTGATTTTTGGGATGAACCAGTACAAGGTGTAATACATGCCGGCTGACTTCTACTGATTATTCTCGTTGGGAAAAATGATATTAAGGATTTATATTAATAAACATATATCCATATGGAGGGGGTTATGTCTCCTGCTAAGGAATAAAAATTGCACAGGCCATTAAAACTGACTTACAAGGCTTCTGCGTTAATAATGAAAGATCTGTAGAAGTCTGAGCAGTCGTCTAGAAGGCCAGAAAAAGATCATTAAGAGGATGTCTCCTGCCAATAGCTGCCAAGAGCAAACAAGGGAAAGAAAACAGAAGGTTTTGGATCTGGAAATGCATAGAAAATGAGAGCATACAGACTGTGGGGAATGCAGCCTGGCTGCCTGTGAGGAGGAGGCTCCGTGAGACCCTCGTCGCTTCTAAACCAAGCTGGTAGGAATGGGGGAGCACTGTTACTCTACATTATTACTGGGGATTATTACTGGCAAGAGAAATAAATGATTAACTGAATCCTCATTTTAGGGTGAAAATTCAGCAGAAGTCAAAGTGTTGAGAAAGGAAAAAAAAAAATACTTCTGGAATCAGAAATGCTGGCTCAGATTTAGAAATAATCACAGAATTAAAGCATTATTGGTGGCTTGGGTATATTTGGGTTTTACCTGAAGGTTTTAATAAACCCGAGGTGACTGTTGAAATTTGTTATTTCTCTTTTTTTTCTCTGAATATATATTGAACTAAATGTAGGTATGAAATAATGATATGTAATATTAAAAAAAAAAAAAGCCAAGCATTGCAAAGTCTGGAAAATATCAAAGCTGTCTGTGCAGCCTTATTTCAGTCCCCCAGTATATCTGCATTATAGCATATTCCTCCAAGACAAATTCACACTATTTTTTTTCCAGATCTACTGCTTCATTTGATGCATACATTGTCTTCCTCCCACTGTTTTCTTTTCTTTTTGTCACTGAATGGGAAAGGGAGTAACATCCTTTCAGGACACTCCTACGAAGCCTGGGGGAGCTGTCACCAGAATTTTTTTTAGCTTGAGTAAACCATTTCTATAAATTCCCTTTCAGAAAGGGCTGAACCATTCTTTTATTTTCCTTATTTCTGTTTGAGGCAGGCGCACGGCCCAGAAAAATTGGCTTTAGCTGATGAAAGCCTGGCATGATGGTATGGAGTCACACATTTCACAAGGATGCTGCATGAAGGAGTTAGACCTGAATGTCTGTTGACTGAAGGGAAGAAGGCATCCTCCCTGGGAGCTGCTGGCAGTGCATGGCTCTGCTGCACCCACGTGCACGAGCCAACCTGCCCTGGCGGTAGTCATGCCACGCTGGCAGGTTTTCTCTCCTTTTCATGTGCCATAAGATAACCTCCTCTGCCCTAATCACACTGGGGAGGGAGCAGAAAAGAAACCACCTCCTCGTACAACCTCAAACCATTTAAAAATTACAAAACCACAACTCCTTTCTAGAGCTTTGAGCACTCCTAAAAAGCTTAAAAACCAACGGATCTCCGACAGTGAATAAATGACCCAGTGAATCCTGAAAGACCCTGAAAGACTACAGTCAATAAAGCTTTTTAATGGAATTTTAGATAAAGGTCAACTATCTGCTACAATAATCAGCCGTCCGTGATCACTCTTCACAGGAATAAACCAGGCAGAGCAGCAGCCCCACGCGACAGTGAAAAACCCTGCTGGTTGTTGGATATTGGCTTTGGAGCACTTTCAGATGAGATTGCAGTGTCGTGGTGATAAAATACTGACTTTTTTTTTTTTTTTTAAACTGGGATGTTTCCTGATGGCAAATTTTGCTGCCCTACAGAAGGGTTCCTGAACATGACTCTTTGTTCAGAACCAGAGTTCCTGTGGTGTTACAAAGGTGGTGATGAGGTGAAGGAGGATGAGGCTGTGGTGCTGAGTCTGGGTGACTGTGGCAAGTGTCCCTGCTGTTTGCTCCTCCCCTTGTCCTCCACAGCCTTGGCTTAGGGATGCTCTCTTCTCTCATGGGAGTGGGGAAATGTTCCAGAGAGTTGGATAAGAGGGTTGTTCGAAATACAGAATCAGATTAATGAAAACTGTTTAGCCTGCGTTTCACCAGTGTTTTTCACTGAGAAGGTGAAGTGTTAGTTATGTTTAATCTTGACAGTTTGGGAATGTTTCATATGTATCATGGGGGAACACATTTAGTACAGCTGAAATGAAACAAGGATCCACTTCTCATTGGAAAAGGTGTTTGGTTTGCCTTGGAACCTTACTTTTTCTTCTATTCGAGTCCTGCCAGCACCTCAGCTTTCTCGTTCATCTACCCATCTGCACCTATGAGCACGAAGGATGTGGCAGTGTTATGTGGATTAATTTGCTGTGTCTCATATTCAGAACCATGAAGTGGAAAGAGGAGTTAGCTGTGCTGATTTGGGGTTGGTTGGTGCATGCGCAGGCGTCTCGTCTTTGCACTACAAGTGGGTACACGGTGCTGCGTGTAACTGGTGGCATCTTGACATATCAGATTGTTTTGCATGTGTGTGACAAATAAGGTTTGTAATAGGAGCCCTGACAACCTCTTGCCGTGTTAGCAGGCATTGCTGTGCTCTGCAAACAGAGATGATGTGAAAAGCGCTTCCCGTGGATGTGGAAGGTGCCAATACGCCATGCGACTTGACACAACCTCAGCCTTGTTGATGGTAATGGAATGAGATTTTACATTTTTAAATGGTTTGGGTTCTACAAGCTTGTTCCCAGGCTGATCCCCATCTCCGGGAGCATCGACATGACAGCTCCTGCTAATTAACTCCAGGCAGCTCCTGCAGAAGTCGGTGCTTGCTCCGGGGCCGGGTGCGGATCTGCAGAGCATTGTCTGCAGACGTGGCAGGGCTGCACTGAGAGCAGGGACTTAAAATATTTGTGATGCTGAGCGTGCCTGGGATGGGGATTTTGGAGGAAGCCGTCACTAAAAGGACACCCTTGGTTTGTTCCATCTATTCAGACTCCCTCTGTGCAATGTGGAGGTGTGCTGGGTGTGATCCCTCTTGGATGAGGAGCTGCGTCAAAGGGGCTGCCGAAGGTTCAGCATCTTCTCTTCTCCAGAACTTTCTTTTACTGGGGGGTTTCCTGTCTTATCCCTGCTGTGATTAACATTGGTGCAGATAAGAAAGGGGAAGGGAAAGCCACTGAAGGTGGAATTAGTAGTTTTTTGCCTGTGAGCACCCAGCTCTGAGTTCAGTTACCTCTGCTAATGAACACAAAACTGCCTTGAGCTGATAAAACTGCTTAAATACACAGTGTCACAAATGGCAATTTAAGGAAGACAGCTACAAGATAAACACTTTCTTCATCCATTTAATTTTATTTTTTACCTTGTACTCAGGTTGGCAGCACAGGTCAGAAAAGGTTCCTGATTTTGAGTGATCATTTCAAGTTTGGGGCATGCTGTGGCTCTTTGCAAACTGTGTCGCCTCATAAGCAAGTCCCTGGCAGGGAGCTTGGGGGGGAGTCTTTGTTTTGGACAATATGCTGAGTAGTTCCTGCTTTGTGCTGCCAGACAATGATGGCATTGATCAGTTCTTGTACAGCTCTTCATTAGCTGGCAGTGCAGTAAATCACAGTCTTGTTTAAACAAGTCAGACACAACAGTGATTCGGTCGTTGATGCAGTTACTTCTACTTCTATTCATTACATTCAGTGTAATGAATAGTATTAAAAGTAGAAAAATGTGTCTACTTTGAAATTTCTTTTTTTCCCAAGATGTTTTGAGCCGTGCCTTGCTGTTATTTTGTCCTGGTAAAAACCATATTACTATCCCATGAAGCTGATGAATTATTGCTTTGAGTGAGCACATTGATCTCAATTTCTTCATATTCCTGCTGATGTAACAGAGAGTTGCTTTTGTCCTTGTGTTTACCCACGAGTTTTTGCATGGTCTGATAGAAGAAGGCCAGTGTGATGGTTTGCTGACAGCTTTGGGGAGGAAAGACTTTCAGAAAGAGCAGGAGACAGAATATTGCAAGAAAATTGTCAACATATCTTCTTGTTTTGGGTGCTCTTCCTGCTCCCCACGCAATTTATGTCAATAAAGGACCTGTAAGGAATGGTTTGGGACAAGGCAGAGCAGGGAGCTGTGCTGTGTGTGAGGTATTTAATGCCTCCAATAGCTGCCACGTCCGCCTTGGACTCTTCACTCAGCCAGGCTATGAAAGAAATCATATTAACAAAGTTATTGGATCCCAGATGAATCAAAAGAGCTGCAGGAGAAGAAAACAGTGACAAATGAGTCTGCCATCCTGAGGCACAGCAAATGGTGCTTACAGTTAAAGCTATTTCACTTCTTGCACCGCTCGCTGCCAGCCCTCCAGCGCTGCGTGGGCAGCGGGGAGCGAGGCGGTGCCAGGACGGGGATGCCTCATGCTGGCAGAGCTGCCAGAAGCCCCCTGTGGTGGGACCAGTCTTGATTCAGCTCTCTGCTTGAGCTTTCCTGAACCCAGGGAGCTGATCCTGAGTGGTGGGGTTCGCCTCTCATCTCCCCCCAGCTTTCAGTCTGCCACCCAAAAGCCCCCTGGCCTAAGCAGTGCTGGGTGTCGATGCCCTGCATGCAGCAGTGTTTCTTCCTGTGTTGAGAGTTACATACAACTCAGCAACAGGAAAATGTCTCTAAAATATATTCTCCTTAGGATCCCTGTGGAGATGCTGTGGGTATTCCCAGAAGAGGAGGAATTGGTCTGAGCAGCAGTGTTTCCAAGGGTGTCCCAATGAGGAGGGTGCTCTTGGGAGGGCTGTATTCAAGCAACCCCATGTTTAGGGGGCAAATCTGTCACCTTTGTCAATCTGAACCATCAGGCATGGCTCCAGCAGATCTCCCTCTGCTCCTGTCATGCTTTCCTTTAAATTGCTTGCTAAGACCAAAAATACACTTTCCCCTCCCCACAACGTCCTTTCAACAATTTTCCTGCCAAGGGAACTTTCTCAGTTGCTTTTGTTCTCACTGTGTGGCCCAAGCTTTTGTGGCAATGATGAAGGAGTCCTCAAACGCATTTTCCCTAAATCCCCATCTCTAATTGTGCTGGTCCTAGAAGACAGCAAGAGGGAAAGGCAGAGAGCAGAGCTGTGGGACAGGCAATGCCTTGTTCATGGGCTTTCTAAGTATCTACTCAAGCTAATGAGGGTCTGGTCAAGAAATGTGCCAAGTGGCCACAGGAAGCACATGGGTGAACTCTTTGATGCAGATGGAAGATGGTGATAAAGTGCACTAAGTGATGCTTGGGGACAGTCTGAAAAGTTTGTCCTGTCCTGGGAAGTGGCAGAGGGTGAAGGAGAAGTGGTAGCAGACTGTGAGAATCTGGATCAGGATCCAAATGCATTGTGAGTTTTGGGTTGCTTTGCATCTGGGAGTTTGGCTCTGGCCCATCTCTAATTTAATTTGTCTGGCCAGAGTCTTCTCTCTGTTACACAGAAAAAAGGGGTGATTTAATTGACTTCCGTAGAGTTGCTTAGGATTTGTGCCAGTAAAACTATTTGAATTTGGTTGTGTGCAAGACAGGTGTGTGTGCCAGTGTTCTGGCTTCCTATTTCTCTGGGAACTTTTTTAGGGGCCGTAGTAACACTGAGTGGGTGGGTGAACAGGACCCAGATGGATAGGGGATGGTCATGTTTTGAGTACTGTTTTTAATGACGCACAGTAACACTAGTAGAACATTCTTAATTATTGCATTTCCTGCTGTTATCTCCATAATGTGGCATAAGTACCTATGCTCTTCAGCTAAGATGACTTTTGACTCATTTGCCAAAGCTAATAACCCTTTAAAAATAATTTAAACCTTTTCAGAAGTATTTCCCTGATGCTCTTGGGACCAGTAGTCCTTTATTTGCCATAGAGCAGTTACAGAATGAATAGCAGTACTGTGGACTCCCTGTAACAGCGACCTTATGTGAGATGTAGTGATTACAGCAATTAAATCCTCTTTTCCAAGGCAACCAGGGCTTTATTTCGCACTGAAGTTAGATTCCCCCCCAAATGAATCTCTTCTGCATGCATTATTCATTTTTCTTTGGAACATTTAGCCTGTATGAGTTCCACGAACTCAAATTCGGTATTATTATTTATTATTACATTGAGGTAACGTCTAGGACAACCTGCCTCCAGGGGTCAGAGAGCACAGGGTTCCCAAGCTGAGCAAGGCCATAACCTTTCTCTCAAGGTGAAGGTTGATGACTTTACTGCATTTGTGGAACAGCTTGTAAAGAGTTTGCATTCACTTTTTGCTTGAGCCTAAAACCCCTGCCAAGGAAGTTTGTGGCATTTTGATCCACTGAATGCTCAGTGGAGTACAGTTTTGACCATGCTCTTAAAACTATTTACTTAAGTGTTTGAAAAAAGTTGGTCGTGTCAGCTCAGGATTTTTAAGTCCAACTATATTTGGGTGAGTTGAACATGGAACTTCTTGTCACTGTGACTCTTTCTTGGACAAGGGAAGGTCAGTCAGCAGCAGCTATGGTTAAGATGCAACATTTTCTTTAACCGTTCCAGAAGTTCTAGCTTAGGATGGGTTTTGGATTCCTTTTTTTTTTTTTTTTCCCAGGAAAAAAGTATTTAAGAAGTGCCAATAACCCTTCCTTTGAATTTGCTACACCCTCACTTTAAGATTAAGTGAGTTCATTGTCTCTTTCTGCTGTTATATAAATAGCCTCTTGATTGACAAGAAAACCAAAATGATTCTGTTTAAATCTGCACTGCTCTCCTAAGAAATCTACATTCATTATTCCTGGGATGACTGAAAGATTTACAATAGTTTATAATCTGGTATCATTTCATTCTTCTTCTTGGTATTATTAATCACCTTGTCATAAAACGTCAGGAGAACTTTGTCCAGCTTGCATGATTTGGGCTGAGAAAAGCCATACTTCAATATTAATGTTTTGTAGGAAATTGGGTAGATATCTTTGCATTCTGGGAACCATAAAACGGATGAATGATGTCCTTTGACACTAGATATTAGATGCTTACAGGCTGCTGAAGCATGGTTGAAAGAAACCTGCAACTGTATCACTGTGGGAAGAAAAATGGCCATGCAGGGCAGATCTGGCTGAGGTCAATATTTGGTTGTAGGCATCTGCAGTCACAAGTACCAGGGAGGCTGGTGTTTGTGTTTGATCCTTCTCTGTGTTAGTGCTGGACTTCCATCCTGGTGTGGCCGTGTCGATGGTTGCGTCTCATTGGGCGACGTGAAACTCAGGTCCCAATTATTTGGTCATTTGAAGATTCTGGGTTGCATTTCATAAGCCTGGAGGCAGTCAACCAAGATCCTGGCTGGGTTTCAGCTTCAGTAATTACAACTTGCCAGCTCAGATTTTCTCTGCCTCTTAAATCACATCCGCTATTTTTCACTTCCTTTGCTAAACTGCTGTGTCCCCTGTGCTGTTGTTGATGATAATAGTTCTAATGCTTCTCCTATTTATGTAACGTTATTTTATCTGTAATGTCTCACAGTGTTGGTACAAGAAACGTCTGTCATTGCTTTCATTTTATAAATTACTATTTTTATTGCTGACGTTCCAGTGATATACCTCAAAGAGTAGGTGCTTTCCAAAGGGAGGAAGGTCAATGCCCCTTCTACTCCCAACCTGTTACGTTTCAGTGAGGACTTGAGGGCTGATGGGGTGCTCCTGCCTTGTCCTTTGAGCCTGTCACCAGGGCAGATGTATTTGGGATGGCCCAAAGAACACCTGACACAAGGGTGGTGAGTTGGTGGGCAGGGAAGTGCCATCGTGTGGGTGCACCCTGTGTGGTGATGCCCAGCCCACCTTCCCAGGGGCTCTGCCCCTCCACCTGTCCCTTAGGGGCCCTGGCTTTTCCCAGCTCACCTGTATCCCCTCCATCCCAGCATCCGCACAGGAATGCAGGGCAGTGCACAGGCTCGGATCTGTGTGCAGGCCAGGAGAGGGCAGAGTGGACTTGTGTCTGAGGCAGAAAACCCCGGCAGAAGTCAACAGCTGGTCGGGAGGGGAATAACTTTGGGCAGGAATGTGGCTTGGTGCTGGTTCTGCGGCCCTGGCTGGGATGGGAAGCTGCCTCAGGGGATGTGATCCCCTGGCATGGACCCAATACATCACCTCACCTCACCTCAAAAATGCCTCTGTGGGGGGAACATTTAGCAACTTGTTCCCCCATGTGCAACCCCCCTGCAAAGGGCAGAGACCTGGCAGCCTGCAGGGCTTCCCCAGGTATTATTTCTTACTGAGGAAGAGCAGGTCTCTTCTGGGGTGTCCTCCACACGTCCTGGGATTCACCCAGGCTGTGGGCTCATGTTGGGAATTTGCATGTAACATGGGTTTATGGGATTTTCTTCACCACCACCCCCCTGCCTTTCTGAAAACTGTTTTATTTTTTCTCTTAATGAATACACTCTGCCCCTCGTGTGTGCTGGATATTGCAAATGCACTTCATAAAGCAAATTTCCCTGCTGGTCTGAAGGTTAAGAAGCTGTAAGTGAGCTTGTCTCTTTGCAGAACAACTTTCTTTTTGGACTTGAAAAACAATGGAAATGTAGTTAATGTTCAGCCTGACAGAGTCTTAGCAAACATATTAAGGGCTTCATTTAATAAAATCATATTTCACTTTCAAAGACAAGAAGCAGAATAGAGTTGAGTCTTTTTTAATGAATAAAGTCCTTAGTAAGGCATTTACAATCTTTCTTTATGTGAAGCTCGTTCTTGATTTTTTTTTTATTTTATTATTTTTTTATTTTATTTTAGGAGCCAGGAAGATTTAGTGCAGCATTTTCTACACTTTGTCCTGCTTCCTTTGGAACAGAATGGAAAGGGAAATGTATCTTAATGTTAAACAGACATGAAACAAAAATGTGGTTTTTCCCCAAAGAGAAGTTAAACATTTGCAAGAAAAATGTTCTTCATGGCAATTTCAATTCTGTTAAAAACACATTTACTGTCAGAAAATAATGGTGCTGGAGGAGCTCTAATAATAAACCAATTTGTGTGTACCACGGGAGTGGACTTTTTTAGCCTTTTGTTGTAAGTCATGCTGGAAGGGCTGCCACTGGGCTACAAGAGCACAGATATTTTCACACTGGGATTTGTGTCTACTTGATTTATGTGAATAACTCCATTGAAGTACGACTGGGAAAAAATTCGTCATGTGACTTCTTATTAAAACATTGCTTTTTTTTACTCCGTTCAATGATGTTTGAGCAGCTCCATGTATTTTTCTCTCAGATTTCTCTTTTTATTTCTCTTTTCTTAAATGCTCTCTCTGCACAGTGCCTCGATTGTACCACACACAGAGCAAGCGACAGCAAACTCCTCATTTCTGGGTAACTGGCCTGCTCAGTTGCAGCTCACAAACACCATTAATGGGCTGGGTGGGAGAGGCATTCCTGGAGCACCGGGGTTGCACAGCGCTCCCCTTCCCTTCATTGATCGGATTTGTTGAGATCAGCAGGTGCACCAAACCATGCAAATTTAAAATTTGCTCTGAGGAAAATTGAGCGGCGTTTTTCCCCCTGAAACGAGCTGTTTCTCTGAACATCGCTGCCAGCTCGCTTGCTTGCGAGAATATTTGCAGAAATGGGATGCAAAAGCGGTGCAAATGCAGCCAAATTGAATACATTTACAGATGTAGAAGGCTGGGCTTTTTTTTTTAGGCTTGTGAATCTCTTTGGGGCAAGGACTGTCACTTTGTGTAGATTTGTAGCATCTTGTGTAATAGGTCCCTGAACACATTGGCCTCCAGGTGCCACTGCAGCCTGGTGGGTTCAACACTGGTGACAGTGACAAGGCTGGTCCCACCCAGCTCACAGACCTGCAGGTTTCTATGACAGTGCAGGTACCTTTTATCCTCTCTGGGCCGCAGTCAGTCATGCTCTACAGCAGTGTGAAAATTGGATTTGTCAACTAGTAATCCCTCAGTGATCGATAATTAGTTGTAATTATGCGCTGTTTAAGTGCTGCGGAGAGAAAATTGAAGTTTGTGGCCGGAGCAGGAAATGAAGAATGGCAGGAGCACCGAGCTGTTTGGCATGAGGGAAATTCAGGTAAAGAGCTGAACTCACATGAAGAATGGTGAGTCAAACTGCCTTCTACAGCCAGGCCAGGTCACACAGCTGGAGGGGCAATAGTGTTTAGGCTAAGCAGGCTAAAATAGTCCTTAGTGATCTTGCTGCCCGTACAACATCATGACTTGGACAACAAGGAGGTTTACTTTTTATTTGTGTCTCCCAAAGATGTGCCAAGTGTGAAATGCCATGAATAAGCTGTTATTTGTGAGAAAGTATCCTTTGAAACTTCTTTGTTTATAACCAAAGCTCCGTCTCCCACCCTGTTTTGAATGTTTGTCCAGTATATGTGCTAAGAGAGGCTGGAGGCCCTGCTTGACCGTTCACTCATGGGACTGTGCCATCCTTTGCACTCTCTCTGAAAAGGTGCAGCTTAGACATATGGTTTGGTTTCAGATGGAGGAGGAAAGGTCTTCCTTTGCTTCTTTTTGCTTTCTTCTCTGTTCCAAAGAGCCCAACAGACCAGCTTTCCAGATGGGCAGGAACGTTATTCCACCTGTTTCTGAAAATCTAGTTGTTTCTGTCCTGGGATTTCTGTACCAACTTTGCAGATAAATCTGTCACTGGTAATTCTTCTCAGTCAAAGAGCCAGAGAGGCTCTGTGTTTCTTTATAGTATACCCATGGGTGATTTCTACTGCCTTCTATGCCTGATTGTCATTCTCTAAATAGACATGCAAAATGAAACTGTTTAACTGCAGGAGGTGGGAGTGAACTAGCTGGAGTAGACCTATTACCCAGTGGTATGCGAGAAAGAGCCAGCAAAATTTATGGTTTCTGAAGGAGCAGTATATTTTTAAGCTTCTTGTATTCCTACACTTCACAGCCCAGATTAGCAGATTGTTGACAGCTCCATGATATATTTGCTGTCACCTGGCTGGAGTCCGAAGCAAGTGATAAATTTTTAGTTTGAATGAGCTTGTGTGACATGCAATGACAGATATATTTTTTGTTACTACAAGTATGTAGTGTGTCCTGTGGTTGGAGATTTTGGTGCTATTCTTGGTGTGGCCATGAGTGATTTGCTTGCTTTCCTTGTGCTTCTGTTTCACCATCCAAAAAAAGGTGGAGAAAATGACACTTTCCTCACTTGGTGTGATGGCTCATTCTTTTTTTGTGGTGATGTTGGAGCCTGACAGAGGCTCGTATCATCTTCTTTGGGTTCAGTAAAGCCCATCTGCTGGCAGGAGGGAGGAAGAAAAAGAAAAGAATCCAACATTTCCAGTGGCTGTTTCTGAATTCCGTGTATCTTGGGTATATGTCACATGGATTTACATTAAAAAACTTGCAGTGTTTTCAGAGTGATAATACTATATTCTGGGAAGATTCACCTCCCAAAATACACATTTAAGGTGGGAGAAGGGACAGTGTGAATCAGTTTTGCCTTCACATGACTGAACACCTAGAGGAAGTGAATTTACGGATTTTAATTGCCAGTAAAACCACAGTGCTGTATATTGGTGAGCTCTATTCAAATGAAGAAGGAAGACAAATGCTAGTTTATTGGATTCCCTCATCTTTAAAGTTTCTGGTGTCTAAATTTATCTCAACAAAGTCAAATCTGTCTCCCCAGGCTTTTGAAAAGGTCTCACATATATCAGCATTAATAGGATGTAGCTGTGTTGAAGCTGGTGTTCTGCTGCTTGAGAAACATCTGGGTGAGGTGAACTAGCCTTGCTTGCAGTGGGAGAAGGAGGAGAAGTGCAGTGCTACACCCCAAGTCTTCTGCTTGCTGGGGGAGCTGGAACTGGCCATGGACTGTGACAGAGACTTTGTCATCTGTGATCAATGAGGTGTCACACACAGTGTTCAAAACCACTGCCAAGTGTAGCTGAGCACTGGGAGATCTGTTTCAGCTAGAAATAGTCTATCATTTGTAAAATCAGCTTTTACTAGCTTGAGAAACAGGAAGTTTGAAAAGAAAATAATTATTATATTCCCTGGAATAGGAACATTGAATTTTCTCACTGAAGACTTTTCAGAAATACATGCCTGCTAACTGCTCTTCACCTGGAGGATGAAAGCACTGGTTTCCAAGCCAGGCAATGCACATCTGTCTGATGTGACTGCTGGGAAGAAGCAAACAGGGAAAAGAAATTCTCTGAGAAGGCAGCTCTGTCTGCTGGGGAGGGGAATGGACAGAAGTGCAACACTGCAGTGCAAGGGAATTTGCCAGGAATTCTGCTCGGGCATGGAGCATGGGGCTGTGGGGCACTGGGAAGTTGTCTGTTCCCTCCAGCTCCAGGGGGAGCAGGGACCTGCTCCTCAGGGCACACAGAGCATATGTGTGCAGATGGACTCATGCAGGGCCCCATTAGCTTGTGCTGTGTGCCCTGTGTGGCTGGCATGCCACGGGGAGCTTGGCAAAGGGTCATGTCAGTGGAAAGCAGTGCTCTGTCAGGGAATTTCACAGTACATGCACATGGAGCCTCCACGGGTCAGGCCTGATTAATGGATTTGGCCAGAAAACCAGAGGGAGTAGCCAGTTTGGGAAGTTTTTGGCACTGCTGTCTGTGTGCCCTCCAAACTGCCAGGGAGGGAGCAGCAGCAAACTTACCAAGAGGGTAAAATAAGGTTTGCATGTACAGGAGGCATATGTGTAAAGAAGCACCTCTACTGCACTGTGTATTCTGGAGAAAGGTTCAAACTGTACCTAGAAATAGGTCTTTCTGAATTTGAGAGCAGTTTCATGGTAGAACATAGCAAGCAAAACACCATGAATATACATCATTGAAATGCCTACTTTAAACTTCATGTTGTATGGATTTATATTTCCTGGACGTTTTTCTTGAGGTTTTAAACCCTGCATGATTCCTGAGAGCAAGAGATTTGGTGCCAATGGTCCATCATGTTACAGGACCTGTATCTTTCTACGTACCTTGGGCTGAAGGGTACCACAATTCATGGAGTACAGGAATTAATATGGTTTCTTTTATGTGTAAGTATGGAAGGCAAATATATTTAAAACAAAAGAAGTATCTAGGTCCATAAACCCAGTTTACTTTTGGTGGAGACAGAGGCATCAAGAGACAGGGAAGCAGGCTCTTTCTATATCAAGGAAATGTTTTGCTTTTGTGCAGGCAGAGCAAGGGATTAAGCCTGGGCAAAAAGGTTGTGTCTACTCAGCAATACTTTGAGAGGGGCCACATGTGGAGCTGGCATCCTCTGCTTGTTTTAGTGTAGCTGTGCTTCGTGTGTAGACAAGGGGAGATGTCCAGCCCAGAAGCACCTCTTGTTTGGATTTGATTCTGCCTCCATGGCAGTTCTCTGCTGCCTGCTTCTTGCTCAGCTGCCCACATGTCCTCCTCCAACAAGGGCAGAGACACTGTTCAAAGCACCTCCAAAACTCTGATGTGCTTAGACATCAAAAAGGGAGGTGCACCTCTCTTGCTATGGAGTCATGGTGATCGCTCGCCTTAGGGGGGAGAGCATATGTACAGCAAATGGACACTTACATAACCCTATTAGCTTATACTGCGTGATTTCAACTGTTGGTTTGCCACAGGGAGTTGCAGGAGAAGAATTAGGTAATATAAATAGAAAGATGACATCCTCCAAAAGAGCGCCATTCAGCACATATTGCTGGCTGGCCTCATGGTTCGGAGCCGATAAGCAAATTTGGCCTGGATCCTGTTGCAGCATTTTATGATGGCACCAGCATAGCAGAATTGGCAATATCAGCAGAGGTGGACGCTGTGGATGTGATTCCTGCCATCCGCTGCCCGCAGCGCTGACTGCAGGAGCCTGCCTCTCAGTGGCAGGAACCTGGGGCCAAATTAATTGTGATTAATTTTGATTACAGACCATTCCCTTTGAAGTGACTCTCAAGATGAATTTGTCCCGTGAGTGTTTTAAAGGGCAAGTTACTCAGAAGAGCTTCTACTAATGCATCCTCCAGGTTTATTTCAAATATCCTGGGTTTTTTTTATTCTTTCAACAATTGGTTCCTGATACAAATACAGACACTTTGCATTAATTCCCCATAGGTCTTCTATGCCATTTTTTTAGGTTTTTGAGTGGCATTGTGGAAAACATGAAAGCATTATGGTAATGATCAAGGCCAATTCTGGTGTTCTTTATTCCGATATCAGTTAGGAAATAAAAAAAGCTGTGATGCTTAATCATGCAAAAATCCTGCTAAAAGCTCATTTAAGGTTGGGTTTGAGTGGGGACCTCAAGATTTGGCCCCTAGTGCATGACAGATTTTAACAACAGTGAGGTAGTGATTAGGTGGAAGAATGTGAGTATAAGTGGTTGAAGTGCTGGAATGAAAAAAGAGTTAATAGTATTGTCCATTCAACACCACAAGGAGCTGTTGCATATTATTACATTTAAAGAAAAGAAAAGTACAATGAACATGCTTTTAAGCCAATTCCTCCCACTGTTCTTTTCATTTGTTTGGGAATATTCTGTGGGACTGACTGAAGGCTTTGTCTGGTGTAACAGGAGCCTCTCAGCTGCCTAATTGCAGTGGAGAAGGTATGGAACAGAACCTTTTCTTACTTATTTACTCATAAAAAGGAGCGTTTACAGAAAGCTGTGCTTTGACCCATGTTTTAAGAAAAGCCACCTGTGCTTCACTCCTTTCAGTCTTCTGAAAGCTCACGTGATGAGAAGCACTCCTCTCTACGAGCAAACTGCCAAGTGCATTTGAGATGGAAAATTTCTGATTGAAATGGGCATGTCAGAGCTTCCAGCTGCTGGCGACCGTGTGGCAAAACAATTGCAGCGTTTGCAATCGCTCTGCAGAAGCTGCTTATCCAACAATCAGGACAACTTTAAATATTTATTTGAGACTGGTTGATTTTAAGTATTGAAGAACACTGTTTTTTTGTCACACATGCTCTTTGTCTAATTAAAACAGGGTGAGGGCAGCCAGGGATCCTGTTTACCCACATCATGAGTGCTGAAGGTGGGTCATTTCAGGGCCTTGCAGGTCTCTGCAGAGAGGAAGAGGAATTTGGAAATACTTGGGTTCACTTGAAAACAGAATTCTGAAGACATTTCTAAACAAATGTGAAAATTTCAGATGAGGGATCAAGAGCAGAGGAAAACTCCACAGATTTTTTCCCATTCATAGGTAGAGATTGAGAGCAGTAGGAAGCTCTGAGGCTGGGACACTGGCCAAGGACTCAAACTTGAACTGAGTTGGTTTTCTGTGTCATCTTTCCCCATTTTCAGCTAAGGTAGATGCTGACTTCCAGCTATGCTGCCTCCTGTGTTCTCTGTTCACCTTTGGGGTCTGTGGTTGGGTAGTTTGTGCATGGGGGATCTCTTGGTGTGTGGAAGGGGTGAAGGAGAGCTTTGGTCTCCTTTGTGTGGTCTCTTGCTGCTCTTCCACAGCTTGCTCATGAGTTTACAGAAGAGCTTTTTCTGACTCTACAGCTGTGTGACTCAAGTGGAGGACACTGGTGTGGCTGCAGCCAGCTGCTGTGTCATGGGCTGATGGCAACTTGGAAGAGAGTGGCTGTCCATCTCTGTGTCCCAGAAAGTCCTGTACGTAGGTAGAGAGGCTCCTTGGTGCAGAAAGTCCTCTGACAACTAGCAAATGCAATTTTGAAATTTATCCTTACAAGTCCTTCTGACAGCTGTTCCTATTAGGAACTCAATCAGTACAGCATTGTGAATTCAGTCAAGTTTTCCCTTGACATGCTATGAATGTATTAAGTGATGAAATGTCATAGAATCAAAGCAAATTTGCACTTATTCCAGAAAGAAATCTGAATATGTAACTGTTGTAGTGGTGATGGGGTAAGCAGAGATTTGCATTCCTTTTGCTGCATAATGGAAGTTTTGAGTAGCTGGACTGACCTCCCAGCTAATACAGTGGTTATCTTGCCATAGCCAAGTTGCTTCTCATTTTTGGCCAAGTTTGAATCCCAGTGTTTCTGTCTGGTTGGTTCTTGTTTGCAATTGAATGATTTAAATGAATAAAGATTCTGACTCCCCTGTTATATTCCCATGTACTCTTTGCAGAATTTTTTCCTACGCTGTAGGAAGTGATCAGGGATGAAAAGGGGGACTTCTGGCACCCAGCAAATCTCTTTAGGCAAACTGCATCTTGTCTCAAGTCGCCTTGAAAAAAGAAGCTTTCCAGTAAATAAAGGAGAAAACCTGCTTAGTACATTTTTGGTTATAAAACTGTTACTTGTAGCAGGCTCTGCCACTAATCTACCTGATGGAGAAATGGGCACCTCTTAAGAAGCTGCAGCCCAAAATTAATTTCAGCAAATGTATTTGCTCTTTGAAGAAACCCTGCAAAGGGTCTGAAACCTGTTGGAAATCTTGTCCAGCCCAGGAGGAAGAGCTGAGATGTGGTGTGGGTTGGGTGTATTGGGGTGGATGTCGTGGCTGAGCTGACGCTGCTTGTCCTGCTGTGGGACCTGTGGGACCACACTCGGGGGTCACGGGGTGGGCACGGAGCTGAAACGCTGCCTCTCTTCAAGTCCTTCCTGGCTGGGAGATGACAAACCCATTATCCTTTCCAGGCACTGAGGTCTTCTGGCTGCTGAGCCATCAGTAATACATGCTGTCGTTTCCCAGACAAAGCTTTCCCGTTCCTTGGGTTTTATGACATGTCCGCATCCGTCGCTGCCACTCCACCGCACGTCGCCAGCTGTGTGAGCCTTTCACAACGCATCGCTCTGTGCTGGGTGTCAAAAAGCCACTCAGAGGCACTGAGGTCTCTCCTTGCTTTGTTTCAAGCCTGAAAACCTTGAGATTTTTTTTTCCACGTTTTTGTTCAAACCAAAGAAAACTTGCACTGGAAGGAAGAATCTCGGGATTTGACTTTATAACCTAAATGCAGCCAATTTTGCTACATCAGTGGTTTATCTGAGTGAGGGCTGCGGTGTTGTCTCCTTTCAGGAGCTCTTGTCTCCCTTGTTCTCCCTTCCCCTCTGCAGTGTGTAGTGCATTTGGAGCCTTCCGAGGCCATTTCCATAGTGTTGTGATTCATCAGTAATTACTCTGCTTTGAATCTATTGTTCCTTTACTTTTCATAAAAGTCCCCAGCTTTAAAACCTACTCTTCAACTTTTATTTCGTCCAAGTTTATACTGGTCTTGGAAAAAAAAAAATCCTGTGCACTTTTATTGTCTTTTAACATCTGCTTCATTATTCGTTATATCTCAATAGTTATTTATTCCAATGAAGGAGTATGAATGTTGGAACATTCTGCAGAAAGTCAAATGAAGTGCCAGCAGTAAATAGCATTTTTGATCAATTTATTCATTTTTCTTTCTGCTTGCAAATTGCTTGTAAATATGCCTCCATTTGTACAACTTTGGTTGCTATTTGAAATTATTCTGCAAAGAGAGATTACTTGTTTCATACTAGGCGGGCTTGCAGGATTTCATCTGATCAATTTTAAGCTAGGTGTTACTTATCTTTAAGAGTAACCCTTCTGCTTGTGCAGTGTGCTTTGGCTGGCAGCACGGGCTGTCCTGATGCATTGGCTTGCAAGCTTTCTCTCTACATCAGCTTTTAACTAATTTGTAGGAGTTAAATAAATATCAATGACTGTGCTGTTTTCTTCCTAACTTTGATACATTTCCAGCCCTTTGTCCTTGTGTTTGTTTTGATTCAAGTTCTTGGTCTGCATTCAGATTCCAATTAGTTTTTCCTAAAGTATTTTCTAGCAATTCTTAATGGGTATGTGACCTGCCCTGTTCATTTTTTAGTCTGCTCTTTATAAAAAGTCTTTAACATAGCACTCTTTGAAGCATCTGCGACCCATCAAAACCTAAAAACCCTTCTGCTATGAATTTCCCATCAAATTTCTTTGCTCCATAGAGCAGAACTGACTTCTCCACAAGTTCTTCAGGTCGACAAAACTGTTCCTTGTGAGACATTTAATGAAAACAAAATCTAAAATCAATGGTCATCTGCTGAAACAGCATCTTCCTAGAAATGTAAGGTTTGAGCTCACTGCTACTTCATGGCTGGCATCTTTGTCTGATGGTCGTGGGGAATTCAAGGAGTCACAGCATAATTTCTCCCCTTATGCAATGCTTTATGTGCCTATCTAGAAGTAATCTTACATCAGGTGTCATGTTCAGCGTAAATCAAGAATGTGGAGGAGGCTGCACTTTTAAACCTGTGGCAGGAAATCACATTAAATTCAGTGTAATTACATTGTTCTAGAAATGTGATTATGTGTTTCAACTACCAGCCTCCCACTAAATTACTTCAGATCAGTCTCAATCTGTGGAATGAAATCTGCCTGATTTAGATGTAAAAAAATGCAATAAATATGAGGAAGTGCATTTTGCATTTATATTTTATGCTCACCTGTGACTGTTTATTACATTCTCCAAATCTAGCCTTTCCCAATCTCACCTGCTGCATGCAGGGAAATTGAACCCTGACTTCCCTTAATATCATGATTTAGTCTTTGCAGCACCTCGTGTATGACATTGGCTACTTAATTTCACATAAAACTTCAGAGAGATCTTAACTGCAGGAATGTTCTGTGAAGAAAGGGTTTCCCCAAGTGAAAATAAGATAAAATGTTCTCAGGACTAAGTAAAAACTTGAATGTAATGGTACTGCTGAGGTTTCACTGTTCTAAAAGGTAAAAAAGAGGGATAATATTGGTATTTCTGATGAATGAGCTTTAGACTATAGTTTGCAGGTCCACTTTTTGAAGCCCACTGCTGTGCTGGCAGACAGAGTGTTGTACCTGAGAATAGTTGTGCCTGAAGTTAATTGAGGGTGATGGCTTGACAGTGAAGATTCAAGTCAGGAAGGCAACACTGCCAGGAAGGAAGAGAGCACTTTCTCAACGCCACTTAAAAAGACGTCATCCATATACTTAGCGATTTTTTGAATGGTGCCTTCGTAATTTGGGCTCTTCATCAGCAAATCAGATCATTTATAGCCTAACTATCAAATTAGAGAGCAATCTCAGCCCAGTAACATACTGTCTTGGTGTTCAATACCCACAAGCTATTGACGTGAGTAATTGAGAATGAGGTTTTGTATCAGCAATTACTGGCATGGAAGATATTGTCTCTTTAATGCCTCAATACTTGACTCTAGGATAAGGTCAGATATAGTGACAGTAATTGCTGGAGGAAATAATTACAACCACAATCACACAGGCATCGACAAACACCACCTTTGCAGGAGACTGATCTGAAAACTGAGCCCTAACTTGATGTTAATGTTGCAATTGGAAAACAATTGCAATTTGTAGGTGCAAAATTGTGTCCATAAAAATACAAGGCAGGTCGCTTTGCTTGTGCTTCTTCATCCCTTGGACCTTCTGTAGGAGTAAGCAGAGTTACCTGGTTGCTGGATCAGGATGCATTTCTCCACCTGTAGTCCCAACAGCATCTCCTGTGTGCAGAGCACCATGAGGATGAGTGACTCTTTGAAAGTGGAGAGTTTGGTTTATGAATAAATCTTCTCCAACAGCCTCTTTAATTTAAGTAGCAGATAACTTTAAGCCTCCCTTCCCCACCTCCTTTCCGTACTAAGTCTTGGTGAATGGGTCTTCCCCTTAGTTTTAATGGGTCTTTGAATATCTGAGCAGTACTGTCAAAAAGGACCGTGAAAATAAAGGTTTCACAGCTGTAGAAACTACTCAGATGTTCCATGAAGATGAAGTAGGGAGGGAAATAATTAATCTTTCTGTCTTTTTTCAAGATGTGTTAAGATCAGATCAGGTCATTTTCTCTGAAGTGCTGGGGAGGAGCTCAGGGGGAAAAGGGCTTGTCTCCAGAAATTAATCTCCTGGTCTTCAGGATTAGGCTCTTGAAATATGTCTGAAAGTGACTGCTGTAACAGAACAAGGAACATTTATTCCATCCTGGTGCATTTTATACACCATTTCAAGTATAATTAAGCTCTCCCTCCCCCAGTTGTTTCCAGATATTCATGGGCACAAGATGAGTGATACTGTTTCACGAAAATACTATCTTTTTGGTTTTCACTGCTTTGTCAGATTTTCCTTGAGCTGAGAGATATACTTTTCTGCTGGAGTGAACAAGAAGGCTGGGCTGATGTGGCTGCATGCAGGGCTTTCTCTAGCCCTGCTGTCAAGCCTGGAGAGCAGAGCTGTCCTGCCTGTCTCCATGTCCCCAGCTGTGGAGGAAATCTGCTCCTCTGGACACCCTGGGAGGAGAAGACTCCAGAGAGACAGTTCTTCCCTTCCAGGCACAGGGAGGAAGAGCCACGAAGACACTTGTTTTACTTGTCCCCTTGAAGCAAGAGAGGAGTGGCTGCTGTTTTCCTGCTCAAGCATAACTAGTCATAATTAGCTTAGCCCTGGGTTATTGGTCCTTTGCTGTACGAGAGCATGAGGGGGTGTGTGCGGGTGTGTATTTGTGTGTGTGTTTCTCATAGTTAAGAATTCTGGTGTAAACCATGCTGGCATCATCCTCTCTCCAGTCACAGCCACTTTTTGACCAGCCCCAGATTTCCCAGCAGATGTTAAATGTTCTTAACATGTGAGGATGATTTTGCCTCCAGATGCCAAGCTGTGAGACCATCACATGGCACCACGGAGCTGAGAGCACAGTGTGCTGCCCCTTGTTAATATGACTGAACAGCTGATTTCCTTTACTGAAGGTTTGGAATCCCCCTAAGCACAGCAGATTCCCTCGCTGAATTAGATCATCTTTCTGTCGTTTGAGCCTTTATATCAGAACAATTTCAGTATTCAATCCTCTAAACAAGGCTCATTAATCACAAATTCATGACTAACAGGGTTACAGACTAGTTACAATTGGAAAAGTGGAACAGGAATGGGAAGTGCTTAATGCTCAGTTGGATACAGTGTCTCACTGTGAGTGTTTTTCCCTGAAAACCATTGAATGCATTGTAATGGATTTTAGCTGATTTTATAGGTAGTTGATCCTGTGCTCCCCCCAACTCCTCCCAGTGGGAAAGCCTGATTTTGGAGTGTTTGTTATGGCAAACACAGTGTATGCTTTGAAATACTGAAAGTCATGAGAGATTTCTTAGTAGCCAGCACTTAGGCCTCTGTAGTCATCATAAAACATGAATTGTTTCTTCTCCTCCTTTTTTTGATCGTGACCTTTTGCAGAGAGGATTTTTCATCTGGTTTCTGAGGATGTGTGGGAGCTTGGATCATGAAGAGTGGTCGAGGAAACAGGCTAACCAAAATCAAAGCTGTTAGAGTGGCTCACTGGTATCCTCACAGTGCTGTGAGCTGTCCCTTGCTATTTGTCTTTCTGAAGTTCCCTGGGGCAGTGCTGGGTGTTGGAGTCTGTTGTGCTACTGCTTGTAAGAATCATCTCCTGGTGAAGGACCTTTTTTTCGGTCCTTCACTCTTGACATGCTCCTGAGTGAATGTTGTTTGCCTCAAACTATTGAAGCAGCTCATTTAGCAAGGATGTTGTGACTGAGCCATGGTGGAAGATCTGCTGTCCTTACAGGGGGAATGCTGGTGTTGCAGGTGAAACCAGAACAGAGACATCCTGGTGGCAAACAGACCAACTTTTTGTTACATGCATGGTACCAGGACCTAGCTCTTTCTTAGGGATTAACGATCTGGAAATGGGTTTGCTCCCCTGAAATCTGCAAGTGTTTTCAAAAAGAAATCAGAAGAGCAGTGTGCAGCTGCCTCTCATCCTGTTTATTGTTGTGCCAGACCTGTCTGCCCACGTGTTATATCACGTTGGAATCCATCGTGAAGCAGGCTGCTGTCTGTGACTGGTTTTCAGCCCTGCAAACACTAGAGTTTAATTTAAAAATTGCTGTAGGGATTAAAGAATCCTTCCCCAATCCTGCTGGCCCAGGGTGAGTAATTCCTTTCGACAGGCAAGTAAAATGCCATTAGTTTCTTGCGTTACAATCAATCACTGTGGTAAACGGCAAGTAATTTTTGTGGGGTGGCTGCTAAATTTTCCTGACAGCTTTGCAAGGCTGGATAAGCTTTCTAAGCTGCAGCAGCACTGTAAGCAACAGTCTTTGGAGGGCTGGATCCACCTGACCTCCTTGCCCATCTCAGGCTCTGGGGATGCTGGGGTCTTTCTGTGAGGCCTCAACTTGCAGGATGATATTTTGGCCAGATCTGAAGAGCAAAAGCTGGGACTTGGAGCTTCAGGGCATACAGAGGGGCAAAATTTTCTCCTCATCTTCACAGTTAGAAATATTGCAGGCAAATCCAGGCAGACAGTGCTTTGGCATCATCCAGTTGTGAGGCTTTCTCTGGACTTTATTGCTGTAGATTATGGACCCAGCCTGCCTCTGCTGCACAGCTGTGCTCGGGGGAGAGACAAAGCTTGGGACTTGCAAATCCTTTGCCAAATCTGCAGAGATCCAAAAGGGGCATTCAAAAAGTCATTGGTTGAAGTTCAACCTACCTGCAGAGAGTCTTCAAAAAGCTCCTGAGAAGCAGCACCTGAAGAAACAAAACTGGGCTGCCAAAGGTAAAAACCTGTTGGCACAGGGGTCAAAAGGGCTGACTGGGGCTACTTGAGCACCAGAGTGAAGAGCTGGCTCTTGAAGAGAATCTTGGAAAATTGTGGTCTGCAGCTAGGAAAGAAATCTTAGAGTAAAGAAAGCAGAATGAAGGGGAAAAAAAAAAGGGAAAAGTCTTTGATGTTTTATCCCAGCTGGAGGGCTGGTTCTCATCAGAATTTGTACATTATTAGCCTGCTTGGTGGCCATTGGTGCCTGGAGTACAAACCACGTAATCATAATGCTCACTAAAGTTTTCACTAGCAGCAGAAAAATGCTTTTTTTTTTGCTGTAATATATGATGCCACCTTTTCAAGAAAAGTACTGGTCTGAGCTGTGCTGGAAATTGAATTCTGTCTTGTGGAAAGGGAGATTATTTCCCGAGGTTTCCTTATTCACCGTCCTAGCACATTCTGCTCAAGGTAAAGGTGCACTCCAGGATGATTGATTGGCAAGCACGAGAGGACTGCTGTTCCATGTGACAGGGATATAAAGAACGATATTTTTATTTTTTGACAGTGAAGGGGAAATGGCATTACTAGCAATGTTCAGCAATGTACTCTGCAGCCCCAGTTAGCTCTGCATATTTTATGGCATCCATTTTCTTTCTTCGATTAAACAACATAGAACCCCATAAAATAATCCAATAAAAACAACAACTACTAGTTCAGGCAAAGTTCTTGTGGCCTTTTTAATTTTGGGAAGGATTTTCATTGCTGTGGTTTGTTTTTTTTTTACTCTTCCCTCTAACTCCATCCCTTGTGCTCAGGTTGGGATCTCCTTGCCACAGCCTGGGTGGGGAACCTGGTAACAACCTCTTTTGTGCTGCTTCTTTATGCAGAATGCTGAGCAAGCATGGAAAAATGTACTGTAGATCCTTTAAAGACCACAAACAGTCCAACAAATACAACAAACTCCAGGGCTGACTGTTAATACTCTGCAACAACCCAGGAAAGTTCTGATTCCAAGTTATTTCTATGATGTCTGGTAAAAGATAATTCATTATAATAGTGAAAATTGTATTTAATAAACTTTTTCCTTAGAGGAGATGTATGAGTCTCCAAGGTGGTGAGCAAATTCAGCCACATTGATGGACTATTTTAAAAGGTGTAAACCCCCATTCTGTGTTGACCAAGACAATGCCATGGAGCTCATTATCCGCTTTTGCAGGGAGAGAGGTGGAAAATTTTTGCTTTGTTGTTGTTTAGGTGCTTCCAGGAACCATGACCTCCAGGGCTTTTTTTACTTTTTATTTTATTTTATTTGTAGAGGTAGAGAAATGACCTCTTTACAACAATTCTTTGTCTCCCAGGAGGCCTGAACCCTGTTCAGGCTGCAAACATTTTTGCAGTGCTGATTTCTGAAAGGAACCTTTCATTAAAAGGAAATCTGTGAGCAGCTTTGTCTTAGCAGGAGGAAACCTCTGGCTTACTTTGATTTTTTTTTTTTTTATGGTTTCCAAAGCTGTGTTTCTGCGTGATTGCAAGAATTCCAAGCTCAAATTCTTTGGACACCTTCAGGCTTGGTAATGCATATTCTCCCATACTTCCAGGCTTTAAGGAAGAGTTTCATTTATCAGAGCATTGCATTGGTTTCAAGGCAAAGGGCACAGTCTGAGTGTTTTAGATCTTTCAGAGTAAGGTTGAAGAGACTGAAGGGGATTTGATTTTTGTTCTGTAGACACATGTTACAGAAAACCACTCCAGTGTTTTATTTCCTCTCTCTACAGAGGAGTTAAACCAGAGATTGTTGTGTTGGAGAAGAGGGCAGGCAGTTCAGTCCTTGGAGATGTCCAACAGCACGTGACAGCAGACACTCCTGAGCTCTTTGAATAATGATCAACAGCTCATAAACTCAGTTAACTCCATGGAGGCAGTGGAATAAAGGAAAATATCTCTGCTCTTTCAGGGGATGCAGAGGTGTGAGCTGCTCATGCATCCTAATGAGAAAGGGATGTTACGAGTTGTTTGGATGTTAGGAGTTGTAAAGATCATTTAGGCTTGGAAAAAGACCTGCTGTCTCCTCCTGATCAATAGTAATAATGGTTAGTTCATATTTATTGGATACTCTGAATGTGTAAAATGTCAAATGATTTTAAGAATTGTGTATTTATTTGCAGATTATGGGTGATGTTTGGCAAAGGACAGAGGACCTGTTCCTCTTCCGTGCTGGTGTATCAGGAGTCTCTGGAGCTATCAGGCCTTTTTTCCTGCTGTGAAGAGTTTGCTGGAGTTTAAGAGCTTTCATTACAATCTAGACCCACATTTGCTTATGCTGCAATTAAAGTAGTTTGTGTGTCAAAGGCACAACAATGTTTGCAGGTGGACTCCCATAAATTTTGGGGTTTAGCTTTATTAAGAAAATGCCGATTGCTACAGAACTCTTTGACCTGCAGTTTCAAGTACTACTGAGAAATTACAGAAATTTATTGAAATGCAGGATTTGTATAATTTTAAAGTCTACAAATACACAGTGTCTCCATAGAAATAGTAAGGGTTTTTTGACAAATTTCCATACAAAGTTGAGTAAATATCCTTGTTCCCATTTTGAAGTTGCCCAGACAGTTAAACTGTTAATAACATGTCTTTAGTCAATAGGTTTGGACCTGATGTCTCCTACCCCAGTGCCTGGCAACCATTTTTCTCCCAGAGGGACAAAATTCCACTCCTGGCATATTTCAAAGAAAACAGTGCTCACTGTGGGAGACGGCATTTTCATTTCATATTACATAAAGCCTTCAGAACCTCTCAGGTTTCCATAGCAGTGTTGGAAACCCATATAAACCAAGTCAGGTTTGTGACAGGAATAAATAAGAATAAAAATTAATAGCTTTAATTTCAAGCCAATTAGTATGTCTTTCTGCTGTTTTTCTAAGCTCTATTTGCTTACCTAAAAGAGAGAGAGCAGACTGAAAAATGAAGTTTCTGCTGAAATATGAAGATGAAATCTTAAAATGTCTTCTCTCTTTTAAAAAAAAAAGACAGAAATTGGGGATTTTCTATTGGATATGGAAGTATAACATGATGTTTGTCTGCTTTGAAGTCGAGCATGTCCTCTTTGCTGATTTTATAGTCTTATATCTTGAAAATGTTTTATTTCAAAAAAATTTCATAAGGGGGGACATCTCTTCTGACCTTCCTTCACAGATGTAAAATTTAACATTTCAGTGTTAAATAAGTGCTTTAAAATTCATCAATCTGGTGATCTAGACCAGCTGAGGAACTCTCCTAAAATGTTTATACAATCTTAGGAAAAGTGAGGGTCTCTTGAGGGAAGCTGCTGCACTTTTTTTTGGAGAAGTTTTATATACAGTTTGATGAAAAGAAGGAGGAAGAATTTTTGGTAAAATACTCCCCCCATCATCATCATCTCCTGTTTTTCATCCTGCCTTATTTTGATCATGCGTCTGTAAAAGCTTCCTCAAAATCATAAGCCATCATACTCAAGGGGAGGTTGTGTTAATTTGTCTTCCCTAATAGTTAATTTATCACATGGAAAGCGCTTTACTGTCAGAATCCAAATTAAAATCCTGTTTACTCTTTTCATTATTCAAAATCCAATATGCTAGTGAGCTTGATGCTTAGCATATTTTGAAACATCTGATGGGCTGCAGGAAAAAAAAAAAAGAGGTTGATAGCTTCACCTTTTGGGGTAGAAGAGTGGTAATTGTATCATTCTAAATCTTTAGCACTGTTCCCCTCCATGATTTCAAAGGGTTTTCTGTTCTCTGAGTTGTTGGGCTTTTTTTCACGTCAGCCACCCCATCTGTTGAGCAGCTTCCCTCCTGCTTTGCACCACACTGGCCACTGCACCTATTTTGTCTGCTTTGTCCTACCCAGTGCTTTGACATTGACTTTTTCTCCTTGGGCGTGTGTTGGACTGAGATATTCTGACGTGAGACGGTAATAGCTGCTTTCATACAAGCTGCATCCCCAAATGTTTGGCAAGGTTAAGTGAGACAGCTACAAAGGGTTATATAAAAATAACTGCTGCAGGGAGGGAGTGAGGTATGCCAGAGGGAGGGGAAGGCAAATCTCCTGGTGTGGTGCAAAGGTTGAGAGAGTGCCGAGGTGATGAGATGCAGAAAGGGCATTTCCACGAGGTGCAGGGTGGCTGGGAGAGCTTTGACCCTGCAGTGGGGAGGTGTTCTGGGGGAAATGGGATCAAGGCAGGCAGAGCACAGTATACCCACGTCTTGTTTTGGAAACACATTTGGGCCAATTATGCACTGAATGTGCAATGAAGGGTCAGTCACTGGGGTAGTTTTTAGCATGGACGAAGTTTTGAGGTCTAATAATTTGACTTTGGAAGTTGCTTCCTCTAAGTACTGAGTTGTCTTTATCCTCAAGGGCAAACATCCTTGTTTTTTTTTCCCCACCATGAGTTTCCACATTGTTTCCCTGGTAATACCAGTTACCACTGGCTTTATATAAAAGTCACATTAAGTCTCTATGTATTTTGATGTGTATTTTACACATTTACACTTGAAAAGATAGCTTTACTTATAGTGACCTTAATGTGGAATTGCAGAAGCAAACACAGCTGGACTAGTGCTGCTATTTTGAGGAGAATATGATGGGGAAGTAGTTTGAACATAAATATGTGACAGGTCTTTTAAAATATAAAAAACTCCAAAGAACTAAAGTTCTTGGAAAAATACCTTAGAAAATAAACACTTGCTTATGTGTGAAGATTTAGGGCCTGAGCCCCTGAGCTGTTGTAAATCTGACTTCCAGAAGAGGTGGGGCAGTGCAGGGTTCCTGTTTCACTCATCCTTGAATCCCACTGCAGCAGAATTTGTACATGGGCTGGTCTTTGATGACCACAGCAGGACATGCTGTCTGTTATTAGTGGGTCTGCAGCATGAGCAGGAGAGCTGGGTGGGTTTAGGGTGAAGACACCCAAATATTCCTTGGCAGTTCTGGTTGTAATTCCTGGTTCTGTCACATGTTTTCTGGGTGACTTTGCATCACCTCACTGCCCTTATATTTCTGGATTAACCATGAATAATTTTGGTCAGGAAGCTCAGGAAGGCCCCAAAGAGAGGGATGGTGCTTCTCCTGGGGGGAGCTCTGGTCCCACCTCAGCCCTCCATCTGCTCTAACTGTGTTTCCCAAAAGTTTTGCTTTCATATGCTCACAGTGATGAACTCCTGACTGTCTGTGCCTCCCTCCCAAATGTCATGGAGTGTGCTTGGATGTGGTGATTATGAGTCTCATACCCTCTTCTCCTTCTATGTCCCAGCAAACTCCCATTCCTCCCTCCACCTCTACAGGGATACTGATATTCCTTCCTGTAGAGAAACACTGCCCATCTCACCCACACCCCAGAAATCCCCAGATGTTAGGCCTGAATGCAGTGATTATTTTAATTTACAATGCTTGGTTTAATGTATCCTAAACCACATGTATTTTAACTAGAAACTCCCCAGGGTCCTTGTTCAGAACTAATTGCTTGCTGTTTGTGCAATTCTTCAAATACATAAAATGCTCTGTGAGGGCTTGGAATCACTCAGCTCTGCTCTGGTTTGGTCTTAAAGATGGCTAGGGGTGTCTAGCTGAAGTGCAAGCCTGGGAATCTGCCCTCCTCCTGGCTCTGCAGAGACAGTATAATTTTGGGCAAGTAGACTAAAGTGGCCTACAGCTTGGATTTCCTGTAGGGGAAGGATAATGGTTTTATTTTTAATTGGGCTAAAAATGCAGTTGGAGGGCTGACTACAGAAATGGTTGGAAATTACAAAAGAAATTTATCATGGCTGTTATTATTAGTACGTCATTGAGAGCGAATTTAGCTCAGATCATGTTTTCCCCCATAATAGAGTATGGGGGAATAAGAAGATTTCTAAAATAACTCTGAAAAAGTCTTTTTTCTCATATTTTTGAGCATTTCCCATCTGCTGTGAGCACATTCCTGTTTTATTTCCTAAATATCTTTTCCTTCTGTTTCTATTTTGAAAGTTCCTTTTGCCAAGATTTTACTTCCCAGTTACTGCTGCCAGGAGTGGGGAAGGGGTGTGTGGCAAGCAAGTATTTACCTTTCAGATTGTGCAGTTAATTGACTGGGAGGCCGTGGAAGTCCCTGCACCACTTCCACTGAGTGCTCGGTGCTTAAATCCCTCTCGCAGCCCTTCAGTTGCTTTCCAGCTCTGGTGATTACTTGTACCTTCTCCTTTCCTTCTGTTGTAATAACTGAGAGGAGAGGTTTGGAGTGGCTGGATTCATGGGGTCACATGCATTTCAGGCCGGGATTGCATTTAAAAATAGTTCCTGGCTGTTGCAAGTTGGCAGGCAGGGAATGCCTCTGCTTGCCCACTGCATTCAGTCTCTCATGTTTCTGTCTTTATATTCCACAGTAAATGGAGGACATACTGTTCAGGGGGAAAAGTCCAGCCAGGGCTACCAAATGTACAGTCTACACTGGAAGCAGCTCCCTGTGTTCTGCCTTTGGAGCTGGAGAAGGGGCTGCATTCCCTCCTGAAGCAGTTTCATTGATTCCCTGCTCTGGGCAGCTTTGGCACTCCCCAACTCTCCAAGCTCTCTCCTCTTGAGATCTTATGGGGAAAGTGCCATGAAAGGCATCGCTGGAGGGTGTCACATTTCTGTGGGACCTCCTTCACCCCTAAAGAAGGGATATTATGAATAAATAGGCCCTGTTGCAGGGTAACTTCTGCTGAGCTCACTCAGTAATCCTCTGTCTCACATCTCTGCTGATTGCTTTATCAAAATGCCATGTACCTTGTAATGTTTTAAAGGTGGGCAAGGGTTTTTTAACAGGACAATTTTCCGTCTGAAAATTCTGCTTTTCAGAAAGCAAGTATTTCATGGAAATGAAATGTCAGTTTTGCCAAATTTCCAATTGGCTGTCATGTTTTGTTCCTTTTTCCTTCCCCCCGACCCCATTTCACAAATACTTTTTATAAAAAGAAGGAATTGAGCCATCTTAGTGGTAACAGTTACTTCTTGGGTCATGCTTCTGTGAAATACTTCATTTCCATGTTTTCAAGCCCAGAGATGGTAGAATTTTTGTCAGCTGGCAAATTAAAGGACATCAGATTTTTCTCAAGCAATTCCATTTGTCCTTACAGCTCCCTTGGAGTTGGAAGGGCAACACTTCCAAGTATTTTATATGTGGGGAAGGGAGGTATAAGAAAACTAAATAATCCACCCAAGCTTATAATTGAAGCCTGGCATGGAGTGGTGCCCACACATGTGCCATTCACCATCCTTTATCCAAGTCATGTTAGCTCTGCTAGGAATTTCTTACTCTTTTGCAAAGCCTCAGTCCCCAAAACTTACAATGATTTCTGTGCCTGTGGAGTTTGGGGGCAGATTTAAAGATATGAATCACTTATCTGAGGAACAGTAGGCTCAAACCTCCCATATGTAGGATGGTTTAATTTGAATTTCTTGACTTTTCCTAAGTGAGAAACTGAATGTAGTTTCTTCCTTCTTTCAACCTTCCTGGCTCCGCTGATATCCAAAAATGCAAAATGACATCTTGTCTCAGCCCACCAGAGCAGATGCATTGCAAGGGACTAGACTGGAATTTTTCCTAAAATGCAGCATTCTGAGACGTTTTTGGAAAATGTAGCTGGAGAGCAGAGGATTCGATGTTCACTTGATGCTAACCCAGCGAGGCAGGAGATATGCAGCAAGTGAAAGCTGTAGGCACAGCCCACAACCAGCATGGCCAGAAACCAGAAGGCCTCCTGTTAAGGGGCAGAGCCCTGCAGGTGAAGCCAAGTGGTGGGTCAACAGGACAGGCACCAGCAGAGCCTCCTGCGATGTCCAGACAGGGATAAACCATCTCATCCAGACACGAGAGAACAAAGCTCCTGTCTGAAGGAGGTGGACACAGCTGAGGGGTTGAGCTAAGAGGGGAGTCATTGTTTTTGGGGTGTCTGGAAGAGGTTGGACCAACTGGATATGTGGATAGATGTGGATATTTGAGGCTCTTGCATCTTTACCCCCACTCTGTGTGTGAGGACCACTGGTGGAGGTAAAGAGGATCAGCAGCTTCATCTTCCACGAAAAAGGAGCTGCATAGGGGTCCTGAATGCTTATCCCTGCTCAGGTGTGCAGGGAACTGTGTCATGTTGCTCTTCATCCTCGTTGGGATACACCAACATGAGGTTTGGTTCAGAATAGATGTTAGTAAATGCTGCAGAGTGAAGATATCTGTAGTGCAAAAGCTGTGTAGGAGGACATAACAAGCTTCTGACAGATGGAAAAAGGCTGATGAATCCTGAAATCATGGGTGAGATCCAGCTGTCCTGGTGTGTGTGTATGTCCCTAGCATCTCCTACCCTTCAATTAACCTTAATTAAGCAAGATTTGACCTGGGTGGAAAGTCAGGTTAGAGGTTTCCAGACATGTTGTCAAGAAAAAATATGGGAACTTAAGGGGATGGGGAGGAAAATTTGTTAAAAAAAAAATACAATTTTGACTGAGAAAGAAAAATTTTTAAAAGTGTTTGGTGGGTTTTTAAATTATTATTATTATTTTTTCTATTTTGGCCTTAATGACTTTTTTCAAGAATGGTTGACTAGGTCTAATGAAAAAAAAATTATTGAATCCATTGCTGAGGGCCTAATTCTCTATCTCATGTAAATTACAAGTCAGTCTGAAATGAAGCCATGCAGGTGTCTTGCAGGAATTATTTGGTGCAGTGTAATTACTACAGCATAAATGAATGTTCCTCTGAAAAAAAAGAAGAGGAGATGATAGGAAAGGGGCCCATCAGCTTTGAGGTGTGTTGTGTGGAGATATGAATGCCTGTGGAAAAGCATCAAGGAGACAATTAGAAAAATATCAAGTAAAATTCTGTCTTTACAGGGAATATTTTTCATCAGACTGGTTATGCCAGGTACAGATTTGACCCATCAGGTCAGTAAAGCCTTACAGGCAGAAATAAGGGCATCATAAAAGCAGGATGAATTAATTCCTTCTCAGGGGAAAAGACCACCCATTGAGTCCTGAAGTTACTTTGATCCAAATCTATGAACTCAGCTAGAACTTAAAGGAAATTCTTAATAGTGTAACATGAGCACCAAGTGGCCACGAGGCATCAGGGCAAATCCATCACAATTCACTGTTAAGTAACGCTTCAGGTCTCAGCAGAGCTGTTTCATTCCACCATACAACTAAGAGGTCCCTGTTGGCTTTGCTTTTAATTAATTAAGTCACAGTAGTGGCAAACGTGGCTCTGCAGCAGTTGCTTTCTGCCTAATTGTTCTCTAGGCATATTTGCAGCACTCCTGTCGAAATCCCAGGCTTGTTTCAGGAGTCAAGCTGCACAAATGAAGTCCCTGCTATTAAAAGCAGTTTGTTTCCTATTCCTTGGCAATCTGTTCCTAGTGCTGAGCCCTGCTGGAGCATGGACTTTTTATTTTTTTTTTGGCAATTTTTTTCTTAAGCCAAAAAATGGTGACATTTAGCAGCTACCAAACTGATTTCAGACTCTCACCATGCTCAGGAAATCAAGGTTCTCCATGTCAGCATCAGATTATTTAAAGCAGCAAGAGTTTGATATGCCCAGTTTGATAGATCCTGATGCAATGGCATTAATATTTTCACCCCTCAGTTCTAGATCTGGAATAACTTATTCCCTTTCACTCCTTCCTGCATGATGGTTTTTGATCAGCGAAACACATTTTTTTCATGTAGACTGACCTAATATTTGAAGGCACCTTGCTCCCAAAGGTTTGCAGGCAGGAGGATGTATTTTATATCACAGTCCTTTTATTCTCCATCTTAAACTGCGGGACAGACACAGCAAATTAAATCAACTTATGCTTAGTCACATCTGCTTCATTTGTATCAGACTGGTGCCACTGGAGTAGAAATAGTTCTTAATGTCTCCACATTGCTCAAGCTGAAAGTTGACTGGCTTTGCACACAATGAAACTCATACTTCATCTCTTTAAAATGATTGGACCTGTTTTATCTTTTTAAAGCAGAGTGACTCGTGGCCTCAGCATGTCAGTGTGTTATTGACGGGGGAGGGAGTATTTCCCTTCAGCTCTCCCTTGTTTACCTCTCTGGGGTGATTTGGAGATCTGTAACTAAAGCAGTCCCTGTTGTTCCCCAACAGAATCAGGACAGCCCCAGGTGTGAAGATCACGGACATCAGAGTGAGTGATGCTGACCAGTGGGGGGTTCAGGAGGAGACGGACAGCGCGAGGACCACGGCCACCGTCACCTGCGTGCACAACGACCCAGGAGCAGAGGACAGGTGAGGCACCGCGGGCTTTCCTGCAATAACCCTTGCTGAAGTGCTGTGAGAGACCTACAGAAGCTTCTGTAGTGAGCCATACTGCTCTTATTGGCAGCATTTTTCCCTCCTCAGCCTCCTTGAAAAAGCCAGATGTGATCCGATGAGAGCTTTTTCCCTTTGTTTCACTTCTGAGCTTTGGCAGTAGATTATCTAATTAAATTGGAGGCAGCCCATTAGTCCTTAGCTCACATTCGCTGTTCAGGAACCTTCAGGGCAGCAGAATTCCTGCTGCCAAAGGGCCAACATGAAAAAAATGAACTAAAATGGAGAAATATGAAGAATAATTGAAATCAATATAGGACAATGCTGTCTTCTTTATTTGAAAATCCATGAAAGTAACAGCTACTCAGTTTTACTCATTATTGCTGCAAAACACCTGAGTGTCTATGAACTCTGCTGAGTGCTGTGTACTTTGTTATGGTAATGGGAGCTGTATCAAAGGTAAGGAGAAATTTACATTGTTAGTCAGAGTTATGTATTTTACAAAACGAGCAATTTCTCTCCATTTTCATGCAGTTAAAGTACACTGTGCATAAATTTAGCTAGAAATTGTATAATAATTAGGAAATCACAAAACTACATGTCAAAATTTTTATTTGCGGAGTCTTTTGCATCCATCCCTTTTTTTTCTGAAAACTCCTGTGAGGGAGAAAAAGTGGTTGCTAGCAACTGTTTGGATCTAGGAGGATTGTTGTCAGAGTTTTGCAGTGCAAAGAGAGTTTCTGCTCTGCTTGGTTTCTGCAGCTGTATTTGAGGAGCAAACAAATCCCATCCAGCCCTGGGTACCTGCCATGAAAGTGTTGAGGGGAAAGCTATTTAATGCAAGTTTACTTTTGAGCAACAGGCCCTGCAGCAGGCACTGCTGAGGTGAGAGTCCTCTTGGATGTGTGAAACAGGCCTGATGAATAGCAAGGAGAAGAGCCTGTTCCTCTCCAGTGCCGATGCAGAGTGGAGGCGACTGAGTGGGACGCAGACATTTGCCTTGCAAACCCGTGAAGTGAGGGGAGGTGACTCCCCACTCAGTGTCTCTGGTGAAGCGCTACAGAGCCTTCTGGCATGAATTCCGGGCAAGGCTTTCAGTTCATCAGCTCTTTCATGCACTTCTTCTCAATTAAAAAAACAAAACAAAAAAACCCCCACAATGGCTGGGCACATTTGTCCGTTGTAATTCTGAGGTTGTGATGCAGGAAATTCCAACCACCTTCCATCCTCATTTTCCTGGAGTTTCCTGGGCTACTGTGCTGATAGAGCTCTGGCAGCTGGATTTGGCACTGTATGCTTTGTTTCCAAATCCTCTGCCTTTTGGGAGGAAGTCCCAACTCCTCCAAAAGATACTGAAGGAACCAGTGAGCCCCCTTGGTGGAGTAAGAGCTCAACCACAAGGGAATGGCCTGGAGGGGGTCTCTGTGCTTGTCCTGGAGCTGCTCAGTGACACACAGAGGCTCCAGCAGTGAAGGCCAATCTGGGCAGGGTGTGTGGGCAGGGTCTGATCTCTGCTGAACTTTGCAGTGGGGATTTTTTTCTCAAACAACTGTGACCTCTGTTCTGTTTGGAGCAAGGTGGACAGCAATCAGTTTGAAAGTGAAATGCTGAGGTTAAAGGAAGACTTCAGATCGTTTGGTGTTACAGAAATTGAAACGAAACAACTGTTTTTAAAGCTAGACAAAAAAAAAATTGCGTGAAGGCTGAAGCTTATTGCCTTCTATGTGGTTTCACTAATCCATGAAATTATACCTGTCACAGTAACTTAGTTTTTATTAAAACTGAGTTTTGCTTTGTGTTGAACTGTTAAATTCACAAAAGCAATGAATCTCAAGTTAATTAATACTTTGACCCTTTCCTTTGTGAGATTAGTTTAATATTTTTGGATTAATTAAAGTACGCAAATAGAAACTGCTGAAAGATCATTTCTAGATTTGCAAATATTGTAGTACTTAGAGTAAATATTTAACTTTGATCTCTACTTTAATTTGCCTTTTTGGTCATAATGGTGGCCCTCCTGTTTCTTTTGAAGGATGTTAAGTGTGTGGAAATTCTTCTGTCTCATTTAAATGAGCAGAGACCTGAGCTTCCTTCTGTCAAGGTCAATGTGGCAAAACTGTCACTAGACCCGATTCATCTGTTCCTCCTTTTAGTAGTTCAAGGAGCTTCATTAAAGGCAGTTTATGTGTGAGAGAGCAGGATCAATCTCTTTGGTTGCAGAGCAGTGGCTATTAGTAAACAGAATCGTATCTGCCTCGGGGGAGATGGGTTTTTGTCTCTTGGAAGTAATTTCAGTTCTGCTGACTTGCCCAGCGTTATGCTGGCAGTAGAGCAGTGGGTAAGCCAGGACTGAGCCTGGCTTAGTTTTTTTCTGGAAGAGTTGGCCACGTTTGTTGTGGCTTTGAGCCTCCCTTGGGCTCTGGGAAGAGGGACAGCTCCAGGAGCTCCAGTGAAACTGAGAAACTCCAGCAAGTCACAGCTGTGTTTGCTGAAATCCCTGACCCTCCCTACTGCCCTACCCCCCTCTCCCAAGGTCTGTTTTCCCCTGCCTTGCACTTGGGTTGTACTTTCTTCCCCAGTGTGAGACTCTGATAAGAGCCACTGACAGACACTGCCTGCCAGGGGAACAGTGGCTCTGGGCTGTGACATGTTCCTCATCCAGTCTGCATTCCTTTTAGCCACTGTTATCAGCTGGAGCATTTTCAAATTTGCTTACTTTTCTAATCTTTCTCCTTCTCCCCTCTGCAGTTTTATCGCTATCCTGAGTTTTTCATCTCCATTTCTCACATTTCCCTACGCAAATTGAGTGTCCATTAAAATGCTTTAAATTAAGACCTTTTCTCCTTTCATGCAGAGTGCATCATGCCTATTCTGTGCATTACTTACAAAAAAATTCCTTATCACAATGTTTCAGGCAGTTTACATTATATTCTATTAAAAATCCATTTTGTCCAAGGTTGTCACAATTCATAGATTAAAGCTTTCCAGAGTGTGTTTTGTTAGGAATACATTCATAAATTCACCTCTTTAGTAGTCCCGTAAGCTTGTATTTAAAACCTCTTTTTGATAATGTAGTTGAACAAAGAGTATAAAAAGAAGAGATTTATTTTAAATATACACACACAAGTATGCCCACATCTATTCTGATTTGTGTGGAGCCTTGTTTTGCCCTTACTGCTGCTATCTCAAAGGACTTTTTGGGTAGCTTGTTGAGTGAGGAGATTGATTGTTGCCATCTGCATCTCTTCTCCCTCATGTTGTCTCCTTGGGGCAGAAGTCTGTGAATTTTGGTGGGGTTAGTTGAAGCAGCAGCGTGGTTTGTTTCAAGTTTCTGCTTCAAGCACAAATAGTCCTGCCTTATGTCTGCAGCACTTCCATTCCACAGGAAAGAATCTTTATGGATTTCTGCGTGGAGTTCAGATGCATCTTGCAAGGAGTGAGGCAGCCAGGGCTGGTGGGCTAAGCAGCAAATAGGGTGTTTTCAGCCCTCTGTGTGGAACAGCTGAGTCTGTGAATGGCTGGGATCTTACCCTGTGCTGTAGGTCTATGTATTGAATTATTGCAAAAAATGCTTTTGAACCACAAGGCCAAAATTTGGGAGTCTGCCAGACACAAACCCTTTGTGGTTTCAGGAAAACTGATCCTACTCTTGTAAAGAGCGTACAGGCTTTTCCCACTGTATTTGCCAAAAGATGGATGGAGCCTTGCAATTCTTGTGTCCTTTGCTCCTGGGAGTTCCCTGGAAGCGTCTCAGGAAATGCCAGAAATTAGCCTGCAGTGGGAGTAGGGCAAGAGGGCTCGAAAAGGTGCCCTGAGAGCCTGGTCCATCTTGGCAAGCTGCTGTACCCCATAACTCAGCACTGATGTCCTGAGGAATGGGATTTCAGGAGCTTTGCCAGAGTGATTTAGCATTTTATGGGATGAGGTTGTTTCAAGTCATTGCTGAGCAGGAGCTGAGTTTCCGTGGTCTCATTTGAAAGGCCCCACAATCCCACATATTTCATGGTCGTGGTGCTCGGTGTCTCCTTGATGGAAAGCTGAAGAAGAAAACTTAATGTGACCTGGCCTTTGGTTCAGGACAGTCCAGATGGCAAAAACACAAAAACTTAGGTCAGAGAGTTGCAGCTCAGCTCTGAAAGAGAGTATAGAAAGAAATAATTTTCCTTGCTCAGGAACACTGTCATTAAATTGTATTGGATTATTACCAGGTAAGGAGAGTCTGATCCTCTGACAAACTAGTATTTTAATCAGAAGGGTTATATTTATGCTAACTAGCAGAGTTAATAAAATTGATTTTACCTGCAGTGTTGAGTACAGTGTTATTGAGACCAAACTGGTTCTTCTCACCTAGGGATTATTTTATCTTCATGTCTATAATACAGCTTCCATCTCTCAGGATATCCATCACTGCATAAATTAAACTTGCATGAGGGGCATTCAGAATGCAGAATTAGGGAGAGTGAAATCTTCAGAAGGCTTTTTTCCCAGTGTCCTCAGAAGTATTTATTCTGTTACCTGGAAATTTATGTATTTTTTTAATTGATACAGACCAGCTCAGCTCTGGCATTTTACATCATCTGTCTTTAAACTTGAATGAAAATTTAAGATTCTATAACAATCATTCCATTTCTTTGATATTTTAAGAGGTTTTTACAGAGTTCAAATTATTTAAATTATTTTATGAAACTGTAATGGTAATCTGTATATATATCTCTAAAACAGGAAAAGCAGTTATTTTATGTATTTATAGGTATGTTTTAAAATAATTCACTTCTTTTTCTGTGCTTGCCCTACATATTCCAGTCCCCACTTTACGGAGGGCAATAAGCACTTACTCCACCTGGAAGCCCCAGGTGCTCTGAGGCTTCCTGGCAGTCCTCAGCACTATCTCTGCCAGACTGGAGCTCTCTCTCACAGCTTTTTGGAGGTGTTTCTGCACTGAATTCCCCACCACTCTGCTCCAGAATGACACACGTGGGTCCTGTGTTGCCTCCAACCTCACATGCCATCAAGCAGTGGTGGTGTGGTGCGTATTCCCACTGTCTCCAAAGCAGAGCCTGCTGTGGTCCACGGGGTTTGATGAGCAGGGAGACCTCATTGCAGTTACAGCTTCCTCAGGAGACAAAGAGGAGGACAGGCACTGAGCTCTTTTCTGTGGGGACCAGTGACAGGACCTGAGGGAATGGCCTGAAGTTGTTCCAGGGGAGGTTTAGGTTGGACATTAGAAAGAGGTTCTTCCCCCAGAGTGTGGTCGGGCACTGAACAGGCTCCCCAGGACAGTGTCACAGCCCCAAGGCTGCCAGAGCTCAGGGAACGTTTGGATGATACTCTGGGGCACATGGTGTGACTCTTGGGGATGGTCCTGTGCAGGGCTGAGGGTTGAACTCGATGATCCTTGTGGGTCCCTTTCCAGCTCAGCAGATTCTGTGATTCACTGCAGTGAGTTGGTCCTGTGGAGGATCTGATGTGGTTGTATCCAGAGTTCAGCACAGGACACGCTGTGCTGGAATGAGGAGTTTGGTTGCTTCTGTGAGATAAATAAACCTATAAAGATGGGTGGCTGCAGCCTGCTGTAGCACACAGCAGTGTGCTGTAACCACACAGGGGAAGGCATCAGGCCATGCACTGAAACACTCACTGATGTGTTTATTGCCAAAGGAACTCACTTGGCCCCAGGACACTGAGTGTGTAAAGTGCCATCAGCAACAGCAGTTGTCTGACAGAAGATCAATTGCATGTGTTGCTTTACACAAAAGAGCAGTAACTGGTAAAGACAGACAGCCTTGCTCTGTCTTATTTTAGGCCATGCAAAGGCTGTGGGCTGGATGCCATGAAGTTCACATAGTACTACAAAGTGAATGAGTAAGAGGAGCAGAGGGAGCAAAGAAACACAAGAAGATGTGTAAAGCAGACAGGAAAGAATGGAGAACAGCTGAGGGAAAAAAAATCTGGGGAAATGGGAAAGGAAAGCAAATGCTGTCATCCCCTACCAGACTAGTCTAATGCAGGTGAAGTGATCAGACTTCCTTAGGGCCTCTTTCCACCGTTAAAGCTGTATTTCTATGAAGGTAGCTAGTTTGAAAAGAAAGGTTTTGAATTAAAAAACAGAGGTGCTTAAGGTGTAGGAAGAAGCCATGGATTCTGTGGTGCAGTGCTTTTGGGTGTTTCCCTCCTATTCTTATGCACTTGCTGCTTTCCTTGGGTCAGAGGTGTTATGGGCAAAGAAATGTGCTTCGACTGTAGAGTGCCTGTGGCCTAAAGATCCTGCAGGAGTTCATTCCCTGGCCTTTGGCCAGCCCCCAAGACAGCACTATCTCTTGAGCCACTGATGAAGAGGATTTTATCTTTAATGTACCAGTTTTCAGGCTATGACCTCTATTATGAATGATGGAGTCTGTTCTGCTTTGTATAAAGAGTGTTCCAGCAAGAAGCATCCACACATATTTTCAAACATAAGTGACTCTATTCAGTGACAAAGAAAACTTGAGTTAGAAGAATTTTAACTAACCTTTATTCTTTACATCCACGCCTTTTTGTAAAAAGAACCCAGGCCTGCTTGGAAATGTTCCTCTTAGATAAAAGCACTGACACCTCACAGTAGCTTACAGAGGACAAAAAAATAATAGACAAATTGCAATGGTAGAAGGGACTACTTATTGTAGAAAGCTGTGGTGCAAGGATCAAATATAATTTCTGGAAGGTCTTTTATTCTTTTTTTTCTGTTTGGGGCCAAGAACAATGACATTGTCTGTCCATCTCCTGTTGGGAGCCTAATAGCCGGGAAACCCCATTAATTCTCTCCTGGCCAGCCAGCTCTTTTGGATGGCTGTTTCTGCCTCCTTCTTAGTTGGGTTCACTGCTGCTCTAGTACAAACTCCAGTAGAGAGGGGTCAGAGAGAGTACTGACTGGTAGACCAGATAATTGCTTCCTGGCCCCAGCTCACCAGTCAGAACCGGGAAGGTTCTGACTTACTCTTCTTGTTCCATCCTTGCTGGTGTGGTGCCTGTGTTATGGCACAAAGGTCCCTTTTTGAACGAATTCATCTTTGGTAGCTGGAAAAAACCCTGTTGTGCAATGCAGCAGGGATCCCCAGCAAAATCAGTATACTGTTGTCTGGAAAATTTGGAGAATGAGGAACATCTTGTTGGAAGAACTCAGCTGAGTGGAGGCAGATGATATAACACAGAGACATGAGTGTTACTTAGAAAATCAATGTTTGAGAAAGGTATTTTAACTTGCCAAACAGACAGAAAGCTTTATGTAAATCCAGAGAAATATGCAGGAAGTTCCTTCTGCATTTGTTTAATGGACACATGGTGAATTAGAAAAATATTTTTTTATTTTATAAAAATTGCATCTTGCTTAAAAGGTTTGGTTATGCCTCAGAAAATGTGTCTACCTACGCTGCTGGGTAGAATGGACTCTGATGGCAAACTGTCTTTGTATAGAACCTTCCATGAGAAGGTTCAAACTTGAGTTATGTGTAGCATATCCTGGTGAGTAAGGGCCTGAGGAATTAAAGACTCAAACTGAGGGAAAGAAAAAATTCTTTGAGAAAAAAATTCTTGAGGACATGCTGAGAGGCAGCAAGTCCCTTTTTGCATCCCACCAACAATGGTAGCAATGGAAAGAAAGCTATAACAAATAGATTTACTGTGAGAAAAGTGACATACAGGTCTGACCCCCTGGTGTTGTTCATTCACAGTTTTGATCTTTACCTCAAAAAAGCAAATTCTGATTTCTTGGTCACCGTGCTGATAGATAAGGCAGTTGCCAACTGTGTTTGTGGCTGAAGACTTTCTTCCAGAAGTCTGTTTCTAACTTCTAGGAGTGGTTATTCAGGCAATGTTTTGGTTTAGAATTTAAGCCTTTTAAAGTTTTGATCTCCTTTTTCTGTATTGGCAGTTCAGGTGGTATAAAGAAAATGAAAGGTAATATTTAATACCTGACTTTGCTTTTGTAGATAATGTGGAGTTAAAGAGCATATAAAAAAAAAAAAAAGAAAAAAAAATCAGTGGAACTCCTGATCCTTTGGTCTCTTCCTTGGTGCAACAATGAACATGCAAAGAAATGGCTTAAATAAACTCTTCACAAGGGTGGTCAATAGAACCTGATCCAAAGCCTATTCTGAGTGACATGTCTTTAGAAAGATGAGCCAAATAATCCTGAAATGAGTCTTGTTTTTTAATTTGACCTAATTACCTTCGTTTTGGGTATATCATTCCTAGATGTGAATCTTAATATTGATGTAACAGTTGGGAAAGTTTAATTTCAGGCTAGGGTAGTCTGCATAATTAGGACTGCAAGAACGTGGCAGGGAGGCTGGGAGCAAATTTCAAATGCATGCAGATGAGTGAGTGACTGTTCAAACCGTTATTCATCCACTGGAGCCTGCACGCTTTTTCCACGTTGGATGCCAAAGGGAATGATGACATATTCAGGAGTCAATGGGCTTCTCAAAGTCTCTGCTGGTTTCCTGTCTGCTGTTTCCCGTGCAGTGTGTTTGGATGGTCATGTGGATGGTTGCACGTGAGTTACCTCAGGAGGTCAGTGACAAAAATCTGTCAGTTCTGGAGGATTTCTAAAGCTTTCCAGACCTGTGTGTGCACATTGCAGCCGTGCTTAATTAACAGCTAAGTCTGAGTGATAAATCCAAGTAACCATGGCTGCTGAACTCATCACTCTTGTAACAGATGTCCTGACTCAAGGAACAAAACTGATGGTGTGCTGGATTTTAGGGATTTGTTTCTGTAGTTTAATCACCTTTTTCTTTCCCCTGATGACTCAAAGGAACCTTTTCTTTGGTCTGAGCAACCAGGAAACACAGTTCTTAGTGCAGTTCATCTTACAAATGCAGGATCTGCACGTGTTTAGATATCTGTGCAGCACCTTTAGGCATCTCACATCACCTCAGTGCTGGGAGAGCTTCAGTGAGCCTTATGGAGATCACAGAGGGAGGGAGGAGACATCATCGAAATTGTTATGCCACGAAAGCATTGCCTGATTCTTCTGTAAATATTGTACTTATTTATACAGCCCCAGATTAGAAACCTGTTCCTTTGGCAAACTGAAGTCTAGACTCAGAAGAGCACCTTTATGGAGGGTGCCACTTAAGTGCATACTTGGCTTTGAGTACCTGCCTTGTTTCTGTGGATGGCAGGTATAATGATAAAGGAGGTGCTCAGAGTCTGCAATTAGAGACACCAATATGTGGAAAATATAAGTCTTGATGGTGAGCCATGTTACATATAATGACAGGCATTAGTGTGTCACACCTGTAAATACCGTGGAAACCAGAAACTGGAATTTTCTGTAGCGCAGAAACCTTTCTGGGTATGTTGAAAGTGTTGCTAAGGAATTTATTTTTGGCAACTGTACACTGAGATTTAAGTACCATAATTGGATTGTGCTTTGATATAATAGGACTGGAAAAGATTATTGAATGAATGTGAAATTGGGGAGCTGATGTTTGAGGTTTGTTTAATTCCCTCTTTTACTAGTTTCTGAGCTTGACTTGTAGCAGAGCCTACTGCACACATTTGAATTCCATTCATGATGTGTTGACTTGCTTACTTAATAGCCAGTGCATTAAAGTACAAAAGCTAACAACTCGTTTATTAGGCATTTAGCCAAAATTTAAACTCGTTTTATTGTTAGGAGGTGCTGCTGCTAGACAGGCAAATATTAAGTTTGTTACTTTGATTTATTTGAATCATCTCTGCCAAATACATTATAAAACACCCCAGCATTAACTTTGCATAAATTATTTTTTGCTTTAGTTAGAATTTTTCACTCATTTTGCCATTGATATGCCTCACCTGTGTATATAACTTAAAAAGTTGTAAACTTTTTATGTTTACATTTTTATGCTTAACTTAGAAAGTTATAAACTCTTGTAAAATGAAAAAGTAAAAATTTGCTGATGCTTCTGCCAGTGTCAGCATGTGATTTTTATGTGGTGTTTGTTTTTTGGTTTTTTTTTAAACCACACTGTTTATTTGAGAGGAACATCAAGTTGGAGTTAAACTAAGAGCCTTTGCACATTCATTAGTGTGATGGATCTTTAAACTGGGACTTGGGGCACTTTTGCAAGATCCTGGTCCTTTGGGGTGTCCAAAGGATAACCTTGTAGAGGTTATACCATTCCAGAGGCCAGTACAGAAAGGCCAGAGAGAAAAAAACCTTCCAGAGAGCACTGGAAATGGGGAAAGCTCCACGGAAGAGGCAAAGTACTGGGGAGTACATTGGACCACTGCAGCTTCCCTGTTGGAGGGAACAGTTTGCATCAGGACTGTTAACCAGCTTGACTCACGAGGTCTGTGACAGGAGAAGAGTTATGTCCCCTCATCACTTGTCTGAAAAGGCAGGACACCATTTTATTATAAACTTGGACATAGTCTTTGGGAACTTGCACTCAGGCAATTGGAAGCTGGATGTGTTTGTTCTTTCTGTACAAGTTGGCCTGTGCAGATTTTTCCCAGGACACTTGTTAAGGGGTTTGCTGTGAAATATTGCAGTCATTAAGGCAAATTGCTAAAGCTTTAGCAAAAAAGCTTTCCTTAAAACCAACTGCCAATAACTTGATCTCACAAAAATGCCCTTTTTTTGGGGTATAATTAATGAACTGATTTGATTCTGCTGGAGTTTTTGGACTCACTGGGCTCCAGAGCTTGGCATGTACAGCTCTCATTAAGAGCTTTGTTTCTGGGGGTTGTCCTTCCTGCATGTGTTGTCTGGGTGCTGTATTTTTTGGTTCTTAGCCTGTGCATGGATTGTGAGCAGCCCTGAGCTGAGGATGGGCAAACACAGACCCTCCTGATGTCTGCTGGGGTTGTGTTAGGCTAGGGTGAGACAGAGACTTGGCTCCCCCAAGGAACTATCCCTGCTCCCTGGCAGCCAGGAAGGTGCTACCCTGCATCACCCACAGGCTTCACACATTTTAGCTCACAAGCCAGGGGACTGATCAGCATTGCACAAGCAAAAAGAATTATTTTGTCTTTTCCCTTGGGAGTTTTCAGTGCAGAGATTTAACCTTAGAGTTATTGACCTTGGCAGTGAGGTATTTGGATATATAGGGTCCTATTTTCACTCTCTCTTGCACAGTTTTTGTCCATGCTGATTTTCTAAATCTGTGGCTGGTGTATCTTTTTGTTAGATGAGTGCTTCTTCTTAATAGTGTACGTGTTAATTTCTCTAGTGACAAGAGGAAGAAATAAGTTATTCCTCTTTTAAAAAGAGTGATTTAAGTAGGGAATAATGAATGCAAAATGCTGTCATTAAAAATCAGCAGATAAGCTGATGGTTCATCTGTCATTGCCAAGCCTTGCCATAAAGTAAAAGTAGATACTTTTTAAAAAAACCACAAATGGTAATGATGAGTATGGAACCTGCTGACTGTGAATGCCTTAATAATGAAAACTGTTATTTAGTCAGTCAACAACACCTTGCAACTTGCTGTACAACAACACCTCGTAGGAGAAAATTACTTCTTTCATCCTGAACATTTTCATTTGATTACCCATTGTCATCCTATTATTGTTATGAACTGTTTAATAATCAACACCACTGGGTTCCACAAAGTCTTTTCCATCTCTGGCAAGTGCATTAGGAACTGAATGCATGTGCAGGACTCTCTCTTCAAGTCTCAGTAGACTGGTATTTGGTTCAGGGACAGGTTTTCTGGGAGCTCATTACAGAGCCTCAGCTGACATTCACAAAGCCAAATAGCAGCTGTCCTCTCTGTTTTGTATGCCTTTATTTGGGTTTTTCTTTAAATGGGAGGCTCTGCTCCTCTGCAATGTGTCCAGTAATCAAGATATCAGACTGAGACTTGTTTGGAGTTTGGTAACATTGAAAACTTGTCACTTATTTGCTTGCATGAAATAGGACCTGATTGTCCCAGCCCAGCATCTGATTTAGGCTGATTTAGTTCTCTGTTCCTCACTACACACCCCAGAACATTTATTTTTCTCATTCATTAGATGGAGACAGGGAAAGAGAAGTTCAAGCCCTCATCTCAGTATCTGCTCCATCCCACAACTGCATTTCTAATGAAATTTCCTGTGTCTGAAGTGTTGAGCTCCCTTTGAGAAACTGCTACACCACAATTAGCTCAACTTTTTCCAAAGGCTCATGTTTTGCATTCATTGTTGCCCCAAGCCAGGTGAGCATATGCACGTCCTAAAAAAGCTGTGGTGCAAAGGAAAAAAGTGTCAAATATGTTCTTAGAAGCTGAAAATAAGAGCAGATGTCTGTTGATTTGGAGATGCCCAGGCATTTGTATCTTTATTCTTTGCACAAGCGTTGAAAGCCACTGCAGGGCTCCTTTCTCTGTGTTTTACAGAACAAATTCTCTGATTTTTTTTTTTCTTTCATATATAATAACAACAAATACTCTAAAGAGAGGGAGAACTGGATGGGTGGGAACAGGAACTGAATGGAACCAGTTGAATGGAACAAGAAGTTGATCACCTGCAGTGGGACAATTTGTGGGTTCGCCTCTTGCGATTCCGTGAATTGGCGGAGCTCTTGGTTTGGCGTCAGCTCGTCCTTTAGTTTCACTTTTTTTTGATGAGGGGATGTCTGCTGGACTTCTTTCCCTCCACCTCTTCCTCCACCCCGAAGCTCCAGCAGAGATCAACAGAAGTGATGTGGTTATGTGAGCTGTAATTCTGTTTCAGCCATGATTATATGTCAGTTTGCTGCACACTGTAAGTGGTACTTCTGGATTCCTGCTGTGAGCAGTTGATTAGATTCTAGTACCTTTTTACGCTATATATAAGGATTTTTATTTTTTTTTTAACAAAGCACAGTAACAACACAAAAGCCCCAGTTTATATTTTATTCTTTTTTTCTCCTCCACTAGTAACTCATGCTTAAATACAAAACTAAAATGTTTTTTTGGCATGCCTGACCTTCCTTAACCCAATCTGTCCTCCCATTCCAAACAAAATTTAATTTAAAAGTTCACACTGACCCTAAATTGTAGGATAAGTCTTTAGCCTAGGTAGAAATTTTCAACAAAATGTGAATCTTAAGCTGAATTTTGAACTCACTCTGACAAAATGAATGCTAACTGCAAGTTTATTTGTAGTCCCACTTGTTACATTTTTCATTGTCAGCACAAGCTTTATTCCTCCAAATATATTATTGAATGAAAGAAAGAAGCTATTCTTTTATCTCTTACTGCTGATGCCTGTAATTCATCCTGTTCATTTTCTGCTGTTTTCTTTGTATGGTTCTTCTCTGGCTTATGTAGCACAGAAAAAACTTAATTGCTTAAGTCTGATGTACTTTTCTATTCCTGGCAACAGTGTAGGTTGCTGAACCATTATGTGGGAGATGCCTTCTGGAATATGAAGTGTGTGTTGCAGTTGGGATATGGCAGGGTTAGGGCCCAGTCCAGGAGGAGCCTTTTAATTGCTTTTTGGATATTTTCTGTAGTGCTGCCAATTATATTATTATTTCCTGAGCGGTTTTTGCAAATGGAAAGCTTTCTGAAGGTCTCATGCTACAAGGTTTCTTACTGTTTATGTAGCTGTTTGATTTTGAGAGATCAGAAGTGAACTCCCTGAATTTCTATACCAGCAGCTGATGTTTGACAAAAGCCAGGAAACAACTCTTCATCTGGAGATGTGAGGACAGACCCATTACCCTTCATAGCTAACCAAGTCTGATTTCTTGCTGTTCAAAGCTTTATTCAGCTGTTAATATTTGCAAATAATATGTTTGGTCCTGGAGTAGTGGATAACACTGGAGACAGATTGTGTCCCAAAAGGCCAGGGCAGCTTCCATTTACTCATCTGCACATACTGTATTGTATTTTGTTTACTTTATTTTTTAAAGAGAGCTTTAATTGAGTCTCTGGATGAACACTCACGTTCCCTTCTGTCAGAGTGCAAAGTAGTGCCTTGTGTAATGAAGGCTGTGGAGAAGCCCAGACTCTGGGGTTGCTCAGGATCAGCTTATTCCCTGGTCTGCACCTGGACAACCAGTTAAACTGCTTCGTAGGTTTTCAAAATGCTGTAGAGGAATGACCTGTGTAATACATAGGTTCTTTTTGCATGACATAAAAAAAAGTTAATTTCAGCTTTAGTTCTACCTTTTTACCATAAAATACTGGGACAATGCTGGTGCTCTTTATGTACAGAGGAGTTTTATTAAGAAGTGATGATGATGCATATTGACAAGTCACATTTTTTATCATTTCTTTTCAAATATTTACATGCTAAATCCCACACTTTGAAGAAGGATTGCTTCAAAGCATTCAAGGATTACACTTGAATGTAAAAGTAAGATTCTTCTTGTGACTGACGAAAAATCTTGAAAATTTCATGAGTCTCAAAAGATGGGAAAGCAAAGGAAAAACACGTTAAGAGCTTTAGGAATCCTTAGGATGCGTAGGATGTGAGAGGTGGTGTTTGTGTGTTGGGGATGCAGAATGGCTGCTCTTGGAGCTCTTGCATCAGGACCAGCTGGGTTGCACACCCTGGTGAAGAGGAGCTTCCACATTTCCAGGCATAAGTTATCTGTCTTGTGAAAGCGGTCACTGGATTTCCTGTCTTGGTGATTAATTAATGATGGAGCAGACAGTAATTTTAAGATTAGCATGGTCAGTCTACCTGTTTATACTCCATGCACACAACAGGGTGGGTTCTGAGAATCCTGCCCTTCTAATTAGAATTTCTGTGGTTTCACTAATCGCTTGAGCTGGGAACCAGGCCAAGACTAACAGAAGAGACTTCCAGTACAATAAATTGTTTTAATTTTGTGATCTGATCTTATGCATGGCTCAGTGTTTCTGAAGGCAAGGGTAGAACAAAATCTCATTTTGCATGATAACATATGCAAATCAGAACTTTTTGGTCCCAGATGAAGCTTCACTTCTATTGACATGGTGCTAGGAAAATGCTGCTAAGAATAAAAAGCCACTAAAACTTTATTTTGCTGATAATATTCCATTATTGCTTTGTAAGCTACTTTATCCATAGGGCAAAATCTGCCTGAGAGATAAGAGATCCCATAATTCCTGTTTGCTTGTATCATTCCCTTTATGATTTATAGAGTGCTATAGATGTTTGTGGCATTTTGCAGACATATAAAAGATTGACATGTTCTTGCCTCAAAGAACTTAAAAATTCAGCAGTTTAGCAGCACTCAGCAGTTCCTCCTGTTTGAATTTTGCTTTTAATGGCACTGTATAAAATCACTATTATACAGCCACCAAATGAAATGGCATTTTATTTTTAGTTACAAATGTGACGTTTTTAAAATGTTTGCTGTAGGTCCTAGACTGTCTAGGTATGGGCTGGAAGGCTCTGTTCACAGTCATCTCCTCAACTCTTAACCTAATTGTATATTAAACCTTTTCCCACCACTGGCTGGAAAAAATGAATGCCATTTCATTACCAGTATTGGAAACCTCGCTTTGCTACTTGACACATCTTTACCTTCTGCATTGTGTCCTTACAGTGAAATTTGAGTAAAGTTCCACCTTTATACATGCAATTTTAGGATTTCTAGGCACTTGTATAAAGTAAAATCCTTCTATATCCTGCCCAGGCAATTTAACAGAATTATATATATAAACATAGCATTAGAAGCAATTTTCTGAGCCTCATGATTACACTGATTTTGTTTGTCACACACCTGCATGTACTGACTTGCCGTGTTCTGTCACTCACAGTAAAACTCTGTCTCACAGTGTAATGTGACAGATGCTAATGAACATGAGACATCACCAGCTTTCATAGCAGAGATACTTGGAAAGGGCTTTCACCTTATTACATGCTTTGAAAACTAATTTTATTGAAAATAAAGTAAGATTCCGTGGGGTCTAAGGGGCTGTACGCTTGACCCTAAGCGTAAATGAAATTCACTTAAATTTTATGGCTTGCCTTGATGAATTCCAGCCTAAAAGACTTTTGAGCAGCAGACTGGTGGGAGGCTGGAATTATTCAGAGAGGTTTTGTTCCTAAGGAGGTGAGTGAAAAAGCTCCTGCTAATTTCAGTGGGAACTCGAGTAAACTGCAATGCTGTCGTCCAGTTACATTTTCTCACTGCAAGGCCACAGCAGGAGTGGTTTTGTCTGGATTCTTGGGTATAACACTCAGAGGACCGCAAGGTCAAAACTACGGCAAGTTGGTCAGACACCCTGCCTTTCCCTTTGAACAAAAGCTCAGCAGAGAGCACAATGGAACAGAATTTACAAAACAGTTTCAAAGACAGCAAACTTTCTTAAGGACTTTGGGCGAGGAGGACTGGGCTGATGGTTCTGCTGTCAGCCCTGAAGTGCAACCTTACACCCGTGCAAATATTCTCACATGGAAGCTTGGGGGTAGAGATTGGTATAACAACTGTCTTCTAATTCCCTGATACTTGCTTTTTTATTCCATGCTTGCTGTGGGAGACGAGTTGGTGTGCACCATGCTGGGTGAACAGAGGCTCAAATCTCTGTGCATCCAGAACTCTGTGTTTCCTTTGCTCAAGTTTCGTCAGTTCTTTGTCATCTCCAGTTGCCTGCAATGGGTAATCATGCTTTGGTATGAACTTCTTATGCTTTGCTGGGGAGCACCTTCCTTGTAGGCTGTTCTCTTTCTCAGTGCAGTGAGCTGATCTGGCTGTCACAGGCTTTTTCACCCCATCTCTGTGGTGGTGAAGCACCTTTTGACCCTGGTAGCAACTCAGGACTGCCCAGTTGTGTTTAGCTGAGGAAGAAACAGTTGTAATCGAGTTTAGTGAACTTTTTGCTACTTGCAACCTTCTTTAACCAGCAGCAGGGCAAGGGGAGGAGGGCAGGGTGCAACTGAAGGGAAGAGGTTGAAAATTCAGAGAACAGGAGGCCCTGCTCATACAGGCTCCTTAGAGCCTCCCATGGATGGCAGTCGTTCCTGGCTCTTGCCCCAGGGATTTGGGAAGAAGCACCAGGAAGCACAGAGGAGGTTTGTGAGGAGGGGCTCCTGCAGGGCACCGGGGTGGGCACTGCCACGCTCTCCTGTGTCGTCCTGGGGCATCTCACTCAAGGCCACCATGGAGAGAACCAGATCAGCGTCTGATCTCTGACATGCACGAATGTTTTATCAGCTATGCTTTAAACCACAGGGATTGTCGGCATTTCGGTCACACGCTCTACTGGGGTGAGTTAATATCCTTCCTGACTGAGTACATTGCCTAGAGGGACCATTTGGTGTGTAACACTCTGGTAGAGAGAGCGATACCCGGCGCCGAGCGGCGCGGGGTAAAAGACTAATGTGAGCCGTGTTAAATGGCGTCTTGGGCTTTTCTGGGTCCCTATTCATAAAACACAACAAAGTGGCGACAAGTATAAACCTTGTCAGCTAAAGGATCTGCTGGGAATACCAGAGAGTACTTAGTGACTAAAACAAATCAAATTTTGAAATCCTCCCTTCCAAGGGAAAGCACAGAGGGGATTTAACTACGGTGAACAAGTGTATTTGAAGTAAAATGGCAGCAGGAGTGGGGCGGGGGAGAGGAGGCTCCGGGTTTAGCTCTGCTGTGCCGGGGTAGGGTGTTCTCTCATGGGGTTGGTGTGTGGCTGCAGGAGGGCACTTAGTGGGCTTTGAGGGAAAGGGATAGAAGGGCTGCCTGGCAGGTGTGAGTGACCATCCTGAGCAGTGAAACCTGGGCTTGTGCTGTGGCAGTGCCAGCCAGAGCAGCAGCTGCTTTCCAAACCCCTTCTGGCTGGTAAGGCCCTGCCTGCTCAGTGTAGGGTCCTACTGTACAGGGTTAAATATACGTCACGCACTGCTACCCTATTTGAGTCTGGGAAGATTCCTTTTTAATTGTAATTAGGCTGCCCTTGTGTTCGTGGCGTGTTTCCATACGGGAATTGTTCCTGACAGAAGCTGTTCCAGGAGTTTGGCTGCTTGCCTGGTGCTGGGGAACTGGTCTTCAGCTCTCTGCTAAACCAGATGCTCCCTCTGTGACCCTGGCCAAGTTGCTTAGGCTCTCTGTGCCTCAGTTTCTAATCATAAAATGGGAATATTGACAACTGCTTCTCTCACAAGGGACTTAGAAACACAGTAATCAGAAAGAACTGAACACTCACAGAGCGTTGGGAGGAATGGTGCATGTTCCTCAGGCAATCAGAGAGCAGCACCCATGTGTTTTGCTTCAACCATGTCCTCAGATGAAGGAGACTAATGCACCAATTACAAGTGTTGTTTTCAGTTCCCCAGCAAAGCTTCAGCTGAACCCAAAGTCTTTGATAGGCATAGAAAGAGAAGCAATCAAGAGGACATTGTGACATAAACACTCTCCTCCACTGACTAAAAATGCAGATAAACTTCCTTGGGATTTCTAGCAGTATTTATACCTAAATCTTGTTGAAGTTTGCAGCAGTATGACAGAAAATTCTACTAGGCCCTTAGTGGTTATGTTTTCTAGTCACTTATTCATTTCACTCTTTAGTAAAGGGCTATTTATTCCCTTGCAGTGTTGCCTTATGAGCCTCAGTTGCACCACCATTAGTCACCCTTGGAATTTGACTGAAGAGCCTCTCAGCCCCCTCTGGCAGTGGCTGGTTTGCCCAGCATAGCCTGGTCATTGGTATCCTTGTGCTTTGGAGATGGAACATGTGCTATGCAGGTCGGGACACTGAAGTCCTGCCAGGAAAAGGCCCTTTCTTTGGATGGGCCATGATGGTGCATCCCTACTTGTATCACCAAGTAGCCCAGAATACTGAGCTGAAAGACAATTTGTGTCTTGCTTTGATTTATTTTTTTACTCTTTCATTTCTTCACTGAAGTACAGCATTGTATCCCCTAAGGACAGGACTGGGCCTTTGCTCTATTACATGGAAAGTTATTGAAAACTTGTAGGAAATTAGGTTCCCTTTCTCCATTCTCTACTATTGCATTAACTTGTTCAGAGAGCTCCAGCAGGTAACTGAGTTTTCTCCAGCAGAGACTCTGCTGCCTCAAGCCTATCATGTTAATCTCCCTTAATTAGATCCTTCATCCCATTCTCAGGAACAGATGGGAGGCTTAGGGCTGTGAAATTCTTGGGATCTCCTGAGACACCTGAGGAGCAGCCCTCCAAGGTCTTCTGGCCTTTCGCAATCCCAGTCATCCCCATCGAGGCTTTTCTGTGCAAGGGCAGTGTGGGTGTCCTCTCTGCTGCCTGTGGAGTGCTGCAGGCTCATGTTACCCTTACAGTGTTCCCCTCCCTCCTGCTGCCTTCATCCATCTCCCTGCACCTCAGCAGCCCTGTGGAAGTGGCAAGGTGAGCTGCCCCTCTTTCCTACAAGGATTTCTGACTTTATAATCAGAATATCTTATTCAATCTCCTGCTTTGTTACCAGGGTGGGCATCATCCTTCCACATGGCTTTGTGAAACTGTTTATGTCCATGTCCTTTCTCTCAAAAGTACAGTTGCACATCACAGCTTCAGAGGGTGATGTAAGATCTTTCTCATGCTAACACATAGAGTGCACTGATGCTCAGTGGTACTAGTTTTTTAATAATGCCCTAACATCTACTAAGACCGAGAGTAGAAATCATCTCTCTCATTGTTTTAGCACTTGCTCTAACAGTCAGTGGCTTACAGGACTGTACCTCTGTGCTATATGGGGTATTCACAAGTCTGTGAAAGGGTACCAGGCAAAAAGCAGCAAACCATGTCTCACTGGATGCACTATATGGCAATGCATAGCCCACATTATTGGTGAGAAATCTGAATACCACTGGATGTCCTGAGCTTTTCTATGTGTTACTCTGGGACAGTACTGGAGTATTCAGCCAGAAGTTCATAGCAAGGTCCGTCCATAATCTAAGCTAGATACAGCACAGCTGCTGAAAAGGGGATGCTGACAAGGGAAGGAAACTGAAACACAAGAACCTGACCCCTTTTCTCCTGGATATTGTATAAGATGATGTATTGCTGTGTGCTCGTGGTGACAGTTATTTTTTGTCATTACTGTAACTGGTTTACTTCCTTGGCTTGTCAGCCAAAGATGTGCTGGTCAGCAGTCAGCGCTGTCTTTGGATCGATACCTGGGAGGAGCTGTAGTCTCTCTGATAGAAAACCTGTAGTACAGGGGTTTTATTTGTTTATTCCCTTCATTCCTTCTTTCACTGGTCTAAGCCTTTGGTCTAGTTCTGCAGATGCCAAAGAGTTTTAAGTGAAACACCCGCATGTTTGGTGTTTCACTTCACAACCATCACTTGGAAATGGGAGATGGTGCAGTCAGTAAGCTCAGCCTATGAAGATTGTGTATGTGAAGGATGAGGAAGAAGCTGTGAGTGAAAACCCTTATGGAAGGTTTTTGATCTGTTTTGTTTGCTGGATCTTGGAATACAGACAAACCCATTAAAATGAGACCATAAAACAAGCCACAGGTTTTGGTATATGTACAGGTTTGTCAAGACCCAAAGCAGAGAGCTACAAGATTTAAAGCAAGTAACCTTCTGAAATTATAGTTTGGAACAGGGAGCTCCACGCCAATCGATGGGAGTCTGCTTTTGTTATGGTCCCAAAAACCATGAGGCTGACTCATGCTATTACAGTGATGCACAATGTTGTCAAGGTAATGGATTTGGGCACTTGGCAAATACAGGAAGGGTGTAAAAGGCAAGGAGGTGTTCTGCTGCCTTCCAGGAGCAAGCTTCATATTAAGGATTTTTTTTGTTTTGTTTTGTTTTTTGTTACGGCTGAGATAGAGAATACTCAATTTTGTTGTAGAAGTGAGAATTTTATCCCCTGGCCTATTGCTGTTGTTGTGCACATCACCCTTGGGAATGCTGTTCTTTCCTGTATATAGCAAGGTTTGTGAACTTTTCCTGCCTTGCCTCCTCCTGCTGGTGCCTAAGAAACCTCTATCCACAGGGCTTAGGTGGAAATTAGAAAGGGGGAGAAAAGGGGAGAGTGTAGAGATATCATGCATATTTTAGTTCCTTAGGGAAGAGCTTGGCTGGAAAGGAATTGTTGGGCTGAGTTCTGAGGAGACTGAGGTAAGGAGAGAGCCTCTAAGGACCATGTTTGCAATCTATCAAGGCCTTTTTTCCTTTTTTTCCCTTTTTTTTTTTTTTTTAAATAATAACAGCAACATTTTAAAGCACTGTTTAAAGACAAGTTTGAAAAGATCAACCAAAAAGGCAAGAGAACTGGGATTTCTCTTATAAAAACTTTGCTATCCAGTCATCCTGCTTAACTGAACTTTGATAAAAAGAAAAACTGAGAGGAGGAGGGGGAAAAAAAAAAGAAGAAAGTAGCTACCTGTTAAAAATTATCAAGATGAGGGATTGCTGTCTGTAAAGCTTCTTAAGACAAATCCTTCCTTATATAACTCCTTGTCTTTCTTTCACTAACTTTAATGAAATCAGAAGCTGACAGGAAAAGTGAAATGCCTGCACTAATGAGATAATCTGACTTATAAAGACCAATAAGGCAAAGGATGCATTAAGTGTTTGAATAATAGAGCTTAAGACTTGTCTGGAGCAGTGGCTGCTTTGTGGGAATGTGATGTGGGAGGTGGCAGGGGCTTGAGGAGCAGTGGTGAGTTTGTGTTCCTGTGTGTGCCAAAGGGTGTTCACCTCCAGCTGTCCAGATGACCAGGTTTGCCTACTCTGTAGCCTTCTTTTTATCTCCTAAAAGAGACAAAGATTGGCAAGGGGTAGGAAACCCAGAGAAAGGGGAAGAGAGCCCAGCCAGAAGTTTAGAAAAGGAATGTTGTGGGGTTCGGAGACTAATATATATATGAATTTATAAGAGTAAGTGCCTTGTTTATCCAAACTCGATGTGTGTCCCTCTTCTGAAGGTCCTAATCCAACCTCCAGCCAAGAGAGTGGGAAACCTTCCCTGATTTCTTGGGTTTTTTTGGATCAAGCCTTTGGTGGTAGAAATCTGGAACCACACTTTGATACAAGACAGGACTAGGTTGAAAGGAATTGTGAGGAGAGCATGTGCCCATGTTTAACTGCAAGCTTGCAGTTATCATGATACCTGTTTGTGAAGCTTATTGAACAAAATCCAAGGTAATTTTTTTTTGTTGTTGGTACCAGCAGCATGCACATAGTTTCTCTAATAGCCTCTGGTTTTGCCTGAGGTGAGAGATAGCTGGGCCTGGCATTTGTTGGAGATTTATCTTGTGAGAGGTGCACTTTCTGCAGCTCAAAGTGAAGGAATTAACTTACAGTTTGAAATGTCAACCTTTTTCAAGAAGGCTTAGAATTCACAAGCACTTTTATACTGTAAAACCATTTTGGGTTTAGTTGTGTTATTTTTTGGCAATGGAGATGCAGCCACTTCAGTCCAACAGCCATTGTGCCTGTTGGTGATGAGGCTCTGGAACTCTCACTGAGGAACAGCAAAACAACCACTGCTAAAACAGGACTTACAAATGGGATAGTGCAGCCTGGTAGCCTGTGGTAGTTTGTAAATGGCTTAGGTCACCTCCAGTCCCACTTTGTCCTTTCTGGTGTATTAGGAAACCTCAATTTAGAGTGTCCTAAACTGTGTTAGAAGTGACAATATTTTACTTTTCAAATGACAACACACAATGAAGTTGGATTTTACATGGAACAATTCACTGAGGCTAAATGAACTGCTACTTAAAAATAATATGGTGGTAGGCATTTAATCATCCAAATCTAATTGTAAGATATAACCACAATCCTTTTGTTTCAGTAAATTAAATGCCAACAGGAAGAGCAAAAGGGAGTGAGGCTCCATGAGAAACATGGCACAGAACATTAAAAATCAACTATGGAAAAATCAACTATGGTGATTCATTAAAGTAAATGCCAACCTTGAAAGAAAGACTCTAACAACCTATTACTGTAAAACAAATAATAGCTTAGATGTGGTCTTTTGCCATCCCATATTCTGTTATTTCTCTTTTGTTAAGGAATACAGAGATCTGACAGCAATGATGGAAAAGCTTGTGCGTGGAAAATTTGGATTGATTGGACAGTGGCAGCATTTGTCAGCTTAAGTAAAGATATTCAAAGTCAACACACTACCTGTAGAGGTAAAATTTTGATGTAGAGGAATCACTCTGAACTCAAAATTTAACCAGTGATGCCAAATTTTGGATAGGTTGCTAATTAGCTCTGCAGAGCTGCAGGAATCCACTAAGATTAATAGCAGTTGTAGGAAGCTATAGATTTTATATGATGTCTTTCCCTTGTCAATGTTACTTGTGCAGGAAGTCTATTTCTGTTTACTTTAAGATTCCAACTTTTAGGTGAAAATAGTTTCTCTGGACAAAAGATAAATAAATCCTTCAGCTCTTTACTAATGTTGGAGTATCAGTGTGTTTCCTCACAGAAATGATGGCACACCATAATATCTACACAGAAATATCTTACAGTTCAGTGTCTTTTATTTTGAAGGATCTCCAAATCCTTTACAAACTCGGATTCCTTCTCTGACCTGCAAAATGCCTTTTACTGTGTTCTCTACAGCATCCAGCATGTATTGATGTTGATTTACCATGAAGGCTGAAAGGGTTGAGCTGTATGTATAGGCTGGGTCTCTCACTTCCTCTGCATAACATATAGATATTTGCTATATAGATATTTGAACACATAATATATATTCATATGGATAGAGATATTTGAGCACATAATATGTATTTATAAAGCATCTCAGTTTCACCAGAACAGCACAGACGGTTGATAGTGCAGTCCTTTCATTCATCAAGTAGCAGAGTTTTAAAGGCAGGGGTTTTTTATATATCTGGATGTATCCATAACTCCCAGCTCTGAAGAGCTTTTCTTATGAATCTCTGTTGTGAGGGAGTGAAATGTAATCTCTTGTCCTGGGCAAGCAGATACAAAGTGCTGATTTGTCTACTAGCAAATATGAGGAGTCTCTCAGTGAAAACTAATATCCTGTGGAAGGATTTTTTTTTGTTTCTTTCCTGGGTCTGTTTTCCCTATCTTTGATGCCTTTATTGCATCACCTTTACTATTACTATATTTAACATATAATGTTAGGTTTTCCAAGGCAAGGGAATATTAATTCATGGTCATGTAAGAGAGCTTTTTCGTGTTCCATCCTGGGCATGTTGAGCATCATGAGGAGTCCTTCCTGGCTCTTGGCTAAAAGGGATTGTGGGAATGGTCAGTGAGAAGGGAAAAAAGGTCTGTGCTTTGTTGCCAGCAGACAGACCTTTCCTTTCTGCCACTGGGAGGAGCATGAAAACAAGAGAAACCACATCTTCCTCCTTGGAACCAGAACGCTGCAACTCCCAGACTGGAAGGACTGGACATCTGGATTAATTTTCCTGCTGATATGTGGGAATTAGTGGCCTCATCTTTTGGGATGTCAGGGAATACAGTTTTTTTGGCTTGAATGCTGAGATTATTGGGGCACTGTGCTTTTGGTTTCCCTTCCCAACCTTACAAACCCTATAAGGATGCTGGATCTTTGTGCCATTAAAAATGGACCAGTTACCACTTTGTGCAGTAGTCCCAGTTCTGTTACAGCTACTGGGCTGGGATGGAGCTGTAATCTGCTGTGCTAAAATTTAAGCTTCTGGACAACAAAAGAGTCAAACTGTAGTATGTGCATGAATCCAGACCCTTTTTGGTGCATAGGGGAAACATCACCTTTCCCACCCTGTGAAATAAACCCATGTAGGGTATTTAAGACCTGCCTGGAAGGTCTGCATTTTTGGTGGCTGCCTTGGATAAAGATGCACACATGTGTAATGCAGTACAGGGACTGGCATTCCCCACGTGGAACACATCAGAGTAAAATGTCAGTGCAGTCCCTCTGATGCTCAGAACAGTGACAGGGCAGCACTATGGGGATGCAGGCCCATAAAATGGAGGTTTAGGAGTGACAGCAAGGATTTCTGCCTGATGCTGCAAATTAACAACAAAGCTCAGGAGCATGGTGTAATTATTTACTTTGCTAAATAACACAGAGGAGCTATGGTTTAATTACAGTAGTTTAGCTATGCAATAGAATGCAGAGACTGAGGCTTCAGTGGATTGCATTAATGAGCCTTGCTATCGGTTACTTCTAATATTGGATAATGTTTCTTTTGTTTTAAATCATCCTTTTCAAATGAGTTCCATGCAGATGAGAAGGAACCTTTCCAAAGTATCACAATGGAATGTTTTTGTTTCTAAAAGACACAACCCAACAAGGCACTTGATACTACAATTATTCTCAGTAAAGCCAGATGCATTTGGCTCTTCTCTTTTGTCATTGACATCCCTTTTGTGCTAGCTTTTGATGAAATTTAAGCAAAAAGGATGTAGCTGGGCATCTTCAAGATGGCAAGAGTCTGTATTTCTCAATCCTATCATCAATCCAATCAACTTCCATTTAAAGAAGATTGGAGAAGCGAATAATGCACATTAAATAATAGCTTTTCCTGAACATTTAGGGCATACTAATTAATAAATAGCTCATTACAACTTCAAGGCCAAATTTTATTTTTATTGAAGTCAATGGCCCAGCTCCTTCAACTGAACAAGAATAGTGTTGGCCATTGCTGTGTAGTGTCCCAGAAAATAGATCCTTCCCCCTTTGTTACCAAAACCTCCTCTTTTCTAGCCTTTTCTCTATCTGGTCTTTCCTACCCGCTCTAAGATGATTTTTCTCCCCACAGTTCCAAGCCTAAATTTCTTGAATTCTGGATGTAAATGTATCTTCGGCCAGCCAGTTCTTCAAATAACTCTACAGTAAATTAAATCTGAACTATGTACAGATAAAATACTGTTGCTTGTAATATTAATTACATACCCCATGGTTTCCTTTGTGATGAGAGAAAGGAACCTTCCCTAGTGGAACGTTCCCTGCCCAAGGTAGAGGGGTTGGAATGAGGTGATCCTTGAGGTCCCTTCCAACCCAAACCATTCTGTGATTCTGTGAATCTCTTTTTTCATTTCGTTTTGGTGCTGTTTCTCAGTTTATGTAGTTGTGACCCATTCTCTCATTTTCATACCCTCACCAAACTTTGAAGCAATGACAGTGTGGAGCATGGATAGTGTGTGTTGAGAGCAGTTACCAGCTGGGCAGGACATGACAGTGAAGGATGTCTGCATTTCCTGATCAAGCTGGCTGCCTGGGAGATGTAGGGCCTGGGGGAATGACAAGGGAAGACTGTTCCTTGTTCTCATTTTTGCCGATTTTTGTATTTATTTTTGTAGGCTTTTCAATGGCTCTCAGAGGAACAGTATATATTTATTTCTCATAGATATACTGAGCTGGACTTGAAGAGCATTTGGAAGAGGAAAGGGAATATGGTCATTGCCTGCAATTCCCACCTGACAGGCCCTTCATTTTGTTTTACTTGTGGATGCTGATCTAAGTTGTGCATCTCAGCTATGCATAGTAAACTCATAGTTGGACAAAACATACTTTCATTTCCCTGCTTCATACCTCTGAAGAGATGGGATGCTTTTCACAGACAAACTGATAAAATACCTGAAGTGCTTTGTGTCGAGCAAGGTTTTATTATCATGGAAATTTAGGTTGTTCAGTGATACAGCTGTCCAGGCTTAGTTAAATTTCATGTATTAGAAGCTGGTATTCTTCAAACTGTCAATTTTGGGGGTGGATGAGTGACTAAAACAGATGTATTAATGTCTAGCAGTTGAAGTACTGTAGCCTGTGGTTATACAGACGAGAGGAGCATCTTGCCAAGATTCAGAAAATAAATGGAATAAGAGCTAAAAAGGGGAATGCTGTGAACACCAGGAAAAGCTTTGGCGTTTCCTCTCAGGAGGAAAATGAAATGAAAGATTGGTTTAGTGCTAATTTTTGCTATCAGAGGTAAAAGTAAGACTGTAATACTTAAAGATAAAAGGGAAGCTGTCACTTCCTTCTCAGGAATGTGGCTGTAAGTCCCCAGCTCGTGGCCCAATTGTGGTTTGGGGAATCACATTTTGTAGATCAAAATTTCCATTGCTGTTTCAGTTATGTGAAGCTATTGATTGTTAGAGGTTATGAAATTAATTTTCATTTAAAAATGCAAGTGAATGATGCTAAATAGCTACTTTATGTTTTTGCTATTGTGGTTGGGAAATTTGGCATGGAAAGAGCATGGCAGGCTCTTGGGAACTGCTCTGGTAGAGTGGGAACTAGAGAGAGGGCAGAAGTTCTCTAGTCTCATTTCTTTGCTTTTTTTGGTCTGTTTACTTTGTTTTAAAACAGTCTCATCCATTTTCCATTATCTGTAGTTATTTGTGGAACTGAACAAAAATTTATTTATTTACTGAAAAAAGTGAGTTATTATGTCAACCAAAACTTGTTATATGTTTATACCATTTGGGCTATAAATAAGGAGAAGCATTTGATCCATGTTTTTTCTAGACCTTGGAAAAATAGATGAGTTGTTGTTTGTTTTGTTTTGGTTTCCCTTTAATATCCTTGTTTGGAGAGGTTATTTTCTTTTAAAATATTCTTGCTGTGGCTTTCAAAAGGTGTATGCTCTGACCTTGCAAGAATGATATAAAATTTTTATTTTGCTTGGTCTGATCTGAAGAAATACTGCAACTTCTTTCTTTTCTCAGATTCAATCACATTAAAAAAATCAGTTCTTTGCATGTCTCTCTGTATTAGGGACATTTACGGGTCTGTCTTCAGAGAACTGAGCTTAGGAGCCACCTAGGTAAGAAAACAAGGGCACAACAGTAAATTGAGTGCTGGTATTTCTGTCAGGTTGGCCCGAAGAAATGCCAAGGGCTGTGTGCAAGGAAACCTTGTGCAGGCAGGAAGGACGTCTGAACTCACTCTGGCTCGGAAGCAAATACAAGCAACAGCAGGACTGGAAATGCAAATAGCTTCCAGACAAACCTAAAGAAAACTGCATCAGCAGCAGCAGTGAAACCATCCTGTTTGTCACCAGGACCCTGCTGTATTCCCCACGCATCTCCTGTTCCTGTGACCGGCACGCTGCACGTTCAGGGCTGCAGGAGTGGTGATCCAGAAAACTCATAAATATAATAAACTCAGACAGCAGCAGCAGAGTTAGAGAAGCCTCGTGCCACAATCTCCTGCCTCCCGCTGTTAAAGACGTGTAGCCAGAGCACTGTTGATCTGCCTGGTACAATCAAAGATGTTTGCATGCTGCACTGAACATATGCTCTAGGTACTCTCCACAGGGGCTGGCAGATTGCTTCCTCTGTGCAATCATTTGTGTTGCTGTGGCTGCTATTCTCCTGCCCAAACGCGGGGCTGGAACCAACACAGTAATTTTCAGTTCTGCTGTGAGTGTTCCTGATGCTGGGACTCTCAGAGGACTGTACAGGTACTATTTCTGGGACAGCCCTAAAAAAGCACCCAGAGAAATACCCAGAGATCCAGAGAACCCAGAAAGGTTTTTTTTTTTTTCGTTATTTTGGGCTAGAATTTCAAGAGTATGACTTAAAAATTCAGCATAGTTCTGGTTTGGCTTAAAACCTCAGTTCTTCCCTAAAACTGCTCTTGATGCTGAAGATAACCCTCTTTATTTAGCAGCTCTGTGTGTGATATATGAGCAGTTTATGAAGTGTGCTCTTTGATAACAACTAGATGAAAAATCCTGCCTTATATAAATAGTGTCATGAACCCGGGGTGCCATTTTGCCTTTATTAGATGTGTGTGGGCTGCTCAGATCTACAACATGCACTCTGTGATCCCAGCAGGGCTCAGAGGTCTCTCCCTGTAGGAGGCTGGGCCCAGAGAGGGGAAGGGCAGAAGAAGGAGCAAGGAGAAATTGTCTGTTCAGTCCCTCACCACTCTATTGTACAGCAGAATGACAGACTTTACGTTTACACTGCCGAGGTGTTAATCCACTTTCTGTATTGACAATCCCCCTTTCCTTCCAGCAGAAACAACTCAATATTTTAGTCTCCTTTTTCTTCCCACTTCTTTTTTTTTTTTTCCAGCGGCCATATGGACATTTTGGCTTTGAGTTGAAGCACAGGACACTACAGTGCAAATAAACAAACTTTGCATATGGGCTGCTGCTTTGTTTCGGCAGCTAATGTCTGTTCAACTGTGAGCAGAAATCTGTCTACAGAGGATATGAGAGAGAAAAATAGCTGGTTAGACAAAAGTTCCAACCTCAGGAAATTCTTGAGAAACTTCTTAAGAAGAGGAATGGAGTAGGTGCCAGAACAACAAAAGAAATGGAGTAGGTGATAAAAGAACAAGAGTGATCCTAACTGACATCGTGTTATTAGGAGAAAATCACTCTCTGGATCCATTCAGGTGACGATGGATGGGAAGTGCACACGACATTGATCGCTGCACATTGTGTTTCCCCAGCCTGTCTGTTCCCTACCAGGAGGGTGTACTACGGGATTCTTAAGCAGATTCTGCTTATCTGTGAGAGGCACAAATTTCACCTACCCTGAGACCCTTTCCCAGTCATTTGGCAGTGAGAAAGGATTCCTGTCTGGCTCAGAATCAGCCCCAAGATCTTTGTTAAGCTCCTTTTCCTTTCCTATCCAGCACTGAGCCAGAACCAGAATGTGTTCTTCTTTCCTTTGTCAAGTGTCAGTATCTGCTGCACCCCTGGGGTTGGTCTCCGATCACAGCTTACTGGAAATGGTAAGGGAGCTTCAAAGGCACGGAGCCCTTGAACAGCCAGGCATGTTAGGAATGCTTCGTCCTACCTGCATGAAACAGGCTGGCAGCAGGGGATGAAATCAGATGAAATGGCAAGAGGTCAAACTCTTGGTCTCCCTCTCAAACAAGCCTCTCATCTTATTCTGAATGTTGAAGTTTTTCTCAGGTAGGTTTTTGTGGTTTGGTTTTTTTTTTGTCTTTTGAAAAGTTATTGGTATTTTTCTGTTCCTTTTGGAGGCCCAACCAGTAATGATCCCAAAGATCACCAGGCATTGTTTCTTCTGGAGACAGGAACCAGATCTCCCAGTACATCATGTTTAGAGGTTGATTTTCTAGGTTGGGAGTCAGTTCCTTTCCAAACAGACACTGCTATGTCTTCTAGGAGTGGCTACAGGGGACTGAAGGATGTCTTTTAATTTGTATCATTGAGATTTACTGTAAATATTCTAGGAAGTTAGGGGCAAATTCTTGGGTACTGGGAGCTGAGCACCACAGAAAATGAATGTCTAACACATCCAGAATGTGCCAAATCTGGCTGCTTTGTTGGATTTCTGCTTTGGCCAACTCCAGGCGCAGCACTGCCACTTATCCCAGAAAACTGAAATAATCTGTTGAATTTTAAACAAATCCAGACCTTCAGATTGTGGCTCTCGTTCAAGTGAAAGGCACAATTATCTCCTCTATTAAATATGCTAATGAAGCCAAAATGGGGTTGGGTGGGGGCGAAGTCATTGTTTGATTTTAATGAAACGTATTTTCTTTTTGCATTTTATTTTAATGAGAGATGTCCCATTAAGCTTAATACAGTCAAACTTCTGATAAAGGCCCTTATCAAAAACCATGCCATAGGAAAATAAATTAATTGTGGCAGCCAAACAAAACGGGCCATTTTCTTGGGTTGGAAGCAAAAGGGAATATGATCTAATAACACCATACTTATTAGTATTTCTGATATGTAAATTAAAAGCATTAAGTGAATAGCAAGATGATCCATAGCTTCTCTAGATAGAGTAATAAATGTGAGCCATTTTTTTTTAACACAGAAAACTGATATAATTAGAAGACTGTTAACAATTTTTTTTAGCTGCGTGAAATGAACAAGCCACAGGAGACCAGTTTGTCATAATAATTAAAGTTCAGAAATAGTTTTATATTACCATAAGTAAGATTTGATAGATATCCTTTTAATTTGCTGTAAATAGCTGCTTCTTGTTTGTTTTGCGGATTTTTAAGAAACTCGGTTTTTTTTTTTAAATTTTAATAGAAATATGTCTCATCTTGGGGTGATGGTGAAATAAACAGAATTTCAGATGCTCCATAGTCTGTTATTTGCCAAGGGCATACATTAAATATCTTCCTAATGTGAGGAACATATGGGTTACCACTTCACAGCAGCAAACAGACACAACAATTTCTCTCCCATGTAGAGTACACACTGAGCATGATCATTGGATATTGCTGAATTTCAGAATTTCTTTAAATTCCCAATGCATTCTTTACAGTAAAAGTTTATGATGTTTTGAGGACAAATTCATGACAAGGAAATGATATCTGGGCTAGGCAGGCTTTGCGCTCTTTGGAATTCAATGCCGTGTCCCATTCCTGTTCTTTGGTGGGATGGCAGGACCTTCACAGTGCAGTGGGCAAATAGGGCCTGTGTGATCCTTCTGGCTGGTGTAAGGCCTGCCCTGAAAGTGGAAAGTAACTTTGTGCAGTGCCCATGGGAACACTGGAGGCAAGATTGTTCTTCAGTCCTAAAATATGTGGCTTTCTTCACCCCTGACTCTTAAACCTATCTTCACTCATGTTCTTTGGGCTTAGTCCATCCTGTCTTGCCATATTCAGTCCTAAATCCTCTCTTGATATATTTGCAGGCTCCCTTTAGTTGCTCCTGCATGGATGATTTGAGGCCAGCAAATAACTTTTTCACAGAGTATGCAAGTGTCTTCTCCAATAAATAAACACCACATCTCACACCAGTGGGCACCTTGGGACTTGTGTAACAATTCCACTCCTGTTTAGTTCAGATGGGATGGAAACAGAGTCCAATTGTGCTGTACATTTCAGAGGCCTGCTGTTTCAATGCGGGACTGATTTTCCACTTTATTTGTAATGGACAATAGGACATCACTGTGTTGGTAGGGAAAAAAACAAGAAGCCATTGTAATCTGCTTTAGCTTGTGGCTCTTCTGCTCTGTATAGATCTGCAGCAGAGTTTATGTAACTTAGTTACTTAGTGCAAGTAGTGCAAGAGGCCAAACCTGGAGTTAAAAGGATTCCTGCCCAGTCAATCAGAGCAGCTGGTGGGTGCTGTGAACCCATAGCTATTGCCTATTCCTAAACACTGACATTCCATTTACTTTGGCTTTCAATCTTCATTTAAAAAATAGGTATCTGTGGCAAGAATGCTGTTTTCTCAGTAATGCCCAGGGACACAGCTCTGGAACCGAGCGTTGCAGGCCACAGAAATGGAAGTGTTGAGCAATCCTTCTTTGTGACACTCACAACTCTTCACAGATGTGAGGTGGGGAACAGCCATTCTCGAGGAGCTGTGTCTCAGCAGTGTCTGTTTGCCCTGCTGTGGGAGGGAGAGCAGAGAACGGCAGGGTTGGACCATAAATGAGAGAGGCAAGTTCGTATCGATCAGGAAATGAGCATCTGGAGAAAAGGGTACATTCAGGAGTCAAAGAAAATATTACTGGCAATCAGAAACTTCATCTGAATGTATTGATTTATCTGTAGAACACAAATGAGCTGGCAGTTTTGATCTCATGAAGCACTTTAAATGTGTTATGCTTGCTTTTTCCTAATTCCCAGAAGCGGAGTTAAGAATTGGTCTGGGTTAAAGTTATAGGGAAAAGTTGAAGTGATCTGGATTAAATTCCTAGATCTGTTTTGGACTTGAATGCTGTGCTGAGTCCATCACTAAATTATTGCTTTTTGCCTCAGTTCTCCATCTTTACAATGAGGGTAACAGCCCTTCCCTGGTATGATAGGAACTGAAACTGTTCTTGCTAGCCTCATGCAAGAAAATTTACATAACCATTGAGAAAAATCCCACAGGTTGACTTAATAATCCTTGTCCTCACTGAGGCAAAGCCAGGAACTCAAGCAAATGCTTGAGTGGTGAAGTCCTCTCCACTCACTGCAATGACATTTGTGCTGTAAGTTTGGGACCTGTCAATGTTATAGCCCTTGCTATAAAAACAGCTTTACAGTAAAGAGCAACCTACTGTTTGGGAGGCAGGAGACCTTGTTTTCTGTTCTCAGCTTTGTGAAGAGACAAAGCAGGGAGATGGGGTGGCAGCCTTTGCTGTGTTACTCGATGGTTTCTAGGTGTGTGTAACCACTGTGCTTTAGAGTCATGAAATGTGGTGCTGCAGAGCTGCTGCTGATGCCTGACCCTGAACTTTTTCTGGAGGGGAAAAGGACCCCCACCCTCCCAGGTGTGGAGAAGGAGTGGGCTGTGTGGGGACGTGGGGACCGAATCTTTGAGAGAGCACAGGGGTTTCCATACGCTCCACAGGGCCAGGTTTTCCAAGAGGACTCAGCACAGCTGTGTTATAGGTTTAGATTTTTTCAAAGGAAATTCATGGCCACCACGTTGAGTGATTTTTTTTTTTTTTTGAAAGCCCAGCTCTGGTATTGAGTGCCAGGCTCAATTTCCTGGTAGACCTCCTGTTACTGGTAACGATGCTGCTACCTGGTTCAGAGGATGTTTGTGAGATTAAATTTCTTCTTTTCATAAAGATTTGGAAGTGTGGGGATGGCAGCTGTTCTGCAATCACAGTTGATGGGATTAAGAAGATACTTTATTGATAAGGATGAATTTGGAAGGGCAACAATTTACTTCTGAACTACAAACTGGACTTAATTTTCGTCTGCCATCTTGAGGCACACTAGGGAGGAGAGTAAATTCCCACAGTCAGACTGGAAAAAGCATTCCTATAATTCTTATTTAGTACCACTTCCTATTAGTCCCAGCCTCTCATCAGCTATACTCAGATGATAATTTATGTTTTAATGGGCAGAGCACTTTACTGCCCACAGGGTTCTAAACCAAGCCAGAATTTATGTCCTGTGCCTCTGAAATACCATATATTTATTTCCCTGGCACTCAGGGTTGGTGGAGTTGAATCTTTAAAGAGCACAGATCTGTCTCTGTGCTTTGTTAAGAGGGGACCTCAAATGATGTGAGATAGAGTTGTTTGGTCCTGTGGTGAGGATGGAGGAGCAACTATGGAGGGAAGGGTTGTCATAGAGTGGTTTTACCTGGGCTTAACTGTAAATTTATTCTTTCCTACAGGGACAGCCTTCTGATTTTCCTGACAGAGGGCAGGGAATTGCTACTGGTGGTCCTCCTGGGGGCTCTGGCTTGGGGCCAGCTGTGAGCTGAGCTGGGGCTCTGGCCCAAGCTTGCCTTTGCTGTTGCATCACAAAGAGTCCTGGGATCGTTTTTTTTCAGCAGAAAGTAGCAGAAGGGCTTTCCAATCAAATAGGAATATTATGTCTGTTTAAAGCTATTTATATTTGTGCAGGCCATAATCCTGTGAGAGGTAGTGGCAGTAGGAGGTAGCTCTGTGCAGCGCTGAAACAGTGTGAGAGTGAGGGAGGAAGGAGGACGTGGAGCCCACTCCATCTCCTGTTTTTTTTTTCAGGTCTGTAGCATTCCAGCCCTCTCCATCACGTTGATTTAGAGCAGCTAACCAACATTTGGGGCTGGGCAGGGAGTTGGTGCAATTCTCAGAGCACATTCAGACATGGATTTCTCTTTCCACCTGTTTCAGAGCTCAGCAAACCCTGATGGCAGAGGCTGGGGAAAGCTAGACATGTGCCTTTGACCTGCCAGTTTGCTTCTCTCTGTCCTGAGGGGAACAGAAAAGTTAATTTATTGACTATCCTAAAATCTGGAGAGGTTTTCCCTTTCCCTCCAGCAAAGAGGTGTTTGGGAGATTCTCATTTTTAATGCTGAAATCACCAGTTTTGCTTGGAGCACTGGGAAGGCGAAGCGTGTGCAGGCTGATGTTATCAGGGAGGAGTTTGACAGTGACTGCAGTGATTCCAGTCCTTGACAAGTTGTGACGTGTGCCAGTCAGAACTTAGAGCTCTGCAGTTAAAATTGTTTCTAAATCATCTGCAGGCCTCCATTTCCTGAATCTCCAATTCTATTAAGTCTCAATTAAAAGTTCCAACTCAGGCTGTCTGACCACTACTGCTTTCAGTAAATCTTCTTCTGGTGGTTTCCAGCTAGTAAGCTCCACTTGGCATTTAATTTAAATATGTGGCAGCTGAATTTCTTTGCTCTAGGTGTGAAATGGGATTCTTTTATTTAACTTTCAGAGATAAGTTATATAAAATCAACTGTGGCAAGTTTGTTCCATTTATTAGACACAGAAACTTCTCCCAGCATTAGAAATCCTGTCAGGCACTTGGTGACAAGAAATATATGTGTGTGTATTACATGAAATAATTACTGTTTGTAATGCAAAAGATTGGTTTAATCTAAAAGAGCATACAGATTTTTTTTCTTGAAAACATCCTAGAGCTAAAAAATAGATGAAATTCAAGAGGTTGGAAAGAAAAATTGAAAAAAACAAAACAGAAAAAGAAGTCACAAAGGAGAAGAACTATAATGGTAACAAAAAATAAGTCTATCATTGGAATTGGTATTTACAGCAGGTAGTGCTCCCAAACCCTTGGAGAGGTGAGGAATTGTAAATGGCAAGTGTTGTATAAACAAAAATATCATCCCTACTGCTAGGCTTTTGTGAACTTGGTGTGAGGCAGAATGCAAGGAGGGGACAAAGCAGGCAAATGGGAAGAGAAAAGGTGTAGGGTTGCTAGGAAAACAGAAATTACAGCTTGCCACTGACAAGTATCAGCAGGGGCTGAATTGCAGTCATCACAACTTGAACATTTCAAAAGCCTTGCAGAAAATATGGTGTTTTGTTGTTCTTCAAAACAAAGAAGTGCTGATGTTGAGAGGAGGAGGTGCTGGAAAGGCTGACTGAAGCGTCGACAGACTGGACTAGTTCTCCAAATCTGAATTTGGTGCCGTCTCTTGGTGGCATCATTTATGTGCTGTGATGTGTAGCAGGAAACACAAGTTACACCGTGTTAGACGCCCTTCTGGTACCCTGAGGGCTTCTTGGAGTATCCCCACTTCTCATGGCCTGCTACCAATTTGCAGTCGTGTGTAACGAGGTTTTGTTTTTATTCCTCTGCCTTGGGAGTGCCTGCTGGGGGCAGCCGGCCCTGCCGATGGGATTGGCAGGGCTCTGTCACAGTCACTCCTGTGCTGCAGAGGATGCTGACTGATCCTCTCTCACAGTCAGGGCGTCCTGAGAGATGCTTGAATTGGGTAGTGTGGTTATCATTATTTTGTTACAGGCATTTCAGCCACTGAATGTCTCGTTATTGTCAGCAGCTCCTGAGATTATCTATTTAAAACTCAGTAGTTTTGTAGATAATGTTTGTAACACATGCAAACATTTTTCTGGCTTTGCCCAGACTCACATCCCCAGTATTTGCTTTGTATTTCACCTTTCAGTGAAACCAGTAACAAGGTTTAAATGAGGAATATTGGTATTAATTGTGTTCAAACTGAAAAAGGGGAAAATTAGGTTAGATATATGGAAGAAGTTCTTTACTCTAAAAATAGTGAGGCACTGGAGCAGGCTGGCCAGAGAAGTTGTGGATGACCCAACCCAACAGTGTTCAAGGCCAGGTTGGATGGGGCTTGGAGCCACCCGGTCTAGTGGAAGGTGTCCCTGCCCATGGCAGGAGGTTTGGAACTAGATGGTCTTTAACCCTCTAACCCAAACCATTCTGTGATTCCATGAATTCTGGGAAGAATGTTTTGCATCCCAGCACAAAAACAGCTGCTTTGTATTTTACTGGCCCCAAGGCATAGATCAGTTGCCTTGACTTGGTGTGCAACTGTGTGACTTTCATACAGATAAGGGACGTAGGGAGTGAGTCAATTGAAAGCTTGTGGCTAGTTTGCTGTGGTTTTTCCTGCAGAGAAAATTTGGGAGATTGTTTGTGCATAAATGATTGCTAAACCACTCATTAACACTCAGACCTCCCCGGTTAAAGCACTGGAGTGCATGATTCATCCTTGGCTCTCCCTGCACCTGATGCTGCAGCTGAGCTCAGGCAGCCACTGGCTCTGGGGTGAAGGGAGGATGTGATCACCCTTCACCAAAGACACACTGTAATAGTGACTGACCAGCACAGGGATTTAATGAACTTGGCCTTTTTCTAAGAGCTCGTGTCCTTGTGCCCTCTTCTCAGCAAGTCCTGTCTACCTTAGGAGCTGTGCTGGCTTGACAGTAATCTCTCCATCCCTGAAGGGGCTCTGTTTTGATCCCATTATTGATGAAGTCTGGGTTGCTCCTCAGACTCCTCTTTGGGGCTGGATGCTGAGTCTGACCTGTCCTGTGTGTGTGTCGCTGTGCTCAACAGAGGTGCTTTGTAGCTGGAGTTAAAAGGGAGTCAAACCTTTCTTTCCTGAGACAGGATCATGTCCTTTTTAATATGAAAGCATTTTACATTTATTTAATCACTGCTGCCTGAAGGAATTTCTCTGAGCATTCAGTACACGTTATTGTTAAGAAGCTGTTAAAGTGGTTTCATTCATGTATATTCGTTTATGTTATATCACAACAGAACATCCACTTCTCTCCAAAATTACATTGTGCTGAGCACTGGAATTCCTTTCCTTTCCTTGGCTGAAGGCTTATTCAGTCACTGTGTGGTTACAGGTTTCATCATATTTGGCAGTCATTGTTCCTCCAGTTTTTTGCTGCTGCAGTATGAAACCGGAGATGCCAGTCTCTTTAAAAACATCAGCTTATTTTAGCAACAGGCATCTTCCCTTTTGGATCCTCCAGCTGTTTGCAAGACACATTGTTTGTTGTCCAGTCAGCACTGTGTTAACCCTGCGGTGTGTGCTGGTATTGCATCTGCACAACTGCAAAAATTAAAGCCTTTATTTAGATTTTGAACAGGTAGAAAACCTTTTTCTGCAGGAGATACTGGTGGCAGGACACAGGCCCTCACTGAGATCAGCTCAAATTTGGCTGTTTGGAGGGGTGGTTGGTGGACCCAGGTCTACACATGCTGATAGAGAGGGTTCTCGGTGAACCCATCCACTGGGATGGAGATGCCCATCTCAGTGAGAATGAGTCAGGTCTGGAGAAATTTTAACATTGTGACAGGTGAACAGGGAAATTACCGTCTTTTCCAAAAAAGGGTTGGTGACACCACTTGAAAGGGGCAGCTGGCAGGTCCAAAATGAAAGGGGGCACTGCTTCACCAGCTGCACGGCCTGGGGAAAGCCTTGCCAGAAGATGTTTTAGATTAGAGAAGTTCAAGTGGGTTTGGAAAGGGAAGGGGCATCTTCACAAAAGGAAAATCCATTCAGCAATAACAAAATTCCCTTTTTTCTTCTTCTTATTTTTATTTTTTTCCCCCAAGTCCCTGCACTGTTGGTTGCTGCTGGCTGGCCGATGGCTCGAGGAGTGTGTGCATGCTTTCCCTGACCTGACAATCCCCCTTAGACATCCTCCTCCAGGGATCTTTGGGATCATAGTAGGGCAGAGATGTGCCTGTGATCTGACTGGACTCATAACCAGAACAGTTACACCAGCACAAAGCCGGTGTTGAAGACAAGCCTGAGGTAAAAGGGATAATCCCTATTCCTTCCTCTGCACAGCACGGGCCGTTTCTTAATTTATTTTGAGATGGTGGAATGAGCTGGGTCTAGGCAGGGGTGTGACCTGCTGAACCCACAGTGTCTCTTGTTTTCAGAGCCTCCAGAAGGAAGGAGCAGCTCAGCAAATGTGAGAGTCTGCTCTGTGTGGGATGTTTTCTCCTCTTCCTTGCCTGGTTGAGTAATGGTTATTTATAGTGTGCAGGTCCCTGGCCTGCATGTGGCCATTTGGCTGCACATTCAGGCCTCATCCTTTAATATGTCCCTTAGCTAAAAGCCATCTGAGAAACTGCTGATACAGGATTTGAATTTTCCCGAGGCAAAGCTCCTGTCTGATTCTGAAGCAGAACTAGAGGTGGTGCCTTCCTAGAAGGAAAGTTTAAACCTTTCTAGTACATTGTTAAGGGAAGGTGTAGGCTGCGAGCATGGAAATGTAGAGCATCCAAACGATGTCTTGTTGTAAAGCACTCAGTGTGTGAAGCAGAGATGATGCACTTGAGAGCAGCTGCTCATCTCCATCCCCTGCATGGCAGGCTGCTGAGGAGAGGAGCAGGGGTCGGCTTGCCTTTATTTTTGGCTACAGCACATTGCAATCCCATCGTTCCTGTTTCCGACACACCTCTGTGGGGCCTTGCTCTTCCACCTGCCACCTGGGAAAACAGTCTGTCAGCTCACATGGCTGCCATGACTGTCACTTCAAGCTGATCCATTTTCCCTGTTAACCCTCTACATCACACCCTCTTCCACAGCCTCACTGCAATTCTCTGCTCTTTTCCCCGGGAGTTCCATCAGCAGACGTTGTGCCATCTACTGCAAATCTCCCTTTGCTTCCAGGATATCTTGGTCAGTTGAGATTAAGTTAAGTAGAAGTGAAGGACAGAGAAAGAGAAGGAAGAGGAGGAGGAAGAAATAGATGGTCACTGGTGTTGCTGAACACTTTTGTCCATGAAAATCTCGAAGTGGTAACCGTAAAGCTTGGTGGTGTCAGGCTGCAGATGTCCTAAGGTGGGCTTCAGGCTTTCCATTTACTGTGAAGCTGAGCTTCCAGCAGTCAAAGCTTAAACACTAACCCACAGAGACCATGTGCCTCAGCCTCAGCAGGGAGAGACTGGGCCAGAGCCAGTCTTCCTGCACCTCTGTCTACCAGTTCTTCTGGTAATTCTGTTCCCAAGTAAGTCCCTCCAGTAGTCAGCTTCTTTTTCAAGATTGTCTGGCTTTTACCACTGATATCCCCAGTAAAACATTCTCCCTATAGTCCTGCTTGAGTCAGGAAAGAGATTCTTACAGTCCTGCCCTGTCAAACACTTCCTATTTTTGGTGCAACCTTGGCAATCTACTGGAAAAATCATGTTTCATCCTTGGTGTTATCTAAATCTGATGATTTGGTTTGGGGCTGCTTTCCTAGAGAGATGAGATGGAGATGTGTATGTAGATATGTGTGTCCTGTTTTCAACAAAATTTGACAAAGTTTTCAAAGATACTGAATTCCTGTGCATTCCATGAAATACAGATGTTAGATAGAGAAGAGAGTCTATATTAGTAACCCCTCAGACAGAAAAGGCACAGCATCACCTCTGGGCCTGTTGGACAGCAGAGAACCCACCAAGGAGAGCACTGTTATGAAAAGCCAGGAAATGTCTCAGACTCTGTTAGATCCCAGTCTGAAGCTCAGTTTCATTAGTTCTGCTGCTCCCTGGACCTCTTGACTTTATTGTAGCATATTTGTAACACTTTATTTTTATTTTCCCACATAGATGGTTATTTAGTGCCTGTTTAGGTTATCTCTCTAGGTGCTTTTTTTCTGATTCTTTGCCCTGGCTAATGTTTGCTTTTCCTTTCAATTTAATACTGTACATTTAATATTAGACATTTTTACAGAGGGAAAGAAAGAACCGTGCTAAAATATGTTACTGATCTAACACCAGGCCTGTTTCATTTTTTTTCTCCCCAGAAATGGAACTGGTTTTTTAAATACTGAGTTTGTAAACTGAGCTTGATTATGCAGTTTATTAAGGGTCTTCTACTTAAATAGTTACATACTAAATGTCCTAACAGCTCATGTTTTCTCATAATTTCAATTTATTTCCCTTTAGAGTCTTCAGAAGGATCTTTATTTCAACTAAGTAACAAGCATGTGTCTACTTTTTCTATTACAAAAGCAAACAAAAAAGAAGTGGCAGTTTCCCAGGCAGTATCTGTTTTATGAGACTGTTTATATAGATCTATATTTCAAACAAAAGGGATCATGGTCTATATCTCACCTGTGACCTACACCTGCAAACCACATAAAATCCTTGCTGAATGGAACTCTAAATAAGTTACATTCATTCTTCAGCAAAGATTTTTGCTCTGTGCTGTATAAGAGGTGACAAACCAAAACATAACTGTGAGTTATTCAACCTAATTCCTTGAGCTGGATGTACAATTTGTGGCTAAAGCTTTGTTTTACTTCTGCTTGTTTTGTTCACAGGCTGTTTGGGATTTGACCGTGTTACTTGTTATTTGAAATTATTTGCCAAGTAACTTCCACAAATTACTCTGTAGATGTGTGTGCAAGTAAGGTACTTTGAGTTTTTTTACTGTACAGAATCATAGAATGGTTTGGGTTGAAAGGGACCTTAAAAATGTCATTTAGTCCAAACTCCCTGCCATGGACAGGGACACCTTCCACTAGACCAGGTTGCTCAGAGCTCTGTCAAACCTGACCTCGAATACTACAGCGTGGTATAAAGATACACATAGAAAACATGATGAATTCCAGAGAAAATGCCACGAGAATGTGTTATTTGTAATGTAGTCAGATAAATTTACTCTGGTAAAGCTGTCCTAAATTTTTAATTCATGAGTTCGTTAAAATAGTGAAAGAAAATTATCCTTTTAATTACAACAAAACAGTTTCCTGATTGCTACGGCAATAGTTAAGTGTATTTCCCATAAATTTATTATGGTGATTGTAATGACTGTTAGCTTTAAATTATTTTTTTCCTTTATTTTTAACTATAAAGCATATGATTTTTTCCCCCAAGGGTAAAGACCAGAAGTAAAGTTGCAGGGAGGAAATATGCTGTATGTGAGAGAAAAAGTGTCATTATGCTACTGATCGTAGTGCTGATGGTTTAGTTGATAGCAATTGCTCAGCTGCTTCAGAACTGGAACAATGATCCAGGTGGATCAAGGACAACTTCCACATAAATCAGAAAATGATGGCCCTCCTGACTGGTTCTCATCTCTGTAGGTCTCTAGTATTCCTCACAGAAACATTGCTATTAGTTCCCATGTCTGATTTGATTGAGTACACTCTGTCTCCCTAAACTTTTTTGTATGCTCTGTGGGATATGATCCACTTCATTCTGAATTTATGTAGAATATCATAGTGTGGCTGTTACAGGGCTGCTGCTTTCCATGGTAGGGAGTCCTCTCATGTTTCCAAGGCAAGTGGAGAATCAAGGTAACAGTGGTCCTCAAGGCAGAAGCCCAGAGCTCATGTACCTTAAAGTACAAAGCCAAGCCCGGCTGGAGGAACCACCTCAGTAACAGCCCTGTGGTAACTCGAGCTGCTCAACAAGTTGTTTGTAGACCGTTTCCTAACAGGAAATCCAGGATGTCTCAGCTTTTCTGCCAGTGTTTAGTGTTCAGGCAGGGAGATATTAATGCAGTTAATATTTCAGGTCAGTTTGCCCTGAATTGGAGTATTTCATTTTATCGGACTGGTCTGGAACGTGTCAATTGAAATCCATTCAGGGAAACCATTAAAAAGCTGGATCCCAGCAGGACACTGCCATTCTTGGTTTCTGTTTTCTTATCTGGGTCAATAATTCTAGATGGAGAAACCTTTCCCACCGGCTGTCTGGGTCACCTCAGAGACTGTGAGAGACTTGGCTGTAGCGAGTCCATCAGCTGGAGGGTGAGAGAGGTTTGGGGATCTGGCCAGGGGTCTCTGCAGAGAGGCTGATGTGCTCCATAGGGCAGAGCCCTCTCTTTCCTCTGGGGTCTGGGACGCTGATACTGGCAGGAGCTGACGTGTTCTTGTAGCACAAGGGCCACCACAAGTGTGTGTGGCTGCTGCCCAGCGGGAGCAGGATCCAACCTGCTTTGTCATGTGAGTGAGATCTCAGAGGGTATAACTGAGCAGGGACTTAACATAAAGGAAATAACATTATGCACACCTTCAAATATGGCAGTAGCATCAGGCCTTACCATATTACCCTGATTTATGGAAAACCTCTGTACCTGCAGGCCTTTGGAGCAGGTGGCCTTGGTTGTTTTTCTTGGCAGCGAGGGACGTGAGTGCATCCGTAGAGACCATGACCAAAGCACAGGAATCATTCTGAAGAGATTATTTATGCATTTGCCCTCATCAAAAGCAAAAACCACTTCATTAAGCACCCAGGGAATGCAAAAGTGAGGGGAAAAGTGGCTTTCTTGATGAGATAAACACAGTAGCAGTTACTCATTATGCATAAAATAATAGCACATACCACACGTTCCAGGGGTTTCAGGCTGGAAGATGTGTCACCATTGCCATGTTCCTCTCGTTTCCCATGTATTCATCTAAAAGGCACTGATTCAGCCACTGTAATTGGGTTGTTATACACTTAAAAAAAAAAAAAAAAAAAAAGATCCCCTAAAATCTGCAACAAAACCCTTCAAACTTTTACACGGAAAGCTGTACTGTGTGCTCGCATGTATTTCCATTTGAATATGAATTGGAAGAAGGGGAACTTGAATTTTCATTTCTCTGATGTGTAGATGAGTAGGTAAGTGAAAAGAGAAAGAAGAGTAAATAAAAAAACCTCTAGGTAAAATAAAAGGCATGCAATAAGCCTCAGTTTTGTGCACTGCTCTGGAAGCAGAACCATCTGTCCTTTTGCCTCAGACACCTTCCCTTTTATTTATGTAGTCCTCTCAATTTTAAATTAAAAAACCCAAAACAACAACAACAACAAGAAAACACCAAAAAAAAACCACAAAAAAAGAGAAGAGTTTTAAGGGATACCTCATTATCTGTATTTTGTTTATGGAAATAACTCCCAGTGCAACTTGATGTTTACTTTATTGCCTAGTATCTGTGCAGGGGCTGGATGGGGAGGAAAGCCCTTTGGATACATTTTGCAGTTTGCTGTTTTAATTAGAGCATTGTCATCTCTTGGCTGTTTGCAGATCTCCAAAGAAGTGTTGTGGCCTGCTGGGTTATTCACTAGACATTTGTATGATTGATCTTCTTGCAGCTTTTTCCTATAGTGATTCTTTCACTTCTGGAAGCGGGTTTGCTATTGGGCTTTGGGTGCTTGGTAAATAAGACTTGAAGTGGAGAGAGAGGAAGACACAGTGCTTTGCTCAAGTGGATGCTTTGTCTTTCCATGCTGCCCAGGCAGGACCTGGGCAGGGCTGTGGCCAGGAATTTCAGCTCTGTGTCTCTGCTCCATGCTGGGGACCTTGGCCTGGTGCTGCTGGAGGCTGACCTGGAGATGAAGCTCTTGTGTCCCATACAGGTTGTGTCACTTGTATGGACATGGACCCCTCTTTTCTTCTGAGAGGAGAGGGTGGAGGGGATTTGTTCTCAGAGAATTTGGAGTGATGCCACCAAATTCAGCACTGCAGCTCACAATGTGCTGCTTTCCACTCGCAGGAAATTGTTTAGGGGAAGGTGATAGAGAGGTGAAGTCTGGGAGACAAAGGAAGATAATAAGGAGAAGGAGCTCCAAGAAAATGAAACTTCAACCTTAGGCTGGTTCTACAAAGACCTTTGTGTTCTCATTCCCATGAGCCAAATGCAAACAGTCGTGCAGACCAGTATTGAAGGTAGTTTAAAACCAATGTCTCTGTGTAAGGGGAAAGGAGCCTTTATCTTGTTTGTTCTGCTTTGTAGGTCTCCTTGGAACACTTGTGTTTTATCTCTAGTATTGAAAATGGTTTTATTTTAAATTAATTTAAAGTAGCAGCTCCTGCATTCATTCACTCACAAATGGTAAAAATCCCCAGTATTAGGTCAGTTTGATGGAAACAGTTATTAGTAAAATGCTTTATAGACTGCCTTCAAACCTGCTTCCTGATTTTAAGGGTTTTTCTGCATTTTTTTGCAATGCCTCTGCTGAAAATCATATGCAGAAGTACAAGTCTTGCAGCTAAAGCTGATAATCTACACCTACCTCCCACAGTCTGCTTTGTTTATATGGTGCCCTGGTGAGAAGTATTTTTAAGGGTTGGGGTTCTGAAGGCAAAAGGTTTGAATAAAAAGGGATACTGGAAAGTACTGATTTTTTAAAGAAATAGATACCTAGTCTCTTTTCCCTCTGATTCATCACTTTAAAAAAAATTTCCCTAGATGTTTGAAATCTCACATTCTTTTCATAAATTCTTACCACTCTCCTCTGACGTTTCAGTTTATCAGAATTCCAGACTTTCTCGATTGTTCCACTCTCCTATGCTGATGTCATTGTTTCACCCCAAGATAAACAACATGGAATTACTTTATTCTTTAAGAGAAACAGACTTACACACGTGCAATGTTGGTGTCAGTGCCTCCAGTCGAACTGGATAAAGCTCGTTAACCTGGTGTTCCCTTGTTAAAAGCAATTTAAAACCAAATATGACTTGGAAACCTCAGAGTGCTGTTTAATACCACATTGTGAGAAACATGGTAGAGGTTGCTTTCCTCTTGTAACCCAGTTTCAATATTCAGCTTAGGAACACAGGAAAATTCCCTCAAGGTTTTTTTGTCTTTCAGAAGTAATTTTTGAAAAATGGACTTACTTTAAAAAAAAAATGCCTCCTGCTCTTCAGACCAAATCTATGTCAAAAGCTGAATTTGACCCATGGTACAAGATTCAGGTGCTGTGAGCAGCTTCACAAAGCAGGTAAAAACCCTGTGATTGTTTATATGTCTTATTACCCATGTTAATTGCTCTAATAATAATAATAAACAGAAAGTGAACTCATAAAGCTTGCCTTAAATTCTGATACAAATTAGGATTACTGTTGATCCTTGACCCTGTTCTGTTTATGCAGTTTCTTGTGCTGCTTGGTGGTGTTTCCCTGTGCAGTTGGATTCTGTGTGATGGTCACTAAGGGATCCAGAAAGCGGCAGTTTGGGAATGGTGATGATAAGTGAGACTGAAGGGGGCCAAGCCAAGGGGACCTGGTGATGCTGGAGCAGTGAAGAGGTGGCAGAGTGGGGACCACGAGATGGGTTTGGCCTCAGAGGGCTGCAAAATGGCAACAAAAAGGTGAACAGAGGAGAGAGGCCGGGGAAGCGGCATGGAGGGGGATGCTGCAGGGAACAGGGGGCATCTCAGGGGACAGAGCTGAGCTCCAAATGAGCAAGAGCTGAAGAAGCAACTTCTGTGTGTTTCTGAGGCCACGTGAGATCACAGAATCATAGAATAGCCTGGGCTGGAAGGGACTCTAAAGATGATCTAGTTCAAACCTCCCTGCAGTGGGCAGGAACACCTTCTGCTAGACCAGGTTGCTCAGATGGATGTTCCTGCCTTCTAGTATGGGTTTGAATCCCTATCAAAGCAGTTTATCAGCTGATCTCATTCTCAATTATAACCTTCAGAAGCATTCATATAATTAGATGTGCTGTTGTAATCCTCCTGAAAACAAAATGTGAGCATGGACCTGCTGATAAACTGAAGTAGTAGGGAACAGGTAACATATATTTTAATAAGCAATAAGTTTAAATTGTGTATCTAATGAATTGTAATGGTATCTTGTTTTTCTTAAATTTATCTTGCAAAGGCAGAAGTAAATTTCGAACTTGACATTGTAGCCAGAATTTTTTATAATTTGATTTTTTTTTTTTTTTAAATTTTTGGTCCTACTCAAGAAATGGGTTAAATTTACATGCAAATAGATCTTCGTCTTCTGCCCACTGAAAGGAAATAGAAAGCTCAATGGACTTCAGAGAGTTAAACTTCTTGTGTGGTCATACCCTGTGCATTGAGCATCTACTTGAAGGAGGAATATCCTGGTCAAGTCACTGGTAGATCTTAACTGTGGTCAGTGTTGTGACACCAAGAGGTTGTACAATGGTGCTGAACTGGGAGGCCAACATTACAATCTAATAGGGGGGGCTCAGAACAGTGATCTGACCGTGAGACTTGAATGTGCTCTGCAAGAAACCTCCCAGGGAAGGGAGGATGTGGCAGTAGAGGGGTCATGTTTTGGAGCTGGTCACCCGTGGCTGGTGCAGAGATGCAAAGGGAACAGACAGCCAGCTGGGGTGGGGGCATGGAGGGATGTGCCTGGGGACCACCAGGTGTGGGGCAGGGTTTGCTGCAGCTCAGGAAGCCTCTAGGTTAGCTGGGAACAAGTGTGGAGGACCTGCCTGCAGTGACACTGTGATCTGGGGGGAGAGCTGTGTATAGGCCTTTCTGTTTCTCTTCTGTTTGATCTATTTGCTTGGAGTTTTCCCTGTTTAATAAGTTACATATTTGAGGTTTATGATGATGAAATCTGGCTTTATTTGAGCTACAGAGGCTTTTGGTCTTCTTTAGGGAGCTCATTATGAAGAAGAATCATAGATAGTGGATGTCAAAGCTCTGGCTGACCCAGGAGCTTATTATACCTGGTTAAAAAAATAAAAAAAATAAAGAAAAGGTGGTCACAGTATGAACTCTCTCTCCTCGTTTTGCAAGGGTTGCACAGAAACTGGAATTTCCTTCCAGCACAGAGAATGGTCCTGCCTATTTGGGCATATGCATCCTGAGCTGTTCCTTCATGATGGCTTTATGTCCCCTCTCTCCAGAGGCACTGGGGCATTATGGTTTTCCTTCCAGTGGGAAGAGCTGAACAGAGCTCCTTCAAATATCCTGCAGTAAATCCTTTAGCAAATAAATCCTGAGCGAACCTCAACACCTAATTTTCCCTCTGTGGGTGGAATGTGAGAACAAGAGCAATGAAAGCTGAGAAACAAATGAATTTCATTCTTCAAACAGTATTATTTGCAGGGCTGTGGGGTGTTTTGCACTCTGTCTCCCTGCCTGGTGCAGATTAGCTGGGAAACACAAGCTGACCGGTTGAGGACTATGCAGGAGGATGCCAGGATCTACACAGCTACTTCTGTGGTGCAATCTCCCTGGCAATTAATTTACTATAGGGCTTACCCTTTGGGGTCTGCTAATTTGCATCATCCTTTCTTATCCAACATGAAGTGTTGGACTGTTCAGCCAGGACTCCAGGTTTGCTTCACAATGGGTTTGTTACTGAAGTGTTTTATGTCCCGTTCCACAATCAGGTTGCCCTTTGGATTGTTTTTTTTCCCCCCTCCTAATCTACATTCAATAAACATCTTCAAGTTGCTCTGTCCTGCTATTTAACAAAGATAAATGATTTTGGAATATGAATTCTCCCAGTTCAGCTGACTGTCCAGAATAAAATTATAAACACAGGAGATAAGATTAATAAAAGAACCAAACTGCTGGGTGGATATTCCCATTACTGCACACAAGCTAGACAACATCCTCCTCCACCAGTTTCCTAGTTTGATAAATGCCTTGAGCTGATTTAAAAATGTATAGGTTATTTTTAACCATGGTAGCAGAACCATCTGTATTGTATCTGATGAAGTTCTGTGATAGAGCAAATTGATTTATTCTATCTCCTTAGAAGTTATACTAAGCTTTATGTTATAAATAAACTGGTTTGAAAGTACATGATGTCACTGAGCTTGAAAGTCTCTAGATAAATTTGTACTTAAAGGGTTTGCGCCTTCTGTATGAATTTAAATTGGTGCAGATTGTTAAATCTCTTTTCTGTCTGTGTCTTGTGGACTGCAAGATCTCTGGGGTCATGACTGTCTTTATAGTTGTGTTTGTATGAAATACTCAGAGGGCCCAAAACAAGACTGGTGCTCTCATACATTACAGCGATAAAAATAAGAGCAATCCAAAAAACAGAAGCGTGCACTTGATGGCAGGATTTTCAGAAGCACTGCAAGGAACTCTGTACCTAAATCCTACCCTTTGTTGGCATAAAATACAGGGGATTAATGAGGAGCACAATTCACTTGAGGTAGAAACAGTCCTGGCTATAGCAGGGATGTGCTTTATGCCATGGCCAGTCTGGACTGAGGTCAGATTTGAGATCTCTGATTCAGTTCCAGGGCATGAGAGGGGCTTCTGTGGGCACAGACTGGCATTTCCCTTTGCCTTGCTCTGAGGTCACTGGGTCTGCTGTGCAAGTCCATGGGAAAGGTGCCTGTAGTGGCAAAAAGAGGGAATTAATCAAGTGCTGGGAAGAATACACTGATTGTTAAGTTGAGTGCTTACAGAACCAGCAAAAATCGTGGCTGAAATAAGGCAGAACTCCTGGAAGAGGTGGCCTGGAATGACTGTCCCTGTGTTTAAGGATAGGTGTTCCTGTTTAAGGACAGGTGTTGAGAGACCAGCATTGAAGACAGGATGATGCCTCATGAGTGCCATGTATGGTGCAGACTTTGGTGTAATTAAAAAGAAAATGAGCAATGCTTTAATTGAGATGTGGAGATTAAAAGTTAAAAGCTCAGTATCCTCTATTACTTACTGTCAGACAGGGATTTACGTTGCATATGTGTAACAAACCATTGCATTTTAAAAATGGAACCATAAAAAAGCTGCTGTAATTTAAAAGCAGCCAATTTACCAGGAGTACAGTTTGCAGCTATGTCACTTGCTAATCAGTCTGTTAAACATAATAGCCATTCTTGTCTGGAGGCAGTTAATCATGTTGTGAATGCACTTATCAGCGTGTATTAGAAATACAATACAAGACTTTCCAACAGAGGAATGGATGCAATTACTGCAATCAGTATACATTTAGCTACAGTCTTATACCGTGGTTTTTCTTTCCTTTTTTTTTTTCCCTTTTAAATAGTGCAGCAGTGAGAGATTTTTCTCTTAGAAAAATATAAAGGACGCACTTGACAGTGTTGTTAAACTCCACAGTCGTGCTCAAACACGACCTGTCCATCTCCAGGAGAGATGGCTGCTGGCTTCTGAATCCTTCCTGGACCCAGCAGTGTTGGAAGCTGCTGGCTCTGAGTGTTGTGGTGATGGTCTTCAAGGCCTTTGAGCATTTTCCCTGATGGGCTGGGAACGTGTCTGTGGTGGCATTTGTTATGTGATGGGGAGCTCAAGTTGCTGCATTTGAATTAAAGGAGCTCAGCATATGGATGAACTCTTTTTTTTTTTTTCTTTTTTTCTTTTTTTTTTTCCGTGCTTCTCTACATCTAAATCAATAGCGATGAGGGATCTCAAAGTTTTTGAAAGGCGATATTGAAAAAGCATGAAAGCTAATTGCTTCCAGCATGACTACCCACCAGCAATGGGTGTAAATACAGCTGTCCACAGAATGCCAGGACTCGACAAAATCTAAGGATTTCAGCTAAACAATTTTCCAGGGCTGAGCATATTCTTGTATGGGGAGGAAGGGAGCTGGGAGGGGGGACGGGAGAAGGGAATAGATTATGAAACCCTGAAAAGATTTGGGAAAGAGAGGAATAGGAATAGAAATATTTTTTCTTAATTCTGCTTTGTGTTAGGGATATTTTATGCATTTTAGCATGATTTGCAGTGCTTGCAGGAACCTGCCTTCTTTTTCTAGAAATCCTTTTATCTGTCTCTTCATTCTTTGTGACAGCTGGTATTATTGCTTAGGTATCATTTTTAATTGTAGCAAGGAAAATGAAAAAGCAAAACAATCCCCAAACTATGTGATTACTATGGTGGGTAATCAGGGAGTCAATATAACACCCTATCTGTCACACCAGTATTTTTGCTGCTCTTGTGTTTGGGTCGTACATTGCTCAGACTCACCAATTAAAATGTCCCTGGTGAGATGTCCTTGGTGGGATCCTTTCCATAGTGCAGTTGTCTGGACTGGCTCACACTGGTCAGCAGCTCAGCTTGGATGCTCAGCCCCACTCCATCACAGGTTGTTGCTGAGAAAATGCATTGAAATGAAGTTCCAAGGATCATGTTTTGTGTTTTATCATCTAAACAAGGGAGTGGGGCAGGTGGAGTGGAACACCACTTCTCCCCTCTCCATTTCTAATTATTCCTTTTCAGAGCCTAAAGGAGCTAACCTCATTTATTACTCACTTTGTGGCTGCAGTCATTTACTCGTGGTGTGACCTTGGCTCTGAGCAATATTCCAGCAGCCCCCCATTAGCTGTCACTGCATTGGAATTCATCACATGTTGGGTAATCATTGTCTCGCAAGTGTGACAAAGTCTCGATTGCCCTTTGGGAAGGTGACCCGGAGATGATACAGGGTGACTGTTGTGTTGACCTTACTTTCATGCCATTAAAAAGTAACCGTGGGGTGATTTTTAAAAAGAGAAATATTAAATCCACCCCCCTGTATTTTGTTATTTGGAGTTATCTTTGCGTGTCTAGGGATGTTTGGATTCATTTTTAGAACAGAACCAGACTTTTAATGGGATGAAAAGTTCTTGTTTTAGAACTGGTTGTTTCTCTCCTACTTTTTTGTTTTGATACGAAGATCAGGACTTCATGCTGATCTCAACTAGCAAAGAATGGAGGTACATAGAATTACTGCATATGGCTCTTTCTGCTCATACACTGAATGCAGACCCTGATCCACCCTGTGTTTGCTCAGCTGGATGAATTAATCTTGTTTATTAATTAAACCTTGGGAAACTGAATGTGTCTGCGCCAGCTTCACTTTCATGTTTTTACTGTCTGTTCAGTGGGTATCAACAGCGAGAGGAAAAGCTTAACTCTTTTTTAAAACACAATTATCAGCCTTTAAAATAAAACAATTTTATGCACACCATGTGTCTCTCAGGGAAGTGGGGAGAGAGGAGGTCCAGTTTGTGTTGATGTTAATGGGCTGCCCTGCTCCCTGCTTTGAGGATGTTGCCATGGCCATTTATTTCTTAGCACAAGTGTGAATTAGCCACAGGCACCCTGCACATTATCTCTCCATCTAAGAGAACATTAGATTCAAGGAAAGCTAGGTCTAGTTCATTAGATGCTTAATCTTGTTTAAATCTGAAGAGAAGGTAGGAGGAATAAAATAATTCTTGCCATGTCTCTATTTTGATCTTTATTTCATGCAGGTAGCATTACACTAGGTTCCACAGCAGATCTATGAGTTCTGTGCAGTCTTAGCAAGCTGTAGAAAGAAAAAAAACCTGACTGTTTTTAAATGTCCCATTGTCTTTGCTCTCTGCTTGGCATTCTGTTATTTACTTATTTACACGGTCTTCCCATTAAGGAAAGGATAAAGTTAAAAAGGTGTTGACTTAGCTTTTCAAATCCTCAAGAGGAGAGCACCATTTGTCACTGTTTTATGTATCCTCCAGCACATTAGGTATATTCATGTCACAGTCTGAAACTTGTCTGCCCTTTCCTTTCATTCATAAATTCAGTGCATGGGGAATTTGCATTTCTAGATCCCCTCTGGTTGATTTTTCTCCCCAAGGAGATCCAGCTGTCATCCTCAATTGTAACTCTGAAATCAAAACAGCAACTGGATTGCAAGGAACTTTCTCCTAGGTCTAGTTCTGTTTTCCTTTTCTCATGGACTTCTATACAGAAGAGTCTGATCACGTAATTCTAATGTCAGGCGCATAAAAAACCATGAAGTGTTTAAAATTACAAAGAAAAGTGTCATTGGAAATGTGTTTTGAGCCACTAGGGTTCCTCCAGGTCACCTACTCAAGCTCTTATCTAGGAAGATGAGGAAGCTGCATACGTGTTTGTAAATATAAAATTCAAAAATTACATAATTGTGTACGTTCAGGAGTCATTCTTCCTGACACAATAAATTTGGAAGGCATACAAGTAAGTTAAACTACTGCATGTCTTCCATTTAATAGTTGGCAGGAGAAGAGCTAGACTCTGAATGAAGCACCTTCAGCTATGCTGAGCTGGTGGCCAGTAACCCAGTGTGGGGATAGTGGAGGAGCTGAATTAAGAGTGGCCTTTTTCTTCTGCTTCATTACCTGCAGGAAACTGGTGTATGTGGCTGTTATGTGGTGACATTATAGACAGCCCAGAGTCTGTCCCATCCCACTGCAGTGTGTCACCAAGGATTTCCAGCAGTAGCTTTCAGGGTATGTTTTATGTCTCCACCATCGAGTTTCTGGATGCCCCTGAGCATCCTCTCTCTTTTCCCTGAGGTCAAGTGAAATGTTTCCTGAACTGACTTCACACCCAGATTAGCTGAAGTTACCTGTGCCTTGGGTTGCTCAGCTGCAGCAGAGGCTCTCAGAGTTGTGCTCTTGTTCTTTTAAAGGTCTCTTGTGAGTCTGTGGAACGAGGGTACTTTGTATGGGAGTTCCTGCACTGCAAAGAACTTCTTGTACCACTGAATTTATTATCTTGAATTTTCAGTCACTGGTCCTTTAAAAATCCATCTCTGCTTTAAAATGTGTTTCAGCTGCTTGCACAGCAATGTTGAAAATAGACCATGTGATTATGGTATGTAAATATGTTAGAATTTCTGAATAGTTAAAGAAAAATCATAAGCACCATTTGGGCTGTTGATACTTATTAACTGGATAGGCTTCAGCATGTCTTTCATCATAAAATCATTCTTATTTTTTAAACAACAATAACTCCCTCTATATTTGCATCCAACATCAGCTAAACTCTGGCCCCAGTTTCCTACTGGATGTGTTTGTTATATTCCCCAGCAAGATGCTTCCTCCCGGCAGAGAAGCTTTATTTTAAGAAATAAACAGCACAGCAATAAAGAAGTTCTAAATAGTAGTCAGAAAAATGTTCCAGTGCAATCAAAATGCTTTTTTAAACCCCAAAAGACTGCATGCTGTTTCAAAAGGGGAGAGTCAGGAGAAAGGTACAAATGGAGTCCCAGTGCCAGCAACAGATGTTACCAATGGAACTCACCAATTACACTTGGTTGGTCCTAAAAGTTGTTTTGTTAAAGGTTGACTAAAATAGTATCTAAGGATTCTTTTACCAGAAGCGTTTTTGTACACTGTCACAAGGGTGCAAGCAAATAAAAATAATTGAAGCAATTGTCTCAGTTGTCTCCAGGGCTGTCATGATGATGTTGATAAAATCAAATAAAGTGGAAGTTATTGCAAGTTGTTAGTGAGCAGCACAGTTGTGAATTGGCAGTGGAGGAAGCTGAAGAGCTTAAAAGGTTTGCTCATTATCTAGATTTATTGTTTTCAGTTGTGGGAAAATGTTGGCTAAGCAAAATAACATGAGTAATATCTGGTCTTGGTGGTGTGTTTTGAACAAAAAATATTTTCTTCTTGTTTTTATGGCTTTTACTGGATTATTAAAATGTGCTGTGTCAATCCATACATTCTTAACGGATTGAGCAGCTTGGGTTTATCCTCTGTAGCCATTTTCTTTGCCTGTGCATCTGTGAAAAACATGAATTTACAGCAGTGAAAGAAAAACAAGATCAGGCACCAAGAAATGTTTTGGAAAAAATCTCTAGTCGGTATAAAGTAAACTGGGCAACCACCCTGGATGAACAGTGTGAGCAGGCTCTTCCAGCCTCAAATACATCTTTGTGTCCTTCCAGCCTAACGAAAATGGTGCTGGGAGAACAGAATTTGGGTCTGATCATCCATTATCGAGTCAGACCTTGCATGTAAGACAAGGTGTAGCCGTTTCAACTGAGTAAGGTGCTGTGAGGATCTTTTGGGTGCTCAAAGATACCCTGGTTTTAAAGGTGTCAGCTGCTGCCAGTTCCTGTTACCCAGTGCCCTGTGCAGGAAAGCAGCTCTCAGCAGAAGGGCTCTCAGTATGCAAATCTTCATAATTCAGAAGCTGCATGCTGCCCTGTTAGTAGGTATTTGCTTTCATTTCCTTCATCTTAGGCTGCTGGGATCTTAATTTCCTTAGGGGGAAAAGGTCAGGACCTTTAATCTGGATCTTTTCCCCCAAGAGGTCCTGGCCATCTGTTGCTTCATTTGACTTCAGCAGGAAATTAGGGTCTTGAGCGTTTTCCAATCAGTTGTTGAAAAGCCTCCTTTTGTAAGTGTTTGCTCTTCAGTAAATCGCACTTATGAAATTAATCCTCTTGAGATCAAAGGAGTGAGACCTTTTTTACTGAAATATTTGATAAACTAATGTACATTGGTAATGTAAGGTCACTGAATTCTCATTGAATTTGGTGACAGTTTAATTCTTATTGCATTTGGTTACAATTTGTCAGAGACAGAATTGGCCATTATTAACCTTGAAAAGATTCTGAAGCAACGTGATACCACGCATTTGGTTGTTATCAATTACCCAGTGTCTGCTCCGTCTTTTAGAGTTTTGTTTACACTGCTCTGGGCCTCATAAACAAATTGCCATTTCTTGAAAACGTTATTTTATTAATGAATGAAACTCATGATTTCCTGTAATAGCCAACTGCACTAATAGAAGTGTCTGACTTTTATCACCTAAATTGTTGATGACCTGGCAGCGTGAGCCAAAACCCCTCCATGTGCCCGTGGCACTGCAGAGTGTCCTGCTCTGTCATCCTTCACTGTGGCATCTCTCATTCTCTCTCAAATACATAGGGCAGGCCCATCAAGTTGGTTAGCAATATAAATATTTTGTAATAGTGAATAATAGGCTGTTTAATGATAATAGTTTGTTGAAGTCAAATACTGACCATTTGGACTGTTATGCTGTCATAACATCCATCCCCGAGTATCTTTCCAGTGCTTAATTCAATAATTCCATGTTTGGTTTAGACAAAAATAAAATTAAATTCATTATTATTTCGATGTCAGGTAATTTTGTAGTACTTGTTAAAACCTCTCACATCAGAGCCATGTTCGAGACCTTCACAGTGATCTGTTATTTTGTGAAAAAAAAGCCTATGAATGTCAATAAAAATACTTACTGAGGTAATAAACTGTAGAATCCTAGAATGGTTTGGGTTGGAAGGGATCTTAGAAACAATCCAGTTCTACCCCCTGCCATGGCAGGGACACCTCCCACTATCCCAGGTTGCTCCAAGACCCATCCAACCTGGCCCTGAATACCTCCAGGGATGGAGCAACCACAACTTCTCTGGGCAACCTGTGCCAGGGCCTCACCACCCTCTCAGAGAAGATTTTCTTCCTTATATCTGATCTTAACCTACCCTCTTTCAACTTAAAGCCATTTCCCCCTGTTGTTGTTAAAAGTTCCTCTCCAGTTTTCCAGCTGCCCACCTGAATGTGTCCATTGGGAAAGTCCTGGGGCTTAGCAACACAGTCCTGTCCTGATAACTCTCTATTCTGGTGTAGGTTGGAACTGGGGTTGGCTTTTTTTGGCATGGATTTACCACTGTGTGCTAAAAGTCTCCTCCAGATGGGGTCACAACCGTGTCCACCGACTGCTGGGTATGGAATGAGAACTGGGGATGTTACAAAGCTTGACTGGGCTGTTGGAGACCTGCTTTGAATGCATCAGATAGTTATGAGGGCACACAATAAGAGATTGTGCAGAAATCTCAAGGTTTTGGAGATTCTTCTACCACCTAAGAGAGGCAGCATTGTGAGAGTAGGCAAACAGGATTATAAATCACAATTTGAAGAAGAGGACCTACTTACTGGAGTTTGTGAGAGGAAATAAATCCAAAAAGACCCATGGGGTTTTTTTTTCCCTCTTCTCACCAGAGAGAAAAATGTGTAATGAATGTCTCATGTCTGAAACACTGGGCTGGATTCATCAAAGGGAGTTAGTAATTACCAAATTGAGAGAATCATGAAGCGCTTTTCTAAATTTGAAAGGCTCATCAAGAATAGATCAGGAGCAGGCAAAATTAATAGTTATGAACTCATTTCCATAGAAATGGACTTATTAGCAAGCATGCCAGCTGCCTAAAATTATAAGGTCTTTTCCTTGTGCTTGCAGGAAATAATCTTTTTTTATAAAAGTAATTTTGACTTTTTATTTTTTATTGCTCCTCCAAACTAGGGTTTGGCAAAATCCGAAACCAGGAAAAAGCTTCACTGGACAATGGAAATACTTAACTATAAAGAAAAGAAAGATATGGAAAGGAGAAGTGATTTGTAGTCCTTAGATTCCAACGGTCTTCCCAAGAGCAGAAACTTATTTAAGAGAAAAATGAAATAGGTCTCCAGAAAAAGTTGAAAAATCTTGATAGGATAAAGTTTGGTTTAATGGGATTGAATGGCTGATAACAGCATGAGTTACAGTCCTTGTCTTCTCTGCTTGTGGATTTTCCCACTGGTAGCATTTTGTCTTCACCAGGCAGCTGCAGATTGACAGTGACTACAAACACCAACGTACTGACCACCAGCTACAAATCAGCCTAAAAGCTGAAGATTTGCCATGGCAGGGTGGAACAACTGCTTTTGAAAAGGGTTAGAGTGTAATGCTGCATAGCCAGGAGAGAAATTTAGATACAGGTGTTGGGATGTGAATTCATCAGCTAATGGAGCTGACATAAGTAAATGCTAACCTTTGAGGTCTTGATTATGGTTTAATTTATCTCTGGTTTTGCTTTAGAACCTCCATCAATTTCAGTGAAAGGCCAAAAACTATGAAGTTGAGTACTCCATCGTGGTACCCACAGTGGCTATGTTTTTTTAACAGAAATGGTTTAATTACATTCTTATTATCGTGTAATAAAATTTATCTTAAAAGGTTATTGCTGGTTGTCTGATTGGCCACCCAAAAGATGCCTTAATAGCTTTTAGTTCTGCCTGGAGGTGGATATTATCTTCTGTCAGCATGGAAAATATTTATCCTCGAGGCATTGAAACATATGTTTGCATTGTTTGTTGTCAGAAAGGAAACATGAAAATCAATAATTCCTGTTCAGGGTTTTTTTCTTTTCCTTTACAATGAGCCTTCAAAAACATATGGCAAACCCAGATTCTGCCTCTGTGCAGCTGAGAAGAGGAAAAGGATGTTTAAAGTCTCTGTTCTCCGTAGCAGCAGGAGAAAACTTCCTGTGAACACACAGCTCTTGGAGTCACTGCTTTAGGGAAAGGGCACATAGGAATTCTCCGTGGGACAGGACAGAGGGTGGAGGTGCAGAGGTGGGTGGTTACTGAGGGATTGCTGCAGGCACAGGGAACATCCCTGGGTGGGGAACAACCTCCTCCTGCTCACAGTAAGAGCACACTCAAGTTGTTACAGAATGGCCTAACACACAGCAAATTCACATTTTCACCTATTTTGTGAGCTCGTACCCCAAAACTTCAGCACTATTGATAACATCAGTTGTCTCTGCAAAGATCTGATGAAGCAGCTGGGGCTGTGCTCAAGTTCGCTGCCTTTCCACCCCCTCCCCATGTTCTGTGACCTCCAGCAGTCTCCACACTACAGGTGTCTTTCTGGGAAACTGGGGCTGGAACTTGCATGCTGATTTGTAGAATACCCAAAGTTTTGTGGAAGCAAAATGCTGGATGAGCAGAGGTCTGTCTTCTAAACAGATCCCTGCTGTGGATGTGCCAAGTGCTGTTGGTTAAATCTTGGTGTCTGTTTGCTCCTCTGTAACACGAAGATAAGATCTGTCTTTCTAATCTGAGTATTAATTATTAATATTTACATAGTGTTGGACCTGAGGAGAGTGCTAAGTGTTGTTGTTAAGAAAAAAGCAGAAGTATTTTTTAAATTCATTTCTCGATGCCATGCATTTACATCCACTTCTTTACTTTTAAACTTATATTTCCAGATGAGAAATATATAATGATTGCCATATAATTACAAGTCTGCACTGCTGACTAGTAGAATGTTGTCATGAATTGAAAATAAGGATAGTCTATGCCTCATTTATTGTCATGGATAATTTCTGCAAATGCATTTTTTTCACTGAGATAAGGACAAGTTTGGGTTTGAAAGACTTTTTCTCCCTCACAAGAGCTCATTTCTGGTACAATATGAAGAACTACCAAGCATTCTTGTTGTGCAGCATCAAAATTATAATAATGGTATATTAAATAATTTAGCAACATCTGTGCAATGCTTTTCCCAGGGTTTGTGGCTTATTCTGTAAGTTCATTGTGACTGTAAAGAATGAATGCCTGAATTTAATGGGAAAAATTCCCCCATTTCAGGAAACTAAAAGATACAGTGTCACCCTATCTACAGCAGTTGCTCAGGATGTAGTTTTATTTAGGTTTCTGTCAGTGTCTTCAAATCTATACATTGAATTTAGTGGTAAATCTGGTTTGCTATTAACACCCTACTAATACTGTGGGGAATTTTTCTTTTTTTTTTCCCCAGAGCAAACACGTCCTCCTACGAGATCCTGCAGATGGACTTTGAGATTGACAACACCAGCAGCCTGGCAGGGGCCCAGCAGATCACCTGGCAGGTGGAATACCCCCGGGATGACTCCGTGAGCGAGCTGATGGTCTCCGAGATCTTTGTCAGCCGAACGATGTTTGTGGGAATTGTTCCTCTTGCCACGGTAAGAACCTGCTGCTCCTCTTTTTTTTTTTAATTCCCCTACATGTTTCCGTTGATCCTCGTTAGTATTCCAGGGAATGCGAGCCTTTTTATTATGAGCCACTTCCTATGCACCTGCTGCAAGTGATTTAAATGCAAAAAATGCATTTCAATAATATTTTATTTACCTGATATGCCAGAATGGCTCCTTGGAAACCATTTGGGTCTTTTGTGAAAAGTCCTTTACTGTTTGTGGATTATTGGCCTGGTACATGGTAATGGCTCCTCTGGAGCCGTTGTCTTCTGGTGTATTAATGCAACTGCCATGCCTGTGCTCTGAGGGTAAATGTTGTAATTAGTTGGGACATTTTCAATGAAATAAATTAGCATGCATGTGTGGGGAAGTTCATTGCTAAACCAAACAACTGGACTGTTTTCTGCTGTGCTTTTCCCCAAAAGAGCCAAATAGTCTGGTGAGCTGCAAAGTGTCAATTTAATAAAAGGTCTGTTTTGAGTTACACAGAAAGGATCAAATACTTTCTGGAGATGTAGCTGTTGAACAAGTTTCCCAGGCAGGTTTAAGGTGTGCGTGTGCAGAAAGCTTGAGGCTGGTGATTTATTTAAAAAATGCAAATATATCCTGATAAAATCAAAGGCACCTCTTCTAGGAGGGACCTTTGACCTATGTTTGGGCCTGGTGGATTTTTCAGTACTAGAGCTTTACACGTGAACAGGGATGTCAGGGATGTCAGAGAAACAGCCAGAGAGTCAGGATGTTACACCAGTTAACTCAGAAACACTCTGGTATTTTTTTGCTTACTTTCTCATGAACATTTACCCTTCCTTTCTGAGTTGCTCTGTGCTACTTTTCTTTCTATTACACCATACAACCAACAAATATTGGCATTTTCCTCTGCATGACCACTGGCATGACCAGAAGAAAGGTAAGATGCTTGCAAAGAAAACAAGGCTCCAGATGTTTTTAATTTTCAGTTCCTACTGCCAAAGGCTGCACTTCCTGGCAGCCTGGTGATAGAGGAGAAATGACGTGCAGAAAAGTCAATACAGAATTTTCTTCTACTCCCCCTTTTTTTGAAGCATGTAGGAGCTGAAACGAAACTTCAATTGTGTGGATAGAATATTATCAAGCAGAAATAGTGAATCAGATATAATAATGAGAGAATGTGGTACAGGAACATCTTGCACTTAGCACTGGGGTTTCAGGTGGGTAGCATGGAGATTGTGCCATGCAGAGCACCATGGACATAAAAGAAAAGCAAATCCATCCCAGAAGCTCACTGTGAATGTTGGATCAGAGCTTTGCTGCTCTCTCTGCCAGGGATTTGCCAGGGTTTTACTTCATTTATTTGCAGTTATGGCAGCTGTTGGCCACTTCAGCTGTCTCTGATTGCTCTTGGACAAAATCTGGGGCTGCACCTGAATTCAGAGTGGAGTTGATCTAATCTGTTACTTTGGCATTGTAAACTAACTGTGGAGTAAAGGAAAAAGTGGGATTTTTTTTGGTGAATTTATGACCTTAATCCTTAAATGGAGGTCTCATGTAGGCTGTCACTTTGTGGTTGCACATGAGCATCCCTGACTGACTTGGCCCAGGACTGATTGGAGAATTGATCACTGCAATGGCAGGGACTACAGCTTTTATTTGCGTTTCTTTCCCCGTGTTTGCCAGTTTGCAGCTCTGCTTCATTTAACAGTCATCAGCTGTTAATGCAGGTTCTGGCACTGCATTGCCCTGTCAGGAGCAAAAAACAAATCACTCAGCACATCATCCTTTGTTGTTCAGACAAGAACATTCCTGAGAGTTCCTGACTGAACTAAAAGTATTTTAATGTTCGTTCCTCTTGAAGATTTGCCTGGCTCATTGGTAAGGCAGGTCCCTCTGAGTGCACTTGTGCTGTGAAGGAAAGTTTGGCAATCTCCTGGACCTTGGCCCCTCAAAATAGCACCACAGAAGGGTTCAAGAACAAGTGTTTCCATGCCTTTGCCATTACACTGAACACAATTGCTCGCTGTTCCTTGTCAGGGTATCCACTCTTTCATTGTAAACACTGAATATTTATGGATGAAAGCATAGAGTTCCTTTGAGAGTTTAGGGTTTGAGCAAAACATTTAGTGCCTGGTTTGCAGGAGTGAATGTTTTGATGGGATCACCAAACCCCTGTGATATCTCAGTGGTAATGGCACCAGCTCTTAAATGGAGAAGTGCAGCACAGTGTCATGAAGAAATAAAAATTCCAGTAGGAAGACAAATGTGGATTCAATAAGAACTTAGTGGGGAAATCAGCTGTGAAATCCTACTAAAGAAAAAAAAAACTTTAATTTTGTCTTTCTGTAGGCAACTTTGGTATTTTAATGAAAAAACTGGTTTATTTCTGCAGTTGATCATGACTTTATGTTTGCTTTTCATGCTACTTTCTTAAACAAAGAAGAGAAAATTGAAAGAGCACTCAGAGAATTTATCCCATCATTGTATTGTGGTGACTCTGGAGATAGTGATGGGGATATTCTTCTCATCCTTCTTTTTTTTTTTTTTTTTTCAGTAGATAAAAATATTGGAGACTGCATAGTAACCTTTGAATAATAGCCTGATGACAAGGGCTGATTTTTTGCCTTAGTGAGTTCATAGAAGCTTTTAACATCAAAGCTACATTTGGTACCAAGCTGGAAAAGCAATTTTTTGTTGGTTTTGCTTTTTTTTTCCTGTAAGTGAAAATGAAACTGATTTTTGCACATTACATAGCAAAAAATAGCTCCTTATTAGCCACCAGTCTTGCTTTAGTGAATTGATATTGCATATTAATTTTATCCGTTTGGCAGTGCATTAACAAGCGGAGTTTTGAGACTGAAGGAAAGGGAAGCAGGACAGAAGGAAATAGGGCCAGGAAGAGTCTAGAGCTGAAATCCTGGCCAGGGTAGGATTTTAGTGCTCTGTGCCTGCTCTTAGCCTGAAATGGGGTTATCCCACATAACTCGGTCAAAGAACATGATGGTAAACTGCAATGCCTGTAAGCTGTGACTGAAAAGGAACAGAGATTTTTAAACCTTGGTAGGGACACTAGGAACTAACTGGAATCTTGTTAACATGTGAGGAAAGCGGAAATACTCAGTGTAGCAAACCCAACTGTTCTTGATAATTGTAAAATGTTGTGGGTTTCTTGAAGCATTTTGCATTTTTTTTTGGAGAAGGACTAGAATAAAATCTTGGAATATTGGGAATTCCTCCCAAACTACCCATTTTAATTTGAATGATCCTCTATATAATAAATCTCACTGGCCAAATGTAATAAATCTTTATGGCCAAATTCAGTGCATTCAGAATATGTAAATAAATAAAACATTTGCACTAATGAGAGAAAATAAAACAACACATTGAAAGAGAACTTGCTTTCTGCATCATCTCACAGTTCTCCCCAAATCCTTGAGCTCCCTCTAATTGAAACATCCAGTTTCAGCAACTGCACAGGGCCAGTCAGTTGGGATTTCCTAGGAAACTACACCCAGATGGAAACAGCACACTCCAGTAATTGAGGATTTGCTTTCTGAAAGTCTTATCTCTACTCCTGGATGAGCAATATAGACTCTGCAAGTGGGAAGGTGCACAGGGAGGATGCCGTGGGAATGCAGACCATGCCTGGGGGACCTGGCAAAGGAAAAATATCAAGATAGAATCACAATTGCATTCAGCCTGAACCCCTCGGGAGCAGGTTTGGATGCCAGCTGGGCTGCCCCTACTGCTGCGGGAAGGGCGGGCTGGCTGTGTGGAGTTGTGCTGATGGCCCTGCTCTAAATCAGACACCAGCTGAGACACTTCAGTCCTATAGCACCTGTTATAGGGGGAGATAGTGGGGAATGCTCTCGTTAAGCTATGCTGTCATTTCCCTCATTCCCAGCTGCTGGGAAGAGTGTGGAGAAGGAAGTGACCCTGCCTGCCTACGGCCAGGGACGGCACGTTGGGTTTGCTTGGTTAATGTTTGGAGAAGGGAAAGGAATTATGAGGAGAGACTGTGTCTTTCAGGCCATGCCCCCTACGAAAAGCTCCAGTTTTTGTTCAGTCCAAGTGTGGCCTTGCTGCCCCCTCGCAGGTGAGCAGAGCACCAGCCCAGAATCAATTCCGAGCGCGAAGCGCCTCTTGTCTCCCTGGCACCGTTTCCAGCCTTTCCAGCCTCAGGTGTGATCTGATCCCAGATGGTGTTGCTGTGTGCGTTTTACACCATTTTGGAAACAGATTGTTTGTTTTGTCTGGTGTTCAGTGTGGCTTATGCTGAGATGATCAGACAAGATTCTGTGCCTTATGTACCTGTCCTACCTGGCCCTTGTTTTATAGCTGATCTCCTAGAATAGCCTGGAAGGGTTTTTTCTTTTTTTTCTGTAGATAAGCCTAGACTGGGAAATTCACCCCTTCTGAGCATGAAAGATGGATATATGCATAATTATCCTCTACTATAACTGTACAGGTATAAATATATATATATATGTATGTATGTATCGAGACAAGGTGTCATAAGATACCCAGGTGTAAGTACATAGGGATATGTATGATTCTTTTTTTTCAGACTGCTTTAGAAGTGGTCAGTGAAATTTTAAGTTCTTTGGACAACAGGCTGAGAAAACACAAAGCTCAAAACGTAAAAAACCTCTGAAATCCTTCGGAGTGCTGCTGTTTTAATCCCAAAAGCTGTGCAGCTGGGGCTGTGTTAGGAGGGACAGTGATTTTGAAAATATATGAAAACCATCTATGTGTGTGCATTCCTCTGTAAGTACAACTTTGCAAGTCATTCTAAATTCATTTTCTGTGAACTGTGACACATAGAATATGTGAAGATGCATCGTCCTGTAACCGGTAGAGCATTTTCTGATAGCTAAAAGGGACTGGATGGGCCTGCTTACATAGGGGAAACAAATAAATGCTAATTGCTAAAACTCCATGCAAATTAACAAATGAGTTTTTCCTTAAGTACTCTATTATTATTTAGTATTTATGTAATCTTTCATATTTTCAGAACACTTTACAGAAATTAATTAATCAGACCTGAATAAGCCAAGCTTGATGAAAATGGAAAATCAAATGGAAATTAAGTCAGTCTTAGTTGGTTTTACCTGTTTCTGAATGATTTGTAAGTCACTTTTCATACTCCTAAAGGTACATTTTAAAACACTTAAAAAAATCTTGCAGTGCTGTTGCTTATTATCCCTAAAAACTATTTTGGTTAGAAAAGAGGTAGGATTTACAGCACCAAGAACTAATGACAGCAGGGATGAGTGGCTTTGAAGAATGTAAATGCTGTTTTATCACCTAAGCTGTGCATAGCTGTTTAAGCCGATTTAATTCAGGTAAAAATGCATGGATGTGAGGATTACTCCCTTAGTTTGAAGCCTATTTAGAAGCTGGAATATTTGACTCCTGGAGGTTTCTTTGGAGGAGGCGGGAAGGAATAGTTTGTTATATCCAAGTTTTTGTCCTAACCTTTAAAGATAAGGAATTGTTGAGAAATTTTAGCTCTCGAAAACGAAAGAGTCTGATCAGCTGCTGAGCAGTTTGGAGATCCACACAGGTTTCTGCCCTGAGCATTTACTGCACCTTCCTCCTGTGAGGTACAAACGTGCCCCTGAGCACCTTTGGGGATCCAGACTTGGCTGTTCAGTTTAACATTCCATGATGTACCCTCAGGAGGAGGTGTCAGCTGCTTTGCTCCTGGGAGGCTTATCTTGTTTTCTTGTTGGCGATAAATGTCTCTGATAATTGATTGTTCCAACAGCTGGTGCAGAGACTAACGGGTGGAATTAATGTCCCCCAAAGTAGAAAGGTGATCCATTTTCATCAAATGGAGTAGGATAACAGATCAAGGTGAGGAAAACACACCTGAAGCTCTTTTTGGTTCCGTTATTTGTTGAGCTGCTGAACATCAGGAAAAGAATCTGCCTTCTGCTGTCACAACTACCAAATATAAACACTGCAGGTGATTATTTTAAAATAAGATTTGTGGCATTAAAATAGGACATGAGTTGTGAACCTGGTTGTTGTCTGATGCATCAGAAGGGGTGTTTTAGGCATCCAGCAGGTCCATCAGAACATTGTGAAGTTGGATCTAAACTAGACAACTTCATTTGTCTTAGTATAATAATTTTGCAATATAATAATCTTGAAAAGTAGAAGTGTATGTCCTGCAAATCACAGAAGCTGATAGCACAGATAAATCTGTTCTATCCAGTGGTGATACAATTCTCAGTTATCTGTCTTGATCTAAGCAGACATAATCTGCAATTTCCATAGTTATGGAAAGTTTCTGGTAGCAGGGTCAGCAGTGGAGTCTGACACTCCTGGGGTGCAAGAAACAAACTCTTTGAGCCTGTCATCCAGGTTTCTGTCACGAATAAATGTGATTTGATTAATCTGTTATCTAACTAACAGTTGGGGAAACATAAAAAGAAAAAAAAAAAAGAAAAAGGAAAAATCCAGGTCTTTTAGAGAGTTTCTAGGCAACCAGGAACTTAGTCAAAGTAAAGAACAAGACATTGAAGAGATGGATTTTAACTGGTTTTTATAAGAAGGCTCCAGCTGAGGCTGACGGCCTGTGGAACAATAGGTTTAATAATAGACGAATATCTGGTATTCTCTTCTTATCTAGGAAAATGATGGCTTGGTCTGTGACTGGCAGCACTGGTCTTTTAGATATACGTGCTGCAAATCCTTTCTTGTGTAGTAATGGAATTGTAATTCCCAGACTGTCATTATTCTAAAGTGTTTTTCAAATGCAACAATCAATATTTCACCAGGGCTCCGGGCCCCTCAGCCTGAAACATTTCTGTGTAGCCTACAAGTATTTAATCTATGTCCTCAGAAATCTCGTTTCTTCACCCAAAAAAATGTAAGCTATTGGTTGACTAATGGTTTACTAATGTTGTGAATCACTTACACAGATGGCTGTATATACTCTGATGAGGTTTCTTTTAAATGGGAGGCTGAATAATCTCTGGTTGCTGCTGGCAAACGTACGGACAAGAATACATGGAAAATTTGTCCTTAAAGGTGCCCATTTCTATAACTCAGGCTGAAAGGGGATTTCTGAGTGCAACACTTTACTGATTTGTTTTAGAAAGAGCAGGAACACAAGGTGAGTTTTTTTGTTGTTTTCTTTCCTTTTTTTTTTCTAGTGTACTGCTAGCTTTGGCTGCTGAGTATCCAGTGAGGAATAGGATGGTAAATGCAGTCCAGGATTAATGTCACCAAACCTCCATTTGCAGAGGAGATGGCACAGTGTCTTATTCATGGGAGCCCATGGCATGTCCTGATAGATCATTCCCAGTGTGGGCTGCGTGCTTCCGAGCCTAAAAGTTAAATTAAAAACATCAAATAGACTTGTGGGAAGATTTTCCAAAAATGATTGACTACATAAAAAAATAAAACCCTCTCTAAAATATTTGGTTTGGTCTTCTCTGAACAGAAGAGCCATGACTTGGGTGCCTGGACTGTGCTGGGGATGTTGCCACGTGCCACGGCGCAATCTGCAGGCAGATCTGGGTGCAGCCACGTCCAGCCATGGGCTGAGTGACACCTGTGTGACCTTCTGGTCAAACAGCCAGTCTAAAGTTTAGAAATCCTGTTTCCTGGTACTGCTTCTCTTGGTTTGTACCTCTGGTCTGTGAGTCTGCTGAGATTCCATCCCAGTCCCATTATTCGGATTTTGCCGTGGCTTTCCTTTGTGACGATCCTCGTGCCCGTCTTTGGGGAAAAGATTCCTTCTGTGCATTCATTTTAATTCAGCACAAGTTAAAAGATGTCTGAAGTACTGGCAATTCGAGTGTCCATGTTCCTACATAGAACATTGTTGATTTCAACTATCAGAAAGGGAGAGTTTAAAAGTAGAAAAAACCCCAAACCTTTAAAGAATTTAGCTTTTTCTAGAGAAATCGTGTTTTGCTAATGCAGATACAGCTTATATTCAGACAGCAATTAAAGGAGCATGTTCACTCCAAAGTGGAAGCTAACCCAGACTTAGAAAGCAGCTGATCTTCACCTTAAAGTAAAATAGAATATCAAGCTTTAGCAGCCTTTCTTCTTCACTCACTCTTGAGTCAGATAAAAAAAACAAACAAAACCACCTAATCCCGAAGTGTCGAGAATGTCAAGAATAGGATCAGTCATTTCTGGCAAATCCAGATGATTTAGATATTGTTCAGAAGTTGGTTAAATGCATTTATATGCAAAATTGTCCCCTACATATTTATCCATTGCACTTAATGCATATTTCTTATTTGAAATCACTTTGACCTTTGGCCTTCCAGTTCCCTTTAAGTTACACAGTGCCTCTCTGTTCTGCTTTACATGCAAAGGGACCTGCCCAGAACGTGATTTTGTCATTCACCATTTCACAGAAAAAATATTTAAACATAATCTGGTGTAGATCTTCATCCCAGAAATAGCAGGGATTATCCACATTGTTTTAAAATAAAACCAGAATTTATGGCTCTCAAATCACACATTTCAGTGTGAGTTTTAACACTGATTAATGGCAACAGGATGGAAGCCTTGAGCTTTCCTAAAACCCCACACTGGAAGGATTGATTTTAAACTCAAAGCAAATTAAAGACTGTGGAGAGAGTACAGAATAAGAAAAGAGAGATTCTTCTGTTGTATTACTATATTTCCCATGCCCATAGTGAATGTTTTATGTCTTTCTAGCAGCGATATTATCTTGTGCAATTATTACCATCTTCAAATTAATTGTCATAGAGAATTAAATGGTTTTGTTTTGTAAGGCTCTTCTGACAACCACAGGGTGAATTTTATGGAGAAAGATGAAATTTTAAGGGATTTCTTGAAATGCATCAGCCACAACACAAAGCACTGAGGATTTTATCAAGTTTGATCCAGGGGAAGATTCCTGACTCTGAAACATGCTGGAAGAGAAATGTGTGGGGAGCTCATGTCATGAGGAATGGTTACATGTCTGACTGAACAAAGCCCAGGGATTTCAACACATTGTGAACAGACATTCTGAAAAGGGACTTTGGAGTGATCAAAACAGTTTAACAGCAGAAAAACAGGTTTCCTTGTAGAATTGAGGTGTTTGATTAATAATAGGATCCTATAATGGTTTGGGTTGGAAGGGATCTTAGAAACCATCCAGTTCTACCCCTGCCATGGGCAGGGACACCTCCCACTATCCCAGGTTGCTCCAAGCCCTGTCCAGCCTGGTCTTGGACACTTCCAGGGATGGGACAGCCCCAGTTTCTCTGGGCAACCTGTGCCAGGGCCTCCCCACCCTCACAGGGAAAAATTTCCTCCTAATTTCTAACCCTGCCCTCTGGCAGTTTGAAGCCATTCCCCCTTGTCCTGTCACTCCAGGTCCTTGACCAAAGCCCCTCTCCAGCTCTCTTGGAGCCCCTTTAGGCAGTGGAAGGGGCTTTCAGGTCTCCCCAGAGCCTTCTCTTCTCCAGGTGAACACCCCCAGCTCTCCCAGCCTGCTTTTTTTTAAAGTGTCCCATTCTGAATATGGCAGAGTAGGATCATTTTAATGATGTCAGCATTCTTTCTCAGTGTTCTTCCAAAAATGAAATTCCAGACAATTTCATGAAGTGTTTCATTTTTAATCGGACTGTGTTTTCCAAAGGATATCACATTTTTTCCCTTTCAGTCTAATTCTGGGCATGTGAAGTAGGTTCTGGAATGGCTCAATGTGAACCATTATCCCTTTTTTCCTCTGCTCAGTTAAACATCCTCTACCATTTAATTTTGAGAGTGAAAAAGAAAGAAAGAAACTAAAGGAAAATTCGCTATTGGTGGGACAAAAATAATGGCATTTTGAATGTTTCCATGAAAGCAATGTGACATGACAAATTTTAAGGAGCTCTGTGAATACTATTAATATTTATGATGCACTCAAGAAAACAGCTATTGTGTGCCACATCCATCAAAGATAAGAATTGTATTCAACTGTGTTGGATGATAAACATTGAATGACAATAGCTGGAGATTATATGAGGGTTTTCATACTCATGTTTTATGCCTGCTTGAGTAAAGCACCGTGTTATTCCACTGTGAACCAATAATTTTCTTTCATGAAATTAGATACACTTGCTGATACTCGTTACAACCAGGGTCCAAAATATTAATGAATATGCAGGAGTGCTGGTGCCAAGTGCTTCAGAGATCCTGTTGCAAGCTACTCAGGATCAAGTCCTAAAGGCAGCATTTTCCACTAATCCTCCTCTTGGAAGTCACTCCAAAACTTACCAAATTGCAGCGATTTGACCACATATTGCTGCTTGGTTGCAGTTTGGATGAGTGCAAGAGATTACCCCATGGAATGAAGGCCCTTCCAGCATAGCAAGCTGGCTTGGTATATCCTGCATTTCTCCTTGAGAAAATTCCCCAGCACCAGGAAGGAGGCGGGATTTCCTGTGTTGTGGGAATGCCTGCACTGATCCCACACAGCATCTGCCTTTAGATAACGTGCCCCAGAGTGTCTCAAGTGTGCCATTGGTTTTATTCTTTGTCATCGCTGCAAAATGCAGTTTTGGAACTAATTGATGATCATCCAGGCAAGCAACTGCTGGGGAGAGATAAAGGGGACTTCTCTGCTCCCTCCTGCTCTCCAGCAGTGCACGTCCCCTCCCTGTGCCATGTGGCCATTCCTGGCAGGATCCATGGTCTCCTCCTCCTGCTCCATGCTGTGCTTGCTCAGTGATTTTGACAACAGGCTCTGTGCAGTGCCACTTCCATGTTCTTCCTGCCCTGCCTTGTTAAAAGTGCAGTGCTCTGGAGATAGTTCTCTCTGAAGATCAGACTGATTATGCCTGAATTCTGCACCTCACAGCCCTGTTTTTGGAAAGAAACTACAATTCAGAATTGATTGATGAATTGCTGGGCCATTTCTGGTCAGGTGTTTCTAAATAAAGCTGTATTTGGAAGAGGTAACATGCTGACCGCATATCAAGGGTAGGGGGACATCCAGGTATTCCTGCAGCCAGGGTGAGCTCAGGTCTCTCTGATCCATGTGGAGAGTTACTATTCTTAGAAAGCCCTCTCCAAGGATGCACAGGCACTAAATTCTTGTTAGAAGCAAGTGGTTCCAATAATAAATGTGCAGAGGGAACTGCTCAGAGGTGCTCTTGCCCTGAGCTGTACGGCTGGGCAGCCTCTGGAGGGCTGTTGGGAGGCCTCTGCTCTGTTAGGTTGGCTGCTTCTTGTGGAAAATTTCCCGGTGGGAGTTCAGTGCAAGCTGATGGAGGGGATCCCTTGACAGACAATCAAGAGTGGTGGGACCTCCTGCAGGCCGGGAGTAACGGCACAGGGAACCTCCTGACAGGGGGGTTGCCAGAGGGATAAGCTGAGCCTACCTGAAGTGATTTTGTGAGCAGTACAGCCCGTTAGCAGGACCCAGACCAAGGCAACAGTGTGCTGGAGGGAGATACAAACCTTCTACTTTGTCTACCTAAAATAAGACTCGTCTTATTCCTTAACAATTACCCAATAATTTGGCTCATCTGTAATTTTTTCCAGCGTGCTCATTCTGGTTTTATTGCCAATTAACTTAGCATTCTAGTCTTGGTCTACAGCTGATTGGCCAGTAATTTGAACCAAAGCCCTCATCAAAAGGGCATCATTTGTAAAACAGAGAAGAAATCTCCGAGATACTGAAATTGCTGTTAATTAAATCAGCACATGAATATAATGGGCTCACATGAACAAAATTATGTTTGTTTTTGAGCTGTTCTGCTAGCTGGAGACGAAGTCTTATTAGGAGTATTTAGTAGTCAGCCTGTATTTATAAGATGTACAGCAAGCTGAGTCCTTTCTGCATTAATTAACTTTGTATTTTGTATATATATATATATATACACACACTATATTACTTATGTGCATGCTGCAGTGAAAGCTTTGTTTTTTTAAACAGTCATTTGTGCTTTACACAACTCATGTTCAAAGGTGTCACTGACCTTAATGTAGTTACTTCTGATTTACATGGCCCCAATATCAGTTAGGCTTAGGAATTATTTTACATGTAATTTCTATTTTTTTAATTAAATTGAAATGGCATCATAAGGATGGAGCAGAGCAGCAATCAGAGAGCTTTAGAAGTTGTAATGTAGCATATAAGCAGCTACTGTGTAGGAAGAAATTTCTTCCAAAGGTGCCTTAGCTTTACTGAAAAGCTAAGCTGCAGCTTTATTAATATAATCCAGATACTCTAACGTGGTGCTTTGGGACAGCCGTGTAATATTCTGTGGTGCTCAGTTCTGAAGTTTGTGAATTAGCAGCTTCTCAGGTCTGCCTCCTGTGGAGCTGAAAGGCCAAGCTGCATTTTGTGCTGGTTGGCACTTTTTTGGGAGATCCTTCATGGTCAGTCCAAGGCAGAAGAGAGCACTCCTTCGTGGGCATGGCAGGAAGGAGATATCAGCACTGGTGAGGGCAGGGAGAAGAAGGAATTGCAAATTCCTGGTTTTTCAGAGGGAATAAATACATTCCCTGCTGTGGCTGGGGAAGAAATGGGTCCAGTGAATTTCCTGGGGTGAAATGTTGGCGTCATGCTGAAGTGTGTGAACAAGAACAGGGAGACACTAATTGAGTTGTGGATAATCTTTGGGACCTTCAAATTCTGGCTTGGTACATGCATTGAAATGGCAATGGCTCTCATCATTCCAGCATGCTTTCCACAGCTCCTGGGAATGCCACTGTCCAAAAGCTCAGGGCCATGAGACCAGTGCTGGGCTGGTGCTTGGGAGAGAGCCCCAACCTGCTCTTTTCAAACCCTGCAGAGAAAGCACCTTGCCCTCACCTATACACACCCATCACAGCCAGTGTTTGCAACTGCTGCTTGTGCAGTGTCCCCGTGGGGTTGTCATAAAGAGTGGGAGGAAAAAGGGCAGAGAATACAATCCCCAAATCACACTTCATTCATCCCCATTCCTGCACACGTCCTTTCTCCTCCCGCTGTCTCCTTGTGGTCAAGAACAAGCGAATTCCTGTGGTGTTGGCTTGGCCCTGTGGAAGAGGAGGAGCCACAAGAATTCAGTTTGATAGTAAGAAAATGCAGGGCCATTTGGACACTGCAGCACCCTGGTGTGCCAAGCATGGGTTAACAGCCACGATGGACTTCATGTTGCTGGAGATTTAAGTGACAAACAGAGCATTTGATCTCTGTCTCTCATTAGTGTGTCATTTCTTCTTTAAAGAGTATGGATATCACAGTGTATTTGATCTGCTGCAGAGTTAAAACCCCTCATTGTTTCAGGCTCCATTTTGAAGCTCACCTAATGAAGAGCAAATTTCAAAGGGAAAACCGAGCTATTAAACTCTGTGTCAGAGTAGGGAGCTGTGATGGTGGTTTAGTTTCTTGCCTCCAGGTTTGCCAGCTCAAATCTAACTCTGCCAGAGATCAGAAGAAATGTTTACAATGTAATATTATCTGGTTTCCAGGGACCAGCAATTTACATTAAAAGCAAAACTCCAGCCCTCTGATGTGTGATAGCCCCATGACTGTGAAATACTGGGAGTCATTTCTAGAATTCGAGCCTTGTGGTTGGATTTCTGGAAGTTACCAAGACATCCAGGAGCTCCAGACAGTGACTTCCTGGGATTTTTAGATGTACCTAGCTGTTTAACTCTGTTAACCAGGATCTCTTACAGAGAAAGGAAGGTATTTTCAGTGAGTTTCCAGTGAGCTGTGTGTATCTAAGTCAGTCCAGTTACGCTGACAAGAGGATGGGGCACAGTGGCCTGGAAACGTGCCCAGATCAAATAACAGCATTCACACATTCACAAAGATTCATATTTACCAGTTTTCAGTCGTAAATTTGTCATTTAGCATTTAGAATTAGTTATTGCTTATGAGTTGCATAAGTTTTCCTAATTATGTAACTTATATAACAAAATGAGCATTGAACTGTTTGGTTTTTTGGTTGGGTTGTTTTTTTTTTTTTTTTTGGTAAGAGCACTTTAGCATTTTTGCTTGTTCCATGATGATCTGCTCAAGAAAAGAGGAACAGCAATCCCAGTGGCCTCCAGAGCTAATATCCTATAATATGAATTTCAGTCCACAAGTAAGAATGGTTTGTTTGGTGGAAAAATGTTCGGGCTAGGAATTATTCACAGAAAATAATTCTGATAAATGAGCACATTTTCAGGTTTTCCATGGTCATGATCAATTCACAAAGAGGAAAAGGAATGCAAAATTAATCAAATAAATTATTCATTATATTCACTCAACTATAGCTAACAGTGAATTGTCTAGACAGTAATTACTAATTTTTAACCTATGCATGTTCACATAGCACTGTTGTGTGAATAGGGTTCAGTATACAGTGGCTTGAGATAATAGTAATGGATGTAAGTCAACTAGCAGGTGATTTTAATTGGGAAATTATATTGGATTTTTCTATTGAACTTCCATAAAACATTACATAAATATTGAATCTTCTCAATGTTTTTTTCTCCAGTTGAAAATATAGGCACACAGAGTTCTGTGCTAATTTGATCAGTGCATAAGCAAATATATATATTTTTTTTTAAGTTCTGTTCTAAAATTCTCCAGAAAACCATTAGATTCAGAATACAACAAGATTCTACAAGGAGTCTAATGCAGTAACAGCGTTTTCTATTCCAGTGATGATTTTCCACTAACAAGTTTGAATGGCTCCTTAAGGAGGGTTTGTGTCTGTGAGCTGTTTCAGACTCCTGGCAGTGCAGGGAACAAACCTTAGCCCTTCCCCTTTATTTCTATGGCAAAAAATCAAGACTTTGGTGGGAATTCTCTTTGTTTCCCAGGCGATGCAAAACTGCAGTGAGTGATCTCAGCTCCTGCTCAGCCACCAGCTGTCTGGGGGATGTGGTTGGTGAGATTTGCTGGGTGAAGCCGGTGCTTGAAGAAGGACCTCAGAGCAGTCCTAAGAAGTTACCTGGCCACAGGTGTTGGCCAGCTGAGGGTCCTGCAGGTCTGTGCTACTGAAGGTCACTTTTGTGGGTTTGACAGGGAAGAAAACAAGTTTTCTTTTTTTTTTCTCTTTTTTTTTTTTTTTTTTCAGAAATCTCTAATGCCATCAATTAGAAAAGAGTTAGATTGAAAATAAAGCGGAAAAATCATAATCTCAAATGGATGTGTTATTGAAGCTTGTGCCCTGTGGACTAATTGCAAGTTGGTACTTTTGTGGTGCTCACAAGTGCTCTGAAGTGATCAGAAACTGTCATTTGTAAAGCTCTTCCATCTCACTTCAGGTAACTTGGGAGACAAATAGCAGGAAGCCCACACAAACAATTGGAAATGGTGCAAAAACTAGGACACTGTAAAAGAATATTTGCATCAAGTGTTGGGTTTGTGCATGTCAGCTACATCCTTTGGGATACAGCTTATAGACAGGTGCATTAAAAACCAACCACGTATAACTTCCATTAACCCTAATGCAAGCTCTGATTCTGACTTCCTGTGTGCTTAATGTTATCTTAATGCATTTTGATTTGATATTTAATTGCAGTAATTTAATTAATGGTTCTGTAAATAAAAAGGCTAAGTTGTGCCCTCCTACATGCACAGATATGCACAGCAAGCAGCTCTAGTGGCTCCTGTGAGACTTGAATTTATGTGTCTTAGAGCAGAATTTAACCCTAAGGGTGTATGATAAAGTGCCCAAATCCCAAAATAACACCGTAATGGTGTTTGCATTGGAAATGTTACAGCATTAGTTCAAACTTGCAGGAGGAGAGTGGCATTTAGAAACCTAGCCTACAGATTTCTCCCTAATACTTGTCGATGGGATAGGTCACCGAATTGCTTCCTTGTACAGCTGGATTACATTTAAAATACTTTACAAAGACTTAGTTATTAATAAAACTGTTACTAATCGGATAACTTGATATTAAAATTGTTACAGAATCCTATTTACCCAATGGGTTATTTGAAAGTCAGGGCTTATAGGTGTTTATGACCCTGCTATTGATGTGCCTATAACTGTCTCAAACACATGCTACTCGTGTCTGTTGTACACCTAAAATGTCTATTAAATATTGATTAATCTCCCTTATAAACCATTTATAAATAGAAGCATGTAGTATAAATGTAACCTAAAATCATTAAGGCTACATGGTGTGCAAGTTAATAGTACCAATGTTGAAAAGTTAGGGAGTGCATGATTTAAGGGAATTGGATCCATAAACTCTTTTCTCAGTACAGGATAGTGGAGGATTTCCCATAGCATTTATTGAAGAATTTCCTCTTTTTACAAATCTGTTTATAAACAAGAGATGGCATAATGCAACTTCACACCTCTCAGATAAGCTCAATTCTTTTTTTCAGAGTAGGCTCATGCAAACTGCAGCTCCAAATACTTACATAAAGAAGGAAGATCATGCATTCACATATGGAAAAGAGGTCCACATTCCTGGGTGTTACTGCTGTGAAATGCATAGGTGCTCTGCTGATGTTAATGGCATTCTGTTGTATTCTCTATACAGTAAATCACAGACAGCTGCTTCTAAATCAACCCCTAAACTGAACTGAATTCAGTATAAGCAGCATCCCACTTCAGCACAATTGCCTGCTGTTAAGTTTGGAGGTAAATCACATTTATGTCCCTTCTAATCCATACCTGGTAAAAGTGAGATCTGAGTAAGACCCTTTGCCTGAGTTTGCCTGAGTCTGCATTGCCATGTAACTTAGTGCACATACCCCTGACGTGTACTTGACAAGTGGGGTTTATTTTGGAATGACCCTTGACCCCTAAGGATAGACCAGATTCTGTTGCCATTAACAGGATATTTAGATAGGCAAGAGCCAACTCTGGTCCAAAGTCTGATGCAGCCTGAAAACCTACAAAGCAGTGTGGGAGTGACAAGTCCAACCTCCCCGACAGTAAGTAGACAATCAGCAGGCCTTTCGTATGCAAAGGGAAAAATCAGATAGATGGAAACAACAATAAACCGACAATGGTTCAAAGTGCTTTCTTTCAAAACATCTCTTGCAATTTCCAGCTGCCTCCCTTCTTTGTCACATCTCACTTTCTCAGATAAACAGCAGGATTAGTCAGACACACGCTCTGCAGTTTTCACTCATCACTCAGTGTCTGTACCTGACCCCCGGCTCTTAAAAGCCCAACAATTAAGCGAATTCCAAAGAGGATTACAATTGAGAATCAGAGGGTATAAATGTGATTTACCACGGAGTGCTGAGCATGACAAATCATTTCTGTGCCTAGACCCTACTTGTTCTGAAATGAGTTTCATTTAGAAGCACAGAAATGGATTCAGCTGTGGTCCAGTGCCAAGTATCAGGTGCAGTCACGCAGTTTCTGCAGATCAGCTCTTGCCAGGCTGGCCAAGGCTGTAGGACCTTTCCTGAAGACAAAGTGCCATCATTTCTATCAACTTCTTAGTCTTGGGAGGGAATACAGAGGCATGCATGTGCAAACCAAGCTCCCAGGTCATCTCCTTCTCTTTGGAAGCTTGACTGAGAGCAGTGCACAGTAGAAGGAAAGCACAAGGACATTGCAAAGTGAATTTAGGGTTCTTTGTTTGTGTGGCTGGAGGAGACAGAGATCCCGATGCAAAAAGTTTCCGAAATGCGGGATCAAAGTGTACAATGTAAGGGAATAATTTCTTGAATGTTTTCCTGCTGGGAATTTCTCTGTGAGAAGTTTGTCTCAGGCTTTCACTCCTACAGAAGCTGTGGAGTGTTTCATTGATAAATGAAGACGTTTCTCACATCCTAAAGGAATATTAATAGCATGCACGTGTGTGTTTGCGTGTGTCTGTGTATGGAGTTGCCTTGGAAACAAGGAGAGAGAGCGCCATGAACCAGGACATGCTTTTCATTTAAGGAACACTTGTGCTATTGTAAAAGCACATACAAAAATAATCAAATTCATTCATCCATTCTGTGAGGATCTTGCTACAGAGAGCAGCGTGCAGCCTGAGTGTGAGGATGCTGCGTAAAGACGACACAAAGCCACTTGACTTTGGTTCTGAACATGTTGTTGATAACAAATGAGTTGACATTGGTGAAGTTGCTAATAAGGTGGGGAAAAAAATGTATGCAAGCTATACAAACCCTTGGCAATGCTCCAGGTGTACATTAATGTCACTAAGATATGAAACAGGCCCAGAGTGTTCACATTGCAAAACAAAGCGGGCAATTTTACCTTATGTATAAGAACAGCTGTTTCAGCATATTGGCCTCAAAGACAGTGTGTTGAAACAGCTGTCCAAGTGTTTTGGAGGTTAATCTTCTCAATTAATCACTGTGTATTTTCTCCAAATTGTAATAATGTTTGTACCGGTCCTTGTGGGCACATGAACAAAATAGTAAATATAAAGTTTTAGTCATCAGTGAAATGCCTGTCAGAACACCTTGTGTGAAAAGAAACTCTGACTGCAAAGTGACACTGGGCCTTGGAGGGATGAACATGTTGTCAGTATAGATGCAGATCTCAGCAGCCAAATTCTGGTGGTGTTTTAAACATAAATTTCAGAGTAGAATCGCTGGCAAGATTGGTCTGTGAGGCACAAACCCCCTGGACTTTGGTATGAAGTTCTGTGAAGTAATTGAGTTAGGACACTGCTTTTTGGCTGGTGGTTCCAAGTCATCTGTGAGCTTCCACCCTGAGTAACCTGCCAGCTGCAGTTTCCTGAGGTCCAGCCAAAACTCTTGAGGCTGCAGCCTGGGGTGCAGAACAGCTCAACCATTTTGGTCTCTGGTAAATGGCCGAGGGCTGTCAGGGTGGAGCTTCCTGGCAGCCTGAGTGTCTTGCTCTGGTGCCTTTGGACATGGAATGCCCAGGATGGGGTGCAGAGTGGCCTGTGCTTCCCTTGGAGCAGCTGGAAGTTGCATGTCAAGCCCTTCCTCTGGTGCTGCAGAGGCAAGGACAAGATGCCCTACAATTAACACAGTGTGGTTGTTGTAATATTCAAAAACAACCTTCAGTGAGACTTTGCCCTGGAGAGAGGTGTGTTCTCAGGTGTGTTGTGCTCTCAAAATCACACACATATAAAAAGGCTACTTGTCCACCTCAGCTGAATTAGCTTTGCAGTGTTTTATGAATGAAATCCCAGAACCTCACACGTTTTCTGCATATTCACTGCCACCAAGTTGCAGACAGCCACTGGCAGAAAAATCATCTGGCAATCCATTTGACCATAAATAAATAAAAATCTAAACATAATTTCCAACCTTTCTAAATATCACTGCACATGTAAAAATAGCAAAATCTTTATATATCCTATCCCAGTCCACCTTTCACGTCAGTGTTTTTTTCGGTCAAATGTAGATTTTCTGGCTTTGTTTATCCCAAGAGACTATGCAGAATAAGAGGGAAGAGTTATCACAAAAGTTGATGAAGTACAGACTACAGCAGCTAGGCACAGCTATGGTTAATGGAGTCTGAAGTCTTTTCCTCTGCACTAATTTTCCCAGATTCTGGGTTTATTCCCCTCTGGACTGAATAGCAGTGCATGTCAGGATGAGGCTTTTTAGATTGAAACATCTGGTTTTGAGATGCTTGTCCAAGAAAGGAGGAAAACCAAACCAAATCATGAATAGTGCGGCAGAGAAGGGAGCTTCTGCAAGCCATGGCTGCCTCATGAGATGCTCCTGCTTAACAACAACAACAAATGAAAAATATATAGAAAGGTGTATTTAATGTAGTTGCTCTGGTCTTGTGACTTCAGAAGCTGAGTCCCGGTTGACCACTTTGTATCATATTGGCCATGAAAAAAAAAACATCTGTCCTTCAAAACTAATTTGCAGGAACATGAGTAAGCTTTTGACCACATTTTTTTTGTTTGTTTGTTTGTTTGTTTTTGTTAGAATGGCCTTCTGGCAATAATTTTGGAAAATTCTTGCATCACAGCAAAAGAACAAAGATGTACAGAAACACGGTTGTTGTTTCAAGATCCAGTTTATGCATTGTCAGATCATTCCTGTTGCCTAGAAAAAGTTTGAAATGCTGTAGTTTAAATTAGATACTTTGCTCACCACGTTCTCACTGATTTCTTCATGTGGATTTTCTTAATCCCAGACCCAGGTTCAGCTTTTGTAGGTGGATGTGCTCACCCAGGGTTTTGCATTTATACCTTCCTGTTGTGGATTTAAACATAAACATGCTACAACTGGGACATGGACGTTGATTTTATTCTAGAAGTGTTCTCCATCAAAGAGAAGAGCTTGAGATGAGGCTGTGCTGGGAGGGGACAATCCACTTTCTGGGTCCTCAACTCATCGCCAGGTCACAGCACATGCAGAGCTGACCTTCCTTTGCTGTGTTGCTGTTTGTATTCTTATAAAGTAGGTGTGAAGTGTTAGTGGTATTTGAATAAAAGAGATTGCCATTTGATTTAGGTAAGACCCTCCCTTTTTGGAGGAACACTTTGAAAACAAAGTGAGTATTGGCCCACATCTGTGCCAATGGGCATTTCAGCACCGAGGAGGTGAGGTGTCACTGGGAGGGGAGAATGTGGCTGAATACTTCAAGGTGTAAGAAAAGAAGGGAAAAAAAGCCAAAATTATGATGGGGGAGGTGAGGAGAGCTTGCTCTTTTCTGTGTGGTAATTGTGCAGGGCTGCTTTCAACTGAAAGCACTTTGGACCTGGAATTTTGTGTCATGTTTATGAAGGCCTTTAAGTGCAATGCTTTTCCCGTCTTTGTCAATTCCTTGCTAAAATGATGTGTCAAAATGCCAGAGAACCGTACCTTTTCTTCTGTAAAAAGCATCTTCCCTTGTATTCATCTGTCCATTTAGCAGGAGCAATGGCTGTGCACTGAGGGGGCCCCATCAGCTGCAGGACAAGAAAGGAAATGGCATTAGAGCTGGCCTTCCTGCCACCTTCCAGCAGTAAACAATTTGAAATTGGTACTGCAAAAGAAGAAATAAATATATTACCATTTGAAAATCTACCCATTTTTAGAGGAAAAGTAAAGAATGAAAGGTTAACACAGCCAATTTTAAGGCAGATAAGTTTCCCTAACGGAGTTCAACAGCAAATATTCATTTCATTTGAACAGTCCAGTTGTGGTGATCTGATTTTTCTTTGCAACTGAGTGAGGCTGTGTAATTTTGTGTATCACATTAGGTAAAATGGCAGCAAATGGGAGACTTTTTTTTCTCCAATTAGATCTTGAAGATGAGTCCTTCAGCACAAATTGGGTAATTCTCTTTTCCCTCTGTTGCTGTTCCTAGTTTATCTTTCTGGAAAATCAGTATTTTCCCCATTTCTCATAATGTAAAGGGTTCTAAAGAAAGAGATTGTAAAGTTTGAATTTGAATAACGACTTAATGACTTCTAAAGGCTAATTATGAAGACAATACTTTGGAAGCAAAGACAGAAGTTTTTTTTCACTTTCCTTCTTTCCTTCAATGTCTTTTGTTGAGATGGAAAACCAAATCAGCCACTACTTCATATAGTTTCAAACAGTTTAAACCAAAAAATTTTAAAACTACCTTGGAGACCCTGCCTGGGCTGAGTTTGGTGGAGAGGGGTAAGAACAAGGGACCACTGTTGAAATTCTTTATCAAGGAGTGCTGTGATTTTGTTATATGCTTGCATTCATAGAATAATAAGTGGAAGACTTTTTCTGTTTACAGAATACTTTACTGAAAACCAATAACACTGTCACTTTATGTTCCTGAGAAACATTAATGTCATCCCCCTTGGCTGCTACTGTCTTGCCCCATTTCCAACCACGTGTGAGATGACAGTGGGAGCCCCCTCCACGTGGAACATTTTGTAATAGTTTCACATTAAGAGATATTCTGTGATTTTTCTCTTCAGTGCAGTTGGCTGTTGGTGGGATTACAGTATATGCTGATGTGCCATTATCATTTTCCACCTAAGAAGGGTGACAAGTGATACTGTATTTCTTCCTTTCCTTTTATCTGTTCCTGGTTGCTGCATTTGTAGCCCTCTATATTTCTTTGCAGCCACTGATACTTGTTTTACTGCACAGCTGAATTTCAGGGAACAAGCCAATAAAATCACCATTTGAGAAGTTGCAGGCTCAGCATTTACTTGTTATGCAAAAAGGCCATTTAGTAGGAAAGATGTGGAAATTAGTATTTAAACTGTAGAGAACCAACAGCCTGAAGACAGCAAGTTTTGAGTGTAACCACAGAAAAAACACGGACACAGGACATGGGGAATATGGATTTAGCTTGTTGATCTGTCACTGACCTGGTGGGATTTCTTCTGCCTCAGTTATTTTAGCTGTATAATGAAGCTAAAATAACTGTCCTGTTGTCTTTGGCAGAGCTGAGAACTGGTTTTGAAGTATTGTGTAAAGACTAGATGCTATAAGGAGTAATTTAAATAAATCATTCAATATGTAATTTTTAGAACAGATGAAAGAGAGGGGAAAAGATGAAAAATTAAATAATTTGATGCTGATTTCACAGGACTTTTACATTAGTGTGACTACATGGTCTTTATTATAATTACTACCTCCAGTCAGTCTTTTTTTTTTTTTTTTCTTTCCCTCTCACAGATTCTTAAAACATTCTTTAGTTTGAGAGACTATGTCTCCTAAAAGCTGATGGACTCTGGAAAAATATTGATGTTCTGACAGCAGTGGCTCAGCTTTTGAAACACAGATGATATTGTCCTAGTCTGCAGGAAATAAATACACTGCACAAGAGTTCACTGAGAAATTCAATCATGGAAACAAAAAAGGGATTTCATTCTGAACTTGAATAAAACGGAGGTCGTTCTTTATAACAGCTGAGCAGAAAAAGAAATAATCAGACAAAGGGGCATGTCAGAACAAGGCAGCACGTCACACAAGGTGAACAGGCTGACAAAATAAAATGAAGAACAAAATTCAAGCCAAGAAGAAGCAGAGGGAGGAAGTAAAAACCTCCAGTAGTTCTTAGATCAGTTAGAAAACTCTCAAAAACTCACTTCAAATAAACCAATGTTCTGATTTGAAAAAGATCACAATTTTAATTTTTTTTTTTTTTCACAAGAAAATATTTTCAATTATACTTTTTTTATACACACAGACAGGAAACATCTTCTCTAGTGTTTAAGTAGAAATTAAGTGTTGAAGACTTGAAAGGCAGCACTTCATTCCAGTGGGGTGTCAGTGCAAATATGAGCAATGTTCAGTTGATGGATGCTCCCAAAATTAGTGAATAAGCCACCAGAAAGCTCTGAAAGCTCTGAGTGTGCAAGAGGAGTAAAGGATGATGCATGGACTGGCTACAGATGTGTCCTCCTTTTTATTTTCCCTGCATTAAATACACCAATAGGCAACTTTATGAAGTGGAGTGGATAAAAGGCACAGGTGCATCAGCTGCAAGTCTGTGTCACTGTGGGGAACATGCAGGGGGGTAAAAATTGTTGGGAGTGCTGCTACCTCCTAGGCGTAAAGGAGCCAACAGCAGTGTACAGGTGCTGGTTGTTTATAATTTTGAAGCAGGAGGGGATAGAGATTCTGTCCCCTAATTCTAGAAATCAAGTATATAAAGAGACAACTGAGCCCTTTAGTAGGCAATGGAGAGAGAGAAATCTTCCAAAATGTGACTTGCCCTGTCCTAAGACATGAACTGTCAGGGAATGAATCACTCACTGCAGGTACTTTTAGGGGGAGATGAGCCTGTCTGAGGAGAGCACACGGTGGGAAAACTTTGCTTCCACAGCTGCCTGAAAATCCAGTCCTGCAACCACGTGTGTGCCAATGCAAGCCCGTGAAATTACTTAAATTAGGTAAAATAAGTAAGTACAGCAGTCTGGTCCTGACAGATAAGACAGCCTGTCTTCAGAAAAAAGAAAAAAACAGTAAATCTTTGGGTAAGGGATGGGTCTTCCCTGTCAGATTCATGTTCTTCAGAAAATGAAATCCTCCTTTTGCAGGACAATGAATGTGAGCATCTCATAGATCTCTATTTCACTTTAAGCTCCGTAATGCACTTCTGAGGTTTAGTTAATATGTATCTTGCTCTGTCCAGCACTTTCACCCGAGTCTGAACTGTGCTGAGGGAGGAGATATAAAATCTAGTTCTTCTGAACCCCCTGTGCAGTGAATGCCAGACAGCTGCCCTCCATCAGGGGATCTCAGAGGACTTCTCTGCATGTTATGGTCACTTTCCCATGGATCTTTTTCTGCTCACAGATAGGTTTTCTTAAGCCATAGCCACTCTGAATGGCTTAACAAAGCAAGTCACCGTGTCTGAAGCAGAGAGTGAACCCACACTCCCCTCGTGTTGATGCTCCTGCAGCATGTTGGGAAGTGGTGTAGACACGCTGTAATTAATTTGTGCATTCTTCTATAGCATTAAACAGCTGTTCTTACAGAAGGACATGGATTTCTGCCCAGGTAGTGCTCATGGTAGAAGATGAGCACACAGATTGTGGCTGTAAACTCACGTGATATGCAACCTTATGTTTCGGTGTCTGTAGTTTTGCACTTGTGAAACTGAAGCCTTTTCAAGCCAGTGAGATGCCAGCTCTCCCTGTGCACCAGTGGCACAGAACTTGCTCCAGAAAACCTTCCCTTCCCTCCAGCTCACTCTGAAAAAAATTGCCATGATTAGTAAAAGAATTAGAGAAGTGCCTGAAAGAAACTTTTCAAAGTGGCCATCCCCAGTGCTGTTAAATATTATTAAACCTATGGGGCTAAGATATAGAGCCAGAAAATGATATATTTAATGACTGTTGGTACTCAGGTGGATCTGATTATTATGTTCCATAAATTAGGCAAAGCATTGGCCTCCCCAGATTTGTCTGTGGAAAAAAAAGCACCTTTGAGGGGTGTTTATATTAATTATTTCATTCCCATTTGAAAACAACCATCAGTGTATCAGTTTGAACTGAAGCTCAGTGCTCTTGAGCAGACAACTCTACCCGTTTTGTGTTCACTTGCATACAGGGGGATATTGTTTGATTTCACTTGGAGGTGACCCACAGTTTTGTGAAGTCAGAACGTGATTATGTTTTTCTGGAATAAGAAAGGAAAAAACCCCAGTATCTTGAAATGAACTGTGGCATTCTAAATATGTTTTAAAATGGCTACCAATCATTCAGCGTCAAGAAGAACTGGCTGAAGTCTGTCAGATACTGCACAGATTTCTAAATATAGTGTAAATTCCAGCGGGAATCACTGGCAGAGTTCACCAAACTTTTAGGCTGACTTTTGGTCCTGTGATTCTTGGTGTACTAAAAAGTCCTGAAACACGACTCAGGAGCTCTTGGTGTCTGTTCTCTGTGCAGGCAACTAAAATCAGATGCGTGACAGTCGCTCTCCAGCTCCTTCTACCTCAGGTATGCACGTCAGAGCAATGGTGTCACAGTGTCTAATGCAGCAGGTTTGGTGAATAAACTCTACTGGGATATGATGTGCTGAAGTGAAATAGAAAGAGCCCAGTCTCAGGAAAGGTCTTTTGCTCATGCAGAAGGCACTGGTACTTAGCTGAGACAGTAGAGACTGCCTGGCAGGTTGCAATTACTTCTGCCAAGTGCACCAGGCTGCGTTCTGAACCTTTGCTTAATGGGGGCAGATCTGTTCTGAGTTATCCAAAATAAAATAAAACTGCCTCAGGTCACAGATATGACAGTATCTGTGAGTCTAATCAGGTTTCACCTTCAGCAGCAGGTTTTGCTTATTCATCCTACATAAATCTCAAAATGAGCTGAATTTCCGTCATAAAAAAACACAAAATGGAATAAATCTCAGCTTTAGTTTCCATGAACTCCAAGACAGAGTTACCACTCCAGCTGACTGCGTGTGCCAGATATACTCTGTTAAGGTAAGAGCTTCCTTCAGTGCATCTGTGGCAAAAAGACAAGTTATGAAATAAGATTCCACTTTGGAGTCTATGGATTGTGCTTTTTTGTGCTACAGCAAATTGGTTTTGCAGCACACACTGATACACATCTAGAATAATATTCAATTAGGCTAATGGGTGCTGCTTACATTGTTGGGTAAGAACCAGTGATTAGGAACCTCTGTGTATGGTTCAATCTGCATTAATTAATTTCTCCTGCAGAATATACACACCTGCCTGTTCTTCCTTGGGGATCCCTATATGAAATAAAGCTATTATGCAGGTAAACAAAGGAGATAAAGGATGACCTTTAACTTTGACACAATAGCCTGAAGTATTTGTGATTTGCCATCTGTCATAACCGATCCCTTCTAAGAGTGATATGCTGGGCAAGAGGCTGAAAGGAGAAAGCAGCCAGAGGCAGAGGAATGTTGGAGGGGAGTGGGAATGACCTTCTGCTCTTGTCAGGGCAGCCATGCCCTGACACTTGAAAACTTGATAAAGAGTTGATTCCACAAGTGGCTCCTCTGAAATGATGATGCAGTGAAGTAGCCCTCTATTAAGAGAGAGGAAGGAAAGAGGGTCAAAGAATAGCATCAGCTCTTTGCAAGTTTGTTTATGTTTTCTAATGTTCTGCAAACACATAATCTCAGTTGTTTGTTCTCACCACTGTGTGACAAAATGGTATATCTTACCTGCTGTAATGGAAAATACAGATAGCTTTCTCATGCCCATGCTTCATTAATATGTATGGGAAACCTAATATGGTATTCAGCCATGAGGTGGGGAAAGTGCAGAATTGCTTTGGGTTACAATAATTTCAGCAAAGCATCTAATTTATATATTAAGCTTACTTAATGGATTTATATTGCCTTGCTCTTTGATCTGAAGAAAAAGGTGGTGAATAATTTATCAAATAAAAAAACCTCCCCTAGCCCAGCCCACACGTCACAATCTGCCCCGTAATTTAAATTTTTTTAAGAGATGCCGTTTCCAGGCAGAAGAACTGGTTCCTAAAGTTTCCTTCTAATATTACAAATGTATTTTCGTGAGGTACACTCTGGGGAAAGAAATAATAATGAAGGAATGCAATTCTACAGACAAATGTTCCAGCTCTCTGCCTTCTTCTCTAAAGACAGTCATTTCAGCTAAATGCCAAAAGGCATTTAGCTGTAGCATTTGTCAGTGGAATAGGGCTGGCTTTAGATTTCCCTCCTGTTTCATAATTGAGTGTTTATTGGGTTTACTGTACTGTAGCAGGTTTTGTTAACCTCTAAAAAAACACGACCGGCTCGTGCATTAATCACAAGGATGATACAGCAAACTGGGCTGGTGTGGGGACCTCTGTGCCTCGCCAGACTTTGTGGGATGGGTGCTGGCTGTTCCCAGAGGGGCAGGGATCATGCACTGGTGGCTTTGGGCTGGGCTCAAAAGAGGGGGAAAAAGCTGTATCATGTTGGCTGTATCATGGTGGGTGAACGTAGAGTCACCTGCCTAAAGAGGATTTAGGTCACTGGGGATGTTTGTTTAAAGCATAATTATTGGGAACTTCATGCCTGGAGTTCCTCCGTTGATTTGTACCTGCCTATTGGAGTCATTCCTCAGCAATCCCTGCCTCTGGTCACATCCACAGGTAACAGCAGTGTTTGCAGTCACAGCTCTATCAAGACTTTTGACACATCTCCCATTCACGTTTCCCCGCCCCCCTTTGTCCGAAGCAACCAGTTGTCAAACATTTACTATGGCTGTGTGCAGCCTTTATTCATATTTAAATAAAGCCATTATCCTGGCCTAGAGTTGCAGTAGTTTTCAGCTCTTCCTCTTGAGTATTTCTCTCAGTAGTGCCATCTAATCAGCTTTAGGTTTTAATTAAACAGCTGTCATTTGCTTCCTAGTTCTGTTGCGACCTGATGTTGTATTAAATTTTAATTTAGCCTAGCCTGCATAAGAAGTAGATTCCTTCAGACAACAAAGAAATGCTATTAGCAGGTTACAGTTGTAATTAAGAAGAGCTCTGCTGAAGTGCTAATGCATTCAGGTACCAAGAAAGAGCTGGAGATAAACACTCACATTATTATTATTCACGGATAGAGCCTGTGATATGAACGTGGAGCTTCCACCCAGGCTGCTGAGTTGAAGGTTTTGGTCAAGATCTGGCAGCTGAAACCTTCAACAATAGAAAGGGGGAAGGATTCCCAGTTTTCCACTCAGGGCCTTGAAGTGTCCACAGTCGGAGGTTTGTGCTGGTGGTGCCTGGTTGTTGTTCCTGATGTTTTGCTTATGCTGTGCCACGTGGGAGGACAGACCTGTGTACATCTCCTCCCTACACTTGAGATGCTGTTAGTAATAACCAGCACAAGTATCTAAAGTTCAGCAACTTTTTTTTCCTGCAGTAAACCCTACCATGGAAATACAGACCAAGCCTAACAGAATTTAGATGAAATGCCATTACTTGTTGGAGATGCACTGAAAAGTCTGTTTATAAATCTAATGGACAGTCAATTAGTTCATATTTCTTCCTCAGAGGAAATTTTTTTTTCAGTCTATAAATAGCCAGCTCTTAAAAAGATCTTTACAGCCTATTATATTTGTGTAACACTCACTCCAGGCATCAGGCATCTGAAATATTGATTTCTATAGTGGAATTGCCTACAGTGAAGTGCAGTTTTTGTGAGGCAGCACCAGCTAATTAGCACGGTGGGTTCCTGTATGCACTGGGAAGCAGAGAAGGTTCAGGACAGTTCTTGTGCTTGTACTTGTCTCATGCTCATCTTCACAGGGGCTTATGAAAGGAATGCAAATGTCTTTATAAACTTTGCATTATCCTTCAGGCACATCAAAGTCAGACTTTAGTTTCGGTAGCTAAACAGCACTTAGAGTTCAGAGACAGAGGTTTTTTATCCTTTGTCACACATGCTGGTCAACATGTGGGTGATAGAGCGAACAGCACAAAAAACAAAGGAGAAATTGGTTCAGGCCTGTTGAGAACCTGGTTATGAGTCCACTGAAGTCCAAAGAAGCCTTTAATCTATGACTTGGTAGGGCTTTGGACCAGACTGTAATTGCATACAAGTGCTGCCTGTCTGACCTGGAGGAGCTGCTGTGCTAACAGGGTGTGTTTGGAAGTGGAATTAGTCACGTGTTCATTGTTTGTGACCTTGTTTGTTTCCCCAGATGCACTGAAAAAGACTGTCTGTTGTGGGAGAATGGCTTAGAAATAACATCATGCCAAACTAGTCCTTGGGACCCTTTTGACAGAGGACCCCAGGTCTTCATCAAATATCTGGCATGTGTATTTTGGATTGATGGCTTAGGATATATGGGATATTTGCTGAATTACCCTCAGTTTCTCTTTCTCTTTCTCTGTCTTATATAAACTTTTTCCACCTGAGGTGCATCTAAGTGTTTTCTTTCACCTGGCAATGCATATTCTCCTCAGCCTTGTTCAGATCTGTCTTCATAAAGGTTTTACAGTTGTTCTTTCACACTTCCACTTCTGTCACATGCTTCTCTCTTTCCCAGTGTCCCCCTCTCATGGATGGCAGCTGGTTATAAATGAGCCCATTCAGCATAAACAAAAACTAGGCAGCCATTTACTGTGTGGAACATCTGGTTTGTGCCTCGCAGAGAACAGAACAAAGAGGGTGTATTTATTTCATGAGGTATTATTCAGAAAAGCATCTCTTTTTTCAGGATGACTCTTAAATCACATTGAAGTCTAAGTGTCAAGTTGAGCACGTCCTCTTAGCGCTGTTCTGCTCAGAAATGGACTCGAGTGTGTGCTTCAATGCTTTTCTGGAACATGGCTGCCCACAAACCTCTGGTAGACTCTATTAGTTAGCTGGCACTGGTGTTATTAGTCCTTCAGCTCATTTAATTCAGGGCGCTTTTTGTAGAAGTTTCCGAATATTGATTAATAATACATCTTAGTTGCAAGTATTTATTGGTCTTCTCCAGCTGTCCTTAGCTTGTGGTCAATGCCCATTATTCTCCATCAATCTAGCAGCGGAGCAAATGATAGTGAATATATCTCCCTATGCAAGCTGCCATCAAATTTTTCACTAAAATCCATTTCTTCTTCCACCAATTCTAATAATGGAATTTAAAGTTAGATTAGTTTGAAGCAACTTTTTTTTTTTTTTTTCCCCCCGCCCTCCCCCAGCTGGCAAGCAATTAGTTTTATGGAAGTTGAAAAATGAAAAGCGGATTGATTCAAAGCAGTATTTCCTATTGCAGGATTTTCGAGACGGCCAGAATGAATCTCTGTGAAATCCCAGATCATTCCTTGCCCCAGCATGTGTGTCAAGTTTTGGGCTGTCAGTAAGCACTGCTTATGCAGACACAAGCTGCTCCCCTCCAGTCTGCATACCTGCTTACACGAGGCAGGGACCTCTGAAGCAACTCATTTGGAGTAATTAATCAAACTGCAGCCATACTGAGACACGGAGGAAGGCTGTGTTAATGGAGTCATTAGAATGCCAGCACTGTGAATTCATCAGGACTAGAGATAAATGTGGTAAAACAACTCTAGGTGGGATTTTGATGGGGAAAGATTAAAAAAAAACCCTAGGTATGGATGCATAGTTTTTCTCCTCATGTGTATTTTATGTTTCAAAAAGGGAAAACGGTCAACTCACAACGCTGTTAGCTGGAACAGTGAGGAAGAAATGATGTTATTGTAATTATTGATTATCTCCTCCCAAATCACTTGTATGATTTGGGGCAGAGGGGTGGGAGGAGTCGCTGACACCCTGGAGATCCTGCCTGAGTAGTGCTGTGATTCTCCCGAGCTGCAGACAGGCCTTTGTGCCTCATTGCATCACAGATTTCATTGCCACAGCAGCCAAACCTGAAAATGAGCTCAAAAAGAGGAAATCCATGTTTGTCAAAACCCAAACTTAACTGTCCAGATGCAACTTTTAGCTTAGAAATTTGCTAAACCACTGACTGCAGAGAGATCAAGGGGTGCATGCAAGGGACGGTCCCACCTCTGCGCCCGTCCCCATCAGAGGCAGGGTTGGTTCATTCTCGTGGTTTTGTGCTTCTCTAACCCTCATCCTCCCTTTGTCTGTGCATGCAGGACACAGAGGTCCTTAACACAGCCATTCTGACGGGCAAAATGGTGTCAATTCCAGTCAAGGTTGTTGCCGTGCAGGAGGACGGGTCCGTGGTGGACGTCTCAGACTCCATCGAGTGCAAATCAGCAGATGAAGATGTCATAAAGGTAAGGCACCACCAGAGCTGGAGGACGGAGTTCTCACCCTTTTCTCCTCCACCACCATCATACTGGGATCTGGCCCACATTTGGGATTTTCCATCAAGCAGGGAAGGTTGTTTCTGTGGTGTATGATGGAATCCACTGCGCATTGAGGGGGGGTCTCCAGAGGTTACACAGGGTTAGCACATTTCAGCAGATGATGCAGAGTTGTTTGAGCTGGTCTGTTCCATGTGGAAGAAAGGGCCAGGGATACTAAAAGAGCTGTCCCAGACTTTCTTTGTTGGCCAGCCAGTGCTGATGAGAAGGAGCATGTTGCTGATACATTGCATTCAGGAAAGATCAACTCTTTCCAAAGGGGGTCTTTGTTCTTGTGTGGATTTGCTGCATCCATTATTTCCCAGCAATAATTCAGCATTTTGTAACAGCATACAGGGTGATTTCCTCCATCCTTCTGGCTGTATCACCTGTTTCCAGTCAGGAGTTTCTTATAATTAAAGACACTGAACGATACCAAAATCTGGAGAAGCATGACAGAGAATAGAAAATAACAACCACATTGCAAAAGTTCTTAAAAGGAGAGCTGGGAGGTTTTAAACAATCTTGTGGTTTGTTTGTTTGGGTTTTTGTAAATGTTATTTTCAACTGGTTCTGCCTCCCTGACACTGAGATGAAAATAGCATTAATGGACTTTATGAAGACACGGACTGCCTGACTTCTGACACCATTGCACAGCTTTCAGCTTTTAGCTCATTATTATTTCTAGGCGTAAAAGAGGTACTTTTGAATATCTTTTAAAGGTTAACTTGTTTTATTAATGTGGTTTGGGAGTGTTCTTGTTTTAAATGAACCTAAGAATTGACTACAGTGAGTTCTGTATGGGATGGTGCTTTTTTTGGTGTTGTTTGTGAGTTCTGTATTTTCCCTTCTGTATCAGATAGGGAAAGAAAAAAATCCCATTTTCTTTTCTTGGAAATCAAATTTCTTTGAAGATCTTTACCAGAGAAACATGGATGAATATCTTTATGTATGACTAACATAATTAGTTGTCAAATATAAACAAACTGACTTGATGAATGTTGTTATTCTTTTTATTTTTTTCTTTGCTGGGTAGTACATATCTATTATCTGATTAGTGGCTATTTTTTATCAGTTGATAAATATGAACAATGACTCGTTCATATTATAAACTCAAGCAACAAGTTACATATCATCAACATATTGCTGAGACCATCTTCTCTTTGCACTTCAGAGAAACAGATCCAGATCTAAAAGATGGTGTATGGAGACCTTTGTTTCTATTCATTGAATTTCTAGTATTTCTAGGACTTGATGTAGTTAGAGAATAATGGACTGAACCAGATAGGAAAAGGTCAGGAGAAAGACTCCCATTCCTCTTAGAATTAGTCTCTGCAGACTGTGGAGAGGTGCTGCATTTCAGAGCACTGCCTCTTTAAAGCCCCTTTTGTTCAGTCAGCAGTTGTCCTCATGGGTATCCTGTCAAGGCTGGACGTAAAGTTGTTCTGGTTCCCAAATTTAACAGGTCCACTACAGCTGGCGACTAAATAAGTCTTGACATGACCTCTGTGAGCAGAGACAAGATTTCCAGTTGCACTTGTGGATTTATACACTTCAATACAGCAAAGCTCTTGTCCTTTGACCATCTTTCTTTTCCTCTTTTTCAAACCATTGTCCATCTCTGTGGAATTAGATCTGCTCCAAAGCACCCTGGGGCTGATGAGTGTCTTCCCATTCCTGGAGAGGGCAGACCAAAGTACAGGCCAAGATTCAGCACAGGTTTCATAAGATTTGCACTATAATTTGCCAGGTTTTTCTGGTAGTGACTAAGTTGCTATAAATCAGGTCTTTATTTGACTGCTTTGTGAAATTATATGGGCATCAAATCCCTGACATTAGAGAATGGCTCTGGGACCCTTTTCCCAACCTGGTACCTGTCTTTCTGATATTTTGACTTAATGAACAAAAACAGAGGTCTGAATGTGGTCTTCATTGACTAGAGATTGCCTCATCCTGGTGATATAAAATGGGAGTAATGTTATTTTTCTGAAAATTGCAGCATACTTTTAATGGATTTCAATCACAAATTACTGAGAGGTGCTCTCAGTTCTGAATGCTGTTCAGGCATAATTTTTTAACTGCAAATATATGTATTGGTTGCAAGATTGAATCCATAACAATTAATTAGCTGAGTTAAAATTTAGTACAGGGTTTATGTGCCTGTGTTTTTTTTCAGAAAAATGCATATTCCTTTTACAAGCCCCTTTGGTAAAGTCAATATTGACTTTGCTTCTGAATTTGTGTTGCCTTTTCTATAGAGGTTGTACTGCTACACCCTCTAATCAGAGTTGTCAGGCATTTTGGATCTAATTGCCTAATCTTAAGCTTCTTTTCACTGTTAATTCTGCTTTTATTGTTTCTTTGTAATTGGAGAGATATTCGTATTCTTTTGGGCAGAATAGAGTGTTGCATTCTTAACCTTTTATTCCTGTTTAATAGCTAATGATTTAATAGGCAATTAATGAGACAATTCTTTGATCACTGCTCTAACATCATTATTTTCAATTAAGACAAAATGAATTGAAGCTAGTTTAAATAAAAACAGACTTTGGCCCAGGCTATTAGGGATTTATACAACACGTGCTTCCCTTAGCAGCTACCTTGGTACCACATTGATACTGCTCAGAGATGGTCGAAGAGATATGTGATGTACAAGTGATTTATTTGTAGGCAAGAGACGTGAATCTTTCCTATTCTAAGCCATATATTCCCTCAGCCTAACAGTTTAACAGCTTCCCAACAAGACAATATTTCAGTCCACTTTTTTCAAAACCCACCCAATTAGTGGTAAATATAATAAAACACACAGAGTTCTTTTTGACCTTACATTTTCCACCCTTCACCTCTCTCAGGTGAATTTGCTTAAGTTCATCTATAATCCCTACAACTGCTGATTCCTGCATCTGGACATAGGTCATAATACTGACCAACCATTCCACTGGAACCAGCTTCCCTCTAAAATATTTTGATGGAAACATCACTGTAAGTCGATGAAACTCTTACGTTTATTCCATTACTGAAATTTAATGGTGTTGGCATTTGAGGGAAAAGATTGGCTTTATGATTAAGGCACTGAAACGCTTCTCAGCATTAATTTCCATATCTCTTGCTGATTTGCTGTGTGACTATGGGTAAATCACTCATTCCTCTTGGAATCTCGCTTCCTTATCTGCTAACAAGGCAGAGAAATACATCCTTTTCCCAGCTTCCACCTGCACTATACCATTTCTGAAACTTCTATTGACTCTGAATGGACAAAAACCTTATCTCCACTAGAGTCTCATTAACTTCAGTGGTCTTCTGCCTCAGACTCACTGGAAGAACTTCTCTCCCAGTGTCCTGCTTTTCCTGCAAACCATAAACAAAAAAATTGGGTTGCAAACCTGAAGAGAAAGAAGAGGTGGAAAATTGACTGATGTCGACTTCCAAAGGTTTATTACAGAAGGAATTTTTACCTGAGGGGCTTTGGCATGGTTAGTCTTTAGTTAGAAGCTCCAAGAAAGATTGATGCACTCTTTTTTCCTCCCCGTAAAAGTGCCTTTAAAAGCCTGAACTGCAGTAATTTCACATGCAGAAAAAATTCTGAAAACATCGTAGTTCCATGGTAGTCGTAAACATCATCATCAACATCAAGTGAAGAAGTTCTAATGAGGACAACTTCTTAGTCCAAATGTTTATCTCAGTAGTGTTCAAATGAAAGTGAGACAGCTGTCCAATTAATTCATTCTTAGATTACTCATATTTTCATGTCCTTTGCAAGTTACTCAGAAAGTGACTGATCGTTCCAATTAATGTCTGCAGTCATTCAAGCGGCTTCCATGGAGTTACACCGTGAACTAATTTAGCCTAATTTTTTTTTGGTAGCAGAAAGAGCCCTCAGTTGAACAGAAGGGAGTCACAGGGCCTCATCCTGCCCATTTTTGCCCACACATGAAGTGCAACAGAAACAGCTTTGCTGTGCCCAGGCAGAGCCAAACACTGAGAGCCACGGTGTTCGATAATATCCCCTGAACTCCCTCTGTGCCAGAATGCATTTTTCTTGTTACCTTGCTAGGGGAAAGCTCTTCAATGAATTATTTTTCACCTTTTCATAATTTCCTGTCTAATTATAATGAAAGTAAAATTCAGACCATTCCTGCCCCCTACCTTTCTGACACAAACCTTATCTTGAACTCTCTATAATTAATGGTAAAACAACAGAAGACCTAATTTTCCTTGAGCAGTAGCCAGCCAGGCTTTATCTAATGTGCAGTAAAAACAGTTTAACAAAGGCAGGAAAGGTAATAGCTGAGATAGATTGAATCTGTGGAGGGCTCTTCCCTCTTCCAGACAAAAAGCAGATGAGCACTGAGGACCTCATTCAACAGCCCTGGGCACAGTGATCTCCAACCCCAGCACAATAACTGCTACAAGAAACCATGGGGAAACACAAATAGGGAAATGGAGGGATAATGCACTTCAGTTTAGATGATACTTAATTTTTGGGAACAATTCCTTGCTGCAGACTTGCAGCACATTCTTAGGAAAATTTACAGAAAGAAGTGCCTGCCTGGAGTTGTTAAATACAACTATTTATGCAGCAGCTCTGAAAAAACAAGCTAGAGCTTGTAATTTGCAAGTTCTGCAGCTGCTTTACCATCAAAGTATGTGATCAAGAATGTAATGGACTTGTACATAAAGTAGAGCTAATCTTGTTTCTCCATCTATCATATTTTTGAGTACCTATCACTGTATTACCTAAGAACTTTATTTTGTGGTCACTCACACAGAAATTAGCTCACACCAGGAGTTCAAACTCTTTCTGGAAGCAGTGAAAATCCTCTCTGCTTGTTTATATGATGGATTTACTTTGGTGCCACTTGGTTTGCTGCACAATTTATTTTGAACTAGATCTTATTTTTTAAGTGATTTTTTTCTTCAGTGCTGGTGAATGGTTCAAGGTTGACAGCCCTGGAGGCTTAACCTCTCCATCTTGCCCCAGAGCAGGGGAGGGGTTTGGGCTGTGGCATCAGCTGTGCAGACAGAAAGTTTTTGAAGTGCAAGTGTTTAATTTGGTGAGTCCATCTCCCTGTTCATGCCGTCCTTCTAATCTCACCTGATTAGTGCCAGTGAGTCAGTGTCATCAGCTCCATGAAATCAGCAGTTAACAACCACCAGTCCCTGTCAGCTTCATCCCCATCTGTCTTTGGGAGCTGGGAGGTAATGGGCTCTGCAGTCCATTACAAAGCCCCTGAAATAATGACTCCCCTGATGCCTGGCAGAGGCAAGAGGTTTATGGCAGTGAAGCGTTCCTCTGAAGGGAAGGAGTACTCAGGAGGTGAGGGGCTTGCTTGGGACTGAAAAGTTCTGGTTTGCCTCTCTGCTTTACTCCAGACCTCCTCCAAGAAGCTGCTGTCTCTGTCTCAGTAGTGATGACAGGGATACTTCTGTCCCAGTAGGATTTATTGGCAAGAAACAGTTCTCTTGTCTTAACATCTTGTCTTTTGTATCTGTAGACAGATAGGCCTAAGTTAGAGCAATAATGAATTATAATTGAGCTGCTTGCCATCCATCAAACTTATAAATTAGAGTTTCTTACATTTTCTAGTTATTTTGGCAAAAAATCACTCTCTTTGTCCCCATACAAAGTTCATCTTTATGAGTCATAAGAGGTGGTCAGGAGAGTACATCAGATCCCTCCACAATATGTCGAGTGTTGAATTAAGGATTTTGCTTTTTGTTGAAGTATCAGAGGTTCTGACATGCAGGTCACCAGATTCTGCTAATGAGTTTTCTAGCTTGACAAAGTATGATCAGAACAAAGTACCGTAGCCACTTACTGCATATTAAAGATTTGGCTTGAAAAGCACTCCAGTTCCTCAGCAACAGGTTGAAATCTATATTGTTTTAGGATGGTGCCAAGCTAAAACTTCGGGTCTAGAATCATATTTGCACACAAACCAGCTCCGTGTGTAGCAATAATGATGCCAGCGAGGCAGTCTCACAAAATCACATATTGGAGAATTAATATTCTGTATACAGTACACATTGTACACAGTTTATAGCAAAATATATGTGTGTGCCTTCCTGAAGCTATTTTTAAACACGTACAGTCTTCAAAGCCAGCTTGAGAAAAACAGTGTTTTGTCTGGGAGAAGGATCCGTTAAGAACAGACCAAGCCGACATGTGCAATTACACAGATTTCGGCAGAGATGCTTATGGTGTCTTCCAAGGCACCAGCTGCTACTTCAGAGGAAGAAAACAATTCTATGGCTTAGCATTTGGCTGCTCTGAGAGCAGAAATGCAAAGGGCATGGATCCCAGTCCTGGGAAACAATCATTAGCTGAACCACAGTGTTGCTCAGGATAAACTCTGAATATTTTATGTTAAGAAATGAACAGAGTAAACAACTCATTCCAGGCTCAACAAAAGCAAATGCAGCAATAAGTAGCTGTTGTTTAGAGAAAATGACAAACTTTTGGAGGGCTTTTTCTCCAAATTTTGTAGGAAATAAACTCTGCTTTATAAACTTTAATGCAGCTGGCCATTTAAATATTCTAATTGTGGCTGCTTGGACCTCATGGATTCTGAGGCTTTTATATCTCTTGAACTATCATTCTGGCTGGGCAAATTAATTCAGGTTCCCATTGTCATCAAAACCCCTGGGGCCAAAATGTGCCCTCAGCTAAAGTCATGAGAGTGTGTGACAGGCAGTGGAGTGACAGAGGTGTTACAGAGGGCAAAATTTGCTCCATGTGCAAGTTAAAACAGCCATTAACTGTCAGCTACAGGATGAGAGAAAAGTCTTTACCTGCCACCCTCCTCCCTGATGTGGTGGAGGAGAGAGCTGGGAGCGGGCAGCAAATGCTGCATTCTGGATGGCAGAGCATCACATTTTAACCCAGCAATAGTGGTTTGGGCACAAAAAACGTGTGCTAAAATGCACATACAGCGTTAAATATTTCAAGCCACAGGTGGCTCCAGTTCCAGAGGACTTTGTTTGAGGCCGCTCGGCAGCGATGGGCACACGGAGCAACCCAACCCTCGTGTTCCCCTCGCTCTGTGGGTCATGGTTGGGTTTTGAATGCAGCTTGAGTGTATGTTTTTGTGGTCTAACCTATCCACACCTGTGTTTTAGTAATTTGTTCTGAGATGCATTCCCTTGAGATGCATAATTGGAGTCGAGGATGGAGACGATGAGGCTGACACGCCATCATCATTTTGAAGCACAGTTAATTTATTTGACAGAAGCACCTACTGTTGACAGTAACCAGCTCTCTTTATCCTCTGTGGGAGAAGGAAGGATTTTTCTTGCTGTGTTTTTAATTATTAATATTTTTGCATTCTCATTATATGGAATAGGAAATCAGAATGAAAACTGGCTTGGTGTTCTTCGTAGGAACAGCAACAAGAGGAGAAGTGACATGCAGCTTGGCAGATCTGTACCTTTGTACTTCAGGATTGGGGTGTATCTGGGAGTTTGAGGAGAATGGGAAAATCAAGCCTTGAAGAATAGTAGCTAAATGCTGGATTATTGAATCAGACAGCTCATTAAATAAGGATGAAAGAACAAAGTGAAGTTATAAATGGATTTCTTTTTCCATTTGCATGAAGTATGGAAGAATCACACTGGGATGTGGTTTTTCTTCTTCCAATTCATGATGCACTCTAGTGAGAGGGTCCCTCAGATTCAGTGGGAACAGTGACTTCAGGGTTAAATAAATGGCCAGATTTAGCACTTTGTTTTGTGTTGTCAGTTCTTAAGGTCTGATTTATACCAATGTCACTGTGCCATGACATTCACTCCCACACCAAAGGCTTCCTTGAATTGCTAGAGTTGTTTTTGTGAGTTGAGTCAGGCTATTGAAATGAAACACGGTCCAGGTATGTATTTAAAAATATAAAAAGTGTCAAGCAGGGATTAAAACTTTCAAGTTTGCATTTGTTCAACAGGAAGTGAAAACTAATTCCATCACCTCCACATTTTAGAGCTCCTCAGTGGGGCAGGTTTGGAACTCTGTCAAAGTCAGACAGACCTATGCTGTAGAGAGGTGTCCCTGGCTATAAAGCTCATGTGATGCTCATGACAGACATTGGAATGCTCACTCCTGTTGTTTCTGCTCCCATAATAATTGTGCCAATAGCCCCATTTACTGAGAGTGAAGAGTAGTCTGTGAGAAGCATTGCAGGGTATGGCCTCCCAAAAATGTAAAATACATTTTAGCAGCTTTCTAACAGCAGATAATGAGCCCTGCAACTCTTTCAGGGGAAATTTCAGCCTGTTCCTGCTCAGGAGCACTGGTGATGTCCTGTGTGCTGAGTAACACAGTCCTGCCCTGGGCTGGAGGATCAAACCTCCCTCAAACACGAGCCTGGATCCAAAATCTATGAGCCAGAGGAAAGGATGTATTGTAATAAAGAGGGGGATAATGAGCAGAGAGGCATGAACTCTTGCAAGGGTCAGGAAGAGGCTGTAAAATGGTTGTGTACCTTATTGGAAAAGATTTGGGCGCCTATTCGAGTTGCATGCATTGATTATTTGCGGAGTGCTGACAGGGTGCTCAACCCCTGTAAAGAAGAGGTGTGGACACAGTGCCCACCCTGCAGCTCTCGCAGCTGAGCAAGAGTTACACGGGTCTTGCTACAATATAGACATTCTGGGAGGTAATCCTTTATTGAGTTACTTGTACAAACATCCAGTGCAGGCCCAGCAGGGCGGAGGGGAACGGCATCACCCGGGGAGCTGAGACAGAGATTGCCCGGCAGGAGTGCCAGCAAGGGGACTTCTTTGTTTGAGAGGCATTGTCTGAAAAGATAAGTTGCTGGCAGGAAATGCTATCTCCTATTTATATACTTTATTTATTTGCTCTTTTCCAATTGCTGCTTCTGAGATTACTGTTTGGATTTAATTTGCAGTCCCCCTCCAGTGGCTCTCAGGTTTTCTTCTGAAAGCATACAATCCTTAAGACACACAGTTCTTCCTCAGATCTCTTACATTCAAAATTATCCACTGCAGAGCAAAATTAATGTATGCCCTTCCTTATTGTTTTCCTTCTTAATTCATTTCTTTCCATAAAGGCTCAGCAAGTGCCAATTTTCCAAGTGAGTTTTTAATCGCTTGAGCTCAGCATGATTACTGTCTTCCAATCTAGTTGCCATTTGATGCAATCAGTATTTCAGAATACAATCATTTAAGTTTTTTTTTTTTCCCCAAAACTGAACGTTATATGGCCAGTTGATAACACTTGGCTGCAAGGAAACATAAAATACTTACAGTTCTGTGTGAAAATATAACCTATGATTGCTAGGTCCTCCCCAGCCAGGTGCATGAAGGTGATGTGGAACACTTTTGTAAGATGGGGCACAAAGAAATTTATTATTCCAATGCTAAGAGCACAGGCTGGGGAGGGGGTGAGGGAAGGAGAATGGGAACGTGGCATGCTGAAGTATTTCTTACTGCTGGAATATTTGCTTTGAAAGGGCCTTTCAAGAGTACACGTTGCCAGGGGAGATTTTCTCTCCACATCTTTTATTGCCACCCCACAAATAAAAGATTTCAGTACACCCATACTGGAAATCTGCAGACTTAAATAGTCCCTGCCACACAGGAGCTGGAGACTTTTAGATTTCCCCAACCTGCAGTGAGTTTAGCATGAGAGATTATCAATGCAAAATGAGAAAATCCTTCCTTGGAGTAAATGCTTCATTGCTGTGTTTTTAAGCACATTTTGTGCACTATAAATGCCAGGAAAACGTTTTCAAAATTACTGAGTGAAGAACTCAGGATCTGAGTACAAAAAACGAGGGCAAAGTAACACTGAAGCAAATAAAGGGTAGAAGGGAAATGGCAGCTGCAAATACGGGGCTGCATTCTTAGAGCAAACTGCCAGGGTTGTGTCTCCTCCACACCTCCTTACAACCCATCCTGCAGCAGCCCCAGAGTTAACCTTCTCCTGCAGAGCACCAGGGATGGCTTTTTGTCTCTTTGTGAGAGGTAACCACAGGGGTGCAGCTGGATCATAAATAATTGCACTTAACCACAGTGAGATGGGGAAGATCCTGCCACTACTTTTACAGTGGAGAGCTGAGATACTATGAGGCTTCTCTTGTGTGCTTTTTATTGAATAAAGCAAATGCCCAAGGTGTATGGGAGTGTCCCAGTATTTGCTGTGGATACTATGCCACTGGAACTACTTAAGTTACAGCTTGTTTGTTTTTTATGATGTTGGTGGTGAGTGTGGTTTTCTAAAGTCTGGTAGACAGCCGTTTGCTAAGACCTTCTGTTCTTCACAAACTTGACAATGTGGCTTGTTTAATGGCCTTATGCTATTATTGATATCTTCATACTGTGTAACTAATTTTGCTGAGGAAAAACATATTATTGCCAACTTTGATCTCCTTAATTCTTGTAAGAAGATGGCTCCAGCTTTGGCCCATTTGAAGAATGCAAAGATGGTTTTGTGCTAGGAGTGTCACTCCTTAGAGAAGGTTGATGACCTTGTGTGAGTCCGTGGGTCAGGGTGAGAAAGGATGCTGTTTAGTGAGGCTGCTGCTGCCTGTCTTTCGAATTATTTTTCTGCCTGTCACACGGAGTTCAGCAAGCTCAGGGAAAAGCCTGAGGTACCTGAAAATGAAGGTGATTCTAAATAAAGAAGGCTAGGATGAGACTGACAGGCAAGAAGAGAACTAAGGAAAAGAAACATAAGGTATCCTGAAAAGCAGAAATCTGACTGGAGCAGCTCATCCCTTCCCAATTCCCCAGTTCAGTGCAGGATGTGGGTGCAATCTTTCCTAACCCCTTGGCTGTAGCTACAGCCACTGTGTGTGTGCTGCTCTCCAGGAAGGCAGAGGAGATGCCCAGGAGTGCAATTTGTTGTAACTGGGGTGGCTTTTTTTACCTCATGAGAAGTGAACCCTTTGTACCAAACCTTTTCCATGTCTTCTGAAGGCTCTGGTGCAACAGCAAAGTACAGGTGTGTTTTCTAGACAGCAGCCTGTCAAGCAGCACAGGAACCCAGAAGTGAGTTTTTGATTATTCTGGTTTGAATAAAATATTTGCTGCATAATCCCCTTGAAGCTGAGTGCATAGCTAGAGATGAAGTGGACTATGGATTGGCAAAGCAGAACACATCTGCATGAGAATGGCCCTTAATGTTGAATCAATAAGTGCAGGTGCCCTGCACTGAACATGAATTCCCTGAGAACTGGTGACCTTCACCAGCTGCAGGGGCTGTCGTGTTGGGCAACAGGGAAGGCAGCAAAGTGGTGAAAAACAAACATCTCACTGCTACAAAGAAGGGTGCTCTCTCAAGTTCAGTCAATAGGGCTGCATCTATGACCTGCATAAAACATGAGACTTAATAGAGTTGTTTCAGTGAACAGAAGCTGATAGCTTTGGTAGCTACAAAGTGACTTCAGAGACGCCTGCTGGAGGGGATGTCACGCTATAGAGATGAGATTATTGGCAGGCAGAAATTATTTCCTTGAAACTCATGAGCTTTTCGCTCCTTGAAATTCTGGAGGTATTTACAGTTAAGAACTCTGTCAGTGGTGAGAACCTTTGTCTCCTTTTTCTTGTTATCCTTTAGCAAACAGAGAATAAAGTGGACATGTGGTGCTCCCTGGTGCCTGCCACACTGGCCAAAGTGATTTTGATGGAAGGACTCTTTTGGCTTTGTCAAATATTGGTGAATGTGCAAGAATGTGTTCCATGGGGATGTGGGGATCCCCCTCTCCTAAACCCCTTTTGAAAGTCTTTCTGTATGGAGAATAGAACAGATAGGGGAAGCCACATAGCTATGAACTGTAAGAATATACACAGCAGAATAAGGTGAATGGAGAGAAAAAATTCTGTGGTTATTGGCAGCAAGTGTGGTTAAAATCCCAAATAAAACTTCACTAAACCCTCCTCTGCCACAGAAGTGGGAGATCAAGGCAAGAAACTATTTGAAGATTTCAGGATGAAATAGGAAATGAAGCTGCAGAGAAGGAGATGACAGCTGTCCTATCACAGCCTCCAAAGTGCACCTGCAGCACAAACATTGTAAAAAAAAAAAAATTCATGTGATGTCAGCCGAGAAACCAGTATTAAGAAAACTCCAAGATCAGTGGAGAAGAGAAGAAACATGAGTTTCTTAAAGAAAATGAAGGCAAAATCTGGTCAGCCTTCAGTGCTGATTGCATGGAGAGTATAAAACCACAGTGCAGCACCTGGTACCCTGTGGCAGGGATGCCTGGGATGCAATTGGAGTGGCACAGGACTTGTGTTCTGCCTGGCCAGAAATGTGATGGTCACAGCATTGGTTTAAATTGTCTCTGTATGACTTGTATGAATGGGGGAGGGAGTGTCTCCAGAGAACAATTGTACAAAAGAATAATCATGCATTAATTAAGAAATGAAATCTGTGCTTCACATTAACTTGTTTTTCATGGCTGTAGCAAACTAGGAGAAGAAAGTAAGAGCAGAACCTAAGATTTAATGGGAGAATGGTTTCTGTATCTGTGCATGGAACACTTCACATCTACATTGCACCTGGGTTGTTCTCTCATCATGTCCCTCTGAGTAAGCCTGCTTGGGACTGACAATGTGACTAAATATATTATCACTCATATTATATATAATTCATATAAAATCTCTGCTAACTTTAAGTATTTTGGAATGCAGCCATGGCAAAGAATTCATCTTGGGTTAATGGGCTTGAGCCTGCAGTACATGTAAAATTGTAAGATATTTTTACCAAAATCCAGGCTAATTAATGTACAGCTCAATCAGGTACATATGCTGGTGCTCTCAACCTGCTTCATATTCTGGTTACCTGGCTACTTTATTTCCATTTTGCTTTCCTTGGCTCTTCTTCTAGTTGTTTTTACCATAGGCTTTTCCTATCCCTACTTTTTTTCGGGAATTTTTAACAAAGTGCCATTTTTAATGACACCATTTCCTTTTCAGATACAATCTGGAAGTATTTTTTTTTTCCCCACTGTCTACACCTCCATGCACTCAGTATCTCTGTGTGTGTAACAGCGGTATTAAACACAACAAATTTACTGCCTAAGGAGCTTTTTTACTCAGTGTTCAAGTGGTGTGTCACCACGGCATCATTTGACCCTCTGAATGGGGAGTAGCAGCATCTCTCCCCTGCAGACAGACACCAGGATATGCTCTGGTGAAGCTGCCAGGCCCCTTCCATGCTGTATCAGTGGCAAATGCATTTCCTGAGGCCCCTTACCAGAGGCTTTTAGGGAAGATGTCTGAGTGATTAGGCAGATGTGGCATCATTAAAGAAGTAATGATCCAGACAAGCAACCTGTCCTGGTTTGCTCACCCTTTGTTACACTGCTGGTTGAATTCCTGTTAAGGTCATATAACACCTGTAGGCTTTGTGGTTAGGAAAGAGAGCTCGTAACTTCTGGTAAAAAAGCCAGATTCATATGTTTTCTGTGATTCCAGGGATATGTTTTTATTTTGTCCATAGCTTTTACATATACTTCTCTTGTGATGAAGTGAACTGGTCTAATTTTAAGAGAAGATAGAAACCTTTTTCCACTGCTCCCCTGTTTTTTATGTTCTCTCACTCTGGCATGTTTTTTCTGTATCTACACAGCCCTAAGGGAAGATGTCAAAAAACAAACCAAAAGAGAAAAATCCTAAATTACAACAGAAGACTTATGGCAGCAGTCTGCAGTTTGTCACTTATCTTTCATGCATGACTTGGAACGGTTGTTTTTGCCCAGATTCGATGGGGAAACTGAAGAACTGTACAGATCTGTCTTGGCATTCAGACAGAGTTCATACAAGTCCATGGACTGGGGCTGTAGATGGGAGAAAGACTGATGGATAGGAAGAACAACTCATTTGTAGCTGGATTTTAACAGGCTCTTACTTGGTGAGAAAGAAGCCACCCTTATCTTTTGGGCTTTGAAGCAAAGATAATGCACAGTGAAGGAGTCAGGTAGCTCTACACTGAGTTTTCTGGTAATTCAATCTTTGCCTTTACGTGAAAGCCAATAGCAAAGTATTGATTTTCATAGGTCATGGTTTCTGAAGAGCTCTGTGAAAAAAAGGTAAATTTTGTGTCATCCAAAATGTAGGCATTTTGACATTTGTTTTCACCGCGACTCGCAGGTTTTAAAAAGTTCTCCAAATAATTCTCTCCAAATAATTCTCTCCAAATAATGTTATTGAAGCACTTGGGTGAATGGATGCAGTTTGAGGGCTGCTATTGTTGGCTGTGTTGGCTGTCTGAATGTCCCTTTTTTCCTGTTTTACCAATTAATGAATTATTTGTTGCTCAGACACTGAAAACTAGCTGGGAAAACTTATGAATGTTGATGCATTAGTGTTTAGGCATGGGACCAGAGTTTTCTTTACAAAATAAAAGCATATGACTGTGCATTTAGGAGCTCTTTCTGGATTCTTTTTTTTTCTGCTTTTCTGTTGATCCTTTAGGATAAGGATTGTGTATCCTTGTGTTATTGGGACAAGATTAAAGGCTAGATTAGTGTGGCAAATATTCATGACTTAAGACATTACCCTTAATACTGTTAAGCTCACAAGCTTTACTGCTTGTCTGTCTGGTCTTTTTCTGGGCTTTACAGGGCTGGTGCAGTTGCCATATATTCACACTGCATTCACAGGGAAGGGGGGCAGCACACAGAGCTCCTTTCCTCTCTGGAGTAGCCCAGGAGCAGCACAGGGACTCCACTGGCACTGACCCTGTCGTGAGCATCCTCCTCTTTGCTCCCCAGCATTTCTGTGCAGCCGGGAAGGGCTGAGTTGCCCAGTGTCCTCCACGGGTTCTGTACACACTTAGTGTCCTTGAGCTTTTTGCATACTGTGTCGTAGCAAATATGAAATATTTGTGGAGATGAGGAAACGTGGAGTTGACTTGCACTCTCCAGGAAGGTCGGGAAGCCAACAGGAGCAGAAGAGCGTGTTAGCCTCAGCGCTTAGAACTGATCCACTGGGGTTTTTTTTTCAAGTCTTTAGAAACTTCTATTTCCCCTGTTAAAATTTCATTGGAAAAAAAATTGAAGGATATGGAACACATGAAATTGAATGAATATGCATGTAATTGTTCCTTTTTCTTTAATTTCATGGAGCCTTAGATCTTAAATTTCAGTCACAGGGATTAGAGCCATGAATCATGAGCACTAAGTTTACTTAGTACATAGCAAATTACTTTTAAAGCCCATTATTTTACAAAAACCGTTACATCTGATGTTACATCTGCCTGAATATTGTCCCTTCTCACTTTTCTTACCAATGTACAAATTATTCTGTCAGCCTGTAACCCCATTTGTGCGAGCAATTCAAGTGGGGGGAAAAGCAGAGCAGGGGGGGAAAAAACCACCTTAGTTTATAGTTCAAACATATGTGTTGTTTTCACCTAATTAACAGTTTTTACTGAGCGGGTTCAGTGTTTGTAATTAGAGTCAGTGCAAGAAAGAGCTGGTACCATATGCTGGGGTCTCACCAGATAAACAACTCTTAAGCCCTTCTGGGATACCAGCTGATGAATGTGAAGAGTGTGGATGTTTATTTAAACTAACAAGTGTTGGTAATGCCTCATCTGCAGAAGTGTAAGGATCAAATACTTAAGCAAAAGCCACCTCAGACAAGAATGTGCTTAGAATTTGAGCTGGTGAGAGATCCTTTATCTCAGCACAGAGTATGAAGATGTCTGTCTAGAGATAAGCGTGCCTGTCTGGGAAGGATGTTGGCCCAGGAGAGGCACTGCATCATGGTGACAAGGCAAACAGAAGCCATGCTGACTTGCATACTAGATTGCTTAAAAGAAACAGAAACTCATGGAGCAAGAATGGGACTGGCACGATTTTGATCACAAACGGACAAGGAAGTAGGAGATCCTGCTCTGAGCTCCTCTCCATGTCTTCTTATTATCAACAAAAGTAGGAGATGAATGCCAAACAAACTGTGCTGATTGAAATCCGCTTGAACCACATGAAATAAGTTTCATGTGCACCTGCTCTTCTGCATCCTGGCAGTGGAACTGTTGCTCCATCAAGGGATAATTGCAGTTTGTCCAAACAACTTGAAATATGACATACCTCTTAAAAAACACTGCCTAAAATCTCCGTTCCAAGCTTGTGTCACAGTTTGCTGTCATGGCATTACAATAGACAGTTAAGTCCTCACATCCTTGAAAACTCCTGGTCTGAGGCCAGTAAATCAGTAGAAAGTCTCTCATTTACTTCAACAAGGGTTGGATCAAGCTTAAAAAGACACGCTCTATCCCCTACCAGTTCCATCCCATTTTTCTTTCACACATCAGAGTCCCATCTGGTTTCCCAACCAGCTGTAGAAATGCCTGTGCTAAGACCAACAGCAACACAGCCACCACCATAATTTAGTTATTGGTATCAAGCATCATTTCTTCTTGTGCAGGGGAGCTGACATTCCTGGTGGACCAACCACTGAACCAGGTACTGTGAGCAAAGACATTCTCTTATCTTCCAAAGACCAGGATCCATATGGCCGTGGATCTGACCTAATGAAGATGATCTCTCTTTCTCAATCTGGACATGGTGATGATAAAGCCGTGGGGAGAGCAGGCACAGTAACTTTTAATTCTGACAGAGTTCCTCAGCTTGCATTTTTTGTAGAGAAAGTGCAATTAAAAGCACAGCTGATGGGTAAAGGATCTTGTTACACGGAGCAGGGAACATTTTGGCAGCCCCCATTTACTGCTATTAGCTGCCCCCCAATTGCTTCCAGTATTCTCTCTCCATAATCAATAAGAACGAGATGCCAGAGTGGCTTCCCTTGTGAGCAGCTGTTCCACCACTGTGGGTGCTCAGCACTTCCCACTGAGCCTGAACTCAGGCTGAGCAGTGGGCTGGAGTCTGAAAGCACACCCACCTTCTTTGGTCTTCCCCTTTCAACCTGTGTGTCCACCAAACTTATCATCTCCAGCAGGAACGCCCCTGCTCGGCACGTGGGAAAGCAAATGAGAGCAGCTGCTCTGCACCTGGGACTGAAATCCTGGCAGATCTCATGTGTTGCTTAATAATTTTGCATAGATCAACAGTTTTTGAATAGTGCACACTTCATTCTGTACAGCAGGTTTTTAAACTCTCATTGTACATTCATGGATCATTGCACCTTTTCTAAGCCACAGCAATTGTCTACATTGTTAAACCAAACTGTTAATGTCTTCCATGCTGTCCTTCCCTCTAGTTCACTGCATTTCAATGGGGGTTAAATGGTAAAAACTCTCTAAAACTTCAAATACCCATTCTCATCATTACAAGCTATACCTAGTCTCATCTCCCTCCTCCCTCCATTTCCTGCTTCTCTTCATCAGTAGTGTTAAATCTGCAGAGAAAATGAGCAGGGGCTTCTTCAATAAAACAATAGGGTATCACTAATTCTGTGATGTTGATTGCTGCCGAGCTGCTATTGAAATGGTCTCATGTTGTCCACGTGGAGCTCTGTACATCTGTGTAAATGGTAATCCCCTTCACGAGCCTATGGATCAGACCCTCACAGTTTTCTGGTCTCTTGAGCACACAGCCCTTCAGTATATTATCTGTTTTTCCAAGTCTGTGCTTTCCTGGGCAAAGGGGTTTCCTTTCAATCTTGCTTCTAGCTCCTCGTCATGACATGTCAGACCTGAGTATAAATTACAGTTTGTATTTTGTACACAAGGACTGTGACTGCCTCCTGTCACATCCCTCTCATTCGGCCTCCTTACAAAGCTGAAGATGAGGTATGAGCTTTGGAATTGAACCTGCATGCAAAGATGAACCACAAGCAGGCATTTAGTTGTCTCCTTGTCAGTTCTCTGTTCTACCTGTTGACCCAAAGGGTACATAAACCTTTGCTGACCTGAACAACCAGTAGTTTCCCACTTACTCTTTCGGTCTGGTAGCTACTTCTGTTCTGGATTGGTCTAAAATGAGGAGGCTGTGACAGACTGTACAGGGCAAATTGTGCTTTTTACAATCACTTGTGGGGATTGAAGCCAACCACCTGCTTCAAAGCCCGGAGAGGTTAATTGCAGCTCTCTTTCCCTTGACCTGCAATACGGGTACACATCACGGCCAGCCTGCCCTCCTGCTTGCAGACTGTCTCAAACTGCACTTTCTGGTACAGTCAGGCAGTTGACAATAGATGGTGACAGACTGTTTTAAAAAGGCTTGTTCTGTGCATTTTAGATGAGAGGGTGGCATTCTGATTCTACTCACTGTGTAATGTTTGCAGGAGAGATTTAACAGCCGCTTTCCTCTTTGTTCCCTCAGAATCAGCAGCTCAAAAGAATTCTCTGTGTTAAGTCACCTGCTAATGCAGCTCTGCCCATGTTTCCCTGCTGTGGCAGAACTTGCCCCGTGGCAAATCTGTGCATTTTCTGATGTAAACAGGGATGCCCTCCCCAAACCCCAGCAGCAGGTCGTACAAGTTCCCCTTCCGGCAGCATCATGAGCCACTTCTGGCAGTCAGAGTGTGGCTAGAAAAGTATGGAGGGGACTTTAAAGGAGAGAAAGTGAAGGGCAACATTTGCTGTAGGCCATTGGCCAGAGAATAGAGCAGGCACTGAGTCCCCAAAGCTCAATGTGTGTGTCTCCATCCCTCTTCACTTTGGAGGAGCACCAGAGTGCTGTTAGCATGAAATCAGAGTTCCCATGTGAGACCTGGATGAAATCAGTGTTCTTTCCTCAGTGTGCAGCAGGTCCCAAGTGAAATAGGAGTACTAGACATTTTCTATACATGCTCAAGGTTCTCATTTCCTTCAGCTGAACCAAATTTACTTTCAAGTAACAGTGGCTGTAAGGTTAGGGAATGAAACATGGCAGTAGTTAAACATGTGTGAGTGCAGTTGAGGCTTCCTCTTTGAGCTTTAGTCTAGCCTGCCTTATCATGGGATTCAAGTGGATTCAGCTGGCTGCAGTTGTTTTCATCCTTACTTGTACAAACTTAATTTTCCTTTAAATTATCTGGTTGGCTTGTACCTAATAGAGTAAACCCAAATTCCAGATAGAGAACTGAAACAATAATGTCTCTCTTCAAGTTTTCCAGCCTGGGTTGGATTATTTTCTGGGCTATTCACTTAATATACACTTAAGTGAATCAAGAGCTCTGAATGCTACACAAGACCACTGGGTGAACTATAGCATAGTTATGCATACTGATTTGTACTTACCTCTTGGTCAGTATATAAATGACTAAATATCTCTGTTTAGACATATACTCTGAAATGTACTCTGACATATACTGTGAAATTTGTAAGCCTAGACATATATTTTTATAGCTACAATTAATGCCCATCTTTCAGTTCCCTAATTTAGCACCTTTCTCGCCTGCTGTAAAGAAGACAAGAACATTTGAAGCAGCAAGAAGAGAATCTGAAATATTAGCTGCTGTCTTGTCAGATATTAGTTATTCCCCTGATCCAGTCTTGATGTTTATCCCTCCCTCTTTGAGTTTTCTTAATTATTTCTGTCTTGTATTAATTCTCACAAAACTCCCTAGATGTAGGCTTTATGGTTTAGAATCTCAACTGCTCATTCAATTAATGGGCTTGCTTAATGTGCTTAAACTTTCCAGAGACACTTGTGACACATTACAAGGGGGGGGGAAGAAAGATTCTGAATATGCTCCATCTCGTTTGTGGTACTCCTGAGCCTGGAGTCCATTTTAAGCTCTTTATCAGATTATCTAGATTTATTTTTTTTTTATATTCTTGTACTCATTAAGCATTTACATGGAAGGAGTATTGTTTCCAGAAGAGTGACTTAATTTCTTTTGCCCTTCCCTCACCACCTGACTTAGCCCTTTGTAAAGAAGCAATTGGTTGGAGTTTCAGTACACTGAGTAGGATCTGAGAAGCTGACTTGAAAATAGCTAATGTGGAAGTGCACTTCTTTTCTTTTACATATGAGTATTGGATATTTTGTGAGCAAAACAAAATCTCTACAGAGATTTTCTGTAATTTTTCTAGGCTCAATAGCCCCCAATTCCTGTTAATATCTGAAAAAAATTGAGGTAGGTGTGCAGAGGAAAGCCAACCTGTATTTCAGCACTGAAGTCTACATGAGTTAATCTCAGTAACTCCAGGAAACCAGAATTTAACCGCTGGCTTAGCCAAGATCCCTGCGGATCCAAGTCCCAGTGCATTGTACAACATGACACAGAACAGTCCTGACAAGAGAACAAAGTCCATTTCAGTAGCACAGCTACATCTCATGAGCTGTGGGGTTTAAAAGATTAAAACCACAGTACATGGATTCCATTAGAAACTATCCCCCCTCTCTCTCTCTCTCCCCAGCAGAATGTAAACCTGTATATGGATACAAGTTCATGTTACATGTGCATGTATACACATATATATGAGCATGTTATACATGAGTCTAAATGTGTGTATGGGTATATAATCTGAAAATATATACACAGTCATAAATATATTAGAAAACTCATGGAGAAGGAGTCCTGTCTTTCCAGGGTGCAGGTTAAATGTGTTGCTACCTCGTGTTCTTCATATAAATAGGTTCTGTGCTCAGGACCTTCATTTTGTGCCAGAGGATCCCTGAAACCAAGAGGGCAGATGAGTTGTAGTATAGAGCCCACATGCTCGTTTTGGCAGTGATTTCATAGAAAGACACAAAAAGCAACTATGAATACATTTTGTTAAAACAATTACTGAGAAGTTCTAAAAGTTAATACTTCTGCTGCACTTCTGCTCATCAGCCATACGGGGATCTTTGTCTTTCAGCATTACAGTGCTCAAGGAAAAGGGAAAGGATTCTGGTTTATGGTTCTGAGTCAGTCTTTTTCTTACTAACATATGGCCCCATTTTTTTTCCTGGTTCTTTAAGCAAGTTGTAAACATAAACGTTGATGCACATGGAGTTTGATTCATGAAGAGTTTAATTTGCCTAGTATAAAAGATTCACACAGGTTATATAACATCATTAAATTATTTTTGTGGTTTGAGTAGTATTCTTTGAGGAGAGCAGAACTCTTTCCCTGGGGTCCATTTATCACTGTTTGCTCCTAATTAGAAAACTGAAAATGCAATATGCATGACTTACATTTTCAGTGTTGTCTTTGGTCTGATGTATCACTCCTTGTGCTTCCTCAGGAACTTTTATTCATTTCCTAATTTTTTTTTATTATTTTTTTTTAAGGTTTCTGACAGCTGCGACTCCATCTTCGTTAATGGCAAGGAAATGAAAAGCAAAGTGGATACTATTGTTAACTTCACTTATCAACATTTTACCACCCAATTAGAAGTGACGGTCTGGGTTCCGAGGCTCCCTCTGCAGATAGAGATCTCTGATACAGAGCTTAGCCAGATCAAAGGCTGGAGAATACCTGTCACCTCCAATAAAAGGTATGCTTACAGTATTAACTCAGTCCAGACACGTGCCCAGGGCCTCTGATTTTAGAACACAATGATTTTTAGAGTATTTCTCAGAATCTAAAATCTGTTTGCCATTAGCTTTGCATTCTGTCTTTAGCCTTCATTAAAACATCCAACAACGATATCAGTAGGCTGCATTTTATCCTAATCTATATAGTTTAAAAGTCCGTGGCTTTGCCTGGAGCGTTAATCAATTCCACACAATCTCAGGAAATCGTATCACACACTCTGATGTGCAAAGCTGGGCAAAAGGACCTGGAACTCTCCCATTGGTATGTAACATCACTTGTGTGAGTGTGTGTGATGTTCAGCACTGCCAGAGCTCAAGTTTCTGTCTGTGGTGATGAATAACAGGGCCAAGGAGGGAGTCAGGCCACGGGGCTTGGACAAGATGATCACTAAAGGGCTCTTTCAACCCAAACCATTCTGTGATTCTTTGGGTGGTTATTCAGTCTCTGTGCAGATGCACTGTACACCAGACCTGTCTGAAGCATTATTTACCAGATTTAAATTAAGTAAAAAACAATTTACTCTCCTACTGAGGACCATGTTCTGATGAACGGATTCTACCAGGAAAAAGTGGACAGGGAAAAAGAAGGGAGAGGGGGCAAGGATTTGAGTTCTGTGCCCATCATTCCCTACTGAAAATACCCACTCTAGAATAACCATCATTTGGAAAATTTGCAAGATTAAGAACTTCCAAGAACACTGCTATACTGGTGGATTTCAGGCGAAGTTGAAAAATATTACTGGAGAACAAGGTGTGACACCAGCTCAGATTTATAAAGCAGTGAAAAAGCCTTTCTGGCAGCAGTTACTGTAGTGCTAAACACTGTGGCAGTTCTAGCTAAAGTACTCGATTGCCCAGGAGAACATCTCAGCTACTGAAGAGCCTTAAAGAGACCAAACAGACAGCAGGGGAATAGAATTGCCCAACACTTTATGTGGGCATAAAACTAAGGGCAATAGGACACAGTTTGCAGGATATTCAGATAATGAGCTCCAGAGAATGGGACTGACTTACCTCTTGATATGTGGATGGGTTTTTTTGGCTATGACAGAAGAGGTGAGGAAGATCTGGCACAAGAGAAATTAGTGTGTTTGCTTCAGTGACAAAGGCAGTGTTGCCATCTCTGGCAGGCAGAGCTGTGCTAGGCGAGGAACAAAGGGATGCCAACTGCTTTAGGTTTCACTGAGCTTACCTGTTTCTGCCTGTAACGTGCCTGGTGCTGCACCATTCCCTTAGGCACAGGTCCTGCTAAAATCAGCGGGGATTTTGCTGAGTAAACTGCTGCAGGATTAGGTTGTTGGTGTTTATTATGGCAGTAAATGTAGAGCAGCAGGCTCGGTGAGTGAGACATTCAGCTGTGGCTGACAGTCATGGACATTCTGAAGTTAAACCCATTACACACCGTGCTGGAAATTTACCCCCTGGTTCTGATTTATTTGGCCAGCTGAAATAAAGATAATGGTCTGAGAGTCTGCTCTGTTTGCAACCTGGCAAGCTCTGCAAAGTTTTGATGCAAAGGCTTTGCTGCTGCTCGGAGTGCATCTGAACTGCTGGCACATCTTCTGCAGGCATTTTCCACGGAGGGTGGGAGGGAAACCATGGACACCACGTCATTCCCCAGAACTGCAGCTGGTAGGTCATAGCATTGTGTGTCAGCAGTCCACACCCATGTGAACAGAAAAGGTTTCAACTGGAAATAAATTATCTCTTGTTTTATTGACCATCCATGTGTTTTTTTTTTTTAACTTTGCAGGGTATTCTAAATCAATAGTCAGTCTAGGACTAGCATTAGTTGTGCTCAGTCTGACATTTACTTTGTATATAAGGTTTTTACATTTCCTTTATTTTTAGATTTGGATGGCTTTTTACCTGAGATTTAGTGGCATTTCAGTTTGGTTCTTTTTTATTATTACTATTTCCGTCTTTATTTTTTAATCTGCTTATGCCACCATCTCCTACATGTTTCCCAATATCCTAAATATGGGGGAGGTTTTGATGAGTGTTTAAGTGGTAACCTGAAGCATACAAGACATTTGGACTACAGTCAGGAGCTGCAGTTGTTTTTCTGAACCCTCATTCAGAGACATAGCCAGAAGATCACATTCACTTATTCTGAGCAATGGTGCAGTCTGGAATTCTTCACAGTGCCTGCCTGGTCTGCCTAATGCAGTGTTAGTGCTGTAAAGATGATGCCTTCTGTGATTGATACTTGAGTAGGTTTGAAAGAGAGCAAGTAGAGTGCTTTTGTCTTTGGAAAAAAAACCCAAATCCAAGCATTTCCCAGCAGGTGGAAGCCATAGCACCATGTTGCTTCAAACTTCTTTTTCATGTCAGAGCCAGTATTTGCTATTTGCGTGAGGTTTTGGATATCTATCCTTGAAGGAAACCCATGGATTCTTTCAAAAGACCCTGCCAACAGGCTTAGGCAATTTTAAACTTAGGTTCAGTCAGGCAGAGCCCAAAGGTCGACTGAAACTGTATCAGAGTCCTCAGGTCTGGTCATGGAAGGATTGCAGGGTGGCTTCTTTGTTCCCCAACTCACATAGGCAAAACTATTCTTCTGTTCTCCTCCTGTTCACTAGGGTTGGTGTCCTCACAGCACTCCTTGTCTTCTCAGCAAGAACTAAACATTGCTATAAAGTCATTCACCAATATACAGAGGTAAAATTTGGGAGCATTTCTTTTAGGGATTGTGCAGAGGCACTTCACCAACCTCCAAACTTCCCTTTATCTCCTCTGGCTCCCCAAGGCCTCGTTCCCACACACACAAGTGTGGCTGTGCTGGTTCAGCTGTCTGAGGGGCTGAGCCAGATGGCAAAATAGAATTGGGTTTACAATAATCTTTTAAACGCTTTTATTGGTGCTGTTGACAAAAGAAATGCTTGTGAAACTCCTGCCTCAGCATGGCTGTTCTTCATCTGAATATAGCTGCTTCTGTTTCAGACCTGAGAAAGTCTTTATATGCCCCAAATCACATCTGTTCTTTCCAGTCATGTTTGTTGATCCAATAAAATGTGTTGCTTCTCCCTATAAACCCTGTCATGTTTGTAATTGTAAAATACCTGTGATTAAAGGTATTGCTGTGATTAAAGCATGTTTGCTTATCTAACTTCTTGAACAATTTCCACAAAGCAATGAATAATACAGGGTCTTCACAAAAATTTTACAAGTGCCCCATGCACAGTTCAGTTTTAACTGTGTTGGTTTTCAGCTGGTCTGAACTGATGTAACAGCAGGAACTTGCTAGAGAAACAGAAAGTTAAAAACAGGCTGCTTTAATGCCAGAAACTGGAAAAAACCCTTGTCTCCCCTATGTAAGAGCAGTAATACAATTTATCAGATCAGTCTGCAAATATATGGCAAATCTTTATTATTATCAAGAGGAGAACTTGATCTGTGGTGAGTGCTACTGCAGATATGAAGAGCCTCCCTTGGCAGATGAAAGTTGGCTCCACAGATCATCTCATGACTAATGCATGGTGCTCGAACCAGCATGGGCTGACAGGACTACTGCAATGGGCTGCAAAAACCCACAGTCTCAGCAAACAATAGGTGTATATTTAAATTAAAGTCAAATATTAGAGTGTAGAAGAGGTCCAGGCAGACTCTGCTAGTCTAACAAGAACATTTATTTTGATTCCTCATGCATCTGCAAAATAATTACCTTCGTCTTGAAGTTCCTGCACTAGCTCCGTGCACACACATTTACATGGGATGAGTGGCTCCAGCTTGCATTAATAGGAATAGCATGGCTAAAGTCTCCCAGAACAAGCTGGAAATTTAATTTCAGTAAATATTTGCAACTGGGATAGCACATTGTTTTCGGGAGGGTCCCAGGGAGGCCGATATCACACAGTGTGACTTCAGATGTGCTTCACTATCGGGCACAGAGTTCACTGGGCTGTGACCAGCTCTTCTTTGGTCCTGTCTGGTACTCAAGACAAAAGCAAGAAAGTTAGCCTGAGTTAAAAGCAGGATAAAATGAACTGCTTTAGTTAAACCCCTGTTGAGTGCTGCCCCTCAGAAGAAAAGCCATACTCTAAAGTGAATTAAGTGAAACTGGATCCAAACCATTCCATTTGTGAGTAACAGCATCGGCACAAAGCTTGAACACGCTGTAAATTCACTCCTTTAGTTAATTGACTTTAATGTCCTATGGAGATAAGGCCTCAGAGATTTTTGTTAATAGGTAGGCTGTATTTTCAAGACCTGTAAAAATACCAAATTGCATTTCTTCTTGAACTGTGAGTGGAGTTATGTGCAGCTTATTTCTGTAGCTTCCACTAAATCAACTTCTAGTGGTTTGCATTTTGTGTCCTAAAGAGATTTTTTTTTTCATTTAGGGGTGTTGCAAATGTTTTTTAAATACATGACCCTTTTTAATGAGTATTTCAAATTCAAAACCAGCAAAACTGATTTCTTTAGAGTTTTTTTTTAACAGAAAATTAGCATCTGGTCCAAGAATGTGATGCCTGGTTGAAGAGTGGTGCAGATTAAGAGAGACATACTTAAACTGCTCACAGACAGTGTCTATAATGTCGAGTTGACAGATCAGTGCTTAGATCAGTGCTACCAGGCACCCTTGTAACAGGGCTGCTGGTTTAACTCAGCTCTCTGGCAAAGCCTTTCTCTGTGTGAAATGTAAATTAAATATAATTCTGGCAACCTTGGTTCACTCCAGAAAAGCCAACACTTTTCCAAGCAGGTTTCCCAAGCAGCAAGAAATAGGGTAAAAAGAATTCTGAGAGATATTCCTAATGCTGGACACTATTGTTTTACACACACAAAACCAAATAGGCTGTTCCAAAGACCATTTACTTGAGGCTGAATATATATACTCAGCTAAAAAGTGATGCATTGAAAATGTATTCCCAGTGTATTAGATTCTGTAATACTGGGACTTTCTGTCATTTTTGAAGAGCACAAGGGCTTTTCTTTGAGACGTTTTCAGTTTACTGTTTGCCAGCTTTGTCATAAAACAATTTATAACAAAAGCAATTCTCTTTTATAATAGTTTTTCATAGCTGTTATTTCAAAGGAGAAGATAAAGGAACACAGTAAACACAAAACTACCTCCCAAAATACTTTGAAAAATAGGAGACTTACCCTGTATTTCCCACCCTTGCTGTAGATGTGGTTTCAGGCTCAATAGGTAAAGGAGGAAGGAAAATTATTTCTGAGCATGAATCCGCAGCTTGGGGGCACAGTGAGTAAAGGTGTGACCACCTACTGCTTAACACCTGACTTGGGAGAGAGAAGAGAATTTATGTATTTGTCCAAAGAATGAACAATAGTAGGAAAAAAAAATAAAAATATATATATATATATTTTAAATTTTATGGTAAACTGTGTCCTAAAGCAGACAAAATTCTGTGGAAAGCTGTTATATTGTCACAGGTTATATTTTGTAAGGGGGATAGATAGAAAATGCTAAAAGAAGTGTGTCTAATGCTGCAGTTGTTTCTGTGGAGTGAGTGCTGGTCTCAGCCACTCTGGCATGGTGTTATCTGAGTAACCACTGTCCTGAGAGGGAGCCCAAGTGCCCAGTTTGGTTTTCTGGAAGCCCCATGTGGTCATTACATGACTAAATATAACAGACATTTGCATGAACTGTATGAGATTTAAGGTAAAATCATAGTATATTTCTCAAATGCAGAGGGTTTAATGACCCTGTAAGGCAGAGATGTGGGATGAGTTGGGGTGGCATTGCCTCAGAAGGGAACCCCAGAGGTGTTACAGGAGATTTGGAGAGATGAGCAGACATATTTTCAAATTGCTGGGAGGTCCCACTCAAAAAAAAAAACAATTACTAGAAGAAGTGACAGTAACTTTTAAATTGTACAGCACAAAAAAAGCTGTATGAACATCTCACCAAGATTTAGTAACCGACACATCCAAAACCTGGTTTCCTGTTTCCCACGCAGCAGCAGATGATGACATTAATCTAATTGAAAACAGCCTGCAGCTGAAGCTCTGCAGTGTTGTGGGGAGATCATGGCAGTGCAGGTAATGCCTGGATCTATTTGCAGGCCCACCCGTGACAGTGAGGAAGAAGAAGACGATGAGAAGAAAGGCAAAGGTTGTACCCTGCAGTATCAACACGCCATGGTGCGAGTTCTGACGCAGTTTGTAGCTGAGTCCTCGGAGTTTGGAGGCCACCTCACCTACATGCTGGGCTCTGAGTGGCAGTTTGACATCACTGACCTTGTGGCTGATTTCATGAAGGTGGAAGAGCCCAAGATTGCTAAACTTCAAGACGGTCGAGTTCTGGTTGGTCGTGAGCAAGGCATCACCACGGTCCAGGTACAGCCTGAGGTGTATCTGCAGCTTCTGTATTGAGAGTTCTGGGGGCTCACTCACAATGCCTGCTTAGCTCATAAAAGCAATTGATCTCAGGGGAAAAAAAAAAAAAAAAAAGCACATGCTAAACATAAAAGGAAGTTTGAATGGGTTTTCATTGTGGTTATTTGTCCATAAAATACCTTTAGGTGAAGCTTTTGAAGAGACTTATCCATATTAGTGTGACTGGTAACACAGTGAGATTTTCTGACCAGTGAAACAGGTTACATGATGCACACAACTACCTGCTTTTAACTTGACTGGGGCCACGTAAACATAACTGTTAGGAAATTGTGCCAAATACCTACATGCATCTTTATATACTTCAAAAAAATTACTCCCCATATATTTGAAAAATGGATCACAAAACGTGGACACAAAAATAATCTTCAGACACCTTTCAGATCGTTCATGCTCACCACCTGTCTCTCTTTCTAACTTCACTCACATTTCTTAATCAAAAGAAAGGAATACAAGATTTGGGCTCTTCTTAGTAACAGCAAACATCTGTAATGTCCTGTTCCCACTGTTTCCTCTGCAGTCAACACAAAGAAACAGGTACTTTTAGGGCTTAGCTCCTTTCAGCCTAAAACAAAAGTCACAAGGAGGTCAAGGGACTTCTTCTCTTAAGTATTTTGGGTTGGAACCAGCTGATTCTGGCATCACTATAAAGGTATCTGTCTCTTTCTGAGCACGTTAGAAACAAATTCTTAGAGCAACTGGCAGGAGTGTTTTGGCATTGAAAAATGCAGGCAGACACCCAGTGGGATTTTCAAAGTTCTTTTGCAAATCTCACTTTCATTTCATTCAGGTTCTCTGTCCCTAGAAAGGCAACAGGCCAAGTTCCTATCAGCTAGGCTTTTTACACTTATTTATCCTCCTGTTGAGTTTCAGTGTTAATCAGTGTCTTACACTCTGTCCTGCACTCACAGGGAGTTTTATAGACCACACAAAAATGACTTTTTTTTTTTGAAGAACAAGTCCATTTAATTTATTCTGTACTCCATTGTTGAGACAAAGCTGCAATTTGGAAGTGATTTGTTGCTTTATTAAATTATTTTTTAGATAAAGTAATTTAGCAGCAAATGACTGCAACGTCTTGGGGGAAACATCAGTTCTGGCTTACACACGGATGTGACAAACCCAAGATTAATCTGAAGTGTTGTGCTGATTAGAGGCTAATCTTGCTCTACAACAGTTAGTTGCTATTTCATGCAAGGTGTTTTGCTTTCTCTTTCAAGGTTCTGTCCCCTCTTTCGGATTCCATCTTGGCAGAGAAGACAGTGATAGTTTTAGATGACCGGGTAACCATTACAGACCTGGGAGTACAACTGGTTTCAGGCTTGTCTGTCTCCTTACAAATCAGCAAAGGAAATAAGAGGGCAATCGTTTCTACCACCTCTGCCTATGATATCCTTCACACTCCAAAACAGGTAGGGTCCAAAATCGTATATGGAATTAATTAATGTGTTTACTGTGCTTTGTCAGAAGAGAGGGAGAAGTTACTTGCTGTAAATTTTAGAGAGCAGATATAATGTATGGCTGTGAAAAGCAGTCACTTCACATAGTAAAGGCTGTTTGTCTTCCTGACCAGCTCCTATGGTGCAAACATCTGTACAGAATGACCATTAAACTCTTCAGAACTAGTTTGGAGACCTGCACAGCACAGATAAAGTGATGAATGTGTCTGGGCATGCAAAATAAAGCGTGTATGTGTCACTCAAGAAACTTTTTCTATGGGAAAATACAGTCTAGTTATGCAAACAGAGGTGGAAATCCCATTCCTTAATAGTCTCACAAAGTCAGCTCAGCCAAAAGGACCTTTGGCTTCAGGTACAGAAGCTTTCATGACCTGCCTTGCTGAAATCTGATCAGTTTGTGAGGAATTCAATAGGTTTTAATGAAAGCACTTTTTTAATAGAATTTTTATAGAATTGAGGTTTTACATCAGTAGCAAAAGTGTAACTATATTTTTTGCACTAGCAATTTGTAATGGGAAGACAAATTGCTTTGATCAAAATGTCCTTGAAAATGGTGGTTTTGTGAGTTTCTGTTGTTCCCAGAAAAGACTACAGCCACTTTTGCATAGTTCACATCTTGTATATTTGAAAGCATGACAAAAAGTATAAAGTACTGTATTGAGATGTGTTCTTAACCTCATTTGTTTGATGGGCTAGATGGGATCACTGGTCTCACATAACAGCTCTGCATGTTGTGTTCCACATGGTACTGGAACTGCAGCATTAGAGAAATTCCCCATTATAGGTCCTTTATAAAATTAATTAACCGGGACATTGGAAATATGATTATTTTCATCATGAGGTCCTGGCATTCAAAAGAGGCTTCTTACTTCAGACTGAAAAAAAGAATTGTCAATTGTCTTTGTCAGCACCTTATATTAAATTTAGATGACTGTTTCTTTGGTAGTTCCTGAAGATGAGATAAATGCCTCAGTGGTCTAGAGAGTACAAATCTGAAAAAAAAATGAGAGGCACTGTAGATATTTTCATTTTCTTTTAAAAAAAAATGACATAACAACAAAAAAAAAAAACCCCCAAAGTTTATTTTGCCAGTGCCAAACAGACTTCAATAACTGAGAGTTTGATACGTTCTCTCTCTCACTTTTTTTTTTTCCTCATTCTCTTTCCCCCCAGGAAGCCATAGTCAGTGCTTGGATTTTGTTCAGTGATGGGTCAGTGACACCGTTAGATATCTATGACTCCAAGGACTTCTCCATCACCATCACTTCTCTGGATGAGATGGTAGTGTCTTCACACCAAAACCTTCAGTCCAACTGGCCTGTTGTGGTGGCAGAAGGGGACGGGCAAGGACCCCTGATTAAAATTGAAATGGTCATCAGCGAGCCCTGCCAGAAGACTAAGAGGAAGAGCATTCTGGCTGTTGGGAAAGGAAGTGTCAAAGTGAAATTTGGCCAAAAAGATTCTGACCAAAAAGGAGGCACTAATGACATTGAAGATGTGGAGAGGGATTTTAAAAGCCATGCAAGCAATTCCATAGAGAAAGCTGCAGAACAAGACAGGACAGCACAAGAATGGTCCAAAAACCAGGAGGACGTGTTCAGTCATGAGGACAATGCAAACAAAAGCACAACTTTCATGTCTCCCATTGATCAGGAGTCCCTGGAGGATGGCCAGCTCCAAAATAACCCGACTGCCTTCACAGGTTTCCCTACACAAGTAGAAATACCAGGAGAAAACAATCCCAGTGATCTCTCATTGACTTCAAGAGGATTAACAGATTTGGAGATTGGCATGTACGCGCTGCTGTGTGTTTTCTGCTTAGCAATCTTGGTCTTTTTGATTAACTGTGTGGCATTTGCTTGGAAGTACAGGCATAAAAGGTTTGCTGTGAGTGAACAAGGCAACATCCCCCATTCCCATGACTGGGTCTGGCTCGGAAATGAGGTTGAACTGCTGGAAAACCCAGTGGACATTTCACTCCCATCAGAGGAGTGCACTACCATGATTGACAGAGGAATGCAGTTTGAAGAAAGCAACTTCCTCCTTAATGGGAGTTCTCAGAAGACTCTTCATAATCATATCCTCAGATCTTCTGAGTACCTTTGTGAAAAAGAAGTTAAAAGTGAACCTATAAATCCTTCTGGGCCAAAGCAGAAGCGAGTAAAGTTCACTTCATATACAACAATACTGCCAGAGGATGGAGGCCCCTACACCAACTCAATTCTATTTGACAGTGATGATAATATTAAATGGGTATGCCAAGATATGAATCTTGGTGATTCCAAGGAACTTAGGGACTATATGGAAAGACTGCAAGACAATATGTAAAACTACTTTCTTATGTTTGTAATCACCTTTATGCCTTCTGTTTATGGATGGTGGAGCAGTCAGACCAGTCAGCAATAGAAACAAGACAGTCCAACCTTGGAGTTACTGAGATGATAACCTGATATCAGTGAGCAGGTGCAAGAGGCTGGCTGAGTTAATCCTGTTTCACCACAAACCAGGATGTGCCCCTAAAACAGCTACCTGTAGGTGTTGGAGGTGTCCCACACGATGGCTGTTTTTGTATACTGCCTGGTACTAGCAACACGCTAATACAACTACGCTCAGACTCAGAGGAGACTTCATTTGTTTGTCATCTCTCATGATAAATGGTAAATCGGAAAAGAAAGGGATATTTGTTGGCATTGATTTTTTCTAGTCGTCGTCCTTTGTAAAGCACAGTGGACATTTCTTGCTTACAGCCCGAAACGAGGCTCACAGAAAAAGGGATTGGAATGAATCTAATTTTATTGCCTATGTGCAATGCAGCCAAGAAGTCTTATTATTTTTTACAGATATAAACCCCCCCATGTGGTTAATTTCATCTGCTATTGTTTATGAATTTCATTTGACTTAGGGAACATTAAATATTTTCTTTGAAGGGGTTTGTTTTCTTTTTTTGTTGTACCAAAGTGTAGTACAGTAATATTTATAATGATTTGAGTTTTCTGTTCATCTGCATCAGCCCCTAGAGATACCTCCTTCATCACTGATTATCTTCCTCCTTTCCATATGGGTATATGGGTCGTTAGTATTTGAAACGTAGAAAGGAATTAGAACTCTTACTGGGAAAGGGTTGTGTCTTCTTACAGGGAACTGTAAATATAATAATAAACCCTGGAAAATAAAAATCAAGGAGTAGCCCTGGGTTCACTTTTGTCATTGCTAACATGAAAAAGTAACCTGCAACCAAACAGCACATACTTCAAAGGGAAATGCTTTGCTGAAACAGCAGCTTGGTTGACAATACACGTTATTATCTGAATGAGAAAGTCAAATGTGGTATTGAAATGCATAGAATAGGAAGGAAACTTCCTAGGAATTAAGCAAAGCTTGGATCCACTGTTACTCTGTACTAGTTAATACCTTGGTGGTAGAGATTAGCAGGACAGAGACGTTCATGCTCAACAGCTGATGCCCCAGACCTTGTCTAAAACATCTCTGGCCATAAAGCCATTAAAGAACAAAACTTTACACCAGGTTTCATTAAAAGCAGAGAAAGAAAGAAGGAAAGAAAGAAAGAAAAGGCACACTGGGCACGTTGGGACTGTAGTCACACAAGTGACTTAGCAATTTTAACAAGGGAAACATGCCAGAGATTCAAAGCTGCCATTTCATAGGCATTATATGTATTTTTTTTTTTTACTGAAAAGGTGACTGACATATGTTGAAAATTACAGTTAGGAAAAAAAAAAATGAATCCACAGAATAATTAAAAAAAACCCCAAAAATAAAGCACATGTTCTAGTGGTGGGTCATGTGCAATAAACATAAGATTCAAATTACAACTGCCTTACCTACTATAGTTCCCACCTTTTAGGTAGATCAAAGCAGGATTTGAATTTATAATTCACTCATGATATTAGAACAAACCAGACAACTTAACTGTGGGAAACTCTGCACTTGGATCTTAAACTGGAAACATGTTTAAGGTAACTACTGGAAAATACAAGAATTTTAACGTTGAGACTAGAGAGTGAGGACAACAGGCTTATATAAGTGATTAGAGACTTATGTTTGCTGGCACTGAACTGCATAGGGAGGGGATGGCATCTGTTATAATCTAATTTTAAGGAAAGAAAATAATAGAGCACATATACGCTTCTTGTTTCATAAGGAATGCGTCAAATGAAGTCTTGGGTTGTTTAACAAATGTTCTCTTCCCTTTAAATCCTCCAGACCTCATAAGGAAATATGAATTCCTACAAAGACCCTTATGACTAACAACATAAAAATTCCCCTTTTAGAAGTTAACTTCTCTTCCCAACATTTTAATTTTGTATTTGGCCCAACCGTGAGGCAGGACCAAAAAAAATCATTTACTATTGTTTGCACAATATACTATAAATTGACCACAACTAAATTTAGTCTGAAAATCAGAGGAACCAGCTTGCTGATGGTCACTGCAGAGGGCAAACAGCACAGCTATTTCCTCACTGCATAGCCCTCAGTTTAGCAGTGATCTCACAGCAGTTTCTGCCCTGTGATCCCAGTTCTGCTGAGGGCACCGGCAGCTGCTGAACTCGGTCCCTGCTCGGTGCCACAGGAGTTCACTGAGTGCCAAGGGACTCACAGGTGTCCTTGGCTGCTCCTCTGACTCAGCCACAGGTAACAGAAGTCAACAACTTTACTTGTTCAGAAAATTTCCCTTCCAGAGCTATGGCTCGAAAGACAGAGGATCCTTAAAATCTGAGTTTTCTCTGCTGTCATATTGGGGTGTCCCTGGGCTTGTACCTGAGGTCTAACCCCTGGTGGTCCATTGTCCCTGCACGTGGCTGTGCATTCAGGCTGCACACTGGCAGAAAGACAAAGGCCAGACCCACGTGCAGTGTGGGCATTGCTGGAAGCCACCAAAGGACACCTCAGGCCTTTGCAGCCTTGCCCAGGCTGACAAACCCTCGTGCTGCCGGTGACTGACTGAGCACGTTCCTAAAACACACTCAGGGGCAGATCATGGGTCTGTGTTGTGTTTGCATTGAGTGGTGAAATCCTAGTTCAGCACATCATCAGTCAGCAGGGCTGTGAACTTCTTCAGTGAAGTTCTTTGGTGGCTCAGTGGCTGAATTTGAGGGCATTTTTGGAGTCACAACTTTGGCAGATGGAGGTATCGTACTATCCCAAAGTCAAATGACAATTACAGCCCATCAGAAAGGAGTACAGCCACTACTGGTGATCAGTTAAACAATGGAATTGGATACAGCTGTCCAGAAAAAGACCCATCCCCAAATCTTAAAAAAAAAAAATCTGCAGGTTCATAAACCTTTCTTTTTCTTTTTATATCACATCGTTACATGAAAGTTCTTACACGGAAAAATGGCAACACTAAAAAAGAAAAGAAGTGGGAAGAGAGAATTCTATTCTCAGTAAAACTGGGATAACATCAATAAAGTGGAGTTATTTTGGATTTATTCTGGCTTGAGCGCTCATGCTACATCTCAAGAAATCAAAAGCAAAAGAATTTATATGAATATATTTGATGCAAAATAGTTCTGAGTCAATCACTTTTTAAATCAAATATCTCAAATTTTAATTTCAAAATGATGGCATACTTTTAGCAAATTAAGTTTACAATTCTTTTAAAACCCCCACAATTTTCCCATTCACCTAAATATTTTTCAATTACACTGTTAAATAAAATATTTTATTCATGGAGTATCTAATATTCCACTTTGCTGTTAAATGAACAGCATTTACACATTGATAAAAGAGTCTCTGCTTTTGAGAGAACAAAGCAATGGTAGCCAAATGATCAAAAGGCACAAAAATGTATGCATGTAAGTAAGTATGCAGGAAAGTAGAATTGTCTAAAAAATAGAAACTATACTGTCAGATTCACTAGAATTGTGCTTCAGTAGGTGCCTAGGGAAGCAATACTTGTAATTTAATACCAAACAAACGTCATATCTTACTTATGGCACATATAGAGAAGACTCTGTGAGTGACTTTCCTTGCCTGCTCTCAAGGAAAGACTGTGCAGTATGAATATGTACACCAGGAGACACCCAGGAACAGTCCTGGAAGCAATGGATTAGTGGAATATGGGGAGTTTGCAAACGTTAAAAATAAAGCTGATGCCAGACCCTCAACTCCTGCAGTCAGAGCTGAGTGACATGTGGCAGCTGAACCCTGGCATGCAGAGAACAGAGAAGCAAGAGCTGGCAGTTCTCATTTGTGCAGAACTTCTTTCCTTTGACCATCACCCCCAGCCCAGCTCAGCTCCTTGGGGCCTGTCTGCACCTTCCTTCTCATTGAAGTAAGAACTTAGGAACCACTGCCCTGCTCTCCTCTGGCTGTAGAACACACAGATTAATGTTTTGAGCTGCTGTTTCTTATTTCATACTGGGGAATGTACAAGAAGATCTTACAGCCATATGACACAGTACAAAGAGTCCATTATACAATGGAAAAAAAAAAAAACCCTTGTATTTCAAGGTAGAAAACCCTATGAATGAAATACCAATTTTTCATAGCGGATATGCTCTTTTATGAAATATAAACCATGTGCACTACATTGAAATACACTATAGTGTATTGTGAAATGCATACATTAATTGCTGAATCTATAACACTGAATATGTATATACATCACACCCGAGATATTTATACAATATAATAAGTCTTAGATGTATAACATAATGAATTCTGTACAAAATAAACAGTAAGTTAAGACAATGAAAGAGAACTTTTATATCTGTGTAATTTGTATGCTGTTTAAGTTATTCAAGCTTCAGTTTTCATCTTTAAATGTGCCCTTTAAAAAAAAATACTTATTTTCTATAGGCAGATGTCTGAAATAAAGACTTCAGTCTTCAGAGGAGAAGCAAATGAAAGACTGAAAGAAATGGATTTTGCTGGAGAAATAAACATAATCTTCATGTGTTTTTTTTTTTTTAAACTGACTAAACCATTTTGTGTTTATACTGGTCAGGGTTGGGTTTAGGGTGATGTGTCCCTGCCAGGTGAACAGTAAATCAGCAGAATCACCAGTGCATGGATTGCTCCTGTGACTCCTTGCTCAAAGCAATGCAAATGACTGGATTGTACAGTCTAAGGGTCTGACACAAAATTCCCTACAAAGGGTGCTCCAGCCCTGTTACTGAGGTGAGTGATCCTTTCCCAGCACCAAATGTGAAGAGCAGATGAAGACAACAGTAGAACTCATTTGGATTTACAGGAAAGGGTAACAAACTAATTCTGTCCCTTTAGCTCTCCAGTGTGAATCGTCACAGGTCAGATATTTGATTCAGTCTTCTGAATTCTCTCATGTTCCCATTAGAATCAAAGCGACTCAAAATTATTAAGTGACCACTGACCTCATCGTAAGAGCTGCAGAAAAGTAGCTTGCAAATGCTAAAAAAGGAAATTTGAGCCTCAGTTTTCAGCTTTTGCTCAGGGTCTTGGAGATGGTGGCAGAGCCAGAAACACAGACCCCACCCTGAAACCTCACAGGGTTATTGGGACTCCTGCAGTCAGTACATCACTGGACATCAGCACTCAGGAGGTACCTCCATCATCCTTTTGCTGGTTTCAACCGGCCCACCTTTGAGATGTGGCTGTAGAAACTCTCTGCAGAGGTAGGGGCTTCCTTTGTACTAATGGGAAAAATTCAACATCACCTGAATGATTTAGTGATGGCTATTGTAATTTCTAATTTATTTAAATGTGTTTTTATACAAAGTCAACTGGATGAATGGATTGAAAAATGTGATTTAGGAAGTTACCCAGAGAACCTAAACTTGAACGTGCTTCAGGCACAAATTCCAGTTGGTCACCACTGAGTATTCTCAAGAGTAAAATAAGAAATGCTTTTAGTAAATTACACTCCTTTTTTCTTTTGTGCTGGCAGTTCTGGTTGGTCCCTGTTTGACCATTACTGTGACATCCTCCCCCTTAGCAGCATCTTACTAAAGAGATGCCAGTGGCTCTGTTCACACTACAGTGCTCTACTCAGTATAACTAAAGGTATCAGACTATGGGATTTTACAGAAAAATAGTCTTCATTGTTATATTTTACACACACACACACAGACACTGAACTGTTAAAAAACCTGCCATGGGGTAAATTTTAACTGCCAGTGTACACTGTGAAACCAAAAATAATTACCTGCATTCATTTCCAAAAGAAATGGACCAATAAATACAACAGGGTTTTTTTCTTCCAAAAAAAAGGGAGCCCTCAGGATTTGGCATAGTGGTATTTGTCACAAATTAAATAGGCCAAATCCTGAAGGCTGTCTCAGTTGAAACTCCCATTGGTCTTGTTAGGCAAAGACCAGAGACAAACAATTACAGGCAGGTCTAGTGCCTGAGAGGTTGGATGTGTCTTCGTGTTACACCAGACTGGACCCTGCTGCTTCCAATCAGCAGCGCCTCCAGCTGGTACCAAACAGCCCGTGATGGAGTTCAGAGCTTGTGTAACTGGTGGCACATTTCATTCTGTAGGATTCATGAGGCTGAAGAGATTCTAGGCAGTGAAGAGGGGAGCCAGTGTGCAAAATTAGTGATTCTGAGCCCTCCCAGCACTGTCCTTACAGTACAACTTTGTATTCCTTTTTATTTTTTTTTCCTATTCCAGTGATCCATGTGGCCAATTTCTGCAAAAGTTTGGTTGCTGAGGGAATAAAATTAATCTGTCTTATTGAAAGAGGCAGCTGGTATAAGAAATTAAAGCAAAGTGGATGATGTTTTGAGACCTGTTCTGAGACTCTTAAGATGTATCATAGTGTTGTTTGCTTCCAAAAACATATGTATCAACGTAAGGATTTATAAACCAATGCAGATAAAGGCTTGTATCATTCTTTCTGATAATCTTGGGTTAGTCCATTTAAAAAACAATGGGATCTGATGATATAAAAAAACAAATAAGGAGCTTAGGATTTAGTGGAAATGAAGAATGGATGTCTTTAATCCTCCAATTTAAATCGGTGGTAGGCAAAGAGAATACACTCTTTATGCCACAGTATTATCTGTAGGATTTTTTTTTCTTTAATCAGTAGGATTTAAAAACCAAAAATCATCAGCCTTTTGAACAAAGCCTGATGCTACTGAGTGCCCCATGTGATGGTACCACAGAAGACAAAACACAGCACACACACACACCTGAATGGTGGGCCTCTTTGTTTCTTGGTCTTTGCCTCTTCATTTCTTGGTCTTTGGTCTTTGCCTAAGGGCCTAAACTGATGTTATTGCAGCATCCTGAAGGTCCCTGTGTGTAACACAAAAATGTCAATGACCAGTGCAGAATAGTCAGACTTCAGAGAAAAAAATCCAACCTGAGAACTGCTACACCGGTTCACAGCAATGGCCACTGAACACTGACACCCTGCTGGAGTCCACAACCACAATGAGATCATTCAGCAGCTGTCAAGAAAACCTACAGCACAGGTGTGTGTGCAATGACACCTCTGTCAGACCAACATGCAAAACCAGTTTTCAGCCAGTGCTGGATAAATACAGGCTGTGGTTCAATGCAGCAAATGCAATCACTTCTCTAGAACTGCACCATTATATAAAAGCATAGAGGTATATTCACTTTTTGGTTTAGATACACAGTTTTAGGTGTTTAGTTATGTGGTTACTGGAAATAAATGCATAAAATGAGCTCCTTTGTCTGGCATATCCATAAATACAGTGTGTGGTGCCTGTGTTGACTCTTGGTTAGACCTGGCCCTCACAGAAGAGCGTTGGTTGCTCAAGTCCTTTTCTGGCTTTGAGCCATCTCTAATGCATTGTTCTAACTTAGCAAGTGGTTTAAAAGCACCACAGCACTCATCACAACACCAAGACGTAGACTAGCAAGAGATTTCAGGCTTTTAGGGTTTGTGCCAGAAGCAGCTGAGCACATAACTAAAGCCATTTAATTTGCTGCCCCACAGAAGCTGCTTTCCCCTAGACAAGGTTTCTAAAAACCAAAGTTTCTCAGGGCACTCCCTGATTTGAAAAGAGTTCCTCTTACCTTGCTGCACTTCCTTCCATTGACACCACCAGCAGAAAGTATATTGAAAATGGAAAGCTGGCAGGATCCCTGATCCCAGTAGGGATGTAATGAGCCATTTTGGGATTCCCAATTACTTTTCTAATAGGCAGGTGCTGCTGCCACCACACCTGTGGCTCCTTTGCCTCCTGGGCCCTGACTGAAGCTGCACAGATTTGGGCATCCTTAGGGGGACTTACCTGCCCACAGGTGCAGCAGGAACTGGTCAGTGGCAGTGCAGGAGGAGAAAAAAAGCTTCATCATAAACACAGAAGCCTCACGTGCTGGTGAGGCACATCAGTAACAACACACAAATCAGCCAGCCCTTTTCTGAACAAGTTTATTATACACCCAGGAGCCACCAAGGCATTCCTGAGGCACTGCTTCCACTTTAAACTAAGCTTCATTTAAATAAGGACACTTGACTTAGTATTTCTGAAGGCAAACAAGGATCAAAGCAAGGATTTTTGCTGTATGTTCAGCTGTTATTTGACTGTGCTGCCTTTTTCTACTGTGTCTTACCTTGTTATTCTCTTGGTAACTGTAACTCATGAGGATGTAGAGTATTTTAAAAGGAAATGCAAGTGGTCTGAGTCAGCACTGCACGTACCAGCAATCCGAAAAATGGGAGCATGCTTTTGTCAATACAGTATGGTTTGTAAGTCAGCTAGTTCCCTTTACTTGCCAGAAGCTGACAGAGTGTCCCTACCCAGAGCTCTGCTTTCTGCCTTCATTTTCTGCCATTTTTTAATATGAAAATTTTGAAATTGCTTCATACAAGCCCTTGGAGCCATTCAATATGGCCACTAATTTGGATTCATTCTTAAAATTAATCACCTGCTGCTTATGTTCACAGGCTGTTGTTTTAGCAAGGATACTTCTATAACAAGGAATCTTCTGTAGCAGAAGTCCCCTCTCCCTAGGACCTGAATTAGCCTCTAGCAAACAACATCCCTCATATTAAAAACTCAAACCAGAGGACAGGTCATGTTGACAAGAAGGCTGGTATGACTCACATTTAAATGTCTTGTATCTGCATTTATGTACATATTAGGTGTTTCTGCAATTAAAGAACTGGCAATTTTCATGGATTTAAAAAAAATAAAAATTATTTCCACCCTCTTTTTCCTTTCATGAAAGGTAATAACATGTAGCACTAGGCAAGCATTTTTTTTTTTTTTCCTGCCAAGGAATCAAAACCAGAAGCTAGAAACACTGAGGTAGCCACATCTGTACAGAAGGTGGGAATAGTTGGCATTTTTGGAACAACAGCATCATACTCTGTAAATGACAAAACATTCAATTATCTGCATGTTGTAAAAAAAGAAAACAGAAGAATAGATTCACAGTTTGGGGCTTTTTTTTTGGAATGGATCAAATGTGTCAGAAGTGTGCCAGATCTTCTCATTACTTAGAACTATATGCTTTTTACAGAATCTATTTCTGCCTGGTTTAATGCCTTTTATACATATATATACATATATATATATATATATATACATACTACACCTGGCTTGTCTTTACATTGAGGATTGTTTGGCTTTGTAGTCATGAAAAAAGTAACTTCACAAACAAAAAATGTCACAGTTGCCTTCCTACACTGCAGTATCCCGAGAGGAAGGCATCAGTGATGGACCTTCCTGCTGTTGAAGGAGGAAGAAGAGTGCACAGTTATGGAGAAATACAGAGGATGCCAGAGCCTTGCATCATTAACAACTGGCTCCAGTCTGGGCTGAGAATGGAACACCAGGAACAGTATCCAAACACCTTTAACAAATCCTTTAAATGGGGGAGAAGGCTAAATCTTCCTGAAAGCTAACAGGACTTGTGTTCCCAAGTGCCACTGGGTAACAGTCTCCAAAGCTTCATAAATGATTTCTGACCTTGACCTGCCCATCAGTCACGACTTGGTCACATTTGCAGGTTTTTGGTTAAGCATTATAGCAAAAAAAACCCTTATCAGAGCCACGGGGACAGATATCTGTCACATACTTTGCCACCTATACTGAGAAGCATTTGGTTCAACTATTTTGATATTGAGCAATACAAGCGTTGTTCTCTTTCCAGCAAAAGAGGCCACTTGTCAATACACCTAAATTAGAAAACACATGCTCTTTCATTTCTACTGTAGTTATAACTTAGTGATCCATTAAATATGAACCAGTTCACTGAACAGAGAAACTAAAATGATAAACTCCCAAATTAGTAAAAAAAGAAAAATATAAAAAAAATAATGCCTTGGGCAACAGCCTTTTATTTTTAACACCCATCTCAGTGAGTACATCCAATTAGCTTCAAAACCAATTAGCTTCCTTCTCCTCTTTTCTTTTTCCTTTGGAATGAAGGCATCTTTCCAAAGCCTGGAAAAGCTACTCAGCACTAGTGAGACCACATCTGGAGACCTGTTGCCAGTTCTGGATGCCCCACTATAAGACAAGGACACAGAGGTCCAGTGAATGGCCACCAAGGTGATTAAGGGATTGCAGCACCAGACACGTGCAGTGAGGCTGAAAGAGCTGCCCCTGTTGAGCCTTGAGAAGTCTCAGTCTCTCAGGAGAAATCTTAACAATGTTTCTAAGTGTTGGATTGGAAGGAATAAAGAAAATGCAGCCAGATTATTCTCCGTGTCTCTCAGTGAAAGGACAAAAGACAAAGGGCACAAATTGAAACACAGAAATAAATGAGGTAGTAAACGCTTGACCCTTGAGGATATTGCAGACGGGGTAGAACTGTGCTTCGTTGTGTCCCTAATGAACAAAATGCTCTGCAGGGAACGAAGAACTAGGAGTGACCCAAATTACAGAAGGGAAAACATCATTACATGAGCCTTGGCCAACACCAGCTGCTATACATCTTGGTAGCTATTAACGTGTAGCTGTGCAACAAGTGCTTAGCTGCAGAGGGTGTTTGTACACTGCAGTCTGGGCAAGGAACATAACACAGTACAAGATTTGTTTCCTCAATTACCATCTAGTAGTAACAGGCAATGCACACACATGTATGGAGACAAGAAACCTCATGGGAGCTGGGGACTAAATGCAACGCTGAGCATCCTACACTGGGTCAGGTTTGCCTGCAGGTAAAGGGGTTTTTAGATTAGCTGCACAGTGGTCCTGGTTAGGTCAAGGCTATGTAAGCATTCAGGTGGAAATCTTGTCCACACAAGTGCCAGGTAAGTCTAAATGCCTTTAAAGATGTGCATTATGACCCGTGTTGTAGTGTGTTTGAAAACTGCCTGGGTCACAGAGGCGATGTACAGCATCCAGTGGGGTGGCAAGAGGAAGACAGTAAAACCTCATGGCTCAGTGCTGGCCAAGTAGCCCAACCATTTCTAGAGTGCAATGCTAGTTCATCATCCATTGAGATATCTGTGTCTGAGGAGAGCTCTGAAAAAGCACAGTATTTTGGAAGCCAGAGAAACTTGGAATCACGATGGTCTGAATGTGACAGCTCTAAATAAAGCTGGTAGGACTTGTTTCTGCTTCCACCACTGCTCATAGTGAAGGTACAATCAATAGCATCCCACACCATCTGTCCCCTGGGGAATGCTGCATGCAGAGCTCTCAAACTGACACGGCCTACTTTTGACAGTGGTTTCCATGAAGTGGTTTCTCTCCTTCTTCTTCAGACATGAACCACTGCCCCAGGCAGCAGAGCCCTGGCTGGCCACAAACCATGGGTGTTCTCTTGGCTACAGATTTCCCAGCAGCGGCAGAGCAGGACCTGGATCAGCCCGTGCTGCTTGGTTGGTTCCTCGTGGCATGTTCTAACCCACTGTCTGATTTAAGGCGTCTCAGAAGGGGTTATCTGTAGTGACACACTTGGCACATTTGCCTCCTACAGAGCCTGCCCACATTTTAGCTTCCATTGACCCTGTTCTAATGTTGGAAAGCACCTTGGATGTCCCCCTCTCCTTTGGGGTAACTTCAGGATAAACCAGAGGAGATGATGCATAGTGAGTTTTTGGCATCCCTTTGCCAAATCCATGTCACCTGAGCCTGGAGCTGCAATGTGCCACTGACAGGGCATCTTCTGTGTGGTTCCTGCTTTCCTGAACCCCACACAGAGCTGTTAGCACATCCCTTGCATCTTGGAAAAGCTAAGCAGCACCTTTTGCCATCTTCTTTTTGCACTGTTTTTGCTGAGATAAAGCTCCCTTTCACTTTTCTTCTTCGGTTACTGTAAAAGGCATAGCAACTTTACTAATTTATTTGCAGAAACCATCGAAGATTACATCTACTGTGATCAAATCCCCTTAAGTAAAATATAAACCGCTACTCCTCTGAATGTAAAGCCTAAATCAATAATGGACATGAAATCATCAAGTTTAATCTCAAACACAGTGAACCCAAGTAATCACTCTTCTTGATATAAAACTAATTCTGTTTGACAATAAAATACTACTAGTCTGTGCCATAAACCAATGGAACAAATAACTTTCTTAACCCTGACAGTTGCTGTCCAAAGTCATTACATCTCCTCTCCTCAGTGATCAAGCATGTCACTGTGGTACTATTTCAGCTCAATTTCTTTCTCTAAGCTGCATCATATGCACCAGAACTTTTAAAGAATTTCCTTTTGAGTGAAGTGTTATGGTATTTCCTCTTCTTCCAGTTTGCCAAAAATGCACAGGCTGTACCAGGAACGTGCAAACAACACTTAAGATATGCCTTGGCATACAGCTAGATTGTCTCTTAGGTTTAAGTGTCAGTGATGGATGAAGCTGAGCCCCAAATGCAGGGATCACAAAATCCATGATGAATAGCAGTGAGGCTGAGGTTTCTTACAAATGAGCATTGATGTAATTTTTCCAGGAGCTGCACGTTTCCCTCCTGTGCTGGCAAACAAAGACTCGGAATTCAGAGGGCTTTGCCAAGGGGTCCACCCACATGGGCTGCTTTGTAGGTCAGTGCCTAAATTGCTGCAGAATTTGTTAGTACAGAGGAGACTGAAATTCATGCCAACACCCAGCCCCACACATACAGATGTCTGCAGACACGTGCCATGAGTACCTTGGCCACATTCTTATCATGTTTCTTATAACTAGAGCTCACTGTGTAGTCTTGACATCATGCCCATAAATTGCTGATGTTATTGATAACTAATACACATCCAAGACACAGAAGCCAGCTCTGCAATTACAGGAAGCTGAACCCCGTTGATCTTTAGGGTGATGGCCAACTAAACCCTAAAACACTGCTGCTCTGGAGGACAGGAGTGTTCTCTAAGTAAGAATTTGGCCTTGCAATAAAATGGAAGGCAGGGCAGAAGAGTGGGCACAAGGAATGACTGAGCTGACACCTCCAGCCAAGGCTACAGACAGACAAGGATGCTCTGCAGGTGGGAGAGTATGGAATGACCCTCCCAGCTGTTTTCTGTGGGAAGGTTGTTTGCCAGAACACATGGAACAGGCAGCAATAGAAAACCTCAGAGGACACAGTCAGTTCTGTTCCTTGAATTTCCTTACTCAAGAGTCACTGAACAGAGAGATTACAACAATATTGATTAATTTAGCATGACTAAAGTGCTGCTGCATTGAGGAAGCTTTTTAAAAATGGAAATTTTTGCTTTAAGATGAAAATATGCACCAGTGTCTGAATTATTTAAAACAATAAGAGGTACCCAACACTTTTTGACTGTTATCATTTAACCACTCAATTGTCTACACATTATTGTTTCTGGGAGTCAGAAATCACATCAGGAAAAAAACTGAAAGAAGATATGCAGGCCTTCTCTCCACTGCATTTTGGCTCCTAGTTGCAGCTGGTATAAATTATATGAAAATCATTTTCTGGACTCTCAAGTTTTGATAACATCTTCCATGCCTGTAATACTATTTTAAAGCATGAAACCACAACATGCTCTCTGGAGTAGGAGCAAGGTCTGATTCCTTTTTTCCCCTTCTGGTAGAGTATTTCCTGTTGAGATCAGCACTAGATAGACCCTTCAGTCCCCCAAGCTTTCAAAGCTCTGGATTTTCAAGAGCTCTGCTTACATTCAGACATCACATGAGTGCAGAGCTAATTCAAGGACCTGTGATTTACCTGTCTGACACACAGACTTTGCTCTTGAAAACCTCACTCGGGGGTTATTTTTGTCAAAACTCTTCCAGCAAATAACTCCACATAATAACAGCCAGGCCAAAGAGCAGAGTCTGATCCACGTCAGATCCATTTCCATACAAGTCAGTGAAAACCTGATTATCTCACTGCTGAAATTTTGGGTTAGAAGGCAGTGAACAAGAGCCAATGGCTGTTATCATCTTGTTAATGTCAAAGCTTGATATTTTTTTTCCCCTCTTCCTTCAATTTTTCTGAAAAATTATATCCCCTCACAGTCCTTGATAGCCGTTTGGCATCTCTGAAGCTGAGAAGTTTTATATTCTTTAGGTTTCTTCCCCAGCACTTCTTTATTTTAGTGAAAAAAACACTATTTGATATGGTCCTGGTGAGAGGAGGAGCAGGAACATTTGCTATTGTGTGAGCAAAAGACGTTTTAAATAAGCGTTGTGATTTCATAATTATAACTTTTTTTGGTAAATGTAACAGGAATGAATACCTTTGAAACAGAATGTGTTCTACTTTCTGTGCAGGTAGGATTTTTTAATTTCATTTTTAACCCAGGCCTTGATATTTAAATTTGGGAATATCTTAAAAATGGAACAACCAATAGCCTGATCCCTTGCCAGAAAAAAAAGAATGTCTGTTTCTTTACACTTCCAAATGTATTCAGAGTGATAGTTTAGATGTATATTTATAAAGACTCTGAAAGATAATGAATTTAGTATTTTAAACATCAAGCCAGATTTTAAATTACAACTACGGCTTTCTGTGGTTCAAGAATCAACATGCTGTTTTTCTTTTGTTGGAGAAATATTCATCAGCACCACGATGCCATTCTGGCAGCAATTATTTAGAGTTCTGTCAGAAACAGATTTCCAGTATTACCTATGACAAATGCTGCAGAAACCTGCCCAGCACTGAGGTACAAAGTTTAAATCCTCTGCCTGAAATATATATATATATTTATATATATATATATATATATTTTCCCTTCACTAGACTATTTCTCACCAGGCTGGATCCATTTTCAGTTTGGACAGGTGGAATTATGCAGTCCTGGCACTGGTACTCCCTGTGTCCAGGAGAGCTTTTGCCCTATCAGGCAGTTTGGGGAAGGGTAGGGATGAGAAGTGGGAATTGCTTTGCCCATAGGCTCACTGAGTCCCCAGCTGAACTGGGAGCATGTTTTCCAGCTTTCCAACATGTTCTTATTCTATAACAGGACAAAATCAAAGCTGACAGACATCCATGGGACATTATTTGAATCCCTTGATGATGAAAACACTCATGTCTGCAGTGGAAGTCCTGCATTCAAGGGCTGTTTATGAACTGAACTCCTGACCTCTTCCTAATTCTCCTGACACTCTGACTGTTCTGTTCTACTTGCCCCAGACAGTGATTCTTCTCTGCTGTGCCATTCTCTGCTTGAGAAAACTTTCACAACAGAAGGTTAATCAAAAGTGGTGCATCCCTGTAAATCCCAGTGTGTGCTCACAGAGCGTTCTAAAGAAAATGACCAAGACAAGTGGCAATGGTTTCCAGGCCATTTTTCCACAAGTGCAGCAGGAAGCTCCAATTAGCACTCTTCTATGTACCAACAAGCTCTTTGACTATATTCTTTTCCCAAATTGCTAAACTGTCACAGCACACTGTGCAACGTTGTCTTACACCGTCCCCAGTCAGAAAATTTGACGATTCTTTGGTGCCTCTAATTACTGGTGTTGATAAAAGCAATTATTTGCAGTGGGTGGAAATTACATGCAGATCTGTAAACAAATGGTAGGGGGTTATTCTGCACAGTCTATCACTGTCAGCTGCAACTTACTCTCTTGAGAGCAGAGGAAACTTAAAGTACTCTCTCCTTAGCAATGGTGTATATTTGCTCATTGATATGGATTAGTAACCCAACTCTATCTGTGTCAAATAGAGGAAGTAAATAAAGGAAATAATCTCCACAATTCACAGCTAATGTTTCTACACCTGAAAAATGCTGGTTTGTTTACGCAAAATGTTCCGTTTAACATCATCATCATGACGAAATTTCGCTGAGAAATGCTTGAAAGGAAATGTTTTAATTAGGTTTCCTTTAGCTACAGGAAGAAAACATACGCTTGAAAGTCTTTCAGAAATTAAGGTTTTGGGTTAATTTCTGAGTGTCAACTGGAGGTCTCCTATTCTCCTCCTTCTTCACTCCAGTAAAATTCTTGGTGAGGGGGGATATTTTGGAAAGAAATTTCTAAAGCACATGGCTCTTTCCACTTCTGAGTGTAAATCAACATGGAATTACCTGAATTTTCTGCAGAGCCCAAATTCTGAGTTTCAGCTAATGTTAATTAGCCCTTTTAATTACCGAGCCAGATTCAAAGCCTGGTGTAACCCTGCCATGGTAACTGAGCTGCTAAGAGTGGGCTGGACTCTATTCCCTCACCAAGTGAAAGAAACCAGATGAAAAATTGTCAATTTTACATCCTAGACTCGAATGTTTTTGCTGTTCTAGGCAAAGTGTGTGACCCACTACGACTGGAATTGGAAGTAGATCATGACAGAAGATCCCTGCATGAAAGAATTTCCAGGACCTTCACTCCAGTTTTAGCCACGACAAAGAGAGGCTGTGCAGGTTACCCACCTGTGATTAAGTGATTCCAGCACCTGCTGAAAGCCTTGCTCAAAACAGGATAAATTTTTAATCCCTCCAAATTGCCTCTGCAGCTGCACAAGGTTTCTCTTTCTTTTCTAAAATATTGATAAGGTGGGAGCAAGGTTGTGCAGGGAGAAAAGATCAGTATTACAAATAAATTCTCCGCCTACCTAGGAGCAGCTACCATTTTATGGAGCTGTTCATGGATTATCTTAAAATATCTGTCTGGCCATTTTTCCTGAGGACTATCCTGGCTTTCCGTGGTGATGACATGTGCATCTTTTTGTGGCCTTTGAAAAGCCATGAGAATGTGGGCAAAACATCTCATGACAATCTTGTAACATGGATCTTAAAGACTACCTGTGCTCTCACTGAGGATAAATCCAGTATAATAATTTCAAATCTCTCCTAAAGAGTAACTTTTACCCCCTGGATTGCATTTTCTGCTAATTCCCTGATTTTCTAGGGTCTGCATGGCCACGACACAGATATAACAAAGAAAAATTTAACCACTGTTTTCCAGTGTTCCAGGGAAGTTTAATCAAGGTTTTTATTCTAATCAGAACCTGCAGAGATTTTTTTAAATCCTCTCCTCATAATTATTGTTTACAGTTAATATCACAGTAGTACCCAGAATGAAGCTGGTTGAGTATTTTCCAACAAAATACATTTTCAGGGACAAAAGGTTGGATTTGATGAGTTTTCTGGGAAGACTGCCTAAGAGTGAGATGGAATTTCTGGTCTAAACACAGAGCAAAAGCTCACCTGACTGGAGCTGGAGCTGAAGGAACTGGAACACACGAGCAAGGACTTGAACTTTGCTCTCCCACACTCAGGAGAGACACTCACAGTGAGATACCAGGGATTCTGGTGGAATTTCTGCATGTCAAATATTCAGATGTATTTGGTTCCTTCTGAAACTGACTCCCAATTTCTATGGGTCTGAAATATCAAAGCCATCTCTGGCACATCAGAACAACTTGCCCACCAATGCAACCCTACAAGACCCAGTAAATGCTGGGAGCAGTGGTGGGACTGTGCAAAGTGCTGCTGAGACACACCCAGAAATCATTCCCTGCCCCAAAATATTGTCATCCTTGGGTTGAATTCTGAACTCCCAGAATTCAGGCCCCTGTTCAGTGCCTTTCACACGAAATCATCATTGATTTGCCTTCCAGCTGACCAGGCTGGGTAGTGTAAGGTCATACCATAAACACCCCTATGGATGGAACCACTGATCTCTAATCTCTGGTTTTGCTCTCTGTTTCACCCTCTTTTAGAGTCAGATTTCTTCTGCTTTATTAGTTTGTCAAACAACGTGCTTTTTCTTTCCTCAAAAACAAGCTGCTTTTTTTTTTTTTTTTCTCACTATTGGTGTAACATTTTCAATTATTGGTATTTGAAGAGATCACAGATGGGTGAACAGTCTTGGAGAAACCAAAAAATTATCTTTACCAAAATGTCCAAAATGTGTGAAGCAGCCCTGTCTTTATTTTGATGTTACATATAAATATGAGTACTCCCTCTCTAGCAAGCTCATGTCAAATAGAGCTTGCTAGAACTCTTTTAATTAAAAACATCGGAAAAACTTTTTTTAAACTTTCTGCACAAGTGTTAAAAATTTTTAAATGTCATCTTAGAATTATCCTCAAAACTTAATTTTAATCCATTCCAATGGCTTTTATATTGCCATGATGTAAAATTCCTTGCAATGGCAACTGTACCTCTCATTTATATTTACAGATTGAGCCATTGAGCCTCACCATGTGGTGCTAAAGCAGGTAAGAACTGAAGTTCTCTTTAAGAAATGCAGAGAAGGACCAAGCATAGATCCACCAGAAATTTGTCCCTCAGGCCTGGATTTCCAATGGAAATTTCAGTTTCAGGCAACCTTTTTTTTCAGGAAATGCTGTTTTCCCACTGAAAAGCTGAACCATCAAAATGCAGGATATTTTAATTCTGAAATACTGCAATTATGTCTTTGAGAACTGTGGTTCATTTGCTTTTTTTTTCCTGTTCTCCTTTAGGACTGGAGCTCTCCTGGCCTACATCTTCCAGGACATGGCACAGACACTTGGCAGACACGATTCATTACCCAGCTCTGGTCATGAGCAGAGAGGTCTCATGGGATGTACAACCTGACCCTGGAACAAACACTGCAGAGAACAGCAAATTAAGACAGGATGGCAATGCCTATGGGGAACCAACACTGCAATAAAAGGCATAAAGAAAGCTATATATAAAAATAAAATTAAAATCTAAATAATATAGATAAAATGCATGATTTCAACCTTTCACTGAAAATTCCACGCTTGCAAATGAAGATAAATTCCACTTCCTCACTGTATCCAGGTAAAGATTCCATTTATAATACCTCATTAACTTAGGAAAAAGTTCAGGACTAGAATTCTGCAAGGGGATATGGGGTTGTTCTGGATGCATTTCCACTGTTTGTTCATGCCTTGCATTCTTAATCTGCTTCCTGCTTTCAAACTATTGAAAATTAAACTCTGATTTCGAGGATCCCACATTCTGAACTCTGCCCTCAAGGCTCAGCACATCTAACTCCGACACACATGGCTGTTCGAGTGCCCTTGAGTAACCTCATCTAATGTTGTAACTTCCCTCCCTCTCCTGCTGTCGTAGGTGCATGTGGAACTTTCTCTAATCCCCAGCTGCTGTCACCCACGTTTATAACTCAGCAAAAGAATTTCTCACTCCCATCCCTACTCTGTTTCCACCTCACAGCTTCTCAGATTTAAGCGGTGAGAAAATACCTTGAAAATCAGAAAAGCTCTTGAGATCTTTGCTAATTGCTGTCAGGTAGCTGAAAATGAGCATGGCAATGGCCATGCCACAAAACGAGAATTAACATTCCACCAAGTATTGGAAAAGACTGATAGTATAAAAGACAGAGTTATTGCTAAAAACATCCACTATGTCACACAATCCAGTACAATTCCAAGTCTCTTTCACTACCTCTTTTGATTAATTCTGGGCACAATGCTGTGATTGCTTGAGCTAATCTAAAAGTGGATGGGAAGCCATACCAACAAAAACTGATTTTTTTTTTTTTGTTAGGTTAGTTTTCAGCTGGATCAGCTCCCTGCACCTTCTCACTTGGCAGCTGCTCCCATAAGGGAAGGTGTGGGATTGCACAACCAGGGGCAGGAAGACAGGATTCATGTCATCATCACTCAGTTTTAGCTGCTAGGTAACCACCACTTGGAATTTACTAGTTCCCTTCCCTTCTTCTTCTGGTTGCATAACAGACCTTTTGAAGCAGGGCTATAGTTTGAGAAGTATTAAAGCTGTTACCACTAAATTGGCCTGTCTGCTGGCAGAAGCATCTAGGGTAGCAGGAATGCTGCCAGAACATCATGATGTTGCAGCAAAACACTAACAACATTTATTCAAGACTTGCAAATCACGTTGCAAAGATCATAGTAGGTTTTCTAAATGCTAAGCTTCTTGTTAGAGCTGCACTAGCAGCTCTATTTCAGATGGAAAATACTAGCAAGAGACTCCTACTCAGCAGAATACTGGGGGAAAATGGCAAGTAAATGAACAGCTGTCACTTATGAAAAGGAACATTTCATTTTACCTTAGACCAGGTGAGTGTATTTGTCAGTAGGCTCCAGGAATTGGCTCTGATATTAAAGTAGTCCCCAGTTTGGAATAGCTGAGGTACAGAAGTACTTTATTCTTCTGCAACACCTGATGCTTTGGCTTCTCCACTGTTTGAGCCCAAAGCTTTATTTAATCTACTGTGTGGGCCAAAGGAGAACAATTTCTCTTAGCTCTAGGTCTCTATTATAGCACTGCTGCTCATCCACTTCCCTCAGCTGAGCTTGGGCCAAATGGGTCTGTAATTGGAATCAGAAAAAGGAACATTCAGCTACAGTTAGCAGTGTGTTAATTATTAAAGGCTAAAGGCCCCCACAGTTATTAATATTACAGTGTGAATTTCTCTTCCTCATTTGGGGAGGAGAGGGGACTCTGCAGTGCTGTTTAAGAACTGACAGAGGTAGTAACACAATTTGGTTCCTTCTCCACTGTTGACACAGTCACCAAAGTAACTGTGTCAAACAAAACCAAAAAATGATGTGCTTGTCTTTATTGCTAAGCTTGCTCAAAGAGTTCACTGTAGCACTTACAAGAACAAAAGCCCAGCCACGTACCCCTGGAGGGAACCTAGGAATTGTGGTCTTCCTCTGGGATATCTAGAGGTCCTTCTGTATGCCCTGATCTAAAAAAAAACAATTATGTACATACTTACTTTGAATATCCCTGTGGAATTTGTCTTGACCTAATTAGGTATCTTGATTTCAGTGAGGTGACTGCATACATTTCAGCAATCTTTGTGTGGAGCTGCAGTGGTTGTGCCATGCAGTCCAGAGGGACAGGGGCTGCTCCTAATATCTTATAGAGCCATTATTCACTTCCAATTAGGAAACAAGTCTATTTACAGATCCTGACTCCAGATCCTCCAGCCAACATCCCTGTCACCGGGTTTATTTCCACAGGGCCCCTGTGTATGTCACTCCAAATCCTGCTGCTCTGCACAGGGGAGCTGTGGCAACGTTAACTTGACATGAAGTGGGCAGGATCTGAGAAGTCTGTAATAACTGTGGTAAGTTTTGCACATGGTAGCACCGAGAATTTGGGCTTCCTCCAGCAAGACTGGATGAGAAGTCACTATAAATAACTTACCCTGTCTATGCAGAGCAAACCCATGTTTTGCACATTTGCCACAACAAACAAGCCAAGCCACACAGGGATGACTATGTGGGGTTTTAATTTTGGAAGGCAGGAAAGGGAAGGTGTTCCCTCTCCAATTCAGCGAGTTCTCTTTCCCTGTGCCTCCCAGCTTCTGCCCTGCCTGCAGCTGTTCTGTAAACACCCATCACTCCACAGTGACAGAGACACCGAGCTGTTCCTAGTTGAACCTCAGCAACTGGATAGTTTTAAAAAGCAACAACTACCTGAAATTGCAGCCTCGTGTTGGAACCATTTCCTGCCCTGGACAGCTTATAGAGACAGCAGAGTGGCGCACAGCTGTCCCCAGCAGGATGGAGATGTCCCTCTATAGCACACGTTCTGCTGGGCAGCACTGGCACTCACATGGCACCTCAAAGCTCATTCCTTTGTCAAGGAGAACCACTCAGAGCAGATCAAAACACAGATCACTCAGCCCATACGAAATTAAGGTCTTCAGAAACATATTTTTTATCTCACATTGAGAGTCAAACATGATGTTTTTTCTTTGGGACAACATTTGAAAAGCTTTTTAAAGTTGTTATTATTCATTTTTTAAAAAAAATATCAAAATGTCTTTCCCCCCACCAATATAAAACCATTTAATTTTTGAGAGTTTAACTCACTAGGATAAAAAAATCACTATAAAATTAAGAATTATATTGAAATTGCGTATCCATATAAACTATTAAACTGATTCAATAAGGGAAAACAAGCTATATTGCAATTATAAAGTCAAACTGAGTAATTTACATTTTTCTCCATTAAAAATTCATGGAGAAGTGACATGTGCCATGAAACGTTTCAATTTCAGTAAAACTGCTGTTTTCAATGGAAAACTTCCATCCAAACAGTTCCGAAGTGTTAAATGGCTTTTTTTTTTTTTTTTTTAAGGTTCCTTGCAACAACAGTGCCACCCGCTGGCTGCTGAGTGCTGGCTGTCACAGGTCCTGCACGCAACTCCCGGTGCCAACTCTTTGCTTCTCTTGGGAAATAAAAAGGTCCAGGTCGTGTCGTGCATCACCACTGACCAAAACTGAGGAGCTGCCTCTTCTCTTCCAGAGCCCAGAGACAACGGGAGTGTGTTAACCAGCTTGTTACAGCAACCACAGCACTGCAGAGGAGGCTGTCTTGCTCATTTTCATCATCATTACTTCACCAGAGGACTGCTACCTTGTCCCCACCTCCATAACAGAACGTGAAAGGCAGCTGGAGTGCCACGTGCCAAAAATCAATAGGATATTTTATCCTAATCTCTGCTGACCAGTTACTGACCAAACCCTTAAATTCTGGAAGAAAATCATAGAATCATTTAGGTTGGAGAAGACCTTTAAGATCATTGAGTCCAACTTCAACCCAGCACTGCAAAGCTCACCATGAAACCATGTCCCCAAGAGCCACAACTACACAAACAGCCCAAGGACAAAAATATGGCATCAGCTCAAAGCTCAGTGTCCTCCTGTGACAGCGGATAAGAGAGATGCCCAGACAAAATATGTAGAAAATCAGATAAGTGATCCTATCCCTTTTAAGAGCTCTGAGCTTCCTCTGGCAGTCAGTGGTTCGATGCCTTCCTCAGCTGGAAACCACCACCAGCCCATTTTCTTTAAAAGCCACTTATATCTGGCCAAATCTCTAATCTCTCATGAATTTTCTTGACACTGTTTATACTTTTGGCTTCTAGACCATTCTATGGTACCAAGATCTACAGTTTAATTACAGATTGTAAAAAAAAAAAAAAAAAAAAAAGAAGAAAAATTCCTCTTCTATATTCTGAACCAGCAGTTTGACAATGTCCCTGGGATCCTGTGTCTTGTGCTACAAAAAGCAATAAAGTAAAGAATAACTATCCTCTGTGTGCCTTCTCCATCTCCTTCATGACTTTATACCTCTCACCTACTCCAGCTCCAGATGGTAAGTTCTGCCCTGTCTAATTTCTCCCCCTTTGTAAGCCAAGCTCTGCCTTTGAGCATCTCTATGCCTTGCATATTTTTGGCAGGTATGGGGGCACCACACATTATAGGGCAGCACAAGTACTTTTCCTCTGTTTTTTCTATTAATTCCTACAATTTTATTTGCCTACAGCTAGCACTGAGCTGCATTTTCAAAGAGCCACCTTCACAATCACATCAGTGTTGTGTTTTGTCCTTTTCTATGCTTTGTGCCAGTGGTGTCAAGCAACCAGCCAGAGCCTGGATTAGGTTCAGGACACTAAAACCTTGATTGGAAAGATGGCCATGAGCTGCAGGCTGCCTACTGTTCCTGAATGAGCCCACTATCATTATCACCTTAATATACTCAAGAAGCAAATATAACCAAGAGCTATTGAATAAGCAGCAGGTCATACTGAGGGCCCAATTCTGCAATCATTTCTAAGCATAGCATTTCCCTGAATTCAGTTTTAAATGATTGGTTCTAAATTGTCACACTATCAGAGATACCTTTTATAGTTGTATGGTGATGATTGTTTCTCCAAATCAATCAACTGCATGGGGCAGAGTGCAAGAACTGCCGTGGCTTTAAATGGGCTCAGTGTGTTGATGGAGGCTTTGTCAATATTTTGTTAACTGACCAAGAAGAACATGCAGAGTCTCAGATCTGACAGTGGTTTTCCAAATATTTTCACTAACAGATATTGCTTTGCTCCATTCTCCTGCACTTCAGCAGCCTATGGGATGCTTGCAGCCAGGACATTACAGTCCAGCTTCCTTCCAGTGAAAATGCACTGGACAAACATTTTGGGCCAGAGGCTCAGTCTGAGGCCACATTCACCCCAGGTGTAAATCTACTGCAATGGACTTATGTCAGAATGAAATAGGCCACTTCATTTTATTCATGTACCTGTTAATATTGTTATTTGCAGGTTTCCTTATTTCTGCTCTGATGCTGGGTCAGCTCTTTTCCTTTTTACTCATTTATATTTTTCCTTGTTTACATATAGTTCTGTTAATACCATGCTAAAGAAAACTTATACCCAAATCTAAATCCAAATTCTGAAGCAGTTACCAATGACTGTAAGGAGATCTACAACAATGTGCAGATTCCTCTTTTTCTTCCTCATCGTGTCGTGTGTCCTCTCTCTTCTCCTATTTCAGAATCTGTGTCAAACTACAGACACTAATCTGCATTTTGTCTCCCTCCTATAGCTTCCCATATGTGCTATAGCCATTTCTGTGCAGCAGGTCTGCCCTCCACCTGCTCGTGCCAACAGCTCCACAGTCAGACTCAGAATGGCTGACTCTGGAGGAACTCTTCAAAGTTACAACCTCAAGAGTTGCCTCCTCCCACTCCCTCAATCGTATTTAAAATCACCTTGAGCGGTGATTTCCCATCTCACGTCAAGTCACAGAGCAAATGTGAGCAAATGTGAAGTGATAGGCACAGAAACAGGCCTCATAAAATATGAAGCCCCTTTTTCTGCCTTCCCTCTGTACTACTCCTGTGGCAACTCTGCCCTAGAATCCCTCAGCTCTGTCACTTCCAGCACAGTTTACACACCTGTAAAATACAGCCTGTAAATCTCATCTGTGTCAGTTATCGGATAAGATCCTGTGAGTTGACTCTCCAACATTACCATTAATACATAATTCATGATTAATAGCAGCCACCTGAGATTCAGACTCTATTATGAAAAGCACAGCAAACATTATGAGAACCAATCCTTGCCCTGCAGAGCCTGGCAATCCAGGCAGGCAAGTACTGGAAGACAGAAAATAGAAACTCAGAGTGGGAAAGGATTGTCCGAGAATTTACAGCACGTCAGCATTACAACCCACCCTTTACCACCACAGTAATCACTGCCTTAGTTCTAACTGTGACTCAGGGCCTGCTTTTGTTTTCACAGAAAGTCACTTCACATTTTGCTGCCGTTTCTGAAAGCAGCAGGACCGAGCTGGGAAGAGGCAACGCTGAATGTCTATCTGCCAGTTAATGGAGCTCCACACTTAATAGGAAGTGTTTGGCTCTTAAAAAATCAAACCTTCAGCTACTGAGTTTATCACACACTTCCCATAACACAGAGGGTGGTTCTGATGTCTCTGCAGAAACTCTGTGTGCCTCTCCTGTGACGTTTTCTCAGAACACAAACATAAAAGAGAGGTAAGATTTCCCACTGCGGATGGTTTGGCGTGAAGCCTTCACATGTGGGTATTTTTCCTGCCCTATTAATGAGACTCCACTGTCAGGTTTAGGCAGTTCTTTAGATTCATCACATGAAGAAAGGGGACATTTTTGCTGACAGCCCAGATTCTAGCCCGTCTCTTCAAAACTGAAGGCATTAATATTAGATATAAACAGATAGCTCTAACACGCTGTCTGTCACAGGAGCCAACTCCAGTGACATCTTTAGGAGGCCCATTACTATAAGATTCCTCTGAAGCTTCCTATGTCACCCTGAAACATGGAGGCAAATTGCTTGGTAGCATCCACTCAGAGGAAGGGGCCTCTAAAGAAAACCCTTGGGGCATCAGTTTGGCCTATTCTCTCCATAAATCAGAAAAAGTAGTAGCCTTTTCACTCAGCAGTGTTAGAAGAGCACATTCCTCTCACAAAAAATAAATCATTCAGAAAGAGGCAGATACAAAAGAATCGATCATTGCCAGTAGATAAAACTAAATAATGCTTCAGAGTTCTCCAGTAACAGCATCATCACCTGTCAGTTCCTTGGCTCATCCATCAGCCTGTTTGCATACTGGCTCATGTAAATCCTGTCTTTCCCCCTCCTTTTCCTCCCCTCACCCTAACAAAAGTGCAACCTACAATTAATTCACGGTATGAAGTAGCTTTGTCCATAGTGGAAGTGGTCCTTGACTACTCCAAACCTGGCTGGAGAAGGACAAAATGACACTGGCATCAACAGTGGATGGTCAGGGTGGTCAAGCACCAGGTGGGACCTGTGCCCATGCCTGTTTGATCTATTCCTGCAGATGCAGAAATGGATTCCCAGGCAAGAGATGGGAGCGTGGTTCTCCCTCACTATTAATACCAGAGACAGGTAATTATCTCACTATCTGCAGACTGGAAAACAACAGATCAGATTCTGAAATGTGTTCAGCGCTTACAGCTGGGGTCAGGTTTCTCAAAAGAGCTCTTCATCTTTTCAGGTGCTAAAATAAGTGACCAGCTTCTCATAAAGGAATCCCAGAAGATTATTTCCAATTAGAGATCAGGAGCAACATGCAAAAAAACCTGCCCCAAAATCTTCAGAAAAGAACTGCTTTTCAGACATAGCTATACCTATAAAAAACATGTACCAAAATGCAACCGTTCCTCCAGGATCACAGCAGTCTAAGTCAGGAAGTGGATTTAGTATGTCAAAGACAGAAAGATTTTGCAGGAAATAAATTAAAGTAAATCATTATTTTTGAATAAAAATCTGAAAAGAAGAAAAAAAATAGTTTTAATGTTAGGTGAGCCAGACAGGAAGAACTGGCTGTATAAATATATAAAAGCAGATATAGTGTAACTTTCAGGAATCCAAGAGCCATTTGTCCTCACCAAGTTTAACGGTCACCTTCAACCAGAAAAAAGCTTCTAATTTTGATCCAATAAAAATCTGTATTTAATTGGAAGCACTCCTCTGCCAGCTCTGTCACAGGAAGCTCAACCAGATTTTGAAGCCATTACAGAGAGAATAAATGGTGATGCTTAGGTACTGCCTTTGAATTGAGGTCCTTCAATTTGGTTTTATTTCCCTCTGTAAAATTAATGATATATTCCACATGTCTGTGGAATAATGGGAACAGAAGTTAAGTAAAGAATATAGCTATTTCTAACTATTCACTTGCTCTAGAGATTCAAACCATCCATCTTCCCATAACTGCTATGATGGTAAATAGTTATTTAAAAATACTGTGTTGACTTTCACTACTATCAGCTTGCATGACTATATTTATTTCAGGTACTTAAGGATGTTGAGTGTATTATAAGTACAGGACAGCCCTGCTCTGGGTCCAGAAAGAAAAGGCTGCTGCTGGTTGGCAGGCAGGCAGGATCAGGCCTGGGACATTTCCAGGCTGACCATGCCAAGAAAAAAAATAAAATAAAAAAGAAAGACAAGAAAGACTCCTTGCCATTGTACCTGCTTGAGAAAAGCTCTGTCTGGCTCTGGTAGGGAGGACAATTCTGAATAATCATGTTGAAAATGGAGCCTTATATAATCATCACATCCACTTAACTGATCAGCCACAGGACCTGTTCGTGCTCTCTCCCATTAGTGCAACAGAGAATGAAACCTGCCCTAAATTAGACACCAACAGCATTTGCTTAACAGTTCCTTAGGAGTAATAAGGGAGGAACAGAGTTTAAAACTGTGGTAAAATCATACATTCCTGAAAAATATTGAGCGGAAAAAAAGGAAAACGCTATCTTGTTATGGTAACAAGAAAAATTAACTCCTTTCTGACAAATTATATGCTGCTGTTCAGCTTGGCACTAACCAAGGCTTTGAAAGCACATAATATAATTACTCTAACACAATGATTAGCCAGTAATTAGCACTGGCCTATCTTACATTAGAATCCCAGCTTTTTGTAATACGTTTTTATCTTTACCTACATTCATTTAGGACAAAAGCTGAGACACGCACATCATGGCAAATAATTAGGGCATGGATTTCAGCTTAGTACTGTGCAACAGGGCACTGCAGTGCAATAGCTGGAATAGAATTTAATGTATAACATAAGGGCTAATTCACATTATCTATATGCTAATTATTCATTTGTTTCTTTACCATTTAATTAAGAAGCTAACTGTTACATACTGCCATCGGTGGGCAAACTGAGGTTCCCCTTATTCCATGGAACAATGCTTCAGGTCGTGTATGCCAGACACCACTCCATAAGTGTGGAAGACTGTTTGCTCCTGCAGGAGATTCAAATGTGATTCAGTCTGGTGGAATCAGCCAGAGCTGCAAAAGCACATGGAAGCTCATTGCACCAGGGCAACTCCACCTCTGACACTGAAGCACCTCAGGGTTGAAAAAATACTTGTGATGCTAAGGGGTGAAGATAACCTCAGCCACTTCCATGTTTTGAAGGGACAGAATGGAATGGAGGACAGTAGAGAATCTGTACCCTCTCACAGCAGCAGTTTCATTATCACTAAGAGAAAATCTCACATCTTAACAGAATAAATCTTTGACTTGGACAAACCATGCTGGTTCCATCAAATTTACAAAATGAACTTTCTTCTTATTAATCATAAATAGCACAAAGCACTTGGACCAATACGTGGGTGGGACTAGGCTGTGACCGTACACACAGGGCCAGACTGAAAGCTGTTTGCTGAGAGCTCACATGAATTTCTGTTTGTTGAAGTGGGAGAAGACAACGTTGGAGCGTGGCACTGCCCAAATCTCCCCACCACACAAACGTGCAGTTTGCTGTGAGGGTGGCACGTGGCATCTGAGATAATCCCCTCATTCCTCACCATGCTTTACTACTGCAGTCCTTCCCAATTGATTTGCAGAGCATTGCATAAACATTTTTGCTAAACCAATCAAGCTCCTGGCTCAAACATTCTGTCCTTATTCGGCTGTTCTTCCCTTCTCTTCTTCGGTATGTGGGTCACAGATGCTCAACTCTTCGTGGTTCTGTTACCCATGTGACTGACTGCAAGCAATGAAACTCGGGATAAAACCTTGGCAGCTCCTATTAATACACAAGGTGACAAGAATTCGTGACCTAGAAGAGGATCTATCATTTGCTGGCAAACTCTTCAAAACGACTCATCCTCCTAATGTAGCTCCTCTCTAAGAATAGAGCAGTGCTGAAAACAAGATCTGTCAATTTGCTTCTCCTGCATTCCTGGTATAAGTCTGAAATCCAGAAGCGTGGCTCCCAAAGCACCACTCCATTGCAGCCACCAGGATGGTCACCTCCTTGTGGCAGGAACTGAGCATCCACAGGAAAAAACTAATGTAAGACATGCTAATAGTGACAATAATGAGCTCAGCTAGCAAAGAACATTTTTGTTCCACACGCTAAGAGCCATCAAATCACATATAACTGCAGGAAAGTGATTGGAATTTATTTCTGAGGAAGTGTTTTAATATTTGACATTAGGAGTTTCTATTATGGTGCTGAAGAAAACATTTTCACTCTCGTAAAAAATGACACTTCTGATGAGAGTCTTTAATTTCCATTCTGTCTGTTTTGTGTTTATCTCCACAAACAGCAGGCACATTGTTCATTCATCCCATGTTACACTTTTTCTGAAACATTTTTTCTTGAACAATAAAATGTCTGATAAGGGGGAGAAAAAAATTACACTATGGTTTCACTATAGCATATTGTTGCCCTTGAAGAACAAGAATAAACCTTCCTCCCAGAACTCTGCCATCAAGAGACTCAAGTTGTTATAGGAAAAAACATGCTGTCCTTATGCAGAAAAAAATATGCTAATTGGATCACTAAGAATGTTGCTCCTTTTATTACTTTGCAAATACCACCAGACAAAATCAAGTTGTTATCTTTTGTGTATGGCTGGCTCAATTTTTTTTGGAAATTACTAGTGGAAAACGTTCAAGATTTCAGCCACTTCATAAGGACAAACAACAATGACATTCCAGACAATTATACTGCCTCCAAATCAATTTGAGGTGCTCCTGTCCAAATGGTTTCTAGGATTCTACTCATTGTTGCAGAAACCCAAGCTCCTACAATGACTGCCAATTAAACACATGGTGAACCAACAGCCTGTCCATCCTCCCTGCACACAGTGTGTCCTGATCACACAGGAGCTGAGGCTGGAGCATCACCAAGCACTTGTGGTCTGCATTAACCTTGCACTGACTTCAACAGGTGAGTTGCAGCTCAGAATTTGGCTCCTGGACCCTATATGGGGTAAAGCATCTTCATTATTAATCACCTTCTGTCAGTGCTCTAACCCTGCAACTGCCTACTTCTACTCTCCACCATTTCTGCATTAATTTTGACCAACAGAGTGAAACTGGTGTGAAGAAAAGATACATTATATATATATACACACACACACACTTTGCTAGGTAAGTGCTAAATAATACAGTAATATAGTGATTACATGACTACTGACTTTGGAGACACTTCCTCTGGGTAAATTGAGATACCAACAGTGGAGCTTCACTGTTAGAAGGCAGATATTCTGTCCATCCAAAATACCAGGTGCCTTTGCAAGTGGCTGTCAGAGAACAAAAGGGAACTGCATTCCCCCAGACTCCTTTTTAAAGCCTTGGTTTGTGCTTTACTGGTCACTGTCAAGAAGATCAGCCTGAAAAGTTCTCACTCTCAGATTTCAGCAGTGGGAAGTGTTCTGCTCACTCTGCAAGGAGGTGGTGAGAAATAGCAGCAGCTCCCAAAAAACACATTTGCAAATTATGGTCTGGCTCTAGTACAGCTCAGGCACAGCAACATTTTCTTGTTGCAGTCCATTTAGCATGACACTGCAAGCTGGAGGAAAACAGGCCTTGAAAGTTCATTATCATCAGGATCCAGCTAAAAAATATTTGGAACAGATCCTGAAATAATTACAGGAGAATGTGAAAAATATTACAATTAACAGGAACAGGTTGGTGAAGGGTTTCTTTCGTGCTCACCTCTAGAAGAAGAGATATGAGCCTTTTCTGAAAAATAACATCAGCCTTCAAAATCTGCCAAATGATATTATGAAAAATTAAATCTGAGATTCTCATTCAGACATTATTAAAGCAAATATATACATCCCTCTCTCTACATGGGAGTCACTGTCTCATTCCCAGTGGTGACACTTCTCTGGTACATCGTTTTTCATCTATCTTGACATTGCTCATTGCTTTAAAGATGACTGGCATCTAAAATACAGCCCAGTTAATCTCACTAAATTTTACCCTATCCATTTATCCCACAGCATTGTTTAATGAAATCTGTACTTTTTTTAGCAGCACTGCAAAACCATGACTGATGAAGTCTTATTGGAGTCTTAGCACTGCAACACGTGGTGGTGAATGCTAAACAGTGAATAGGTGAGGAGGAGAATGGGATTTTGCTTTTCAGGGGCCACACTCCTGCTTTATTTCCATGTGAGAATGCAGTCACTTGAAGAAACTGCAGGAGTTTTTCTTTCAGTACAAGCTGGAAGGACCCAGCTTCTGGCTGTGTGAAGCAAACCATACTGGCACAGTGTCAAATGCTGCAGAGAGCCTGATGCCCTTCTGCAACCTCCTATATAAGCTCATAAAATAAAGGCAGAGGACCCCAGAGCCAGAACTCCCCTTTCTGTTTAGTACTGGAGCAGAGAAAGCAACCTTGAGGAGTGGTGGAGGGAGACAATTTCCTTTGCTTTGCTGATACTGTATTTTAACATTGCAATGCTGACTTAGGATGGATTTTTTTTAAGCTTCATGATGAGCTACTGCTCTGGGTGGTGACAGCATCTGGGGATCATGGCAGCAGGTAAAACCTCTTTCTTTCTCTCCCCTCATCGTGCTCTAACCAGAAATGCACCAGTATGGTTCTTGTTCTCAGGCCTGTTCCTATCATTTGATGATCTGAGAGATAACGAATCAATGTTTGTGATCAGGAATTAATCACTGAAAACACAAACAGCATTTGACAAATTGGGAAATTACGCAGGCTATTTCCAAACACACAGAAACTCAGAGTTCAATGGATTAAGACGCTTGAGTCCTTTAGCTCAGTTGGAAACCTCTGATTTTGGTCACAATCTTTTCCATCTACCCACAGCCACTGCGTCAGAAACACAGACCTTTGTCCTGTGCAGTCACAGCCAGCACAGAATACCAGTGGACAGACAGATAAATGCTGCTGATGGCAAATATTCAACACAACTTTAACCACAGGAATCGAGGCAAACTACTACCTGTCTCATGATATAGCCATTGATTTATGTCATTCTTAAACCTGGCACATGTAGCTATTTATAAACAGCAATTTACTTACTCATTCTAAGAGTCAAGACCTATTTGGTTTATTATGGAGTGCTCTTCCTGACTTAAGGTCTGAAATCTATGCATAGGCTCAAATTTATACTGTATTTGTAGGTATATTATATTTGCATATGTTATTTACTTCCACTACCATTTTCTATTAAAAAAAAAAAAAGGAAAAGGAAATTCAGAAAGTATTCCTGCCAGTGCAGTCAAAGACTCAGAAGAATTATAGAAAAGTAAATCTAAGGGAAAAATACAACTAAAGGACACTGGTCTAAAGATTCGAATAAGTATAAGCCAGGTTGCTTTGCTGTGGTTCAGATGATAAACCAACTTTCAGTGGAGCAGGAAGGAAGTGATGATGGATGCTGTGTCTGCAGTGGGGTCCAGCAGCACTGAGGCTGTTTGGCCTTCACAAAGCCTCCCAGTGTCCAAATCAGAGGATGGATGGTTCAATGCTCGATCCACATGGGGCATTTCACATGCAGAGCCAGTGAGAGCCCACAGGCTGACAGAACTGAACCCTGCCAGGTAGCCAGTGAAAGGTTCTTTTGGACAACACTTTGGAGAGTGACAGCTGGTGTAATCCAGTGGGGTGAGAATGATTTATATCAACTAAAGACCTGGCTCATCATCTTCATAATTTTTGAAAGCATTTACAAAAGCTATCAAACAGTATGGCAGGCCACTGAGCAGGGCTTTGGCCTTCCAAATTCTCTTTCCAGAAGGAAGCAGTAACAGAACAGAGAGTGTGATGCATTCACTCCTCAGTAAATATTAACAATTAAAGGCACACTGTGAAGTTTTACTAATATTTAAAAAAATGTATCGGTTCACAACACAATCCATCACTTAAGATCTAAATCCCCTGGCAAGAAATCAATGCAGCATGAGTCATGACCTTGAACACATCAATCTCTTATAAGGCACACAAGAAATTGTGGTAATACTTGCTTAAATAATTCCAGTGCTGTGGTGCACTTTTAAAGATGAATCCCATAATTAAAGAACAGGCATCTTTTCTTTGTCTGGACTTAACTACACACAAAACAGACCCCTGTGTACACTGCAGCCTGGGACTCTGCTCTGCTGATCACTGCAGCCATGGAGCACTGTTCCCTACACACCCAGCATGAAGGGTAAACAGTGGGGAGGGACTCCCACTCCACCAACACACCTGGCAAAACACACCAGTCTCAGTTACCAAAAATGCCTCCAAAAGGCAAGGTATGGCATATCAGGGAACATATAAACAGGTAATGCCTCGTTTTCTTAGTTGTTTCAGCTCAGGGACACAGGTTTTTCCACTCAACATGAAAGAGATACCATGATTTTCCACCCACTTTATCTGTTTGAGGCATTCAAAAAAAACCACCCCACCTTGTTGAAATCAATTGCTAACTCACATCTCCTCATTTTCCTGTATCCCTATGGCCTTTATACCTGCACAGGCACTGGTAGGTGCCTTCAAAAGACTGGAGAATAATTCCCACGCCAGGCTGAGAGCTGGGGAGTGGTCAGACATTGTGCCCTTAACTTCAGCAGCAGCACAGACATACTGGCTGAACAAGAAGGGTCAGGCTTGGGTGTTTTAGTTTCCTATGCTGAACTACTTGTTGCCAAGGTATTGTATATCTTCATTCCATGTCCAGCCTTAGGTATCGACAGCTACCTCCACACATTCTGAATGCTTAAGTTGCCCCATGGCTACAGTAAATGCCAAGGAGGCCCTGCAAGGGCAGCCAAGTGCCACCATCCAGCTGGCTGAAATACTTTTATTTTAAATAAATTAACTGGCTGCCTTCCACAGAGGCAGGGGAGGGTGGCCACTCGAATGCTCTCTGCCCTCAATCTTTCTCTGTGTGTGTGTGTGTTCAGTTTTGGATGGCTGTTCTGTGAGGCTTCTGGCTCGATGACAGCTATACAATAACACAGCTAAATGGATATGGGTATGGATGAAGGATGCCAGGGAATTAGATTTGTATTTCAGAGGTGGAACTTCTAAGGCCAGATTTGTAAGCTTGTAACTGTGAACATTACTGGAAAAAAAAAAAGGAAGGTCTTTTTCCAGTAACACTGGGAGAAGGCAAGAAAACACTGCTTGAGGAAAGAACTGGGAACTGGACTTCTGAGGATCTGCAGCTGATTAGTCTGGCAATCCTGAGCACATTACTGGACCTCTGTCTCACACTTCTCTCTAAGTGTTCACACTACTTGACAAGCGTTACCCTTTGCAGGAAGTTTTGAGTTTCTTAAGTAATGGAGTTTTCATTAGTGCAAAGTAACTCCAACAACTTTATTACATTTTTTTTTCCCCATCTCTGCCAATTGTTGGCTGCCTCTAGTGTAGATTCCTTGAATGTCTTGAAGAGCTGTTAAAGAGAATCTGGCCATTTGCTGCTGTTGTTATGGTTGTGCATCAGTGATAAACATTCAAAGAGTATTTTATAAATTGTGGCAGTGGAGGGTAATTTTCTACAGTATGGCTGAGATAAAAGGCAATGATGACTATAATGCATTTCTCTAAGTAAATATAAATCAGAGCAGCTGTTTTGGTGTTTGGCTTAACTGTTTCCCAGTTTCTGTTTGCTAACTCCTGCAGTAAAGTTCTGTGTCTCTACTTGGATTAAAGCTATATGGGAGGTCTCACCAGAGTGAGTTAATTCTCTCATACATTTTGTACATCATAGTGGATTTTTGGGTTCCTGGATATTTTTTCATTTCTTATTATTTAACACAACAGTATAAGACCTGTCCTAGTGAATAAAAAGAAAACTAAGTTACCCCAGATAAAAACTGGGACAGCTTCCAACATTCTTTTTTTTTTTCTTTTTAAATTATTTATGAATTTAAATTGAACCCTTTAATATATGCTATTGCCAAGATGAAAAGTTATGCCAGGGGAGATGTCCAGAGATCTTCACTTTCCTTTCTTCCCTCTTCTCATAGCACCAGATATATTTCTTTTTCCCTCAAAGACAGAAATTAATATCACACACATATAATAATGGAAACAAGAACTAGGATATGAACTAGAGACATTTTAGGCCTCCAAACAATAACTTCTCTGGACGAGCTAAATGCCTTTGACTCAGGCAATAGAACATTTCTATCTGTAGAGGATAATCATGCCCTCCAGCACAAACGATAACAGATGTTATGTTTGAGCTGGGAAAGAAGACACCAGGAAGGTGGACCCATCAAATTACATTACTTCAATACACTGGTTAGCTGTTAGGTTGGGGAAAAAAAAAGGGGCCAAACTCTACACATGATTTGAACTACATATTTCTGAAAGTCACAACTCTTGAAGAAGAGGTAGGATTAGTGTTTTATTGTAGAGGCACTGGCATACACTACTAATTTCCTCCATCAGGCTCCCATCCCTACTCTCAGGGACCCAGCACTGCAACAAATAATGCCTGAAATACTGTTTTTCTAATAGACCTAAAACCTAAATGCCAGTTGGACTGAACTTGAATACAAGATGAATTTCAACTTAAGTTGCCTAATGTAATGAAGTATATTCACTTTTTGTTTGTTTGTTTCTTTGTTTGTTTTTTTGTCAGGACAGCTAGAAAATAAAGACCTAAACAAATGAATTCAGTTTTGAAAGGCTTTTCAAAAATAAGCTTTACTATTCCTACACTTTCTCATTTTCTTACATCAGGTATCCTCCTGTCACAGCAAAGAATCATCTGAAACTGGACACCAGACTTGAACAGCAATCAGAGCTCAAGCAAGGTCTCAGGCACAGAGGTAACTATGGAATCAGGAGGTTGTTAAATGGAGAGCTAAAAGTTTCAGTTATGGGCTGGAGATCAAGGGAGAAAAGATGTAACAGGAGTGGGAAGGAAGTGATGACCCAAGCCAGTGGTTGTGGCAGGCAAGAGAAAGAACAGGAGATGGAGGAGATGGATTGAAGACAACAGGAGAATACCAAGGAAAACAGGTGCTTGATGGAAGAGCACCACATTCCAGAGAAAGAACAAAGATCAGAGGAGAACCTGCTGGGGGGAAAAATATGGGACTAACCCTATACAGACTATGAGCTGCTAGAAGAAAGAACATTTACAGCTTGGTTTTATACAGACACAGATTCCAAATCCTAGCACCAAAACCTTAATAATGGGGATGAACTTTACTTCTGCTTGAAATAGTTTGAAAGGGACTGTTCTGGTTATAGAGTCCTTTCCAAATTTCATTTAAAAAAAAATAAATTTCACGTGGTCTTACAAAAATACACAGCCCCATCCAATGGAATGACAGCAGCTGTTTTGTACTTCAGAGAATGGTTGATATTCAAATACAGCATTTTACAGGTTCAAGGATCAAAATTCCCTTCACAGAAGAAATTTTCCTGGACAACACAGAAAATATTGTGGCAACATTTTCAAATTTTGGGGCACATTTTTGCCCTCAGTTATGCATGTCTGAAACTCACATGGGCCTATGGCTTACAGTGTTCCTTTAAAAATCCACTAAAGAAATCCCTTTATGAATATCTACAACAAATACACTGGTACTGTCAGACCTTTGTGGGAAGGTCTTCATAAATTGTTACACTTAAAGGTCTAGATGTCACCAGATCAGTTAACTTTTTATGAACTCATGAGTTTATAGGCACCCCCAGGGAAATAAAAGTCTTTCCTTTCTATTTGCTAACAGGAGCAGAGAAAGAGGAAAGGAAGACCATTTAAGAAAAAAATCCACATTTTTTAAGTAAAATGAAAAATCAATTATTTCAATTGAAATTCTTATTTTTAAAGTCCTCATTTGTTTTCCTCCTCCTCTCTTTGCTCTTCTGAGCCTCTTAAGTAAATCTGGAGGCAGTGCTGAAATGCCATTAAGGACAGGGCAACAGTATGTTCATTATGAAAGATGAAACAAAAGCAATAAGGCTGAAAAAACGTAGCAGAGAAGCTCCAGGGCAGAGAATTGGAAGAGCTTTCAAATGTAAGGTTATTTCAGCACTGCAACAAATTGGCTGGAGAGTGTGTGGACTCTTCACCTTTGCAGAGCCTTAAGAACAGGAAAGAAAAGCACTTCTCTCAATGGGTGCAAGGTACTTTATTCTGCCACAAGGATTGTCTAAAAAAGACCTTTTGACACCTACAAAGCTTTCAGGGCCAGAATATGGTCAAGATGACATTTGAACCCTTTCCATGAAAATGAATGTCAGCAGTAGTGTCATTTACACCTGAATTTAACAACCGAAAGTAACAGAAAGGAGGCAAAGATAATTTCTTCTGGTGTGAATAATGACTGAGTGATTCTGAATTGAAACATTGACAGCTCTAGGGAATACAGAAGAGCAAAAAAAAAAAAGTATAATTTCATTCTCTCTGGCCCCCCCAGCACCCCACAGAAAGCAGGTGAGTTTGTCCAGAGGAGTATGTGCAAAGTACTTAGACACAGAACATTTTTGTTTAAATATCAAGGAAAACAAAGCTTGCCAGTCCCTTTAACTTATTCAGATTTTGACATGCTATTTTTTGAAACACTTTCCCTCATCCAAAACAATGCAATTGGATAGGAAAACATGAGAAATTGTATATTAGCCAAGTGAGAATGCTCTTTCTTTTTTTCCCCACTTAAAAATAACTTTCCAGAATGGGATGTATTCCATTTTCTATTAAAACATCTACTACTTGAAAAGGTTAGGCTCAAAACAAAATTCCTCAATATAACTGAAATGTTAAGCTTTTTTTTTTTTAATCAGAATGCTGTATAGTGGCACCAAAAATAAACTTTTTTTTTTTCCCAGAAACTAAGAAAGCTCCTAGGAAGTAGAAAAGCCACTTTATATACAATTCTGCTTTAAGAGGGACAGAATTAAAATCTTATTTTCCCCAAGAGTCTTCAAATTCTATTTCTGATGTTGCAAATCTAGCAGTTCTCCAATTTTCATCTTTTTTTTTTTTTTTTTTTTCTAAAATAGATAGGAGAGGATCAGACCTCGATTTCTATCATACAAAACAAGCCTTAAAGAATGCAATACTATTTACAGGGTAGATATCAGAAACCTTCTGTTTGCATTTGTAATTCTGTACCAGTAGCACTATTTTCACAAACAATGGGATGGAATACATTGTTCAGAACAGAACTCTGGGCTGTTGCCTCAGTGCTAGGAGGAATCTCCTCTGGACAAGCCTTACTGATCACTCTGACAAGAATTACAACTCCTAACACTTCCAGGGAAGTTGTGACCTTCTAATACCTCAGAAGTGGTTCCCATCCCCTATTAACTTGAATCAAGAATTGTATCTTGACTGACAAACCTTTCACTGACGTGGGATCAAAAAGTTGTGGCAGCAGCAAGCCCTGGCCACGCACCTCGGCTTGAAACAGGATTTAATGAGCAGGAACTGCAGAAGAACAAGGTGAAGACACCAAGTTCTGGAGCTGGAGGTTGTAGCAACCTCTGCTTCCTCAGGATGGAGCACTAGGGTCCTACCAGTTTAACACCATTCAGCTCCTGAGTAGTGAGAAGAATGCAGGTATTTTACCATCTTTGTCAGGTGACTCCCCTGGGATGCTACTGGGAGATTATTTTGTGGAGAAAATGATACAGCTCCCCTGACGTCCTGCAACTTTGGCAATTTATGGCAATAGCATATTTTATCCACAGTTTCTTGCACGTGTTCCTCAAAATGATGAGCTGTGCATTTTTCCAGCTTAAAATAAAATTTATTTGGTTGGATTGTAGAGGCAAGATACCCAGTTGTACACAGGGCCTTTCAAATGGGTTTTGCTTGAGTGAGATGTGTGAGGGCCAGTCTCGCTGCATTTCATTCACTTAGAATGCATTTGTTGATCATAATAGATAATTGTGATGCCAGGATTACATCAGTTGTCGCAATTTGGATGGAGTCCACCTCTCCTTTCATGGGCTGAAATGTGTGAAATTCAATTGCTCTGGTGAAGTCTTAATTTTATACCAATTTACTTACAAACACTGAAAGGAAAATAAAATTTAAAATGTGCAAAAGATTAAAGCACTCTTGTGCTAATGAGAGCCATCTGTTTATTTCTTTCCTTTTTAAAGCGTTTTCAATAGGTGGAAATGAAAGACTTCAGACACATTTTCATGTCTTGAGTCTCAGCAACAAAAAAAAAAAATAATATAAAAACACAGACTCATCATCTTCAGTCAGAAACTTGTACTAAGAAAATAAGCCTCATCCCAGCTTGCCAATTGCTTCAGGGCCAACTTGTGGATGTGCAAGTGCTGTTGCCCCACACCAGGATTGTTCTCCCTGTCCAGAATGCCCTTGTTTTGACTGTGTCCCCATGACTGAATGGCCTGCTGTCATCACAGACTGGCTATTGTGTGTTGCTCAGTATTTAGAGGGTGGCCAGTGTCAGCTGAAGCACAGCAGCCAGTCCATCTCTCAGCTCCTGGCAAGCTGAGGCTCTGCTGCTGCAGCCTTGTGGCACCAGTCTCTGGTATTTCATCATCAGTGTGTTCCAGTGCCAGAAGGTTTGTCCAGAGCAGTCCATCTACAGCTTTAATATACAATAACCACAGCACACACACAGATATACAGAATATAACCCCCCACAACACAGTCCAGAGAACAACAGCCACATCAGGCTGTGTTTAAGTGGAACAGAATGAATCCTCTGAGTACAAAGTCTGGCAGAGGAAAGAAATTGCACATCAGTGGACCACTGGAGCTCCAGCTCTGGCTTGCAGAGCAAACCAATATATTAATTGGCAATTCACCACTTCAAACTGTTTTCAAATGCCAACCATATATTAGACATCCATATAGGGAGAATTTCAGCACTGCCTGGAGTTGCATCACAGTAGATAAGTGCTTAACATTCAGCCAAAGGTGTCTCTAATCAGATACATGCTGCAAAATGACATAAGTCTTAGCAATCAACTGATCAAGTGAAAAATTACTAATCTTTTGAGGAGGGTTTGTTTTACAGTGAGATCAGTCACCTCTTCCTGGTATCATTTAATGAGCAGTGAAAACAGGAGTGATGAGCTGGTGACAACCACCTGGAGAGCTGCAAAAGCAGTACCATCACTGTGTGAGTTCACTAGTTAAATACTCAGATAACCAACATTCAGGGAAAAATAAAGACAATTTGAATTGTTATCTTATATATACAGGACCTTTTCTAACCCTACAGGATTTTTGTTTTTTTTTGAATTTTGAAAAACACTGAAGATGGATAGATTAATGAAGATTAGGGGTCTCCTAAGAATCCTTATGTTTTATAACAAATGATACCTATGTCTAACTGGAGTTTAAGACTGTTGACACAAAGTTCCCAATGTATCATAATTAGAGCAGCATCTGTGCCAAATGCCCATATGCTGATATTCAGGGAGAATCACTGGAATGTTTCCTGGCCTTTAAAGGCCCATTTCCTACATTTGGACAGTATCACGATGCTCTCTAAGGACTGACAACACAGTGACATTTTCTAAGGGCTGCATAGCAATGTTGGAAAGAGAGAGGGATCCAGGATTCTTGGACAATGCTTGTCACATGTTATTCACTTGGCTGCAGTCACTGGCTCTTGCCATGTTTGTTAGTATCTACAAAAACCCCCATGTATGTAAGTATATATATATATATAGATATCTATATCTATATCTATAGAGATATATATATATAAGTCAAGAACCCAGCCCAGGCTGAAATCCACCTTCCCCCAGTGCTGACCCAACAGTTCAACCATTGGACTCTGCTGCTGTTTTGCAAACCACAGATATGAAAAATCAGAGGAGCCGAAGGAAGTATTTTGAAACATATCTTTTGACAGGAACTAAACTAGGCAGAGTGTGAAAGACTTGTATTTTTGCTGAAGCAGAACCCACATTTGGCCAAACTAAGATTTCACTCCACTGACACTACAGGATTTAACCAACTAATAATGATGGATGGATTTTCAGCCGTGGCCCACTGTGTGAGGTGTGAGTGACAAGTGAACAAGCACCTCGGGCAGAAGTCAGATGAATAAAATTACTGTAGTCCTAAAGTATGCAGATTATGAAAATCCCCTCAAATACTTAATACTTTCAGTAACTTTTCACCTTATATTTTTTTTTCCTTCCTTTTATTCAACTTGGCACGAATGGCTGCCTAATAAATTAACACACCCTTGATTTGACAAGCTTTTCCCCAGTTGCATTACAATGTCAAGTACCAGGGCCAGTGCCTTCAGCACAGCCTTGACCATTTGTCATTTTCTTATAATTAATTACAGCTGTCTCAACCAAGGCTGTACAGAAATGATAAGACTATTATGCAGCTTTCAACGTCCGTTGTCTATGGGATTTTCACTCTGTTCATTGTTCTCCAGGGGGCCACTGTCCAACGTTTTGCATAGGAAATTAATTTTATCTTTAATAGGAATCCAAAGCCCATTTTCTTGCATAACTTAAACTTCTTTTTTTTTAATTCATATTTTGCTAATGGCTCAGATGGTAAAGAATGCAACATATTCTGGCCTCAGAACATGCAGTACTTACCCCTGCTGTTCTGGATCACCACTGACTTGAGTCACACTCCAGAATTTTACGCTTGCAGAACACGTTGGTATTTCAAAACTTGCTTCTTATCTGAACCAGAATCCTTTTCTCCTTTAGGGTTCCCATGTAAGGGACATCTAGGGAAAAAAAAAAGTAATCTAATGTTTTCTTATGGATTTCACTTTACAGGTTGCAGTTGGCCATGTCTATTACTTTTATATCATCTCATGAGACAGATATCTAAACTTCTGCCAATTATGGAGTTAAAGAATGTCAAACAGGACATTCCCTTTCTACTTTAGCAAGACCCTTTCATTTCCTTCTCAAAACTCTATCACATTCCTTGAAAAACTTTTATTCTTCTTTATCCAATATTGTTTTGATATTTGGACAGATTTGTCAGGGTAATTTTTACCATATAATTATCTTGGATTTTTTAATTATGAGATACTGTTTGTATTACAGGAACCTTTGCCAGCCCCAGCCAAGACTGAAGTCACAGCCACCTGAATCAAACCCTCCCCTAAAGATCCTGAGATTTACACAAGGCAGACAAACAGTAAAAATGAAAGAACTTCACACAGAGGGAAAAAGACAAGCAGACCTGGGAAGAGAAACCAAGTCTCTCTGAGTTTGTTTCAGTATTCAGCCTACCAATCCAAACCCTCAGTCATGACCTTCACCAAAAGAACACCCACCAGCCAAGTTTCCAGCAACACCATCCAGGGCACCATCACCTTTCCTTCTCTCAAACTGTGCCGTGCTTTGAGCACTTTGTGCGTGAACTTTTGGTGCACTGCTTCAAGAAATAAGATTTCTTTTACTTTTATTGCACAATTAGGTAAATTAGGCAGATGTTCTACTTTATTTTCCCACTCTTTACTGCTGGCATCTATCTGTGTTGTTCCTCACTAGCCTGCTCCTTTCAGCTTCCCACGTTGCTCACTGGTGTCACTAATTGTTCCATTTTTGCTTCAATGGCCACAGTTATTGATCGGGCACGGTGGGAATTTCTGATCGACTCCTGCAGCAACACAAACACCAGACCTGTCAGGGAAGGTGTTTCTCCCTCCCTCTGGATTGTGTCCTGACCTACATAAGTCAGGGCAAATGGGTTCAAGGTCCACACCTATTTTTACTCCAGCTCAACTTGCCCTTGTCTCTACTTTGCAAGGGCAGATGATAAATTCCTGATACTTTCACAACAGGGTGTGGATGCATCTGCTTCATTATTAGGTACCCTAAATAAATCAAAATCTGGCTATTTTCAGTACAATATTATTTCCAGATGCATTTATAAGACTATAAATATACTTGTATGTGTATTATAAATAGAATTTTAAAGATAACACATTTAAGACATCTCTTCCTATTTCTGGAAAGCTTCATTCTAAAAAAAAAAATAAAGGGTAAACATTTAACTGAAACTTAACCACTAACCTCAGGAAAATATTATAGCTATTCAACAAAAGTATGAAGATATCAGCATTTATAATTCTATCCCTGAACAAGTTATCTTAATTGCATTATAAGACTTCTGGCCAAGTAACACATACAATTTTCCATGAGAGCTTGTAAACACTTTTGGCTTTGTCCCTAAAGCTTCCAATGAAAGTCTTTCCATTTGTGGATGAAAACACAAAACAAAATGATGCCAAATATTCCGTTTTCAATGAGAAAAATCTAGCTTTTATCTGAAAAATTATATTCTCAACTTTTCAGAGAGGAAGTTGGGTATTAAAAAAAAAAAAAGACAGAAATCTTCATTGTGAGTTCTTATTCTGACTTGAAAGCTGTCTTCTGACTTGAGTTCTTATTCTTTAAAAAAAATATTTCCCAGTAGAAGTTAAGGAGGTGAGAGACCTCTATTAAGAAAGAACAGATATAGCAATAGACACTGTTGGGACCTGAAATCTGACGTGATCCATGGTGGCAAAGAATTTTTTATTAAGTTCATTAAGTTGATCTCCTTGCCCAATTGCTTTTTACAAGTGTTTTTTGGTTTTTTTTGCTACATGAAAGTAAAAGAGGCAACTCAAGAAATCGGCAGTGCCAAACCTCCTTGACCTGCAGCCCAGGTTTGTTCCAGGCACTCTCCCATCAGGACTTCATTCCACACAGGGGAGATTCCCGTTTTTCTGAAGTCCTGCTTCCACCAGCTATTACACTTGATGGTTTATTCTTTGGGTAGAAGCATTGCCCTGTATTATAAAGGCAAAAAATTCTGCTACCATTTAATTTATTGGCAAAACTTCACTGGCTTCCTTTGCAAGAAACCAACCCTTTTATATGTGACTTTGCACAATTCGCCTGCCAACAGAGTCACTTTTCTTCTGTGTGTCATTGGATATTTGCCTTTTGTCTTAAATCCCCATTCCACCTATTCTCACTATATCTCTCTCTCATGAGACTCCCTGTGAGACTTCAGGCAGTTTGCATATACTTAATAAAACCTTCCTCACTAATTAATCCATTGTTCTGTCAATATCTTGGAAAACTGACTGAAGGATCAAAGTAAAAAGTGTTTATATTTTTATCTAAGATTGTCTCTCCTGCTGCACATTTTCTGTGTGCATACTATTTACCATGTCAAAGAATGCCTCTGCCTTTTAAAGAAGCACAATATCAAGATAGACAGGCATGGTTTACTCCCAGAGACACCTGCTATTATTCAGCATCTCCAAGGACAAGTAATTTCAGTTTTAAGGAACAGTTAAGGCTGACACCAAATCAGAGTTGCTAGTGGTTACAGAAGCATTTTCACAATAAAGTGCTGTTCTCCTTCAGTTGTCAAATTGTTACTAATTCAACCATTGAATAATGCAAGTTTTTATCTTATATACTGTGTGAAAATGACCCGCTAAAAAGAGCTACTCTTGAAAGGTATGGCCTGTCCATCTTACAAACACACAAAACCATCATATACAAATCACATGGAACAGTTTTGGTAACAAAAACACGCCCAGCAGGACATTCAGGGCTTTCTCTGATTCTGTATCTGGCTAATGGATGGCTCAATAAAGACAAGCACCATGTCAAGAGGACTAAACCCTCCACAGAAACTGGACAAAGTGCAAATTATGCTGATCTCAGTTAAAGGTCAACTCCCTGAGCCTTGGAATGATCTCTGCAGTTCAAAAGCTACTAAGAAGGTACTTCAGGTGGTTGCTTTCATCTCCATCTTCAAGGCAAATCCTTTAATGCAGGTGCTCTTTTGCATATCTAACTCTCCTCCTCTATTGTGGGGTTCAGTGGTGCTCTGCACCATGACAGGATAAAGAATTATGTAAGAGTCTTTTGGTTCTTTACCACCAAAATAGCTTTCTTTGGAACTACTGGTGGTACAGACTCCACAATTAAAGTGTTTTTTTTTTTTTTTTTTTTTCAACACTAAGCAATGAGTGACATCCAGACAATTCACCTTGTCAGAAAAGAAAAGTGAAAAGTTCCTCTGGTGCCACCTCTTGTCTGGTACTTCAGGGCTGCTCACACCCCAGTATTCCAGAGCTGAGGGCTCTCTCTAGATTTTCCTCACCCATTACTCCTGGAAAAATCCCTTTTAGCATTCCAAATTCCACTGCCTCTCTGGTGCTTCGATCCTTCAAACATTTGTGTGCTGTTATGTCTCTCTGTAGCCACTGCTCAGCCAAACTAAATGTATTTTGCTCCTTTAATGTTCCCTTTTCTACGAGTCCCCACAGCTCACTCTTCCCTCTGAACTACCTCCAGCATTCAATACCTCTTTCAGGTTTCTCCAGAAATCTGTTGGATTCTGTTTCCTGCAGTCAGGAACATTCTGTACTGAGTTTTTCTTGGGATTTAAACTATTTCTATGAATCTACTTGGAAAGTTTTATCTCCCATACGCCTTTTTTGGTGCCAAATTACAGCTGCGGGTGAGAGGGAAGCAGTGATCTGGAATTACTTTAAATATCTAGTCTAGATGGGTTAGAGAGGCATGGAATTCTCAGAGGGCAATGGGACTGGGTGGACAACATAGAAGTAGGTGCAGTTCTGATCTGGGCCAGTGCATCTCAAACACACCCCTCTGGTCCTGAAGTCAACGAACAATTTTATTTGCACTACTGCAAGTGAAGACATTGGGTTCCAATGGTTAGTTCCCTTTTTTTCCCAGCTCTAGGGATGTCATGATTTTGTCAAGAATCTCCATCTCTTCATATTCTTATCGAATCACGTCTGGTCAGTCATAATTTTTAATAAGATGCATCCAGAAGACTAACGTGCTGATTCCACATCATATCAGTGATGTGAAATTTCAAGAACAGCCTGTTCTGCCAAATTTCACATTGAAGTTATATTTGAAAACTCCAAAATGCTTCTTCCAGAAGTCTTCTAGTAAAATTTTCACATCTTTTTTTGAAATTATTTTGGCTCTAGCTTTCATTTACTCCTTTTTCATTTTTTTTTTTTTTAAAGTAAGAAAACATGAAAGAAGGAAAATTTGTTCAAACAAAACCTCAGCTCAGAAAACATTTACATTTCCTCAATGCAGCTTTAGAGAAAAGTTTTAAATCAGTCATTGCCACTCTAAAAAAAAATAAATCCCGTTTTCATTCTGCTTCGCATAGCATTTCTATGGACAATCCCATAAACAGCACGTATGCCTAACCTATAATTTTTTTCCTCCACTAGCATCTGCCAATTTGGTAAATTATAACAGAGCAAACAAACGTCTTTGTCACACCTGTAATAAGAAGTATCCATGGTACCTGCATTGTTTGATTGTAATTAAAGAGTGAGTAATTTTAATGCTGGATTAACACTTCTCTTGTCTGATTGAACAATCTACATCACATTTATTTCTGCTAACTCTGATTGAAAGTATAATGAGAGCTTTGAGAATTATTCTGCTTGTCGTTCTCCTGCCGCTCCCAGTAACCTGTGCAGTCAATAAATCAGCTGATGTACTAAAGCACTTTGACTCTGTTCATACACAATGGCAGTGATTTCAGTAGGGCTTAAAAAAAATCAGAGATATTTAATGACAGATATAATCATAGCCAATGCTTTGTAAGCTTTCCTTGAAATAATGTTAAGCTCAAAAAAAACCAAAGCAAACAAACAAAAACAGAGAACAAAATGCTTGAATACAGTGAAAGAAAAACACCACAAAAAACCTTCCAGACATAAAACAAGAATATAAACAACGAAAAAGAAAAATTTATTCTCCTACTCACCAAACCTGCCTAGGACAGAGTCATGTATTTGAGTCATGGCACAGATATTATTCCTTCAGAAACTAAACCTGAAATGTATTTTCTCCTTCCTTCCCAAATTCCAGTGAGATCAGGTTTAGAAAATAAAAGTTCATTAAACTCTCATGAATGAACTGAAAGAAGAACAAACCCCTTTTCCTCTGGAGAAGCCATTGGATTTTGGGAATTTTTAGTCTTAGGAAAGGTGTGCTAGAGAGGAATAAAATGACAACCAGATTTTCGAGGGCTCAAGTTCTCTTTACCCCTTTGCTCCCAGTGAGATCTTCCAGCTGTGTAGCCATGAAACAAATGTGTCTTTGCTTCAGTTAGGTGTGGGAGATGAAACAGCAGAAAAAAATGTTATATTTGATAAACTAGTAAGAGTGAATTGGCCTCAAACATTTCATGTGTAGCCTATTCTGGTTAAATTTTTATGGACTGGTGCCTTGCCCTTCAAACTGATGTTTGAAGACAATAAGAGAGTTGTATTTGTTTTCAGTGACAGTAAGAGCGAAGTTATACATGTAAGGTCATACACACATAAATGCATCTGTGGAAATATTTTTGTGAAGAAAGTAGGAGATGAGGAAATCAGTCTGAGCATCACAAATTACCTTAACTTCGTCATCTAACGACACAAAATACCCATGAACTTTGAAGACAAGCACGACTGGGCATGAAGTTAACCCAAATAAACTACTTTTACAGCACGAGCAGAATTCCAAAGGCAGTAGTCTATTAATATCCAATGAATTAGCTGTTATTTTTGCAAAAGCATACAGAATATTTAAAAAAAATAAAAATCCAACAAATATCTATTTCAGTCGCTACTAACGCACTCTTTCTGACCCAGGAAAGCTAACGTCAAATTTTGGAAGCCTCAAATATACGCTGTCAAGTTGCTTATTTTGGAATTATGCAGAGAAAGTGTCTGCTAAAATAATAATTAAAAAAAGAAGCGCGAGTGCACAGTTTCACCAAGAATAGATCTCAACATGCTCCATTCACAACTCTCCGTAGGAAGACAGAAGAGGAAGGAAGGAAGGAAGGAAAGTAATTGCTATTTAATTATATCATGAAAACATCAGCTGACACTGCCAGCAGACGAGCCATCCCCTGTACAGTTTCCAGCAGGGGCACCTCTGGAGCTCACGGAAGCCTGGACCACAAACAGAGGAGTCCAGTTCAGGATGCACTCCCCATTCTCACACCCCAGAGCCCAACATCCCAACCCACACTTCCAGCTCGGCACATCCTGTGATTCTGAGAGACCCACTGGGTTTGTGTTCCATGTAAAGGCTCCTGTGCTGCCCCTCAGCGAGCCTCAGTTTGCAGATTCTGTGTGCTCTCCTCACGCACCGAACCTGCAGGTGTTTGAGGGGGCCCGGCCCGTGCCCAGGGTGTCATCCCCCATGCCCAGGGTGTCACCCCCCGGCTCTGCTGCAGAGCTGGAGCTGTGTTTGCCTGCTGGAGGCTCCCTGTGCCTGGGAGAGCTGCGTGAAGGTGACTGTGCTGGCTGGTGGCCATCGGCCCCCTCTGATGTCCTGCAGCATCTTCTGCTTGGCACAGTGCTCGTCTCATTCCTCCTGCATCCACTGTCTATATAATAAAAGTTCCCCCCCCTTTTTTATTTTTAAATCCAGAAGCATGGAGGTGTTTTTTACTACATCTCTGAGTGCATCTTAATACAGAAGTGAAATTAATTTCCATTCAGCTGTGTCAGGATACGTTTCCTGTAGATTTGGGGCTGTGGAATGCAGATGGAGTTCTGCATGAAGCTCAGGCTCCATATCTGAGCCTCGGCAGTGCCTTAAGTGATCCACTAAATAAGCAGAGCAGTGAGCTTCAAACAGCAGGTCTGCAGCACCAACAGTTTCTACACTGCTGGGCTTCCACCAAGAGCTCACCAGCATTGCACTGAGTATTCTGACAGGCACATGTTATCTTCCCTCATTTCCAACAGTTAAACCCTATTAGAATAAATCAGAAAAGCATCAAATATTTTTCTAAAGTCACTGGCCTGTGGAGCAACTGCTTTAGCTCCTGTGGGGAAGCCATTCCTTTTCCTGTGTCAGGGGAAACCACAGACACGAAAAAGGAGAGATCAGGTTATCATACACACCTCAAGGATTCCCAGACACACCCTGACCTGTTCCAGCTTTTGTTTGGGGATTGCTGCAGGCACATCAGATGGCAACTCAATCTATTTGTTTGTGGCAGATGTGCAGTTTTCTCCTCTATTCCCTTCATTCAGCTTGAGAGGGTTGTAAAAAAAGAAAAGCTAGGCTGTCTTCCTTACTGCAGATTCTTTCCTTGCAAGACCTAGTCCAGATCCTTGGATCACTGATCTGCTTTTCTGAATGGCAGAGGTATGAGAAAAATTGTCTCAGACTCTGCTGAGATGTGTGGGATGAAACAGCACTTGCTCCTCATCCTACTGCTGTGGGGAAACAGGATGAAGACACTGGCAAATGAACAAAACAAAGGAATTAATTAGACTTCAGGAGTGCTGTGGGTTTCCACTTTTGAGAATGCTGCTAATGTTGCTTATTTTGATTACAGCTTTGAGATTTGTGTCAGGGTCTCCTAGAAGAGGATTTGAGTTTGAAGCTTCAGGTCAGGCACAACCCACAGAGAGCTCTGTACCTGAGGCGAACACTCCTCCTGCCTCTGCACCATTTTTCATCACACAACTTCACAGCCCAGGACTGTGGTGTTGGTTCTGATTCAGCTCACACAAGCACATTCAGACCAGAACATTCCAAATCACCAGCTTTCAAGTGGAGCCAAATGGAAAATGCAATGTAAGCAATGAAAAGCAGCTCAGGCTTTTTTATACTCCAACTTATGCAAATGGTTTGATAAACTTCTTGTGAATTCACCCATTTTGTGGTTTGTTTTGGAAGTTCTGCATTCCTCTCAGAAAAAAGCTATCAGTAATGGATAATGCCACCATTTCCCCTTTAAAATATGCCTCCATAATGAAAGAACTTGGATCCTCCAATCAAAAACATTATCTTTATAGGCCTCTTCCTATCCAGGCTTCACCATGTGAGAAGATAAGGATGTGGGATTGAACTCCTTTTCATTTTGTATAATAGTCAATAATGGCTAATCACATATTGCATTTTTACTTGGGGGAAATGATCTCATTATATCAGTTTTTGATCCCCCATGATTCCTCAGACTCAGTAAATGGGAAGGTTTCCAAGTGAGTAACTGCATTCTTGATGAAACTGATTTCTTTTTATATAATCCCATAAAAGACATCTCTCCTCATATTAGTTGGTGAGCACTGTGTAATATACAGTGTTTCATCATTAGCCAGCCTAAATGGACATTCATTGGATTAACATTAGAATGTTTAAATTTCTCCTGCAAAATAATACATTAGAGATTATTGCTGTAGTTTTTGCTCCAAGGCACTACTGCTGGTAATCAAAATCTCATTAAAAGGAATTCATATATTCTGTAGCCCAAAGGATCTCAGTTTCATTCCTTCCCCTGTCCCCGTGCCTCCCATGCACTGATTTATGTGGGTGTTTTACCTGAGGAAAAACTGTCCAATCTGGCTCTTTTAAGAGCAGGTGTCGAAGGTACAAACAGAATTAGACACCAAGTTGTTTACCTACCTTTGGAAAAAAACCCCTCACTTCTCTTTTTGCCAGTTAAAGTCAAACATTTAAAGTAATGAGAACTTTTTTAATGCACACTGCTCTGATGTATGGTCAGATAACAAAATCCTTTGACATTATAATCCATTTGACTAGAAGGAAACATAACTATACATGGATATCTGGCCTTGTAACTAACTACCTTATCTTCTGGTTTTGCCTCTCCTCTTTGACTACATTTACTTCAAATAATTGATTACTTTTAAACTGAACACAGTGGTTACTGGAACCAAATTCCATTGAAATGAGAGGTGAAGCCTTCTGCATTTTATAGAGAGTGGCATTTGCCTGTCACCAAGAAGAAAAAATAGAGAATGTTTTGCAGTATTTTTTTTAAAATTGAACATCAAGATTATAATGAGAATATCGGTATTGTTTACTTTTTAGGAAAATCAACCTGGTACAAAGACACCAAAGTGCTGGGTTCTTCAGCTACAATTCTTCCACCTTTCTCTACATCACCAAGGTGAGAGGGTTCTCCCAGGGCAGCCTGAATTATTTGGTAGCACTTTAAGGAAGATTAAATGATGAGCTAGTTTCACTGGGGACATGATTTATACTGTCAATCTAAACACCTCAAAAGTGCTAAAAGCTGTAATTGCCTTGGTATGATCCTTGAAAAATGAAGTTCCTGAACCTCCTCACGCTGACAGTGATGTCACAGGTGGAGTCTGAGGGAAGACAAAACCCAAATGAGTCCAGAACTCAAGCCATGTTCTCAAGCCTTGCTTTAACCATAACTGTCCTCTTTACTCAGAATAGTACCTTAATATTTTAGTCCACATTGCTAATTCACAGCCCACCTTAGAGAACGTGTTGGTTCTGCATCTGACAGATCTTGTGTCCAGACAGTGTTGCTTCCTTCAGTCAATCCCAGGGTACAGCCCAGTTTGAACATGATGCACACAAACAAACAAACAAGCCTAACCAGCTCTTTGCTTCAATTTTGAATTCTGTCAATTCTATATTAGTATCCAAACCCAGCAGACACAAGGTGCTGAGGTTCCCTAGGAACCCCTCTTAGGTCATTTTACAAACTGATTACCTCAAATACAATTTCAACAGCAGATTTATTATACTTATTTCTTACACTTGGGCCCCTCATTTTTCTCCTCTCTGGCTTAACGGTGGCAAGGTGGTGACGAAATAGTTTGATGGAGCAGCATTCAGAAAGAGTGCAAATGGGTGAGTCTTTGAACTGCTAGAGTGGCACAAAAATATTGACCTCAATTTTCGGTCAATTTGGAATCCTGAAATATTTTTAAGATGAATGTGATGCTCGGGAGCTGTGGGAGGATTTGAAAAGCTTTGCTGTTTTATGTACCTTTTGGCTCCTTTGAACTTCTGTGCTATATGTACCAAATGCAGGAATGCTCTTTGTTTCCTGAACTCAAGCTGACAACTTGTGCAATTTGTGTTGCTCGGTTTGTTTCCTTGGCTGGAAAAAACTTCATAGATTTCCATCCCCACCTTTAAGATGAGAATTTTCTTCGTACTTGCTAATGGAGGGAACGCAGTTTAATGACCTTCCCAAGTGCTAAGAGTAATTAATCACTAATTGTTTTTAGAAATAGGTTTTCCAAGGTACCGGTTTAAACTAAGCTTGTTTACTGATGCTCACTCATCCATATAATTCACATCTTGCAACTAAAATCACTTTTTCTTCAATATAATGAGATCTTAGAAAGTCCTTTACAGGTTTCCCAAATGTTCTGAGAAAATACCAGAGTGGCACATTGGCATGTTAATAAACATTTTATTTACTTCACTTTTGGTAGAGAAACTTGTAGCTAGAAAAGAATATAACCCATAATTTAGGGAAAGCTGCTCAAAGGCAATCTTGTTCATGATCCATCAGAGCAAAGAGTTCTAAGTTATTTAACCTCATGCAAAATCTCTGATACTCACTGCCTCTCACCTAGTTTAAATTAAGCTTTATTACACAATATTTTAAGGGCTGTATAAAGTTCTGGAATGAAAAATGCTGGAGGTTTATCTCGTTGACTTTGTCCAGTGTGAGATTTTCTATTGAACTTCGTGTTCATCCACAGTGAAGCAATAATGGGCTCACAGGGGATGGTCTTCCTTAAACTTAGGGAGGAATTGCTGTGCTTGTGCCTTTCAGCACCACAATTTATGACACCAGTGTGCACAGAACTGCAGCACATGCTAAACGAAAGCAGATGATTAGCACCAACAATTTGAGTAAATTACTAATGCTTAAACATAAGCATCTCAGCATTAGTGAGTTCCTTAAGGATATCTTACACTTCCAGTTAAGATTTTTTTAAAAGCCCTTCTTTGTGTAAGAAGATGTTTAAGCTGCAGATAAGCAGCAGGGCCCTTAAAAAATTGATTCAGGTGAAATCTTTTCCCTCCCTTGCTTTGCAGCTAATTGGAGGCTTTTTCCTCTGATGCTTCTGGGGACAAAATTTCACATACAGGGAGTTTTCTTACATTTATCTACCCAGATGCTGCCATCACCATGATATATGGGTGCTGCTGCTTATCTGTAATACTTATATCCATGTACAGACATCTAAAGGGAAAACATTTTCCATGTAATCCACTGACCCTTCTTTTGGGGAAGAAGGCAAATGTTCTCATTATGACTTTTCTTTCTCTCTTTTTTTTTTTTTTTTTTTTTAATCACATCCCAAATCGGCTTCATTTGATCTCAACTACCTTTGTCCTGAAGCTATCACTTTTGTCTTCTTTTTATGAAAACCAGAGTATGTGATTTTAGGAAAAAAGAAATAAGCCTTTTTTCTCAAGTTTTATTTCATTGCTCTGTGCTTCACTTGGAAGATTAGCTTGAGGACAGAAAGTTACATTTATGTGGGAAGAGGATGGAGCTAGTCGATGGGAATTCACATTTTATAAGCAAATTTTAACTCTGCTTCGATTTCAGTCACTGACAGAATTCACTTGCCAGAGTTTGTGATCATGACAACTATTCTGAAATTCAGAATCACTCCGAAATCTCTCTCATCTCATTTTTCCTTATGAGTTTCATTAGAAATTGGTGATTATTGAGCATTAGTCAAGCTGCCTTCCCCCTAAATGCCAGCAATTCAGTATTTTATATTTGGTTTCATGGTCCAGATGCTATTTAGAGCTATGTTTGTGCTCACAACTGGAATTGTAAACCCTCCTCTAGCCTCTGGCTGAGCGACATATGTGCTTAGCCAGATGTTTTGTGGATACAGAGGAAACCATCTCTTAAATACATGACCTGCTTAGCAAAGGATCCTGTTTCCCGAAATGTCGGGAGATGATAACAACTGATAAGAAATCCTCTCTGAAGCATCAGCCTGTTCTTTGCAGCTCACAGACAGTGATTACATGGGCTATGAGCTCATGCTACTCAGGCTGGAGTTCTCAGAGCAGCTTTGACACTGGGCTTTCTTGAATTCTGTTCTGAGAACGCTCACCCCTGTGTCTGTGTAAGTGCTGAGCCATTCACACTCCACCTTGGTAAGATTTATCCAGTTAGGTTCAGATAACCTTTGTCTGCCAAGACAGTCCTGGAATACAGCCTTATCCCAATATTCCAATCAGGAGACAGGCTGTATCTTACCACTTTCTTAACATGTGCCCTAACGCTTGGGAAACAGTGCCTCTCACATGACCTGCCTTCAGATGGGTTTATGGCCCATGTCCTGTTTTGCTTTTCATACACTCCTTGATTAGAAAACACTGTTACCATCCTAGATTTGAAGCCAGTCTTTGGATAGATCATATCACTCCATAATGATTAAGGCACTGACTGAAGATAGAAACCCAGAAAATCAAGGAGCCCATTAATATAGCAGAGATGCAACTTCCACTGTTGTTCTCTTTGATACCCAGGCCCATGACAGCACATAATTCTGCTTTAAGCTGTTAGTCAAAATGCTTCCCATTCTTAATACCAGAGGAAAACTAGATTCTGGTGAATTTATTGCCAGTGCCTAAATGCCCATATAATTATTATGGCATCGGTTTGAGTCATAGGTACCATGATGAAACCATTCCTCTCCCAACTCCACAACACCTGAGCATTAATCTCCTTGAACAAAAATAGAGCTATACAGCAATATTACAAACTTTTTAGTGGAGGTAGAGGGAAGTTATTAATTATTTGAGTTGAAAAGGGGAAGGAGATGATAAACAAGGAATGAGGTAGATCAAATAACATACCTTAGGATGATCACAAGGTCAACAGCAGAACAAGGTAAATGTGATTTGTTCATTTCTCCCAGTAACTAAACCTCACTTTCTATCATACAGTGTAAAGTTCAGGCCAAAACCAATACTGCAGGAAGACCTAATCTCACACCTACAAATCCAAGAAGCAAAAACTACAGTGGGAAGAATCCAGTCTGCACATTATCATCTGCTCTTCACTTCTGTATTCCCTATGTCACAATGGTAGATACATGGATGATACACCATCTTCATTTGGTACACGTGTCACCCTTATCCTCAATTGTTTCTTCACAACTGAGCACAGGGTCAGAAATATGATTAACTGTGATATCTAATATATGTCAATTCACTTGCTGTTTGCTGTCTGTAGCATATTCTGAATTTTTAAAAAATGTAGACTTCCTCATTTTTTCTTAGCCTTCACTCATGTCAGAAATGCCAGATTCCTGAGCTGTACAGTCAGAGGGAAAATAACTGAAATGTCCTTTCCCGAATCAATCCTGTCTCTGCTGACATGGCAAGATGTCACAAAACCTGAAGATGAAAAATTGCTTACTGAACATAACAGCAAATTAATAACAGCACAAACACTGCAGCCAAATCCTACAGGTGTTACTCAAATATGATGCCCGTCAGCTCCAACAGAACCTAATCCACTAATACCACAGGCTGTATTCTTCACATGCTGCTGTCTATAATCATGCAGTATCCATAAAGGATTTGCAGTCCCAGAGCACAGTGAAATTCCCCTCTGGGCACAGTGTTTGCACGTGTTAACAAAACCAGGAGAGTCCAGTTTGGTACCTCAGAAAAAGGCTTATGTGGTACCTCATTACTGGGGTTCTGAATGTGTTTCAAGCTGGCCTAATTTGCCTCCCATTAAAGTCATTTGTATCCCATTAAAGTCACTGGTAAAATTCACTCATTAGGTTTGAACAGACCCCCAGTTGAAAGCAATGCACTGCTGAGGGTCCCTTGCCACGCTAATGGTCACCACTGACACAACCATGACAAGACAGGGTTTTCTTTGTGCAGTCACAGCATGCTGAGGCCCTAACCAGGATCCAAGTCCCACTGTCCACCAGGAAAATAACAGACACTTGTATGCTCATGAGTTTTCTATCTAAACATCCAGAAACGGGAGAAAAGGAATTAATATCCAGTTTTTCAGATGGCAGCTGAGGGTTGCATCTTGTCCAAAGTACCCATTCCTGTAGCTTGGAAACAAAACATATTTTCCCTTCCAGGATTGTTCTCTCAAGATATCTGAGAGACTTGCAAATATCTCAAGGCTCATTATTGCTTCCATTAAAGACACTGGAATCCAGGGAGGGAGCTTGAAATAGAAAAAATAACAGAGGGTTGCAGGAAAGGGATGCAAAACCCCAAGTGAGCAATAGCATAGGTGCAACTGCCTGCTCCATCCAGCAACTTGTCAGCCATTATTCCTATTTTTTAAGTTCTTTGGTTTTCAATTCCTTTTGATTTGCCCAGTACCACAAAGTTTGGCTAGTGAAGGACAACACACAAGGAAAGCTGTGTACCTAAAAATCAGCAATGAATTTAATCACTTCTTCTCTGCTCATTCAGCCAAGGAATAATCAAATCCAGAAGCACAGCTGAATTCATTCAGTAGATTTTGATTTATATTAATGAAAGAGAAAGGCTCTAAAGCTTCACTGCATTAGAATTGCCTTAGCATGGAGTCAGCACTTGTGTCTGCCTATCACATCTCATCCCTACCTTCCCTCAACTTTTCTGACTCAGAAGTTATTAAAAGGCAAAGTTCCCCAAAGAAGATTACGGCACTTGTCGATAAAGCGTTTCTCACCACTACAACTGCTGAAAAGTTGGCAAAATCAATTGTTTATGTTATCATGCAGAACATTTTCACTTTTAATCTGTAGAATGATGTCTGACTTTTCAAAAAAGTTAAAAAAAAAAAAAAAAGAGCTTTTCTGTCACTTATTAAAACTACAGAGCCTCCGTCTGGTGTCTTTCTGCTGGGCCTCCCTCTCAAATCCTTGTGAGTTCTGCCTGGAGAATGGCAGCCAGCCCAAACCTACATGAAGCTCCCATTTAAATATGACACTCAAAGCGAGTCTGAAATGTGACAGGTATACAAAACAAGGCCTCAAAACAAGAGCTTTAGTCCAAGAATCAGAAGTAAACATTTTTCCTGAATTTGAAACAGGTTTGGTAATTCAGTTTTGAAGGTCTGTTCAAAGGCTGTTGGAATAAGAAGCACATTTCCTGAATCTCCCTGGGGAATTTTGAAATGCCTGTTTCTGAATGTACCCTGTGCTGGCTTGGAGGGTTGTGAAGATCAACAGGTGAAATGGTTTGTCCATCTGTGTAGAAGACTCTCCATGAGAAACCTTGCTGTAAGAGGCCAGCAACCTGTAGGCAATAGAAGCCTAACCCAAAATTCGGCCAGTTAAACTGGAACCTCTCTGCAACTCCTGATGGACACAGACCTGGCTGTCACTCTTAGCCTAGCAGTGAATTCTAACTCAATCATAGGACTTCAAAGAAACCAGCACAGACAAATATTTTTTTGCTAATTCAACCAGTCTTTAGTGAATGAAGGCTGACTCTAGGGCCCTGTCCCTACTTACTTCCAAAATTCCTGGAAATTACTAGGAGAATTAAATTCATCACTGTCACCAACTTGATCAGGAAACAAATATGGCTTACAAACAAGTGATGTTGCACCTTTACGGAAGTTGCACCTTTCTTTCTCCAACCTTTTCTTCCTGCTAAGTGAAGTAGCACCCATTTTGACATAAAAATAATATTTAATGTGTTATAAATAATATTTAGAAATATAATATATTAAATTGTAAAGGTTCTGTATTTGTTTGTTTAGAAAGACACGGTTTGTCATTATGTTTCACTACAACAGAAATATATAGCCTCATATCATCATAGGACTGGAATGATCCTTGGCCAAGGCAAGGCATTTTCATAACTGGCAGCTGAGTAAGAATAGGGTTTTAAAGTTCTGCATTTTTGTGGTAATTCTCAGCATGGGTTAAAAGTTGATTTAAGCACTAGATAATATAAGCCTTTACTAAGGGAGCATGTAAGGTCATTGCCAGGCATTTCCATATCAAATTCAAGCAGGAAAACCCAGTCATCACCTCAAAGCTCTTGCAGAATTCCTCAGGATCCCAGCAAGCACTCCATGCTCTCAGAGTGGGTCTGGGAACTAACTGATGGTGCCAACTTTGACCCTAGCCAAATCTTCCCTCATTTACCTGGGAGAAGAAAAGAACTTGGTGGAAAAAAAGCTAGAAAGTGGCTGATGACGTGCTCATGATGCATTTATTATGCAGAATGTTTAGCTGCAATAGCAGAACATTTCTTGCATAAAACAGATTAAGAAATAAAGCTGTATATCCTCCATACAGTTTCAGATCTAGGATTGAAAGACACAGTGAATGCTTTTCTGTCATGGGTTTAGACCGACCTTGAACACAGGAAAAAAAAAAAAAAGAAAAACGCAGTGATGTGCCAGAGATGATTTATGGGAAAGAGAAGAGAGCTCTTTCCAAACAGCATTAGTGATCAGGTAGGGGAAAACTGTGAAAAAACACATCAGTGCCTAAGCCAAGAGAGCACACAAGAGGTCCATCCCCTCTAAAGCTACCTGCTCATTTCCTCTGCAATTCATCCATCAGCCCTTCCAAAAGACCTCCACAGAGAGTCTTTTCCGGGCTGTGATCGAATAAGTGAAGCCAAATAGGATAACGAGGTAAGGAAACCTCACCATACTCCCATTTCAGATGGAGGAGCTGCAGAGAGGAAAACGGATACATTCTGCTTTCAAAAGAGACCAGAAAGAAGTGAGAAAATGTAATATGGATTCTCTTATTTCTGTGCTGATGGGTGCTATTGGCTGCCACCTCATAAAATGATCAAAGAGCTCATAGAACCATTCCCCATTTCCCCATCAAAGGCTTTTTCCATGCCCAGGACAATGTGAAATCAAGTCACAGGTGGGTTGGTTCAAAACTACCTTTTCAGGTGTTGAATAGTATAGCAGAACAAGATAAGAGAAGGAATGCTGATCATTGAAGATAAGGAGAACCAGAGCACAGCTGATTTGAACTTCATATCTGATATTTCTCAGCAAGTACCCATCTCTGGATGGGAATAAAATCATTCTTAATTTTTTTGTTCCCAACCTGATAGATGAGAAAATGACTGTGAAGCAGAACAAGGCAGCAAAATGTAGCAGGGCAATTATGGCTCCCAGTTTGGGGTTTTGTTTTGTTTTGTTTTTTTTCCCCCCCCACCTGCTGCATTTCTGCTTTTCTTTGATTTCTTTTCATTGTTTTTATTTCAGTTTTGAGCTCAGTAAAAACACCAGCAGTTTGACTGTGGGGACTCCCACGGAGTGACTACTCCATCATGTTCTCTAACTTGTGGGGAGACTTGCCTTGCTTCCTAGACCAAATTCTGCTCTCTGTTGTATAGCAGCTCAGATGTGGTAATTAATTTTCTGAACATTCTTGATAAGCAGACAACTCAGCCTTTGCTCAAGTTTTGTGATAAGCCCAGAAGTGGACATTTAGATTTCTGTCAACTTTTGTGACTGTGCCCTTTGATAAACAGTTTCTTTACACAGGATTGCTGCTTGCTCCCTTTATTTAATCTTCCCCGAGCCAGTGGAGAGATATGCAGCAAATTTCTACAGACTGTTCTCCTGCACCTAGCACAATTAAATGAATTTATCAGAAAGACTGCTTTGGAATTCCCTGCACCAGTCAGAACTATGGAGCTTGTAGCTTGGCTTGATAAGGTGTAACTACGGATGGACCAAGAGAGATCGATTTCAGCTGAAGGTGGGATTGCTATCTGGCATTTCAGAATGGCACCAAGTGACTCTCAAATTCCTTAGTGCAGCTCTGGTGGGTGACACTCATATCAGAGGGAGTTTCCACAAGCAGCAGGATCCGCTGCCCCATCTTCTAGACTTGGATGTTGTAAATTATTAACTCCGGAAAAAAAGGTCCAAGTCAGCAGATGTTCAATCATTTTCTGAGGCTAAACCAGGTCTCTGTGTGTTGCTTTTACGTTCTGTTTCTGTTCCCATTCCACACTCCTGTACAACACACAGCTGAAGACCATATTCCATCTGTTTAGGTGATTTGCTTCCCACCTTGTACCCACCACCCATTTACAGGCAAGATTGAAGTTGTTCCCATCCCGGCTGTAACCTTGAGACATCCTCCACGCTCATGCTGAACCTTCAGGATTGTTTCAAAAGATCATGCTTTGCAATAATCAGGGTATTTTCAGAGGCCTTCTGGTTTTTTGGCTTCCTTGGAAAGTGGCACCCTCAGGTTCCCCACATAGATGGAATGTTTCCAATTAATGGTCTTATCTGTACAACAAACCTCCTCCTGCCTCAAGCTCATATCTTTGCCAATACAAAAATGTTATAGTTAGCTGTAAATATCTGAAAAATCCAATATTCAAGACATAAGAGAACTGAAACAAATATTTTTGTCTGCATTAAGAAACCTGAATTCCCCCTGCAGCTCCCTGAACCACTGACAATCATTATCCTTGTTCCTTCAAGCATTGTTTTTGCCAATGTGTGTTATTAATCCTGTTCTTGCTGCTAGATGGATTTCAAACCATGCTATGGTTTGAAAAGTAAATTGAAATTAGCATTATCTGAACTTGTAATTAAAGCAGTATTAATTTTTCTTCACTGAAAAATTAAAGGGAAAAATCCCATACTTGACAAAAAAACCCCCGAACCAACCACTTCCACATTTTAAAGTCAAAGTTAATTATGAATTATGGATCATTTGAAATAAAGCAATACAAAAGTACCCATCAGGCCTGTATCCAAAGTAAAAATGAATTTATGACAAAGCTGATATTGACCCATCATTTATAAGGTCTGTTAAATTCATCTTAGGCTGGGTTTCTGTGGAAGATGATTTATTAAACAAAGTAATATAAAATGTAATGAAATAGATTAAGTCTCTTTCTGAAATATTGTTATCCATTAGATCTGGTAAATTTAAGTCTGTTTAAACATGAAATATCACTTTAGCAGACACTCCAGCTCCTACCTATATGTGGGGTTGCTAATGCTCAGTTTCCCATGTTGAAAAATCTTCGTCAGGAGAAGAGATGGCAGTAATGATTTTATTTATTTGGGAGGTTTAAATTAATCATCTTTAGGATATTTCAACAAAGCAAATCTTCTCTGCCTCCACAAAGAATACAGATTTCATCTAATTTAGATGCAGAAGTGTTGTGCCCTGGTTATCAGGGAAGCAGAATTGATGGAGTTACTCAGAGTTAAGCTTCTAAAGAGCCTTGCATGTCCCACACAGGAGTGGGAGTGGGAGTGGCAGCACAGGAGATGCTTCAGGAGCAGCAGGACATTGAGTCAGCCCTCCCTGGGCTGGTGATGGCCTGAGCCAGGAGGACCATGTGTTGAAGGGCAACGTGGTGGCTGTCAGGCAGGTGACAGGTTGTGCCCAGGGGAGGTTGTGGTGCCTGGGCAGGGCTGGCACTGGGCTGCTGAGTTGCCTCAGTGGAGCAAAACTGCCTCTAGATCTGACCTGATGTGTGGTTACCTCTCTGAAGGGTTTATGGGCTCCCCCACCACACAAAGCATTTTCCTGACACAGTTTGTGTTTCCACAGCACGTCCCTGAGGCTGTGGAGTATTCCAGTGCATTTTGGTTTTGGATAAATCAATCCACATTGCAGTAGGAGTAGATGTAACTTTTCTTGCCCGTGTTGCACAGACCTTGGCTCTGGGTACATCCTGGAGGGAAAGGAGGCTGAAGGCAGCCAACGGTCCCACTCAGCAGATAAATGTTTGGGAAAACTAGTGACATCTGTTAACTTTAGAGGAAGATAAACATTCAGGGACAGAGCCAGGCACACACATTAGAGCCTGGGAATGAACTGAAGTATGTGAGTAACCTCAGTGAAATCAGAGTATCCTTCACAGCACTCAGGATATCTATTGCTGCCAAACAGAAAGACGTTCCCCACTGCTGAGCTGGGTGAGAGCTGTGTGGTGTAAGATCCTGTGCATCTCCTGCACACCCTTGGCTGGATCTCTGGTTACTAATCTGCTGCTATAAGTGCTAGGATTCATTTCCTTAAATAATTCTCTGGTGTACGGGCTTGAATGGTTTATAACCTTGCTTCTCTCTGTGTTCCAACAACATTAATTCTGTTGTAATGACTCCTGTAAAGATATCATTGGAATAGTAATGTTCTATCAGTTTTACTTTCGCCTATTTTCCAGAATAATCCATTCTCTTATCTCCCTTTTACTTTTCAGCCTTTGAACATTTCTAAGCTTTAGTGTTTGTGCATAATGTAAAATTGCACTGCCACAGGAAAAGCAGTTTCTCTTTTTTAATTTATTCATAATTAAAAGTCTCGTGTTAGTGACAGTTCTCAAATCTGACATGACATTTTTATAATCTAGTTAATATCTCGAAAGGTTTCTCTGCACTGCAGACTGGGAATTATGCAAATTAAAAAAAGAAAAAAATCATTGCCTCAATGTTTAATCATAAAGCTATGACTGAAGAATTATTATTGTTTTTATTATTGGAAAACTACATTACAGGGTTTTGCCAAAAGCAGGTGATAGCTCAGTACATTCTGCACTGCAAGAATTCCCCTTTTCCTACAGCTTGCTTTTTCAGGGAGATATAATCATGGATTCACTGCCACTGCAAATATACCTGGCCTTAGTCCAAAGCTGGTGCTGAAGTTAATAGAAAGATTCTGTAATGGCCTTGGGATCAGGCCCTTTATAAATATAATTGACTGTCATGCTTTCCTCCCATTTATTTCTGTGCCTCTTGACATTTTACACTGCAAGATCTCCCACATCCAGACATGTTTGAACCCCGTGTGTTCAGCCCTGGCTGGAGGAGCCCCAAAGGTGCTAAATGGGCAGCTGGTTCTTTATGATGACTCTAAACTTTTAATTTTATGTCTCTGCAGTTAATTACTGAATTCTTATCCTTATATTGGGTTGGGATTCGTGATTCCCTCAGTGCCAGGGCAGCTATGAAATGCATCACCGAGGTAATCCACACATCTCAGTTATCCCTTAGCGGAGATTTGCTTTGGCAGAGGCAGCACAGGCAGTTCAGGATCTCCACAGAGCTCTACTTAGAGTAAAATAAAATGGGTTGGTGGCATGAAGGGCTGGTGACTCAAAGCTCCATGCTGCTCTGTCACACTGTTGCATCAGGGGAGGAGGGAAATACTGAGGTTTGGCCTTATTTTTTATGGTGGAGAGGAGGCAGAAGAGTTTTTGGCCTATATTTGGAAGTCCCAGAACTGTCAGTGGAAAAGGATGGACAAAGATTGAGGATAGGGAATAGCCCAAAGGTACAGAGTATTTCAAACAGAGGATTATGCATTCCTTATGCAATCAGTGCTCCACTAGAGCTTTCCTGTGAGTGAAAGCAAACAGTGGAACAGTGATGTGAGTGCCTGAGCTGAGCACCATGCCTCAAACCCAAACCTGCAGCCAGATGATTAATGGTATAGTTGCTTTTCCTGGCCATCCAGTCAGCAGTAGCCTTTAAGCTGCCATCATTACTGTGTCACTGGAGAGTCTATTGCTCCAATCTCTTACTCATTTTCACTCTGCTCTTTGTGATAATCAAGGGCCAGGCAGGATTCATTACACCGAGACTTTGACTGCCACGGAGTCCCTACAATGTCAGACACTACCAGGTGGCTTTGGCCTTGTAAATAATTTCTCTATACATGCCCAAGTGGCCCAAAATGTATTAAGTTCAGTTACCTGGTGCCTGTATTTGCTGAGTGTCTTATGCAACATCTAGAACTGCACAATTCATCACATCAGGAATCTTTCCCAGACTTGTGCAGAAGAGCTCCTGCCACTGCAAGCCTCAGGACAGCCATAAAAAACTGTCCTGTTTCTCTGGCTTAGAGCACATGGGATTTTATTCTGGGGATGTCTGTTGCCAGCTGATCAGCCGTGTCTTCAGACACAAAAGCTGACCTGGGGCTCTTTCTTTCCTGTCATTTCCCTTCATCAGAAATGAGTCGTTGAGAGCGAAAGATGAAAAGTAAAATCAGTGCAAGGCAGCAGCAAAGTGCACAGTTTGTGTGTGTGTACCTGTGCTCCCAGCTGTAAAGGACTGCAGCTGAGTGCCATGAATTTTAAAGAGATGGCACACAGAAACAGAGCTCTCATTCCAACCCCACAGGGATGGAGCTAAGGATTATCCAAGGGGAATGACTGACCACTGGTCTCAAGCCTGGACTCTGGCTAACAATTCCTGCTCAAGCTAAATAGGTTGTCTACCTTTTTTAGGTCCTGCCTTGTAAAATGTACTTCCATAACACGGGCCAGGCTACCCCAAAATCAAAGGGAAGCTGTACAAGTAATTTCCCTGCAGTGATGGGTTCTGTCTCAGGGCTTCACCAGCGAGCACAGCAGTTCTCTGGAGTTCAAAAGCATCCGTGTTTAGTTGTTGCAATATCGAGCTTGTTGCTGCCTTGTGAGCTCTGTGCACTCAGTTCTCAGAGGAAAGCATGTTTATTATGTATCTGGGAAACCTCTTTTCTCCAACTGTACAATATTTGAGTTATAAACCTTCCCAATTTCTTATACAGTTGCAATTTGTGCCAGGTAACAGCTACACTAATGGCAAGGCCAGTTCTGATTGTGTGCTGCAGAGAATATATATATTTTTATAAATATAAATATATGTATGTGTTCATGTACTGTAAACTGGAATGACTCTTGAATATATAACTTTAAATGCCATAAATTCACTAGCTTCATGATTAGTTTACAAATATCTGATGGCAGATATTAATTTCCATTCCAGAATAATTCTTATATAACTGAGAAATACCTTTAGCATAATTTTTTTATGAGGGTTGCTTAGCTGATATTTACAACAGCTGCAGTAAATCCAAGATTCAGCTTCAAACACAACTCACAGTATCTCCCTAAGATGTAACCTAATACTGTCAGGAAGCGTCAGCTTTAAACAAATAACTCAACACAACGCTGTACTAAATAAAGATTATGACAATCTAATGCTGATCTTCAAACTTGAGATGTTTAGACACAACTGAATTGATTATTTTTCTTTTTTAAAAGAAGAAGGTCATCCAGAATAACAGTATTTCAGAGGTCAATCAGTTCACAGCCCTCAAACATATTTCGCCATATCTTAAAATTTCACTACAGGAAGAACATTGTGACCATTTATCTTGCACACCAAGAGGGCAACAGGAAAGATGAGGCAGCATATAAATTTTGGTGAAATAAATACCAGTATTTTCACTGTTTGTAGAAAATATTCCCCAAAACTACAAAGTTACACAGGGTTAGTTTAATGATAAACCCCAAACAGTTACTGCACTCTCTTTTAGCTGCATTTAACAAGACCATGCACCTTATTTTTCCTGCATAACCACCTTCTAGGCTTTATTTTCACATACTATTAGTGTTATAGTGACAACCACAACCCCAAACAACCTTAATCCCACCTCATTCCACCACAATTTGTTTCTCAATGGCCAAAAAGAGTTAAGGCCAAACCAGGCAGAGAAGGGAAGTGATAAGGCCCATGTCACACAGCAGCTTAGTACCAGAATCAGGAAGATAACCCAGAGCCTTATCTCTTAGATAACACTGTCATCAGAAATAAACACCAGCTGTAGGTTAACTGGTTGATGAGCACACACTGGTTTGCAGCAGGGACAAGTGACAGGTCTGAGCTTTCTCATCTTGTCATAACTGCTCCTTGTCAAGGGGAGAGATGTGTTGAGGGAGGAGATGCTTTGCCTTTGGAGATCCATCTTTAAGAATGAGGGAAAGGGGTCACCGTGGAGAAAGTGGATTTGGGGAAGAATGAGACAATTCCTAATAAGAGGACGTGAGAAATATTTTCTATTTGGGAAAAAAATCCCAACAAAACAAATTCAACCTGAAAATGGACCAAATTTAATACTTTGATAACAATCAAATTTTAGTTCACTAATAAATACAGCATTGCTTTTCAAAGCAAGGTCTTCCTCCTTTCTCCCACTCCCTCGTTTTTAATTTGCTTAATCAATTTTGCCACTGTAAAGTCTGGAGGGAGGCGTTTTTGCCATTTTAAATGCCTTTATCTGGAAAGTCAAAATATGCTTTGTAGTGTTCCCCAAAAGCACTTCCAGAGGTAGTAGAAGGGAAGGTAACAGGTGAACTACACTGTGAAACTGGGACAGTTTCACAGGAATAACAACTGCAGTTGCACACTCACTCATCCATCTTCACTAAAATATCAGCCAAGATCAAGTGAATAAAAAACCTCAGTGGTATCCCTGGCTCCACAAGTGCCAAGTTACCAGACCTAGAACATCAGGAGGTGAGCGCTAAAATTTAATTTTGTGCGCTCCAATTACGTTAATAGAGACAATGCCTTCACCAAGATACACATCAGGATCTTGGAGGTGAAACCCATATAAACCACAAAATATGGGAGGTTTTCTCATGCAGAACAGCTGTTCTGCTTTACCTGTGCCTCCAGGAATAGGGCCATTTTATAAATAGTTTTCATTTCAGCAATTAAGCAAGATGTCTCACCAGCAAGCTAATGTTTCAACAGCCTGTATGATTGCCTTAATAGAGTTCAAACTCTCTTTATCCCACTGCTTTGATCTGCCAATCTGCAATTCTATCCCTATTTCTTAATGCTAAATGCAAATTTAGTTTTCAGCTTTGTCCCATCTTCACTTTGAGATCAGATGGCTCCCCTTTTGTCCCTGCTGTACTGAGGTTGTGATAATGACTCACGATTAACCACATCTTTATACACCACTTTAAACGCTGGCCTTGGGAAGATGGTATTTTAGAGAGGAAGAAGTACAATAAATTGTGGAGTATATTATTATGAGACAAGGAACAGCTTAGGTAAATAATTAGTGCCTTACCTTATGCCATGACAAGGTATGAATCAGAGGTAACTTGTCATGCTACAGCCCAAAAAAAGTGCTCAAGCATAACTTTAGATGCCCATGGGGGAGAAACAAATTACAGCCCGTCCTGCTGTTTATTTTTTATTCTCCTGGCTCTGCAGAAAAGAAAATATGATATTACAGCTGACTAGAATTTCTGATGGAATGCAGTGGGTCGTAACAACTTTATCAGTTGAGCCAGAATCTGCCACCACTGGAAAAAAATAAAAGGCCTGCTTGTGCAAAAACGATCATTTCAGCAATCTGAGTCATTACATTTCCCTCTTCAGGGAGCTGAGCATGTACCCAGTGTCTGGGTTCAAATGGCTGTGCAGTGGTTGGTTGCCTCCCACTCCCCAGGCTGGTTGGTGTTCTGATGATGATGATGTTACCAGCTCGGCAATTGGGAAGTGATCTCGTGCAGAGAGTGTTAGCCTAACGCTTAGCGAGATTAGTGATATAATTAATTGTATCTATTCAAGACATGACTGGCTGGGGTAGAGGGGAAATTGCTTTTCCTTCAGAGTAGGGAGAGCATATCACTGAGAAACATTAAATGCACCACAGATTAGGCAAGGATATAACAGTTTTTCCTACTGCACATCGAAGGTGAATGAAGACGCTTGTAGGAGAAGGAACAGATGACAGTGTTGAAGAAGTGACCATCTCCTGAAGACCAGAGCTCTCTGGGGCCTCACCCTCCAGCAGTGGCAGCTGTCACTGCACCTTTAGCAAACATGGAGATGCAACTTTTTCCTCAGAATTATGAACGATGCCTGCAGTGAATACACCTACACCTGCATGCTTATGTATAAAGCACGTTCATGACCACAATAGCAACATCCAGAGAGTTTTAAAGCAGTGTTCAAACCCCAGATCACTGCACTGTTTTAGAAATATTTTATTTGGGTGACTAAATTGGCAGAACTCTGGTCTCGACCTTGTACGTGTCTACTCACTATACATGACTTCCACTGTACTCAGACTTTCACCATACAGTGTCAGCAGGCCCCTTTTCCAGCCCCTGAAAATAAGTCTAAACCACTGAATGTCTCAGGCAGAGATACCACTTTCTTTCAAAATAATACTTGTTAGTTTTATAACCTAAATTTTATGTCTTCTATTAAAAAAAAAAAAAAAGAAGAAAAAGCAGATGTTGCAGAGGTCTCAGTCCTTTTTAACTGGCAGGAACATTGTCAGAGGAAAAGAAGGAAAGTGCAAAACTTTTAAACTACAGCGCTCTGGAAATAAAAAGGCTAGACTTGTGACTATTTATAATTATTTAATTGGGACTCTTCAGTTAATGCTGCATTAACACTTTGCATAATCTAATCTCTGCCTTACAGAAGTGCTATTTTAAGCTTTAAAATTTCATGTCGCAATTTTCAGGATAAAGAATTTTGATTGTAATGATAGAGCAGAGGCTGGCTGAGAAAAGTGACACGAGACAAGAATGCAAAGCTGTGATTTCTCTGCCTGGCCACAGCTTTCCTTTTGCACTACACTCCATAGAATAAGGAGCAAAGAGCGAACCTGCAATTAGATTAATCCTACAATTGATTCCAAAAGGTTCAATGGTTAAAACCAACTGTACAGAGCCAACATTTAGAAAAAGAACCAAACACTATTTATGCACCAGTAACTTTGTTAAAAAGAGAGGGAAAAAACCCCCACCTTAAGCAAAGGAACAAGTCCAAAGTTTAATTTATATAAATTGTAGCCACCTGCTCATTCAATTTCCAAAAGAAAGATTTTCCTGCATGCTATAAATCAATTTCTCTAGCTAAAGGAATCTCTAGGAGTCTCACTCATTTAATCTTCCATCTGAGGCTGGCAACCTCTTCCCTTAAACTTTATGTGTTATTAGTAAATTAGGAAGTGATTGCCTTTAACCAAGCGACCACCACCTGTCTCTAGACAACCAGATTCATACACAGATTAAATGCAACAACACATTAAAAAAAAAAAAAGTACAAAGGCTGGGGAATCTCACTGCTCTAATAAAATATTGATTGTTAATGTAGGGAACTGTATCAATGCCTGTGGAATGAAATTGTGACACAGAGTCTGAGGAGCTGTACCTGCAGCCTTTTCTGATCTCTCACTTGACACTAAAGCATTTCCACAAGGTGGTTTCCAGCTGATTGTCACCAGCACAAAATCAGTGAGTGTCACTTCAAAGACAGAGAAGTTAGTGGAAATAATATAAAGAATAGCTCAATGTTGCTAGTTCATAAAACCACTTAAATAAGGGCTTGCTTTGCTGTACTTGAAAAGAATAAGCTCCTCCACTGGGAGCTGGTTTTCTAAATCCAGTCACAAGGGACTCACATGATTCAAAGTGCTGCCCAAAGAACCAGACAAATATTTTTTTCCTCCAGTAGGTCATCTGTTGCCTCAAGGAAGCCAGTTTTTCTTTGCTTGTCTAGAACTGCTTGCAGGTCACTAGAACATTTGGTACTTAATTACTGGGCCAAATTCATCCCTTGTGTAATGCCAGAGACACGTAGGGAAAATGAACACTGTTGACTTTTAAAAAGTCCTTGTAAGTACTTTTAAAATATTTCCTCAAAAATACTTTTAATATGCTGTCTTGGAGGGACTGGTTGTAGTAGGATATATTTATGAACTGAAGGATGCTGGACTAGGACTGACAAATTTGGACATCTTACTGTCACTTCCAATCATAATTCATTGTAAGGGAAGAGCGAGGGAGGGGAAGGGTTGGATTTACGAGCCATTGTTATTTTATGTCAACTGATATTCTCCATGGCTGCTGCTCATGACTCAGATTTCTTTACTGTTTAGATATTTTATCCCTTAAAAGTATGCAAAAAGTGACTTGTTGCCAAGAGCTTTTACAACTTAAAACACGCTTGTGGCAGAATTGGCAGCACGAACGTGGTTATTTCCCTCTGAGCTCTAATATGTGTTATCAGCGTTGGAATATTTAAAGAAAGGATTAAGGAAAACATGTCCTTCTCTCAATTTGATGCACTGCAATATGCCATGAATGCCTGCTACAGATGTCAACTTTAAGACATTTAAAAGTAACCCCCAAACCCAGATGCACAGAAATCTTGACACCCTTTAAACAATAACCATTCCCTGGCTGGAAGGAACTCTCAGATCCTCTCCCTCAGCTTGGCTTTACCCACCCCATGACATTACAGCCCGTATCAGGATGAAAAAGGAGGGATTCCAGTTATCAGAGATACTCTGGAACTTAAGGTATTTTTTCCCCTTTGTTCAACAGCACTTTTGCAGATGGTAGAACGTGTGGGAGATGAGAGCTGCTGCCTGCTGTTGTCGTCCCATTTCACACTGACTCAAAATTCTGCTGTTTGATCAATGACAAGTGATCAATTCCACTTTTAATACTTTTTTTTTTTTAAATGTCTCTTGAAGGTAGCGCCTCTAACCTTTCGTTTGCATTTTAATTAAACCTGATTGCTAAAAATTAAAAAGCTATTTGCTAAGATTAGCATCATTTAAATAAAAATTATCAAAACAAATTCAAATTAAATACTTTTTTGTCATGATTTACCAGTGAATGAGTACCTGAGGTCACATTCCTCCCTGCTGCAGATGGGGTTCACTCCTTCAGTCCTGTGGAGTTCAGTGTGATTCTGCCTACATATCACCCTAAGTGGCCTCATGAAAACACTGAAAAATGCATTTTAGTATCTGATAAGTGGCACTTTACATTCTGACCTGTATACTCTTCAAGATTCTCATTTATATTGCATATTTGTTGTTTGTGGCTGATTAATCTGATTTATTAACTAATGCTAATGTATGCTATTTAGCTGCATAGACTCAGATTTTGTGCTGCATTGTCTAACAGTAATTGGGTGTGGGAACCTCTCTGGTTCTGCCTAAGAAGTGAGTAAGAAATCTAAGTTCAGGACTTGGAGAAGAGGGAATTTTTATTGGAATCAATGATGCACACACTGAAATTAGTAGTGGCCTTGCTAATGGCTGGCTCAGCAGTGGGATTTATGATGATGCCTGGATGTACCTTTCAATCAAAATAAGACCATTAGCTTAAAGTTAAAAACATTTCTTTTCGGAAGAAAATTATCCTCATTTAGAGTTATGAGCTAACACATCCCTCTTATTACTCTTCCTCCAAATATTTTTACAAACAATTTTGTGATCATTTCTCCCTTTTTTTTTTTTTTTTCCCCCTCAAATTTTCACAGTACTGGGATCAAATCTTAATAGGAATTTTACTGAATTGTTTCTAATTTCTCAAACAGTCCTTTATGGTGTGATTTTCTCCTTTATATAAATTCTTTAGCATTTCCAGCTCCTACAAAACCAGACAGAAATTTTGAGGGCTAGGCTGTAAATATGCAAGTCGAATTCCCTCAAGCACAAGCCAGTGTAACTTGGATACTGTTGTTCCACTCCAGTGATCATCTCATTTGCAGCCCTGGCCATGACTTTAGATGATTTTTTAAAGAGCAAAATGACAAATAATTGCAGGTAATGCTATGCAACTTACCATGAAATCAATACAGCAGAATGAAGAAGGAATATTAAAAGCAAGAGTGTTTTCCTGTTCACATTGGAATCTAGCACACATCAGATACGTGTATGTGTTAAAGGAATAAAAACATTTGACTGGATTATGAGATACTTGCTTTCTGTCTTAAAGATGTTATGCTATAGCAATAGCTATAGCTCCATCAGGAGGCATTATATCCTCATGTTCCATCTCTATTCTCTCAGGGCTTTCATATTTAGCTGTTGAATTGGAAGAGACTTGGCCATAATCTCTCATAACTATAAATACCAGTACAATGCAGAAGGCAGAAAGAAAAAGGACACAGAGTAAAAGAAAGAAAACCATGTTGAGAATCACACAGCAGTTAGAAAGGGTAAATCCCAGCTAGTATAGAAATGAATATGCTTCATTTTTCTCAGGATTTGCTGTAATTATCTTCATGATTACTAAGCCTCCATTTGGTTTTTGGTGACTTTTGAACCTAGAGCACCCAAATATTACAGTCAAAATATTTATTACTGAAGATACTAATTCCACTGCCAGATAGAGAAGAACCTAATCCTTTTGAGTGCCAACAGCAGTGAACACTGTTTGTAACCCCAACAAACCTGTTCCACTGGAAAAGTCAGGACTGATTGTGAATGTCCTGATAGAGGACTGATAAAATTTTGGGATTTTGGGAGCACCCAGTTGTAAGAGCACATAGTGGATACCTCCTTTATTCTATTTCTTTTCATAACTTAAGTCAACTTCATGAGTATGGGTGTGATCTCACTGGTAGTTTTATAGTCAAGGGATAGCATCATAGAAGCTTACAAATGTACATCAGTGTAAAATTATGATTTATTAGATCCAGCATCAGATCTGCTATTTGTTGCTCTCCAGTATGAACATTCAGAAGGGGAAAAGGCTTACTGACCAATTGTAAAAGTCTTACTTGAAGGTCAAGGTTTCTTTAAAAAAAAATTCAATTATAAAAGTATTATAAAATATCCACTTTCAACTTTTATGCCACTCGCACAGTAGGTCAAAATGCAGATGGAGAAAATACTACAATCACCTAATCCCAGACCAAGTGTTTCTTACCTAAGGATTTTAAAATCAAAGAAAAGAACTCTCTGCCCTTCAACATTCCGTAAGATTGTTTTGGAGGCAGAGAACAGGTCCCTAAGGGGAACCTTCACATCCAGAGACATGTTTGTATGTCACTGCCTATAGGAGACGACACACACCATTAAAAAAGCTGTGATGTTCTGATTTGTTCCTGTGAGAAGGAAGGTTGAGGCAGACTTGAAAGAGCTGCAGCTGTGAGAGGGAATGGACATGACCTCAATGCAGATTTGGGATACAAGTTTACCCTGTTTTCAGAAGCAAGAATGATTAATGGAGTACAAGCATAGGAGACATGAGTGAACTTTAACAAACTCTGTAGCACGCTGAGAGATATGATTTGTGAGCTGTATTCTCTCTGTGGGCCTTTCCCATCTATGCATCATAAATATGCACACTGGCTACAAAATGAGACAGAGAATTCTGTCGTGGCCTTAAAATCTCTGATCCTTCTCCCTCTTCATCTTGCCTGTCTGCACTTCTCACCCTCTTCTTTGGATAATTTATGGGTGTATCATCTTTATAAGCTAAGCTTGAGGATGGAACTTAAGAACTAATAGCTGGACACTGTGAATGCCAATGAACTCCAGAACCCAGCTGCCACTCAAACCTCTCCTATTCTTACCAGGTGTGATGTAGGTAGGGCAGATGGCAATTTGAACATGTACCCTGAGGAAGGAGCAGTTCGTAGCTGCCCTGAGAGGCACAGCAGAGATTCAGCAACTCCTCAACCTCTTGTTCCTCTGAGAAGCTGACTTCTCCTGCATGCAGCTTCTTGAGCAGACTGCAGCACAGACTGGGAAGCAAGGCTCTGATCCCATCCATCTCTCCTGCTTGCCCACCCAGAGCAGCTTAGCACTCTCTGTTCTCTGCTAAGGAGCTGTAACCACTGAACGAGGCACAACAGAGACACGGAGTGTGTCTGTGCTCTCCTCAAGGTCCCTAAATAAGTCTGGGACAATAATGTTTACAGGAGTATTTCCTGCTCACAGGTTTGTAAATCTAGTTGGTTTTTGAAGCTCCCCTTTCTATCCTTGTTGGGTTTTGGCTGTAGGCAGAGCTTGTTGTGAAGATCAGCCCCTGCACACTGTGGGCATTTTTCATCCAGAGATTGTGTAAGAAAAAATATAAAATCTTATCCCCAAAGAGGTGCTGAGATCCAGGCTCCTGGCAGATGGTCATCTCCAGAGAAAGCCAACTGTGCTACCAGCAACGTGGAAACAGTTCTGGCATCCTGCCCCTTCTTTTCTGGGTGAACTGTGAAATCCAGGGAAGAGCTGACAGGAAGAAAATGTTTGCAGTGCAGGTCAGCAAGAGCTGCCACAGTCACACTGCAGTGTCTGGTACCAAGGTCCCTCAGCACCTCTCACTCCCTAACTAAAACCAGGGAATAATGCTTCTCAAACAATGGGAGGGGTGGGGGTTTGGTACTAAAAACTGCCCTTGACGGACTTAATTGCTGTATGATTGTTCTAGAAAATATGCTTAAATATATCCTAAAGAAGTTTATCCCTGTTTGTTCATTCTAACCTAAGTCAGAACCGAGTCTCATTGACTTCCAGCTGCAAATTTAGAGCCTGATCTATTACTGTTTAGCAGAGCTGGAGTGAAGAAATTTCTAAATGAAAAAAGGCTCTTAAGTCATTAAGTGAAAACAGAAATTACAACATAAAGCTTTTTTTTTTCCCCTAAAAGAAATAATCAGGAAAATATTATCTTCCTTCAAATATAATTGTCATTTTTAATCCAGCTATGCAGAGAATACGATCTATTCAGATGGAAGGCCTTTTTGTCAACACATTGTAAACTAATTTAAAAAAAAAAGAAAAGAATCCTTTGATTTTAAACTGTAGATAAAAGTTAAACCCACAAAGCAGCTGAGAGGGAGCAGAACAATCAATCATTCCCCTACTTCCAAATGCAGCTAATTACCTCCAGCAGCATCTTAACACTACGGAACAAATCAGAAATCAAAAGCTATTTAATGTCAACACATCTAAACTATAGCATTGGTTTTCACCAAATTATTAGAAAGCAATTTTCTTTAATTCAGAAATAGGAACCTGCGTCAAATTTCAGCCTTACCTAAGCTTTGGCAATGCACCAGGAGAGTAAATGCCAACTCTGGTTCCACTGAGAATGTTTTCTGTCTTGGATTTCAGAGATAGCTCAGTGTCCTCCATCCACAGGATGAGAATAAAACTCACTTACATGTACTTCCAAAGCCGTGGAATATTTTGGCCACGGGAAAACCCCTTCCCATCCATAACTTGCATGCAGTATGCTATACATTGTAGGCTAGCGAGATTTTTCTCATTAATTATTTTTCCACAGGGACATATTTATTAGTGATCAACTTTTGGCAAGTTGGGTTGGGAAAGGGAGCCAAATAAAAAGAACTATGGTGCAGAAGATTTCCACCATGCTGGAAGTTTCCTATTCTGTTTGGTCTTGAAGTACATGAGGAAGTTTTGAACTCTAAGGAAATGTAAAGGTCTTCAGCTCTCCTTTATGAAAAGGGTATACATTTTTTTGTTTTTGAAGATGGAAAAAATGTTTTTGAATTATAGAAAAATCAGCTTCTGCTTGTTTCCATCAGATCCACACTGAGGAGCTCCAAATTTCTTCCAGCAGAGGGCTGTGGGATGCACACCACAGTTCTTAGGCAGTTCATTCCAATGTTCTCGTAACCAACTGTGACTTTCACCCCCGGGGACACACGTGGCTGCACTATGAAATGGAATGATTAGCCAGGAATATGTTGAACCAGGAATTTTGCACTGTACATAATAGCTCATTGGCCATTTTATTTCTCTGACTTTAGTGCTCTCCTTCCAGACATGTACACTGTGCAGGCACCTGCAGCTGTGTTTAAAGCGGTTCTGTTTCACACAGGCAGTCTTTGTTCTCAGCTTTGTTTCAAGTATAAAAGTGAGTTCTGGGTTGGTAAAACATACCCAATATATCAAAAGATGGCAATTATTTAAAAGCAGTAGTTTCCAAATAACATTTTTACAGCACAGAATTAACTCCTTGACTATTTCTGACATGAGATCATGTTTTGGAGACGTTGCAGCGATTGTCTTTTGAACCCAGAATGATTCTACCTCACTGTGTCCAAAGCCTAGAGTAGGACAGCCTGTGTGTGAGGCAGAGGGCAGGAGTTACAACCTGCTCTCCTGTGGTTCCCAGTGTACTGCATTCTACTACCAGCGTGATGGCCTTTGTATCTGCAGTGTACCAGAGTGCACCATTTCATTAAAGGGATACTAAAGGGACTCTGCTGCCTTTCTCCCCTTTAAAACACATCTAAATTACTTCAAAAGCCAGAGAGCAAGCAAAATCTCTCCCAATAGCAGTGAAATATGTGCCAGAAAAGAAATAGATATGAGTTTCAAGTTCTGGAGAAGTCATTAAACAACAGAGAAAAAGGGAGTCATGTCCAACAAAAAATTCAACTGAAAGTCCTCATTACATTAAACACTTAGGTTTTTGGAGTGGGCTCCTAAACATTCTCTCCTGGAGCACCTTTAATATCATCCCTTCTCTCCTGGAGTACCTTAAATATCACCCCTCTCCCCAAACAGCTCCCTGTTCCTGCATTGCCACAATCACACCTTCTCTTTGTCTCTTCCATTGGTTTGTGGTCATCAGTCCTGGAACCCCCAGCCAGTGACCTAATTCTGTGCCAAGGCAAATGCAGATGGAAAGGGCAATGATTACCATTGCCTACACTGGCCATGGTCTAGGCCTGGGTTTAGAGAGCACTTTTGAGGTGTACAAGGCTCTGTGCATGTGAACACAGCCTAGAACAACAGCGAGGCTCGGTGGGTAAAATGAGGACAGAGCTGTGGAAAGCAAAGGTGCATCCACACACCACAGGAGATGACAGAAGTATTATTGCAGCACTTTGAGGAGTGCCTGGACAGTGTCCCAGGCAGGCTGTGAACCTGCCACTTAAAACCCTCCTTCCTGGGCACACAGACACCCAGGTTTGAGGGCACATCCAGGGACATGGGAGAGCAACAGCAACAGCTCCAGAGGAGCCAGTCCCACGGCACAGCCTAAGACAGGCAGCATAAACAACCCTCAGAAATTGGATCTTTTTCTCTCTGGGCTTTATTTGAAGGCCCTGTGAAATGTTTAGAATAGTGCCTAACTTCTGGAAGGTCAAAGATGGGTAAAATATGTATCATGAGCTTCCTTCAACACCTTCAGCTACATGGGTGCCCTGGGAAATGCTTCTTAAGATAATTAATTAATCGACATCAACAATTAATTCAAATTTTTATCTTTTCAAGACAGAGATCCTTCACAGATTTTGTGGGGAACAAAAAAAAGTAGATTTCTTTTTATCTTTGTATGAGTGTGTGTGCGCCACAGGTTTTGCAGAATTTGGCAGCTTGAGAAGGCTGACATGATTGCAGTGATTTCTTTCTAAGTTTTGCACTTCAAATTCCATCCTTTTTTGCTAAAAAAAAAAAAAAATCTTGTCATTAATTTTCTCACATTTTCCCAAAAATGTGAGGGCTTTTTAGCACTCCTCTTTTGTTGTCATATTACAAGTCTAATTGACGCTTCTGTCAGGCCTGGGGGGCATGACCAGCATAGAGCGTTCTCAGTCTCAGCACACAGTGTCAGTTCACAGGGACTGAAGACAAGATATTAAAAATTGAAGTTAACAGAAGAAAAGCTCTTAAAATTTGCTTCATTATCCTCTGAGAACAGTGAGCATCTTTTGATTGGATTCAGCAGACTTCAGGTCAAGCCTGTAGAGCATCGTCCGACAGATGCTTGGTGTCTCCTCCCCTTAACCAACACATTACCACGGGAGACAAAACCTCTTTTTTTGGTACAGGTTAGTCAGCTACTGCTGTATCTTTTTACTATCATGTACTTTGGTGCCTGGAGACTGCCACATCATTCACCTTCCCTGAGTAACTCATTCATTCAATGGGAAAATCAAACTAGTATCCCTGACTATGTCTCAGCTCCCTCCCCTTTCCCTCACCCTGATTCTGTTCTTAATCCCATAGCATTAACAGAAGTGCTATCACTCACTGGGTCCCACTAATGCAGCAAATGAAAAGTGCATCTCAGAGGAAACAAACACACACCTTCAGCAGTTTAAAATGCCATTCATATTTATGCTGCAAGACAAGATGAACTACATTCATCTGAGATGAGGAGCTAATATAAGGTAGGTCAAATATCTTGGGCTCTGAGATCTGTGAATCCATAAAATATGGATGCTTTTGCTTTGCTTAGCTAAATTAGGGTTCACTTCCCCTCCAGCACCTTCATGTGTTTGTTGGAATTCCCTTGACATGCCTCCCAACGTGCTAAGGTAAATATATTCATAAAGATAGGATTGTTTGTAGAATAAAGGAAAGCTTCTATTCTGGACAGATGTTTCTCTATTTGGTGTTTGTATATCATTTACTTTAGTTGGAACATGAATTGACAGCAGACAGTGGTGCTAAACAATAAGTCAGATTGTCATGGTGATAAACTTGACACATATAAAGCTCCAGCTGGTTTTTAGGGTTTTACTCTTAAACTATTTGAGTCAGTGGGAAAACTGCCATTGACTTCAGTGGGCTTCTGGATCAGGGCTCTCCAGAGAAATAATTTCCTGAAATAAAACCCAGCAGATTTCAGCACAAACATCCCTCTGGAACTGAACTTAATTATTGCTTTGACAAGCCTGTACTTCTTCCATTTCATCACGGATTTAGTGAGAAATTCTATGATGCTTCCTTTCTTCTGCAAATATTTAAATACATGCACTATTTCATTATTACTTTTCTCTCTCTTTCTCTTTTTTTAAAATCCCCTGCACAGGATATATACCCCAAAGGGACCAAAACAGAACAAGGATAAATGATGGCTTATTAAAAGAGGAAAGGGAAATATTTTTTTGATTACTTCTTTACCTCTCTGTCCACTGTTAAACCCTGCTTTAATGGCCCTTAATGATCAACTTTGTCATGAACTCTGAGGCACTCACATGACATTGTTGACCTAATTTTTGGTCAGCAATACTTTGCTGCATAGGTTTACAAGATAACAACCTTTTCCAGTCGATATGAGCTGGATGTATAATAGCTTGAACATCAGCCAGCCTAAATGGGGAGTCTGTCAGCAGACAAAGCACTGCACTGGAGACTGAATGGACAAGAAGGAACAGAGTGAAGTGAAGCATAATTAAATATGCTGGAGCTATTTTTGAACCTATTGAAATAAAAGACAATTGAATGGAAAAGAGCCAGGAGAGATTAAGTTACGTTGTAGATGGACAAGAGAAGCTGCACATCAAGGGTATGGACCCAATCATTGTATGGTTGAATTCTGGTAAAGGTGCTGCTTGCAGCACCACAGATTGGGGTAATCAAAGAGGAAATGGGGTTAGCAAAGATGATGGCAGCTGTAAATGGACCACACAGCCATGAGACCTTCAGAAAGAATAAGAGTGAATAAAGAAATAGGCATGAGTTCCTAGGGCAAAAAAAAAAATCACCCCCCCCCCCCAAAAAAAAAAAATCACAATATGGGTCTGCTTTCTGCAGACTTTAGGCCTTTAATGCCATGGTACAGAGAAAGCAGCTGTGATCTGTACCTGGGAAACACTACACCAGCACAATAGTTGTTACCAGCCTGTGTGACATTGATCTGTGATTTTTGCTGAGATTACCTCTGGTTTCAGGTGTCAGCAGCAGAGGATTAATCCAATTGTGACAGACAAAATGACACTGTTACACACCGAAACTGGCTGCCTGGTCTGAGAATTGCATTTTGATGTGAATTTTCAGTTTGTTCATCAGTGCACAGCTGTACTCACATTGCTGGATAAATGCTCAGTTCAGTGCTATTCTCTGCTGAGCTACTTCCAACAGCTTGAAACCAAACTGGCTGTACGTGCCCTTGTGCTTTGCCTTAATCTTTGAGAAGACACAACACGACTCTAAGAAGTTCTTTTGATCTCAGTCCAGTCCAGCAGGCAGCTTTTAAGCTGTAGCACGTTATCTCCAAGCCTAAGTGAGGCTCACACTACACAGAGCAGGCAACTGCAAATTAGAAAGTGTAAATTGTGCTGAGGAAAGGGGATGCTGAAGCCAACACCCCTTCTTTTCAGTACAGTTCCACACACTGTAAACAGCTGTAACACAGAACTGTCCAGCACAGCTTCCTGTGGATCTGGGATTGAAGTCCATCCCAAACTGGCTGCTCGGTTTGGAACCCAGCTTAAGCCAATATTGCCCATCTCCACTGTCAAGAGAGAGGGAGGAAGGTACTTCCAAAAGGTTACTCCCGTGTTTTGGGAACCTTCCACTGGGTCTGGAAGGAAGCTGGGTGATGTGCTTGGACAGCATTTTTAGGTGGTGAAGTTAAAGAAGTCATCCTCACAAATTTTCTGGAAAGTTCTCTTCCCTGGGCTTATGCTCCTGTTCACAGAAGGGCTTGCTTGGGGATCACTGCAGACAGTGCAGAATGAATGTTGAGCTAAGCAAGAGGACAAATTTCTACCAAGAACCAAAACCAGTGTACAGTGTTCCAAATGAACCCTTAAAAATTGCTTCCTATGATTTAGTCTTTTTGTACTTTGTGAATTGAATTACTTTTTTCCAATTTCCCAGCCATAATTTGATTATTACAGGTAATCTCTATGATTACAATTTGTAAAAGCAAAGAATTACAGGCTAAAGCAGTTGAACCTAATTTTCTGGAGTTTTTAGTTTGGCATAATCATTGAACTAAACACAGAAAATTAGGAACATGCTATTTAGCTATTTCTTGTTCAAATGGGATCTTCATCAATTAAACCTCTTGTAAGTATTTGGATGAACTACGAAGTTTGTAGAGTTTATTCCAGATCATAAAAATAGATAAAGGAAGAAAACCTATAAGGTCAGCCTTCCTAGAGAGAATAAGTAAAAATGGCAAGCACTTAAATTTTCTTTTAATAAACTATACAGTAATATTTATTTAATGATTGCCCAATTCAGCTACTGTAACATTCTTTAATAACTCATAAAGCATATTTTATGCCAGCCATGAGATTTAATGTCATCACAGTGGAAGGAAAATCTATCTTGACATGAAGTTTCTGAAAGCAAGGGGGAAAAATGAAGCTGAGGTTTTTGGAAGGGATTTTTTTTTTTTTTTTAATTGAGTTAAATGCTTTCTATCACCTTCTTTGTCTGTGTGCTGTAGCCAGGCAGCCATTATATGCAATTCGAGTCTGCCAGTTGAGGAGCGTGATGCATATTAGAGCGGGTAAAAGTAGTTGTGAGCAAGTTAAATTTAGCCCTTATTACCTGCATTATGTTAATGCCTCTAGGTGCTAACAGATTGAAACCGTTGTGATAGACACTGAAATACAAACACCATTATAGCCCTTATTACCTGCATTATGTTAATGCCTCTAGGTGCTAACAGATTGAAACCTGTTGTGATAGACACTGTACAAGCACATAGCAAGACAGGAACCATTCAGGGCATGGACTGAATCAAAATAGACAAGACAGAAAAAGGTAGGAGGCTTGGAGATGAAAGCAGAGAAAAATAAAGAACTGGCAGAGCCAAGGGAAAAAATCGGCTTATGATTCTTGTGTTTTTTAATTTTTTTTTTTTTTTTGGTAAAAATATATTTCATCTATAAGTGAACATTTGTCAAAGCCATAAAAGGTTTTCATGAGCGATATTCTTCCCTGGGCACGTAAAAATACACACACCAGTCAGTGCAGACCACGTACAAATCTGATCTTCACGGATTAAAAGAACTGGATCTTTGGTCTCCTAAAGAGTGACCTCATGACCAAGCTGCTGCAGTTCCTTCAAGATGTTTTTGTGAAGACAAAATAGTGAGGCTTTTCGAAGCTTCACAGAGTTTCATGGTGCAGGAAATGGATTTTCAAGACATCTCCCACCAGGAACATCAACCTGCACTCCCAGAGGCTTCCTCCTCCCCAGACCCAGCCCTGAGCTCTCCCTGATGGACTGTGTCCTCTTACACTTTAGGAGCCCTCTTAATTTTCTTTTCTGACCTTATCAGGCAAATAGCTGCAAGTTTGTAAACTTTCCTGAGCACAGGCCCAGGGACTCCTGTTAGAATTGGAACCCCTGGTGAAACATCTCCCTGACAGCTGTAACCTCAGTTTAACTCAATATGTCCAGTACAACATGCAAACCAAAATTACTTGGTAGATCATACTAATAACAATCACTGAGCTGTGAAGTGGCACAATGACAACTTGAAGCTGTGATAATGGAAGCAGGGAAGAGAAAACTGTTGCTGGTCTACTGATTACGGTCATACTTTGTTTTATTTAACAGCTAAATACTTGCACAGAATGATTTAATACAAGGAGACACAGAACATGCATGTGTGTAGATATCAAATTAGTAGCTGACAAGCTCTATCACATTGTGGCTTTATTTCTTTGGCTGTTCTAAAATTTCCATTTTAATGTCCTTGCAGGTGACTGTTGCACGGTGACAGCCAAGAAGAGCATTCCCATGTCTGAGAATTTGGAATGGATGTCATCACGCAATGGTTTGAGGCTCCTCTCTAGCCTTGCATTGTAAGGATGTTAAAACATTCTCCCCCAGGAACAGCCTAATTCCCCACAGCAGCAGCAAACAAAGTGCTGTCATTTTGGTGAGTTTTGTTTTGAAGCTTATACAACAGCTGATGGCGTGCCTGGAGGAAGGCAAATATCTCTGAACCGTCTATGTTTCCCCAGAACTCCCACATTTCAGCAGAAGAAAAATGGAAACTTCTTTCCCCGTCCCCTTTCCAGTCGTGTTTGTGCTCCCTGGGTGCCTGTGAGCCTGTCTGATGTCACCACAGGGGACGTTATAAAAACGGATGCTTCAGAACCATTTTCCTCTGGCAACTTAATTTTAACAGTGTTTGCAACTTCACTGAGCTTAGTAATGGCAATGGGAAAGCCTAATGAATACAACTCTGGGCTGTGCCTTGGAGCCATGGATGGGAATATACTTTCTGCAGTGCTGGAGTACAAGGGTGGATGGAGAAGTGATGTGTAACATTTAAGTATTAACACGTAAGCTTTGATATCTTGTCACGTTTCTCCATCTTGTCCAACTTGGTTGAAAAGCATCAATAGAAAAATCAGCTTCACTGGATTTATACAATCAACTCTGTCCCTTCCTCTGTCTGACAAAACTGCATCTTGTCACAGCCACATGCTGGCATCCTGTTAATGTATAGAAATGTGCCATCAAGAAAATCTAATTGCAGTCTAGTCCCAAGAGAACAATAAGGTATGAAACTGTGAATGTTTTTTTAATAAGCTCCTTTTTTTTTCTACAGCTGCCAGGAAGATGTTTATGGTGAAAAAATCTGAACTTAGAGCTGCCCTCACTCTGCTGAGGTTGACTTTGCATCCCCAGCCCTGCGGAACCCAAACAGTCCTTACACAGCTCTAACGGCATTTACTCATCCAACCACCCAGCTTGTTCTTGGTGACAACCTTGGGTGTCTGGGGACAGCACAGGGAGAACTCAGGACAAGACATAATTCCAGAGCACTGCCAGTTCTGTGCAGCAAATAATTTTTCTGTAATTAAGTACTGATAACAAAAAAGACGCCTTGGCCTGGCCAGTAGTTTTCCTCCATTTTCAATTCACCTTCCTAACTCATTCTTAATATTATAAGCCATTTATAAATTTTTAAAGAACTGAATTACCAAAGGTAAAGGGGTCTAATATGGACACTGAAATCAAAACACCCCTGTAAAGCAAAGCATCTGAAACTGTCTCAGTTTGGAGCTGAATATGTGCCAGCACCAAACAAGTTACAAAGCCAAGGTGAGCACCAAGAACATTGCTTTGCAAATTTCTGTAGCGGGTTATGTGGCACCTACTCATATAAAGGCCTCCAAGACTTTAATTTATTTGTCCTCACAACATATTACACTTGGGAAAGTGAAGAAATATTTCTCCATTCATTAGTCTGAGAGAGACTGAGAGACCAGACCAACACAGAATATATGTAGCTGCTCACTTCCCATTGAAATGGCATTAAGGGAGAACTAGAAAAAGTAACGTGTTTACATAATTTATTTACCTATATTGCTATTACCAACAAGACTCAACAAAAACACACTAGGGAAAAACAGTATGAGCATCTGCAATACGAGAGCTCAGCAAAAATGCATCAGAGTAGGTACCAAACACACTCCTTCACTTGGCGTGCCCTGACCCTTCGTGTTTCTTAGTGACTGATTAATATTTATGCAAACCACCACTTCAATTAGAAACCTGGTGGGATTAATTGGATGGAAAAATACTTGCAAAGCAGCACATAAAGGAAAAAAAAAATAATCAAAGAGAGCTTTTTTCTCTTTGTCTATTGCCACCAAAATAATGCAGGCAGTCACAGGTTCGGTACAGGGCTGTACCCCCTAAAGTGTTTCAAACTAATAACCTTTGCAAGGGATTCACAGCCTTGGAGAGGCAGCAGGGATTCACAAGGGAATAAGATTTGATTTAAGATGAAGCCTGGCTCACGTGCTCATTAAAGCAGCCTGCTCACCAGCAAAATGTCACACGATCACAGCCATGCTGGATACTCAGAAAAACCTCAGTTGTGATTATTTTACCCCCTCAGCCCCATGGGCTGCATGAAGTTGCATGAAGTGAAGGTGGTGCCTTAATCCTGGAATTCCAGACCATTAGGAGTGGGAGCAAAGAGCCACACTGCTGCCTACCCTGTGGCTGTGTGGCCACGTGCAAAGATTGTGTGCACAGCTACAGCGAGAGGCTTCTCATCTCAGCTCTGCTTTTTTTCCCATCCAACTTCTAAAGAATATCCCACAGAGGGTTCCGTTAACACTTGGTGTGTGTGTGCATTCAACAGGCTGGTTCATGTTTAAAATGGTGTATGGAGAGGAAAAAGAGAGAGCTTCAAGTGACTTCAGGGTAGATTAAAGCCCTTGCTGCAGACTCCATGCCATGGAATTCCTTCTGCTTCCTGACTACATTCCAGTGAGTTCATGTAACACCTCTCCTACAGATCACAAACTTTCCCAGTAGCAGGAAACTCAAGATCACAGGCAGAAGACTTCACTTTTCCAAAAAGCAATTATCCACTAAAGGCACCCTAACTCTACCTAGCTTTGTCTGGTAGTCCTGTTCTCTCCAGAATGCCACTGCTGGCACACTTAGGGCAGAATTTTGCCCACAACCACCAAGTGTTGCACAGAAAAAAGGAAGAAATTGCTTGCTGTGCTTTTTAATGTTACCACTATATTTAGACAAGGGCTTAACAATACTCCAACTGCAAGACAGTTGTGAAGAAACTACTTTCATGAGGTACAAACTCACTAGCAGTTATTCTTACCTAGAAATTAAATTCTCCATAGGCTCATATCCATGAAAATAAAGATGCAATAAGACATTAGATCTCTGAAATTAAAGTGAACATTTTAAACATATCTTTCTTTTTTTCTTTTTAAGTTTTTCATTTGTATCTCCAGCAATCCATCACATAAGCTAAAAACTGAGCCATGAAGTATAATATTTACCACTGAGCCCTGCAATACTTTGTGCTCTTATTTACACCCAGGAGGCCTCAGGTCACAATCTGATGTGGAACCAATGCCAATAGCTGTGGGATGGATATACAGAGTCATCAGTTTAAGGAGAGGCAGAGCCAAGAAATAATACATGTTGTTAATCATTGTGACTCATCCTATCTGGGTGACCAAAGACAATCCTCAGCCTGTCAGCAGGGATAATGTCACACAAAGGGGACAGTCCACATGCTCTGGGGTGCAGTTCAAGAAAGCATGTTTAAGCAAGTGAACAGAGTGAAGGAGGATCAAATACAGATCAAAACAGGAGGGTTTGTATTGTTTCCCATTAGAACTCTCTTTACCTACATCATCTGTCAGTGTAAAACACGGTCATTTTTCCATAATACTTTAGATAATTGTCTCCATCCCTCATTTTCTTTTTGGGCATGGGGCTTTACCTGCCCAGAGCAGTGCCCACTGATCATGTTTTGTCTCTCATTTTCCAAGTGTAACCCTCTTCAGAAACAATGAACCTGGATCTTCCATCAGCTTTCCTAAGTGTTTAATTCTATCATCTCAGAGAAACTTTCTGACCACCTGCATCTGAGTGAGAAGCAGGAGGCTAATGCTCTTGCACATCCATGAACTTCCCAGTCAGACTCCCATATAAATATATAAAAATCAAAGAGATTTCTTGTAAGAAGTCAAGTCCCTTTCTTCTCCTCATTGCTAAAACAGTGGGCCAGTTGCTTGAAAAATAAATACCACCTCCCTCCTCTGTTCTTTTTCTTGCCAATGGATCATGTTTTTCCTCAAATCCTGGCTTCAAATACTGCCACGCTAAAACACTGCACACACAGTGTGAATAAATCAGGACTTTAAATAAAAAAAAAAAAAAGTTTCACACTGGTAAATGGAAAACTCAGCTTCATTCTGCTGTCCTTAAAAATGGTTATTGTGGATGATAGAAATAACTGTTTGTCAATGGAAAAAAATTTTATGGGGTAAAATGTTTCAACCTAAATTATTCAGCTAATGTTTATTACCCCTGCAAAATGGAATAAAGAGCCATGCGATGCTGCTCTGGCTAAAGCAATTTTGCTGCTGTACCTACAGAATGGGTGTGAAATGTCTCCCTCAAGACAGCACTCAGAACTTCGGATTCTTGGAGAAAGAGCCACTGCAGAGGCACTTGCATAGTAGATTTGAAGAGCTTGATTACGCTCCGGTGTACGCTGCTTTTTCACTTTTGGCAGGGAGTTTGGAGCTGTCTGCACGAGCTCAGAATTTTATTTGCACGGCTCTGCTGCTGGTTTTAAACAGCTTCTTGCAGCGCTGGTTCGTTCTTGCTGCCGTTTGGAGGTGTTTTCTGCTTTGATGGACAAGATGCTGGGTATGTGCTTCCTCTCAGCAGCACAATTCACAGATTCCTCAGCCTTCTTGGCACATCAAGCGGGAAATGGCTTATTGTGCACTCTGTGTACGTGTGCTAATTTTGGCAACCTTCGCACTCAGCATAAGGAATGTAGGATGCCTTTGGCTATGTGCCCTCCTCAACCCCTAAAAAAAGGCACCTTGTCAGTGGTTAGCAGAGCTGTCAGGGTAGGAATTTTGCCTCTCGGCTTCTGCTGAAATGGCTTCAATTGGAGTGGGTTTATGGAGGGGTTTTCTACCTGAGTGCCGCTCCCACGTGAGCTGGTTCAGCTCCAAGAAGGTCAGGGGAAATCCTGTTCCTTGCAAAATCCAGGATTCACCCAGGCTGGCTCTTTGCATTTCTTCTCCTCCTCTGCACTTCCTGCTGCTCCTTTCCCGCTGTGTGACACACAGGTGTCCCTCCCCTGCTGTCACACCGGCTCTCTCTAACCAGCTCAGGACAGCAGCTTTCCCTAGGTGCAGAACTTCCTTTCCCACCTACACGACTACTTTCTGCTTAAACAGCAGATGGAACAGGGCTCTGCAGGGAAGGAGGGCTCTGACACAGCTTTAAATCCCACACAGACAATACTGTTTTCTCTCCAGGTTGCCCACCCCCAGGAGCTGCCTCTGTGCTCTCACAGGCACCCTCCTCCCTCTGTCCTCATTAGGAGTGTGTGGGTGCCGCTCTCCAAGCTTCCCTGGGCCCATTCTGGCAGTTCCACATCGTTAGTGGTGCCAACAGGTCTCACAGCACCCTTCTGGCTGTCCCTCTGCCACCACCATGCACAGTGGAGCTCAGGGAGAGAACAAAAAGATGCTGATTGAAACACATGGATACGATGCCTCAAAAGCTCAGATATCCCTGCAGCTCACACAGCTCCCCTCCAAAGCTCCCTCACACACACATATATACACGTACATGTGTATATATGGATTAGTTCTTGGATGGATCAGTCATCTATAGAGCTAAAATGCATTTGACTACCTGATAAAGATGAGGATTTAACATCCCAAGTGTGTGTTAGAGATCCACAGGGCAGGACTCATCTGGAAAATCTTTATCTAAGCTGATCTAAACTCAGAAGTGAAAAATCTGCTGTTGGCAAAAGACATCATTTTTTTGGGAATGCTAAGTGTCTGTCATCCATCTGTATTTCTTTGTCACCAGGCATTCCTAAAAATCTTAAGCCAAAATGTATTTAATATGCTTCTGTAGACCAGTCATGGGCCATTTGCCATAGTTTTAGAGCACAGCAATGAGCTATAGATCATATTTTCTGATCCATTAGAAGGGATTTAGCTGTTCAGTCATTATGAACTTTGAAGGGGACAGGTATGGTCAAGTACATTCTGCTCTTTCCAAACCCCTGCTCAACATTACTAATCAAAGTGCTTAAAATCAGAAAATGTTAATATTGGGAACACATATATCACCACAGAACCACTCTCTTTAGTGGCTGATCACATACCATGACACTGTCACAATCTGTTTAAAAGTGATGCCATTTTTGAACCATGACAGAAATCAGAACTTGTACCAAAAATTGTTTAATTTTAAAAACAAAGCCACATCAATGAAGGCAGTTTTCTTTAGGCTTTCCCATGTGGATGATGCAGCTTTTCCCCATTGTAACCACAAAATCTACACACATACTGACAAGGTGATAACCTGCAGGATCATAATAAAGATGTTTGAAAACCTGGATCCACTAAATGGGAGATTTTCTACAGTCTCCAACAGCACTAGGATTCACATCATTGTTAGCCTAAATCCTCTCAGGCAAAACAAGTGGGTTTGTCACATCAAAAATATGAGCCAAACTTAATATTTGCTACCTGAAATACTGGATTTTTTTTTTGTTTTCCTAAAGCAAAAGTTTGATAAGCCACATGGGAAACACCAATAGTAGTTTAGCTCCAAGCCATGTGACACACCAAGTCATTCTCTACTCTCCTCTGACTGCATCGAGCTTTGGAAACTACACTTCAGGTAAAAAGTTGACTCATTCCTGCAGTGAGAAAGATCAAAGCACTAAACTTAGGAGGTGAGGTTGAAAGATCTGGGGCTGTGCAGATGGGAGAAGAGATGGCTAAAAGAAGGGATAGCAGCCTTCAAAGTACATAAAAGGCTGCTGCAAAGAGAAAGGGAATAAGCAGTTTTTCTGTGCTTATTTTAGGGAGGAGAAATAGTAATGGGCCTCATCTGCAACAGGGGAAAATTAACTTAAACATAAGGAACACTCTGTAAAACTAAACCCTGAAATAGACTGTGTGGGGAGATGGGGAATCTCTGTCTTTGAAGTTTTTAAGGAAGGTGTCAGGCAAACATCTGACACAAATTATACAGGTATATTTTCTGTGGATTATCTATGCCACAGAGTGAAGTTGGGAAGCCTGGAAATACTGTACAGACATAGCAGACCACCCCAAGGTCCTGCCAGGCTTGGGGGATCATTTCACCATCACCATGGGCCTGGAAAACACCCACAGCAGTCCAGCCTTGGGAAAGCCTGCTGATGGTGCCCCATGAAGAGGAGGTTGATCAGCAAAACCTTAATGCCTGTCCAGCCTCGTCTTCTGTGACTTGGGCACTGACATGACCAGTGAAAGAAATACATCCATCCTCAGGTTGGGTCTACCAAATGGAATTGTTGTGGGCAAAGCCAGGAAACAAATTATTCATGGAGGGGTTGCTGCTGATGTGAAAATGGGCTGCAGAAGAGCTTGGGAGAAAGCAGCTTCTTTGCTTAAGGGGGTTAATGCTCCAAGCTTGTCCCAGTGACAGACATCCTGGTTACATTCCTTCTGGAAAAGATATCACTGAAAACATTTGTAGAGTCACCCCCAAGAAAGAGCAAGACCTGTGATGTTAATGTCTACAACACCATTTCTATGATGGTGCTTCCTTCCTCCACCATGCCCTGACTGTGAATTTGAATAATTTATACAAGATGACTTGACAAGGGAACATTAATGGGACAATTTACCACCTGAGAAGTGCATTAACAGGTCATTAATATGTACCCTGCAGTGTTCTGCTCTTAGGACTCACTAGATATTTCAAATTTTTAAAGAGATTATTCCTTTTTTTTTTTAAAGCAACCAAAATTTTTTACTTCCATTTTCCCCCTTCCTCTGCAGAACTCTTTAGCTTGTAGGGGAATAAGAATTCATGAAAAGAGAATGAAAAAAAAGGGTTAAATAAGAGCAGCAGCTTTTTGTTATTCTGTGGACTATGATTCTCCCTGATGAACATACAAAGGAGGAATATGCCAATTCTGTGACCTCATCTCTTCTCATAGGAATATGACACAATTTCACATAAACTTCAGTTAAGATATCAATGCCCTTAATTCAGAGGCTGACCAGAAGGAAAGTGGAAATCAGTGAAGCTGAGGGTTCTCCCAGCCCCTCGTTATCACACGGAGAACTGAGGATGCTCTGCACTTCAAACAAGTTGGATTGGATGGGATAAAAGCAACTCAGAGCATGAATTTGTGCCAGGATTAGTCTTTGTGTTGAGGAGAAACTGGACAGACAGGTTTCCACAGCCCTGATCTCAGTGCAAATGTTGCTTTTTGAACGCATGAGGCACTGTCGGGTCGTTGAGTGCTGAGAGGAACAAGAAGAATCAAGAGTTGACAAAAAGCCCTTATTGCAATATCAGAGATGACATAATTTTCCTTTTTTTCTTCTCTCTTGTCTATACAAGTTTGGGGAGGAAAAAATAAGGCTTTAATACCATCGGAGAATTTGCTGTTCTATCAGAAATGTGTCTTTTGCCAAATGAATGCAGATGTTCATGCCAGGACAGGAGTACTTTGTAATTGGAAAATAGCTGAAAATAGAAAAGAGGAAGTGCATTCCTACCATGCCTCAAACTGCCTGTAATCCTTGAAACATAATCAATTGTATTCAGCTACACTGAAGTCTGTTGCTTGATTACTTCTCAGCCTGACAGCAATAGCTGGGAACTTCTACAAAGGGAGCAAGAGCTTTTTTAAAGACAATTAGTCCACTTTGATGTGCATTGAGACTTTTTGGAAGAGGACAGTACCTGTCTAGTTTTCATGCATTCACTGAGAACAAAGAGCAGTAAAAGATACCAAAAACTTTTAAAGTACCTTGTGAGTGCTCTCCTCCAGAAAGTGCACTTGACACCGAGATCTGCCCAGCAAAAGAGGTGCCCTGAGACTGGAAATCAGGCAGTATTATCCCCCTTGGGATTCTTTCTTTGTGATCACTGGTGAGCTTTATTTCTTATAAATAAATGGAAATGTTGTAAATCACAGGTAAAGAGTCTGAAAGTCGGATTTTTCAGCTCTTGAAAACAGTGCAATGGACCCTGATCACCACAGCAAAAGGTTGGTGTGCATGAAAGGAGGTTCTGAAGCACTAGGTCATAAAGCAAACCAAGGACAGGAAGAGTGATGTAACTTGAATTTCAACAAGTTTCAATTTCATCTCTTATTTGCAGCAGCTTGAGGCCCAGAAAGCAACCCCTCGATGCCAGCAGTAACGAACTGAGCACTGTGAGCACGACGTGAGGTCAAAGAACAGGGCGAGTGCTTACGACATATTCCCACACCACCAGGATGGATGAAAAAAATGGGTCAGGTTCTTGCTTTCCAAGAATTTTTGTGGCTCTGTGTTCAGGTAGTTCCGGACAGAGGGAGCCAGACTCTCATGAAAATTGAAGTAAGGTCTTCTTAAGATCTTATCTAAATTTAATAACCCAAATGAAACATGCTTCTCCATCCCACTCCATCTGTAAGGCATTATTATTGAGTTTGCAGTGAATAACTGTTTATTAGTTTCTTAATTTTCAGCCACAGCACGGTCTATTTTAACACAGCAACCTTCCAATGCGTCTGGGCTGCAGAATATGTGACTGTCTTTAAAAATAAAAAGCAAACTAGGAATACAACGAGAGGATTAAGCCAGCCTGCAGGCTATGGACTTCCAAGAGAAAATGTTGATTGAACTGACCATGCTTGGAACAGCTTTTAGTTTGAGCTGAAGGAAATGGATGTGGCAATAATCCCGTGTTACCTATTGAATGATAATTTCAGAGGCATTCTTTGCTGAGTGTTTGAAAGGACAAAATTTAAATTCTAATTTCCAGAGAAAGAAAAGGCATTTATAGCAATTGCCTTTGTGTAATTGCTAGAGTACAAACTGTATGCAGGGGCACAGGACAATGCATCTCATAAGGAGTCAAAGATAAATGCCTTAATCTGAGATCTACAACTCTAATTATACACATCTCTCTATCCTAAAGGGGTTTATTTTGCTATAGTTGCTTTTAGAGCCATTAATAAAATGTTGCATTATATCTCTGTTAATGTGGGGGCATGAGCAAAGACTGCATATATGCCTAAAGCCTATTTCTGTATTGAATGAGCCCTAAAATGGAATTCAAAATCAGTTTGTTTCTATTACAGTGCTCTGTTCATTACAAGTTACTATTTTTAAAAAATATCGATAATCACATTTATGCATTGAAATGGTGTATAAGAAAGGAACAGGATTCATATTAAAAAGGTGAATTAGGAAATATTTACAAAGGAGCAAGCAAAGAATGAATCTGGCTAAAAATGCATTATCCCCTTAGCAACACAAATCTCAGCCTAAGCTTTCTCCTCAAGCTCAAGTTCTGCCAGCTACAAAAACAAGATTTCCTCTGCTCCCACACTGCAATTGGAACTCTGACTTCTCCATCCTGGTGGAAATGTGTAAAGGTTTTCTTGCAAGTATGGGAAATTACAGTTCAGCTGAGAGGCACAGATCATCATTCCAGGAGGATCCACATTACCAAACACATCTGTTGATGTAAGAAATTATGGGAAAATATTATCGCTATTCTGAAATCAGAGTAGCCAAGGATGGCTCAGAGGCATTCAGAGAAGTGCCAATCAACTATGCAAAGTTTGGTATTAAAGTGATATCTTCTGCTTCTGCTGACAAAGGTCACAAAATGCACAGAATCAGGTTCTGCCTCTATAAAGCGCTCCCTCTATCAAATCTCCTACGGTTGCATCCAAGTGGAACTCCTGGACATGTGATTCTTTTGAGGACAAGTTTTTTTAACAGTATAGCAGTATAGAGAGAAAGAAATACCTGTGTTATTTCTTACTTGCTGGGTAGATGCATTGTTTATGAAAAAAAAAAAAAAAGGGCTGTATATCTTCAAAACAAAAATGAAAAAAAAGGAAAATACAGGCTAAAAGCAGAAGAAGAACACGCAAACTGGACCTGAAGTCATTTACTCAACAAGTTTTCACTGCAAATCAGGGATGCAGGGCGAGTTACAAACAAGGTTGATTCTACCAAAGATGTTCTGGCTACTTAAGAGATCAATTGTCCATACCATGTCTTTGATCAAGAAATCCAAAAGCACAGACCAGCTGCACAACCTCAGCATAAACAACATTTACCGTAGATAACCCTGGGGCTCTCAGAATAGGTTATAAGCATCAAGGCAGAAGAGAATTACCAAGAACAACAATCAACATATATTCTTTGTTCTGTTAATCCTCATGGTCTAACTTTGAGTTCCCCAAGCTGCTTGGCCCTTCAAAGCAGATGAGGTAATTGAATTTCAGTCGTGTCATGGTCTGATTCAAAATAACCCATAATGGCACCCATTCCAATACTGCACAGTGGCTGATTTTTATTCTGGGTGTAGTGTCTGTTCTTTGCTGTAGGAATTTCCATATGCTCCTTGCCCTGAATTTTAAAGAATAATTTTGTCTAATGAAGCTGAATATTGAGATTCCCCCCCCCCCCCAATGACTTATGGGTGCAATTTGAAAGGGGGGGCAAAAAAGTAACACGTAAATGAAAAGCACATACAACACTATGTGATGACAAACAGCCCTTGCAATTTGCTTTGCTAGAGCTTGTTCTTCATTCCCACAGGCACCAGTCACTTTTATCATGAGATGACAGCTGAGTTTTACTCTCAAGATTGTGCAGATTTCTCACCTGACTCGCTCACCACTGTGTATTTCAGGTCAGAGAGCAACACAAGCTGGGCTCTGTTTTAATTCTCATGGCTGTTCTCCCTGGCATACTTTATGTTGATTTCCATTTCTCAGTCCCACCAATAAGCTCCATTTCCTCAAATTATTTATTTATATCTTTAAAGGAGATTTTAGAACAATCCCCATGCCTTCTTTCACAGGGCATCTCATGCATGGCTCACCCTCCATACCCTAAACACAGTCCAGCTCTGCTGTGAGCTGACTGGTGTGGATCACAAATGCCTGCTTTCTTCTTTCATCACTATATTCATCTTCACATCGTGAGCACTTGGAAGTCACATTTTCTGTGCTACTGTGAGCAGACAATTTGCTGTAGTGTGAGAGTTAATGGACATGGGAGACCATTAGTGGCATTTATCAGTAACAATTTATGTAACTTAAAGGGTAGAGCACTGACTGCAGTTCAGAAGTTCAATTATCAGCTCTGCTGCTGGTCTGCAGAGTTACCTTGGGCTAGTTGCTGCCATCTGGTATTTTAGTTTTCCACTGCAAATGGGCAAATTATGCTACTCTGTGAAATCCTTAAATCACATGTATCTCGTATATGAAAGACTGGCTGCCTAGAAAACAGTGTCTACTATTTTTAAACATGCTTATCAACATCTGGCAGGGAGATATTCTCTATATCAGTTCTATAGAATAGTATCCATTCCTGAGTCCCTGGCTTTGAGGCAGATTGGTAGCATCATCTCTACCACACTGCTGAGCAATTTTTAATTGGTTGTTGCAGGACTGGAATGATGGTAAGAACAGACTTGAAATTTTTTTCTGCCAACCTCCTCTCCCAGGGCTGTCAAACCAGCATTGCTCCCTTTCACTGCTTGTGCTTAATAAAATAAGTAATAATTAAGTACACAATCCACATCTGCACTGACAGGTCAACAAAATCAGAAAATTTGGATAAACACCAGCCAAGCCAGATGGAACATTTAGTTAGTAGAGACTACATTGAAAAGCCGTATTAAAACTTAAATCAGGATGGCTGTTTTTCAGGGTTGGTAAGATCATCCTCAGCCACTGGTAGAGATGGGCTTAGAAAATTCAAGGTCCCAAAAGGGATGGGTAGATTGAATCCTTTCAAGAAATTTGGCTTCACTGATTAAAATCTCTGCAAGCTTCACACACAGCTCAGGCTCTGCTCAGCAGCTCCCAATATTGAGAGTCATCTATGCCTTTGAAATCATCTTCATCTAGGAATGTACACCGTTCAGGGAATTATAGCAATAAAATCCAGACTCTGTGTTCCACTTGCAATGCCATTTGGTAAGACTTAAGACCATCTCTCCACACTACAGGTTCAGGATCTAGTTTAAGAATGAAAAACGTCTAAAATCTGAACATTTTCAGGCATATCTTGTAAGACAAGAACATGGTTTTCACACTACCCATGGCACTAGAAGTTATTAATTTATTCCTCAAAATTTTCCTCTGGTAACCTTACCACGTGTAAATTTCATTATTTTCCCTTCTCAAGTTTATCCTCAGGAAACAAAGAAACAATTTTATAGAACAATGGAACAGTTTCCAAAATCTGCTACAATTGGATTGGAATGGCAGGTCAAGCCCCTGAGGACCCTCCCACGGTTTTGACCATTAAAGGGATGAAGGATGAAGTGAAGCATCCTGGAGAAAAGGGTTTTGATATTCTAAGTCATCAACTGGGCAAGTAAAAGCTCAGCAGATTTTCTCATAGATTCTTACTTGCACTCGTGTGATGAATTCATGGATGCACAATGATTTTAATGGAATATCTTAAACTTCCCATAATTTCTTTGATTTTCCCTACAAAGAAATGACACTCAAGCGAGAGCCACTTAACAGAAAATTCCTGGCCAGTTTTGTATCATGTACTGGTGGGGTATTGGATGGAGACAAAGCTGAGTTTTCTCAACACCTTTCTAGATTTTTACAAACCCACATACACAGTTAATCACACATAGAAACTGGACACTTCACCTCTGACAAAATGAAACTTGAAGTCTGTAGGTGTTTGGTTGGGATTAGATTGTTAGTATTTCCTCTCTCAGTTTCCCTCTTTCTATATTTTTCCCTGAAAAAAAAAAAAAAGAAATAAACCCAGGGCTCCTTTAATCCATTTGAAACGCATGTTGGCCAAGGAGCAGCATTTACACTCATCTGTGGAGGCAGCTGCTCGCCCACCCTTCTGTCTGGAGAAGAGATAAATACAGAGGCTCAACAGAATTTTTCTTTTTTTCCAGTGTTTCTTGCCTACTTAATCAAAATCCAGCACTGCTGCCAACTGTCAGCAGACTCACGGTTTATAAATGTTGTAGTTCAACAGGCGCTAACGCTGTGTGTTATCTTAAAATAATTACAACTTTCATCTTGAGCAAAATCGAGATTTTGTGTGTGTGTGTGAGTGAGAAGGAGCACACTTGCTAATGTTCAGCTTTAGTTTAGTTTTATAACAGTCTGGCAGTTTCAGATGGGGGCTGAGCACTTGGGTTTTGTGTGAAGGTGCCAGAGGATAAAGCTACTGAGTTTTCCTTGATGTTATGGTAAGATTCAGAAAACTTGAGCAGCATTTCACATTCTGGAGCCCTGATCTTTTACTAAGGTGGGGAGGCACAACCTAATAGATTTACAGCAATGTAATAGAAAAGATAGAAATGCAGTATTCTCAGGGATTGTCAGAAAGGTTTTTACTGGAAAAGATCCACTTAAGCCAAGTCCATCCTCCCTGAGATCAGAAAATTGCCACATGCAAACAACTTAAACTATTGTATTTAACTTGATGCAGCATAAAAAGGTAAAAAAAGAGAAAAAATAATCAGAAAGAGATCTTCTAAACAATTGAAACAGGGAAACATTTGGGAGCGTTTGACCCTCCCATGGCTGCACAGACATCCTGCAAACAGAAGTAGCCAAGTCACCTTTAAGACACAAATTGAAATGATACTTGACAACAGGTGGTCAAACCTGTACCTTCTGCATGAGTCAACATAAACAAAGAACTCTGGGAAAAGCAGGAATATTGGGAGTAGATTACACAGTTGCTCTCTCTTTGAATCTCCCACCTGCTTTACCAACTTAGCAGCACCAGTACCTGAGCAGAGACTTGACTGTGGCCTTGAGGGGGGTTATTTCATTATCTTCTCAGAAAACAACATCTGGCTGCATAATTGGCTGGGGCTGCTGCTCATGGGATTGCAGTGACTTGGATGAGCAGGACTGGAGAAGGAGTCAGAATCAGTTTTGATCAGGAAGACAGAGACTGATCCCTTCCAAACAAAGCCAGCTTAAAGGGGAAGACCCGACCACAAGGTTAAGACAGAAATTCCTTTGGGATTGGGTTTAATACTATCACACAGAGATTAAAAGTGCTTTACTTTGAGCATGCAATTGAGAAGAGCTCTTTTCTAGCAATCCCTGCCTGAGCTGTGAGACTTGGTTCCCTCTCAGGAAAACTGAACCCCAGGTTTGTCTGCAAAACTTTCAAATACTTACTGTAAGTATCTTCATAGAGAATTAATGTGGTATTTTAAAGTGAAGTTCAACATTAAGACATTAGAATAGGCAAGAAAGGATCAGATTGTCCCTTAACTAATGGAAGTAACTCTCCCATCTCAAACTGAAAGGATGTGGAAAAACATCTTGTTTGTTTTTATGATGAATTCTGCCACTTATGTAAATTATTAGAGCAGAGTTCAAGAAACGTGGTGTGTCTAAGAGTGAGGAACAGCTGGGGAAAACTGCACAGCAGCTGCCAATATCAATAATTTATTATTAATTGGCTCCACAGCCATTTCTGAAACAGTCATGCCAAGAAGCTGTGCAGCAGGGTAACAGTATTATAGGGCAGGGTAAAGCCATGCATTTCTGTATTGCTGTCCTAGAATTTCCCCAAATATTTGTGTGTTACTGCGTATGCAGCTGTTTCTTCTTTGAGATACAAATGTTATTTACAAAACTCAACCAAACAACAACAAAAGTGGCAAAAAGACAAAACAAATCCATGAATTTGTGTTCACCACAAGCAGAGGACGACAGAAATGGAGGTGGAATACATGCTAACCATAAGTCCTGTGCAGCAATTGCACAGATAGATGTGGTTTCTCATCAGAACGAGACGGGGCTTTGGAAACCTCTCCTTGAATTTTGTGGGGGCTGGATCCAATTCTGTTTTGATATTGTATGTTATCAATTAATTTGACTGAACTTCCTGGGCAAGTTATTAAGTCCCCATGCTACTTTCTCATTATCTGTAAAATAGGGGCTAACAGTATCAGCCCTAGTACTTTACAAAGGAGATCAAGGATTATACAGAACTACGAATAATTCACAAATCCTGGTTGAAAATTGCATGCCAACTTTTTCCTCTTATCTGGAAACCTCCAACCTCCCTCCAGTGTCATTAAAACAAGACTTATTCCAACATATTATTTTATAAAAACAAAATAGGCAGTAAGTATTTAAGATGATTATTTGCCTACAGTCATAGCTTGACTGCCACTCTCCTTGTTTTCTAAAAGGAATCTATTTTTGAAGGTGACCTGCATTACTGCAGTGTTAATAAAAATGCACTGTGTGTAATCAGTTATTATTTTATCTCTAAGCATATTCAGTCGTTCCAAATGTGTAAGCATTCTCAAGGGGAGCATCACACCAGTAAGAGAAGACTCTTTTTCAGGAAAAAAGGGGGTCAAATCCTTCCCCACAGTACTGAGCCCCTAATGATACTGATCTATTTAAACACTGCACGATTTATTTCATATTTAGACTGTTAAAATGTGTCAGACTTTGTCACATATTTTATGTTTTCCACAGGAATAACTTATTGCAAATGAAGGTGCTTCTGAGATCCCACTGGCCACAATTCAGGTAAAAATCTTCTCATGAAAAAGAATTTCTTAAAAATAATGCTGAGCTGCTGAAAAACAATTTAATTTTCATGAGAAACTGCCCAACCATGTGCATCCTTCTTTTTTTTTTTTTTTTTTTTCTTTCAGTCATGCTCTCTTGATTCCCAGAACTTGAGATTTCTAAAGAAAAAAGCATCTCCTTTTTTTTATGCTTAGTCTTAGGAGCACAATATATGTACAGGATTCCAGGGTTACATGGAGGACAAACCCTCTGATTTCCAGTAATTCCCAGGAGCAATTTCATGATGGAATCTAAGTAGCTATGGAAACAATCCCTTTTGTTTCCTGTACAATAGTCAACGTTTCTAAAAGCTTCCACTCACGGAGAAGGACAGCACTTCCTCACAATGACAATACCCTTTTCCACTGAGGCACAACACGATGAGTTCAGCTGCTTCACTCCAGAACAGGAACAGTGAGTTTCTCACCCTGGAGGAGTATATTGGATCCGTGGGGAAAGGCAGGGAGAGGAGGTGTCCAACTAACAGAGCTCTCAGCCTGAGCTGTGCAAAAGGGGTAAGTCCTATTTAGAAGAAATATTACGCTATATAACACCTTGAATTACCTTCTGATTATCTATAAATAGTAATTACACATGGTAGCTGTGGTCCTAGCAAATTGAAGTGTGAAGTCCTCTAAGGTAGGAAATTGGATGTGGAATGGACCAAGAATGAAAAGAGGTAGGTGAAATTCCTTGGTTAAATTTAGATACTCTGTGTAAACTTGGGCAAATCATTTCATCGTTCCTCCTTTCCAATTTTCACAGAGAAATGGGAATCACACATTACAGGAGCTGTACAAGGACGTGCACAGCTTGGCTCATACTTTCGAGCCACCCAATGGTAGAAAGGTCTACAGCTCATTTCTCAACAATTATCTCTTCCCCCACGATCACCCAGGATGTCCCCAATCCTCTAGGTCATTTTTTTGCCTTATTAGGGACTAGAGAGGCTACAAGGAGAAGCCACTGTCTGACACCTTCTCCCTGCACAGCACCCCAAATGTGGCAACTACCCAGGAGATTCAAATACAGCTCTCAAACCAAAATTAATTCAGATAGTATCCTCTACTGGCATTATTTAGTAGATGCCATTTATTAGAGTAGCAATAGGAGGTAGCTATGTCTTTTCAGCTTTTATTCCTTAGTTAGGATTAATTTTTAGTCCTAGTTATGAGTTTTGTTATATCTGTGCAGTGCATGATCGTGTCTTTAACAAGCCTCTACTGTAAATGGAATCTGCTCTACTGTAAATAGAAAACATCCAGCCAACCATGGTTAATAAAGCAACAGAGAGTACAAAGCATTTGAGTTCAACTGTCTTTCACACAAGTTTTCCTATCTATAAGGGAAGAGAAAATGAGAAAAATTGTTTAAAAAATGCAAATATACATATATAGGTATGTGTTTGAAAATTTCCTTGCCCATCATGTAGCTTTGCCCAGGATGTGATGGACATTCCAGAGTTGACAGCATCAAGGAAAAATGATATTTGTTCCCCATTCGCATTGTGACCAGTCTGAACTTTATAAAATACGTGAATTCAGTAAAAAAGAAGCCCTGAGTAACTGAGACACTATCTTGGAGTGTCCAGTCCACTGTGGGAATCCCCTCTGAAGGGACAGCAGTACAGACCAAACACAGCTGCACCCATCCCAGTTAACCACTACCTACTGCCCCAAAGATAAACCAAATGGGATCTGTTCCACACACAAACAGGCATCACAGCTTGCAGGCAGACACTCAGGTACTTTAAAGTGCCTTCTCTCCATGAATTCCTGGGCACATACAGACTTTTATATCAATTTAAATCTGGCTTCCAACACCTAAAGGCCAGACCAGTAGTAGATTAAGGTCTGATGTGGATCTGGGAAAATCAGGATTCCCTTCAGCCTCTACAGTGATTTCCAGTGTGGCTGTGGTAAAATTAATTCTGTCTCCTTCTGCCTCAGTTTCCTTTTCTACAAGAACAGGACAATGACACCCATCTCCCAGAAGTGCTTTAGAGTCTTCTGATGGAAAACTGCAAAATGAGAGTGGCAAATATATTTATCAGTGGAGACAAAAATAATCCTCCTACTCCCTGTTGAAGAATGGGGCAATAGATTTTCTTCATCTGATTTGTTCCCTCCCCAGCAGATTTAATTCTTATCTAAAACTTACTCTTGAAAATCCCATTTAGTTTTATAACATGCTTGGGAATCCTTTGGAACTGTATCTACTTCATAAATGCGAGATAATACCCAGTGTTTCCAGGCTTCTGCCTCTAACTAACATTCATCCAAAAATGTAAACAGGCTGAAAATTTTGTCATAAATGCTCCATTTCTTTCCCCAGCGTTCCATAACATTTGAGTGGGGGAGCAAAAGAACTGATCTGACTACATTTGCTTTTTGGTAGGTTACACAGAGCTCATTAAATCATGTACATGAGCTGGATGCCAAACACATCTATTGCAAAATTAACTCAGAAATGAGGGAATATCCTTATGCATTCAGGGCTTTGGGCACCAGGAAGTTTGGCTGGGATACATGAACACTGCCCAGTCTGGAAGAATCAGTAACAGAAAACCAAAATTCTCAAATAATATTTGGAATCTCAGGAGAGCCAGAATATCTTCTGGTACTTTCTTGGTTGAAGTCACTCGATGACAGCTTCATTTCTAGCTCATCAGATGCCACACAGAATGTGATTTACCTTACTGTAATGGTCTTTCAAGGATAGGGTCAATTTTTCTCATTTCTTTAGTGTATTAACATTTAGAGAATGAATTCAGCTCCTTTCCTCCATGGATGAACACTACATAAGGTTACTAGATGAAAAAGGCTGCTTTAAAATGAACCCAATGACACTTTCAAAGACCCCTGAGCCATTCCAATCCTTGCAAATAGAATTTCTCCTTCCTTTGGAGAGGAATTCTGTTTTTTTATGAAGGCTCTGATGTACATATGGGCCTGGAATGTGCCTAAAAAACCTACAACTGCAAAAATGAAATAGGCATTTCAAATTTCAGCCATAGGAATGGAAGCTCCCCGCAAATGCACTCCTTTACTAAGCTGACATTCACAGACTTCTGGGAAGGGAATATTCTAACACACCCATTGAACTGAAACTGGGATCCAGCTCTGCCCAACACTATTTTGGGGCAATGCATATCTTGCTGTCCCAGGGCAGTTTGAGAAATGGAGGTAAAAATCCCTCTTTTAACAATACCTCTGTGGCACATCTTTCAGTATTGTACCTTTTAAGGACCCTTATCAAATACATACTGACCAGAGGCCTCAGATTTCTCTTGATGAGCTGTCTGCCTGCTTTTTACTGCCCATGACTGTTAAAGACAATTTTTATTGGAAGAGGTTGAATAGTTAGTAGCCATTTCTGTAGCTCACTCACCTGTTTTCTGAGTACTGGTACATATTTAAAGCTACATTTTTCATTGACTGGCTTTTCCATCATCCAGTATTCCCAGGGCTGGAATACTAGCAGTTCCCAGCCCTACTTTCAGGTGTGCAATCCTGAGATATCAGTGTCTTAGGGAGTAAACTAAACCTTTTGCAATATTTTAGCTGCCACCATGCACTGCGCCATTCAAGCTGCCATAGAAACTCTACTTGTGCCACGTTGTATTTTTAAACCCACAGGCAATCTGGACTTTCATTTCAGTCGAGGGCTGGTGTTCATCCCCAAACAAGACAGGTAATTAAACATGTTAATTGTGTTCACATGCTTCTGTTCCACCATCAGCACCACCACATTTGAACCACAAATGACAGAAACAAAGCCAGAGAATGGAATGCATTGAATAACTGGAAGTGATTTCCCTGCATGGAAAACCCCCCCCAAACTAGAGAGCACCACTCCTGGGGTCTCACAGGTTCTGTGAGCCACTCCACATTAAACCAGGACTATTTTCCTTGATTCCAGGGAACATGAGGCTGTTTGTAAATACATTCAAATTATGAATCTTATCAGCAGACCTGCATTCCCAGAAGTAGCTTGTCATGGAAATAAGTAGTCTGAAATTAGCCACCAGAACTTCCCAGTTCAATTATTTCAATTTGTTACAAAGAATGAGAAAAAACCCCACATATATAGCTGTTCTTTGTCTGTGGTGCTTCTTCCCTCTATGCAGAAAACATCTCAGTAAAGCAGCAGTGGTATGAAGTCATGTTTGCTGCTGCTTTAGAAGGGGCTTTTGAAAACAGAAAGACAGTTCTCTGCAAGCCTCTAAAATCCTCCTGCAGAAAAGGAACTTGTCACTTTAGGCAATACTTCAGAAAGATTAAGGTATTATTGCTCAGATAGAAAAATAAGAATTACATACAACTATTAAAAAAACCCAACCAAACTAATAGCCAAGAAGGTAATGAAACAACCTAAGTGATCCAACATTTAAGCAAGTAACTTTTCTTGAAAGATGAAGACAACTTTAAGCAAATCTTTAAACTAGTTTCAAAATTACAGATTTATCTTGCTAAGAATAGAAAACCTGATAGAACATAAAGCATGAGATCAGTGAACTGATCTGATGCCATTTTCTCTGTTCATAAATTGTTCAGCTGAAGATGTAAGTTCAGATACCTTCTTCCTGTTTCTGATTAAAAAAAAACCCAAACCAGCACCAAATAATCAAAGCCCAAACATGTTATCTGAAGGCCTAAATTTCTGAACTAGCTGTGGAATTCAGGGGTTAGTTTGAGCTGTCTGGAAGGGATTGCACCTTTCCTTTATGGAGCCTGGCAGACATGCTTAAAATAGCCTAGAGTGAGATTTTTGTCTGTGCCAAGTTTCCCAGCACTGCAGTAAATTGAGGGCTGTCAGCTGTGAGTTTCTGGAAGGGGAGGGTTAGAAGTCTGTGCACTTGTAGATAAAATGAAAAAAGTCCTGATCCCTGAAACCTTCTGAAAGTCATTGGGAACTCCATCCTGAGAAGTTCCAAGAGCAGAGAGGAGCCACCTCCTCCTGAGAGCTGGCCTGGCTTGGAAGATCTAACAAAACCTTGGCCATGCTGCTTGTGTCAGATACACCCCAAACATATTGAAATATTTGAATCACAGACTTACATGAAGAGATGCACTAATGATTCTTTTCCAGTTAAACATGAAGAGGCTGGAATATTCCATATTCCTTATGCAATAACTGTGAGGAGGTGACACAGGTGAGGGTGTGGTGCTGGATACCAACAAGAGAAGCAGATGAACACATTTGACAGCTGCCACAGGATATGAAGGGCTGGATTCACAATCCATGCAAATAAAAGCTGTGCTCTAAAGGGTATCTATGCCATGGTTTATTTTAACCTAGATATATTAGATGGTGAAGCTTTCTGTACCTGAAAGCAGCTGTGTTTATTTCCTTGACACATACCCAGCTGAGATCCTTAGTCAAATTTGAGGAGATTTTTTAACCATTGTTTTTCAAGTCATGCTCTTCAGGCACATAATGGCACAGAAATTTTGGAACAAGAACCCCTTCTGGATTCACTTGACTGAGCACTGGTTTTGCAAAGCACTTCTAGGCCACATTACATGAAATTTTGCTATTTCACAAGTATTAAGTCCTTGGCAACACCTGACATCCTGGCTTTTGCACACAGTATCTGGAAGAGCTACTTGTTAGAACACATCATCAAATTGTCCTAACACACAAAGATGTTATTTCAGACTCCAATGGAATGACTCTTGTTTTGTTATCAGGAAAAAAATTGCTTCCTCAAATCATACCACAGAGCCAGGTCTCAGTTTAAATTCTCCAGCTTATTTTTCTTACTTTGAATGTTTGATCTCACTATTTCATCACTTTCAGGATTGCTTTCCTCTCCTAGTGACATTCCCTAGATGAAAATCAGGGGGAAGAACCACCCCTCAGAATTTTTATTAGTTTTTCTGATTTGGGACATTTACTTGCAAGAAAGGTTGCAGGTTTATCAACAGTGACCAAGGAAATGATCTCAGGAAACGTGCAGAAGGTCAGAATTCAGCCCCTCCATGTCTTCATATCTCATTGGAATTTTACTCCTGTGCTTCTTTTGAATTCTCTGGCAGAGAATTTCATATCCTTGGAAATGGTTCAGCCACATTGAGAGAGCATTTTTCAATCTGCCTCTTCCTCATAGTTTTATCTATAAGCTGACTTTGACCATTACCATTTTCTTTCAAGCTGTCCTTTCATCACTGTCTGCACTGCAGTCTGACAGCTATTTTGCTTCAGTGCCCTGAAGAATCTTACCCTGTACTGACCCTGAACTTAAATTCAGTTCCTGCTTTTACTTTCACTCATGAATATTTAACTGCTGTAGTTTACACCTGCTGGATCTCATTTTCTGTCATTAAGATCATTCAAGTTTACTGTGGGGGAAAGAAAATAAAGTGCTTTGTGATGTCAAATAATTCTCAGAAATGATTCTCCTCTCAGATCTAGTCCCATCATACTCCTTTTAACCTCTCTTTGCACCGTCAGGTCTCACTCTGAGGATCCTTTTAGTCAGCTGCCACCTTTCCCCACAGCACAGGCCCTTGGAAAAACCTTTTCTGAGTGTTCCCATCCAAATTAAAATAAAGAGAAAACTCCCTTAGAGAGTCACCTTTATCATCTGAATGGGGGTTAAATTCAAATCCCATGAACTTGCTTCAAAATTTATGATCATTTCGTTCCTTTCACCGGCATGAAGACGAGATTGGAGGGATCAGCAGCACTTCCCAGTATCCACCTGTGACATTCACTTCTGAGGCTGAACACCAATTCCTTCCCTTCGAAAGCTTTTCCAGCCTGCAGCCCACTTAGTTATTCCAGACATCGACAGGCTTCAAAAGGACTGTGCAGTTAAGGAAAACCTGATGCATTTATATATATATATTTATATATATAGTGTATATACATATATTCTTTAAGTTTGAATCAGAAGAAGCACTTTATTCTTAATAAGTGATGATAGGCTGGTGTCCCAAGTCATCCTTTGGTACCAGTGATGCAATCCTGCCCAGCTCTGCTTCCCTTTGCACAGCTTCCTTAACCCCACAATCTTAGTGTCACCTGGGAGAAATCCAAGGATGTTTCCTGCTCCAACCCTGCCCAAAGCATGGATATGACACTAAAACAGGATCAGAGATTAAAAAGAACCCTTTTTTCCTTATTTCTTACAGCAGTTAGTCCACAGAAAGTGCCTTCCCCTTAGCCCATGACAGCTCAGCTGCTTTCAGAAGTTTTGATGATGAATCTTACTTTGAAGTTTTTTGGAAATCCATCTAACGCAGCACAAACCAGATCACCCTTCACATATTTATTGATTCCATCAAAAAACTCTAATGGATTTGTGAAATATGACTTTCCTCTACAAAAACAATGTTGTCTTTTCTCCAGTGTATTTATCTAGGTGTCTATCAACTCTCTTTACTACACTTTTCCACCACTGTGTCCAGGACAAAAGTCAGACTTGCTGGTCTGTAGTTTCTCAAGTTTCTCCCTCACTTTGTAAAACAAAAAAATCCTTGTTTTGGTTTTATATGCCCTACCTTCCACTCCTTACAACCACTGCAGAGTTCATTTTGGTTCTCTGGAAGCCCTTAGTGCAGAATTTTGGTTGCTTTGATAGGGTAATGCTTCAGTTCTTTGACACAGGAGAAGAAATAATACAGCATTTCATGCACTGTCACCACTGTTTATGACAAGTCTGGCACAAACAGAATGGGTTTTTTAATGTTACTAATATGACAACTGGATTTTTGGCTAAAAACTCATTTTTTTCTGCCATGGTACTGCAGAGGAGGTTATTTTCCTGCTGGTTTCTGCAAGCCAATGCCAGAAAAAAGAAATGGAAGATGGCATCGCATTTTCACCGACAGAGGAAATGAAAAGAAAGAGCAAGTTTGATTCTTTACTACTGATTGAACAGAGTATCTTGTGGTTGAACTCCTGCTATGATAAAAGTGACTTATTTACCCAGTAAAATTATACCAATTTTGCACTGAAAGGTAGAAGTGATGAGAAAATGGGAATTTGAAAGTCTTCTAACTATTATAATTGTAAAACACATCACCTATTCTGACTACATGTAGGTCCTTTGTGCCAGGAAGTTTTTCCTTCAGCCTGCAACAAGTGGAGACTTGTTCTGTTATTTGCTGATATTTAGACACAGGAATAAAGCAAATGAGCTGTAAAGCAGAATCTTCCATGTTATAGTTCTGCAGATTAGGAATGTTATGTGTTCCCAAGTTGAATTACAGTCTATTAATAAAGCAATAAACAGTTTGAAACTACTTAAATTTTTAAATGGTATAAAATGTTTAAAATTAGCACTTTCTTTCCATAAAATAAATCTGATCATGTGCTCTATATTTAGATTCAGAGAGATAAAAACAGATTATGCAGGTTCTAAATAATCTACTTTGCTGCTGAAACTTGATTCTTATTTTCTTGTTCACGCTTGAACCAGCATAATCCTAACACATTCTTTTTTGCAGCATGTACCTCACTAAATCAAACCATAAAGTATAACTGTGGTGTCCATTTTAGCCAGTGATCAAACCTGCTGATATTTTTACTGTCCTTGTCTGGAAAAAGGGCAGGGTTCATTTACAGGAGGTAGGAAACCTGGATGGTGCAGCTGAGCACTCAAACACTTGCAGAGTTAAGTATACAGTGTTTTAATGGAAGAGTCGGTTGCCAAGCATATTATACAGGCTGCAGTAATAAACATCAGTACAGAGAGAGAGGTCTTGGGGAAATAGGGACATATTTCCAGATTAAATTCACTGGATGCAGCGTGATTCCACAACAGAAGCATTAGACAGAAGCAGTGGGGTTACCTTAATAGACCATATGGTCACCACTGAATGTCCCCATAAACCTTGGAATACAAAACTGACCTATGGAGCACAGAGGCTTGAAATAATGTCCACTGTTTTCCTGTTCTTATTTAATCTAGATCACTTCTTCTTACTTCTGTGACTGTACTATTGACTTCAGTGAAATTACTTGCATCAATAACCAGAAGGACAATGGAAAACCCCAGGAACTCGTGTTCTTTGCTCTCTCTGCCTCCTACAGACACATACACTGTCTTGCCCAACCAAACCACTCAGAACTGCACAATAATTTTAAATATATGTCAAGGTCAGTCTGAACACAGAGAAAAGAGGTGGCATTTTAGCCTCAGTCTCCACATCACATCACAGCACATAAAGGACAGGTGCCAGTGGAATTATCTCCCATCACCAAATGCTGATTAGAAGTAAAATAACTGCTATGAAATATGTTGAGGAAAATGGAAGCAGTTCTCCTAATCCCAGTTCTACCTTCAATTTTTCCATTACTGGAAAGTAAAAATTCCTGGGTTCCAGAACTGTTTTGAGACCTGTTCACTGATACCTTTTTATAAAGTAAGGATTTACAGCATCTTTACAGCACCTTGCACAGCAGAGCCACTTCCAAAACCAGAGTTCTTAAAACACTAAAACAAAAATTAGAAGTTATTGTCTGAGCCCTTTGCTGGTACCCAAACCCACAGCCCCACTCCACTATCACCAGCAGAGACAATCCCACTCACAGACTTCTTTCTTTCTTTCTTTCTTTCTTTGTCTAAGCAAGATGTTCAAATTATCTCCCGAAGGTCACAGAGAAAGTCACCAGCAAGGAATGGAGCTGGATCAAATGCTTCACATTAAAAAAACAAAAAAAAAATAAAAAAAAGAAGAAAGTCACGACTTCTTGCCTGTTTGAGAGATTGAGGACCAGTGAATACTGATACATTTTAGGACATAATGACAGAGTGCGAGCCAAGGCACATGAGCTCTGCTATGCTGCAAAGTGTTTGAGTGCTCTAAAATATTTTCATACTCCAGAGGTTGGAATAGGCTGTGAATTTATGCTTTTTGTTGTTATGGTAATTTGTATTGTCAAAGTTTTAATAACCTCATCAAAAACAGGCATTCAGGAGCAATGTGGCACCTCTACGTAATTTAACACCAATCCATTCATAGCTTGTGGTACCGTTTGAAACACTGCACAAGGAAATTAAAAACAAATAGAAATAAATCACCACAATAGGGAAACCAATAAATATTTAGGCTGAAAAGGTGAGCAGTCAGTGGAAAGAAAAAGACATTTTCAGAGAAATGATGGAAGCCTCTGAGACAATTATTCTCCTACCAACAGCAGCAGCAAGGTTAGCCAACATCAGCGGTAATTAGCCAAGAACTATGGGTTTGTTTGCTTGTGTGTGTACGAAAAGCCATTTTAAGCACCAGCTTTTCAAAATTCAGATTTGTTAGGCTCAAAGGACGAAGTACACATGCTGCTAATACTTAATTAAGGCAGGTTAAAAATTACATGGCTAAAATCTACATAATATTAGGAATATACACATGACAAACTCTCTTTGAGTTCAGCTTCAGTGATGTCAGTGATATTTCATCCGGGTGTAATTTGGTGCTGTGTCTAAATTTCCTCAGTGTCCTAATACACTATCAAATTACTCGTATCATTTGTTTGGTAGCTTTACATTCTGCCTGTGCATCATTTGCAGGAAGAGATAATTATGTTTCAGCTCTTCAGTTTATTTTTCTGCTTGAACTTTATTGCATTTTAATAGTTTTTCTAGCTCTCTCCAGTGCCTAAATAAGGGAAGGAAAAGGGGCTTTAATAAATAATTATTTTTTCATCACTGTTACGGCTCAATATGTGAAAATGGCAACATCTTTGACTTCCTTGAGTTGTGAAGTTGTACTGAGAGAGCTTGAGTTATGTGGGGCCAAATACTAAACAATGTTGTATTAACTGAAGCCAAAAATCTTCTGCCAAACAAGACTCCAGTATAGGGTGAACTTGAATTAACTTCAAGGTCTGACAGATGCACAAAGGGCACAACCCACAGTTCCTCTCTGAATGCCTGGTTTTCCCCTGGACAGTTTTATTTTCCTCTGGACCAGTTCTCTGCACCTCCTCCCAACTTGTGTTCTCGCCTTTTTGCAGCCACAGTTACATCAGAGCAGCTATTTCAGTATATCAACTTGGTTTAGTCTTACTGAAAACAAGACAACAAATGTTTATTTATTGCTCTACCTCCCACTTGCAGCGAGTGCATATAAAAAGTGGTGCTGATCCTCCTGGCTTCATATTGCTACTGGATAAGAGAGGAGAACAACTGCAAAGCCAAGTGCTTCAAGGCACAAATAGAAATTGGAATTTTCATGGAATGGACAACACTTTCAGTGGATTTGCAGCAATCCCTGCAAACCCAGAGCTCCAAAGAGAGACCGGCAAAAAAACCCTGCGGGAAATCAAATTTCTTTTAACACTGTGATGACAGGGTTCAAAGTGAACCCAAACCCCATAAATTACAGCACAGGTAAAAGCTCCTGCATCACCAAAAGTGTCTGAACAAAACCAGCCCCTGCCCTGCTGCTGCAGCTGCTCTGATGGCCAAATTGTTTCTTTCTCACGGGAGGGAAGAGTTCACAACCTGAAATGCCTCATAAAGGAACTCCTTGATTTTGGGTCTGTCTCCCTGCCCTCCCAAGTAAGCCAGGTGTGTGCCATGGCAGCAGAGTGAGCACTCTTACTGCCTTCCAGCCCTCGAGGAGCTGAAGTTCTCCCTCGGTGCAAGAGGCACGTTCACCGTGAATATTTTAATGGCCTCGAATACCGCAGGCAGTAATCAGAGGTTCCCCAGGTGCACAATTCTAAATGAATCTCACATTGGGCTTTTATTTTTAGAGAAATATAATGATCAGAATTCAGAATGGCGCAGTTACGGTTGTCACTTCATTTCAGGGCACTTCAAAAATAGTCAGACTTAAAACGTTTAAGGTTAATTAAGGAAAACAAAAAGGATTTATACTGTATAGAGAAGCCCTGCGTAAAAAGGTGTGAATTATGAGTGATCTAACTTCTTTGATGGCCTTGTGATGTGAGTGGGGGTGGGAAAGCAGAAATACACAGAATAAATAAGACAAGGTTTACTGTAGGTGGAATTTGGCAAGAAAGTCCCATTTATGTCAACAGTGTCATCACCTATGGAAGAATAAGAAGGATTTGAACATCATGAGATGATACAAAAAGAATTAAAGGTCATTCCATCAGCTCTTCTTTACTGTCATAGCAGGATCTTCTGAACATTGCACCACTGCTTCTTGAACACCATGAACTACTGAGATATCCTTGAAAGTCATAAACAATTCTTTCCCAGCTGTTTGGTCAAGCCTACCAGTGTTAAAATAACACTTCTGTTGCAGTCACAAAATTACTCTCTTCTTCCATGTTTTCAATTTTCAGGCATTTATCAGCACTAGATTCTCCATATTGAATACTATTAACAATATCTACTAATTTTCTCTGCTCTCTTTTCAGCTACTGTAGCCTTCAGCAGAGACAAAGGCTCTTTCTGCACCTCTCCAGAGCAGATAATCTCTTCCTGATGGCACAGAGTGCAGTTGCTTAGGAGACTGTAAGGTCCTGGAAGAATTTTAGTAGCTGTAATGTGGGATGCTATTGTATCAAAGCAAGTCTTAGCATCAATAGAATAATCACAACTCAATTCTTCTTTAAAACACTGGGTTGTTTCTTTGCTCCACCTCATAATTAGAGCTTATGTCAGAGCCTAAGGAAGAAGGCTTTTCAGATACCTGTCTAGAAATAATGAGAACTTGACTCTGTGCATGCTGTTTGAGAGGCAGGCTGTCAACTCAAGTCCCCAGCCTGGGACCAGGCTGCATCTTCTCTGGTAAAATCAGTACAAAAGCACTTGAAAGCAGAAGTTGGTCAGAAAACACATTTATTTCTCCTATTTCTCTACTTTAAATGTTTCCTGCCCAAACAGAAAAGCTGTGCAGTGTTGTAAACTGCATCCCAGATACCAGTGACTAGACCAGTCAATGTAACGTTTAGACAAATTACAGTGCTGGTGATATTGCAGTAAATTGTGTTCCTGTCACCTACCTATGCACTTCTTTGGCTCCTTTCATAGAGGTTCTGGGCAGAAGACACTAATCAAGCAAAGTACTGACTTAGGAAAGATGTAATCAAATTATTTCCATAGATGCCTTATTTTCACAGTCTCCCATGAGCAGTTCAGGATTCAGATAATAGACTTCATGTCCATCTCTGCTTGCTCTTGATTAAAATCCAGCATAATTTCTACAAGTACTAGAGATCCAGACACTTTGGAGGTTTGTTGTCACCCTCTGTTTCACAAATATTTTAAGACCAGGCTGTGTGGTAAATACTCCCTAATCCAAACTGGAAAAGAACCACTGCCTGGTGTGCAGAAGCACAGCTGTCAGTCTCAGATGGCATTTGCACAATTGACTTCTTGCCTTTGAAAGACAAAAATCTTATGTTTCATCTGGGAGAGGAACCCAGCCCTGTATTTATATGGTATTTTACAGTCCTCTACCATTTAGCAGATATGTCCCCATTCCTCTGCCATTTCTTCCTGTACTGGGGCCAGATTTTGGATCACTGATCTCCTGGTGCTGGAAGGCAGGGGCTGGGAACTGATGGAGTAATGATCATTGGTGTCCCACTGCCACCCCTTTGCCCTGGCAATGACCTGCCTTGTTCAGGAGGTACAGCAGGAGTGGTGAGTTGTGCCAGACCCCTGCAGGGAGGGGAGGCAGCCCTGGCAGAGGCAAAGGTGGGACCAGTTGCCTCTGGCATGGTCTCTGTGTGGGTTGAGGGATGTGCTGCCCTTCACCACAGGGAACTGCAGCACCTCAAACCCACCCTTCAGTTTTCTCACAGTGAGAGAGGCAGGACGTGTCTGCAACCCAGAGGCTCTGTTGTTCATTTTTTCCAAGCCACATTCCAGCCATGAACGAAGCCAGAGTTCTCTGAAGAGAATGAAGTCCTGTGAACAGCTCTGTCCAACTATTACAAAAAATTCTTTGAAAATTTTGCTTACGGACATGAAAGGGAAATCTGACTTTGCCAACACCACGTCTGGGGGGAACAATGAATTCCTTTTTCAAAGTGAAATGTCACCAAGGCTTTCAACAGAGGCTATCACAGCAAGTACAGCAATTTATTCAATATTCTAAAAACTGCCAAGGCAGAATTGGTGATAACATGACCAAGTTTGCAGTTCAATTTGGTTCTGTTCTTTTCATTTTTTAATTAAATCTTGATAGTTGTGGGATAGGACCACTTTTCTGTAACACAAGTGAACAAACTAAATTCAGATGCTCCTTTACCCTTTTTCTCCTCCTGGTTGCTCTCAGGACTTATTACAGAAGAGCCACATATGCTGCATTTGAAGAGAAAAGGAAATATCCACTACAAAGTGTCTCCTGTGAAATGGTGGGAACTGATAATATTCCCTTTATCATCTGGCATTTAGCCAATTAGCAGCAAGAGATTGAAGGAGCTGATCATCTAGGTCCCATAACCTGCTTAAAGTTAAATGCAATTTTAACAAAGAATGTGAAGAGGAATGCTGATTTTCTCTACAGCAATGAAGTGATCACGCCATCAGCTATGGTAACTGAGGAACATTTTCTCTACAGCTGGTCAAAAATAAGTTGAAGAAGTTTTGACAGGAAAAAAAAAACCTCCTATCTTTCAGCAAAAGCTCATACTTGAAAAACTTTAATTTGAAATCTTCAACTTTCTCTAAGTGAATTTGGAAACAAAAATATTTCAACAAGCAACAGAAGTTTTGTTGCTTGTTTAAATACTGCATTGTGTTCTAGAAGCATCTTTCCAACGGCTCGATATTTTAAGTCTGTGAAAAATCTTCAAAATTGCCTGCCACAAATTTATCACTTTGTCCATTGGAATACTCACCAGAAAAAAACAAGCCTCAAGAAGGCTGTTGAAAGGTGTCATAGGCTCATTAAATCGCCTTTTTTTTTTTTTTTTTTGCAAAAGTGAAGCTTGTAAGTATAATAATTAAATGACTGCAGACTTTTAATGCACCGACTATGTCGGGTTGCATCCAAGTTAATCTTTGCACTGACACCTGACTTGCTGCAATGTCTGTAGAACTAAAATTATAAAAGAATGAAGACCATAATGTGCTCCTAATTGCCGTGCTAAGCCTTAATATAAGATGGGGTCAGAGAGACAAGGAGCTTAATTGATTTTATTGCAGGAAACAAAGACAGCATGCAAACAAATCAGCTGCTCTGATATCAGTGGGAACAGTCATTAAAAGCTTATTAGTGGGAGAGGTCCATGCAATAAGACACAAACACAGAATATTAAAGGAAATAAAGTTTGCCCAACAAGAGCAGTATGGTTTTATTTCCCTCACTGAAGTTTCTGCTATACTATAATATGATCAAGATAATTACCACACTGTAAATGTGAAACTTAAGAGCCCATTCAGCAGGCAAAGATAGGAGTTCAGTGACTGCAATGAAGTAGCAACATCTAAGGCTTAAGATAGACCTGGGACACAGCTGAGCTCTTGGAAAGTTTGGTTCCATAGTCTGTAGAGTTCTTCCTCAATCCTGCCTGCACAGGCATTCCCAACCTGATGGGAACTGCAGCAGAAACCCACCAAGAGCTCAGACTGTGCCTCCTGCCCAGGAGCACAAAGGAGGGGTGACATTCCTGCTGTCACAGTGGCAGAAAATGCAATTCCAGGCTGCAGAGGAACAGGGAACCTTGAGCCAGCAACAGCCCTACAGCAGGAAGGAAGCCTCGGATATCCCAACAGAGAGGAAATTCATAAACACATTGGATGCCTAATGGTATATTTATCAACACACCAAAGGAAGGAAATCATTTACCTTCCATCTAATGGGTAAAATAAAGACATAAAAATATAGCAGGTAGGATTATAACTTTCAGTGTGGCACAGCTGTAGGAATTTTTTGTAGTTAGCACATAGACTCAGGAGAGGGCCTTGGTCTTCCCCAAATCTTCCTCAAATCCAGAATAACTAAAAGTGCTCTGAAATACAGCCTGTTTTCTTGAGACCCATTCATTATGTTTGTAATTTATATTTTAAATAATGACTTTTTTATGTCTTATAGGAACATCAGTGTTATGATCCAGAAGACCTTTTGGAAAGGCAGTAGTTTAGCATGGTCTCAAATGATGAATATTTACTGCCTTTGGACAACAAATATAAACAAAAGTCTAAACAGACACAGCAGTTTTCTGTAAGAGTCTGAGGTAAGTTTAAGACTCAGTAGCTTATCTGCATGTTTAGTGTGAAAAAGGAAAGATATATATTTGTTTACCAGAAATGTGACTCTTGATACTTAATAATTTTTAATTTTAGATAATATTTATTCTTCTCATGATCTGTGGGCTTTAAGGAGAGAGATTGTTCCCTGTGCTGAATGTTGGGCTACTGTCACTTAGGGAAATCTGAGTTTATACTCCTTCAACAGTCAGATAAGAAAGGACCATATCTGCAAGAGGTAATATCTTTCTGATGACCAAGTATTAAGACCAGATAAGTGGTGTTTCAGTCAGATAATTTGAAGTGAGTGCCTAAAATTAATAATAGATCAGCAGAGTCAGTGCCTGTGGTGAGGTTACCGGAGCTCTTTGTTTAAAAAGTGCTCATTGTTTAATATATCCTTCAGGGCAGAGCAGTGTGCTGGGAATTCACAAGCCATGTTGCTGCTTCTCTCCCTTTTCAAGTGGCTTCCTTTCAAGACTGGCTGCAGCACCAGAGGCAGAGGGGGAACAATGATAGACTGCAGGATCCCTGGGGAATTTGGGTTTCGGAGAACAAGCAGATGAGAAGGGGTTTGCACGCTCCCAGCTCTGAGAGGCCTGATATCAAGAGAATTGGGGTTTTTCATTAAAATAAAAAAGCAGTGAATTACTAGGACCCCATCAGATAGTGAAGTCATTCACTGAAGGAAGACTAGACAGCAGAATAAAAACCCTTGCTGAATGATTGGCAGAGTGGAAGGGAGAGCACAAAAGATCAAGGGAAACCAAAACGTGAGCACAGTGAGCGACTTGTGCCTGCACTGCTGTGCCTTTGCCAGTCCCTGCCCTTGCTGAGCTCTTAAGGGGTAAGGAAGTGCTGGCATGGGGAAGATCACAGCATGAAGATGTACTCAAATGAGGAACTCATTGAAAATCAAATACATTTCAAGGCAAAAATAAACAGAAGTGGAGAAGGGAGAGGCCACAGTCTGGTTAATGCACTAAGATTCCAGACACTGGGTTGCAGTTTGGTGTTTTGCTGTGGATTTTTCCTGTGCTAATAAAAAACTGAAGGTCCTTGAGATGTAGCAAGAGGGGAGACTTCCCTGATTTCCGCTGGCAGGGAGGAATAAATCTCCAACTCAGCTGGAAGGACTTAAGACCTTTTAAAACCAGCAACAGGCTCTATGTGGGCATTTCCTAATGGCACTTCAGCAAATGTCCAAGAACGGCAATAAATAACATTGTTTGTTATTGAAAAGTAAATTGAGGCACAAAGCTGTCAACAAACTTATCCAAAGTCATACACAGAGTCATATACAAAGTCATGAACAGATCCAAAAATTCAAAATGACATTCAGTGGAATTTGGTGGAATTCGTAGAGGAGGTGAAACTGCAAGTAAATTGATGTGAGGAAAAAAAAATTGATTTTCCTCTTCTAGTGCAGGAGTGAAGGACAGGTAAATGGGTGGGCAGAGGAGCTCAGCTGCCCGAGATCCAAAAGCACAAGGTTTTTATTGTTTGATAAAGAGCCCTGCAATTGTAGGGGAGAAGGTGGGACAAAAAAAGAAAAGAGAGACCAAAGAAAAGACCTCAGAACAAGATTCCCTTTGAAGAGAAAACCACTGTCCAGACACAGATCACATTGGTATTCCTACTGTGTTGTATCTGCTTATGTAGCAGTGTCATCTCTGACCCCAACAAATCACCAAAGTGATTATTCTCCCACCAATCTTACGTGGGAAGAAAGAATCAGGCACATAACAAAGGCAGGAAACAGATGTCAACCCTGTCCATGCTGAATCACATCAGATCTTTCAGGGAGTCCACTGAAGAATTAAATTCAAGTGTAACATGCTGGACTTACTAAAATCAAAAGGAAAACTTCAGTATCCTCAGTGAATTCAGGTTTTATCTAGTCCTCATGCTACCCTTCCCACACCTTGACATATTTTCCTACCTAGAATATTTTATCTCTCCTGTATAGTGAGAAAACCTTAATCTGGCAAGATCTTAACTCTTCTATTTTCAGTCTGAACTTAAATCTGGTATCAGATTGATATCTGCCTGATATAAAACAGGAACAGAAAAGGCAAATGTCCCCCATTTTGACTTGAGATTTGATCTTGTTCAACTGCTGTTGCCACTGGTAAGTCAAGGAGACCAAAGGATGATACTCTTGCTCCTATGCAAATTAATTTATCCAAGAGCAGCTCCATGGAGCTGAGGTGCTGTAAGAGTCAGAGTCCAAATCAGTGTAAGGAGAGAGATATAAAAGTTGTTCTCACCTAAAATAAAATAGCCTTTGACCTCAGTGAGGTCTGCTTTGGGACTTCACACATTTCAGTTTATTAGGTAGACACAGAATAAGGATTCTATGTCTCTTTCTGCATATATACACTTACATGCCCAGACACTTTTTCAGATATAAAGAAAACTAGCAGACAGATACAGTGGATGAAATGTTTTCAGAGAGAAAAAAAATTTAAAAATAAAACTGCAGGAACCGCCCCCCACCTTTGCGAATGGTATCACAATAAAATTACTGTGATCTCTGTGGCTGAGATGCTGATGTCTCCATCTATAATGTAAATAACTGAGGATTTTTAACTTCTTCAAAACAAACAAACAAACAAAAAAAACCAACAAAAAAACCCCAAACCAAACAACAGCCAAACGAAATTTATTTTTAATAACTGGTATTGAGCAAAATTTGGCCCAGTGTGTAAGAAAATTAAGAGATCTGACGCTCTCTGCTCATTAAAGAAACCTACTGCGGCAAATTTTTGTATGTTTTTCATTTCAAAAGCTTCCAAAGTATTTCACTCACGAAAATGATACCACACTTTTGAAATATGGTTACCTTGAAAACAGAAGCTGCCAGTGGAAACAGAAGAGATACTACAAAACTGTGATCAAATGAAAAACGTGTTGCTCCTCAAACATTCCACATAGGCCACACAACTCTTCCCACACAAAACACTGTCAAAAATCTCTTATCAGTAAAAACAAGTGCCTATTGATATTAAAAACCCCACTCAAAATAAAACACATTTTTAATCTTACAAATAGTCAGAAAGGAAAGAATGAAATGAACACGGGACCTCAAAGAAGAAATTCCTAAACTCTCACCCTGGTATTGAGACCGACTTTTTACATGGCCATAAACACAGCCCTTCACACTCCCCCCCAAGCCCTGGATGTCTATTTAGTCAGATTCTGATGGAGTGTAAGTAATATTTTACTCAACTAATTTTATTGACTTATGAAACAAAGTGAATCATCTGGTAAGAAACAGCATCAAGATCTGACAGAACCATTCTGAACCAAAACCTACTGTGGAAACACACTGATTTGAAATCACTATGTATTGGAGCTGATGTTAAACTGACTTTTTGCAGATATATCTCTCCATATAAACTCTAAACAGGGCTATTTTATTTAGTGTGTCTTTATTTTTCGCAGATAAAAAATCCAGAGACAAATAGCTGCAGTTCCAAACAAATGCAAACCAGACGTGGATCACAGTGCTGAAGTACAAAGCAAATCTAGGTAAGGGGATCTACAGAACCTGCAGATGGCTGAGTGCACGACTTACACTGGCAAGTTAATTGGACAGGTAAGCCACCTTCCACGGGACAGAGACTAAGCCATAAATTCAAGCATCATCAATCTAAAATTATGCACTTAAAATTGCTTCTTCTCTTGTTTCTGCATTGCACTGTGTTGGATCGTTAGTTTTTATTAATATATGGCAATGCTGTTGAGTAGGCCACTAACTAGCTTTTACCAGGGAAAGCAACAGAGACAAAAGACCATAAACTTACCCTGCTGAATGTGATCTGGTCATAAATACAATTATATGGCCTGACTTGCCTCTCTACACTATGCAGCTGGAGAAGGAGTAAGGAATTACATCCAAACCACCCCAGAAAAATTTGAAACTATTATCTAGATGCAGCAAGAAGGCAACTGAAAAGGCAAGTGTAGGAAATCCCCTGATTTGGGAGAGAGGAGGGCTGAGCAAGAGGATATTTTTGATACTGCACTGGATTTTATGCATCATAAGGATAGGTTCAGTTTCAATTAGAGTGCTTGATTCAGGAAAATACTTATGTCATCAACAAATAGCTCTTCCATTTTGTTGGTGTTCGGAACTTTAACAGGTGGTTAACTAACTCATTATTTCATGCAGGCTTTTTACCTGCCTTTGTTTCTGAAGGCAGAAAAAAAAAATTCTTTATTGTTACGTGTTTTCTGGTAATACAGCAGCTGCTGTTTATGCTAATTCCTGCTTACTTGCAAATAGACCTGTGTTTATTTTGTGCCACGCCAGCTGTCAACAAAGACATTTGAAGAATAATTTCCATACTCAAAGGAGAGGCTCTGCTCCCTCTTCCTATTGCTCATTTCTTTCTTCTGCATTTCAGATCCAGCGGGTGTTCAGCTGGAGAAGCTTCTAATGGTAAATTATGAGGTGAACTGAACCCAAAATGCCTGATGGTCCCCTGGGTATCCATCCATTACCTGGAATACATGCACGGGCTCCTCTGATCTCTTTGTCTTTATCAGCACTTTGAACCTGCTCCCCAGAACATGGTGCTCTCCAGCACGCTGCTGAGGATGCTGTGACAGTCACATTCCCAAATGGGAATGTTTCAAGAAAACTGACTTGTAGGCTTTGGTTTCTTACCTGTCTTTGAGATGAGTTGCTCTATAAAGCCAGATTATCAAAAACATCAAGTGCAGACTCCCTACACAGAGCATGTCACTGGATTTGGACGAGGTTTAGAGAACCACAGCAGACTTGGGGCCCAGCTCTGATTTCATCATCAACAACCTGCCCCTATAAACAAATGCCTTTATCAATCATCTGTATTTTCTTAATAAATTCATCTTGGTGGAACTGAAAGTCTGAATTGTGACTTTGTCTAGCATCTAAATCTTAGACCTTTAACAAGCTCAGTTTTCCCTGGGCTGAGGATGCACCACTGGTTTTTCCAAAGCATCTGGAATTTCTTCTGAGATGTGAAGTTGACAGTACCTCACTCCTTAGGACAGCACATTACTACCCATTAGCATTTAATGTTAAGATCAGAGAACCCCTGAGGACAAAGCAACTCTCAAATCAATCACTCAGGGACTCTCAGTCCCGATCAGCAGAGCTTCCTTATTCCCTAAAGTTTCTATAGAGAAAAAGAAAATCCATACAGTGCTCCTACAGGAACATGGAATGGCTGTTTAGTGAGCAAAATGACAGAGTATTGATTTATTGCTCATAATCTCACCAACAGAGGCTCGTGGAGCAGGATCAGTGCCAGCTCCTGCTCAGGGCACTCCTGTCCTGGGTGTCCACACCCAGATGATGGGGGCTGTGGAGCCTCTGTGAGGAGCTGGTCCAGGTTGTTCCCAGTGGCCCCAGCAGAGACATCCCAGGCTGGGGTGGAAGGACAGGGAAGGACATTTCAGAAAGGGCAAAACCTGCTTGGAGTGAGGAGAAAGGTCTGAGAAATGACCCTGTGAGCACCCAGGTCCAAGCTGGGGGAGGAGGAGGAGGAGTCTCCTGCATCGTGAGGTAGAGGCTGTGGGGAGCAGGGAAGGCTGTGAGGAGGATGAAGCCCTTAGGGATTGACCACAGCCCACCATTCCACATGATTTTCAAGTCATTTCCCTGTCTGTATATTGAGCCACATGACTTTTCCTCTTTCTCCTTTGTCCTGTTGAGGAAGCGGAGTGAGAATGGCTGGGTGGGCATCTGGCAGCTGCCAACATCAACCCCCCCAAAATTCAGACGCACATTTTTTGGTTTATGATCGTGGCATGAACCTGCCATCACACAAGAAAACTGTTTCCTTCCTTTTCTGCAACGACTTTGTAAGCACACCTTGCCACAGCTTTCACACACAGGCTGCAGCTCTTCCCACAGTGTGGGTAAATGTTCTCCTCCGATTGGGAAACTCCACCTGGTGAAATATCTGCCAGTTCCAAGCTGCCACTGTCGTGCTATTTTATACATTATCCATGGCCATGGTATCCATGTGCCTCCTGCAGACCTACCAATGCATCCTCACAACACTCCTGTCCGGCACAGGGAGACTGAACAGTTTATTCTCAGTCAGACTGAAAGTCTGACCAGCAAACCAGGAACTCAGCTGAGAGCACTTCAGACCAAGTTTACTACAGTAATCACCAAAACATCTTAAATTGCTTAATTATGTGCCATAGTAGGCCAGAAAACTTCTGGGGACAACAGCTATTTCATTGTTTTGGAATAGATTCATAGCAACTCTTTGCAGCCAAATTACACAAGAGTATGTTGTCACCACCACATCTCATTCAGGAATAGCTGCCTGAAGTCAGCATTCACTTATTGCCAAGTCTTTGCTGGCCATGGGTACTTACATTTATAAATCTAAGCAGGCAGAAGAACATGCCAGTACAAGTTGGTGGTTTCTTCTTTTTCTGCTGCAATTACTTCCCAGCCAGCAGACACGAAGAGCATCACTGAATCTATTCTCACTCAGTGCACTCCATATGTTCCTGAGGACTCAGTCTCGGATGATGCCAACAGGAATAGAGAGTTACACCACTATGATATATTTTATACATGTTAACTGTCTAAAAGTCACTTATCCAGGTTCAATTAGAGCAAACATTCCCCTAAAAGGCAAATAATCCTGTTACAAGCAGTTAATTAACCACGAGTTTGATTCATCCTCCAGTTCTATTTGTATTCGAAGAGGTAGCAAAGGTTTTCCGGTCCTTCCTTGCAAGAGTAATCATGTTTATGATATCATTTTACGAGTGCATACAGACCTCTGCTTGAAAAAAAAGTGTTTTATAAATGAATAAATTGCTACAGAAATCAAAAGCGTAGGATTTGAGTATAAAGGGTGTTAATCAGTTGAAGGAACGGGTCCCAACCAGTTATTTTCTTAAAAACTGCTATTAGCTAAAACATTTACCTGAGGATTGTTTTCCTCAGTGAAACAGAGGTTCCAAAAGGAACAGGATCTGTGCACATTCCACGTATCCCCACTGCACCCAGGAGTATGCTGGGCAAAAGTACAGGGACACACCTTTCTAACCACAGCTTTTTATGTTGGTTTTCCCTTGAACTGCCTAACCAGAAAGGAAAGCAGACAGGAAAAGGGAATGTGCCACAGTAAAAACAAACCTGGCACATAGGAATTTCCATACAGACTCCCTCCTGTCTTTCACTCAACTAGGGTTTATTCCTAAAGCTGAGTCCTGAGTAGGGAGAAGTGCAGGTAAATCACTGCAAAAGTGAACTACCAGAGTGGGAAAGGGAGCAAGATACGATCCCAGCTGGACAGACTTATGTTAAATCACCATTTCAGAGCTCTGCAGTGCCTTGGACTTGAATGGCTTTCACCAGGCAGGAGGCTCCACAGGATGGTGCTTCTCAGATCCTGCAGCTCTGAGCTGGTCTGGTTGCTTCCAGGCCAGCAGTTGGCAGGTGCTCTTTGAAGCCACCAAAAGTATGTCAAGAATTCCAAGCTACCAGCACACACACACCCAGCCTTCAGATCTGAACTCTATTTTTGGGGAACTGTTCTGAATTTCCATGTGGTAAGTGTGAGAGAGAGGGAAGCAGGTGGAGGAGGGAGAATGATTGCAGAAAAGCAGAGAGGCTCCAGAAAAATTACCTCATCCTGTCTCTGGGAGCAGCTGAAATGTTGTTAAGGGGTAAATGGGAATACCAGCTTTCTGTTTAAATGTCTTCAAGTGTTTTTCTTTAATAACTTGTCATTTCCTGGTGAAAAGAGCTTCCACAGCAGTGATTTGTGGTGGTAATTCTACACAGTAAAATACACTGTTGGAATTAAGAAAAATAAAATCCTGCTGTGCTACTGGGTCACAGAATCTGTGTCAGCCCAGAGAAAAAAACAAGACAACTGGGCAAGAAACAACTTCTGTCTGTCTGTGAGCTGTCTGCCATGAAGCAGCTCTCCAATGGGCTCTGAAGTAAGATCTAAGTGTGTCCATGTGTACTGTAAGCAGACCCTGTCTAGGACCCCTTATTTAGGGATCCAGTCAGCACTAGGGAGGCTAAGCATGTATCTTTAATCTTTCCAAGCTCAAGTGCTCAGCATCCTAACTTGCAATTAGAGCTGACAAAGCTGCCACTGAAATCTGAGTTTGTGCTGTTAAGCCCCTCACTCTTTGCCCTCAGTAAAGGTGAATATTAAAAGGTCTGCAGGTGAAGGAGCCCAGATTTTGGTCAGAGCACATGTAATACCTGGCCACATGTGCACCTGCAGTGATGGGTGGACAAGTTAGGTCTGTGCTGCTCGTGTACTTCTGCACATCCATTTGGCTCTGATGAAAATGAAGAGCATCGTTTCTGAAAGATACCTGATGAATCTTCAACATTTCTCTGGTAAAACAGTAAATAACTTCTCAGAAAACATTTCATGAAAGAGGCATTGGTTTCTGGCCATCTCTCTTTCCCTGAGAAACTTTGCAAACCAATTCTGTGAGAATAAAGGCTCTGGCTTAGAAAACAGGGATGGTTCAGTCCTGAAGGGTACTTTCATTTAACAGGTCCAAATTTTTTGGAAGGAGTTCCTATATGCTATCAACTACATGCGCTATCTGCAAATGAAGTAATGAATAAATTATCATGAATAAATACAAACATCCAAAGTCAAGTCACAGAAGAAAGTAATAGCAATGAAACTCCAAAAGAAACACTGTGTTTTTTTGAAGAGCTATTCCTATCGCACTGGGTGTCAGGGTGGGAATCAATCCATCAGGACAGAAAAGGTTAGATATTTTTGCTAAAAAAGTTGTCTATTAAAAATTGCTCTAATGGTGAGTGAACTTCAAATTCCTCAGCACAAGCTGTTTACATGGATTCTGCATGCACCACATTTGTACAGATTGGCAGAATATAGGCAGGCAGATAAGTGTGGAGGCATTCACATAGATTCAGTATCCTGAGAAAAATCTTGACAGGGCCCACAGATACCGATCGACAGTATTGGAAATACAGAAGCCAAGCTGTGCATTCCTGAATTATGCAACTGGCATTTCTTTCTCCTACAACCATGAAACTCAATAAAATTTTAAAGTCCTGTAAATCCCCCCTATAAGTGCTCCATCTAGTCACTGTTTTCAGCCAGGAATAAATGTATTGGAAAAAATATAATCTATGTATCTCGGTGATTTGATTCTCTTATGAAGAATTCAGACATAGACATTGCTGGACAGAGACATACTGAGTTCTGCCCCACCAGGCATCCCTTAAAGGATTTGGAGCTGGGTGATTCCAGCAAAGGTGGTGAGGCATAACAAAAACAATTAAGCCAAAAGAGATCTTTGTTACAGAATTCTTCGCATCAAAGCATGGGGGCTGATGAGAAACTGGCAGAGAAACACATGGACATTTAGAAAATTTAGCCTCCATTTGGAATCAGTGGAAACCACCTGAACTGGATTTAGGTCTCTAAATGCTCCAGAAGGCTGGGTCCCATTCCCTCCCTCCAGCACAGAGCCTGCCCTGCAGTACACTCCGAGTCTGGCTGGACAAGGTGCCAAGCGATGTGTGCAGGGAGCAGCAGTCAGGATCTGGTCCCGAGAATCTGTCTGCTGCTTCCAATTAGTGTTCATACAACAGGACAAGAAAAAGGGAACACTGTGGAGCTGTGAATTCTTTCTGCTGTTGTTGTCTAGAGATGGGATCAGAAATAAAGCTTCAGGCAGAACACCTGTAATGCGGACAGGCAGATGTTTGCACTTGCAGTTCTGTGCTTTGGCTTGTTTTCCCAGATATTAACATATATTCGTGGAGTTTCTTTTCCCCTCATGGTAAAAAACATGAGTTAATCCCCCCTTAAAGCAGTTGTATCTTCTGCTTTACTGTAAATGGGGAGGTGGGCGAGATTTATTTGTTAAACATTGCCATAAATATTTAGCAGAGCAGGGCTCAGTTGAGAAGAGGACATCTAAACAGATTGCTGGTGAGCTAACCCTTGGAGATTTTCCAGATTCCTCTCTCTTCCTCCCCATTTTTTTTTTCTTTACAGAGAAACTAAACAAACATTTGAAAGGAAGTGCACGACTGGAACAAAAACCCCCATAAATAATTCAAAAGAAAAGAAAATTAATAGGATTCAAGATACACTTTCTGATTATTAGCATGGCTGCTACTTTTTAGTTTATGTTTTTACAGTAGCAACCAGCTGGTACAGTGCATCATGCTAATCAGTTAGTGTCTTTCACATTTTTGAAACTCCTTGGAAACACATCTCCATCAAACCGCTTTTGAAGTTCAATTTTAATTTAGATGCAAACTATCCCAAAAGTACTGATAGCCTAAAAAGCGCCTCTGGCAGCCTATAATTATAAGGCAATAGAGCTGTCAGGTTTGATTAGGATGCTGTTTCAGTCACTCAGTCCGTGCAGCACCGTTTAGCCTCACATGATCATTTAAACATTCCTCCCCACCACTCAATACCCAGCACTTGGGGATGTAATAGATGGGGCTTTATTTACTTGCTGCTTTTCAATCACCCAGACCCTCCAGACCATTGCAGTGATAAAGCTCTGAAGGAAAGCATCCTCAAATCTCCTTATCACGCCAGATATCCCTGCTGCAGCGTTTCATCTGCAAGAGATTCACGGCATGAGGCTTAAAACAATCTACCAGTATTATGGCTTAATAAAAGTGCAATATTGTATCACAATGCTGGGGTTTGAAGAATATCACTGTAGCTGAACAGACCAATTCCGACCCAAATAAATAATATTTGGAGGATAAGAATAATTCTTCCAAGAAGACTTTCTGTGTCTTTGGATCTGTCATGTGTCCCACTCTGCAAGTGCAGCACATTCAGCTGACTTCAGAGGGGTTACCTGAGCCAGGTACCTGCACCATAACTCATATTTGCAGTTCCTGCTGCTTTAAATACACGCCATGAACAGTGAAAAGAGAGAATGTGAATCCCAGAAAACACAGGCAGCTTAAACAGCACATCTGACTTCAGATATTCAAAATGAAAGCCCAAAGAACCCCTCCTGGCCTAAAGCTCCAGCACGACACCCTGACAGTGTCTCCAGGAAGGGCACTGGGGAGATGTTTCACTGTCATGTTTGAGAATGATATTAGGAATAGCAAAAAAACCCCCATATCTCCCTCGAGCAGAAAGGCAACACCAAATGCAAAGAATACCAGTTTCTGTCTGTCTGTGGGGTTTATTCTGAGTGCTCTTTCTCTGCTTCAGGCCCAGGGCCAGCACGCTGCCTCTCTACTCTCCCTGTGTATTCATTCTTATCCCTTATTCTTGGAATTCTCTATCTGAAACAGACACTGCATGCAGCGCTTGAAAAGAAGGAGGCTTTTAAAATCTTGGGACATGCATTTCCTTCAGCTCCATTGTCTCAGTTGTTTAAGGAGGTGAAGAGAAACTGGCAATGCCTGGGATTTGGCAATGTTGGCTAACGTCACCCTTCATGATTCTGTCTCTTCTAGATGCTTTTAGGAAGTGAAGACAGAAAAAAAAAAATCATAATTCTGAAAGTTCGTCCTTCAGACAGCTCAAGTGCTCTGAACCCCACAGACCACCAAGGTTCTCCCTATACAAGCTTTTCCTCCTGCCCACACATTAAATAAGATCTCATTCTAGTCTAAAGCTCTTATTCCCAGCCAGATCTAAAGGTCACAGCAGCAGCCCTGCTGATTCTAGTACCCAGAAAAAGTGTAGCTCTCCATCCCTTTTACTGCCGTGCCTCAAACACATCCATACTCTTTTGGGGCTCTTCAGGGTCACGCCGAAAAATAAGCCTATTAATACAGCAGGGTTTCAAAATATTTGAAGAGCTAATTCAGCAGAGTTTATATCTCTTGTGTCGGCTTCACTGGAGCCAGCATTCTTCACTCTGCATTCAGTCACTCTGAATATCAGTCAGGGCACTTTACTCAGCCATAAAAGAACTGCAAGCAGAGATGAATCTCATCCTTTCTTCTCTCAGATAGTTAAGGAAGCCACCAGCCTCCCATTTGAAACCTAACTACAGAAGACAGCTTAATGAGGCTCAGGGAAGATCACCTTGAATGTTAGCCAACAGCCCATTGTCACAGGAAGAGTTTCTTGCGTCAAAAACTGTATAACCCTTGAATAAATCTCTTTGATTCTGCTTACACTGGGGCTGTGCTCATTCTTGCTCCTTCAGCTGTCACAGTGGGAGGTGTGAATGTGTGTGGGATGCTTACGGTGAGAAAGACAAGGGGATCATATTAAAATCTTGGTTGTGATCATTAATTTAAGAACAGATATGGCAAGCAGTGAAGAACGAAGGGTTCAGAGACAGACCCTTTCATTCATTTATAAGTCTGTAACAGAGACAGACAACACAAATAAAAAGCCCTGCACATGTGCATGGACACTCAGCCCTCAGCTGCTGCTAGTTTGGGAAAACTTTTCCATGTTTTCTTGCATGCACAAGTACCTTCTCATCATAATGCCAGTGTGAGAAACAGCCCGTTACATGAAGAAATTAAGAGTAAATAAAAATCGTATCATTGTAAGAAAGTATGTTTCCACACAAGCAGGGAATATATTAACATTCCTGTTCCCTCAATAACAGATGAATATACCAGAAAATGAATTCTTGAAAAACTACTGCTAATGCTGACCTTAATATGGCCCAGAAATAATTTCAAAGGTTTGAGCCTGATTGTTTAAATATACCTTCAGCATTTTCTGCCTGCTAATCAGACATTTATTACTAATAACTTCTTATCTCTCAAACATTCACCTATAAACCAATCATTATAATTAGGCAGCGGGGTTGTTCTGACCACTGCTTAATTTATGGAGCACAGGAGTCTCATCTCCACCTTGGATCCTCTCATCTGGTTGTTACAGTGCCTGCTGTCCTTTCATGTGTAGAAGCTATTTCAGGCAGAGGGAAACTTTTCTTGTTGAGTTCTTGCAGAGCACCTTCCACACCAGGGCTCAGAACAAACCTCCTGGTCTTGTTATATTGCCTGGTTTTGATATGAAAATCACGGCAACAAAGGAACATGGGACTGTGAAGCAGTTTGGATCAGGAACAAAATGGGCTTTTTCTTAACAAATCATGCAAGTTTTCTCATTTCTCTCATGGATTAAGAATGTACTTAGTCAAGAGAAAACATCTGTCCAAGCAGTGAGGAAGGAGAGAGAGCCATATGCCTGAATGAACCGCTGCTCAGGAATAAATAAAGGAAATCCAGAGGGCTGGTTTGGGATTTAGTTTTCTGGAGGGGAAAAAAGGAAAAATTCACTGCAATCTGTTCATGCACGAGAGAGGGACAGAGGCAAAGGTGGGAGGGCAGAGTGATAGGAACATCTGCAGAAATAATGTTTCTGAATAACAAGCAGCACACAGTGGTTTAGGACAAACATCTGTGCAATAAAAACATCCACACCGGTGTAAGAAGCTCCCCCTCCTCCCAGTCCTGGCACAGGAAAAAGGTGGGAAGGACAGGATGGACTGAAAACAGATGAGGGACAGATAGTGCATTAAATGGCACAACAGCCATTTCCTTCCATGTGCTCAGTCTAAAGGCAGTGTTAATAGAGGAAGCTGTAGGCAGGCAAATTACCTGTCAGATGCCAGAGGCTGCTAATGAAGAAAGATTCAAAGAGCATGGGTAAATGCAGCCAATAAAACATCTCTGAATGCAAAATGAATGAGAAAGCTTGGCAGAGGTGCAGTTTTTCTTTCAGAGTGGAAACAGAGGGCTTGGAGGAGCAGATGGAACACATATACCCTGATTTGGTAAATACCCCACCTAATTCAGTTACTCTGCTCCGAGGGTTACAGGATATGAGACTCTCAGAGAAGTGGTGACTGTGATTAGTTGCCATAGGTGTGTGCTGGAATGCAAGAGGATAATGAGAGAATCATGGAATCGTTTAGGTTGGAAAGGACCTTCAAGATCATGGAGTACAACAGTTAACCCAGCGCTGACACTTCAACAGTCCCTGCTCCCCAGGGCTGATCAGGTATCACAGGAGGGGAAAGGAAAATTTAAACAAGTAGCAACATTTAACCACTTCATTATGGTATTTATAGCTTCATCACTGGACTATAGCCCTGGAGACCTCGTTTTAATTGTGCAGATTCCTTTGATTCCCAGATCAACCTCTGAATGCTGGGTGTTTGTGTGAGTTGTCTTCGGCTGCCTCCAGAAGACAAATGATACCTCTTGAAATAAGCGGAATAAATCACCCGCTAAAAGTCCCTTTCTCTTTACTGAATGTAGAGGGAGTCTAGTTTATTTAGACCAGAAATCTATTTTTCATATGTCTAAAGTTATGTGAGATAAGCCTCCCCATTTTTCTACCTTTTTTTCTGAATATCTGTCAGCAAACTGGGAATAACATTTCCAGTTGCACTGCTGCACAATGAAGACATCATCCATTACTGTTTCAGAGGCAGTCAGATGCAATTGTACTAACAACAGCTCTGTAAGAATATAAACAGATTAAAAAGAGACAGAGAGGGTTTTTTAAATCATTATTATTATTATTATTTATTTGTGGTCTAGCTTTCAACACCAGTTTTATTTCTCCTATCTATCAGGAATTAAAGGTTCATGTGAACTGCAGCTCTAAAGGGAGTGCTATAAAATATCAAAGGCAATCCTATAAAGCAACTTTTTTATTTGGATGTTTTTGGAAAAAAAAAAACCAAAAAACAAAGGGAGAGGATTTTGATCTATAGTCTAATAGTCTCAATTCTGTGAAGTCTGACAGGAGTAGTACTGAAACACTCTTGTCAGTCATGGTCCATTTCTATTCTGGGCAGATGAAAAAGTTTCCAGCAGCCAAGAGACCACTGTGCTTCTAAATGGAAGATTCTTATGTCTGAAAACATAGATTTGATAGAATTGAAGCTCTTCACAAACACATATTGATCCCTTGAATACTGCAGATAAAAATCAGTTGAATAAGGCTGAAACATCTGTTTGTCTTGAAGCATGAACTAAATGTTTCAGGTAGCTATGATTTTTAGATTACATGTTGAATGACACCTGTCAAAAAGATACAACTGTAGTAAGTCAGAAACACCGAGATTAAATATTTCACAAAGTGAATTATAAGATCTCTGAGAATTCAAAGAAATTTCAGTTTTGTGTTTTTTTTTTCCTGTTTTGAGCAAACTCAAAGTAAGAGATGACACGTCCTCAAGGAGCTCAAATCCCATTTCAGAGCCAGCTTCCATTCAGGATATCAATATGACCACATACCCTGCTGTTACCTGTTAGCTGTACCAGGGTCATGTCTTGAAGGAATATCAGAGTGAAGACACAACACATTTCAGGGGATCATTTCCTGTGTTATTCATCTAAATTGACATTCAGTTGTATTGTATGAGCAAGACCCAGTACAACAGAGCCATTTAACCACAGTGCTGATTTGAAGGTGTCTAAGCTTTTGAGCTACTCAGATTTCTAGGGAATTTTTTGTTATTTCACTACTGAAAATTATTATAATATTATGCAAGCAATTCTTAATGCTACTCTTCCATATTAAATCCACCACTTCTCAGGAGGGCTTGGCCACCAGGTGCTGTTTTGATTTGGAAATGAACACAGGAGAGATTAAAATGAGTGGAGTATATTATCTCTGCACGCATTTGTTGCTGACAAATTATTAATTGCACATGGAAATCAATGCAAAGCAGTGTAGCTTTCAACTGAGCTACAGAATCAAATGCAAGGCCTATCAAAACTGATAATCCCTTATTGAATCAAACACATTGCCAAGGTCACCAAAAATAAGCAGTGTGTGAACTGTATCAGAGAATAGTAAATCACATGCACAACTGTGTTGGTGGATATGTACTATATATAGAGTATAGCACTTGCCATTAAACACATCCACAACTTTGATATTATCATAAATAAGAAACATTTTCCATTAGAAATGGGCAGTGTTGAGGAAGGAGAAAATGCTCCTGTGGGACTCAAGGAATTTAAGCTCCGTTCTTGGCTTAGTCTTAGAATTTATGCAAATTACCTCATCTTTGTCTGCCTTGGCACTGTAATTGGAACTAACCCTCAATCACAATATTGGCCTTCCCCATGGAGCTATTCAACTTTCACTGAATTTCAGGAACTGAATGACACGTGTCACCAAAGGGGGCTTGTTCAGTAATGCAGCTGTCACATGAGAATGTCGACACTTAACACTGAGTAAAGATTTTGAACACAGAATTTTGGTGATTGCCCATTCAAGAAAATAGCAGGTTGCTCAAACTGAGCATCACTTTTACATTTCAATACAATGTGCAGCAGTTTGGACAGGCACTGATGGACACTGATGGGGTCATCTGGTTGCTCCCTACACCTCTTCTGACTTACTGTTCTCTCCTCTTTCTGTTTGGCTTTTTACTGCAGCATCCTCCCTCTCCTCTGGTCTCTCTGGGTAGCTATCACCTCCCTAACTTGAATCTACTGGCAAGACTGAAATTAGACAACTGCACACATCACAGAGTGAAAAGGGTGTTTGCAGACATCGTATTGTGTGCTCATCAGGACCTGCTGTTCCTTTTCCTCACCCTTTATTCATCCTGTCTCTTTGGATTTGTAAGGTCTTTGGGTCTGGGATTGATTTTTGCTCTCTAACAGAAGAGGGGTTGGGAGAAATGAGCGGTTCTTTGTTAGTCCTTAGTCATCCCCACAGGAATGTGATATTAGGGCTCACAGGTAGCTGATTTCTAAGTCCCCACCAGACTTAAAACAATGCACAGATTTATTTCTTTTAAAACAATGCACAGCTATTCCTTTGGTAATTCTGACTGTTGCATTCTCAAGCGTTCCTTTGATTTATTAGCCCAGTGTGTTATTAAAATAATGAATTATGTGTTGGTACATTGCATTTAACGCAGTATACACAGGGGCAAGTACATCTGCTACCTATTAATCAAATATTCACTAACAAAGGTTGATTAACCGCATTTTACATATTTACAGCAAGAATGAAAAGCATAATAGAGCTGCACCGAAGATAAATGACAATAAATTATTAAAATGCATTTATCTGTGCACTTAGTGCGTGGGGTAGACAGAACTGCAGGTACAGTTTTGTGCATCATACAATGCCAGTTGTCTGTTGAAGCAGACATTTATTTAATGCATTATTTTCAGCTTTTTGGGGAAGGAAAAAAAGCCCCCAAAAGCTGTGTAGAGCTGTGCACGTTTCAAGTCAAATTTGAAGCAAGTTCCCTCACGTGGAATTTCCATGTCTGCCAAACTACTGCTTGAAGCTTTCAAATCACCTGTGCTGTTGATGTGTAGTGTAGACCCTGACACTTGCACACCCCAATGCCAAAGTTTGCTGTGGCTCTGGGTAACTCCCTCCCAGCTGTCAAGCCTGCAGGATGTACTAGAAGTGGAGATTTGCCAAGTAAGCACCAAAAAAATCTGAGGCCTTTTAAATGGATATTTTAGAGCTCCTTTCTGTTAGGAACTGGAATTACAAAATCATATTCTTATATTTCGTATCTGGAGGAGAAGGCCAGGAGCATTTTCGTTTTTACTGGAGCTGAACTGATTTGCACAGAGCTAAGCCTAATTTTCTTGCACAGGCCCAGCTCCCAGCTATGACAAAGGATTAATGGTCTGGAGTCCATGGACCCCACTAAATCCTACTGAAGTCAGTAAGAAATCTGAGGGCTTCCAGGCAGCAGGGTTGGTCTCCCTTGTTAATTATTGGCAGCTTCTTTAACTAGACTTCAGAGAAAATCATATTTTTTTTCCTAAATTGCCTTTTTATTGATTTTCAACATAACAGTATCACAGAAAGCAAATATGGACTATAAATGAGAGCTTAAACATGCAGTGCACATACTGTTGAACAGGGGAGAAAAATACAGTATGTTAATAAACCCAGCTAAAAGAATACAAACCAGAAAGTAAATAAACAGATGTAGGAATTATGGGAGTTCAGAATTTGAGTTCAGGGAGAAGAAATTAGGGTTTGCATTAGAGAAAATTACAGTACAAGGAACAATATTATGGGAAAAATATTTGCAGCTGGTGTAAATCAATATTGACTCTGTTAACTTACTCCAGCTGAGAATCCGGTCCCTGCATCCTTATGTCAGTATTTAGAAAAACAACCCATTTTTCCTCTGTGGAAACTAATTCCATATGAAAAAAACTCTTTTTCTGATCACTTATCTAAGAGCTCATTTCTAAACCATTCTACTGAGAGTAAATCACTTATCAATCTCTCCCATAAAACAAAGGCAGAGATAGAGTCTCAGGTTTAATCTGCCGTGAGTGGCACTGTGTGGCCAAGAAAGCCATTTACAAATAAGAGTGCAATTAAAATGACCTTCAAAGTTTCACAGTAGAGCCTAAAGAACCACAAACTCGAGAAATTTAAACAATGAAGAGTATATAAGAACATAAACTGCATGTCTCTTGCAGACATTTCTCTTTCAGAGTCTTAACTCGCTTCCAAGGACACAGCTGGGGAGAAGGCGTTCGAGGTGTATGACGCTGTGTTTTGTCCCAGTGGTTAAGTATTTCTTTGCCTGTAGTTACCTGGGGATATTGTGCTGGATGTGGGACAAAGTCCTTAGGAAAGCAGGCTTGATCAGCTTAACCCCTCAAGAACAACTTGATTAACTTTTTTATGACAAATCAGGCTCCCTTATCAGATACAGAGATTGGGGGTTGGGGTCTGCTCCGCCTCACGGGAGATCAGAACCCAAAGTGATCTGGACAGCCAGAGAAATGGACCAAGATCAGTGGGATGAAAGTCAACAGATAAGTGCAAAACACTACATTTAGTAGGAAGGAATCAACTGCCCAAGTACGAAACAGGGAATTAATGGGTAGGCAAGAATGTTGTAGCAGAGGAGCTGTTATACCATGAACTGTGAATGAACCAACACGTCACTGACACCAAAATAGGCAAATCCCAGTCTGGGGTAAATTAGATGGAGCTTTACTCAAGATACAAGAAGGAAAAAAAGCAGCATCTCAGGCATTTTGTAAACAGGTGAAAGCAACATATTTTGGTAAGTGTGATCCTACCTCAGCGTGGGCAGGCAAACAGCAGATCTCATGAGGTGCTTTACAGCCTTAATTACTGTGATCTTATGCTCCCAGATGAAACTTAAAAGAATGAAGCCAGAAAAAAAAACCCCAAACATAGAATGATAGAATGGTTTGGGTTGGAAGGGACACCAAAAATCTTGATTTCCTGTTTGCCCTGCTAACTTCCCCCAGACAGTGATTCAGCAGTCAAGGGAAACTACATATTGTATTCTGGGCTGAACTCCTCAAGTTCATGAACCTTTCAAGACAATCCAGATTCATCTGAAGTGCTACAAGCTATTTGTAATTTTCTTTAGTTTTGATGAGTAGTAGGTTTTTCTGAGTTTATCTGAAGTTAGATTTCGAAAGATAAAACTCTGTAGAAACCCAAACTAGTTTTGCAACCAAAGCCACTGTATGTTGTGTAGTCATTCTGAGAAGCGAAAATTATCAGGCCTCTTCTTTTTCCCCATCCACAAGAAACTTGGAAAACGTTAGAAATCTGTCAGATGGCCAAGCAAAGAGATGCTGTAATCACGCTGGGGGATACTAATTGCAGCTCCTGATTGAGCTCTGGAGCTGCAATCAAACTAATGCCAACCCTACGAGGAGTCAGAAGTGAGATCCTGTGCCTACCTCAGCAAGCAGGAGGTTACAAATATACAATAATTGGAAGGAAAGGTTAATTGACTGACACTTCTCATTAACAACCGTATTTCTCATTTTTAATAATTGTGCCACTTTTCTGCTTCCAATTTCTACAAAGTTTCTACAAAATAGAAGTAATTGTTTTTGATAAAGACAAATTTTAAGCATTATTTTATTTTTTTAAGTTGTAAAAAAGAAGCATCTCCCATAGTTTCCCTCCCAGTTCTAAATCATCAGAGTCCATGTAATAATCTGTCCAAGTCTCATCATAAAGTGAAAGAAAAGTTCTAGGGTGCTCTGTCAATCAACCAAGATCAGAACAAAGTTTATTAACTAGCTCTCAGAGCTCCCTTCCTCCTGTTCTGGCAATCAGAGAGGTGGAGCAATAGGATCACACGGAGCACATCTGGCTTGGGTACAACCAGAACCCAACAGAGACATCACTGTCTCTGTGGTGCCTCTGGAAAAGGAATGAAGCAACAAGAAGGGGCTCTAACACTTCTGTTCAGGTGTGGGCAGCCTTTTGCTATCACAGCAACTGAAAAACCTGGCTGTGGTGGGAGCAGGAGGGTTGTGGTGGAGCACAGCAACACGGAACCCACAGGCAGCTCTGCCCCTGGCATGACCAGAGGAGGTGGCAATGAGGGGCCCTGGTCCCCTTCATCTGGATGGTTCCCCTCAGCCAGACCATCCCACCCTGGCACAGCACTACCCACTGGAATAACACCAGGGCTTCTGCACAGTGACCTGGATTGGGAGTAGCAGCAGCAGCTGACAAAGAGCCTGCCAGAGACACAGAGAGTTGCTGCAGAGCGTTTTGAAATGAGCCGCAGGGATCAGCAATTATGGAAATCGGTGCTGCCACTGAAAAAATACTTCCAAGTATGGCCTTGGCAAAGCTCAGTGAACTGGGGAGCTCAGTGCAGATGCTGATCTCCATCTCTAAATCTGTTTCCTCGGCATCTACATCCTCTCCTGTGCACACACATGACAAGGTGTGCTGGTGTGTTGTAGAGACATGAGGACAAGCAAGAACATCTCAGAAAGTGGGCTGTAATAAAAATGCTTAACGCTACACCAAAGAAATTAAGAAATAAGCAGAGACATCACAGTTGCTGCTAGCAGTTCCTTACAGCACAATCCCATAAGTTCTGTAGCCTGCTGACTCTTTACAAAGCACGATCTGCAGTCAAGGGTCTCAGTTCCTAGATATGATCACAGTAATCAGTTTTTCCTACCATACATTACACTCTATCATCACCATCATTATTTTTCCTCCATCTGAAACTTTATCACAAAGGTAAGGTGCAGTAAAGTTGCTGAAAACCTCTGGAACTAGTGAGCAGAGCTCCTGAGAGCAGCAAAATTAATTAAGATACTGACTAAGGAAATGTTGACGTCAGATGAAAAGGGGGCGAGTTAAAAAACAAACACCTCAAATCCCAGTGGAACCCAACAGCATGCTGGAGATCTGGTGGGTCTGAAAGAGCAATGTAAATCACACACAGTTCCCAAACTGCCACCACTGTGCCATCTTTCAGGACCTGTGGCAATCCAGGTGACTCCAGGAGAGAGACATCCTCCTCCTTCACCCCCTCCTTCTCCTCTGTCTCAGGCTGAGACCAGGGACTCCCTCACCTGCTCCCAGCTCCCAGACAGAGCTCTGGCTGCTGGACTCGTGGTTTCTTCTTGAAGCAGTGGCTCTCCAGCTTTGAAGGGCCATTAATCAGATGAGAAATGGATACAAGGGGTGGCACAGCAGCACAAACAATGGATGCTGTGGTGTGATTGCTCCACGATGGAGTTCAGCTGCAGCTCTGTGCATTTGCAGCCTGTAGACTATTCACTCAAACTAATGTTTTAACTAGAACAAGTGGAGCAAATAATTTATGCAGCATATTCAGTCTCTGTTTCTGAATTGATAAGAATGATTATTAAATGTCATTTACTTAGAACATCTTCTACTTCAGTCTTTCTTGATTAAATTTGAGATTCCCTGGTTATGAGTTAGCTAAGCTCTCCATGCTTCTGAATATGCCTTTTGTTTTTAAACAATACATTTAATCTTAGCAAATACCCACTTTCAGACTATATTGATTGGTGCTCATTGCAAGCCATCACTGAAGATGTATGAGAGTTTACATGGGACACTAAACACATATGTGTTATTCTAGGATATATTTTCTGATTATTTTATTATTAGAAATAAGCACCAAACTGTGCTGATGATGACAGATTTTTTTTTAATTTAAACTAAAATTGGATTATTGTATCTGCTAGAAGCTTTTCTGTAACATGAACTGCTCTTTTTCTGTACTTTTGACACAGAATTCTCCTTGTCAGATTTATCTTAAACTTACAAAAAAATAAGAGCAAGTCTGATTCTGGAAATATACAGCTGCCAGTGGCTGAGAGAGTATTCTTGATCAAGCACCTGCTCTCTAAGCTGAAGAACTCATTCTTGCTCTGATGGTTTTTCCCTACCTCCAACATACAAATATTTCATTATATGGCATGACTAGAAAAATACAGGCACCAACCCCTAAGCATTACATTAACCATGTAAGCAACTGTTTTGTTAGATACAGATCTTGCTCTGCTCCTCATTAGTACCCAGTCACAGGTGGGAATGAAAGCTTTTCAAACCAGGTTTCAAAGACCTTCTTCACTGACATCTTCTGTGTCTGTGGCTGAGAATCAGTCAAAGACCTGGTGTTAATCTGCCTCAGAGCTGTCAGTACCAGAGTGTGCCTGGCTGAGGCTGGAGAACCCTGGGAAAGAAATGCCAGAGGAGGTGTGATGGGGGTGTGTTTTCAGCTGTAATGAACACATTGTGTGATAATGGTCTGAAGGATGTCATGAGTTCCTAAGCTCTTGCAACTCTACTGCCTTAAAGTTACTGATGTAATGGAAGTTATATGACTATGCCCATTAGTTGCATAAGCTGCATGCTTAATAGTAAACCTTGGTGTTGTGAAACATAAATCACATTCTTGGCTCTAAATGGCTCCAAGTTCCAATTTAATGATGATCCCACTATGGAAAAGAGCTTCTATTAAGAAAGGCTTTCTGTGACAAAGGTACTACTTTATCATTTAAAAATCTCAGTAGCAGGGAGACATTTTAGTGCTAATGAAATACATATTTTCCCTCTGTCGCAGCTCCCAGCCCAGGAGCTCAGTGCAGCTTCAGGCTACGAATGAATCTCCCTGCAGGTGATGTGTTAGCATTGCTACTCTGCCTGCAGGGCAACTCACACCCAGAATCATGGAACTCTTGCCCAAGCCAGCACAGAGAATGCACTGCTGGTGCATCTCCTGTCTTCCACCAGCTCCTCTTTACCACAGCCCTGTACAGTGAGGATGTGCAGTCTCATTTTACGGATACAGAACTGATGTGGTTGCCAAAAGGGTTGAGGTTACTGAACTGCAGCTCGAAGCTGAGTGCCAGCTTGGAGCCCAGACACTCCTTATGGTCAGTGGAGTAGAACAGGTTCTTCCTGAGGATGGCTGAGAGTCCTGCAACCGAGTGCTTGCACCTGCAGCAGAATTTCCTTTCCTTTCCCTTTCCTTTCCCTCCTTAGCAATGCACTGGCAGTTCAGGCATCTCAGCTACAGGAGGAGAATGCAGGCATAAGCAACGTGCCCAGGGCCATGCTGGAGGGCTGTAGAGAACCTGAACACGAGCTGCTGAAATGCAAGGCGGGTGTCTACTGAACATCACCCATCCTCCAGCTCCCAGATGGAGTCTGTGGAAGGAGGGGAACAAGAGGAGCCATTTGCAGGGCAGCAGTGCCCAGGTACTGCAGACTCTACGTGCAAAGCTGCTGATTTTTGAGCACCATCTACTGGCATGTGACCCACCTCCCCTCCCATGCACAGAGCAGCCTTTCAGAGTACCTTGGGGTGTATGGCAGTGCCAGGGAGGGAAATGAAGGCTCCTCACACACAGTCTTGAGCCTTAATAAAACCACCCATCCTCTTTGTCAGATTGGATTTACCATTTCGTTTTGTCATGTCTTGCACTAACATTTTTTCAACATATTCAGTTCAGCTGAGTGACTGCAGCACAGCAACCCCTTCGGAGAGACTGTCAAGCTCTTAAAGCTACCACCTGTGATTTGCACACAAAATTACTGTGTATCATCTCTTCAAACCATAAACACAGGTAACTCAGACTTGCCAAGAACCCTGCAGCAAATTCAGCCTCAGTGAAACTCGGTAGGAATCCAATGAAGTTTGTGTTAGAGATGGATTTTGTCCGCTGTCTCTCGACTCTTGATACACTGGGATCAAAGCCTTGCCAGGGACCCCACTGTGGATGAAATGGTTGCATTTGTCACTGCTCAGGCATCCAGAGACTAACTCCCAAGTGTTTCCTCCATTCCAGAGTCACAAAACATATTCAATAATGGAAACCTAAACCAAAGAGGAGCAACTGCAAACGCAGAAAACGTGACTTGACCATCACCAGAAATGAATCAAAATCTGACAGAACATTTCTGAATGGATTGCTTTGCTGATAATAGTTTTCTACCACATTTTCCTTGCATTTAGCTAGACTGGGATACTCTAAACCCACATCATGATATTTTTTAGCTTTTTAAATGAAATATAAAAATGATCAGTATTATACAGGAAATACAGGAAATAGAGGGTTATGCTGCCTCGACAGTAATTAATTTTCCAAGATCAAGTTCCATGTCCTGTGAGTAACACAGGAGCCATCAGTATCATTGTTTCCTGAGTACCTGCCACCTACCCGAGCCTTTTGTGCTCAAAAGTAAATTGCAACACTCTCCCTGAATTTCAGTTATGCCAATGCCTTTTATTTAATGCTGGCAAAGGTTACATGGTTCTCTTTCTGTAACAGTCTTCTCAAAGCGAGCAAAAAACCCACAGAAGGTCAACAGAACACACTTCTGTTTCCTTGCATGCATCAACAAAACCTTCTAATAAACCTGTCTGAACATCCATCCCCCTGCTGCAGTGCACTGTGAGCACTCAGAGCTTCATAAACCATCACAACAACAACAGTGGCAAACACATATCCAGCAGATACGTAGGTTAAAATTAGACCTAGAAGTATGTTTTGGTTTGGCCTTTTGTTATTTTCAAGAGCAGTGAGTTCAACACATCTGGTATAGGGTGTCTTTGTTCCTTACTCTCAACATATGTAGCAGAACACATGTAAAAGTATAATTTCTCTTTTTAAAAGAGAGTTTTCTTTCTGGATTTCTTCGAAGAAAAAGAACTTTTTTTTTTAACCATATGTCTTCTCTGTGTATGTATTGGAGTTGGAACTGCGTGGCAGCTCACACAAGAGAGAGACATATGTTAAAAGCTGTTCTCTTTTCTCTGTTCAAGAAAATAAAAAGAAATAAATGGCAGTTGCTCCGACAGACACTAAAGTCAAACTAATACCTCACATTGATTACAGTAGTAATCAAGTCAGAGCCAGGCTATTCCTTAGAGTGATTATTTGCTTCCTTTTCTAAAATTAAGTGGAGTGGTTGACAGTGTGCTGTGTTCTGGCTCTGCACAGCTGTAACACAAAGGGAGCATCAGCGAGACAAGTTAAAGGGATTCAGCAGAAGCGAAGCGTGACGAATTAGGAGAAACAATCAATGTCGGCATCATTATAAAAGTCATATCAATGATTTAGGCAACTTAAAAACATCCATAAAAACCCGCAGTGCTGTGAATTAAACAAAAATTACAGATTGCAAAAAAAAAAATCGTCATGAAAGGCTGTTTTGAGTGAACCTGTCATCCTCGGTGACACGACTGTAATTTCTCACACTCTTAATGTTTGCTCTTCTCTTCCACAGCACCTACAATGCAGCACAGCACTGCTATTTCACTGAATTAGTACCTGAAAGATTATTTAAAGGACTCCACCTATCTGAATGCAGGGTATAGTCAGTATAATTAAACAGCTATTGAAAGGATTAGAAATCCTTAATTACTTGTACTTTCCTCTCATGTTTGTTTGTAATGAAGGACAGACCTGTCCAGTCCCATCCCTGCTGTGTTTGACCATTCCAAGTATGGTATTGGCCACATTGTCTTTCTTTCCTTTCCAAAAATGCTGCTGAATCATAGGGCAATTGTTTTTCACTGGTTTATGGCCACTGAAAACCATCATTTAAAAAAAATTAAAGTAACCAATAATCTCTGTTTGCTTTCAGATAAAGCCTTATCATTGTTGCATGCTAACCTTCCTGTGAAACATTCAGATTCTTCAGGAAAACACACATCAGAACAGAAAGAATTTCAATTTGTCACATGGCTCTGAAAGATAATCACTATCTTATTACCTTTTTTCTTTTATTAAAAAATTAAATAATGGACAGAAATACAGAAGAAACATTAAAAAATCAAAAGGCATATTTTGCAAATTCCCATAGAAAACTGATTGTCTGCATTACTGGATTCTGTGGTCAACCACCTCTGAACAAATGCATTCATCTTGCTTTTACTTGAAACTCTACATTTGTCCAAGTCCAAGGCACGTTTTGACCAAAGAAATAACCCCCCATCACTCCTGTTTGGCAATACTCAACTGGCAAGTCCTGCAAGTAATTTTTTTTAATTTTCCAGCTCCTGAAATACCTAATTTAAGGTATAACTTTTCCATTAATGAAATCAAAGGGGCTTGGTGGAAATATTCTGGAGGCTTTTTACCATTAGGCCATTTAAAGCAAAGAGAGAGAGGAAAATTAAAACTGTGATGTCTAGAGGGGAAAAGTAAGTGAGGAATAATTCAGAGAGCAGAGGAAACAAAGGGAAGGGAAAATAAAGGCGACAATGTAAATTTTATTCTGGTTTGCTTTTAGAGCTCATAAGCAATTTCTCCCACTTGTGCTCCAAATTATATTGTCTCTGCCTTTAAAAAGCAAATTATCATTTACAGACTTCTTTTCTCTGGATGTAATAATTTATAGCCCTTTCATAACTGGCTCTGTCACTTAAACAACACAAAACAGTAACAAATTGTATCATCTATTATCTTCCCCTGTCACTTCCCACTGCCCATTCTTAGTCCCCATCATCCATGGTGAAAAGAAGCTTCTGACCCCAGGGTGTATCAAAACAACTGCAAAGGGCTGGGAAATGGAAGTCAGAATGAGGGTTTTTTCTAACATTTATTATTAAAAAATAAAAACGTTTAATACGAAACACCCCCCCAAAGCTTTTCTGGTATAAAGAGGACAGTTCTGCATATCTGTCACCTGAGGATGGGGAGGAGAGTGAACCTCACACTCTCACAAGTGGGGGACACAGAGGACTCCAAGCACCCAGCCAAGTGCTGAATGAAGACCCTCTGTACTGCATAAGGAATGTAGACTGATAATGGTTCAATTCCTTGTAAAAAAAACAACAAGTGAGGGCCTAGTAGTTAACTCTAATTTTTCATCTGGGTCCTAAGTTGCTTTTGCTGTTGATGTTTTGCAGAATCACAATAAACAGCCACATTTAGAGAGTTGTTCCCAGGCTGCCCTGCTCAAAGCCTAGCAAAAGCTGTTGAGTCCTCTCTAGGCTGGAAGAAAAAACAGTTTACCAGAAAAAGAACTTCAGCAGTGAGAAATGAGAGAACATAGAGGATGATTCACCTGAAGATTTTCTTAATTAATTAGTTGGTTGTTACTTTCCTACGAGGTGACTTCTTTTCATTTACTTTGACTTGTCAGAAGTCTATTTTATTGCACTGGTTGGGTTCCTAACACTGCTCTGATTCACTGGGTTTATTAAAGCCAACAACAAAGAGCCATGTCCTAATATAGGCTTAATAACCCTTATTTACACCAAATGGGCACTGAAAGACTCAAATCGTTCATGTTTGTATAGGGTTTCAATATCATCAAATGAAGCAGAGTAAAGAATGCAATAATCAAAGAAATTATTGTCTGCTACCATTCCAGTATAGGTTGCAATAACAATTCACAGAGGGGTCTTCACAGAGGCTAATTTTGGGCACAGAAGACTGCTCTCTGTAAGCACTTTCTGTAATCAATAGAAAGAGACAGGCACCTTCAGAGGGCAATTCAGAGCAGGAGCTAATTTAAGTGCTCTGAATTGCACTCCTGAAATCCCCATCTCTCAGTGTTTTATATATTGGAACCCAGGGAGGTATACCTCGAATTCTGACACAGAAAGAGCAGAAGAGAAGTAAATCTTCTGTGTTTTGTAAAAGAGTCGTGACACTTGTAAACTGAGGGCATGTCAGCGTGTCAAAATAAGACAAAGTGCAGGGAGGCCAAATTTCACCCTAACGTGTGCTGGTGAGTCCACAAAGCAAGGTGACAAGCCCTGCTGGAAAGGTTTCTCATCTCTCCTCAGCCCAGGACAGAGCAGCTCTGCAGTTTCAGGCTGCAGGCTGATGCAGGCAGATCCCCAGCCCGTGGGCAGCCCATCCACACCTGCCCCACAGGCACTCAGCCTTTCCTGCCTCTGACTCCCAGGGGACCTGGTCCTGCTTGGCTTTTTCCTCCCTGTTAGAGAACAGTGACCCCTGGGCTTCACCAGAACCAGAGCAAAGCATGAGAGAAACAAAATTGCTGGGATTCCTCCTGAAATGAAACAACACTGATTTTGGGACAGATAAATAAAAGTAGGACACGTCAAACGCACCCATTACGAGAGATGATACCTATTCATGTTTACTTTTAAACAGAAGGCTTACTGACAACTTTGAACAAACTTTTGTTATTGTTGATGCACAAAACAGAATAAATACATATTCCAAACCAGTAATGAACTTATGGGCAAACTCTATTCTTTAAGAGACATCTATTATTTTTGAGTTGTGACAGTAGTGGGGCTACTGCGTCTGGTCTGCAAAGGAGGTATTTTCTGAGCATCATTCCTGCAGAAACATCACAGCCTGTGAGTCAGCAGGTCAAATTCATCGACCATGTAAATCAGTTGGAATAATGGGATTTCCAGCTTTGAACTCAGAGAATGCCACCTTACAGGTTCTCTCATTTATTCATGTTTGTTATTGGTGAGTGAAGTACAGAAAATACCTGCACTGTCTCCAAAGCCCCCCAGGGAAGGGACTCAAAGAGCTGCCTTATTCCTGGACACACACCTCCCTACTATGGGAAGCAAGTTATTTCATAGCCATTACTACCACAGGAGGGGAACTGAGGGGTTAAATTGAACTCAGTGACCTTAAAGGTCTTTTCCAATTGGAGGGATTCTATGAAAAGAAAGGAACAGGAGCTTTTCCCTGTCTTCTGCCACTGCCTGTCTCTGGCTTGCAACAATGGGAGTCTACAAGGCACTGTTAATACCTAGCATACAAGGGTTACTTGGACCATCTTCTTCCTACAAACTCTTCTGAAGATAGTTATTATTTACCTGAGGCTAGAACCAGCAGCAGGAAAGAGAAACAGAAGCTGAATCAGTTATAGCACTCTCAGAAAAAAACCTGGAAACAGATAGGAAGGAAAGGAAATCAATATGTGTGATTGCTCTTCTCCATCCACTGTAAACATGTTGGTGAGGGACATGATTCATCTCTGCTGGTGAAAATTGGATTATAAGTGTTGTTGAAGCAGAAAGGGAATTTTGAAAGGAAAATACGTTCCTGCATTTTATGGCTAAGCATTCTGCAGCAAGACTTTTAATTGGATATATGACAAATCCTGTAAAAGAAGAGTAGAGTCCTGGTTAGAACCCTGAGGAGCAGAAGTCAGCAGTTGTCCTACCTCCCTGGTGTTATACCCTCAGCCTCCTTTATAGACAACTTTACAGTCCTTGGGCTTTCTGTCACACCCTTCAGCGGGAAAGGCACCCAGTCAGACTACAGGGGAAGCTTTCACATGCCAGTGCTCCTCTTAAGCCTCCCATCAGAAAGGAGGCAGGTATTAATAGAAATATTTTTCATTTACCTAACTAGTTTCATTCAACAGCATTAACAGCTTTGTAAATACTTTGAAACAAAGACAGTGTGTCTGAGAAGTAAGATAAAGTAGCAAGGACATGAAAAATGAGGAGAGTTCCTTAAATGACCACAGTGATTTTAGCTCTCAGTGATTTTAGATCCCTTTCTCAGGGGCACCTCAATATAAATGAACCCACACTCTGCTGAAGGATGGAAGTGACAGATTCAGCTGCATTGCTCGACCTCTATTCTTCTTAGTTAATGGTGAGAAAAGATGAGGCAGGTTTTATTCAGCTAATTAAGCTCCAGTGTAGGAAAGAAATATCAGAAAATCTATTTCGTGCTGCATTCAGAGAAGACAATGACTGGTTAGACAATTAAGCAACCTCATCACACGCAACGTGAGCAGTTCACTGTTTTGTTTGTCAAATCTGCCACTGACTGACTGTATGATCTTGAGCAAATAGCTGCTAGTCCAGGTCACCTTTCCCTGGAACCGAGTCAGACTTGGCTCATCCACAGGAACCTGCACTGATGGCAGTTCCACTTCCACCCGTCACCAAGGAGCCCTTAAAAGTCTCCCTAAACGACTCTTTTTCGAGGCTCCTAAAGAACTGCTGGTTTTGCAATCCAGTGCAAACTAAGCAAAACTCAAACCCATTAAAAATTATTCTCAGCTTGCAGTTAGCAGGGCACAGGCTCCAGAGGGCAGGCAGGAGCCCCTGGGACACCAGGGCTGCAAGGAGAAGAATCCAGGCTGTTCTTTCCAAGGAGAAAGCAGCAGCCACACTGCCACTGTTGTCATGGAAGTTTTTCCCATTCTGAACGAGTCTAGACAAAAATAAATTTTCAGCAGCTCTACATAGTCTTAATAATCAATATTTAAAGGGTTGTGGAACATTATAACAAAGGGGGTTGATTTTAGTCCCTGACAACTAGAGAGGTAACCTGATTTAATAAGGGAATGCAGCAGCAACCACGCTTCTGAGCCATTATGGCTAATTCTAAAGACCCCATAGTGATAAAAGAACAATAATGACTGAGGACTAATAAAAACAAAATCAGTGAGGGTTTAATCATCAGCAGAAGGACATGAATTGAGTGTTAGAAAACATCTTCTGTTTAGAGAGTTAAGCTGTTATGCACACACTGAAGCATAATTTGCTGTCACTGTTTTATTGTCATGCAATATATATTGTAGAGTAATCATTTTAATCTGCATGCAGATTATTAATTAGGGAAATAATAATTTAGCCCAGAGTGAAAGTACAGGCAGGATGAGGAAGCAGCTGGTTATTTCTCCGACCTTTTTCTATTTCAAAAGCTACTCTATAATGACCCAGCTGCTGTTTGGGGACAATTTTTATGTTAACTTTGCTGTAAAAAATCTGTATTATGTGTAAGGTTGCATTATGAATATGTCCTTTCAAAGATTTAGATGCACATCTATTATTTGGGCCAGGCTAATAAAATACTCTTCACCATTAATATCAGTGGACATCTACTGCTGAAAAGTGTCTTTCACTCACCAAACTTCCTTGCAGGTTGGTCCACAGTGGAAGTGGCTATGCCAGAGCCTGCCAAACCAGTAATAGTAAAAAAATCCAGGACAAATGGAACACAGGGGGATGAAGGATTCAGGGCCTCAGCCTCCAGTAAAGAGCTGGCCATTGTAGTGGCTCATTCCTGCCAATAAAAGCTGTCACCCTGGTGTCCCAGGGCTGAGACCTGCAAAGCTGCATTGTTCATATAAAAATGAAATTCCTATTAGACTTAATGAATGTCTGAAACACCTTGCACAAATGATAGAACTTTTTAATTACTTACCAGGTTACTCTGAGCAACCTGGTCTAGTGGAAGGTGTCCCTGCCCACGGCAGGGGAGTGGAACAAGCTGATCTTTAAGATCCCTTCCAACCCAAACTAGTCTGTAATTCTATGAAATGGGAGAAGATATTTAGGGAACCCTTTCCCTAAGGACTCTGGGGAACTCTCATTTTGGTCTCCCTGCTCTTTGCATTAGCAAAGCTTATCCTTCCCCTTTCCTTTCTCACTCCCTGTAAAGGAAACCTTTAAGTGTTTCTCTCTCCCAAGAAAGATGTTCACAAAACTGATAATGAAATATTAATGAAACCTAATGTATCTCCTTCTGCTTTAGTTCAAATCTAAACCAGAGTACCCCAAAACGAAACCCATGACCAGTTGCTCCTCTCTTTCTTTGATTTTCCATAGGGAATCTGTGGCTCATTGTGGCATTCAGAAGAGGGCATGAAAAACCCATTTAATGCAGAGCCCCAGATGCAAGTGGCTGAGAGCAAGGCAATTTTTTTCTGGCAACTCCTTTCCCAGAAGCTCGTGAGCAAACACAGCGTGCCCAGTGAGACGTGCAGCGTAACTGAAGTTTTCTTATTCGACCACACCTACGTGAATTTGCGTGTTCAGCTTCAAAGGTGACACTGCCCAGCCAAATCTACCCTTTGCCCATTGCGTTTTTGAGATTGGCAGCAAACCTGCAGCCTCCTTGGACTCAAGACAGGCAGCTGTGGGCAGCTATAAGCAGCGAGGTAATTAAGGGATTTGCTGACTTGAGTGAAAGCAAAACGAAATGAAAACGAAATATAAATGTATGTGGGAAAAATCAATGCAAGATATGCAGTGGGGTTTAAAAAGGCTTAAAGAGAGGATTCCCAAAGCTTGTGGTGTCTTAGAAAGCTTTCATGTTCACCTGATTCAATACTATAAATTATTTTGATAGGGAGGAGAAAAGTGATCTGAGAGATTGTTGCTGTATCTCAATCTGGGATTTCTGAGGAATGTGTTTTGAATTCCAAGCAGCCAGTCTGTTCCACTGCTGAGAACTGGGCCTGGCTGGTACTTAGCAATAAGATTCCTTTTAATCTGAATGTTCCAAAGGAGACAAGATTTGTAGAAGGCTTAGGTGAAAAAAATATCCAGTTTCTTGAGACCTCCTCTATTGTACATTTTGTGAAGATGCCTTCCCTCAAAGGCTTTTTTCTTCAGCCAAGTAGGCTGAGATTATGAGGGCTCTAGATATCTTTAAAAACTGCAGAGCACACCCACGCTCAGCCAGCACTTTTCTAATTATATCAGCAGGCCTTTGAATTATTGCTGGTTAAACTCTATATAAACACCTCTGAATAGAGGTGATCGGGGATTGTACTCCACCTTCATTAGGCAACCTGCACAAAGCAGCCAATTTTTGATGGTCTAAAAATAAAAGCCTTACTTTCCTTAGTAAGGGAGACTTATTAACTGACTACAGAGAAGCTTTCTTGCTTCAGGGCAGCGCAGCAGCAATTGAGGGGGAGAGGGATTGAAAGTTGTTAACATCAGAAGTTTGTTTTTAATCTGTATGGAAAAATAAGATGGTCTCACACCACTGCCTGGAGTGTTAAGTGTCCAGCTAAACAAGACACCTTGGAAGTTGCTCTCTTTTTTTTTTTTTTTTCAGAGCAAAGCAATGATTTTCATAATCAAGTCCCAAAAATCCTGTTCACAGGACTGTCTCATTAATTCAAAGCAGAGTCTTTTCTATAGTCAAAGAGATCATCTAAAAATAAAAGCAAAACCATGACAGAGTATGTCTTATTGTTTTCAAGTTTCTCCAGTATATTAAAGTTTAATAAGCCTTTGGCTTTCCCCATGCTCATATAGATGTGGGAATTAACCCTGTATTGTCAGAGAATGCCACTCAACACATTTGTCTTTGAAAACAGTCATCAGCAGCTCACTTTTTTAAGAAAAGCATATATTACAAAGCTGAGTTCTGCCCAGAAGAATACCCTAGGATAACATCAGAAATCCGTGAGTCAGTGCCTCGCTGTTTCTGTGTGCGGGCTGTCGATGAATGTGGATCACACGAGGTGGATGCTCGCTCTGATCCAATACAGTCAGGACTGTCTTGCTGCCAGCCTTCCCTCCAACATACAAACACATTCATCACTTGGATTTATGCCTTTTCAGCTGGTTGCCCAACCTTCACAGTAAGCTTATACCACGTCATGAGTTCAGTGATATTCAGTTTTATGATTCATTTCTCCCGCAGGGGATGCTGCCTGAGCCTTCATCACCTGCCTCAGGTGGGCCCCCAGCACAGGCATTTACTACAACACCCCCAGTAACTGCAGGGGCTTTGAGAGCACCCACAGAAACCCTGTTTTAAATTGGAGCCTGTTTCCCTTCCCTGCAGGCTCCCACTCCTCTGGGAGAGCTCTGTCAGCTCCGTGCCCTCCCCATTGATTCCCTGCTGGAAAGCCAGGAAGAGATGACCATGGCTGGGAGTGTGCTGATGAGGAATGGCATTTATACACATCAGAACATTACACAGGGTACTGGATCTTCTGCTATGACACCAGCACAGTGGAGCTGCTCAGACTCAAGCTCTTTAGAAGAGCATAAGTTACTCTAAACCTACATATTTGAAATTTATAGACAAAACAGTTCATGTAACTGTCATACTTAAAAATTAGCAGAACTCCATTAATGCTCCACTAACTTATCAGGAAAGTAGACAGGATATTTGAACACATCTGAGGATCTGACAGCTAAGTGCTATAGATCAGGAATGCACCTTGCTAAGACATACATAAATTCCCCTAGTGTTTCAAACAAGAAGATAAATAAGCTATGCCATCAGATTTCTTTTGGCAATTCTCCTTGCTTGGGATGATATGTAGACAGACTTTCTTCATCTACAGAATTTTAAGAAGGGTTTCAAGCAAAAGACCACATCAGCCAAATACTCTTTATGCAGAGCTTCCAGTGGCTTCTTTCTGAGTTTGAGCACATTGTTGCTGCTGCACTGTGATGTTTAAATACAATTTGGGGACATCATTGACCAGCATCTTCAATGAGGTTAGGATTTAGTTGTCTGGATAGGTTTAGAAATGTCATTCACTGCTGAAATATATCCACACATAAAAAGGAACATCAAAATACACCTACAATTAAGGTCAAGTAAGACCATACTTTCCAAAACCATGCTCAGTCATGCATATTTGTCTTTACTTTCAGGCCATGGGGACATTCTTCAGGCCCCTACTATGAATTCATACGTGCAAACAGCAGCAGTGCTGGGGAAAGGCATTTGAGCAAGTACAACACCCATGGAGCTTTGTACCCTGCAACATGGAGTATCTGAAATAAGCTGCAGTTTCCATTCACTAAGGACACACTGAAAACAGCTGCAGAAAGTAGATGAATGATCTGAAGAGAATATATCATGGAAGAGGAATGTTAACTGTGCAAAAACACGATTAAAAGAAAAATAAAAATAGAATGGTTTACTGATCCAGAAAAGGATGTTGGCCACCAGGTGAACTAATGCAAGTCTCTCATTTAGACACACATTCATATACCTGAACCTATAGAAAATCCTCTCAGCTGTCTGCAATTCACATCCATGTGCCCTTTAGAGAGACCCAGAGCCAAAAATCTGCGTTACCTTATATTCCTGTGAAACAAAAGAAACCCACCTAGTTATGATTTGCCAGGAGCCGGATTAAACTAGAACACAGGCAGCTGACATGGAGTCAGGGAAGAAAAGAACAATCAGCCATGGCAAGTTTCTGACTGGTTTTAAATTGTCAGCCCACATCCCATCCCTCTGCTGACCCCCAGCTGCTGAGCTCTGCCAGGGGACAAAGCGACCTCAGTGGTGCAAACCAGCCCCACAGACTGCAAACCAAATCCTCCTGAAACACCAAGGACTGGAAACGCCCTGGAAAGGAAGAAGTTGATATTTTCCTGTTTGTTTGTTGTTGTTTTTTCCCCTCTCTCTGCACTTTTTATGCCTTCAGCAAAAATTATTCTTTGTCTCTTCATTTCACAGAGCAGGAGCATACAAGAGCACGCTGCCAGAGCTGCCCTCCCAGGCAACTGCATTGTTGGAAACCACTAAGTTTTCCTCAAAATAACTACATGGACAGCTGTTCTGAAAGCTGCAGGAAAAGAATTCTACTTGGGAAGCTGAAAAGGTTTAAGCTGCTGAGAAAATGAGGACCCAAGCTGATACAGAGATTTAGGGGCTATTGTTTTTAATCTCTCTCTCTCATGAATGCTTCTTCCTACACAGAGTTGCCATAGTTTCAGATTTCTGTGGCTCCCTGGCTCCTGGTTACTAGGACATTTTTATAAACCCTGATGATTTTATGATGTGTACAGTGTTGATTTGTTTTAGCACTGGATGTGGCATCACACCTTACATACTAAACCATTACATATTAAATTATTCTTTACTCTTAAAATAATCTCTTTTCAGCGTTCCTTTTCTACTTGAATCATTAAAAAAGAAGGACTTCAAATTCCTTTTTTTAGTTCAAAATGAAGCTTTCAAAAATATCTTTGAAAACTACAGCTTAAAGGAAGAAGTAATTAAGTTTATATTATCAGAGTCTTCTCCTATGTTGCATACTAGAGGGAGCCAGTAGTTAATATTAATAAAGACAGTCCTGTGCTGCCAGTGGGGAAAATGTTACTGGGAGCTCCAGAGTAAAACTTATTGGTTTCTTTTCCTTTTCACAGATAACCTATAACCTGTATATTATCAGCATGACACTAATGACAGGTATTTATGGTTTGTATGATTTTTAGCAATTCAACTTCCACTCTTGGAGGTGTTAAAACATAGGATTTGAAAACTCTCTCTCACCTCATTACTTTTCAGCCTTGTCCTCATTTCGATTGACACAGTGAACTGGGTTCTGTTACAGAACATTTGCTTCTGTCTCTCTTTTCCCCAGCCCTACAGTGTCTCTATACAACAATCTTTGCCTCTTCATTGTATCCCAAAGAAATTATTCTTTCCAAGTCCCTTTTTCCAGGTCACCAGTCCTGCTTTCTTTGTGTCTGGTCTTGGCAAGATCTCCTTGCACTTCTTTCCCCAGTAAGGCCAGGTTTTAGCTTTATCTCTGCCTCATTTATTTTGCAGCTGCTTTGTTCTCATGCCCAGGCTATTTAGCAACATGTCCTGTGGAAATGTAGAAAATCCCCCCCCCAAACAACCAAACATCTCGTCCCTGTAATGTGTTTGAATCAAATGCCAATGCTGCTGCTTCGAATCTGATTTCCAGGCATCTCCACTAATTTATTCCATCCCCCTAAGAAAAAAATACAAAACAAATCTGAAAGACATGGCCAGTTTGGACTGGAAGCACTTGGCTTCAGAGAGCCAAGCACCATTACTGGGATTCAGGAATGCTGCAGTAAGCAGCCACTGGTCTGCCTGGAAGCAGGATGTGATCCACTGCAAAACGTTTATTCCTAATCTTTCTTTTCCTGCTCGATTTTTTTCTTACCGTGGGTTCATGTTATCCACCAGCCACTCTCTCTGGATGCAGAGCTATGCTACACCTTGATAAAAGATCTCCAGACAACCCTCTGACAGAGAGAGTCCTGCTGTTTTAATGGATTGTTTCTGTACCCATCGGTCCCCAACTCTTCATGCCACGATCTCAAGCGACCCAGCTGAGAGATGGGGAACTCTATCATATTGGACTGCAGGAGAATGTTCCTTTCTCTTGGCTTTGCTGCTTGTGATTGCAGCGTGAGAGTGGAATACTCAAACACCCAGAGGGACATTCAAAGCTCCAGGGCAGAAGCCTTTTTGCCTCACTGATCCAGGAAAAGTGAGCAGCTGCTGAATTGGTGTTATTTACCTATCCTTTTGTGGGTTTGGGTATATTTTTTAAATTGGCTGCCTACAGGAACGCTGATCCCTTCCCATGATACCACAGTCAGGAGCTGCTGTTCTCCTTGGAAAGAGATAACTGGTTGGCCATTACTGTATGCACAATTTCATCTTTTTATACACAGGATTGGTCGCTAATAGAAAATTCTTTAAGGGCCACTAACCAGTTGTATGAAGATAAATTACCTCTGCTTAGCATCAGTGTGAATGCCACTCTTTCTACACCCTGATGTCACAAGTTTACCCCTGAATTGTGTGATTGAGATGCGTGGAGTGAAGGATACCACAGGATGGTAAAGGAAGGCATTGTATGTTTATAAAGACTGATTTTACTCCAGAGATAAATCTGCAGTGCATCACTGTCTTATTATATCCTTTCCTTACATATGGAAATTATTGAATTTCTTTTGCCTCATTTAATTCTTTTTAATCTCTTTTCTTTCCTTGCCTTCTGGTGATAGCTTCTGCTTACTAATTGTCCGAGGCTGACACCCAACGGGAAGCATTATGCTCCAGTGCTCACAAAGCTACATCCACTTCCCAATGGCTGCTACTGAAGGAAAGCTCAATTATGGCAAAATATTTTTCTCTTCTCCTTCTGTGCTGCTGTCAGGCCTAAGGCATTAGCTTGTCTTATTTTATGGCAAGTGAAACCGGATTAAGATTTGCTCGCTTTCAGCTATTTTGTAGAATTTTGAGACGGGCAGGTTTACGCTCCAGTCGCACACAAAGTAACTCAACAGCTGTTAAACAATGTGAGTCAGGGTAAATCTGTATTCCTGTGAATTTGAATACTGTATTCCTGTGAATTTATGTTCACCCAGCTACAGCAGCTCCATATAAGAATACTTGTATCAATAATCATCCACTGGAACAAGCATTTCCACCACTGTCCCCAGGCAATTTTGATCTCGCTGGGATCTCAGCTCAGGCTTTTGTCCATCGTGTATTAACCTGCTACACAGTGAGCACAAAGCACAGCCCCAGCGAGTGCATTGCTTCTGTTCCATCCCCTGCTTCAGCCCATCCAAGCAATACATTCAGATGAATCATGCTGAGAACTCAGTTTTATTGTGAATTTGATCATGAACTACAAAAACTAAATATGCATTACAGGCACAGGCAGAATAGGGAAGCCCGCTTACAAAATACGTGGATTATTATCATCTTAAAATCCTAGCAGTGCATTATGCAGCAGACTTGATGGCAAAGGCTGAGTGTGAGATAAAGTACAGGTACCTAAAAAATGTTATTAATGCAATTAATTAGTTTTTGTTTCTTTGTGCAGCGTTAAAAAAAAAGTAAAAAAGAAGACAGAACTTTAATATAAAAGAGATCCTCCAGGAGACAAATTAATCAGCATTATGATACCCCAAGTGATTAAGATAAAACACAGGGAGGCATAATGAGAATGTCAGCATTAGTGAAGTCAAAATTTCTCACCCTAACACAAAATGTTATTAAAAATGCATCAGTGTATTTTATTTCAAGGGCTTACAGTTGAGATCTATATATATCTTTAAAATTTTTCTTTTCTTCTCCTAATTGTATTGTTTACTTCAAAATATTTTCCTGTGTTCAAAAATTAAGAGTTTCCTCCTGATAAACAGCAGAAAACGAAGGTCTGATAGACGCCCTTTGAAGTCAAGAGGCAGCTTATCTTTGGCTTCTGAGAGCTGCTTTATCAGATGTTAAAAGCTGAATTCAGAAACCCCACAGTTTCATTAAAAAAAAACAACCCAAGAGAGATTCAAATACATCACTACTTCACAGACTAAAAACTGTGTGTTAAGTCAGGGACTAAAACTTTCAGCAGACAAAATGTTAGCCAAATTCTGCCCTAAACCTGAAAACAGAGGTGCAGATGCAGTCTGGGTTCGGGATCTCTGGCCAGGCTGAGCAGAGTATAAAATCAGTGAGACACAGGGAGAAGTGGCTGTAGAATGTACTACAGGGTCTCTTATATTTATGCAAGCAAGGCCAGAGGGACAAATCTAATCCTGCCTCTGCATCTAGAACAAACAATGCACTGAAATATCTTTCTTCATTATGGTAAAGTACACACATAGTAAGTTTTTGGAACCCCAGAGAGAAAGCTAAATATAATAAGATAGCTAAGTATCAAAGCAGATATATTATCTTAATAGAGAGCAAGAGGAGGAAAAAATAAAAAAAGGCTGATCTCCATGCTTAGGCTGAGCCTTGCAGATGTTGACTTTCATTAAACTACTTTGATGTTATTGATGGTCTCCCCCAAACAATACCAAATATTTGGCTTCTGTAGAAATGGCAGAAACTGCAGAAATGGCAGAAACTGCAGTAAATTAAGCACCAGGCTATCCCCTGCCTTTGGAAAATTGCCATGTAATAGCAAAGGAGCAAAGCACTCTGCAGCAGCCTTTAAGAGTCTGATAACAGAGGAGGACTTCTCATAAAACATCTTTTTAACCTGAACATCCAGGTGGGAGAACTGCTATGTGATCCCATTCTGACCTTTACTACCAGATGTGAATGATCTCCACAGAGTACTGATCTGTTCACTACAGTTATTGCTTTTTTTCCCCTCAACAAATCACTTAGTAGTTTTTTTAAGTTATTAGTTCTTTATTCTGTCATCTGTTGCCTCTGAAAGTCTGTTTTGCAGGGGTTTTCCTCTAAAATGGAAAAGCAAAGATGTTTCAAATGTACTAACAAGTATCAGTCAAACTCTAAAAGATATAATGCTGGATCCTACTCTGTATAAATCAATTTTTTCCTGGGTATCATTGGAGTTACAGAGATTTATGATAGGAGAGCATTTTGCTCTATAAATAAAGAAAAACTATCAAAGATTTGCTGCCACCCACTCTAACTGAGCCACTACTGACTATCAAAATGGTTCTCACATAACTTATGGTAGGTTTTAATGAAGCTGCTGAATCAGAAAGGCTGAAGGCAGCCCAAGATTTAACCCAAGATGTAATTCTGGTTGTGAGGCAGAGCAGAAAGGGGGGTCGTGTTTTCAGTGCACCTCCACCAAACCCAGCAGGTTTGCTCTCTGAACATGACCTGCTTTGTTTGGTGTAGGTATTTGGGATGAACTGTATCATTTCTCCCTGATGTTCAGCCCTTTTGAGTTCCTACAGGTTTTGTCTGCAGCAGCTGGACAAATTTAGCCCAGTCCAACAACCACTAAAAAGCCAGCCATCTCCTTCCACCATGGCAAGTGGAAGGACATTTTAAAAGAATTATTTTCTTATTCTTTCCTGTATTTGTGTACCTGCCCACACAATAAATGAAAGCAGGGGCTCACTGGCTGAGGGGACAGAGATGAAAGTGAAAAGACTGAGGGTAGGAGAAAGGACTGGCTGACACGTTGCAAGCATTTCCCACCTTCCCCTCATCTGTCTTTCCAGCACCAGCATTGTTGTGGTGGAAGTTTTATTTGCATGTGATAGACGGGTAATGGCACGAAGAAATTCTGTAGCTTCGCTGGGTACAGTACATTGTAACTGCACCTATCAATTAGTGAGGATATGCTGCAATTACTGCTGCCTTTTGTTAATGCTGCTTCGTGATTTTGTCAAGCGCAAGATTTACGTGGAGGACCAAACTCTACTTTGAGTTACACAAGTTTAAAACGAGAGTTAAAAAAAAAAACACAAGCATCAGCATGGTACTAAGGAACAGTCCAGAAAAAAATACTGTTTTAAGGGACAACAATCCTATGTAAAGCTGACTGATACACCAGAGGAAGAATGTGCTGTTTTGTCAAACACTGTGACAAAGTCAAATAGTCCCAAATTGCTGAAGATCATGTGGGTTTGGTTGTTTTCAAGGCTAGTGCTTTTGACTGGCCAGGTCAGTTAAACCCTCTCACTCACTCACCCCCTCAACCCCAGCTACCTTGGGAGGGTCAGACCAAGACAATCACATCCAGGAGGTAAAACACAGCTTTTACCATCCTGCTAGGCATTATCTGCCTTTGCATGCAGAGCAAAATCCTCAGTGCTGTTTGCTTTCCAACCAGCAGATAACATTTCTAGAGGCCAAGGAAAACAGCCCTACAAGCCAAATCCAACCCTTCCATTATTAGGACATCCTTGAACAAAGTCATGACCTTGCCATATACCTTGCTGAACTGCAGGGTTTGACTACACTCACTCCTTCCAGCAGGATTATTTCCATGCTTGAAAAAAGCACACATGTGAGTGCAGACTTGGTGACTGAGACCCCCATGTGCACATTATGAAAAATATATGAAACTGTTTGATGAATTCTTAGAAGGAGAACAAACTGACTCCCAAGCTAAAGAGGAATTGATGGCTATTTTGATGATCTTGTACATCTCTCACCCCTCAGCACTGACAATCAGTCTCCGGCAGAGTTAAAATACTGGGCTAAATTAAGCTCTTTCTCACTTCTGGGTGAATCATATTTACTACTAAACTGATTCCATGCATATTGACCCTACTTATAAAGAAATCTAAACATAGACAGCCACACTGTATCAGGTCTCTTATAGAAAGACAGTGTCTCTTGAAGAAACAAATCCAACCAAAACACAAGAGCATTTTTTTTCTTCTCTTGGTGGTTGTGGCTGTATTTCCATGGGCAGGACTGGTTTACCTCCTACACGAATCACCAAGGTTGCTTCTACACCACATTCTACATGGTTCAGATGATGTGTAATTTAATTTGACTTGCCAGTACCTGACTCTCATCCACAGCAGAGGAGGGAGCTTTACTGGGCAGTCAGCTCCCAGCACCTCTCCATGGGAGACCAGAGCAGTGCTGTTTCCCACACACTAAGGCTCCAGTTTCAGATGAAAATGGTAATCTCACCACTTCTTACCCTTTCTAATTAAATTCTTGACTCAGGAGGTGCAGATGGTAGGAGACTAGTTCAAACCAGCTCCAGCTCCGTGCCTCTCTAATTGCCTGAGTCCTTTTCTCACTGCAGAGCTGGAGGTTTTGCTGCAACAGATACGACCACATCCATCCATACTTTTAGTATGGATTACAGAGAAGTCTCTGGGTGTTGGGCAAAAATCTGCTCTTTGGTACTGGGTGCTCTGGTGTGCAGGAAACTGGGCTGTGTTCAGCCTTCTCTGTTAAGTTGTGGAGTCTCAGCAACAAAACTCCTCTTGTCCCACTGAGCCAGTTCTACAAGAGTTAAACCAGGTACGAGTTCCAGCACGGCATCGCCTTAAAGTTCTGGTGATGGATGTGAATAGGCACTGAACAAACAAAGTAGTGTTTTTTTGTGCCCCAAAAGACCACACAAATCATCTTTTATTGGAGCACTTTCATTAAAAAAAGAACGTGTATAAGATGCAGGAGCACTAAACATGCATCATAGATGGTGATTCAAAGGTTCAAAGCTAAGTTGAACCTTGTCTTGAACACTGCTTACTGTTGCAGGCTGCACTTCACCAACATGCCTGATTAATTGCTTTCCTGCTATGTTTATTGTTTGCAGCAAAATTATATTAATATAAGAGTGGAAACAGCAAGAACAGTACTATAAGAGTGCCTGGCTGCGAGAACAGAAAAAATAACTCAAGCACTTGTGATCACTGATTATTACATTTTCAGTGCTGCTGAAGAGAATTTTTTTGAAGTATGTTTACAATCATCTCCAAGTTCTATAAATATTGCTTTATTATTGACTTTGTGCCATGAATCCAGTACCAAGGAAAATACTCACCCTTCCCACTGCCAATGGCAAATCAACGCTCTCGCTTTGCTTGGCCTTTGTGCAGGTTTAGAATTTGTAGGAATGGGAGTTCAATGGCTTAAAAATAATGAAAAGAGTGTGAAGAAAACAAGTTCTGCCAGAATGAAAGAATGGTACAAGTTTTAAGTGCTAGGTTGTATTTACATAAAAGCACAGTAATAATACAGCTGGCAGAACTGCAGCTGTTTGAAAGGTGCCACTTGTAAGGAGAAAGCCTTGTTAAATATGGCCATGCAGGAGAAAAAAGTTATTTACCTGTCCATTATATTAACAAAAAATTGAAATGCTCAGTTAATATTACTTTTAAAGGAAGAATACAAATTCTAAAATATAATGTTTCTATAAACAGAGGGCAGGAATTTGTTTGCCATATCTGTGTTTCCCCTCAACCAGTGGAATGCCATTAAACCCCCTTGGATAGGAACTGATGATATTCCAAATAGCTCCACAGGGGTGAGCACTGTTGGCAGGGCTGAACACCAGCATCACAGGAGCTCAGGGGTTTGAATGGGGCATTCCTATGGACCCCTTTACAGGAAGCTGAAAACTGACTGCACTTACAAGTTAACTTCTTTTGCCCTAAATTCTGATCTCTGACAGATCAGATTTGCATTCTGAGACAGTTACAGATCAAATACATTGAAAATGCTACAAATTAGAGAAGTCATGAATAGCCAAAGTCTTTAAAACCATTTAAGTCAGTCCTTCATAGAATTGAGTAGAGATGAAACTACAAAAAACTTCCAATTCCCTCTCCAGTTCTGTACTTTGATCTGAAAAGTAACATTTCTTCTGCAATGACAGGACTACACTGTAGATGCAAAGGGCAGTTATTAGAATTACTGAGTTCTGATGATAAAAATTGATGTATCTTTTGCTTATAGGTGGTTTGCCAGACTTCAAGGCACACAGCCCATGGAATGAGGGAATTCCACCTTTTTTCAATAACCAGCAAAGTTTCTCGGAAAGAGCTTAGGCCAGCAGTTGTGTCCAAGGTGATGGGAAGGCAGGGCATGGTGCCAGTGGCCTCCTTTCCCATCTTATGGAAGCTGATGTAGAGGTGGGAGCAGCTGGAATAAGAACCATAAGGTGAATTTTAGGAGAAAGTTGGAGCTGAACGTTCTGTTATAATCTCATTCATTACTTCATTAACAAAACCAAGCCCAGCAAAGAGGATGTGTTTATAATGCTGTGCTGAGTGTGAACTTCATGAGTTACCTGAGAAAGGCATTTATTATTGCTACTGTGATTTGAATTTTATTGACTGGCTTCTAAGGGCCTTATTTCCCTTGCCAGAGTGACTGTGCTATTAGGACAGAATCCTACCCCTGAGAATTTTCAGTCTCAGTACAATATTAAACACAGCAAACAGGACACAGGAGGCACAAGGAAGGAGCTGACTGTGCTATTTCTATCTTCACTGCAGGTGACTGTGGTTCTCCAGGGATATCAGTGGGGGTAAGAAGGATCTAAAGTAGGAAAAGCCCAACGTGCTTTACAGCACCTGTGTCTTCCTCCCTTCCACCCTATGGATTTCAAACATGCACTCAGTTTTAAATGCTACCTAGATATTAGAAACAAAGGCTTCCAACTAGTTTAGTGCCAGCAAAAGGCACACAGAGGTGAGAGCAGAGCCAGAAAACTTTGGGCATGGCTCACAGGCTATTTAATGCACGAAGCCAAGACTGGACTGAGCTTGGAATAAATGTGAGAGGCAGTTCAAGGACAAAAAGGCTGTGTGCAATGGCCTGTCTCCACAGTTAACCCCCTCCCTCCAGAAAAGGAGTTCTGGATATTTGACTATTGCAGGAGATATGCAGTGGACAGCAGGTTTCTCACTGTGGACTTAATGAAAATACAACCAAGTTGTATTTGGAGACTTTCAGGCAGAGAGGGCTTTTTAATTTTTAAAGAATTTTTTTTTTTCCTTGGGAAGGTTTCTGGAGGTCACTCTGAATGTCTCATTTCTTCCCCAGCAGCAGAGTAAAGCACAGGTAGTTTAAAGAAGAGTTTTGGTGAAGCTGGGAAGTTAATGTTCATCTGATGCTAAGCTTGAGTTTACCAGGAATTTTCACAGTTTTCTGTCTTTGCATAGAGCTGTGTCATCACACACATCACATTGTGAAGGAGAAAGAAAACAAAGATTATCCTCAGTCACTCATCTCTCCTTACACTCCACTCCACTGGATCCACCAAGCAAAATTTATGCCATAACAAAACCAACCAGAGGCATGAGGAAATGGCACAAGTGCCCTTTGAGACAGAATTGGATTTTAGTAACTGGTTTTTTCTAGTTGCAGTATCTGTTTTGACCAACACTGCTGCCTCTCACACTGCTGGGTAAAGTTCTACCACATTCTCACAAGAATCCTCTTTTCCCAAACCCTCTTCTCACAACTCCCCAGCCCATGAATCCCCCTTGTTCATGTCTTTAACACGTATCTTGTCTACTTTTTGTTACATCTATTGGCATTTGGTTCAAGACTGCATGTTTCCCAAAAGATTTCCTGTTTCTGTGGCAATACATCTTAATCAGGGGTGGTTCTGCCTTTGACCTCACTCCCTTCTGTTACAAAAGTCTGTCATGCAGTAGCAGTGCCCTGGGTCTTCTATCACACCACACTCTTACAATCACCTTCCACTGTATTTTTGTAGGTGATTCACTTCTGTCATCTTGAAATGTTATTTTAACCTTCACTCAGTAACTACAAAAGGAAGTTAAAAGAGCAGAAATGGCTCAGCCGCCTCAGATCCCAGTAAATTGGCTCAGCTTCATGATTTAACTTTATGCAATTATATCAAAATTAAGGTTTCCAATCGTTGCTTTTAAAGAAGAATATTACAAAATATTATTAAGAGTTAATAAAATATAGTAAATTTCAACAACCACCAGTGAAAATCAAACTGAGTTAAGCAAGCAGCATACTCTAAAATGAGGGAATGATATTAGGAACAAAACCAGTACATATGAAAACCACGGTTGTGTAAGTGGTTTGTCATATTCCCCCGTGGGTCACATCACAGGGCTTGTACTAAAGACAGATGAACCTCTGAACTCTGGGGAACCTGAGCCAGCTCTTTAAAGCTGACTCCTCACTAATTGCAGCACAGCCACAGCAAGGAAAAAAAAGTCCCAGCAGACAGGTATGAGATTTCATGGAAGAATACAAGAAGAGCATCATTCTGTGAGAACAAAAAAAAAAAATAGCAATCTGTGACTGGACTGAGTGAGTAAGAGAAACAGAGGGAAGCTGCTGACAGATCAGACTGATATTTCCAGGATCCACAGCCCAGTTTGATGGCAGATGGGAAAGTGGAAAGTTAATGACAGGCAAGATGGATGCAGCTCTTGGTTGGCTAGCTGCTGTTTACATCATGTGAGAGACTGAAGTTGCCAGCCAAAGATAAGCAGGAAAAAATACTTGATAGGGGAAAAAAGAAAAAAATGCTCAATACAAGAGAAAATTACTTTCATAGATTTCTGTGATTGCTCTCTGCTCATTCAAAGTGGATAATCTGAGTTTTTCCCTGGAAGAGCATTTTGCCAGAGGTCTAACACAACTCCCTATTCCTCTCCCTATAAAACATTGCTCCTGGTGATCATTGTAATCAACTAAGCAACAGGAAAATGAATGGCACAAGCCTTCTAAGTAGTCCAGGATGGGCGATTGCTGACTGATGTAAAGCCATCTCATGCTCCTCAGGAGTCCCACTGAGGAACATGCAAACTATACATGATGTTAAGAATTAAAACTTGCCTTTTTTTCCTTTTTTTTTTCTTTTAAGATTTCAAACAGTTGTGCAATTTCCTGGCATTTTTAACACTCGTTTTCTAAAGTGACCCAATGGGGCAAGTTTAATGTGCATCATGCTGATAGACACAGCACTGTCTGACATGCTTTGACTTGCTTGACATCAGGGTCTCTGGAAAAGCAGTAGTAACGTGATGCATAACATATTCCTGAGTTGTTTTCATAAGGCATTTTGGTCACTGCACTGTAAGAACATCCTTTTAAGAGAGTGCAACATTACAGCTCAGGGCAAGCCCTTTGAGGTGTTTTGTTAGAGAAATGCATTACCTGGCTGTTGCCTAAAATAGCTCAGAGACAAGTGGAAAGGGAAAGGCACCCTGGTAAGCAGCAGCATTGCTCTAGGGTGTAAGGAAGATGGGAAGGCTTGAATATCACAATGACACTTCTAAATACTTCTCCATAAAATGTTATTGCTGAGCTTTGGAGAGGAACAAAGCAGGTCAAGGTTTGCAGCAGGTTTCTACAGTCAGTACACAGTTCAGAAATGGGTTCAAACATTAATTAGAAAATACTCGTGCAGAAAATATGAAAACTATTTGCTATACATACCAAAAAATGAAATGTTTTTATGGAAAAAATGTGCCCTACACAAAGAATTCGGGACAGCGTGTTTTGTTTCCCTTCCTCCCCTCATTGTCCAAATTAGTATGTGGCTGTGCTCTTGGGTTTGACTTAGTTACTATGAAAAATAAGAAAGAAATCTGCTCTGAATATACTTGTCCAAATAATTGTATTTTTTAAAAAATATTCAAAGTGGTTTGTAGAGACTGTGCACACTCTCCCTTGTGTTCCTGCATCCATTCAAGGCCCTGAAATGGGAATTTTGTAGAGAAATAGTTTTATGTATAATAAATACAGAATTCTCTAACACAGGCTGTCTACACAATGCTGACAGATCATGAATGTGAAATAGCACTCAAGAGATCACTCAGAAATCAATAAACTCAATCAGCTAGAATCCTAGCACTGTCTACAACGATAATATGGGGAAAGTGATGAACACTGCAAGGTTATTTGGCGATTTTAAAGTGAAAACAGAAAAGATCCCCAAAATGCTTTCCTTACGCTGAGGAGTGGAGGGGAAGGTAAAAAACCCCAAAACAGCCAAAACCAAAACCAAACCAAAACCCTAAAACAACTCAATCCAAACTATGTGCCCCTTAGAAGTGTGGAGAGACAGAAGATGGGACTTCTCATCATAGACTGGCTCAAATGGTCTCTCACTGTCAGTGGCCACTCCCAAGGGGTTCAGGAAAAGATAAACTGACATAGGAAGATTTTCTTTTTTTTCTGGCTCAGACCATTTATAACCTTCTAAATCAGGATGGAACAATGGAAATGAGATTCAGCTCTGCCAGTTTCAGTCAGTTGGATTTGCCTTATAGAAAAATAAACAGACTCGGGCATTTTACCCAAGGTACCAATCTTTGAGAAAACAGAGATGAAATCTGTGGGTTGATGGTATGTGCTAATTTGAGCAAATTACAATGACTCAAAATGTAGAAGTAGGATTTGTTAATAAAAATACTGAGCTTCCTTTGAATCACTAATCACCATCACACTAATTTCAATGGGAGCAGCGTCTGACCAAAACTATCCTAAAGAATTCCCCAAACCATTAGCTCTTCTGTACAGAATGACTGAGTAATATCAACAAAAGTTACAATCTCCCAAAGGAAGCTCCCTCAGACCATGTTTCTGCCAAATGTTCTGAAGGGTTGTGCCACAGTCCAGTCAGGAACTCGGGATCTTTGTATTTCAAAAGGATTAACAGAAGCAGCACTGGGCAGGCAGCAGTGCTTGAGCTGAGTCAATGGCACTTCAGATACCCAAAGATACAGCACAACAAGAGAGGGAATGAGGCAGCTGACAACTGCTCCTGGGAGGGATGACAGGTAGGAGACAAATCTGTCCCCTTGGACCTTCAGGAACACCAGGCCTGTCGATTTATGGCGAGGGATTTGAAGGACTGCTCAAAGCACATCTTCATGCCACGCGCATCAGCCCGGCTGTCTATGATTCCACTTCATTCAGTCCCTTCATCAGCTTTGGGTCCTCCATCAGGACATTATCCAAGCATCACATGACACCTATCAGTGCCTCCCTCTCCATTTGACATTAAAATAAGCAGCAACAAAGGAATAAGGAAGTTGCTACTACAGAACACCTGAAAGAACAGAGGCTTGAAAGCAGCCTCGCCAGTCTCCCAACAGTGCCGCCCACTCTCCCACCCCTGCTCTTTTCCATCATCACACACTGCTGTATATAAAGTTTTCCCCAATGCTGGTTACTTAAAGACAGCCACATCATTTACCAAATGAATAATCTTATAGAATAAGCCATAAGGAGCTTCTTGAGCTGGTAAAGTTACCGAGTGTCTCAGTTTCAATTCTGAATGCTTTCAGTTCCATATGTTCTTAATAACTGCAATTCCACACCAGCTGATATTTGGCTGCTGCAATTCATTTGCAAACATGATTAAAAATTCAGTCAAGATTAATCTTTATTTTTCACTCAACTACCTTCAAACAAAATCACCTACAGCAATGTGTATGGTAATCAACCTACACTAAAAAGCTCAGAAATGGGGGAAAAAAACATGAGTAAAAGGTAAGGTTATTAAAATTTGAATTATATCTTTTCTACAAAGTTTTAAGATAGTGCTCTTTAACTTTGGATATGGCAATTCCTCTACATCAGCTTCACTTGATGTGAATAAATAACTGACAGTTATTTGACAGCCCTTTAGAATCAGCACAGGAAAAACATAAATAAGATGTTACAGAATAATAGCAAGCCTCCACACCACAGACATGAAAGAGAATTTGCTTGCAATCTGTATTGTAGAGACTTGACTGCATTTGAAATCACTTCAGAAAAATATTGGGACAGCCAAGCTACACAGAGGAATACAAATACCCTGAGGGAGAAGATGATCCAGCAGCACACACAGCAGTGGTGTGCTGATGTGCCTCCCAGTGCAGCCTTGCTCCAGAGAGCCCCTGCTGACCAGGTCTGACAGGAATGCACCGAGTCAGGAACAAGACCAGTGTCTCTGGTGATATATGGGAGTTCCCAGAGTTATAAAAGGCTGTGGTTTGCATTATAAACCAGTTTTGCATTGTGAGTTGTCTTATCACGCCAAAGTGGGGATTGAACTCCTCTCAATATCCACCTCACCAATCACAAATTGCTTCTTGGGCAAACCACAGCCCAAAAGAAAGCAATGGGGAGAGTGGGGATCTTCTCCTTTGCTCCTCCATACAGATGGTTGGTACAAAGCACCAGGAGCAGTGCTGTTGGACTGCACTTGTTGATTCCCATGGCTTAGGCAGGTAAGCTACTGCACTGCAGCATTTGTGTGGCCTAAGCACTGATGAAACAGGCACAGAAATCATGCCATGGTATTGATGCTGGGTGATGGCTCTGGCCTGAGAAGTGCTTTGAGCATCCCAGACAAAATAAAATACTTTGGAAGGATACTTTCTGTTCTGATGATTGTATTTCTTTTTTTAGCATGGCATACCCAGATACATAGAAAAGGCAAAGGTGAAGATGCAGGTTTCCATTCTCTCCAGTTTGGGAGCTTTTCTGGGTTCAGGAAAGTTTATTTATGTGGTTCTTAAGGCCAGTCCTAGTCCTGACCAAGATTTCAGTTGCTCCCAATCAGTTCCAATTTACATCATCAGTCTGTGACCCTACAAGGGTAGGGAGAAACCCCGAGAAACATTTTTCCAATTGTGGGAGTGACAGGGAATCAAACCTTTCTGGAGTTTTTCTCTTCTGTTTCCAGGGACATGCAAGCTGACTGAAGGGATAAAGTGGCTCAGATAAAAAGACAGTGAAAATTAGAAGGCACAAGCACATTCACTGCAGGCAGAATCAGAGCTGCTTTTCCAAACCAGAATACAATCAAGGAGACTGCTCGGTAACACAATAACAAGAGTGGATTTGAAGCTACAGAACTAAACACTTTCTTCCTAAAGCTATCTGAAGAGGATGAGGGTGCCCTTTTAAATATGAGAGAGTGAAGACTGTCTACAGAACCTCAGTGGAAGATCAGAGCTCGGCCTTGACTTCAGCACAGCACAGGTCACCTGGCAGAACAGATGGGAAACCCCTGGAGCAGGAATGCCCCACGGCTGGGGGACTTGAAACCTGTGCAGTGACATCACAGGGCCCTTCCCAGCAGAGGAACTGTTGGCCCTGAGTATTTATGATGAGACAAACCAAACCACACACACATTTTGTTCCCCTCTGAACCAGCTTCCAGGTGAGCTCTCCTGGCCAGATCCCACCCCTTCACAGCTGCCCCGCTGTACGAGGATGACTTTTTGCTTTCAGCCTCTCAGAATTATAATGAATTTGGATTTGACAATTCTGTGCTTTTCTTCCTCTCCCCTAACAGCAAACTCAGATGCTGATGAACACATAATATGCAGGGAACTAACATGCAAAGTGACAGCTATTCCAGTAATGTCTGCAGTAACACTTGGAAGGCACTTAGACAGCAGCACAGGATGACCCCTGCTAAGAAGGTGGACTGGGAAAATATGTTTCTTTTCTTTAGGATATGAACTGAGCATAATGTTATTTCAGAAGTGATAAAGATCAGAGAGGTGCACCATCAGGAAGATGAAATCTGACTCACTGACTTATTCAGGCTGGAATCTCCTATTGATTGCCTCTTTCATCACAGACAGCCCATCTGTGTTCAATTGAGTTTGGGTCAAAGCATCTGCAAGTATTTCATTATTTAGACAAGTTAACCTACTTAAACAAAAACATTATCAGCTACCCCAGGATGATTTGAAATGACATAAATCCTCCCAACACTAAACAAACAATGACAAAAAGCAGACACTGATGGTAATAAGTGTGCAGCATCAAAAGACTTCCAACTGCAACCACCATCTACTTATAACTTATTTGTTCCACCATCTACTAATGTGTATAGGAACATATCATCAGAAATTGTTGCCTTGGGAGCTTGAAAACTACGATGTTTTCCAACCTGCAAGCCTCAGAGTTCTGCAGCTGAGGAACAGATAATGAATTTCAGGCTGGCAGTGATGGCCCAGTTTTTATGAGTTGTCTCACACAGACCCTTCAGAGGAAATCATACACCCCACTGGGACCTGCAGAGCAAAGGTGGAAACCTGCCAGCTTAGTGGGTTTGACTAAAGTTGAGAAGGAAAAGGAATTTCTATTTCCAGGGGGAAAAAAAAAAAATCATTTCCAAGTTTGTTCTATAGACCTGTTCCAAAGAAGAGCACAAGAAAAATTTTGAATTTTCTTGAAGGGAGAAGTTTCCCAACATTTTTTTTTCATTTAAATCAAAATGGTTTATGTCAAGTTTGATTTTTTTTTTTCCAATGCAGAATACTTTCCCATTGGAAGGTAATTTCAAAATGAAAATTTATAATGTTTTCCGATATATCTAAACCACTCTCTTTGATCTGGTCAACAAATCTGAGCAATCACAACAAAATAAAATAAAAAATAAAATAGGTTCTGGAAAAAGGTAAGGTCTGACAGATACTAGAAAAAGATCTTTAATAAGCTCTACTGGGTAAAAATTATCTTTTCACAGCCAACTAAGCCCACAATTGTAAAGAGGATGAATTTGTAGAAATTTGAAAGCTTCCAAAAAGAACTGAAGCAGAACACCTAGAAAATGTACATAAATCCTACTTAAGAATCCCATTTTGGAATCACAGAGCAAACATACATGGACAAGATCCTGAGATTTGGGGTTTTATGAAAGAAACAGGCATTCAGACAGAAACCAATTAAGGTTTACAGAGTTGAGATAAAAGTTTTGTCATTATTGAACCTCAGATATAAAATGCAGAAAGTGATAATGGCTTACTTTAATGTAATAAAGAGCATAAAGTTCCTAATAATTGAGTAAGAAGAGCAATTAACCTTGTGGTGCATCAATATGTCAGGTCTGAAATATTTGTAAATTAGGTAATTAGGATGTTTTCAGCTTCCTACACCAGTCAAGTAAGCCTGGGTTTCCCAGGAGTCTTGCAAAGCCAAGGTATAATCTTGAGGAACTTTTCAAGTTCAGTATTATGTAAGTATGAGGCACATGTGATGTTAGCCAGCAAAATAACACACACAACCAATCAGCCCAGTTTACAAATGGACACTGATGGTTTAAAGACCAAACCCATTCTGTGTGAGTGCTGTTTGCTCAGAACAAAAGCTGAGCTGCACTTCTCTTTTGCATCTACCAGATTCCAGAGGCAGGTGATGATCTGGATTTGAAGAGATTTTCTTGTTAAAGGTGCACCTTCTTTAATGCCTTTTTTTTTTTTTATATATATACACTGTAATAAAAAGTAAGTTCTATCCAGTAGAAGGAAAAATCAAAGTACAGAAAATCTATTTAACAAGCCCAATTATAGTTTTACCTCATTCTACCTGGGAAAAAATGGGCAGGTACAAACAAATTTGAACCTCTCCCTTTAAGAGACCACTGTCCTGTAAGCCAGGTGTGGTCCAGCAGTCACAGATTTACCTGGCAGCCCCTCTGCCAAGCCCTCCTTCGCGTGGTAAATAAGAAGGATCACGAGGAAAAATTGCACCGATATTTTCCGATAGTTTAAGAGGACTTTGCACAAGTTATGTGCCTCGGAATAGCTCAGTGGATGCAAGAAAATGATTTAAAGGCTGTAGATTTAAAGGCCACAGGGGAAGGGTTTTATCTGAATACCAGTCTTGATATTTCACTTAAACATAATCACTTAGTGCTCCACTCTGATAGCTAAGGTGACTTTTTTTCCTCCCTCACTCAACTCAATGAAAGGGTCCCTTGGGTATTTTTATATTCCCAGGTGCCTTCATTAATTGGGTAATTCATGTGCTATTGTTTCTCCAGCATCATTGCTGGCACTTATGCTTATGCAAAAGCATTTAAAAATTGTTTGCAGGGACTGGTTCTGCAAGTTGCTACGAACAACACCCACAAAGCCACGGGAAGGAGCGAACTTCACCACTCGGGATTTTGCGGAGATTACCAATACAGAAGGATAAACAGAGAATAAGAGAATTCTTTTAAAATTGGGCAAAATGATTTACAGTCCCCTGTCCAGCTCTCTGCATAGTGACCTTGTGTTGTCCAAGTTAATGGGTCTTTGGAAAAAATCATGAAAATTAATAAGCCAGTGTATTGTTCCAGCCATGAGCATTGGTCAATATATGTCCTTTTCTGTGATATATATGCAGGTTTTGGTACATGATTGATTCTTGCTTATCATCATTGACTGGAAAACAGTCCTTCCACTTCACAGCATATTCCCCTTGAGGTGTAATGCACATGAATCACCCCAGCAGAGTTATCTGTGGCCATTAGTGTGAGGGATGAAAGGGCTGGGAAGACTGAGGACCCAGGGAAGAGTAAACAGGAAGGCCAGTGTGGGCAGGGATTTGAACGAGAAATATTGACTGCAGGGGACTTCTTCAAACACTGACATGGGTAGGATGGTGGCCTGCAGCAGACAACCCTGTCTCATCCTTTGTTATATAAATATGAATCAGCAAGTGCTCCAGATTTGCTACCAACTGGCAGCCACTCTTGCCTGCTGTTTTGTTCAGCCTGCTCTGCCTAGTGGAAATCAAGCATTTTTATAACACTTCAAAAATGTGAATCTTCTCTGCAGGTTTCAATAACACCAGCTAGTTCAAACAGCACATTTGTAAATATTTCAACTCCTCTTATCCAGTGAAGAATGGGAAATTAAATAATTTCTCCTCATGCCCTTTCACTACTTAAGTTTGTTCAGCTTCTTGGACTTGTGCTAAATGAGCACAAGTTTGTTTCTTCCTTTTGCCTTCCATTTAATTATTTAAAGCCCACTTCAATAGAATCAGTTCCCCATCTGCTGAGGGAAAGGCCAAGCAAACAGTACATCCGTCCTTAATAAGCAAATCCTCATGGTAGCTTAGGGTAAGAATTCAGCCACGACATACCCATTGAGCAAAAAGAAATTCAGGGGTATTTTTGAAGTTTCCACGCTTCAGTTGCAGTACAGACCAAGTGTTTTAAATATATGGGGTGTCTGTAGCATCTCTTTTTTCCTGGTAATCTTCTATCAGCATCTGCCTACATAGAAGCCCACGTGATACTGCGCTGCTTCCCCACATCCAGATATTCCCTTGGATCGGGGGACTGGGCAGCCTCAGCCACGCAATGCCTGATGAAACAGCTCCACCTGCCCCGTGACCAGCTCTGGTTCCTGCAGCAAAGCCACACAGCTCCTCTTCCTGCAGCGCACAGGCAGCAGGAGCCCAGCTGGGCTGTTGGCTCCCACCACCAAACCAGAGGGGAGCCCACGCGCAGCCTCCGCACCCGCTCCCAGCACTCTGGGAAAGGAGTTTTGGCACAGGCACCTCCACCCACCCTTGCACTCCAGCACTGGGGGACCCCAGGAGGAAGACACCTCACTGGGGCTGCTGAAGTCAGACTAAGCTGGTGAGCTAATGCTGAAAGGGAACCGATCAACCCCGCTGGGCTGGAGCTGCTCCCCGCAGGAGCCGGGCAATGTTCCTGTGCCACGCTCAGCAGAGCGTCCTTTATCATCTTATCGGTGTCCAGATTTCCTTCAGCAGCCCCCAGATAGCAGATCTGAATGCAAAATAAAATATCAGATCATTGCTTTCCTGACAAATGGAACAGCAGATAACTTTCTAAATATAGAAGAGGCATCGGTGTAGCACAGACCATCCTGCTACATATGCCTTAAAAAATTTCCGTGGTGCAGAGATGACGTGCAGGAAAAATTGTGACCAGCACTGTGCTGAATTTGTTGGCCCAGTACTCTTTGCATGGTCAACCAAGGGAACTGACAAAATTTTAGCTCACCATCATCAACCCCAGTAGGTCCTTGGCCCTTTGAATCCAAGAAAATTCCATGAGATTGGGCAACCGTTTTCCCAGCTTTTGAACTGGCAGTGCTCCCGAGGCAGGGCGAGAGAAGAGAAAAATGGGTTTAGTTCAGAGAAGTTTCTCAGAAGGAATGGACAAAAAAGGAAATGTCACTGCCATGAGCTGGCAGAGTAGGTTTAACACAGTGCCTAATCCCGGGGGTCAGGGAAGTGTGCTGTTCTATCAGAAAGCCTATTAGCAGAAAGGAGACATCCCCTCAATCTAGCCACAGAGAGGGTTAATGGGGTTCCTTAATTAGGTACAATGGAGAGGGGATTTTGGAATTTCATATTTTAGCTCTGCAGTCAGACAAGACCTCAATACCCCCAGGGCATTGTCTTTAACAAGACCCAGCAGTGTGAATAAATCTACAGCTACAGAATCTAACAGGGAGAAACCAGATCCAGCCGGTTTGGAAACCACTGTCACAGAGACCATTTACAATCTGCAACCCGAGTTTTGCCAGACTCAATCTTCTTCACATCACTGTCAGCGCTGAATTTTACTTATTGGGCTCCGTACGCCACAGCCTGGCACCAGCTCTGCGTCCAGGTGCCAGCAGGAAACTGCAGGATGCAGGAAACCTTCCACTGGAGGGAGTTTGATGGCTGAGAGAGAGAAGCCATCCCACTCTCCTGGCCAGAGGACTCTCACTGCAGCTGAACTGAACAGAAAGACGGGAATACTTGGATACTTCAATGAATCAAAGCCAAGCTCTCGTACCGTGGGACCTGCAACCTTCTGCAGGACGAAGGTACAAGAGCTCACTGCCATAAACCTTCTGTTTTATCTTTCAGTGCTTCACCTCCCATTAGGGACAACAAAACTCTTACTCACATAGTTCAGAGCACTGGTTTGAAAGAGCATTTTCAACAGTTCACATTCTCTGCTGTCCTAAAAATCACTGGAGTTTCTAATCGCCTTTGACCTAGATCCTACCTGGATGTTTCTCAACCCACTTTCAAAAGAATGAGATCAAAGAGGGGTCAGCACCTCTGAAAATTAGGGTGAATTCTTAACTGTTGCCTTGATCAGGGCCTAGGTTTCATCCTGCTTCTGAAGAAGGTAGATGGAGACATTCTCTTTTATAATATGAAGGTAAAAGGACTTCCTTTTGACCAGACTATGCAACAAATAAAATAAAGGAAGGGCAAAGTACGATTTAGAAAAAAGCCTGTGGCTTTTACAACAGTTTTTGGAAGCTGATTCAAAGCCTTTATTCTTCAGAAGAGGCTAGAAAGCCTCTAAGCAAGAAAATGATGCTATGAGGTGTTGAGGAACCAGGTCTTAATCTCTGTATTACTGGGGTAGGTCAGGAAGAATCTCAAACATGGTAAACCTTGAAAAACTAAAACCAGCCAGGTACCTCAAATGTCCTCACAGGCAAAGCCTGTTCCTACTTGAACTATGACTCCACTGAAGTAAATGAAGTTATAGTGAAAGGGCAGTATAGACTAAACACTATTTTTCTCTCCTGTTCCTTAAGCAGACGGAGATCTAAATGCAGCAAGTACTACTAGATAATCCCAGTTTTATGCTACTGCCTGATGCTACTAGAAGAGATACACCAAATCCAGAGACCATGATGGGAATGCTTTCAGAAGCCAAGGCAGGTTCCCTCCTGTGGTGTGGAGTCCAGCACTCATGTACAGTTAGATGCTGCTTCATGGCTCACACAGGAAAGTAACAGTTCCAAAGAGATCTCCAGAACACGACACACAAGGTTTTAGACCCTTTCAAATCAGGATGCAGGCTGAAATCCATGTACTGTCCAGCCCTTTTCCAACTTCAGCTCCTTGTCAGGAGAATTCCTCTGCATGAATGTTCAAGTCACCCCTCCAAATATTTCCCATGCAGCCACAACATGCCTTTTCCTTCCATCCCTGTCAAGAGGATTTGGGATGGAGTAGAAAACTTTTTCACTGACTCAATCTAAACTGCTGTGTGGGTAAAAGAGTTTTTCCTACAACTTCTGGGTGTTAGGCAGCTCTGTCTCCTGACCATGCAGGCCTATCCTTGAGCTCAATCTTAAGGAGGGGGAAAAAAGGGGTTAAAATAACTAATAACCATCTCATCTGTTAGCATAAAGATGCACATCAAAGCATGTGGTTGTTCTGCATGTTAATCACTTCAAGAGCCTTCCTTTAAAAAAGTAACTAATGCAAAGAGTCTCAGAGTTCCATACTTGGCTCACATGAGAAAATGAACGAAAAGGGTAAATTAAATGAAGCTTTCTATCCCCTGGCACCGATGCAACAGGAGCAATATTAAAGAAGGTAATGCATTTCCAAGGTGTAGGAAGAGGAAGAAACCAGCATTTCAAAGAAGCTTAATAACAAGACTGTAAATGAGGTGAACACAGAGATGTTCACCATCTCCAGACTTGCATCTGAAGGTTGGTACTAAAAGGGGAAGAAAGGTACAGGGAAATGTTTGTTCCAGAGAGGGTGAAACACCCTAGAAAGTTATAAAATAGCAACTTTTTCTTACTGATCATCCTGGTTATGTATCCCAGTGCAGTCTAACTACAATTGTAAAATTAATAGTGGATCTACAAAACACAGATTTCCAGTGTACTGCATTTATTGCAAATAATTGAAATTTTCACTGGCCTGTGGAGTCTTTCATTAGACAATTCAAATTCTAGAGACGAGTTTGCATAACCTTCTCTGACTGCAAGTTGAATTTGCTTCTGCCTCATTTTGCATTATCCACTGGACAAAAATTTGAAAGCTTTATACTAATGGCATGTTAACAAGCATGTATTAGCTGTGGCATGAAATGCTTTTTCATTCTCCTTGTTAATGGGGAAAAAAGACCCCAAAGTTTGACCTAAAATACAACATTCTGAGCAACCACGTTCTGCAATTAGGGTTGTAAAAGGAAAAACTACAACTTACAATAAAATTCTATTATACCTATTGTAAGGGGGGGAAAGGCATAATTCAACATTAGCTTTCATTAGTTAAAATGAGTTTTCCCTTTATATATATATATAGGATATATATTCATTTATATATACCTGTTATTTCTTTAATTGAAGTTTAGTGCAACTTTTGGTACAATAGAGAGGGCAGAAGGTTTGGATGTTTCACAACAGACATTCCCCTGTTCCAAAATGAGGTTCAGAATTCTTTTTCTGTTTCAGAAGAATGTCACAGTCCATCTTTACTTTCAGCCACTTCAAGTTTTGTACAGGAGTACAAGTGTGCACTGGCAATGCCCACTTTAATAATTCAAAATAAGCCTCACACAAGCAAAAATCTGCAATCATATCCTGCTGGAAGATGGAGTTGTAAGTAGAGAAGATCAGGAAAAAATGTTTAGTATTAACTCATGTTCTGTTAATACCAGGAGCAACCTTGTGGAACAAAAACAAAAACCAAGAGATATGTGATATAAACTCGATTTGTAAACAAACCTCCTATCAACCTGTTCTTTGCTCCCATTTGGGTTAACATTTCAGCTTCTGCTTGAACTTCACATTTCTTCCTAACCAGTGAACAGAGGAGGGAATGCAAAGTCAGCCTGACCACCAAACTGCCAGCATGGGAATAAAGATAAGTTTGAGTCCTCTAGTACTTTGCAGTGCTTAAATGATGATAAATGTTATGCCATAATGCAGCAGCTAGTTGAATGTAATTGCTTTGACTAAGTCTAGAAAGAAATTCATTTACTCCAAATCAAATTATGCTGAGGACTTTAGGGTAGGAATTTTTAAGTATTGTTGAATTCAAATGCTTAAATACTGTAGTGCCTCTATTAGTCTGGAGGGAGAGTACACTAACATTTAGCATATTGAATGACTCAGCCCTGTAACTCCTTTATTAATAGCTTTCACCAAGGCAGCAGGAATTACTAGCCACATGAAACATGCAGCATTCATTTCAGAAACTACTGCAGTTACATGCATAGAAGAAGAAGTTTCTGCACAACTCATCCCAACAGATTAGCGGGATACAAGATTTTTAGTAACTGAGTAAACTGTGTTTCGTGAGCTACTCACAAAGAGAATAATTTTTCTGGTTGACTGCAGATTCAGAGAATTTCACAGATAAATTTCCTATCAGGTCTATTAGTTAAAACTTCCTGTTCCAGGTATGTGTCACAGATCCCTGTTCCTGAGGCAATACATTATCTCACCTCAGGATGGGACCAGGGTTCATGTTTCTGGATACACGACAATGTCACCATGTGAAAGCACCTTCCTCTTGTATAAATATGTTCCTCCTAATCTTGCCAGGAAGTTAGAAGCTTTACTGTCTCATATTGTTACTTAGTAATTACTTGTATTTATTGCTTGAGTGGACAACTATTAACCTGAAGATCTTTCCTTTGACCAACAACCAGAGTCTTGGTACTCTGAACCAAAAATGTGAAACTGGATTCCAAAAGCTTTCATAAATAACAAGACAAAAAAAAAATCACCACAGTTAAAAAACCAAAACCCAAACACAATACCAGCACCTCCTTGAGAACCAGCTATGCAAAAATCTAAATGAAAGTCAGTTATTTATGTAGGAAATTTAATTCCCTATATGCCTCCTTGATATATATATAATATATATGTACACACACACAGGGTACATATAAATTAGTCCCCTATTAGGAACTATTAGCAGACTTCTGGAAGAAAAGAATCCAAAGGTCTGACACAAAAATAAATTCTTAGTAGTTTCCAAAAATGTCATGCCCTAATGAGAAAAAAAACACCCAATTCAACTTTGAAATGAGATGGCATCCACAAAGCTGTCTCTAAAGCATCAATAATGTGATAAAACACAAGCAGAGTATGGACAGTGATTCTCTCTGCTCCTGTAAATGGATATCTGATAGCCTTGAGGGGTTTCCTAGTACAGTTCATCAATTCTTATCATATTTAATTCAGTTACTCGAGAGAGAACTGCAGGGAAAAGTGGTGATAGCTCAGCAGATAATTCCCCAAAGAAACCAACATCTCTCCCGTGTTAATCACACGGCACATCAACACTCGATGTTGAAGGAGAATATCCTGAGCTTTGGGCAAAGCCATCGTTCAGATGAACACACACAAGAGGTGCAAAGATCTTGGGCTTTGTGCTGAGTTTTGGATTGTGAGGATCTCATGGCATGGGGTAACAAGTTACTTCTGATCCTGTTCTTCCAGGAGCCTGCAGCTGGCTGACACATCCACAAGACACAGAGAGCAGGTCTGAGATGACCTCAGACTGCTCCTCAGAAAATGATGACAAGGATACCTCTGGAAGAATGAAAGCATGGTAGGGAATCATGAGAAATACCCTAATACAACATAGATACAGATCAGAAGGAATAAAAAAATACCCTAAATCTTCAGGGGGTTCTTGTAAACCAGATCAATCAGAGCTTTTGTCCAGTTCTGACCAGCTTGGCTTAACTTCACCTTTGCTTCATCTCTAAGGAACCTGACTGCTTTCTCTTCATCTTGCAGGATGTCATGGTGGAGTCTGGCACAAGCACCAAGCACAGGTGAATTCAAACAGGGAGCTACAATAAATGAAAAGCTCCTCACAGTGATGGCTGAGCGGAGAAACTGCCAGAACTCACACTGAAATCAAGAGGATCACAGAGTGAAATGAATTCTAGCAAGGTCAAAAAGCATTAGCAAACTTCAGAGGAGCTTCTGTGCTTCCAGCTGCTAGCATCCATTCCTTCATCCCTGCTCCTTGATGTGCCCATCACCCTTGGACAGGCTGCTCCTGGCTCTGAGCCCGTTTGAAGTTTGCCTCTCACAAATACTAACATGGCAAAGGTGAATAATAGGGCTGTTGTATTGGCTGCTTCACTGTACAAATGGGCTTTGAAAAACATTTATAGCTACTCTCTAGCCCCTAGCACCTCCTTCTTCTTCAATAACTCTCTGAAATATAACTCTGTTTTAATTAAGGTCTCAGCCTCTGCTTCTTGCTTTCATCATGTCTCAGCCTGGTATTTAAAACTAAATCCTGTTCTTGTCCTACAAAGATCCATAGGCCCTAAAGGAAAGTCTGTAATGACGAACAAAAAGTACTTAATACTGTATTTTCAATTAGATTAAAACTCAGAAAAACTTTCCAGAAGCATCCGTTAACAGTCTGTTCCTGTAAATTAATCTTTTAGACAGGCACGAACTAAAAGCACGGCAGTTCCTTGAACTGGAAGTTTATTCCTTACAGGTTACAGTTCTACTGACTGCTACCCTTGTAGGATTAAGCACCGTAATTCGAGGGATATAAATATTTAGATTATTGGAAGAGCCTTAAGGTAGCCTGAACTCCTGCATTCCCTTGTGATGCCGCGATTCCTTTTCCAAGGAAGAGGATCCCTCTCCGGCCAGGATGCGCCGCTGCAGTGCCAAGGTCAGAACCCTCCCGCTCGCAGTCACTTGGGCAGTGCTCGGAGCAGCGCTTTGTAAGCACTGCAAACACAAACACGGCGACAAACACAGCCCGAGCTGGGGGGCCCGGACTCTCAGAATTCCCCGCCTCTGATCCGCGGGAAGTTCATCAAACCTGAAACGTTTCAAAGCGAACATCTGCCGCCAGGGAGGATTTGCTGACAAATCTGTTTCCTCGGAAAGTTTCCGCACTAATCTCGGAGCAAGCGTGTCAGAATCCCAAATTCCACCCACATCCTACCCGAGCATTTACAAACATTCTCATTACTGTTTCAAAGAGCCATCCCTTAATTGCTACGAGTTTGAAATGTGAAGGTGAAAAAGAGGCGTGTTGCCACAAAGCTGTCTGATAGTTTTAACAGATGCTTCTTGCCTCCTTATGAAGTAATTGGCATAATGAGTGTGAGCTGGCATTGTTTTCTGTGGTCCACGTCAAAGAGATTACACTTTATGTGGGCTTTCTCCCTCAGGATCTGCTTGTCTGCTGACTGACAGCCAAAAGAAGCATATTAAGGGTTTTTAAATTCCAACAATTGTGTAACAAGCTTTGGAGATTGCAGAAAGATAACTTTTTTGCTAAACAGTTTTTATTTCAGACTGACATTTATTGAGAGGGTGTTTTTTTTTTCTGAATGCATATTTCCCTTTGCTCTCTTGAGAACTTGCCACCTCAAAAAAAATGAACCAAAAGGGAAAATGATGCATATCTTTTGGAAATGGCAAGCTAAGGTCATTAGAGATTAAAAGGCTATCCCTGAATATTCAGATATCCAAAGTTCATAAGTACTTCTACCCAACGTTGTGGGCTGACTCATGGGCAGGAACAGGACCTCAATTTGATACCTGAATGGTGGAAAACAACTGCAGTCCAGCGAGACTTGATTAAAATATATCACAGTGGAATGCCCTTCAACTGCGAGTGAAAGGAGATCAGAAGTCAGCACAGACTGAGAAAAGTATTCAGAAAATACAAAATAATCAGCAGGTTGCTGATGAGGCGGTAAAACAACTGGCTCCTGGGAAGAGGAGGGGGAGCAAAGACAGTGACCTTGTAAAATGGGTGAGGTTTAAAGCAACACCAACTGTCTAATAGAGTTGTCTCTGGTGATATATTACCTTCAGGTTATGTTAGGACATAACTGAGATTCATGTAGCAGGAGGGGAGGGCTCCATTCTGCTGGAGGGATTTGATTTTCAGGGAGAGAGTAATGGGAGTGAATCGCTCACTTGGGCAGGTGTAACCAACCTGCCACATCCCAGCAGGCAAGTTAGGCCTGCGGATTAATTGGGTCCATTAAACTTCATCTCTGAGCCCAGACTACTCAAACCTCAAAGAAACCTTATAAATCCCTGGATTTTCTTATGGGCAAACAGTGAGCCTGCACTAAAAACTTTCAGTTCAACTTTGGGCCTCAGAAAGTGAGGACAGGACCAGCCAGAGAGCACTGCACACCAGTTTTTCGCTGATGCTCAAGTTGGAGTGCAAAATTTTCAAGCCTGCTATAACTGCAGAAAAGAGCAGGTAGGCAACCTTTGCTCCTTCCTATCTCCCACTCCTCATATAAACCTCAGCAGCTGGGAATCCAATTAATTCTCACTTTACCCAATAAAAAGAGAACTTTTTGCACTTGGCAATGATGGTGAAATATTTATGTCAGTCTGTAAACATCGTTTCTACCAAAAAAAAGTGAGAGGTACATGAACTTAATGGATGAATAGACTCAATAACCATGATGATGCATTTTCTTTGATACCTGGGTAAGTGACCCAGTCCTGACTGTATTTGAATTTTTAATGTGCTAACGATATTAAAACCCTACAGAGACTTCTGTAAATCTATTTAGAAGCATAATGAAACAAAATTCAAGTTAGAATAGAGAATGCATTGATTTTCTATGTCAGAAATGAAGCAATTTAGTATTTCTTTTACTCAAGGTGCTACTGTTCTGTGCCAGCACTAATTAAATTCTAATGTGTTCTGAGCACAGAAATTATGTTGCCTCATAGTAAAGCAACTATATCAAATTGAGGGGTAGAGACATTATTGGCCTGATCAGTTGCATTAACATAAACCAACAGTCCTTGTCATTGCACGAGTACATTTTTCATTAGAATTTACTTTTCTTGATGTTTGTAAAAATAGGCTGCTAAACTGAGGGGGTAGGAGGAGGAGTTATTAAGTATTTTGCAACTCTAGGTGGTAGAATTAGGGACTGCAGAAAATAAAGTGTTGAATTTAAACACAATTATTTTACTATCTATTCTCTTACTTCATTTATTAAAAACACAAATCCAGAGAGGAAGGGATTAGGATTTGTATTCATTACTTCTCTTCTTGATTGAGGGTAAGAAAAATAATGAAATGTGAGAAATTTCCACAAGACAAAAAAAAAAAAAATCCCAGTAGGCTCTTATAAATAGCCTGCACTAACTCCCTTATGATGTGATCAAAAGGATTAGATCACTTTCAATTAGTTATGAGTTGGTCTGTGGGTAAGAAATGTTCCTGTCTTGCCTTAGGTTAAGCCTCTCCTTGGTGAGTGAAACCTGTGTGGCCCCTCTTTGCCTTTCATTAATTTGACTCCCAAAGGCCAAAGTGAGATAGGAAGGAGAGATGGAGGTAAATCACTCTTTGGGGAAAATCACCTTGCTGATGCTGGTTTCCCTGCTGAGTTCAGACACAGGTAACACACCTGAACAGCCAGCAGCAGGCTCATTTCAGAGTGTGCCTTCCACCTACCCCACAGAGTGGTTTTGTACAGAATTCAGAAAATGTACATGCAGGCATAATTTTCATCCCCTTCTCATCAACTGAGTCAGCTTTGTCCCTGCTACAACAAAAATGCAGTGGCCATAATTTCTGATAAGAGCCTAAACTGCCCTATCAGGGGTCCAATGTAATGCCCACTCAAGGGCTGCCAGGAGTTCAAGGCACTCTGTTCTCTGTCCACAAGGTGATCAGACCTAGGCCAGGTAACAGAACAGATTCTGACCCTTCAAAATCTTTCAAAAGCAGTTTTTCAACTCCTGCTTTCAGTGGGAAACAGAGGTTAAGTAAAGAACTTAACCAACATTCCTCATTTCAAAGGCCCAGTTTGCTTTAACAGTTAATTTTGCACATCCTGAGCCTGTGCCTCAGTTTACCTTTCTTTAAACCTTGAGGAATGAATACCTGACTCACAGGACTCTGCCAACTCTTAAAATTAATGCACTGCTTTAGCACTGTTCCTTGACCAAAGTTTGCCCTAGATGTGCACGTGGCAGCAGCTCGTTAGGAAATCTGGTGGAGATTGATGGGAACAGCCAAGCCCAGAGCCTGGGGCTGGTGTGCAAACCAACGCTCACGTCACACCAGCGAGGCTAATCAGACAGATGGGCTCTGCCAGCAGCAATGTGTCTTGGCTGTCAAACAGCCTGAACACTCCAGCCACCTACACAACACACAGCCACACATGTGAGCACCCAGAGAAATTAATATGGATATTGGGCTTCACCATTCATTATCCTGTCATCGTTTTAAAGCCCCATTTTGAGGTGAGAGGACACATGGCAGCTTTTTAATTACCACTTGCCCCAGCTACTGCAATCGCAGAACCATAAAGGAATAGTGGCATAAATTGTTTTTGGCTAATAAATATCAGTCAGGGATAAATAATGGACCAGAGCTCTTTCACCTTTTTATTAATCTATGATATTTGCTGTAAAAGTCTTGATGAAAGGAGCTCTGCCCTTGCAAGCAATGAGGTGCAAAGGAATGCAGCAAGTTCTTTGGATCTGCTGGGACTAAGGCTTCCAGCAATGCCTGATGGGGTATCCTAAATGTGCAAGTGGGAGATGTGAGATAAGGAATGTCCCCCTGACAACGTGTGCAGTATTCACAAACGTTTCCTTATTGTAATTTTTGCAAGGTTCACTTCAAATCCCAGGAGTTATTTATCTTAGTAAGAAACAGGGACTACTCCAGGGTTGGTGGGAGGAGGAGAGGAGCATGACAATGACTCCAGCACACGGTACTGGACTTTCAGAGCGGGGTAGTCATTTTGTATTGGCACATTTGTGTGCATGAGAGATTAAACATTAACCATGTGATATTAAGAACATTAAAAAAAAAGAAAAAAGAGCTGTTTGCTCAGCTGGTGTCAGTCTGAGCAAATGGATAATTCACCTCCTGACCAAGATGAAGATACAGGCATGTAGTAAGTGGTGGTGTTTGGGGGAACAGAAGACAGGCTGCAGCTAAAAGCTCTGTAGCAAAAGGGTGGTGAGACACTGGGCACAGGTTGCCCAGAGGATCTGTGGCTCCCCCATTCCTGGAAGTGCTCAAGGCCAGGTTGGACAGGGCTTGGAGCAACCTGATCTAGTGTGAGGTGTCCCTGCCCATGGGATGGGCCTTACAATCCCTTCCAACACAAACTACGTCTATGTAAAACCCCCATGCCCATCAGTTAACAATGGGCAAATCTCTAAGAGCAAGGCACTTCCAGGTTTTGAAGTGTGCCAGTATACCATCTTAATTTCTGTATTTAAAATCCTCATATACTCTCCATCACTTTTTATAGTCCATTGCCTTGTCCCACTCTCTTGCTGAAGGAATCAGATCAAGATCAAGGAGGTTTTGGCTAAAAGCTGGAGTTTGATGTCAACAGACAGGGCATCCCAGGACACCGACTCTGCACAGGGCCTGATTTTACAGAAGTGTTTCTTTCCCATGTTCAGAACAACACTGGGATCCTCCCAACCAAAGAGAGCTGAAAGGAAGCATGGAAAGACACAGTGCACATGGAACCACTCCATCCCAGAGTTCATAATGGCTCCCTTCTCTGGCACGAGGATGTGACAGGGTAAAGCCTCAGCTATGAACTAGGGCTAAAAGACTTTTGAGTGAGTTTGTCAGAACAACAGAAAAAAAAATTGAGGAAAGAAATAGTAAATCAGTACCTGGTTTTATACAGGTATTCCATAAAACAGTTTATGGGAATGGTTTGTACTTCCCTTTAATCCTTAAAACTTCCAGAATATGATATATCCCCACTGCTCATATTTCATTATGACGTCTGCATCTCACCCACATCCCACAAGGAAGGACAAGCTTTCCTTTTTAAACTTCTAAGTTTTTACCTTTTCTCAACACCCGTCAAATCTGCACAGAGAACACCTTCCTAAGGTGCTAAAGTAACTGAGGCTTAAACTTTTTGGAATCCTTCACCTCTTCCTTTTACTTTTGGTTTTCTTCACTTCTTTAAATGAAAAAAAAAATCCTTGAAAGTTCTCTGTCTTGCTGAAGATATAATTATGTCTCTGTCTAGAGGCAGTCACAGCTCATGGCATTTTCTGACTCGCAGTAGAGGACTTTGGTCCTCCAAGCAGCACTTTCTCCTCCTGTCTCCTCCTAGGAACAACCTTGAAATTTTTAACTCCAAAATTAGAATTCTGAACTTACTCTAGAGTGCCTCAAAAGAAGCTGTATGTGAAATAGCTGTTTCTTGTCAGGCTCCTAAAATCCCTGGCGGTTAAACATAATTTTTTAAAGGCTTTATTTGCTATCAAGCACCTGAATCCTGTATATTTTACAAGCTAATGAGTGAGGTTTTGAGGAGAAAATGTAGCTGTTAGGAATATTAACTGAAGTTATGCTTACTGCCGGAGTGTGTGTAGGGTGTGTGTGTAAAAATCCTGCTTTAATGTCTAATCTTGGAGTAAGTCCCAGAAGAGATTGATTCAATTTCCATTCATTATGAGAGCAAAACTTAGAATTACTCTGATGTACAGACACTCACTATTCCCAGCATCTTCCAGGCAGCAGAGATTAGGGATGTGTGGCAGGGCCCACGATGGCTCATAATAAAGAATCCTAAAATTATGGTGCAGGGGTGTACTGGTGGAAAAGCTGAAGGATTGGGTTTGTGTTCCAGTATGGGCTCTATAACTGACAGCTTTCATTTCCAGGTCTCCAAGCCACAAATCGGAAATCTCCAACTGCTCATCCCTTCCATATCAAAGGGTACTTAGGAGAAGCTCTAAATTATAATTCCTGGTTTGTGTTGCCTTGGGAACTAAAGCACAAGTTTTGAATTAAAAAAATATTATAACTTAAAATACATTTTTTTTTATACAATACTTAAGGGAAGCTAGAACATTGACACATCACCTACTTTCATATTTGCCTTCCAGGTCTTTCTGTATCCCTGACCCATGTGCTCTAAGTAGTCTTGCTGAGGTAATTTCTATAAACAAAAAGAATCATAGAAGCAACCAGGTTGGAAAAGACCTTCGAGATCATTGAGTCCAACCCTTGATCCAACCCCACTGTGGTGGTGATTTCCAAATAAGAAACTTCCTCTGTCTCGTTAGGTCACGTAATTGAACATGAATGTTTGACTCTGAAAGGTTTATTACTCTAAACAGTATTGATTAATAGTAAAACACTGCATTTCTTAATTTACAATCAAGTAAATCAGTTCCTAACCCATTATGCAGCCTGGCAGATGAAACAGGCCCCTGGGATATCTGCACAGGGGAGGAGGTTGGCCACTGTCAGCTAAGTGTGTACTTTTCCTGATTCCCAAGACCTCTCTGACTGATGGAAATCCTTGGTTAAACACTATCTGATATTTCAACCACTTGAACTGCTCTCATAGTTTTGGGAGGTTTTCAACCCATTTCTCAGATTAGTTGTTCAGATTCCACATACACACCCTCTAGTTTCAACTGGTCGAATCAGGAAAGAGAAATATTCCTGTTTCTAGGTGTGTCTTCTTTGTTATTGACGCCTTGAGAACATCTAGGGCCAGTTCTTTAACAAATCCATCCTGTCAAACTGCATGTCAAAAGTCTAATTAACAGGTTTTTTATTTTTCTTTTCTTTTTTTCAGGGGAGAAGAAAAATCTGTGCTCCCTATACAGTCCTAACAATATATTTGCAATTTATAAAACAAATTAGATTTTTAGGGTTGCTTTGTCAGAGGATTTTTGCTGATTATCATCAAGTCCTACCATGCAATGACTCAAGTGGAAATATTATCAATCCTACTATTGACAAGATTGTAAAACAAGACTGGAGACACAAGATCCAATGAAGTAAATGAGAGAGAATCTCTTAATTGCAACACTATTAGGTCCAATCAAAGCTAAAGGATTCAAAGCAAAGATACAGGATTAAGCATTTAATGCCAGGAGGTCATTTTCCCTGTGCCTTATTTACTTTCTTCAGCCCCAGAGGGAGCAATTTGTGTCAGGAGGGTATGGTACATCTTCAGATCTCATCTGGGAAAGAGATTTTAAACACAACTGCCCCAGTTGTAATCCTAGTGTTAGTAAGGTGCCCCAGTTTGTAATCATAATGTTAGTAAATCTACAAACAACTCAAAGACTTGTTTGCAGATTTACTAACACTACTATTGCAAAAATAAAAACGTATTGTCTGCAAGAGCAAGGCTAACTAAGCAGTATGAGGATGGTGATGGACAACTGAATTAAGTGTTCATCTTTTAGTTATCCCACGCATTGTTCATAAGGAGATTATTTTTCCAGCACAGTCTAATGCAATTACTCCACATAATCATCATTACAATTTGCCTACCATATAAAAATTTAATGCCATGCTCTAAAAACCATCATCTTGCAAGAGAATCTGCAATCAGTCTGAACGAGGCTTCACACGAAAACGTATTTCCTCCAGCTTTGGTGCATTTTTGAGCAACTAGAAACCTGCATTTTTTAATCAAATGTAAAGAGTTTATCTCGAGTTAAGGGAGAGTCTTGCAGAGCTACTGCCTGCGGTTGTGCGTGATGGAACGGCTCGAGCAAGGTTTGATGAGCTTCCTGCTTATGCTGAAAAGATGGGGGGTTTTAAGACCCATAATTCTATTCCACTTTTGGTAGGCCAGAGACTTCGAGGTGGAAGTCAGCCTAAATGAGAGTCAGTGACTTATCAAGCCACTTTGTGCCCCGTGTAAAACTATGACTTGCTCCACTGAGCGTGACTGAACACAGCTCTAGTTAACGGGTTTTTTAATAACCAGGAAGACCAAAGAGGTCATTATCAAACCTAGAAAGCAAAGATATTTATCTGAGATCCAGAGGTGAAATGCCAAGTTCACGAAGTTAACGCTTTTACAATCTTTTCTTGGAAATTGCTAAACGCTTCGGTGTAACACATGATTGCAGCGATTTTTTAAGGTTAAAAAGAAGTCTTACTGATTTATTACTTAAAACAAGTAAATTTCTAGAGAATATCTAAACCTGAATTAATTCTTAATTAAAATTCTACGGTGCCAAATCAAGCATCCAGACTCTAGGAAATTTCAGACCTTGAGTTCCCTTCAGTTTCATTAATTCAGCTACAATGAACTCTGCATTTATCCATGCTCTAAACATTTAGTATCAGGCAATTTGAATGTCTCTCTCATATAGAAAATAGAGGATGAGCTGCTTTATTATCTAACACTACCTAAGTTCTGAGGACCTCCTTCCCAAGACCTCTGCAATCACAATCTATACCACATGCAGGTCCTTAACTACCCTCACTTCATGTGTGTCTCTCCTTTGCCATGGACTGGGGCAGCAGGGGAATTATAAAATATAATGTATCAGCCTGTTTAATGCAGGAAGCATTTGTTAAAGAAAACAAACAAAACCACAAACACAAGCTGACAGGCTTCCCACACAGCTTGAGCTACAGATTTGTCTTGGGTTTTTTTGTTTTATTTTTTTTAATCTAGAATTTCCGGAGAGCCCACAGAGACATCTTGTGCCTGGATAATATATAGCAAGGGTTCAGTGTAGAAGAGGGGTCGTGGTCCTTCTTCCTCTTGGGACACCAGAAGCACCAGACAGCTGGCTCTTACCAGCATCATGGTTTGTGAGTGCAAAGTCGTTTCCTCCCTTGTCTGTAGGTGGATCAAGAGAAAATGGTGGAAGCTCCTGCTACAGTGAACTGAGATTGGCCATGGCAGCATTCAGCCTTTTTTCATTAGGTAGCATCTTTCAGGATTTTTGAGTAATGCTGCCTTATTCAATAGAGTATCTTATCTAATAGTTGCTGGTAGATATCAATTCTTGAATCAAACACCTCTGTGTTACATGCTGGTAACTGCATTGCAGCAAGGAAACTTTCAAACACTGTTACTGAGCTTTGAAACCCAAACAGCAGATTCCTATCTGAGTACTCTTTTTTTCCCAGTGGAATCCTTGGGTTTAGTTACAAAACAGGAGCTAAACAGCATTCCAGAGTTTAAACATTTCAGGTAGTGACAGTGAGATGAAGTACAAGTGTTGTGAGGTGATGAACACCCTGAGAGTGGTTTAGCCATAGGCAGCAAGAGGGGCTGAGGCAACCTCAGAGAGGGCAGAGCCAGACTGAGATTGATTCCTGTTAGACTAATTCCTCAGAGCATCAAAAGTTTCCCATTTCCCCCTGGTAAACACCTGTCTCTCACTCAAAACTACATACCACTCTACAGAACTGATATTTATATGAAGTTGGGCATCCAGCATCAAATTACGCTGCAATTTATTTTTCACCAAACCTTTCAGAGGACGTCCTGATTCCACCTGAATAATTAAAGCATTCTCTGTTTTACTGCAGGATACCCCACACAGCTGCAGCATTGCTGTGGCTGCCTTTGCCTAAGGATGGGAGGACAGGAAGGTCTGCAGGGAGAGGTGCAGGGAGTGACACAGCTCCGCACCGAGGGGCACCCTGTCTGCAATCCTACAGAAAGCAACGGGGGGAATCAGCCCCAAGGACAAAACTGCTGCCCGCTGGCATTCCCTGCCTGGGAGAGCAAGCTCAGAGTGGTACAACAGCAGCTGGTTTCTCACAGGACTCACATAACTGAGTGTGCTGCTTTTAGAGGACCTTTTGAAGTGCACCTCCTGTTGGGGCAGGCAGCAGCACCCTGTGCAGCCTCTGACTACTCTATTTGCATTAGGATTTTTAATGTCAGGCAAAAAGAGAGGCTTTTGGTTTCCTTCTTTGTTTGTTTTGCTTTGTTGTTTTGTTTGTTTTTGTGGTTTTTTTTTTTGTTTGGTTTTTTTTAAAGACCCAACATCACCTGGTACAGGATAAAGACAAATCCTTGGACAACAGGTAACCTGGGCCAGTTCAGGCTCTCCAGGAGAAAGAGAACACCAGGATTCTGGCTGCCCTCCTACCAAGGGTCCCTCAGAGCTGTCTCTCTTGGTGCAGTTGATTGAACAACCACTATGACTTACAAACTTCTATGAAGTACAGTTTTCTCCCTGCTCATGATTTACTCCATATCTACACTAGCAGCAGGTTATCAATCATACCCTCTCTCCAGCTGTGCTTTACTCACTCACTGCTCCTTCAGTCCTTGGCTACACACTTGGTGGAAACATTGGGTCCTACAGTCCAAGTCTAGAGAACTCTTGTGAGGTGCCCCATTTCCTCACATAACCATCAGACCACACTGCACCCCAAAGCACCCCCAGTCTGAGCAGTTAACTCATGATCCAGTGGAGATGGACAGGGAGGTTCATGAACACTCCCCAGGAGAGCTCTCCTGATGCCATTTGTAAAGGTGATCAGTAAAGTTTTGCTGGTCTTAACCACCAGATGAGAACCCAAAATCACCTGTACAGAAGTGGCTCACACAGAACATCACACAACAGCTGCCATCACCCAACTGCCCTTATTTCATGGCAATCCTGTGCCAAGCCTTAGAAAAGCTATTTTTGTGCTGTTACTGCTACACAGGGTGATAATTCAGAGAAGCATGCACTAGACTGGAAGGGAATGTGTAAGAAGCTCTGGAAAAGTAGCCCTGAAGCTATATTGGCAAAGAAAATGAAGTTCTGTTACTCAGAGCCAAGAGTGAGGTCAGAGAAGGCGAAGTTGGCACAGAATTTACTTATCCTCACTCTCAGAGGAGGCTCCTTGAGTTTATCACTGGCTCAAAGGTACATTAATCTTTCAGAGATGAGAGGAATGAGAGTAACTGATTTTTAAAGGTAGGCACATGAAGTAATTGCAAGTTTGCCTGAACAAGAAAATGCCCCACGTGCTCTCCCTCTCTCCTCTGATGTTAAAAGAAAAATACCAGGCTCTTGACTGAGTGTGGCATGTGAACATTTCAGAATGGCTCTTGGCCTGTCTGCTCAAAGGAGATGATTTGCCAGAGCAAAAAAGGTAAGAGAGATGATGGATAACAAACCAAAAAACCCCATACACATAAAAACCTCCCACATATTGGAGAATGCTTGGATAGCTGACATTTTGGATGGACATAGAACACAATAGGTTTAATTCCTATCTGTGTAATGACCTCCTTTGCAAACCTACAGGCAAATAGATCAATTTATTCCCAAGCCCCTGGAATAAGCACTGTGATGTTTACCTTTCTGTGATCTAACCAAAAGCTCTTTAGAAAGGCAACTGTGTCCCACTACCAGTCAAGGGAGTAGACAAAAAACCTCTGCCAACTTGTTTGGTTTATGCCTTGCTTTCAGAGTGTCATGTGTTGAGCTGACCATCCATTTCCTTTTCAGAAAGAAGACAGTCAAATTCTTTTGGTATTTATGTCTTTATCCAGACTTCTCACTCTGCATGATTTCAGTGGTCAGGCACCTACTTTGGATGATGGTTTATTCTACCTTTAATGGATATTCACAGTAGAAAATTATGCCTTCCTGTCACTAGATAAATAGGTTGCTCAGGTGGATTGTCAGGCAGGTTGAGCACTTTATAACACCTTCCTTTCCAGCAAAATGTATTCATTACTAGGCATAAAAAAAGGATCTCAGTAATAGCCAAACAGGCACAAAAGGAAAATTATTTAGCTTTAAATTTAATTATTTCCACACTTGCACGATATTTACACAAGCCCAATTTTATTAGACTTGATTTCCTCTCAGGATATTTCTCTCTGCTATAGTGATTTCAACAAAGGGAATTTGGAGAGACATTAAAGTGTTATTCTGGTTCATTCACATTTTACACAGGAGGAAATTGCTATCCAGAATGCAATGCTGTGGACTTTACCTAACATTGAAGTTATTCCTGATGTACAGAAACCCACTGAGATTACTCTGATGTTAAGTTTGCATAAGGTCAGACTCAGGCTTTTTGTTGCTGGAGAAATTTAGATATCTTTGCTTCTTAAAAAGTGTCGATAATAACAACAATGCACTCATTATTTCCAGCTGCATTTCACCTTTAAAATGTCAAATTTAAACCTCAAGCAGCATGGGGCAATTCATCTTTGGACTCACACAGAGCTCTGCTTTCTTGATACAAATTATCTGTATGGAGCCAAAGCTTCACTGAAAAAAAAAAAAAACAAAAAAAACACAACAAACCAAACCATTTTTTTTAAATATTTTTTTCCATATTTTTTAAAGGACGAGGTACTTTTTGCAGTATGAAGGACAGAGATGTTGAAGGCAACTTTTTTTTTTTAAATGAGAACCCTAATAAAATTATTGCCTGGATCAAACAATCGCATTTGGTTTGTTATATCAATGTGTCTGATCTCTCTTCACTGATCTATGTCATTCCCATCTTGCAAGCCATAATCATACAATCTTGACAGGAGTACTGAGGAGCTGAGAATGACAAGAACATGGTTTACAGTGCAAATCTCTTCCTGGCTTTCACAGGTGCTCTAGGGCTGGCTCAAGAATCCAAATACACACCAATCAGTTGAAATTTGTGACAGATTAATGGAACAAATTATATCTGAGCACTGAAAAGCACAGAGTACATAATCACATCAAAGTCAGCAGGACATTCAGAAAAGGACAGGAACTAAAACATGCCTTTATTGCAGGCAATGTGAGATATTGGAAGTTCATTGCTGAGTACAGTGGTGTACCATGAAAACCATCTGACATCTCATCTAATAAGCCACAGGAGTATAAAGCAACTACAGAAAACATTCCTGTACCTTTTAAGCAATTTATTTCTAGAGTGGACCAAGTCACCTGTTTCTCTCTGATCAGGTAAATCTCATCCTTACAGAAAAAGATCACTGGTATGAGCCTGCAGAACTCTGGGTATTTGGGGAACCACACTGATTTGCCAGTTATCTTTTCAATGCTGTTCTGATGGCGATGCAGAAGGGAAGGATCCAAAAATCTGACAGTTTGCCTCTGAAGATCATTCTGTTCTTGAGCTGCTGAAAACCTACTCTGCACCCAACAATAAACAACTCTGGGCCAGCCCCAGGTATTCTCCTTTCAGCACTTTACATCTACCAAGTGTTCTGGCTTTAGGAGATAACATGCCTGGCCAACAACCTGCCTGAGTAGTCCCTGTACAGTCACTGTGTGTCTGCAGCTCTGGATGGCTCATCAGCCTCGAGGTGCTGGGCAGTGGATGAGCTCAGTCACAGCTGCAGAGGCTGAGAGCAGTCCCATCCAGCTCTGCACTGTGAGGAGACACTTCTTGCCTTACAAAAAACAGTGTCTAACTTCTCTCTGGGAAACAGTTCCCACACCATTTGCTGCAAGTAGGGCAGTCTTGAAATATCTCAGAAGCTACAACAGACAAGGTGGGAAACTTGTAACATGATCCAAAACTGCTCTGAAATGAGGTACGTGAACATTTTAGGCAAGTAGCTAAGGGGAGAGCCAAGTAAGAACCCAACAGCCTGCTGTTGTCAAGAGCAACCCCACTTCCCCCACATGCAACCATGTCTGAGGTCTCCCAGTTTCCTTCATCCCTCCTGTGTAGATACCACACTTGCTGTTTTCTGGCATGTTACAGCTTATAGAATGTGCTGACATACATAAGAAGATTTTTTCCAACAAAAAATTCCAAAATTTACAAATCCAAGGGTGAAAGAGATGGAAAACAATTTCTCCTGTAAGATCCTAGCTCTCTTTAAACTCCAGATTTAAGAGGTTTGGTGTATTCAAGTTCCAGCCCTTTGCCTTTCCAACAGCAGTGGTATTCGTGTGTCTCTGCTGCATTAGTGAAGAGTTTGCAACCAAAAATCTCATCCATCTCATAGAGTATTGCAAGACACTAATGCAGATCAAAACAGCATTTGGGTCAGCTGGTAATTTACTGTGGCATGAGAAGATTAAAAGCAGTTCTCATCTCTTTTGTCTCCTTTTGTATATTAATCTATGTTGTAGCTCTCATGCCATCCTGTTTCCACTTCCAGGGGAGATCTGCCAAACAACATAAACTTTCATGAGGAAAAATTATTGCACTGACAACATGAGACAGCTGGATAAAAGCTGGTTCCCCAGCAGCCTCTCATGGTCCTTGTTCCAGGTGCAGGATTTCTAAAAGGCTGTGGCACTGGAAGTATTCGGAAGGCACAGAGCCCTGCACAGCCAAAGCAGGCACAGCCCCCTGACACAGAGCACCCCCCTGGCTCAGCTACCTCTGTCCCATCACACCAAAGCTGCTTTTTATCAACATCATACATAATTCTGCTAGAAATTTTGTTTCAATAAACACATCATATTGAACACCACTGTTCCTTAATTTAAATCCAGACTTCCTCATCCCAGAATAGATGCTGTGTGGCTTTAGTGCACTGGTGTGCAGCTCTCACCACCTCACTCCTCACCTACTCCCAACGGGTCTTTCACCCTCCTGCCTTACAGGATCTCTCCCAGCATCACACTTCATCCTAAGCAGCAAACTCCAGCAGGTGTGTTGCATTTGGAAGGACACAAGTGAGCCAGTGTAGCTGGATAGAGCTGAACTGACTCTAATTCAACTGGATAACACGGCCTGTCTGGCAGGGCAGGAGCCTTTATTCACTGTTGTTAACAGCCATGGACTCCCATACACCATTCAATAATGATGAGAGACTTTATCATATCATCCCTAAGAAACTACCCCATAGAATTCAGTGGAATTGGCAGATATTGAATTAGCTGACACTTGTTTATTCCTTGAACCATGTGTTTGAAGCCATAGCTGACTGCAATATTTGGGTGGTCGATGCACGATTCTCTATTACTTTCCATCTATTACACACAGAACAAAAGATCAGAAAGTGCAGACATCGAGGGGAAAAATTCTAGTTCCACTACATTAGCTAGAGCTGTCTACTATTGGAAGCAGTGATAGGTAATCTATAAAATAATTTCAGCAACCCCACCATAAAAGAATCCCACTATCAGTGCAACCCAGCAGTACTACTGGCTGGAAGAGAATTTATTCCATAGTAGAAGTTAGTTCACAAGAAAAAAAAAAAAAGATGTTTTTACAATATAAACCACATGTGTTTATGATGTGTAGAGCAGCATCTTTAGAAATCACTGTGCATGAATTAAGGAAGTTTCAAACCAAGCCCAAATTTGGGTGACATCACAAGGCTAGACATGATGGACAAAACTGCCTGTCAACAAAAGGAACACTGTAGAAATCAAGTCTAAACACAGTTTGACAAACACTCTGGACAAGGAGCCCAAGTCCCCATATAGTTTCCAGAAAAGACCATACAGAGTAGTAAATAATTATGTTATCTGGTAGGGAATCACAGCAAAGAGAAAAATAAGTTCGAAAGTGTCCTTTTGTCTTTTGAAGGACTCATTTATTGGTCTATCAGAGTGTTACTCAGCATCATTAACCGAGAATGTAACTATGAGCACTGCCACTGCAGCTGCCAGAAACTGGCTGCATCATTCCTGGGAAAATGGGGATAGATTCAACCACAGGCAGTGAATGAAGGAGCAGTTCTAGCACATCTGTTTAGTTCTAGGAGACCCATGAGAGCGGAAGGGTTGAAGCTGTGGGTGGAGCACCATCTTCTAACACGAATTTTTCCACAGCTCTATCTTCCACAAGACCCTGAATCAAGGCATTTTCAGGAGGTGGCACAGAATTGGGCTGGAGTTTTCTTCTGCAAATATTTTCAGAACCACACACTCCCCGTGTGTCTGCTCCAGCACACACGTGGGCAGCTGACAATGCTTGTGGCTGCAGGCACCTGGCCAAGAGTTTGCAGAGACCCTGAGGGATACTCAGGGCTGGCTCCAAATGAGACACAAAGGGAGCACAGCCGGAGCCAACAGGACACAGCCGATGGATTCAGCTGCCTGGAGAGCTCTCCAGAGGGCTGGGCTGCACTGCAGAAAGTCCCAACACACAGTTAGAGACCTCCAAGAAAAAGAATCACAGAGATTACCACAACTTATTCATTTTAACTTCGCTTATTTTAGGAAGCTTTCTTTTTTTTTTTTTTTTCCTTTTTCCTCCTTAAACTGCAAAGAACATTTCTCTGCTGCTCTAAATTGGGAACTAATGCTAAGTGGAATGAGTGAAGTGAGAAAGCTTGGTGTCAGATATTTTAGCTATGGCTTCCTAGAAAGTCAGAAACATTTTTCTGTGATTTAGTGCAATTAATTCAATCGATATACTCAGAGAATTTCACATGGTAGGTAAAAATGAGGTAGTCTTGTTCATCTAGACTGATATGAAATTGCCCCTTAAATAGTATTAAAATTCTTTTAAATCATTTTTCTTACAGCTGTATTTCCATTCTTTCGTTAAACAGGCTGGCAAAGTATTAGGGAAAAAAATACCTTCTATTTTAATAATCATAATGATGTCTTTTTTATCATTTGAATCAAGATAGTTTCTACAGGGGTTTATAAATGATTTTGCTCCAATTCCAAATAAATGCCCAGATTTTGATATTACAATGGAGTGACTCATCATGCTAAGTGAAAACCACTTTTTACTTCACTAACCCAGGACAAAGAAGAGACCTGCAAGAGAGGATCAAGTTCAAAAAGGGACAGAATCCACACTGTAATAGCATGGAATATTTTAATCATTGTCAGAGCCCAGGTAACAAACCACACAGGCAAAGGCAGTGGCAGCACAAAACTTCCCAGGAACTTTGCTTTATTGTCTTGAATGCCCGTGGTGTCTGTCACCAGCACAGCCCCACCCAAAACAGCAGCAGGAGGGTTTGACTCTGTTCCCCACCACACAGAACCAACCACCCTGGGAAAGAACACGTTTCAGACATGCAGGTGGATGTTGCCACCTTGTTCCTGGTTCTCCTGATCTACTCCAAAGCCCCAAGCAGGCAGACTCGGGGCAGACAAAACCTGATAAGAGCTGATAAGGAGGTGTAGCTGAACCTCCCATCCTGCACTTTTCCCATGTTCTGCCCCCTCCCATCGACTTCCTTGTATGTCCTTCCTGCACCACTCCGGACAGCCCAGATGTGGTGGGACTTGGGAGAAAAGCAACGATAAGCACACCTCAACTAACAGAAATGTGCAGCTTTTGGAGATGTTTTCTGGCCAAATACATTCCATTTATAGCAGAACAGCCAATTCAACAGCCGGTTCAATTTAGCAGACAGAGGAATCCAGCCCTTTGATTCCTCGTCTGAATCTCTGCAGAGTCAAACATTAAAAATGATTCAAGGCAGAGATAATGCAGTTCCAGTCCTGGCAAAACCTCTTCAGCTGCTCATCATTCAGATATATTTTCAAATTCCTGAGCAGTGTAGGAAGCAGCAGTAAAGCTTGTAGTTTATGCCTGGCCCAGTTACAAATGGAGACAAGCTATTTCTTTCTCTTTCCAAGAACTCATTCAATTGAATCCAATTTTGAAAGCTTTGGAGAATAATTTGAAATATAAGGAATTTGAGGTTCCTTCTGAGCCTTCACAGTGCCTTGACACTGGCATTATTCATCCACATCTTGTCAGTGGCTTGGAGGCTACAAATTCATGCAGAACTAATAGCAAAACAGCTTCTTTGATTACATTGTGAAGGTGTAGCTTGTGTAAACAAATATCTGGCAAACATTCCCACTTCTGTGAAGCTCTTGCACATACTTACTTCAAGTGGAAGTATTTTTAGTATAATTGCCATTAAATGAATTATAGGCAGCCAATATAATTTTATAACTGGTGAAAAATATTGCTACTTTACATCATTAAAATGATTTTTAGAACTGCTGCAATAGCATTTTGCCTATATATTGTCTGTCAATATATCTGAGATTCATAAAAATAGGCCAGTTTCACAGAACACTTGAAATGCAGTTTATGTGCAGCCAGAGACATTTTATATTCTGCAATATGTGCTTTCCATTCTTCAGCGTGTGCTCATCGTACCACATACAACACATATTGGGAATACAGAACTTTTCCCTCTGCATTTACTGCGATGTCATTTACCAGTGACACTGTGTCAGCTATTCAGACACCTTTCAGCATGCCTTTCAGCCAAGACATGGTATCTGTGGAGCTACAGCAAAATTTTTGGAAGGCCAGCACAAAGTTATAGATGGAGATGTTGTCTCCACCAGCCCTTTATCTGGCACGGATCATTTTTTCCCATCACAAACATCGATTCACGTTTTCAGGGCAGGCAGAGCAGAAATTCCATACACAGCCTGTCCCTGCCTTCCCACTCGCCACCTGCTCTCTTGATGGGGGACAGAGCAGCCAGGAGGAACTCACCATCACCAGCCCCTTATCACAAGGCTAATCAGGGCAGGGGTGCTGGAGTGACTTTCCTCTCCTGCCTCCTTTCCCCGCAGAAACACCAAACGCAAGTTACCCTCGCACCCAACACGATTAATTAGCGAAACCAGCGAGTCTGAAAAATCTGTGGAGGATGACAGATGGTGGGGGCTCTCAGGGATCAAGCAAACAGGACTTTGCTTCCTGTTTGTTTATTGCTGGAAACACCGTGTCCAACCCGGCTCTCCCACCCCCCCAGCAGACGCTGCCCTGCAGTTAAAAGGCCCGTGCGGCGATGGAGCCGCGCGGGGTCTGTGCGGCGCAGCTCTGCTCCCACCCGCGCAGATGTCACCTGCCTTCTGCAAATCACGGCTCTGCAGCACGTGGGGACAGCAACAGAAGGCAGCCTGGGAGGGTGAGGAGCTCAAGCAAGGGTAGACCCCTCTGAATAATCAGAGGAAAGAGGTGGCGGCAAAACCCCCCTAATCTAATAATGTCTGCTGCTCTCTGCCATCCGACGTGACCCGTAACTCTGTTTATAAGCCATGCAGAACTTATTTTCCTCAGTATTTTTAGAGTGGTCATGAACTGTTGGTTCAATAATTTGACAGTTTAATTCACAGGAGAAAAGGGAGGGGGAGGAACCACCCCAGAACACTAATGAGTGCTGGGAGACAGGATTTTGATGAGAGGCCCATCGCTGGTACTGCCATGCTGGCAAAGGGCAGTCCCAACAAACAAGCACAAACTGATTCCAGAACTAAACACAACAAGAAAAAAAATCAATCTGTCAGTGTTATTTTGCAGAAGAAAATACTTAAAACAAACAAAACTTTAATATCTAAGATCAGCAGCGATGGCTTACTCTGCATTTGTACTCTTACAGGGGGGAGAAATTTCATCTTGCTCGAGCAGTCAATAGAAGAGAAATGATTGACTACTGTCACTGCTGGTGCAAATGACCAGCAAAGACTATAAAGATGCAAGGATGAGGGACATCAGCAGGCAAAGGAATGCCCAAGTCATGTCCATAGAATCAACAGCCAAAAACCCCAAATAAACGAGCAACAAGAATACCCAACATCCCCCTCAAAAAAAAACGAGTCCCTGAGAAGGAACATAATGCACGTTTTTAAATAAAATAATTCTCTGCTGATGACTTCCCCTTTGGCTCTGCACTGATTCTGTTATCAAGGTTCCCTAATGACAAAGAAAAATAAATTCTTGTTTGCCATTCTTTTACTTCAGATAATCTGCTCTAATTGAGTGTTTTACTGAGCAATCAATTGCACTTCACTCACTTTCCTGGATCTGACTCACAGAACTAGAAGTGAAAAAGAGCTTGCTTGTTAAGATCACATTGTTTTCCTCCTACTGTCAGGATGAAGTTCACCCTGGGCAAAGGATTCCTTTTGCAACATTTAAGCCCTATTCTGAGGAGTTGAAAAGGAGACCTTGTGCTTCTTCTCTGCACAGAACTGGAATTTCCTTCTTAACAAGTTCTGAGAAGTTTTGGAGAAGTCAACGCAACCCCCAGAGAAATGACAGCTCACACAGAAGCACTAAGGACTGTCCCATGTCAAAGTGGATGTGGTTCTTCTATTTATTGTAGAAATAAACTGCAAAATAAACTGTCATAAAACACATCAGGAAGCATAATGCAAACAAGGGAGTGAAGAAATAGCTGAAGTCAAATACAGTATTGCCATGTAATTTATACACAATAGGCATCATACAAGAGATGCCATATTTATGGTTTAATAGAATTTACTATTTGAAAAGTTAGAATTAGCTTCCAATGCATCCTATTAGTGAAGCTGCAGTGTATTAAGTTAATGTGTGAAGGCATTTTTAATATTAGGTCTGGCTACAATTTCCCATGGAATTGAATGGAGAAGGGAAAAAAAAAGGAGTTTGTAGATATGCCACCAAAATGGACAGTTTTTTATGGCTCTCTTGTAATGGAAGCATCAAGTCTGTGGGTGAGCACTGCAACTGTGGGGAAAAGACAGCAGTATTTAAAGTATTTGAAGAACCAGAACAAGCTTCTTGGTCTCAGATTCACCCCAGTTCTTTGCCGCACCGGAGCAGCAGGAAGGGATGACTTTGGCATTTATGGAACATGCAATGTGATCTGATAAGTGATGTTTGTTTCTCACTGGTGCTGGCAGCCAGCCAGCTTTCACAAATGCCAATTTAAACATTTTTCTGAAATGTCCACGTGCAGCACAACGTTTGTTTGTGTTTGCAGCCATCAGACTGAGTGTTCCCCTGCGACTGGATGGTCAGAAGTTGAAAATATATTCATATAATAAGGTTCTGGGGGGTTTTTGTCTTGGTTGCAGTAAAAGCTGCCGAAAGAGAGACTCAGAAAAGTAAATATTCTATAGAAGTTACCAGCATGAGGGATGGTAATGATGGGATGACTATCAATCTAATGATAAAGCTGTGTATTCATCTTCACCTGAAAGATGCAGCGTGCTGTTGATTATTTGACTGCCAGCCCTGGAATATACTGGAATGCAACAATCCTTTCCAAACAGATTTCAATGGGTAAATGATGTGAAGATAATTTACAGTATAATTATTTTTCTTTATGCCTGTATCTCCTGCCTGTTATTGGAAGTTTTTTCAGACAGGAACTGTTTCTTATCCTGGGGTCTATGGTAAGACAGCAGAGGTGGAAAAGGCACGACATTTGCTATAGCAGGTTCTCCAACAGATTGTCCACTTTTGCTTGGTTTTTAATTCTCCAGGGCAGCTCAATGTCTCTAATAAATAGTAATTATAGGTAGAGGTAAGGAGGAGCAAAACCAGGAGACATTTTGCTTGAGAGAAAGGAAAGGACAATACCCTCCTTTTTAAAGCAGGTATATTAAAATGATACCTGCTCTGGCTTTGTACCAAGCTGCTTGCAGACTTATTTAAAAAGAACAAGCCATTTTAATTAGCTCTCCCTGGACTCATGAACATGTGGGTCCCAGGTGGTGGGGGAACAGAGAGAAATAAATACATATACCTAAATGAAGAGCAGGCTGGCCTTGTTGCAAGCTCTCTCAGCTCTGCTGTAATCACTTTGAACATTATAAGTCCACAGTGACCTCTGTTGTTCCTTTCATAGTGGAGATTAAAAGATGAAGCCCTCGTTCTGCAGCTGGTGACCACGCTGCGAGCAGGGAAATCAATGACTCTTTCAGAAAGGTCTCTGTGCAAAAATGGCTATCAGACATGAAATAATTAATTTTAATTCAACTGTTTTAAAACAGAAACTACAAAGAGAGAAATGGTCTTTTCTTACAAAACCAAGGCAAACATTTTTTTTTTTTAAAAATCAGATGCCTCTCATCTTAGAATAGACCTTCAATGATATTCTTTTCTGTTTGTGTACTTCTTTCATGCACTAAATCCATTTCTAGGAGAATGCCAAGCAGTCCCCAACCTACTCTGATGTTGCACAGTTTCTCAAGGGCAGCTATCACCATCACCACATCACAAAAAGCCTACAAACCATGGGTGTTCAGGGACAGGAATCGATCCAAAGGCAGCTTCACAGGGTGGGGGGGGGGATTAGAACAGAACTGTCCCTGGGTCACTTCTGATATGTTAAAGCTGCTCCACATTTCATCAGCACCTGCTCTTTCACCCAAAGACCATTAGGAAAACACGCAGCATTTTCCCCCACTACAGATCCAGATCTCTAAGACAGTGCAAAGGCCCAGGGAGACCTGAGTGTCCTGGTTCCTTTAGGAGGCAAGAGGTGGCAATATATTTAAATATAAGTTGGAATCTGTCTTGTCTGCACATCATCAGGGGCTGGATACCCACCTGCACAGATGTGAGACTGGTCTCAGTCATGCCAGACTTTCCTCAGCATTCAGGCTGGAGCACTGCTTTTCCCACAGCCCAACACCTTCTGTGTTGCTGAGGTTTAAAAGTCAACATCATCCGAACTTGGAACTGAACCAATGTCATTTGAATGTTCCAGCCTCGCTCCCTGCAAGGGGAACCTTTGAAGGCTTGTTTGCCTTCTGTGCTATCCCAAGCTGCTCAGGAGTGATAAGGAATTCCTCATGAAAAGAAGTTCAAGACACTATTTATTTTGCCTTCACGTGTAACAATAGCAAATTGTATATTGATCTCTTTTTTTTTTTGGAAAATAGCCTCCATTTGTGACTCAGGAACAGCAGCCAGGTTAATTGCACAGTGCAGTTTGTTGTTTGACCTTCTACTTTTATCTTTCCTGGCCATTTCTACAGTTCCTCCAGAGACCCCCAAATGTTTGAGTAGGTGATACCACACAACTAGATGGAGAGGAACAAACAGCAGCGAACTCCAGTAAACACTGAGCAGAACTGAGCAATGTAAGAATAAACCAGCAGTCCTCAGGTTGGATCTCACGTGTCCCTCATGGAAAGAGCACAGTTTATTTATTTGTTTCAACACAGGAACATTTACAAAGATCATCAACCAAGCAAAGTGCCATAAATAAGCCACTGCACAAATGAAAGTCACGCTGAACACAACCAGACACCAGGACCATGAGTGAGCTTCCCAGTGTTCATGCCTGCAGTGGAAAAGCAGTCCTGTTCCTAACACAAGGCCTGGAACTCTACCAGAACAGCTTAGATCAAGCACCACAGATGAAGGGATCAACAGATCCAGCAGATGCTTGTTAAAAAAAACATTCAATACTGAACCTTACGACTTCAACCTGAGCATATTTACCAGTGCAGTTCTTCCCCTTTGGAATTTCCAATGTATGCTCTCACTATTCAGGAGTTTTCAAGCTGTTACTTTTTTTTCCTGCAGTTTCTGCAGCTCTAGATGTGATGTTTGTTGCCTAACCCCCTCTCTGGGGCACAAACTGTTCTGTGAATATAAGGAGAGAGCTGATGGAGTGCTGTAACTGATTATGTGAGATTGTCTGGCATCAACTATTGCTCAAATCCAGTTATGTAAGACCATGAAGTATTTAGAATAACTAAAAATAACCCCTCCTCCAGCTGGCTCCTCTCTGAACCATTATCATCTAAATAATTATAACAATGGGGGGCCAGAGGGTGTTGTCAGATACAGCCTGGGTGGAGGGAGAGAGAGGGGCTGTAAAACCCCCTCCCATTACCGTTTCTGCACACCAGGGTGAACAGACCCACTCAGAAAATTAAATATATATATATCAGCAGATCAATTCATAACTAGGGTTTGCAGGTTGATTGGCAAGGCAATGGATGCTTGGTAATGTCTTGAACTGTTCCTTCTATGGGACACAACACTCAAAATTACCACCTGCAAGTCCTTTAGTAATTAATGTTACTACACACAAGGCTTGAGGGAATGGCAGTCAAGATACATCAATCTCCAAGAAAGGTAAAATAACTAAAAAAAATCCAGGCAAAGTATCCTTGTTTATCATTTCCCAGCAACACTGCCTTGACGTGCTTGAGTTCTATCCTACTTTCATGGAAGTTAGAAGGACCTCTCCTCACCTGGACTTACATGTTGAGGTTCAACACTCAGGCAGGTTCAGGTCCTAGTTCTAACCATGATTTATGCAACTCCCAGAGAAAAGTTTCACCTTTCCCTTTCCCCACTTTCACCTCTAAGACCACAACTTAATTTAGAAGGGCTTTTTTTTTTTCCCTTCTGCACTTTGCACAGCACCAAATACAACTGTCCAGTGAAGCTCCAGAGAAGCTCTAGGAACGACCATCACACAAATGGCAACGGTGGCAGATGGAAAACACTGTTGATTTTACAGTAAATGAGGAATTACAGAGTGTCCCAGGCTGATCCACCAGTGACTCACCACAGTGATTCTGCCTTCCTTCCAATAATAGCTCTGCAGCATAACTACACTTCTAAGCCATCAGGAGCAATATTTGCCTGAATATTTTTCAGAATATGTGTCTGGGGCAAAAGCTGCAGCTGTAATTTGAACAATTACAATATTCCCCCTCATGCAGGGATCTAGGACAAAGCTTTATGTGCCAGATATCTCCTACTATTTTGAATATCTGAGCTGCAGCAGGTCTCTTCCACCACAGTGAATTGCACCCGTGGTGATCACTGGGAAGTGAGAAACTGTTGGATTATTTAAATTATGGGAACTGAACAGGTATACTCAAAGTTAAGACAAAATGCTTGTTCCTTTTGATAATAGTTTTATTTATTAATGAAAGTCATCATGCTCTAATGTCATCTAAATTAGCCTCAATTAATTTGTGAATTAATCAGGTGTGTTCCTGGTAATTTCTTTTTCCTGTTATACTTTTCGAGAATCTTCAAATGATAAAAGGAATTTTAGTACAAAGACACGGAGAGGTCTCTTTATAATAGACATTCGTAATAAGAATAGAATAGATAGAGAAGTCACGAGGGTGAATCTCATCCAACTGCTTTGAAACCACATATTAGAAGTCAATTATTATATCAAAGTCACCACAAATCATCAAATATCCTCATTAGCCACCATTTTTGTTTTGGTTTTGATTTTCAAAAGTGATAAAGGCTAATGCAATTTCAAGTTTTTCACCCAAACTCCAAACCATCAGCAGCAGCAAATTAGAGTATCTGGACACTGAAAGGGATACGTGAGTGGGAAAATATTTCTAAAAAAAATTGTGTGTGCCTGGGCCTCAATGACACAAAAAACCTTTGAAGACAAATTAAGCATCTCCTAATTCTTGTTAGAACTTTATTTGCACCTGAAGAAGATCAGACCAATAGGGATTGAGGGGTTTCTGTTGGCATTTTGCACCAGGGTGCATTTCAGCCACCAACAAATAAAGGAACAAAACAATGAGCAACCAAAACTGTAAATGGAGCTCCTCAGGGTGCTGCACTTTGCAACACCAGCCCCAAGTCTACCCTTGGTAGGTGCAGCAGGTGACACTTCTGCCCAGAATAACTGTTGGTGTGTGGATGGGGGATTCATGGAGGGTTGCTGCATTTGTTCATCAAAATAAGAGTGACAAGCAGTCAGCAGATTTTCTAGAGGGGATTTAAAGTGGGGGAAAAAAAAATACAAAAAACTCCCAGAAATGAAGAGTACAAAACTGTATTTCCCTCTCCACTTTCCAAGAATTGCCAGAAGGAGTCTTTGGAGCCGCAGCTGATGTATACAGTGAGGTTGTTTTATCTAAATCAACTTGCTACAGTGTATTACACATTCTTTACTATTATTTTGATGTTTCTAAAAATATTATTGTGAAGCTGTATAATCTGATATGAAATCACATCTTATTTTGCCACAGAAAGAGGGGGAAAATAAAAAAATAAAAAAAAAGAAAAGAAAATATGCTGATGCCACTGACATGTTTGAGAACACATAATCTGTTTTGATAGCACATTGTATTTACAAAGCCTGTCCCCAGGCGGGCTGTGCTAAAATGAATTTGCAATCAAAAGGCACACGGTCAGGATAACTGGGAATGATTCTGGTACCTTTCTTTCTATCAGTAGAGAAATGACAGAAGATCCAGAACATGCATCCAAATATACATCCTCGGAATTTAATTAGAGAGAATTACTCTTGCCTACCTAGGATAATTGCAACATTATGTTTTGATGGCTGTTAGCATCACATATGCTTGCAGATTAATAGTGTTTCTTCCATGTCTGCTTTTGATTTAATCAGGCCATCACTCATTACAATCATGCATGGCTGGTTCCACAAGATGAGAACGTACAAAAAACAACTTCCCTTGTAACAAACAGACCTGGAGCTCCGTGGCTCCGACACTCTGCTTAGCACCGCCTGTTCTCAGCTGCAACACTGAATTCACCAATGCTGCTGGCAAAATCCACACCTAATCTGAAAAGGGGCATTGCCAGAGGCTCAACCTAGGGGTGCTGAACCCAGTGGTCATTTCTGGCCTTACCTGCAGGGAATCTCAGAACTCCCTGATGCACCCTTTACCTCAGGGCTGCCCTTCCTAAGGCTTTTGGTCAGCTCCAAGGTCTGGCACCTGGTTGCTTCTGTGCTGTTGCAACAGCATCAAAACACAGGGGAACACCTGTGGATTTTTGTGGTCCTTATACATATATACACTTATATTTAAAAAATGTAAAAGCATGTGGCTACTTTTAAGTACACGAGTGGTAAGAGTGGGACTGGATTTACACATAAAATTAGACATAGGCTTAGCTCCCGTGCCAGAACAGAGTGTATCTGCATTTGAAGTCACACTGAGAAATTCATAATGCTACTTTAAAAAACAATAATAACAGAAGATATAGCACTAAGTTAAAGATTCCTGAACAATTCTCCAAACTCTACAACATTACCAAGAAATTCACTGAATAACTGACCTCAACTTGGATGAAGTAAGCAGACACAGATCTAGCAGATCACCCCAAACCCCATCAAAAGCTCAGGGTACTGCATAGTGGTGATTTTTCTTTCACATGAAAAACACGGCAGAGACAATTTCCATGTATTTCCAAATAAATTTAAGAGCGTATCTTTTAGGTAGCAGTTCAGTTTCACAAATGCTGACAGCTCAAACTTGTCCAAGGCTCCACGCTCTGCATTGTTTGGAGCTGGTATTTAATCACAGAACTTTTTCCTCTCTCTTCCCTTCTCTTCCGCCTCCTTCCTCCATTCTACAGGAATGCAATCCCTTTGAAATTAGGTTTCAATACTTAGGACACTCATCTTTTAATACAACCCAGAAGCCACGATCATACCCTGGGAAACAAGCAATCCATAAACCAAAATACACTCAGTGCCTGAATGCTAATGCAGCAATTAATCATTTTGATATCCTTGCTCTCTCCTCTGTTCATTCTCCCTTGATTTTTTGATGTCAGAACCAACTCAGTATAACACCACACTTTTTAAAAAATCATCTTTCAAGTAGCAACATTAAACACTTCACAGCAGAAAGCAAACAAATCAATACATATTATAGCATCTGTGGTATAGTGAGAGCTAAAGTTAAAGTGGCAAAGACACATGTGCTAAACTCCTTTTTTCACCCCCTAAGAGAAAAAACCCAAAAGCAACCTGAAACACAGCAGCAGCTTTCTTCACAAAACCTGTGCCCAGCTGAGCTGCTGGGGAGGAAAACAGTGCCACTTCTTCCTGACACCCAGAACAACCACCACTGCAACTGTGCAGCTGTGCACAGGTGTCTGAAGGGAAACAGCTCCTGTTTATTCCTCCAAAAGCACCACACAGCCACAAAGCTTGTGCCAGGGCGAGCTGGGGGAGGCAAAGCTCTCCCATTAGCACAGCATGGCACAAAAAGCACCACTGAGGAGGCCAAAAGTGACTACAAAGCCAAAGGAGAGCAAGGGAAAGAATCATTTCCACCAGCAATATCTATTTTGAACGTTCCATATGAGTTTTTTTTTGTTTCATTTAAACCTTCCCTTACCTTTGGAAGCACAACAGGAACCCAGAACGTGCAGAGCAGACGATTCTCGCAGTAGCAGGTGATGAGGGGAGATTCTGGTGTGTTCCAAGAGGGTTTTGGAGGGTTCCACTGTGTCCCAGAATTCCCCCCAGCAGAGGTGGGGCCAATAACGAGATCTCATTAGCTCCACAGGGGTAACAGCTCCCACCTGGGGTACTCTGGTGTTTGGGGAGCACTGTGATGATGGTCATGGGCTGCACTCCCAGAGGGAGCGTGGTGTGTTCAGTGCAGCCGCACGAGCTGCACGGCTTGTACGTGGGGTGCATGGTCACACAGGGGGTGCTCTGCTCACATGGGGTGCCCTACTCACACCCAGGGCACACTCACGTGCCCAGAGCACTGCTGGCACGAGGGTCCCACCCTTTGTTGGCAGATGTGCCACCCCGGGAGACGGTGACAGCTCTCCCGGTCGCTCAGCGACAGAGTCCTGCCCTGGGGGTACGTTCAGCCAGCGAGGATGAAAATTCCCACCTCATGTTTTAATGCAACAGGCACGGAGGTGCACACGTGGCAATTAACATTCATTTATAAGAACAACAAAATGATTAATCAGCTGGGACTGCAAGTGACGTACTCGCACTTGAGGTTCGTTTTTGGTTTGCACCGTGCGTGGTATTTCGCCAATCTGGGATTAAAGGCCAAGTTCTGAGGCCCTGAAGAATAAAGTTCAGCTTTGATGTTGTTGATAATGGCAGGATTTTTCACAGAATTAGACTTTGTGGGGAAGTAAAAAAAAATTAGATGTTTTGCCTTTTGTCAGTGACTATGAAATCCAGGAGTATTTTAAATACAGTGAAGGTTTGTCTTCTCCATCACATATGGGACACAGGATTTTATTAGCAGAGGAGGGAAGAGGGACAACATAGGGCAAGATTAAAACTGAAATGCAGAAATCATAGACAGGAAAACAGTGTTTTGCTATTTCAAATTAAAGGAGCTTATGCACTGTAATATTGATACCAGTGAATCCAGAGAATGCCATGCATGTTCAGGTACCATGTATAGAAGCAATGAATAAAATCATCTTGCACTGCTCAGTGCTTGCTTGTAATGATATCTATCACTTTTTTATCATCATGGCTCTCTGATTTTTCAACAATCAGTTCATGTTGATTTTTGGACAAGAAGTAAACTTTCTGCCATGCTTGTGATTATTTCCCTGTCTTACTCCCTAGTAATTTTGTTGTACTTTGCCAGACTTTTGCATCCAAAGCTATAGCTCCACCTACCAACTTGTTACTATTTGTGTGATTCACGCTCCTGAGTACAGCAGTTGCTGAATACCTTGATATTCAGGTCAAAACTTGGGACCATAATCTACTGACTGAGAAAATGGTGATACTGCCTTTAAATTACTAAGGGTAAATGGATAATATAATTCCTTAACTGAAGTGCTATTAAGATACAGCGTTAGAGGAGAAAGAACAGGGTTCTCATCAAGGTTTCCTTCCATGACCTCACGTCTATCATGTTTATTACCTTGAATCTTTTGCTGATGGCTAGAGAATCAGCATTAATAACTGACACAGCAGACTAGAATGAAATTCCCCTCCCTGTCCTGAGGGCAAAACCAGTTCTGTGGTCACTTCTATCCCTCCTTCACACAGGGCTGGCAGCACCTCAGTGCACGCAGATATTTCCATGCAGAGCTTTTCCTTGCAGTGGTGCAAAGCTGCCTCACAGGAGTTTTCACTCTGCCAGTCAGAGTATGTCGAGTTGGCAAGATTTATTCTCAAAAACAATTTTAATAGAAAAAAATTCTAAAGTTCACTACAGATATTATTTGCATGAGGTCATTGAACTAACGTGTGTGACATTTGCTCTGTCAACCATCAGTTTGTAGATGAGCAGCAACTAACAGCCAAGGACTTCATCCTTCAGCCTGAGCCTTGCTAAGAATAGTTCTCCTGATAATTAAACACTAATGTTGTTTCATGAGTACATTATAATGAAATAAATTGCTTCAAGGGAACAATAAACTACAGGCAGCATCCGAAGCATTTTAACAGCACAGAGCATTTGGCTGCTGCAAGACTCACTCGAAGAGGAGAAAGGTAATAGCATCTCAGAAACAATTTAGAAAACAATCTTCTGAACTTCTCAGTGTTTGTAACAACAAACTGGGATGCTCCAATGTGTGATTTTACTCATTCTCAATGGCTCAGTGCCACCTGGAATGGAAAAACAGAGATGCTGCTCGTCTGTGAAGCAGTCTCACTGCAAGGACAGCATTGGGCGCAGTGACTCTGGGGCCAGGGGGAGGTTAAGGCAGGGTTGGGACATGTGGTGTGCCCTGAGGACATCCCAAAACATTTCTCTTCAGTTTGCTTTGGTTCACTCTCATTGTAGCATCTCTCTGCTGCATTTTGGATGTGAAGACTGTCTATAAGTCAGCTGGGTTAACATGACCCTCTGTGGTGCAGGTAGCTCAGATGATGTGTTCGGGGTGGACTTGGCAGTACTGGGTTTACAGTTGTACTTGACGATCTTAAAGGTCTTTTCCAAATGATCTAATAGAACCTCTATGATTCTAGATGATTCTGATCTAAATGATTCTATGATATGGCTGTGAGAACCACTGCACTGTACCTTCAGCCCCCAGACCCAACCAGACTTTGGGTTAAAGTGCATGGAAAGACCCTTTAGCCCCCACGGTTAAACTGAATTCATGTGGTGCTTGATGCTTGGAACTGTGAGGAGCTGTTCACAAGACTCAAGGTATTTTTCCCCAGCTGTGATTTGCAGGCTCAGAGGCCTGAGCTCCCTCTGAAGGAGGAGGAGTTGAAAGCCCTGTGCTGCCAGCGAGTCTGTCTGGCCAGGACAGCTCCCTACAACTGTCAGGCACTTCACAGCATCTCTCGGGACACAGCTCACAGCAAACTCAATCCAAATGCCAGACAACAGGCAGGCTCCTCACACAGCAACATGTCATTGTCTTCTAAAGCAGGATAAATGAAATTATCATTGTAGCTTCCTACTGCTTAAGGGATGCTATAGAAATGTTTATAAAGAGCTGAGAAAGTGTACTGCATATGTGCTTCCAGTGAAGTGAAATTGTGCATATACCTCCCTAATTTAAGACATTATCCAGCCATTATCAAACACTTTAAATGTAAGCAGTAAGCACAGCAGTCAAAAAAATTTATCTTTCTATTCTCTTGCTGCAGGGCAGCAGAAAGGGGTTTGTCTTTCTGTCTTGGCTACTTTCACACTTGAATGCTTGTGGAAAATACACATTTCTGTCTTAATGCTTTTAAAAGTAACTGGGTTGAGCTTCCTCAGCTTGAAAATTGTTAGCTGCTACAAAGAGTTGATACTATGCATGTTTTAAAAGAATAAAGCATATTCATTTTTATAGTGCAATTTCCAAGCAGTGTAAGCTGTTCCTGTTAAAGACTATCTGGCATCCTGCTCAGAAAACCTATTGTGACTGTTTCTAGGAATATAAAAGTATACAGAGATCATGTTGAGTCATGTGGAACACGAAAGAGAAATCTTTCTTCTACTGCTCTTTGAGAGTGGCACAATTGCTTGCACATTGGCCTTTATCCAAGACAGATGGATTATCACTAGAACAAATTTCAGTAAACCCTCCTTGCATTTACATAATGTAAGTTTCTAACATTTAACCAATTAAAAGAATTGGTGCTTATAGCTTTAAAGAACTTGTAGGTTAATTATGACTCTCTCTGTGGATATGATGGAAGTGATAAAATAAAGCACTTTGGTACTTAAGGAACCTGCTCAGTGGTTTACACTGCATGGAACAGAATACTTTGTTGAAGGACTTTTTTTTTGCTTGAGGAAGAACAATCAGTGTTGAATTTCTATTTGTTTTCAACACACAAATCCCCTTCCCTGGTATCTGTTCTATCAGTAGAAGTTATGAGGATACAGTTCTGGTTTATACAAAGAAGCTCAAGACAGCATTTCTTGGCTGTATCCTAAATTTCACCTCTTTATTTGAACTCTACAAGTACTTACAGTTCAGATATACACAGGTCCTCTGCAAGAGTCTCCCAAACCTTGCAGAACAGAAACTCTGATTTAACCAGCACCACAAAAGAACATCACATTGGCTAAACGTGCTGCTTCTAGAAAGGCAATGCCCCATGGAAACGCCAGAAAGGACCTTTTACTGGGATTAACATTCCTGAAAATGGTTGGTTGCACCATGTATGAAAGGATGATTCTCTGAAATTGTGGGTGCAGAAGGAGACAGGGTACCACTGACTGCAGTGGTCAATCCATACACCCAAATACAGCTCCTGTTCCCAAACACCAGCGAGAACAGAGCTGTGTTTTGGTTGAAGTCTGTAACTCAGTATAGAATAAGCTGAGAAAGTATTTAATTTTTTTTTTTTTTCAATTATCTTGGTTTTCTTTCTTGTTGTGACTCATTTCATTCTGAAGATGCTTTTTCTTTTCAGGGTAAGAAAACAGACATTAAAAGTGCGTTGGAGAAGTGAAAGAGTTCTGGCACAGAGTGTTCAAACATAATGAAAAAATACAGCAGGCAACTAAACTGTAACAGAAAAGCTTCAGTGGATTCTCCTATTTACACTCAGTGGAGGTTATGCCAAGTGTTTGCAAAATTTAATAAGTATTTTTTATTACTATAACAGGGCATAGAGGCTTCAATCATCACCCACTAAAATTCAAAACAACTCGTGCTGTGTTGGGTGCTGCACAAAGATCGAGTCAATAGTCAGTACTAATAAAATCAAACAAACAAGGCAATCAGATCAGGAGGAAAAAAAAAAAGAGAGAGGGAAAAAAAGTGGAGTCTTTATGATTTATCAGCTGATTTATTCAAGGACATTCAGAAAGTCTTCAGCTGAACCAAGCATTCGAATCCAGAGCTCTGTAGCCCTGTTATCTCCATCCTTAAAGAACTGCCTGTCTCAAAACACAAAGAAAACTTTTTATGACCTGTTACATTTTTTGTTCTGCCCAATTTTATTACTTTAAACTACAAAATTTTTTTCTAACCGTGAAAGTTATCCCAAAACATTAAGAGGACATTGAGTTTTCCTTTGTGAAAACTAAATGTTAAAAAACATTAAAGCTCCATCTTTTGATTTCTCTACATTAGATCAAATTTAAGATTACATGGTAGTTAAAAAAAAAATCTAATCATTTTTCTGTGCAATCCAGCTCTGTCTTTACTTGCTTTTTTTATCCTCCTTTTCTTTTCCATTTTGTTCTGTTATATAAAAATAGGTCTCCTGGCAAGTAATATCAGTTAATAGCAATTACTTAAAGTATATTTTGTTTGGTAAAGAAGCAAAAATCACCCTTGATTTCTTGACACGTTCTGTAATCCATGTCATATGGATGGCTCCATAACTCTTTCTAATGCCTAATAAAATATACTACTGAACAGCACACTCATTACATATTAAACTGAGAATTCTGTTGCATAAGCACTGGTGTGTGATTTCAAAACAATAAAACCAGCATGGAGTTATGAATTACAATCAGTTTTCTGCATTTCTGATTCATAAAAATACATTTTTATGTCCTCTTCTTACCCAGCATTTGAACTTTTCATCCAGCCTGTGCCAACTGAATGAAATCAAAACAGATTGTCTTTATTTACTGGTAGATAAGAAGATGTCTCATTGTTCCTAAATTTGGCCCCACATATATGTTCAGAAGGTTGGTTTTCTTTCTTCTTGTCATTCTTTGTTTTATTTTGTTCTCCAAGCCAGGGTTCACAAAATTTGAATTTCCTCCTCTAAATGTTCTCCAATTCCCTGCTGCTTCCCTTTGTGTACCATTTTGGTATTCCAAATAAAGAAATTTGGATTTTACATATATTTGTGTGTTGTTTGGTATTCCCATTCCTCTCCCTCTCCTTCCAGTTTCTCAAGAGATGATTCCATATGGAACAGCCTGTCTCAAACCCAGCACCCACAGCCTTTAAGAACTCTGTTGTTTTCCATGATTTCAGCATTCCTTAAACCCCCAGCAGCACAAACTCCCTACACACAAATAATTTGCTTTTTGCCCTAAAGAATGTAATTTGTAGAAGAACCAGAGCATCAGTAACTTCAGCAGTGCATTGTGGTGGGGAGAGGTAACAGAGAATTGACGTCATCTAATGGAGCAAAATTATTATAATTTATTTTCACCACTTAGCATTGTTAATCCAGATTAACAGTCAATAGGCTCAACACATGGAGAAAGGATAATAAAGAGGCATTTTCTGGTGAATAGCTTGTGATATGAAAAGGAATTAGCTCACAATGCTGTTTTCACCCCCACAGCCACTCTCTGGGCTTGGATACTACAGTAGAGATTGGCTGTACTTGGTACAAACCCATGGCTTTATTGGCCATTATTGTCTGATAAATACATCTTAGGTAGAATGCATTAGAAAATCCAGGTACTAATCACTACTATCATAACAAAACCACCATGATTCATTAATTAATTTCACCATGATGGAATAAATTCAGCTAATGCCATCAAATTTATTTTATACACAATACTACTCCTGAATATCGTAGTGTTGGAAGGGAACAATTCAGGAAAACGTGAAAAGCGCCTCTGCTGTGCTGGATTTCTCCAGAATCAAAGTTCAACAGCTATTTTCAGTTTGAATGGTTTGGATGTGAGGAAGGAGAGAAAAAAAAAAAAAAAAAAGATGGAACAAAGCAGGTTTTCCTGAAAGTGTTGCCTGCAGGTGTCTGTCCCAGCCTCCCCTGAGCTCAAACACCCCTGCAGCTCTGCAGACAGCAGAGCCTGTCACAGCTGAAAGGTGCAGGACACAAAAAACACAGGCCAGCAGCCATAAAACTGAGTGCAGAAGGGTTTGATGGAATAATACACTCCACTACAATACTTTAATATTCTCCAAGGAAGACTAGAAGAGACAAACTTTACGACTTTTCACTGCAAAATGAGAAATCATGGATTTCTTATTTAATAGCTTGGCTGATGGCTTCCGCCGTTTGAACAATTTTCAGAATACAATCTTCCATCGTTAGCTTTCAACACCGCATTTTTAAATGGGATTATGTGACAGAGGATGTGGGGATTATAGAGAGAGGCTAAGAAAAGGTTAATATGAAGCAAGAATGAAAAAATGCTAATTGTGTAAAATATTGACTCAAAATAAAATCTGTGGGATTTAGTTTCACAGATAAACAAAAATACTTTCTATTTTGAATTAATGGAAGCCAGTGTATTTTAATACAATGTTTCCATTCAAACTGAAATATGCACTGTTCATCCAGCTCCATTTTCAGCTTGCAAGAGGCTAAGCCCACGTTAACCACCATGGCAGTGTAGGATGATTTGTGCAAATTCAGACAGGCACACAGAAGTTAATGCATTAATCAACAATTACACTGAACCAAAAGTTTGTGATGATAAAATAAATACGAATAGTAGTTTTGCAAGTACGGATTTTAAAATGTCTCTTAAAGCCCAATGATACTCGTTTTTGTCAGGTCCTGCAATTTTAACTGAAAGGGTATAATTTTGCTGCTCAGATAATGGGAAATATATTAACAGCAAGAACAGTGACTGAAATAGAAGATACTTATCCTGGGATTTGTTTACTTCATGAAGGCTCCAATTTGCTTCTCAACTATACTCAGATCGGGAAAAGTTAATAATGTTTGCCACTTTAATGCTCACATAAGCAAAAAAGAAACAGGCTGGATCTTGTAATCATGCAAATAGCAAGTGCATAAGTGATTTACACAATGTGAGATTTATCTACCAGCTACAGATAGGAAAAAGGAGATAGAAGGGTTCCTGTTACACTGTGCTGGATCCAAACTGTGTGAAATTTTAGAAGATACATCTGCCAGTGCTTGGGAGACCTAAGAAACAGGTAAAGTGGAATCTCCCAGAGCCTTTCAGTCTGAATGTCAGCACGGCTGATTTAAAGGCAGGGCACGGAGGTGGCTCCAGCCCCGAGGTGCCTGTGTGCTAACCGGTGCTGGAACTCCCTGGATAACAAATGGAAGCACTCTGGAGTGGCATGTTTGTCACAAGGGCCCAAGGGCTCACAATTCACCATTCCTATTTATATCCCAGAGCTTGATTTGTTAACCTTGTAGTGGCCTGTCCTTTCTTCAGTGTTGTACTACAATGTGTTGCCTGGGTATCCTCCCGAGCTCGGAGCAAGGATGCAGACCCAGAATTACAGACAGATGCCTGCAGCTGTGATGGCTACATTAATTTGCTCCTTTCACAGGTCACAACTTTGGGGGGAGCTTTACTATCCAGACTGCTCAGCAGGGATAGGTTTGCTGGGAACTAGTTGCTGGAGTTCCCTCCTACCCAAGGATCTTGGGAGAGCCCCGTTCTCAGTGTCAGAGGAATATTTGGGGTGGCTGATCCTGATGTGGAGGTTCTGTGTTTCCTCACGTTCCAGTATGCACTGCTGTCCTTGTGTCTTCTATGAACAACTCCAACTAGGTGAAAGTTGGAGTTTGGGGGGAACAGATTTAAGTGTGAACCAGCCCTTCCACCTCTGTCCAGGCTCGTCCACTGGTGACTTCTGGATGCAGCCAGAAGCAACGTGTAGGCAGCACAGAGAGAGATGAAGATGGTTTTAGGAGTGCCTTAGGAGCTCAGGAGGTAAGGCTTTAGAATCCTCCTACCCACTGCAGGTTGCTTTTGAAAATGGAACGTGCAAGTGTTAATCTGTATAAAATTTTGTCTCTTTTGCTTAATGCAGCAGCTGGTGAGGTCACGCTGCCTTTTCTGAGTGCAGCACCAGACACAAATGTGCTGTGGTCAGTCAGATGAATCTTATGTTCCACTTTTCTATCCCTTCCTATCTCTGAAATATAAAGGAGTACTCACACTGGCTGGGATCTTTCAGTGTGTTATCAGGCCCATAACTCAACCAGCAGCCAACAGTTTTAACTTCACGATGCTTTATTTTTGAGAAGAACAGCTGGCAGAATCACAGGCCTGCAGCAGTAAATGCTTAGCTTTATATATGTATGTATGGAGAAAATTAGCTTCATACATGTATGTATGGAGAAATAAAAAAGTAGAGTTTAGGTTTGTTTGGCCTCTGATTTGATTCAGAATATGTGATGACAACAAGTGAATTAATTTTACATATGTAAAGTAAAACTGCACACATGTATTTAAGATGTAGCTCATGCATGAAGTAATTGGGAACTCATGCATACATTGATTGGGTGCTCATGCATAAAGTAATGGCTGCTCATGCATAAATTATCTGGGCATTCATGCATAAAATAATTAGGCCCTCATGCATGAGTTAATGGTGCATTCATGCAGGAAGTAATTGGACATTCATGCATAAATTAATTGGGAATTTTTATTACCACCTTTTTGCTGTTTTAGGTGTTGTTTTAGAGAACCCACTGAGGTCTAGACGGAAGACCAGGATCTAGTGATCACCACACCAGACATGGGATGTGTGAGGTGCCACAGCATTGGTTTTAGCAGAACTGAAGGTTCTACTAAAATAGTTTTTAGTCTCTGTAGAACCTCACAAAGCTGGGCTACCTGGCACCATGAATGGCAGGTCTGAATAGTTATTCAATCAGATACACCTTGGGGAGGATTTTCCAGTCACACTGCCAAACAAAACCTACTCCAATGATATTAACAGGCTCCTACTACTGTCAGCAAGCAAAAACTCACAACCAAAATTTTTTAAATGCAAGATTTGTAGATAATTTGCAATACTCAGTCCTTTCAACTACTGAGAAATCTGAATTAAGAACCACTGAGAAAACTTTTGCACCGAGTAAGGTGCAGGCAGAATCATACTAAGAGACAGGAGAGGAATGGAGAACTTTCACTTACAAAATTCAAAAGTTTGCTTAAATGTGGTAATACAGTGAAGAATAAACCTTCCAGCTTTATTTTCTGCCTAACAGCCAGGCTTCACTTGCAATCCTGCTTTAGAGCTTTGCTGCAGCCTTTAAAAATGGTTGCCCACATTTATTTCAGGTTTCTGTTTTTCTTTCCTCCATCTCCACCTGCCACAGGCTTCTCCTCCCTTGTAAGCTTTTTAAAGGTTTTGCTCATATAAATGAGGTTTTTTTGGTCGGCTCATGTACAGCTGTTTCGGGCTGTTTGAAACATCAGACGGTGTTTTGTAGGCATCAGAAGGATTGACACATTGGGGGTCTCTGTTTTCCATTATCACCTTCTAATTCAAACCCAGGCATTTATTAACACCTTTGTGCAACAAAGGAGAGATATTGTCTGGTTTATGTAAATGCAGAAGTGCCCTGGGACTGGCAGAGTGGGGACAGCGCTGCAGCAGGTGCCTGTACGAGAGTGTGAGCTCAAAAGGGAAGGTGGAAACCTTAATTTTCCCCAAGTCAAGCCTGTTTTGCCCTTGGCAGCATTTCCTGAGGGATCTGTCCCTGTCCTTCTCTTTGGTTGTATTTTCTTGCCCCTGCCCAGCTGAGGAGGGGAGGGATGGAGCAGCTTTGGTGGGCACTTGGTGTCCAGCCAGGGCCAGCCCAACACAAACTTCTGGCAAAAACACTTGCTCCTGCTGCTGCCCTGATGACATGATCTGAGAGGCTTTGAGAAACATTTCACTGCTCCTTCAGCGCCTTCTCTCTCCAGTTCTGTTGTGTAAACAGTTATCACTGGTTAATCCATGCAGGGTTTGGTTTAAAAAAAATGAAATTAAAACTTCTTTTTCTGGTAATTGGAAGGAATCTTTTTTTCCTCTGCACACTCTTGAGTTCTGCCTCTTGGAAGCTCAGGGCTCCTTTTAATTAGCAGGCCAGACCACAAAGCTGTCTTGTGGTTATTCTGTTACTTTGAAATGACTCAGGGTGGGAAGGACACTGAAACTCCTCAATTGATCTTTTAACTCGTAAGATACAAAATACATTTTCTCTCCACTGGTGGTCTGTTGTCTGCAGTTTATCTATTAACTAGCAGAAGTTCAAGTATCCAGTGAGGGTGCAAGTACAAACATCTGTTTCCAAGCAGGGGAAAATCTTCTTTTTTTTTTTTCTTTAGGAAGTCTGAGTCAGCTCCTTCTCTGACAGAGAAAGTAAACTTGATCTAAACCTGATTCTTTATTGACTATCTTTTGCTTTTGACAAATCCAGGAGCATTCTTTAATGTTGTGCATCACTTTGGACTTTAGTGACTACTTAAGTATCTGCAGTTGTGACTTTTTAGTCTGCTCATTCGACTTGTTGTTGTTGTTAAAAAGGTAAACACTTGTAGTTGATAAATGGGGGAAATTGCAAATGTTTATTATTACTATTACTATGGCCATTCATATTATTTTTGCAAACTCAGAAGTTTTCTTGACACAACTGTGTTTTTAACTCCTTTGATTTCTCCTATGGCCTCATGATTTTAATGCAAGGCTCCACATGAGCTTAAGACCTGGCATGAACTCCAGCTAATAATATGATATGTTGGGGAAAAAACACATGACCATTAAGATCCTTTTCATGACTTGTCATTCATTCAGCTTGGCAACAAACTTCAAAAGCCAAGGAGGGTTTGTTTTAGTTCGAGTTTAATTGCAAACTTCCCACGGAGGTCTGTACACTCTTTATAACACAACCTTTGATGATTTGGCCATGCCAAAGATTTGTTTTGATGCTTTTGAAGCTGACACAAGGGTTAGCCCTGTAAAGAACCAGCAAGGCATAAAATGGAATCTCTGGAGTTCTTTACATTAATGCCCATCATTCAGGGCTGATATTTTTTAAGGCAGGTTTCTAATTACTGTGCCATTTATATCAGGGGTTTGTACAAGCATCTGGGACAATGTTTCTTGAAATGTGTGTGGTACAAGACTGACAGCAACTTCTGAAAGAGCTCTCTACTCTGTAATGCTCCTGGAGTGCTCACCAACCTACCATGCCATTATTATCATTACTATTCACTTGTGAACTTCTCCAGGCTAGAGGGAGGCTACATAAATTGTAGATATGAATTTCCCAAAAGCACAGGGAGCACAGAATAAACACAGCTCACATTCAGCCACACTTTCAGGAGGCAAAAGGAAACTTATCCAATGAAAAATCGACCTCTGGACATTTTTGTGTCAGTAGCTCATAATTTATGATGAATTTTTCTGCTTAACTACTGCTGTAAGCACACATTGAAAGTCAGCTCCCACACGGATTGAAGTTCTGCTGCCTGTATAGTTTTGGCTGATTTGAGCAACTCAAAACATAAATAGTCCAGCTGAAACCAGCAGAGCTACTCCAAGTATTGCTGCTCAGTAGGTGAATCTGTTCAATTGAAAGATTATCCGTGTAAAGTCCTTGCTGCTTTGGAACTTCATGTAAATCCATAAAAGTATGTGAAAATGAAGGGACACAGTGGGACATGGAAATTTGGTGGGATGCAGGATTAAGACAATGTCAAGAACGTGGCAAGAGAATGAAGCCCAAGATACACGAGACCCTCCAACTTGTCAGGATGGATATTAAGGCAACTTTCCCTTTCCCACATCTGAACCCACCAAGACCTTGAATGGCTTTCCCGTTCAAGAACAGAAGGTGGTTTAGATGCACCTAAAATTCTTTGCACCCTTTTGACTTTGGAACACTTCCTGCTGTTCATACCTTCTGTCTGCCCCCACTTTCAGTTTTTCTTGTCTTTATTCTTATTTTCCAGCTAGAGACCCTCTGTGCAATGTGTAGCCACAAAACCCTACAGAACTTAATAAAGTTTATGTGCTGGCAGCACCTACTGAAAAGGCCACGGCTTGAAAGGCAAATGGAAGTTTGCAGAAGATATTCCAAGCCTAGATTCCAACTTTTCCTACACAGGTTTGTAAGGCTCTCACCCCCCACATTATCCATGGTGACCTAGGTTATTTGGGGCACATTTTCAATCTTCCTGCTTCTGACCCCAAGGGAAAGGGTTTGAGTCTTTTGCTTGTATCTTGGGCAGCTCCCATGGTTACCCACCCCAGCTCACAAGGACTTCAGCTCTTTGCTGACCCTCCTTCACCTACTCTGGATGAATTTACAGAGGCTGATGAAAAGTTTCACTTCAATTAACTATCACTAGCAACTACTAAAGGTAGAAAAACAGTGACTTTACTATAAAAATGAATCCATATCATTTTGTACAGTATTATCCAGACTGAGCAGATATAGGGTACAATTTATGGAAGAAAAGAGGATCTAAAAGAATGTAACATCACTCAGATCAGGTTAAGAGATACTTGACCAGAGAAGGTCAGCAAAACTTTTAAAAGTTTTGGATAGAGAAAACTGCAGCTTTCCCAGCTGGTGACGACTGAAAACTCCTAGTTCAACCTTACACCTCACATCTAAGAATTTTACATCTGTGTAACAGCAAGAAGATGAAGGAACACTAGAAAAGAGAACTTATGAAGATGGCAGGAGGATTTCTGTGTTGGTCTGTTGTTGATTGTTAAAACATTCACAGCTTCCAACCAGAATGTTTTATTTCAAGGAAGTCTCTCATAAGGTCAGTCATCCTGGAAGAAACTTTGGGACATGAAAACGAATATAAAAGGATAAGGTGGAAATACTAAGTATAAGTACAGTTTTTCCAGCACCTACAGTTGCAAAGAAAGAGTCTGAAATAGCTCTCAGCCTCTTTTTTTTTTTTTTCCCCTTTTCTTATGAGCTTTATTTTTTATTCTTATAAGCAAGTTTTAAGTTTGTCCCATTCTACAGTTCATGAAACTTCTCAGGATACAATTAGAACTATGCCTGACCTCAAGCATTCACATCTGTTCCTCTCCTCCACTGTAATGCACAGATAAACATTAGCAGGTCACTCCAGAAGTGGTAGGTATTTCCCTTGAAATTAATATTCCTTATTCTCTCCTTTACTCTGAAAGTGATTTTTGCTGTTTCTGTGTGATTCTTCCTTATTATTCTCGATCTGGATGCTGGGTATGAACTATGTTACCTTTAATTTAGCTGCATCAAGCTGTTTGCCAGGGAAACATCAACAACTTCATACAGGTCAGATGGGCAACTAACAACTCTATAAAGCAGCTCTGGGGGCAGGATGCCATTTAAAGCCCTCTTCAATTAGCATTCACTTTCTCTCTCTGAGGTCACAAAGCATCTGCAGAGTGCTCTGCTCCCACACAGGCTCTTCTGGTTCTCTGCAAAACCTGCCTTACTGCTGCACTCAGCAATGGGCAGCTGTTGCTCCAAGAGTTCACACCCAGAATTTGACAAAAGACAGAATATTTCTAGAAGGTGTTATAAAGCCCTGATATGTGAGCAACTACTGTTCAAGAAAAAGTAGGAGACTTGGAGCCAGAGCAGCAGTTTGAAAGCCAAACCATCTCCTTCAGTGTCTCTGGTAAGCCCAGAACTAAGCCTGGGAATGAAAAATGAAGTGAGATCTGGTAATGGATGGGCATTTCATGGAGCTTTACAGTATTAGGACATCCAAGACTGATTTTGAGCTAATGCAGCAGTTAATTTATTGCTGGGCTAATTGAATAATGCATGAGACCTTCCACCTTAGACTCCTGAGCTCCCTTTATGATTGCCATGCCAGTTCTTGAAGGGCTGATAAACCTCTTCAGTACCTACAGTGAAACACTCTGAATGTCATCTTGCATGAGTATTCTGAAATATAGAATGGTGACTGCACGTTATTGAAATGTTGCTGAGATTTGGCAAGTATTTAATGGTGCTTTCCACATTTTTTCCATATTTTCCTCTGAATTTTTATCATCCCAATCAATTCAGGCTATGATGTAACATTCAAAGCTTAATAAGGCTGTAAGCAAGCATTCATTTCCTTTATAATTTCTATTAATTACAGAGCATTACTAATGCATTTTAAGACTCTGCTATTAATTCATTTACATTGGCTGTCTTTTTAATTGCCTATTAAGTACCTGAACTCATTTGAGAGATTTACATGGAATTGTTGCCAAAAATGTCTTGTGCAACCGCACCAGATTCTTTTTCTGCCTGAGCTGTCTATTGTTTCATGCCATATTTATCATGGTTACTTTCCTTTTGCACAGTTAGCCTTTTAGCAGCTTAGATCTAAAAGCATTAAAAGTAACTATTCTCTTTAATTGTCTTCCTCCATTTCTCTTTCTTCTAATACTTAAAAAACAAACAAAACAATCAAACAAACAAACAAAAAAACCCAAACACACATCACCAACAAAAAAGCCCTGCACAACAAATCATTAGATCTGGTCAGATGTTGGTCGGGCATTAATTATTTAGAACAAATAACTGTGTAATCTATAAACAGCATAAACTAAAAATTAAGACTTGTCCTTGCAGGTGCATTTTTTCCTGCTTAAACCAGGAGGGAGAATACACTGACACCCATTTTTCATGGCTGAGGGCTACAGAGAGCTGAAAAACAGAAGTTTGACTTCACGGGATCAACTGAGCATCACACAGGAGGTTATGAGACCTGATGAAAATGAGCAGGAAAACTGGGAGCAGCAAATCGAGCCCAAAGAATGGAAAACATGTGGATTCAGCCAAAATCACCACCCTACCAGTGTTGGTGCAAACTGAGGAGGGCCATGGCCCAAAACAGAAACCTTTCCTTGGTGATATTTTCAGAAATCCCTTGAATGCATCGGGATGAGACAGGTTCCATAACTGTAAAATATCAATACTTGCAGTAATGTAGTAGCATGAATTCAGTGGGAAGTTCTCTCCTCTACTTGCAATCACTCATCTCTAACAAAAATCTCCAGCTTAGTCTGAAGCCAATCTTCAGGGAGAACGCCTCTTAACAGCACAACCACCTCACTAAACCATGTCTGCAGGTCCTCTGCTCGCTACCAGGTCTTTATGTCAACAAGTTCAGTAACATCTAACAAAAAAATATGGAATAACCAGACTGAGGAAGTTTCCAGCTCAAATTCTGAGGATATAAAAAGAATTTTTCTTCCAAGAAAAATTTTAAAATTGAAAACATTTTGCAATTCTGTGCGGGGAAGGGAACGAGCCATTTTTTGCATCCCAAACTCAGTAGAATATTTTCCTAATCATTGCATGAGGTTTGCTCTCTCAGACAGATTAGCCAACAGACCATTCCACATCATATCCTCTAGTTTCCCGAATCCCCAGGCTTGAGTAAGTTGCCAAGAAAATAGAAATAGTTTTGAAGCTGAATCCATCAGAAGATTCACTGACAGGAACACATCGCTGCACAACCCTTGCACTTCAGAAAAAGACATTTTCCAGGGGAAGAATATTCCACTGGAAAATTTGTCTATCTCTCTCAGTAATTGGCTGATGCCCTGAAGCAGGAGTGCTTATACCTTTTTTCTCATTCTGTAATCTTATCTAACATAGCTGTGGATGTTCCTATTATCCATACAAATGTCTAATCCCTTTTGAATCCTACTAAGTCCTTATCTGTCCCACAGGGTAAATTTTCTTTGTGTAAAAAACCTGATTCCTTTTAGCCTTTTTAAAATTTGTAAGTGATCCATCTTGCTTGTCCTTGTGTTATGAGAAAGGGTAAAGAGGAGTTTCCTTCCACCTGCTGTGTATTGTTTTGCATACTTCTTATACATTCTTATTTTATGAGGTTCTCCACTAGGATAATATTCTTAATCCTTTTCAGCCTCATTTCAGAGGGAGGCTGTTTGTTTAAAATAGGACCTTTTTCTCCCTTTGGATGGAGAAGGGAATAAAATTAAGAGATCTGAAATATATAATTTGATTCAGCAGAACTGTAATTTTACGCCAGTGTAATTCCATTGAAATCAGCATCTCCTAATGTGTGAGGCTTGTCTGTCTGTTCTCTCTGTCTGGAATGGCACCATATCATTTTCTGTCCTCTTCTGCACATTAGCTAGGATCTTCATCCTCTTTTTTTTTTTTCTGAAGCACAGCTGTATACTGAGCACAAGGGTTCCTGCCACTATCCAAAGCAATTCCCAAGTCTTTTGGTGACCTGGTTCCAAATAATCTGGACACTGACAACATGCCCAAGCAGAAAGCTCTGGGAGAGACAATCTCTGGGCTGATTTCAATGCTTGAAATGTGCTTGGCAAGGAACAGAAGATGGGTGGGGGAGGAGGGAGAGACCACATGTGGCTATTTATGTTAAGACATGTAAATGGCTGGCAATGCTTTTGTTCTATAATACTTTATACCAACAGTTGAGTCTTAATAAGAGATCAAGTTATATTTTATTTTGATGATATCCAGAGCCCCCATCTTTACTTGCACTGACAAATGCCTCAGCTACTATTGTGTAGTAGTGTGGGTAAATGGAAGATTATTATCCCCACTGGACAGACGAGGCCATGACACACAGGAAGAGTTATTGTTATGCCCAGAGTCTCACAAGACATTTGTTAGGAAGGTGGAAATGCAATCTGAAGTTCTCGAGTCACAATCTGGAACTTCAAACGTGAACCACTGTTCCTTATTCCTCAGGGAAAGACAAGCTGAGAAACCAACGTTCCTTGATTTCCTTGTACACCGTTTCGTCCTCCCACGTCCATCTACTCCTCCTAGTTATGGGGCTTAAAACTGTTTGCTTATCTTCCTTTTTCAAACTTGGTGTCTTTGGGGGACTGGCACACTAGAGAGAGAGAGATGTTTAACACAGAGATAACCCACTCACAACGACATGCAAATCTTAAGGAAGGCAAAATGCTTTAATGGCTTCTGAATGGTAATGAATGAACACGCATGAGGCGTCCCCGTAATGCTCAGCTCCACAAAGGAGGCAGAAGCAGCAGAGATAAGGCAGCTCTTTCTCAGCCAGCACTGCTGATAATTAAGTGACCTTGTCAGAAATTAGAGATGTTTACTGATTCAGTAGAGAATACATGAGGAGAGAAAAAAGAAAAGACAAAATTGCCTCTATACGTCAAATCGAGTCTAAAACAATCCCGGCTTAAGGAGGAAGAAGAATTAAAAGAAACTGTCACCTGAATCTTTATTTTAAGGAGCCAGTATATAATGGAACTAACGTGACAAAAGCTTGAAGAATACCTTTGTGCATTTTTGCATTTTTATATATGCAAATCAAGCAAATGTAGGGCTTAGGGCTGCTTATTTAATAGCTGTACAATAGGAGCATTAATGTGATTTGGCTTGAGAAATGAGTATTTCAGGCAAAAATTATTTGTATCAATATTACTACGTAGAGGATAGAGAAGTGTAAAAGAAGAATGATAATACAAATAGCAGCAAGCAATTTCATACTGTTTAAATAAATGGGGGAAAAACCGCCTGATGACTGCAATTAATTCATTACTACGTTACAAATTACAGAACTCTGTGGCTGTGCATCCTAATGATTAAGTAGGGCAGTAAATGATAAAGTGCACTGGTGTGGCTATTTTTGAATCCTCATCTCTTGCCACGAGCCAGCACCTGCACTCTGCAGGCTGTGCCTTCTTCTGATGACCAGGGCTGCCCTCACCTCCTCTAGGAGCCTTTGTGGAGCTGACGGACCAGGCAACCAGGCAGACAGAGATAGTGCTGCCCCATTCTAAGGGTGAAGCCAGGAATTCTATTCATTCCCAGGCTAATTTTTAAACACTACTTTTGCAAAACTCTCACTGTGTCAGGAACGTGAATGGCCAGCACACGGCCTGACCTCTCCCCAGGCCCGGAATAGAAGTGGAAGAGCTGCTGGCAGGGAATTGTTTGTCAGCATTTCCATTGTTCAGCACGGGAGAAGCCCAAGCTCACTGCTGTGCTCAGACCTTGCTGGCATATGAATAATAATGAGATGTTTGCTATAAGCCCAGATTGTGACGATCCCACGCCCCAGGAGAAGTCAGTGGGTGCAAAAGCTCACGGAATCCCAGATGTGTGGACACACAGGGCTCGTAAGGAGGGAATGGGGTGCTCAGCTATGCCCCAGTGCAGCTCCCAAGCAAGGGAAACTGGTCAGTCATGCAAGGAGAGATTGGCTGCTCATGCAGAAGTTAATTGGGTGCTCCATGAATAAATTAATCTGGTGCTCATGCATCAGGTTATTGGGTGTTCGTGAACAAATGAATTGTGCACACATGCACAAAGGAATTGGGTGCTCATGCACAAAATAATTGGGTGCTCATGTGTGGAGTAATTGTGCACTCATGCATTAATTAATTGGGCACTCATGCAGCTATTTTTTTCACTAATAACACAACTTTTCTAAAACTATACAATGCACCAGGAAGCCGAATTGTGTATCTTTGTCAGGTCACCTGCCATGATAAAATGGGCTTTCTGAACTGAGATATTTAGGGACAGAAAAGATTCTGGGTTTCACATTAATTAAAATGATGCATTAATAATAAACTAATCATGACATTTACTTGATCACATACTCCAGAAGCAAGTATCATAATTTCAAGCATTTTTAAAATAAAACTGTTACATCTACGCTTTACATAAAAAACTTCACTCAGCTTTAGCTATCCCACTGTATTAGGCTTCTCCAGAACAACCATTCTACCACCTAAAAATTGCCTAAATGCTGTTGCCAAGAGCTAAAGCTGATGCTGGTTGTGTGTCCCCTTGGCAGAGCTGTTTACCCTGAGACACAGCTGAGGGAATCAGGTGCAGCTCAGAGCCCTGAGCTCTATTCCAGCCACCCACCAGCAATTCCCACCCCACTGTTGTGCCCAAGGTCTCTTCAATAATACTTGAAAACAACTTTACAAAACAAACAAAAGAAAAAAAAACAAACACACGGAGCCTGAAAAATGTTTAAGACAAGCAGTTCATTGGCCCTGGCAGTACTTGCATTTTCTTAAATGAGATGGCTGTAAAACATACCTGGCAAACTAATAACGGTATGAATTTTAAATGACGCACCAGATCTCTCTGAGTTTAAATCAGTGTGGCATAACTAACACTGTTTTCTCCCAGATAAAGGTCTTCTGTGCTGTCAACGTTTTTTAATATACTTCAGTCTGAATAGAATATTCTTTTGGCAATAGATATTAGTTGGCAGGAAAAATTACTCATGACCTTTTAGCTTATACAAATAATTCAGGCTTCTTTTTTCTTTTTTTTTTTTTTTTGTCTGAAGTCTGCACACTTCATCTTCCAGAATCAGTGGCAAAACATAATGGAAATAATTCTATTTTAGCATTCAGGGCTGGGTGGTTGTTTTCATGCAGGATGAACACAATATGTGCCTTTTTTTTTTTTTTTAAGGCTATACTCCGAGAGAGAGAATTTCATTATTAGACCATGCAAATTACTAGACAGCATGGGTGCCATTGGTATCACAATATTTGGGATACTCTTCCTATATTCTGAGCGTTTCTGGAAAAGTATTATAAGCAGGCAGGTTCTAACTTGTGTATATTTTGTCCCTCACAAGGCATGGATGGGAGCAAGGAGAAACATTGATTCATGTCACTACCAAACACACCTTTGTGCCATAATACTGTACTGGGGAATTGCCAGTGTGGATTTTGTAGGGCTCTGTACAAGCAAGTTGAGGGAAGGATGAAAAGCAGAGGAGCCAACCTCGGAAATTCTGATTTACAGCTCAGTCTCTGCTTCTGATACAGCAGATCTCAAGCTGGTTAATACCAGAGAGCCAGAGATGGAGAGCAGATGTTCCCTCCAAGACCCAGATGTGCCTGTGGAAGAGGTTATTGCCCCTCAGTGCTCATTAACGACCCTCCTGGTCTGCTGGGAGTGGAGTTCAGACCGTCTCAGATCGCCCATTCAAATTATCTAAATGAAACCTTGCAATGCTTTGTTAACTTATTGGAGAGAGTAAACTTCTGCACAGAAAGTAAAAGGCAAGCAGCTTCAGGCAGTAATCTTTGCTGCCACTGAAGCCAGGAAAAGCAGTGTTTTCCCTCCTCAGTTTGGTATCTGTGTTCACACACCAAGTGGGAAACAGGTCAGAGTCTAAAATATTGACTCAGCAGCTGCTCACACACCTTAATAAATTAAAAAGTTAGCTCAGTGCTTTACCAAATACTGAATGATCAGCATTCATAAAGACAGCCCTAAATGACAAGTTTTTACTCTGCAGCTAACTTCAGACACTCTGTTTGGTCAATGAAGATGGCAGTGACACACAGGTGGCATTTGTCATTTGTTCCCATTCTTGGGTATTCTGATCAAATCCGAAGTGCCCTTTCCAAAATATTTGCTGCAGTGAATATTCATTGGTCATTAGATTACTTAGAGATATGGATAAAGTTGTAAATAAGGGTTAAAAGTAATTTTGTATAAAATTTGGGGGCTAGATATACTTGAATTTGGACGCTTTGTCCAACTTAACATTTGGCACAGTAAGTGAAGAGTAACATTAACAGGAGGAAAAAAAATGCGCCTTTTTTGCTGACATCAGTGTGCTAGTTAACAAGAACAGAACAGAGCTGTTAAAAATTTTAATTTTTTTTCAGCATGTGTGGTCAAGAAGAAGGCAGGATTGCCATCAGTTCAGAAATCCAGGCTTCAGCATCACAACTATTTTCTGCTGGCTGCTTTTGCAGTTGCAACACGTCTGTCCTTAGTTCAGTTGCACCACCGGTGTCAGCAGTGGATAATTTTCACAGTTACACAAGGGCTGTTGAAATGGCAAAGAATACAACAGCAGCAGCAATTAGAGCCTGTAAGAGATGGCTGAAAACCCTGCAGCAAAACACAGAATTACTCAGATTTCAAAGCACTTTGCATTCATTAAGAATGTAGAGGGAGGCCATTTCTCTATGCAGAAAACAGAAAAGATTTAGATATTTCTATAGACAGTGAAGTCTTGGAGTCATGCAAAAAAGTCTCCATTATAGAGATCCAGTCTCTAGATTTATTTTTCTTGCATATACAAGCACATTTTAGGCAGAAACAACCAAATCTGAGTCAATTTCTTCATATTGGGAATGCAAAAAAACCTCAAACCAACCCACACCTTGGGCTTTCACCCGGAGTGAAACATCTTGTCAACATTTCAATAAAATGTAAGTTCTGTGCAGTAGAAACTTGGGTGAAAAATAATTTCATTTCAAACTCCAACACCCACACCCTTCCCAACCAGGCAATCTTGCCCAGCTTGCCTAGTTGGTTTTATGTAAGTAGGGGAGGGGTCTTACAGTCACTTAGGTGTTATAAAATACATTCCCTGCTTTTGCCATCCGCTGGAATGAACCACTTGCCACTCATCAGTGTATTTTTCAGGTTAATTAAGTTTTGCAATAGCTCAGCCCTAGGTGAGCAGCCTGACACATTCAATTTATGCTGTGCCATTACCACTGGATGGCATTAGTTAGTTGTGCTACAGGGATGGATGTGAAAGGGATCAATTAAATCTGTACAGCTTTTGCCAATAAGTACCAAAGCACTGAACTATGAGTTATCATTGCATTATCAGGTGAGGGCCATTGGTGCTGCATTTGCCTCACAATGCTAAGGCAGTTTTCATGAACACAGACACTGAGAGAGAGCAGTGTCTCATGATGTTCACATATAAAAGGACAAATAACCTTGTGGTGTCAGTAATAAACCATAATACAGTAATGCTCCAGTTGACTTTTCCCTCGCACATTGGCATTTCAACTACTGCTATGACCAGCTTCATAACCTATAAATTCCAGTTCCAGCAATGGAAACCAACACAGGTCAAAGCCCTAATGCCAGCAACCAAGCTTCAGAGCATCCCTAAAATCTAAATGTGCTTTGTTCACCGCTGGAATCAAAATCTGTTCCTGCGTGTCGGATTCTCTAGGGAGGACTCGGCTCCCACAGCGTTCCCTCTTTTAGGTTGGAATGCTGAGGGGGGAAAAAAAAAAAAAAAGAAAACACAACAGGAGATCTCTGAACTCTTTTCCCCTACTCTTTCCCAAAAATGTCTTCTCTTAAAGGTATTTTCACAGGAAAGAGATGACACTGGGCTCCAGAACTCTTCACTTGCCCCTGAGAGGGACCTCAGGTTTGGGTCCATTCCGTGTGTTACTCCAGCAGAAGTTACTGCAAAGTGCACAGAACAGCATAAAACTGAAGGAGGTGGGAGAGCTGCTTTGCAATCAGGTGTTCATCAGAGAATTGAAACTTTAGGAAGTTGCTAAATCATCTTCCAGAACAGCCTTGACTGTTCCAGGCCAGCTTAGCCATTATCCCGGTGACCCAATGTGAAAATACGGAAAGGGAAAAGAGAAGAAGAGAAGAAAAAGTTTTAGAAAAAGAAGATAGAAAAAATCCCCTGAAAACAAGAATCTCACAGCTTCCAAATACAAATATAAAATTTTAAAAAGACATGAAAACACACTGACCTAAAATGTGGTTATTAGGCCAAGTTCATGACTTGCTGCTGACATGACATTCAAGTGCTTGCAGTTGGAAGTGCTGCTGCAACAGAATCATAGCAAATAATCTGACTTTTTGTGATTATTTCATGCTTTGAGGGAAACATATCCTTTGTGAAGCAGTTTTAAATGATCAGTGATAAAATAATGGACTCTGCATTGTAGCATGGTACAGACTGAGCTGACATAAAACTCATCTCTGCTTGCTCTAAGTCTAACATTTCTTTCTTTTGCACTTAAAAACACCTAAAGTATCAGGAACACAGAATTTGAGAGCAGTGCTTTGTTTCTTTACAACCTGTAATTAGAAAATAATTTTGTTTGGTAGAGAAGTGGGAGGTTTTTATTTATTGAAGAGGCTCCTTGTTATGTTTCCCTTACATAAGGCCTAAGTTATATTGATCAAATCATCATTCTACTGGATGTTCATTTTTATTAGGTAAGGGCTGACAGAATGATTATTACAAGCAATTTCTGAACACTGGCATTCAGGATGGCACAAGAAGTGCCTTTCACGCTGCAGGTTTCCTCAAATTGCTACCACAAAGCCTAGGAATGGGTTAATGCAATCTGTTAGTGCCACAAAATTCAAGGGAATTGCCTGGATTGAAGTGGGATTAAAAGCCCTGCATGAACATGTGGAAAATTTTAGGACTGGAATAATGTTATGACATTCATAAGACAAGCTGTGAATGTGCACATTGAGGCACTGGCTGTGATCACTCGGTCCCTTCTCAAGGAGGAAGGCACTGCCACAGCAAAGCAGAGGCTCAGGTAGTGGGGGCACAAGCAATGCTGCAACTTGGCTACTAGAAAGATGAATGATTTCCAGTGAATTGGGATCTCTCCAAGCTAAAGACAGGGAATATGGTCACGAGAAACAGCCCTGATATTGGCAGGGGGCTGGTGGAGCTCTGGCTCTGTGTGGGCACAGCCCCAACCCTGCAAGACTTGGGCAGAGAAGAAGAGCTGCAGAGAAAGGCTCCTGAGGAGATACAGGAAACAAATCTTACCTTAGGAGAGGGGGTTTAAAGGATTTTGTTAACAGGATGAGTGGTGATACAAGTATTATCTAAAAATCGCATAAAACGTGAAACAAACACCTGTAAATACCCCCAAAAATGAGCTATTTAAGGTAACTGCAATTTTGGTGCAAGCACAAGTAGTTACTTAAAGTGACTGTGCATATTTTCAAGCTTCATGTTAAAACTGTGAATGAGAGAAGTGAAGGTTGAAAATAGCTCTCCAAAAAAAAAGGATGAGTCCAAACATCCTGACTAGAGCCAGTAAAACACAAGGGATCACACGGTGCAGGTGACTGCAATGGTTGTCGTGTGGCCTCAGTGCTCAGCACATTCCTGGTTCTTGTCAATCCCCAAGTATGAATCTGAAAATAACCTCCCAATGGCAATTTAAGGAAGTCAACGTGCCAGCCCTGCTTGTGTTGCTGCAAAAGGTGCTGAGATTTGAAGCCCCTTTCCCTGCTCATGTTTCTGGTTTTCATCTCACACAGATCACTGGAGAGCCATGTGACAAGATTTACTCCCAGGCAGCCTGGGGCAGACACGCAGAAATTGTGAAATGAAATCATACTCGAGTAGGTTTCCTGCAAAAATCCTCAGGTACAATTATCCAGAATTACAGGTTATGGTAACTGGGAAAAGCAGGGAAAAACTGGGAAAGCTGGAGACAGACTCCCCCAGCAAGGCTTCCCGAATATAGCAAAGGCACATTCCAGTCCTGCTGTCTTTAATGTGCATCTGGAAATCTATGAGCCAATATAATTAGATGGTAAATATGAAATATAAATAACAATTTACCAAAGGGAATGTAAGAGCTATTCAGTCACTATCACACCCCTGCTTTGTTTCAGAGGTGTGGGTACGCCCCCTAAAAACTCTCTGGACACCTTCCCTTGCCTTCACACTTTCTTTTACCTCACATCCAAACAAGAGAGAAAATATAGTAGCAAACATCTCTTCTTCTATAAGAGAATCTAAACGTCATGTATTTATGAATCACATTAATAATGGAATAAGGAACTGATGAATAAGAATGAAAACATTTACATAGCAAAAAGAAGCAACTTTTACTATAAATTATTAATAGCCTAATAATGACAATATGAAATAATAATTAACAAAGGCACAGCTATTATCACCCAAACAAGAAATAGCTTGACTTAACAAAGAATCCTACATAACAGATATGCTAATCTTATTTTCCAATTTCTGGAAACATTTCCCGTTACTTTTCAAAAACTCATTATCAAAGTCACAAGCAGGAACCTACTCAAGCATTGCAATATTTTGGTTGTAAAACAATTTGATAGTTATTACAAAGTTTTTTCTCATCTCTCTGTGGGAGAACAGGACGAATTCATTTATGCAAGAGTAATTTCTTCCACGGTCGTTTTGCGAGATGATTTATTTGCAGAGCGGGACAGACAATAATAAAGACTCGGATTTAAATAGCGCCTTTCATCCCAAAGGATCCCGAAGTACTTTACAAGATGTATCTCCACACAGGAATAACGTCACCCACCTCTGAAGTGATAGATGGTACCTGTTTAGCAGCATGCACAGAAATGCTCTGTAACAGTTTAAAGCAGGCAGTGAGAAACACCAGAGCCAGCAGAAACCACAGGTGGGATTCAATCCACTCCTAATAAGTGCATCAAAACTTTGCCAAGCTATCACAGCAAATGTACTTTTTCAAGAACTGCTACACACGGTTTTTAAGTCCCTGAATCCATCTCTACTGCTGCTGGTACGCAATTTAGAGAAGCTCCCATCTCAGCAGGACGCCCCATTTCTATTTTTAAAATTCCTTAAGGCATCGCAGTGCTCTTGGAAACGTCCCCACTGGCTCAGAATTGATTCTTCCAGCAATACACCACACCACACTCCTCCACCCACGCAGAGGAACCCCCCCACACACGTTTGGGTGGTACTTCCCCATCACAAATCCCCAGATTTGTATACTCAAAAGATTTTGGGAAAAAAAAAAAATACAGATGACTTCTCCAGGCAGCTGATCCCACAATCCTATTCTTCAGCAGCAAATTCCAAAACAGCCCAGGTAACTTAAGAGACACGGACATACATGTGATCAAAGCCCCACCAAAAGCATTACAGAGCAATTCACTGCTGAGGCAGCAGGTGAGCAGTATGTTCTCAGTAATCCTCCTGCTGATAAAAAGGGGTGCTAAATAACAGTCACACAGAACAACATTCACCTCTTCACTTGCTTTGGCCTTGTCCAAAACCCACTGCGGGCAGCCAAAAGGCTTCCAGTGACTTGGCTGGCCTTGTTTCCTTTTCCAAGTCTGCTGGAAAGGAGAAAGTTCTTTTTGCATTGATTTTTTTGCATTTTATCATATAATACTAGATTATAATTTTTTCCTGGGAGTTGTTCCATCCACTCCAAAAGGACTCATTATTGAGCCCCCACAGCTGCCAACAGCAGAACTGAGCACAGGCAGGACTGCTGCTTACAGACACTGTTGAGGACAACACTTTGGAAACACCAGCAATTTAATACAGGATGATTTCTGCTACACTTGCTAAACATTTTTAATGACACACGAGTAGTAGGTTGTGAAGTTTTTCAAAAAAAAAAAAAAAAAAAGGAAACAAGGATCCCACACACAGAGTTGCTACAGCACTGAGGTTTCCCACTGAACAATTATTTAGGTCACAAGAATTACAGACAGGGAATTTAGGCATGGATTAATAAAAAAGCAATTTCCACTATCAGTGTTTTTCAGTATGCTTGATAATCCTTTGCTTTTTATGAGATATAACTACCCTAACCCTTGGGTCAATACCAAAATGGTTTGCATAAGGCATGCAGAGGATAATGAATTGGAGTTGCCATTTCCTGATCTTTGTTTAGTCCTAAAGCAATCTGTTATGTGACAGTCCCACACTTGATATACCATCAACTTCAGTTTACTTTGCAAAATTTACAATTTCTTGCTCAGCAACAGTGATTTGGGGGTTCATTTTGGCTTATTCTCTAGATAAAGAATTATTCTCTCTGTGGCAAAGGCGTGCAAAAGGTTTGTGCAAGTAATTATTCTCTGTGTGGCACTTGGAAATGTAGTTTAGCAGTGACTGTGGTAGCGCTGGGTTGATGGTTTGAAGATGATCCTCAAGGTCTCTTCCAACCTTGAGGATTCTGTGATTCTGTGAAACATGGTCCCTTTTTTGAACTCTGCACCCTGCAGTTCTAACGTCCTTCAGGAGACACACTGGGGTGCCCATACAGCTGAACTAAGAGGGGGAATTAACGTGGAGCAAACCACAAGAGCTCTCCTGGCAAAAAAACCATTAAACTCAAACTCATGCTTGAGTTTCATTCACAGGACTCTGTTCCTACACGTGGCAAAACGCAGTAGAAGCCAAAAGAGCCTTTATATATTCACAGCACATGGTTCAAAAAGCACAATCCATGCATTTCTTGTTTTCCACAGCGAAGTCCAGAGAACAGCAATTCCATTTTTTAGCAACTTCTTGACGTTTCTAGATAATGTTTCCATCCCATGGTAACAACAAAAGAGCTTCCAGACATTTGGAGGAGCCGGAATCACCCTCCACTGTGTATCTTCAGAGTGAAAATCTGAGCTTTCCTTCCAAATCTTTCTCTTTCTCCCTCTGTCTCTCAAGGAATGGACGAACGTTCAGCAGCAGATGTTTAGTAAAGGTCACTACATATTTAAGTATGAGCAGAATCATCCAGGAAAGGATGCAATGTAATGCTAAGTGTTCCCTGGCAAAATGTAATTAATTACTAGAGTGCCTAAGACCACATTAAAGTATATTTTTTAAATTATTGCAAATCTAAAGAATGCAAAGTTGTGCAAAAGGTGTGTACAAGGGATTGTCAATCAAAGCCCTATTTACCTAAGGGGAAACTTAAAACTTACTGTCAACAGCTGATGTAAGAGGATTTATTAAGGTCAGGTTTGAAACTTATGGTAACTGGCCATCCTTAAACACTTATAAGTTGGCATATTTGAGTTATTATGCACAATTGGTGGATTTTTTCCAGACAATTCATTAACTACAGCAACAGACTTTTGCAAGGACACAGAGACATTTCCATTCAGAGGAGTTTTATGACACTTGATTGGCATTTCTGGACAGTACTGCATCATAAATATGTAGATGTAAAAACATTATTTTTCCATCATAATGGTGCAAGCCCAGGACTTCTGGGGATGTCTTTTCCAATATCTGCATAAAGTAAGGCTGTGGGTTTCCAGCATACAAAAATACTGTGTGCCACAATTTAGAAAAGAGAAATATACAATATATAGAAAGAAGCTCCTTTATTAACATACCACTACTCATCTCCAGCCCATTGGCATTCTCATTTCTTGGGAAAACAACATTCCTGGTGGTTTGAATTGCCATGGGAGATTTAATCACCCTCAGACTGAAACACTTCATCCAAAAAACTAAGAACTCCAGCACTAATAAGCCCTTAAAATGTATGGAGATACTCTTTACAAATTGATTTAGAGTGTTACTCAATTAGAAGAAAAAAATAAATTATAAAATGCCATTAAATGTTGAGCAGCAGCGTAAATATCTGGATTTCAGCCACTTCCTACCATGATGAGAACAACAGAAATAAATTTTTTTCCTCTATATTGGTGGTTCCCAATGAGTTTCTCCAGTGAAATCAAAGCATGAAACCCAAGCAGGCACAGAGGAACATGCTATCAATCATGTGAACCATCAGAGGTGTCTGGAATTGTCTACCAGACAAAGCTGTTGAGGCAAAAACATCGGGGTCATTAAAAATCATGATAGCATCTTGTGGTTAATGGAGTACTACAGAGAGAGGAAATGAGCCTTGAGAAGCTGAATGCCCTTTACTCAATCCCCAAACATTATTTCTTCTTGTCCTTATGTTCTAAATTAATATCTTGTTTTCCAACCAGTGTAGCATTTCCATTACAATCACATGCCACTTTGGTTTAGCGGAATCATTAACCAAGCTATTTACATTAATTACCAGGCAACCCATTCTCCCAGTATCGCTCCCAATTCCCTTCCTCTGAAAGGTCTTGCTACAAGGACAGGCAGCCTATCAGCAACAAGAAGTTCTTTACAGAGAGGGGAATCAGGCATTGGAATGGGCTGCCCAGGGAAGTGGTGGATTCTCTGTCCCTGGAGGTTTTTAAGATGAGACTGGATGTGGCACCAGTGCCATGGTCTGGTGACCATGGTGGGGTTGGATCGAGGGTTGGACTTGATGATCTCAGAGGTCTTTTCCAATCCAGCTGATTCTGTGATTCTGTGATTGTGATCCACCAGCACAAGACATTCCTCAGCAAAGCCACTGTGCAGCTGGTGCTTAGGTGATGATGGCACGGTGGGTACATCAGAGCCCACCCAAGGTACAGATTTTTCCTGGTAATCACAGGGATTTTTCCCAGACAAACAGCAAGCAGTCATCCCTGCAATTCCTCTGAAGCTGAAGAATCAAGCTCCAACACACCCAGCAAGACAATGATTTTCAGAGCAGCAAAGCTCACAGGCTGTAACCTGATTCTGTGGCAATTGCAGATGAATCTGATGTGTGATGGAAGCACCACTGGAAAGCATTCATCAGCTTCTAGCACGGTGTAAATTGCTAGTAGCAACCACTGATTACTGTGAAACAAGTTTCCAAGGGCTGCCTGTTTTTCAGGGAAGGCTGATAGAGCAGTTGGAAGAGGAATGGCAGACAGGATGTTTCATAGTGGGGCTACAAGACTACAGTCATGACCTTTTTCAGGACCTGTTTGAAGATGTTACAGATTAAACAAATGTAAGATTTATTTCTACAGCCAATTTTTAAATGAAAGTGATGTTTCAACTACATATTAAGTATTATTAAATATCATTCAGAAAAAAATAATTAAAATGGGGACAGAGTTAACTTATATTGTAACCCTGCCCTGCATTCTGATTCTTAACTCTGATTGCCTGTCTACTCCTAAACACTCATAATTAAACTTTTGAAAATATAAATATCTTTTATTATTTGGAATGTGGTATTTTATATCTTCAGGATTGATCTACCTCCTTGAATAAAGGTTAGGATGTATTGTGCAGGGCTCAAACTCATCTGCTTCCAAAGAAAAGAAAAAAGAGATTGAACTGTTTTTCCAAATGAAAAATTGATGCTGCTTCTCCCTAAGAAAAATTGCCTGGACAGAAGTTGTGAGACCGCTCTGATAAGGCTTCAATCTAGTTTTATATATATATAAAATAAAAGTTTTATACATAATTTTTAAAAATATATATATATAAACTAAAAGTGTATATATATATATATACACACACATATATATAAAACTGTGAAAGTAGGAACTGGACTGTTTTGTCTAAAAAAACCCCTCAAACTGTTCTCCTGGAAGTAAACTCCACTTTTCAGTAGATAGACTGCATGCACTGTACATTAGGTGTGGGGTTTATATTATACAGTTACAGTATTGTTATCACACCACGTGTGTTAAGTGGTAATGTCAAGCAACAATAATTTATTACATCAATCTGACTTTCTGTTTCACTGCCCTGTCTTGTAATAGCAGCAACTAACACACAAACTCAGTGTTTCAGTTCTTGTAGGCTTTGACTTTCACCTTGGTCTGTCTTTAGCTGGCCCTGACAACAGTTGCTGCCTGTGAAACTGTGGGAAAAATACATTAATTTAAAAGTTAATGCTTCCTCCACCTTTCCCCAACCTGCCTTTTCTGGAGAGTTTTTATATTTTGTACGAGGTGAATTCCACACAGGTTTCCGCAGCGGAAGGGCAGAGGGCAAGAGACATGTGCAGACTTTTGGGAGCCCATCACAGCCTTAAACCTTGCCACACGTGAAGCCTTTGACAACCTGAGCTGGTCAGAGGTGATGTTTGCAGCTAAAGAGAGCAAAGAAGAGCCCGAAGCAAAGGCAGAACAGAAAGTGCGGCCCAAAGCGATGCAGCTCGTGCTGATTTCCAATCCCAAAAAGCAGCTTTGGTCTTTAGTGAACTGCATGGGCATTATAGATAGGGAGGGGCTAAACAAAAGAGCCAGCTATTTCAGCAATTTCAGCAGCTCACACAGCACAGGCAAGGAATTCCAATCAATGTAGCCAAAAATCTGATGATTTGATGTGTCCTTACCCATCTGTGCTGCACAAGCCCTGCTGGAGCTGAATGACCTGGTGTGACACAGCCTCAAGTTCAGCACTGTGTTGGCTGAAGGAAGAGAAGACCACGAGGTCACTATTCACAAATACAGAATTTTACCAAACTTTCACAGATTAAAAAGCTAAAAGAAACTAGTCCGTCCACTTATTTAGTTTAAAATACAATGCAGCCTGCAGGGGGTTCCCTCAGGGCTTTCTGTTTGGTTTTAGTTTGTTTATGAGGCTTTTTGACTACACCAAGCCTTCTGAAACAAAACAAAACCAAACAAAACCAAACCAATGAACAGACCCAAGCAAACCAAACCAAACCAAAAAAACCCCACCCCAAATCTAAAACCACCTTCTTTTCACTGCTGGAAAACGAACCAAAGTCCTTGGTAAATCCTTTTAATGACTTGCAGAGGGTAGGGGGTAACTTTATCAGTCAAATATGTTCAGCACTGTAAAAAAAAATTATCACATTCATTTGCTGAGATCTGCTTTCCATAAAACTTTGCTCAGGGATGTTAATTGCTATCACTGAAGTTAATAATCATACTAATAAAATTTCTTAATAAAATATTGTAAAATACCCCATTCTGCTGTCCCTCTAAACTTACTGAACACTGACATGAAATCAGTTTGCTTTTGTTTCTCTAAACCTCTCCTGGTATTCCAAGGCTTACTAAAAACCAACAGTAATGTCCATGGGTTTCTTGGCCATCCCTTCAGAGGTCGAGGGTGCAGCCAAACCTGATTTGCCAATTTAAATATGACAGTTTTATTGCCTGCTGTTTAGCATCTGCCATAATTATTGCAGCTATAGGAAAATATTTTATCATTATAAGAGAATTTCTCATCCATGGAAATATTTCTGCACAGCATCTAGTAAAGTATTCTTACACAGCCTCCAATTATTCAAATTATTAGTCTTAATTCTTTCTCTAAATCAATGTGACTCATAATTATTTTAAGCTTTATGAAATTAGTTATTTCAGAAGCAGTGCCATACATTCCATGACAGATTTGGACTTTATCCTGTTTGCACATTACAAATATAATGTAGCTATAATCACCTCCTCCTGAAACACCACAATTTTTTTAGTCCTCTCATATATCAGTCTTTTGTTCCCAACATCCTAATTTTGTGCTAAATGTGCTCTTGCTTTTCACCACTTTCCCTCTGCTGTCAAGTGTAACGCTGTGGCATCGAGCTGGTGTTGAGCCAAAGGTCTGGAATGGCAGCTCTCCCTGGCACAGGCAAAGCTGTGTCAGGGGTGCATCCCTTCTTTCTGAGACTCACTCAGCCTCCTGCAAAACCTCTCAGGGAAATCCACACATCCCTCTCCTGCAGCACTGCCCTGTGTCTGCTGTAAATACCCCGTGGAGTATCTTGCAGTGACATTAAACTGTGTGTTTATCCTCACCAATGCCTCTCTTCTGATAATTTGAAGAGCTATCAGTAGGATCACAGCTCCTCCCTTGGCCACAGGGATCCAGCACACTGCCTGTTGCAGATTTAGGTGTTTGCTCTTTTCCATTCTTGCTAACTGAACAGTTCACAACAATCATTATCCATCTTCTCTGTGTATGTCTTCCCATTTATCTCAGGACTGTCTGTGTTCCCTGCAGAAGCTGGAGGACCCTATGGAGTTTCTTGATTTTCTTACCACTTGGTTCATTCACATTGCTCAGAAATGACTAATTTCTTCCGATCTTCAGAGGCAAACCCTGAAACTTTCAGATGGAATACATGGATCCTCCAGGCTTTGAGATGGAGCTCCCTCAGTGGTGATGAAAAGAAAGCAGAATTCCCTCAGAGGATGCCTTAAATTTGGTGTTTCACCTTCACACCTGGCAAGCCCAGTACAGATCATGGGGCTTTTGTGCACTTGGAGGTGAAGAGAACTTGAAGCAGAAGAGTAAATGCACTCCTAGGAAATCTCATAGGTTAAATCAGGGACTGAATGTGCTTTGCCATTTTGGGAGGTTCTGTAAGCACCATGCATTAAACCCAGAGAATTGTGGATTTTAAGCTGGGCAGAAGGAGAGAGGGTAATTCTTGGAGAGTGTACTTTGCTTCTGCTCCAGGTGGTTGAGGGTAGCAGAGATCCACTATTCCCTGAGAAGAGATGTAAGTTCTCTCTCAGGCCAGAAGAGTTCCATCAAAATGTGGTATTCCATCAATGGAAAGTATTATTTTCTGGCATTGCTCTTTAGCATATTTTTCAAAGGACTTTGTGTGGTTTGCACATTTAAGTACTATCGGATTCGCAGTTATGCCAAAATTAGGCTCATACCAACAAATGAAAATGAAGAGAATAGCCTAGAACACTGCCAGAGAGGAAAGCAACTGGTCACAATTTAGTGCCTGTTATGAACTGACAGATGTGTCAGACAAATCCAAAGATAATGGGTAAGAAAAACCAACTTTGCATGCAAACCTCACTTAACACTGCTCCTTCAATCACAAGGGCATGTAACAAACAGGGTGGACAAGTAGTGATTAAAAACACAAGTAAATAAAAATATGCATCCCTTGACATTTTGAAAAAACCCACAGATGTCACATCCATGTAATTATTGTGCCTTAAAATGGACTGTGCTGCAAATGGAAATGAGAAATGGCATTTACTTACTCATAGTTTTAATAACATATGCAGATATTGTATAATGTGTGTCAAATGCCATTTGGCTCAGCAGAATCTAATTAATCTTAGTTCTTTCCACTGTATCTTCTGCTATGCATATTCAGTAATATGTGTATTATGGGAACAATGTTTCGTAGCTGTCATAGTTGACTTGATGAATCTTTAGTTTCTTCTGTTTTAAGAGTCCTAGTTATGATCAGGTCTGATTCAAGGTGACCATCAACTCTAACTAGTCCTATACCAACCCTTCAGTTGCCAGTATGAAAAGGGGATAGGACAGAACTGCCACTGACTTCTGAGAACAGATGAAGTGCTCAGGATCTCGTACACCAGGCTCTAATGGAAGAAATTTAATTTCCTTTCTATGGTTGTTCTACAAACAGAGAGTCCAGCTGCCTAAAACAAAGTTACAGCCAGGCCTGACATGATTTCATTTACCAGCAAACATTGTCAGCATATTGCTGGAGTCCTGGGCTCAGAGTCAAGACAACAGGGATGTGGTTCCATTTCTCTTGCTCAACCTTCTGCAAGTCACCTCACTAGTTCCTTGGCTTCTATATAAATAAAAAAGCTGTATCTCCCAAAAGCACCTGGTGACTTAGGAATCCACATCTTAGTGCTACTGGGGCTCTTAATTCATCTCAGCACATTTCAAAAACGTAACCCAGTATCACTTATTGTTCTTTCTAAAGATCTTTGACAGCTCTGGCCCATAAGCACTACGGAAGGGTTAAACAGATATCAAAGTGTACAATAAGTTGTTAGAAATGCAGTAGTTTTAACCAACCAGCAAAAAGGCACTCGTGAATTTCAATTGTCACCCCGTCTTTATTAACTCATCCTATTCTATTAAGCCACTGAAGCCTCTCAGAGCAGAGCACAATCCTCTCTGCACTGTGAAATGAACGCTCACAATGAGGGGAGGGAGTAGCGGGGGGCAAGTCTTTGAATCTCTCTGCTTTTGTCAGATTAAGTCAAAACACGGGAGTTTTATTTTATTTTTTAATGGGTCTTTTCGATCCATATCTACCAGGCAATTCTTTTCTGAACTGTGATGCAAAATGAAAAACCCATTACCATCATTCTGCATTCAGAACCCGCACACCCAATGCTGTAACTGCCCAGTTGATGCATGAGGACTTTACCAGCTGCTTCAGATTTGCTCATCATGACTTCCCTTCATTTTAAGGACTTTAAATCAGGTCTAAATATATGTATATCTAATGAAACCAGCAGAGTGTGTCAGCAGTAAGAGATTGTCTTGCTATCTCCATAGGCTGTCATGTATTTTGGTTTGATAATCTAACGGGAATCCCAAAATATTCATACCTGGAGATCTTACAGTGGGACACAAGGATCAAAGATGTGGTTAATCAAAGCATATTCAAATTGGAAATATGGGATAGAAGTGCTGGTCTTCTGCTTTGGGACACAGAAGGTCTTTGGAAATTTCTCATCTGTTTTACAGCAATGAGCAAAAGCCTTGAAAAACAGCACCTAAAATAGACACCCAGCCCGAAAGACAATAATTTGGAGAGCCAGGACATGTTGTTTTCCACCACTTCCACTTGGCACCAAAATCATTCAGCTACTTGAATCAACTTTCATGAATTTAGGAGCAATAAATCCTACTACAGTTAATTTACTTAGGATTTTCTCCTAATTTTTATATTATACTTAAGGCAAACCAAAGCATTTATTTGCAAGGCTCAAGAATGTCATATCATGGAATTTCTGTTGCAACCTTCCTTTAAAAGCAGTCTTTCACTTGTATTAAATTGCATTTAGGAAAAAAGACAAGTTACAGTGACTATTTTCACCACAATAACTTATGCTAGTGATGAATGCCAGGCATGGCACAAATCCTGGAATTACAGATCTGAGTCCTCACCAGGGCTGGGGGCCAGGAAGGATTTTTGCTACAGCTTTAAGAGAATTCTCAAATGTCCTTCTATTTTAGCTTTTAGTGATTGTAAAGGCTAAGTATCTTTGTAAATTATTGATTTTGAAATACCTTATTTTCTTCCCATCCCAAGAATTAAAATTCACACTGAAAATACACATCTTCACCCCTCCTCTGCTTTAACTGTGATGTTTAATAAGATAATACAGTCCCTGTTCTCAGGTCACAGGGAGGCTTCCAGTAGCAGGTGACAAGTAGTGGACTCTGAGCAGCTTTATTTTCTTGCCATAATTCTAGAATGTGTCACTAATAGTTGCTGTATTTAGAGCTCATTTTATTTGCCTTTAGCTCTCACAGCTACCCTACCTCTCTGCTTTCATGTGAGGACAGGAGAAGAAAGAGATTTTAATACTAAAGAGAAAGGTAAAGTAACTGCAATGAAATGCATTCTCCTGGCAACAGCTCTAAGTGTTTTAAGGACAGACCCCCATGGAAAGATCCTATTTTTATCCTAAAACAGTTTCATCTCTGAGTGTGTCTCACAGTTTGAATCTAAGGAGCCACAAAGCACTTGAAAAGAACTTTGTCCAGCTTTAGGAAAAAAGAGACTTGGAAAACAGTATTTTTTTTTAAAAAGAACACTTGAAAAATAACTGCTGACAAAACACAACAACAGCCCACAAAAAACCCCACTGCTTAGCAGTTGCTGCTAATCTGTGATGAGGGACAACAAAAAGGGAAATTTTTTAAAGGAGATTGTTGTGCTTCACATGCCCAATCTGCCATTTTATAAACTGCTGTGTGTTCTGTAATTACAGACAATGCAGACCTAAACTGTGGGTTTGGGGCCTGATCTTAAACCCAATGAACTGAGGGTAAGACTTGATAGTGATTCAGTGGAGCAGGGAAAAAAGCTCCTGGGAGTTTCCACTCTTTTGCACAGTCTCTCCAAAATGACAGAGAAACCACGAGTAGCCTGGGATTCCAGCTTTAAATGATGTGAATTTCTAATGCCAGTCATCCAAACACTGACTCTCTTAAAATTATCTCTAGGATGCAAAGGTAAAAATAAAAATTATATTGAAAATGCCTTAAGAAGCAAAAAACAACCTGCTTCAGCCACGGCCTGCCAGCAGCTGTTTGCCCAAGTTCCACGGCTGGGAAGTCTCTTTCCCTCATCTGTGCTCCCTTTACCATAGCAATTGGTGTCAAGTGTGACCCATTGGAAAGTTCAGAAAGCCAGCAAACAAGCTGTAAACAAGTGACTGAGGTAGAGGGAAATGTTTTATTGCTGGCATCTTGCATCAGGTTCAGAGTCGGGTGTTTTAAACTGCACTGCACAGTTACACCGTGCACTGATTTATAGTGTTTATGGCAACCAATATTAGATGGCTGTACAGTGTAAAAGAGTGTCAGCCCTGCATTGCAATCGCTGTGTCTTGCTCCATCTGTGTGATTTACAGGAAAACACATTCTGTCATCAAGCTCCTTTTATTTTTTTTTTCCCCTGTTTAGGAAATCTGACTGGAGTTCCGTGTCAAATGATGATTGCTCACGAACTGGAAAGGGTGAACAATTGCCAGTGCAACAGAAGCTGAAACCCTCAGGGACTTATAATTTTATTTGTGGTATGAGACAATTTCACTTTTAGATGGATGTGCACAACTTGTGTGAGGAAAAGGAAACAAGGAGCATGAGAGACGGAGCAGCTGAAATACAATAGGATCCAATATTCTGTGCTTTTGATCAAAACATAAAGATGCATAATCTGGAACCAAGAGGCAGTGTTAGCTTGCAGCAGACACTGTTATTAATGTAGATAAATGCAGTGCTGAGCAGGAGACATTCCCATGATAAACTGCAGCTAAACCATAAAACCAGCACTGTTTTGATTATTAATTGGATACATTTTTATCCGTCTTTCCAGGCCATTGGCCTCATCCTCATTTTAATGAGGCTTCTTTGAGAGTCTCTTTTCGAGCATTTGGAAGTGCATGGTCCAAATTTGAGAGTGTTGAGTGATCATAAAGTCAAGGACATCCATGTTTATTAACAGAAGAAGGTCTCTCTAGCAAAGTGGAAACAAGGGCAAAATTGAGAACTCTTTGCATATTTTTTCTAGTAAGAACAGAAGAACTCCACTTGAAGGAACCAGAAATACAACTTGGAACTACTTCTTACTTGCCTGTGAGCAGGGAGAGCTGAATTCTTCCCTAATTACCTCACTTTGGCTGGTTCAGGAACATCCAGGAAGAGAAGAGAGGATCATGCCAACCTGCAAACACAATCTGACCCAGGTAGAACACACAGACAAGGCGTTTCTTACACCTTTCTATTCCTTTATGAAAATGCACATGGAATGGGGTGATCTGACCCTCCAAAAATATACAGCCCATTTTCACATGGGCAGACTTACAGCTCCCACACAGAGCTGAGCTTCTTTGAATACAGAATGAAAAATAAAAGAAGGGAATAACCTGACACTCCAATGCCTAAGATAACTTGCTGCATTTGCACAATAAACAGCAGCTGGGAGCTGCTTCCCCCAAAAAATATTCAAAATTGTTTAATTGACAAATACATCTCTTAAAGGAGGAAGAAAAGTGTCACTCCCTCCAGAAGGTGAAACCAATTAAAGTTTCTGCTGTTTCTATCAGAAAAGAAAAACAATCCAGCAACAAGAGCAAGTAGCAATTATAGGTATTTCATGACAAAAAGAGGCACTTGACAAAAAAGCAAAAACCGTTGAAAATTTTTATGAAAAAGGAAAGTACTTCATCTTCCTTAGCAGGGAGAGTTTGAATTATGACTGCAGCTTACAGGTCTTGTGAGTGGAATTGTTCTTTTATAACTGTGTGTTTTATAGGGAACAGTGGTAAGAGGGAGCAAACAGACATCGAGCACGTGAACAGAGGGGGGATGTGAGAACACACACACAACAGATTCTATGGGAAACACTTCTCGTGTCTTCCTTAGAATAAAGGACAGATGGACCATGGATAATGGATTAGATGGGCCACTGTCTGATTCTCCACTCCCCCACAGTTCCATTTGCTTTGCAGCACCTAAAGACACTAAAATAAAAAGGTCGGCAATTCCCGGCTCCTGTTCTGTCTCTCAGCTGTCCATTCACCTGGCTGATTTATTTTTGTATTAACAAACAGAAGATAAACAATAAAATTATGCTTCTTGAGGCTGAGATTCCAGGTCATCCCTCCCAAACTGACTCAGAAGCAGCAGCACATCAACACGTGGTAATTGCAGAAGTTAGTTGAAGAAGTCCCTGAGCAGGCTGGAGTTAGAAATAAACAATTCTTTCCTGCTTTGGTTTGTTATGAAAGGCTGGTCTTGAAATACAAAATGGAAATAAAATGGCATTTGATGCTGGTAAGATCAAAGAAAGCTTGTACTATACTGCCCTGCAGTGCAAGTATGGGATGTTACCATGAGGCATTTTTCCCTGACTTTGACAGTCTGTGACCTCTATCTATAAAGACCAAGAACCATTACATTTGTCCTCTGAATTGCTTTAGTATTTTTTCAATCCATTTTGCCCTTCTAAATACATATCTATAGTGAACAACTGCAAGGTAACAGATACAAGCTACTCCTTCAATTCAACAGGAAAGAAAACACAAATAGGTCCAATTCACGTTGTGCTGACAGCTGAGCTGGTATTGGCCAACCCCTGAGAACATCTGAAGGCCTATAATATTCAGAAGGCTTACAGTTCACACCCTGCCACCACCCTTAAATTCACATTTTGCTGCAGTTTAGACACTATCAGTGTTTCAACTCGCAGCTACATTCTTGTAGGGCAGCAGGGAGGGACCTGGAAGCAGAAAACTGAAATCTGTAGTCTCCAGTAAGGACCCAGACAGAAGGGTATACAGGCAAATTAATTGTCCATGTACTGCTCCTTAATTTAGATGTTTGAAGAAAAGAAGAAATCACATGTCAGCCTATCAGCTCTTTAATGCTTTGAGTAATTCAGCAAGAGGTGGGGGTCAGAGAATGCTAAGACAGGGGATCAGCATTTTCTCAGCACATTGTCTAATTAGCTCCCGACTCCCTCAGAGACTTCAAAATATTAACCTGGCAAAGTTGGTGTCCACAAAAATTCCATGTTATCTGGAAACTTTCCAGCTCCTTTCAAAGCTGGATTATGCCTATCTGTACTGTGCATTTCCTTGTGATATGAATTTTATAGACTGCAGTCATTATTAGGCAGAGAGCTGTTAAGAGACAGTGACTGACTTGCACACTCACTGCTTGTCCTTGCATTAATGGGGGTTGGGAAGAGGCTACTACAAAGTATAAGGCTGATTGCTCAGAAAATCCAGTAGGATTCAATCAGTTGCTGCTTTTAAGTCAAAATTATTTTTAAATACCACATGGATGAGGTGGGAATTTTAATTAATTTCAGCCAGACTATTTTCCTAAAGAAAACATATTCAGAATTACCTGGAAGAATGAGAAAGCAGACTGATCTCACCATGGATAATTCTCGGGGGTATTCCTTACAGAGGGAAAGGGATTCAGGGATTTCAGTGACAGTAGCTCAGCTACAGTGTGATCTGGCCTGCAAAGGAATAAAAAACCACACATACCCCCCCACCAATCTCTAAACTGCACGGAGAGTTTGGAATCCAGATATACAGGATACAAGTTCACCTGAATCAACCTATGCCTGGGACTGTCACTGAGAGCAAATATAACCTCCTAGAAACAATGGGGAAGGAAGGGCAGAGAATAATTATCTCCCTGCACCATCATCCCTCTGGGAATGGTTGAGAAATACACTGTATTCACTGTGTCCTTGTGACAAAATATTGACTTCCATGGCATTAATTGTGAGCAAGTACTAAAGCACTGGTCTCTACAGGGTATAGTTTAGTTTATAAAGCTTCTAATGGCATATTTAAAAATAAATATATGTTTTGATAAATATGCTCAAAGAACAAAAATTGATTACTTGCTGCAAAACCTCACAATTTTAGTCCTCTCTGTCCCTTTGTGACTTATATATGAAATATAGTTTCACCTGCATTAAAAACAGAGGACATCAGATTTGTGGTTTTTATTCCAGTTGTTGTTATTTACATTACACTGATCAGAAATTCTCTGCCTCTCCCCAGATGTGCTGAGCATCCAGGATGAGTTGCAGAGCTCCCTTTACTCCTGTTGGCTCATGAGATGATTACCAGACATTACACCTGCTTAATTCAAAGAACAGGCATCAAAGCCCCACCCAGCTGTTCAGAGAATATTCTATTTCAGCTTTTCTGTGGATAAAGCAACACTCTGTGGTTGGTTGTGTTCCCATGCACAGGTACTATCTGACCATTTTAGATATAAGTCTCTATTTTTTTTTTAAATGGTCTATCCCACTCCCTTCTTTAAAAAAAAAAAAAAAAAAACCCAACAATGAATTAAAAACTATGAATTCTGTTAGGCTACACTGTACTGAGTCATCCTGATCCTGCCACCAGAAACACAAACCTTGTCCAGTAATCCCACTGAGTGTGGCTGCTCCCAGTTTCAAACTCTCAGCCTGTCAATCCAATCTCACTTTTGTTTTCACTTATTAATTTTATCTCCTGCTGTTTCTCCCTGTACTTACAGAATCATAGGAACACTCCCATGCAGTTTTCCTCCAGTCAGTGCACATTTTACTGCAGTTTAGTTATATATTGGTACTGCAGCCACAGCTGCTCCCTATTTTAATTCCTTGCAATGTTTCAGAGAGAACATGAGTTTTTCATCCAGATATTGGTGAGACTCCTCACTTTGGGAGTGCTGGCAATGTGTAAAATTAGGCAGGTCAGCAGGCCTTTGCAGGGATGAGAGAGTTAGAGGAGCTTTCCTCTAAAAGAAACCCACATCATTATTCAGGCATTATAAATTACACCACTTTTAGGGGGAAAGGAAAGTAGCCATTTGACATGGCACTGTGTGACAAGGAGTGAATATTTGGCTGAGGGCTCACCTCCACCTTGATGGGAAGTGTTATGGAATCTGTAATATCTACACAAAACCAGCAGGACCTTACCTTAATAAGGTCTCATCCAAATGACTTGCTCACTAAACTGCATGGAATTCAATTTCTCTCCCTCTGAAAGATGAAGGGCAACTTGGTCCTGCCAGGGATTTGAATTTATGGCTCCACGGCCTCAAAATGTGAAATGTATAGCATCAAATAAGCCTGCTCAGTGACTAGATAACATCACATGGTTTTCTGAGCTATTAATAAAAAAAAAAAAAAAAAAAAGGAGGTGGGAATATGTGGGAATACAATCATAAAAAGGAGGCAAAGGCTACATAATTAGTACTATGTATTGCATACGTTCAAGTGAAAAGATGAGGCAACTTTTGGCAGAATATCTTCAAGAAGAAATAAAATCATCATAAAGATAGAAGAAGACTGAAAAAGGTGACTTCTATCTGTCCTCAGTTGTCTTGTGTGCCCAGAAGCCAGTTCTATAAATGATGGGATATCTCTCCAGCAGTCTGTGGCCATCAAAGCTGGTTCAGATGGGAAGCTCTTCCAAGTGACTCCATTTTGGCAGATCACAGGTCAGGACAGAGCCCTCTCTCAGCTTCTGGCCTGTGAGAAACAGCCTGAAGTTCTTCAGAAATGCACTGGGTGCATTTATCCAGCAATTTCACTCCTCCACCATAAACCTTGGATTGCACTCTATCCAAGTGCAGTGAGACCAGGTAATTTCTCCTGGCTTTCACCCACCACATCAGCCAAGCAGGGAACAATTCCCTCTGTTCACACAGGGTGGTGGCTTTCTCTCTCTCTCTCTCGGGCTAATCAAGTGGAGAGCATTTGCTGGGATTTGTAGTAGCCCCAGTTTAAAATGGGAGGCTGAAATGAGTAAGGTATCCTTGCAATTTCCACGGTGGACCATTTTTCCTGCATGTAATCCACGACTGCAAATCCGAACACTAATTCTGAACAGTGATAATCCTCCATAGCACTGACCCTAAAGATCTTTACAGCAGCACAAATGAGATCAAAGGACAAATGAAAGTCTCTTAATCCCCCTAAGTGTGAGTTCAACCTAATCTTACATTTCTGTCTTTTAATTCTCCCTAAATCTGTTTTTAACTTTGCTTAACATTCATTATCCTTTTTCATGCCCTAATTCTGCAAGAAAAAAAAAATAAATAGCCCATGTCTGGGAGTACGTTTGTACACAGGGATGGTGGTTTTAATATGAAACACTAGTTTGTCAGCAATTAGAATGGGAAGTAAGTGGAGGGGAAAAGTGGAGGGAGATGATATACAATGGAAGATTATGACTGATGAATGAGGTGCAGAAAGACTCTGTGGTGATGGTTGTGTCACTTGTAGGAACATAAAATCTTTCAACAGGAGATTGTCGGGGAAAAAATAACAAAACCAAACCAAAACAAAACAAGCCCACAAACAGAAAAACCCCAAACAACAACAAACCCCACCCAACACACCACACACACAGACAGAGCATTCCTGAAGTCACCTGGCATGATTTGATCACAATTAGCTATCCCTTCTCCCTTGCTGACCTCATGTCATACATAAAAGATCTCGTACCTTTTGAGGGTTTCATTAATCAGGTCCTGTATTAATTTTGCAATGCAGCTCCCGCTCAATAATGTTTGGAAGCCTTGCCAACACTTTTCTGTTACACAGCTTTGTGTATTTTGGGACATTGAAGGCTTTTTTCATTAAGTATTATTCTTTGCTAATGTGTAGTTAATAACATAATGGAAAAGCTTTTAAACTCCTCTGAGAATTAAACCACTCATACTTGTTTAACTGCTTGATTTCCTAATGGATATAGTGTAGGATTTAATATTCTGCTCATTTACATTACTTACCAGAAGAAAGGAGACCTTTAACTGCTTTTTCTAAAAACAACAGTAAATCATGTTTAAGTTGATTGATTTCTGCATACATATTAACACAGACTAATGGAAGGCACAATGTCTTCACAATCCATGCCATCGTGTTCAACTACTGCTGAATATTAGATTTTTTTTTAATTTTTATTTTTTACTTAGACTGGAGTAAGAGCATCCCTATTGTATGGTAGAATTTGACTTATCTCACAGCTGGATTCACTCCTTTGTACAAAGTGTGGTGGTAAGTTAAACTAAAATTCCATTTGGTAATTAACAGAGCTACACTGATTTACACCAACCACTGCTCTAGCCTTAGACATCTGGGATCATAATTGAAAATCAGACATGAGGAAACTTTTAAGGGTTAGATGATATCTGCTTTGTTACTCTGAGAAATGCTTTATCCCCTAACTCAGTCACTGGAATGGACATCAGCTGAGAACAGCGGTAGGAGCTGCAAGCACCACACAGGCAACTCTTGAGCGTGTTCTCTCTCATTCCACCCTGCCTTCTCTCTCCTGCAGTTATTCCAGTAGCTGCATCACGATGGTGAATTTATGACAGAGATTAAAATCTTCATATATAACCCCAGAGTGAAACATCCCCAGTCATTCCCAACTAGGATGTAAAAGTTAACTGAGCACAAATCTCCATATATAACCATCAAATTCACGACCACCAGCTCAGAGTCAGCTGTTCATCCACGTCAGCATCTCCAGCAAACTAACAGCTACAAGCTGTCTCCTCAACCAAGAGCATTCTGCATTTAAAAAAACCCAAACAACCAAACAGAAATGTCTAATAGAGAGAGAAGTGTGTAATAAGGGCAGTTCTCCAGGTATATTGTGATGCTGATGGATTGAATTCTGCAGGCCTGATTACTCTGCCACCACAGGGTTCCATTCTCCTCAAGGGGCACTGCTGATCCTCAGTGGAACTATCCCGAGATCACAGCACTGCTCAGCACGAACAGGCACTGAGGAGCAGGGACACACTCACAGCTGAGCACAAAGAACCAAGATCTTAACAACTATCCCCCTCAGATAACTCCTAAGTCCATGGGCTGTCCACATTCCTGAGAGGAATCACAACAGCACAAACTGTTTTCCCAAGAGTTGTTCTCTCTTGTAGAAATGGCCACATTTAGAACCTCAGAATCACTACCCTGGCACGTTTTAGTGAGGATGCTGTGAAAAATTAGTGTCATGAGTGCGAAAATTATCATAATCAAAGTGATTGAAAATTACTGTCATGCATGCTGAAACAATCAAATCCATAAAGCACACCACAATATTTTACAAGCTACTCCAGGCCACACATCAAGTTTGTCAAATGATATTTCTGCACTCTGAATGGCAGCTGTGATGCAATACAATCACACCCCAAATGCTCTCATTAGCTGGATGGCTGGTACAAATGTGTGACCTGTAAGGGCTGGCATCTCACAGAAGTCTGTTAGGTAAACAAAACCAGCAAAAGGCAGAGAAATCATCAAGGCAAATTAACAGGATGTGTACAATCCTCTTTGGTTGTTAATAAGTCTCCATTTTTCTTTTCTGGTGAGGCAATATCCTTTAAGAGAATTTCTCAGCAAATGAAAAAAAAAAAAAAAAAAAAGGAATAAAGTACCAGACAAATGTTTCAGTGGAAAACTCTCAAACACTAAATCAGTTAATCAGTTGGATTATATGGAACTCTGAGTTCCAGATGTGCACTACCTTGCTCTGGACTCCTTTGGAAGGAGAGCCAGGCATGCAGACAGAGAAGGTTGTGATGTATTCCATGAGGGTTCTAGGATGCAAGGAACATCAACAATCTGGCCTTGCATTTATAATTCAGCAGGATGCATTCACAGGGACTCAAGATTTCAGTATGACACAGAGTGGCTTTCAAGAGTGCAGGTTTAGATGGGATATTGGGAAGGAATTCTTCCCTGGGAGGGTGGGCAGGCCCTGGCACAGCTTGCCCAGAGAAGCTGTGGCTACCCCTGGATCCCTGGAAGTGTCCAAGGCCAGGTTGGACGGGGCTTGGAGCAACCTGGGAGAGTGGAAGGTGTCCCTGCCTGTGTCAGGGGGTGGAACAAGATGACCTTTAAGGTCCCTTCCAACCCAACCCACTCTAGCTGGGTAAATATGTTGGTGTATATGCACATAAGAGAATCAAGCCTTTGAGCTGAGACATAAATGACTCTGTAATACAGAGTTTTGCAATACAAATCCTCTAAATGCAAGGCAATATGTTCCCCCTAAAGTCACAGAAGGGAAGGGAGGTCTTAAATCATGTGAATAAGCAATTGAAACAGAATAAACAATTCCATTTGAGCCTCAAGTTAATTATGGCACTGTAGCTGTCAAAAATTCATCTGAAGCACTTGCTGCCTAAATTGAAGGTTGGCCATCCAAATTGAAATGTCATTTTTATTAGTCTCTGACACTTAGAGAAATAGCCTCTTCTCTTCTAGTGGGCTATAGCCATTAACTCCCATTAGTGCTAATGGAGTTATGCACATACATCACATGCACATACATCACTGAGCACCTTTGTAACACTCCTAATGTCACATTAGATAACAGCTGCCTTATTGCACTATAGGAAAGTGATTCCAGGTGAGGCTGGTCAGGGCCATTAAGACCTGTATTGGTGCACTCAGTGCCCTGACAGCTGGGATAAAACAGAATTTTTAAACAGACTCTGCAATGATACTTAAATCCAGAGATGCAAAGCCAAAAGGGATCATATCTCAAATTTTGCCCAAATTATATATATTATTCCAGAATTTTGCCACCTCTCCTAAGGACTTGTTCTCCCTGCAGACCTGTCCCTACCAACTCTTTTGGGGTTGGACTGTACGACCTCCAAGGCACCTCAGCTGTGGTACACTATTATAGTTATCTGTCTAGGAATACTTGCATTTCCAATTTTAGCATAATTATCCTCATAACCCCCTGTTAAAATGCAGAAATGCAATCATCCTGATTCTACTGATGGGCAGTTCATGCTCAGAGAATTAGCTGAATTGCCCACAGTAATTTAGGAAATCTGTTGCAGAGCCAAGCCTTAAACTAGAGTTATATATGGCCTCTAACAAGGAACCAACCTTCCTCTTGGAAAAAATAAGAATTTGGCCTCTCTTAGGCACTCTTCATGTCCCAGTGTTACTCCTGTTTCAGTGTAATAACACATAAGAAAGAAATTCTCTGACTTTTTTTTAATTGACGGGCAACTGAGAACCGCAGCTCACAAAAGGATTTTTGGATTTTTCCTTTTGTGCGTGCTTACCAGAAAAAACAGATTTTTTTTGCTCTGTTATTTGGATTTCAGAATCACTACCCTTGTGCCTACCAGGCTTCTTAAAAAACCTGAAATTTTGGTTATAAACAAGAAACTGAAGTGCTACAAATATGCATTAACAACGAGGAAAACCTGATCCCAAGAACCTTCTGGCTTCAGCAAGTTTTACTGCTCCTATTCATGGTGGGAAACTTCCTCTGAAAGGAAAATAGTTGAGATCAGGCAATGAATGACCTCTTTGGAATATATATAATAATATATGTTGGACTTCAGGACATCATTGCACCTGTCATTATATTGCATGTTAGACCCAGGCCTGTTAATTAAATTGCTTCGAATCTTCAGCTGAAGGGGTATGAAATTCCGAGTGTTCTTTGGAGCAGGGTGGTTCTGTTTTCCTGGTTTTTGGATGCCTGGATGCCACCACGCTGCAGATATGGAATGAGAATGGTAACATCTGCTCCACGTTCAGTTTGAGTGCCCAGTGTTGTCCAGCTCTTTAACCGACTGAGGTGCACTGGGAGCTTGAGGTTGTTTGTGGGTGATCTGAACCAAGCCTGTCCTCCCCAGCTGAGCCCTCTCTGGTCTCTGCAGCAGCACAGGCTGCTCTGCCCCTGGTTGTGCACAAACAGGATGTCACAGCTCACAGGACAGAGTCCACAGACACAGATTAGAACAAACCCCACGGCCGTGCTGGTGTTTATTAAGCACTGTGCCCTTTGTTATAACCCCAAATGCCTTACATTATTGATTGGGCATTCCTGGCAGCACCCTATCAATAGGAAATTGAGTTGAATCTCTTCACATAAGGGTGACTAATTGCCATCTTCAAACAGCTCTTGCACTGAATTAATTATTGCACTTAGATAACATGTTTCATTAATGTTGGGACCCAATCTACCATAAAGGCAGTATGTAGTAAGAGTGAAAACATTTACCACTCATTGCAATATCAGCTCCTAACAGCTCTGAGGAACTTCTCAGACACCAGCTAAGGCAACCCTGTAAACTGTTGCTCCAAGCAGCTCTATGCACACTGTAGTATTCACCTTAGTCATCCCAGTTCCTTTTGTGCAGAGAACAGATGGCAATGGAATCTGATTTCTGGTAGTCCTGTATAATCCCTGCTAAGTGGTTGTCAGAATTTACTGCAGTTGTTATGTACTGTAGATGCACCAAGTGGTAATTTTAGAAAGGCTTTTATGTATGTCACTGTAAAATGCTGTCACCTCTGGAGCAGCTGGGTTAAGAACCCTCCAGCACAGTCAGACAGGGCTGCTACAAAACAAGAATGGAAGAGACCCACTCATTGAGCTTTGAGGCTGCATCATTTTTGGGGTGGAAGTGGGAGGTGGGAGGGGTTGTTTCTGTGGGACAAAACAACCTGCCTTGAACTCAGAAGTCACTGGGTCAGAACTGCTGGTATCTGCCCTCCTGGAGAGCACAAGGGTACCTCACTGTCCTCTAGAGATTGGAAAATACCAATTCAGTGGTGCCTTTACACCACTGCCAGGAGCAATTCAGATGCAACTCAAGTGCCTCCCTCTCCAGCCAGATGTGAGCTCCACTCCAGTGGGAAGCTCAGCAGTGTCTCCAATGCTCAGGACAGGTCAGTGGGCAGGGAGGGAGGGAGAGCACCACAAAACATTCCAGTTTTGTGTGCAACACTGCAGGAGTTACATTATTAATGCTCCTACATCTCAAACACTTGGAGTTGAAGTGACCTGCTTTCCACCCAGGCTCTTCCAGCATGTGATGACATGGCTACACCAGACTGACTGAGAAAAGAATCAGCAGCTTGCCATGCAGACAGGTTAGTAAATCATTTTAGGGTTGAAAGAAGCTTTTATATTAATGAAATGGCTTTGTATGACAAAGCCTAATCTGGATAACCTGCTTAATTCCTTGTCATCTTTATTCATGAATTTATGTTAGGAATACCCAAAGGTTTGGGACACTTGCCTGAAATTTTTAATTCCTTTCAAAATCATACATCTCAATTTAATCAGAAGTATAAATACACTGTACCCAATATTTCTTAAACAGATGGAACTTGTAAATAAATACGGCTTAAAAATATTTTATGTATTTTCCTATTGAAGAACGTTGTAAATGTTAAATTTATCACATTAGTCTACAATTCAAGTTAAACGGATTTATATTACTTAGCAATTCACATGTAGATTTTTTTTCTAATGGAATTTTAAAACAGAGATAATCCTCACAACATGTTCATGAACACTGTTTAATGTTCTTATAAGGCAGTGTAGAATGCTTTTGGCTTTCAACAGAAATATCTTGGGAATGGCAACCAAGCCTGGGAATCAGCAGAACACATGGAATAAGACCCAAAATCTACAGCCTGCAGCGTTTACAGCTCCCAACCCCAGCTGTGCACCTCTAGTACAGCAATACCTTCCTTAAAACCAGTTTTGCTCTTCCAGAAGTGGGAATGCAGCTGTTCAGGTCCAACCCACCTTCAACTAAAGCCACGGTGAACTCCAAACCATCCACAGTCAATTTTTCTTCCCCACGCAATGAGAAAGTTTTCAGAGGGACAAATCAATCCCTTCAATTCCCTCCAAACAATGTGCTTTGGCGCAGTCAGAAGGATCTTCCCTTATTTTGGAAGTTAATCACTCTGAGGCAATGCTGTTGCACTGGGTTTTTATGGGCTTTTGCCGTAGGGCAGTGTTGTCCTGCACCACCAAGGCTATCACAGCTTGCAAATGCAATTTTTATTTTTCTTTGTTCTTGCTATACTGCCTACACAGATAATACTTCAGTAGTTCCCTCAGCCAGCACCAACAGAGAGCTGGCTCAGTTAAACTACCCTTGAATTGGATCCAGTTTGGCTGCAAGGCTGGATTTTTCATGGTGTGACACGGGGTAGTTAAAGACCAATTTTTGCCATGGAGTTCTATTTCCTTCCAGATCCCTCTTGCACCTCTACATCAACATAGGGTTTGGATTAACTGCTCAAAGCATCACATAACCACTTGCACCTTCCTACTTTCTGGGATCCTGCTGTATTTTCAGGTGTAAACCACCTCATGCTGCTCTGCTGGCAATGACGTGATCCTCGTGGGTCCCTTCCAACTCAGAACATTCTGGGATTCTGTGACATCCACAAGGTTTGTGCCAGACTGGGCAATGAGAAGGCTGAGGTAACCAGCCTATTTATAAAGTGCAAGACCTCCTAAAGACAACTCTCTCGAGTGTAAGAACCAAGAATAACCCACAGACTGGGGTGACAGAGCAGAAACATCAGAGCAGCACAGAACAAAAGGAATGGAAGAGCTTACACTGGACACCCTCTGACAGTAATAGTCCAGGGGAATTTGATCCCTCCTTGTCCAGCAGAATTCCCACCCGATTTCTCATCTGGCCCAACCCTGGCAGCAGCTCCAATGACATACCAGGGTATTTTTCAATCCTCCTTTTATCACTTGTAATGGCAAATGCCAGCAGTGCATAAACACTTGCTGTGTCACACTTTCTTCCCTCTGAAGATGAAAGGAGTATATCAAAGCTGGAGGTGAGGGTGGTTGCAGGGTTTTCTTTGTAACAGCAGTCAATAAATTGCCAGAATTACCAACACAGACCTCCCAGGGGTTATTTCCAAATATTATACTTTGTTGCATGTGTTTATACAATCACTTTGTGGCTCCAGGTCAGATAAGCAATGAGAGGCAAGTCAGATGCTTTGCTGATAATCACTTTTCAGAACCTCTTTGATTCATTTCCAAGCAGATGAAGGTCTGACCCACAGTCTCCACAGTGTTTTTGAGAAGAGCCAGACTGAACTCCAAAACTGCCCTGATGGTCCCACTGTTTTACCATTCCTGAGTTGCCCAAATGTCCTTTCTAGATTCATTCACTTCCTCACACACATGAAAACTATTTACCCCTCCATGAAAACCAAGGCAATAGTGCTGTACACAACCCAGGTGCAATTCTCCCATCAGTGAGCTGTTTGAGACAGTGACCGTGCCAGTCCCTGCTTTGTGCCACGTATTTGATTTAGCAGATACATAAATGCTTTATTCCACTGATGGCAAAACCAAAGCAATTGCCCTGCCATGTGATTTACATCATTTCATTCCTTATCTGCTCTGCAGCATCTTAAATCTCCCCAGTTCTCCCCACACTCCTGTGCTGCACCCTGGACAGCCAAATTATTTAGGGACATACAGACTCACTCTCTGTTGAATCCCTGCCCATGGCTCTTTGGGCATTTCCAAAAGTTCTTTCCCATCTATATTATTACAAATCTCAACTCTGCATGACTTCTCAGGGTAGGAAAACTGAGTTTTGAGAAGAACTGGGTATCAATTTCCCATTTCTCAAACTGGGTTTGCAGATTTATTCACAAAACTAAACTTCCTCACCTTTGGGATCACTGAGTTGGTACAGAACTAAGAAATCCTTCAAACAAAGTTGAGGCAATTTTAAGCAGATTCTTCCACGAAATTAAATGGTATTTTGGTATGCAGTTCTGCCTCCTCTACTGGGATTTGTGACCAGCTAAAAAAAATCACCTGGCAAAAATCTTTCACTCCATTTACATGTTATTTTAGCATCATCTCAAGCTTCCTTCACAATCAGAAAATATTTCGCATACTGCTTTCCCACTGTATCAGGAGACACAACTTTGCAAATTGGTGCAATATATGAAATTTGAACTATAGGGAATAAGTAGCTGATGATGCTAAATGTTATGACTTTAATTGAACTTTCCAGGAGGCAGATTATTCCACTTTTCAAAACCGGTTTCCCATGACAATTGGGTCTAAAAATATTTCAGATATTACACTCATTTTTCTTGTCAGACTTTGAAATTCATCACTTAATTTCACAGCAACAAACATCCTAATGGGTACAACCCCTTCCAATTCAGGTACAACTTGTCTCTCACGTACCTGGACACATCCTCCTGAAGAAGAGGACAGAAGGTATCTGCAGATTTCACTACAGCAGTCACAGAGAACTGACTTTTATTTTTGGGGAGGTAAGATCCATTAATGCCCTTCCAGAACGGATGAGCTCCTTTTCATGGAGTCAAAGAGTCCGTGCATCAAATAATACAGTCTAATATAGTATTGTTAATAGAGCAAGATGCAGAGATTTCACTAAATCTGCACCTTTCACCTGACTCACCACAATTTTAACTTGCTCAGATCCAGGATGAAATAAATATTCAGTCCACTTTAAATTGTGATGACACCTCTAAGTTCTTATGACAAAGGCAAACATCTTGAGAATGGTGAGTGGCTTATAATACCCTCCTACTCTGTGCATAGATACTGAGATTTCCTTTTGTGTGAAAGAAGGGGGACAAGAACTGATACAGCCAGTTCAACCAGGTATTTGAAAAACATCTCTAATGCCATCAGGGATAGTGCTCAGTCTCTTGGCAAACAGACATGTGCTACAGAAGGTAGTGACATTCAAGGAAAGGGGAATTATTTTTTTTTTTTACCATAATTTATATTTCTGCACCTTAGCAGTAAAAATGTCAAAGATTTACAGACTGAAATAAGTCAAATAATGTAAGGTATGTAGTAGATCCTTCCTGGAGGAAAAAGAGGTGTCTTAGTCTACGTGAAACTTCTGAAGAGCTCCTCCTCTAAGCTCCTCTCAGTAAGAGTGCCAGGGGGACTTATGGATGAATTCTAATAAGATGATATGGATCTTTTAATACCTTGGTGTCTGGAGTCCCTGATCCAGGAATGAAGCAAACAGTTTTCTGGGACAGCCTTTCACCTCCAGTGAGACCTAAGAACCCTGAGTACCTCCAAAGGAAGGTTCCCAGCCGTGCAGAACCAGACACAAAGGAGAGGGAGGTACCAGGACAGAACTGCAGTGTCGAGCACTGATGACTTTCCCACTCTCTATTTTATCCCTAGAATTATTTGCCTTCTACTTTCTCTTCTTCCTCCACTACTTGATCCTACAAAGAAAACCAAAACTCTAACAGACACAATTGCTGTCCTGAATTCCTCTTGATGAGAGCGTGATGCAGTTCCACAGAACCACAACAAAACAACCACCTGCCATTGTCACCCTGGTTTTCCAAGCTCCCTGTTTTCCCCCCACACTCAGCTCAGGTGGCAGCTCCTCCTCCATCCCGTGCAGGCAATCCCTGCTGGACCACAGGAGCTGGCACTTTGCCACCCTAGACCTGTTTGATTTAAGCCTGGCAGCAGATTTTGGCTCCTGGAGCCTCCTCTCTGCTCAGCAGTTGAGGCAACTCTTCCATGTTCCTTCCAAGCCCTGCTGGCTCGTGAAGAACATGGGGAAACTCAGCTAAAGCAGCAGCCAGGAGACAAAGCATCGTATATTTCAACAGGAAATATCTTATTTCTTATTATTATTTTGTGTGTCTGTCACTGTGCCAGGTGACAGCTCTTCTTGAAGACAAACCGAGAAGGTTTAGGAGATTTTAAGGGAAACACGCACGACAACGATTTTTATCTCCAAACCTCTAATATACCAACAACCACCCTGGCTCTGAAATACTCCCCTATAAATTCAAATTGTCAGAATGCAGAATATCAGCCATGTAATGATATACAGATGCTGTGATGCAGATATGTGTAAAATAACCACTTAATTACAAAGCCCGGAGCTCCAGTGGTGTTTTGCTACGCCACAAAATGACACAGCACACAACGTGGGCCAGCAGCTCAACCTACAGATTACAGATTTTGTGCTGCCTGCCTTTGCAGCAAACCATGCTATCTGCTTATCCCAGTAGCGTGGCACTAATTCAAAATGCAGGGACTGAATTGCCTGTCCCAGAGTACAAAGTGGGCTGTTTAAATCTGACAAGGCTTTTGCCTTCCTCCTCTCCTGCCACCCTCCAGCCTCCACACATAAACATATAACATCATTTAGACAAATTTTTTTCAAAGCAGCCTTCTCATTTTTTTTTTTTTGTGAGTGGGAATTTATGAGGGGACTGAGATCCACAAGACCAGAAGCTAAACTAACATGCTACTTAAGCACATGCTTTATCAGCATCACCTCTGGGAGGTTTCCTGCTTCTAAGCTATTGTGCAAACAGCCTTTGTTTCACAGCAGCAGAAATCTCTTTGGTCAACATTAGCATTTTGTGTTTTGATTTATTCCAGGTCCTGAAAATAATAATCATGTTTTCCTTCTTTAAAGATGCCTACCCATCACATCATTTTTTTTTCATTGATTCTCATTACAACAGAGGGATTTCCTGTTCTTCAGGTGGGGAAACTGAGGCATGATGGCATTATCTCCCAGCCACCCAGGAGCTCAGGGGCAAACAGAACCCCTATTTTCTTAACAGGGCTCCTGTGCTCCAGCAAATGACCCCATTGTACCAGGTTTAGCTCCCTCAAGCAGCAGTCAGCTGTTAGGATCATTAATTTGTCCTGTCCAGAAGGGTTATTAATTACTCACACTCCCTCTCCTTCATCCCCACATTCTCACACACATCAAGCAATAATTTGCTCCACAGAACTCCCTCTGATGGCAGAGAGCAGTGGAAAGCAGGGGAAGGGGATCAGAACGTGGCCTCTATACTTGAGCCCTTGACCACAAGAAATAAATCTCCCTGCCTCATTGGTGTTTACCCTTTCAAATTCTGGACTATTCCCTCTGGGAATGAATGTTAACAGGCCATGGCCAATACCTACTTACAGTTTTTCCTTTATTTTCCAATATACATCACAAAAATAGTGGTCCTCTTTACCACTCATGGTGTAATTTTCTTTCCTTCCATTTGCTGTTTTGTAACTTCAGCCTCCTGTAAATCACATTAAAAGGACTTGCTCCCTAATAGTTTTCTTATTGACTAATATATTTTATTTGGCACCTGTTACCTTGGTGGATATTTCTTCCTCCAGCAATTTACTATCTGTGACATAGTCCTCTAAGCACTAGTCAAAGGGAACCAGGACAGTTAAACAGTAGATTTACTCGATGCTCCTTGGGCTTGAGGTTAAAAAAAAGAACTTGTTCCTGTTATGAAAATCATCAGCAACCTCAGTTTTGCAAAGAGAGGACTTGCCACCCCATGTACTCACACCAAGCAGCTGACATGATGGATTATTTTACACAAGTCACTTAGGCAGGCTGTGCCCATTTATCTATTTAAAATATGAAATAACTCTTATCTAATACAGAAGTGTTTGTTGAGGCTTAATGAGCTGCTATTATGTTTATTACAGAGATTTCTAAGGACCACATGGCATAATGTTGCTTTATATATGAAAGATGATTAAAACATCTTCTGAAGTATCAATTTGTAAGTAAAAAGGGTTCCAGCTATGAAACCACGTGCTATTACACTCCAGAGGACGTGCTATAATGCCTGAATTTCTTCAGAATACTTGTTTAATTTTAGTACATTGTTTCTTTATTACCACAGTTTAGTAGCATTAAGGATTTAAGCACCACAGGCTCCTGTGAGATTGGGTTGGTTTTTCACTTGTTCTTGTCTGCTGAGCAGCGTTTGCTCACTGTGTGAGTCAGGGGAAGTGTCAGCTGCATCAACAGCTTTGCTTCTCCCAGTGCTGGGAATGTTACCCTTCTGATGTTACCCCGTGCAAGACAGATGTGTCAAAACTGTCCCCTTCCTCCAGACACGTGAAGCAAGATTTTAGGAGACTGTTCCATTAAGCTCTGAAACATCTAAAGACTTCCAAACAAATAAACAGTTGGCTCTCGGTGCTATAACATGAGGGTTCTGAGAAGAAGGGAAAAAATACCACAATCAAAGCAAAAAGTCCTCCAATAAAGGAAAAACTGGTGACTAGAGTAGAGAGAAGTTTCCTAACTTTGTGGCTGGCTGCTGGCAAACCTGGTCAGTTTAGGCAGTAACAAGCAGGGTTTGGCAAGATAGAGGATTCTCCGAAGATACCTAACCAGCTGAACTCCTGAATCTGTAAAATCAGATCTGATGTCTTTATGAGGTACATTGTAATGAATACAATGGAAATGGGAAACTTGATGGCCAAGACAAAAATCCTGCCTCCTCCAGCATAGTCTGAGATTTTTATTATTGTCCTGATAGTGATCTGTGAAGTCAAGAATGGCAAGTAAAAATAAAGGGAGAAAAACGAGCCCAAGAAAAAAAGAGACTTTTATTACATCCATGCAGGAATGTTATTAAAGTGAAAGAAACCTGAGGGAATAAGAGCTTTGAGCTATGATATTCTTTTCTGTAGAGCTGATGAAAAGACACTATGAAAGGTCAAATAATTCTAATTCTCCTCCCTGAAGTCAGCTCATTCTTCCTGTTGTCAATGTTCCTCTGTAGTGTACTTAGCAAAGGCAAGATTGCATCAGTTCATGGCTGCAGCAGGACTGAATGAGACAGAGCAATGGATGCATTCCTGCTGTTCCATTCCCATTCTCCATTTGCCTGAAATGCTGACAGTCTGAAGGCCCAACATCACACCCTCACCTCAAGACTTCTCTCAGCAAAGGAAATTCCCAACGTGGGAAGGAGCCCAGATTTGTGGTGTTATCCCTGCTGACATCCCTCCCTCCCTTTGTGCCAACCCTCCCACGCTTTGCACAACACTCAAGAAGATTTAGAAAAAGGTGCAGGGCACGTGACTGAGAAATAAAATGTGGAATCCCAGCCCAGGGAGAATCCATGGGGAGCGACCCCCTTGGCTCCAGCACACCAAGAACTTCACCCAAAGCATCAATCCTGCACGTGGAGGAAGGAACAGGCTTTTAGATGTCATTTCTAGGATTTTGTGATGACCTGAATCAGCTGAGCACAAAGGGTATAATAACTATTTAGGTAAGAAAGGAAGAAATGTATATTAATGTCTTTAATGAGTCATGGGTCTCCTGAAGATAAAATTTAAGAGCTTAACATTTCAGTGTCACTGAATTTCTTTTTTGTGGAACACAAAATTGTGCCTAGGCAGTTGGAGAAGAAAACACAATCTTGCTTTCTTTCCATATTCATGATAATATTTGTTATAATAATTTAGTTTTGTTTCAGTAACAGGAATGTTGGTGTTTTTCCATTTCCCCGATGCATTTCCATTTTCACACTTCCCCATGTAATATTAAATATATTGGAAACAGTGCCAAAATATTCAATAATATTGAAAAAGCAGAGGAGAAATAAAATTACAGTCACAGATCTCGTATCACTCCTTTTTCTAAATTAATAAATATTTCATTTTCTTATCTGGAGAAGCAGCAGTGAACTTCCACTCCCAAATATGAGAATCTGACAAGCTGAACTTAAAAATGGGGTTTAGCAAATAGACTGTCCTGAAAATGACATCATGATTATTACAAGCAACAATCATTCCCACAAGAAAGAAAACCAATTAGATTTTGTCACATGATCCTACCATTAAAATGTCTCCAGAGTGAAAGATTGAACAAATAATTTCAGGTCACTTTGCCAATGAAATCACAGGGAGATTGGAACTCTGGGTCACTGATTCTAGCTAGAGGAGTGGCAGGGCCACACTCCTAATCGTGATTAGGGGTTTCCCCCCCCCTTTCCTGCTCTAAAATTCACATTTTCATCTCTGCTGCTATATAGCAAAGACCATAGTGACACTTGCTGGTGCAGCAAGGAGTCTGAAACAAAATGCTAAAGGAAACAGAGCCAACTGCAGTTGGTTTTTTATTCATTTCTTCCCTTGGGGATAAATGCTCTGAGGGTTCTGTTTCCCGCTTGGCAGACCAAGAGATGTTCAACACGTAGAGGCAATTATCCTGCTCCTGATCTCCCAGTGTAAGCACTGAAACAGCAGCCCTGGCTATCACAGGAGCAGTGTGCCACTCTGCTAAACTTAGCTGAGTCAATCTGCTCCTTTCTTCCCCTTTTTTAAAAGACATCTGAAGAATAAAAGTACTCCAATATCTACTCTCTCCCTTTGCCCTGCACCTGCCTTACCTGTCTCCTTAAATGCCCCCTGTACTCCTTAAATACCCCTGGGCTGCAATAACCTCTCCTTTCAATGAGCAGGGACTGGAGAAGTGTCTGTCCCCCTGCAGCTGGGGGGACAGAAAGCTCAGCTTTCAGAAGAGCAGAGCCCAGCACTGATCCTGCAAGGAGAGCCAGAACCTCGGGATGTGCTTCCAGACGTGGGAGATTCAGCAGCACCTCAGACTCCCTGTCCTCCACTGCAAGGGTCAGTGGGAGACATGGATCTGATTTATTTGAGGGAGGGGCAAGGGGTTCTGAGGTCACATTAAAAGCTGGAGATGCTCCATGGGGTTATAACCCCTTACAGCCTCTGCCCTCCAATCCACATCCAAAACAGGAGTGAAACCCCCTCTTAGAGGGAAGTTGTAGTGCACGTTCTGAGGAGGGTTCTTGGACCCTCAGGTCTCTCACTTGATACCTGGAAACTAAAGGTGATTTTCCCTCCAGGCTGTGACAACAGGAACAATGGAAAACCTCCAAATGAACAGCAAAGCAACATTTTTTGCCATTTGGTGATTACACTCACAGACAATTCTCCATCTGAATATCTCAGATGGTTGTTTCATTAATTTCTTGCCCTGGTAGAGGCAGTGTGGTTGCTTTCACCTGAGGTTGAATTCATTGTTATTACAGAGGCACCTGGAAGCACCTGACCTACCATGTTGTTAAAATTTAGGTGTAAAAAGGCTGGGGAAAAAAAAAAAAGCAGCAGGTGCAGCAAGTACATGGAGGGTAAGCTTGGATTTACACCTTGTTTCCATCATAAAAAAAAAACACTAGAGAAAATTTCAGTTTTAGCCCTCAGTTGTTCAACATCTTCCAAAGGAGAAAGTCTTTTACTTGCCTTTCCAGTTATTTTCTTATGACCTTTCCACATTTTTAACCTGTTCTAAGGAGCCAGGAGTGCCATTCCCAACCACACAGTTTCTCGGAGGTGACAGAGAGGGGAAATAAAGGGCTGCACCTCCTCCTCTGCAACACATTTCAGCAACATCTGCAGCATGTTATGGGATTCAACTGAATGAGATTTTCTGTTTGCTCCTTGCCCTTTCATTCCTCTCCTACTGTCCATAAATCACATCTTCCTCTCAATGTCCCCATTTCATCATTTACCTTGTCCACTTAGACTGAAAGTATCTCAAAAAAGGCCTTTCTCTTAGACATCCTGAGTTACATTCAGTAGTGTTGGGGAATTCTGGGAAAGATCTTAGGGAGGTATTTCCAACCCTCAGCTCGTTCCAGCAACTCCACCTGCATGTTTTTTACAACTCAAAAAGCCGAGTTTTGTGAATAACTTGCTTTGGTTTTATACTCCCCTGCCTAAACAGATACACTGCAAAAATCCATCGCTCTCCCCATTAAAAAAAAAATGTCCTGGTAAGGCCTTAACTGGTTTTAAAATATTCAGGTTCATCTGGACAAAATAGTAAGAAGTTGTTTAAAAATAGGGAGAAATTATTAAATCTTCTATCAAGGAACTAGAAAAAGAAAAAAATAAATACAGGGGGTAACAAGGGTCAGAAATGTTATCTTCAAGGCTACTAGAACTAGGATGGGGGAAAAAAAGTCCTCCTGAGCAGTTGGAGGCTCTCTTATTATCCATTTTTCAAGCTACTTGGCCTGCAAGTGAATATACTACTAAAACCCCCCAGCTTTGTGACAATCCTAAAATATTTCAGCTGGGAAAACTCGTAATATCCCAAAAGCAGGAGCAAGTGTTAGTCCTAAATTCCTCTACAAAAGAAACATAGGGTGGCAGACTTAAATAACTGCATGCAATGAGAGAGAGAGAAAAAAATGATACTTCACCAAAAAAAAAAAAAAACACCAGGCTGCAGATATTATCACTTTTCTTCTGGGAAAAGCAGAAAATAAAGAAAGTCTGAGCTGCTGCTTAGGTGACACTTCAGAAATGCAAGTGGAGTCCCCATAGAATTTCTCAAGTTGCTGTCAATTTATTCCAAAGAAATACAACTTAGCAAAAGCCATCAGCACCACAAGCTGCTATTCAAACACTCCAGTGTTTTTATCTCGCTACTTTAAACACAATCCTAAGGAGAATCTCTGTTTGCTGTGGTTCAGGACGACTCATCTTGACTCTTTTCTTAAACAATCAAGCCTGGATAGACACAGCACTGTGTAAAGTCTTACTGCACAGTGTCCTTGCACTCAGTGCCTCAGCCAGGCAACCACACTCTGCAAACTCAGCCCTGACTTAACCGTGAACACTCATTTATAAAACAAAAATGTGTTTCTGGCATTTTTTGCGGCTGAAAACACTTCCATCCCAGATCTTAGAAGGACATAATTGTGCTCGGAAGCACGATTTGTATCTTTTTTTAAGGATCATGTGGTCTTGTAGGGGCAAGTGTTGGAGGGAATGGTTGGTCTGTAAGAGCATGAGGACTTCTAACAGATGAAAAGTGTCCCTCTCAATCACAGGGGCAGATTAAGAAGTAAATGCTTAATAACAAAGGAGAGAAAGCAGCTTTATAACTCACCAGAAGGAGATCTCTCCTTGCTTCCTCTCTCGCTGCCAGAGATGAGGTCTGTCACCACTGCCCTTGTTCAGGAGAATGAGACATTCAAGGAGGCATCTGAAGCCTGGAAAACGAAGAAACTTATGAGAGCAAGAAATTAATGGAGAACAAAATGCCTGTGTTGAGGTAGCAGGCCTTTTCCTTTCCATGTGGGACACTGAGGATATAGGGAATCTCTCTCCCTTCAAGTCTATAATTATGTCTATATTTTCATTCTTGGTCCCACCAGAAACATTGAAGCCCAAAGCCTTAGGATGGATACAGTTTGTAGTCCTTTCCCATTTGTAATACTTAGAAATACAGACTTCTAGCAAAACCAGAAAATTAACCTTTCCTTGCAAAATCCTCAGGAGAAAGACAAACAGTGATCTTGGGATTACATATTAGGGAATTTAGAACAAATTATGTTCTCAATATAATGACATTGAGGTTGCAGAGAGCATGAATAGAGGTGAATTTGATGTTAAGAGTTTAAATAATTTGCTTGAGGACACAATGCAGTTCACTGTCTGCCCTGAGATTAGAAGCCAGGAGCTATTAAATTCTTTCTCTTGTTCCCAGACTGCTAGACTAGGAGGATAAAGCTCCCTGCAGAGAGGAATATTTAAAGAAAAAAAAGAAAAAAAAAAAAGAATGCAGAAGAAGACTTATTCACTCAGTACAAGCCCTAAAGTAAGACTACACACATAATATCACCGGTGCTTCTCCGTCCCTCGTGTATTTTCTCCTCAACCTCCTCTGACTGACAGAAGCACTGGCAACTTCCCAAGAGCCATCTGCCCAAAACTGAGGGTTATACCTTCTGGGAGCTGGGAGGACTAAAGGCTGGCTCTACAACCTTAAATGGGAGAGGGAACCTCATCCCCTGCACCTGAGACATTCTAGTGAGCAGTCCCTGCCAGCAGCTGGGCTCAGATCCCCTGAGAGCTTGGCAAAGGCAACACCAAAAAAGGGTTCTTCTTCCCAGGCATTAGATGGAACACAGAAAACAGGCCACCAAATCCCAAAGTGCTCCAGCCTCCCACACAGCGGTGATGGGAGGAGGAAGGCTGTGACACATTTCAGTCTCGTCCTTTATTAATACATTCAGCTGTCAACACTTCAGAGCAAATGCTCCCGAGGTTTTCCCCAGCCTCTGACTGCATCACGACTTGCTGTTAGAATGCTCTCCTTCTCCTTTTTTTTTTTTTTTTTTAAAAACCTTTCTGTGAGTTCCATGGACACCAGGAAAGGACACCAGGATGACCACTTGTCCTACCTTCTCTGTGCCTTCCCACAGCCTCCAGTGCCCATGTAAAACACTCTGCTTGTAACACACTCCACAAGCACCGGGGACCCAAAGGGATTAACTTGAGGTGGACACCCCAAATGCAGCCCAAGGGAAGGAAGGGACAACAGTAAACCCCATCTGGGGCTGTCTTTACTCCAGACAGCCCAGTAGCACCACGAGTATCACAAACAAAGCAGTGACTGCACAGGGAACAGCAGCAGTGTGTCAGTAATTGGCCATGTTCACATGGATTGAGAGACCAACACTTCTTGTCATACTGAAATTCCACCTTAACACGAAACCTTTCAGAATAAGGACAAGCTTCTTACTATATTTGAGTAGTTCTTACTCAACCACAGTGCAGATCTGGCCATTTACTGGGTCCCCACAATACTACAGTGCAATATAATTATTGATTATTCATTCAGTTTTCTCATAATTACGTTCCCCAATGCTTGAACACTGCAACTGCAATTGTCAGATATGTGAGAGCACTAAAACATAAATACAAATAAAATTTGAGATTAAATCAGCAAGTGTAAGATGGCAACACATTTCAGGACTAGATTGATCAGTGACTGTGAATGGGAGGAGGTTTTATTCAGGCTATAATCATAAATATCCTTCCACACCTTTCAACACCTGCCATTCATTACCACAACACCCCTTCCAACAGCACCTGATTACTCTTCTTGGTCAGATTTGTGGAGAACTAAAGACAGACCATGCATTAGATCCTCTGCTACTGGAATGAGGATCCAGGAACACCTGTAGTTTGTCTCTTTTCAAACCACAGGGTTGGATCTGCCCTGCTGTGAGTGAGTTGAGCATTTCACTTGCTCATTCCAGCAGTCTGGAAATCAGACTGGATGGACTCACAGTTTGTTTGGTGTGTTAATGCCCAGGGTCCTACAAAAAACCCACAATTTTCCCTTTCAAACAGGCCTTCTCAGAAGTTATTAGGCTCGTGTGTATTCATTAAATAAGCCCATGATCAAGTGAATGTTGTTATTATTACCTTTTAACCATGCAAACACAGTCCAAGTAAAACTGGGATTTACAGTGGTATGATCACATTGAGTCTCACCTGGTCATTTATGCTGCCATAAAATGACAATAAAAACCACTGACTGTGCTTGGAGCTTGTCTACATTCCTAATAAAACATTGGCCTCAGTACTTTGGATTTTTTTTTTTTTTTTGCTGACAAATGAGGAACAGCTGATCAACAAATGTATTGCTCTTTTTACAGCAGACCCTTTTTTTGTTTTCCATACTGAAATGATTGAGAACAGAACACTCAAAACCTGTCAAAATAAAATTTCTTTGGAACCAAGCCACAAAAAAGATAAAATTAAGTTGTCACCGTAAATTAATTAATACAAAGCAGTGATTGGTAGGAGGAATAAATACTTAAGCCTAAAAATACCAGTGCAACAGCGTGCTGAGAGGTTATTTTTAGTCCTAGTTCTAACAAGAATACCTCAGTGTGTTTAATAATAGCAAATTGGATCTCCAGGGCAAGATATTGAGAAAAATTGTTTACAGCAAGCACTTCCAGATCTCAAAAAATGACCTTAGAAGATTTTTAAGTTGTTATTAAGCGCTGGCTGGTTTTTTAAAGAAATGGCTTGAAAATATTTTTCCATTATACGCTTTCATTATTTGTTACAGCAAGTGAGGTTTCTGTGTAACCAAAAATCATCACAGCACAGGCAGTTTCAGTGGCTGAGTCTCCACAAAAGCCAGTTTTCTGGAATGTAAGTGTGAAACCAGCAGACACAAAACCTGTTTCTCATCTAAGGAAAAGAATGTATTTTGAAATTAATTCAGAGTTCAATTAAAAACCTTTCATCTCTCTTTTGTAATAAATAGCTCCTTATGAGCAACTGGACGGCAAGAATTAAATCTTCTGAGCTGCTTTTAAAAATCTATATCCAATTCTTAAAAATCTATATCCAATTTCTAAATACATTAGACCACCGGAGCCTTGGCCTGGCTGAACCAGACAGAGGCAAAAGTCTCATCTGCTGAGCTGTAAGAGCTTTTAACTTTCTCTCTTTGGGAATTGGATGAAGCTGGATGTACTTTCAAGGTTCTTCATATATCCCTTTGCAGCAGGGAACAGAAAACGAAAAGGACTGTTTGTTCATGTTCATGAGAACCTTTAAAACAGAGGGAAAAAACCACAAACGTCACTGCTAACTGTCCTATCTGCACCTCTTGAGCATCAAAGCAGGGGTTTTGCTGCCATAATCTCCTCTGGATTCACTTAGAAGATGTCACACACCATTCAAGGAAGTGCTGAATTCTGCTGCTCCCAGAAAGGACACTTTTTTTTAAAAAAGAAGCTTCACTCAGTCTAAATATATGGCTGCTCAAGTGTATGGCCAAGTACTGGAAGATAAATGGATTTACACTGGCAGGAGTTACAAACATTCATTCAAATAAAACATCCTTGTTTATTCACTGCAGACCAATAGGTTGAAGTGGACACATGAGTCAAGTGAATAATTTTCTGTAAAGGATTTTTTTTTTACTTCCACAAATAAATGGTGTTTATCAATGAATAAACTTATTATTTAATGTGAAGAACACGTCAGAAAATTCATTAGTATTCAGAAAGATACAGGCATGCTGGAGGCATTCTTTTCTAAGAATTTTTGAGAATATTAGAACAAAAAAATAAGACACAGAGGTTCTGTGAAGGACAGTGAAATACTAGGGAGCAACACATTAAATGTAGATATTGCCCAAGACCGGTAGGAATAATGGGATACGGCCCTCAAAATATTATCTAACAACCCTATATGTGTGATAAGTCTGAGATTTTCCTAAGAAGCCTCTTTTCCTAAAAGGAATATTCATGTTATTGATCCAATTGAGTGAAGGAAGAAGATCATAAGATGCTTTGCATGCCTTCCAAAAACGTGAATCAGATCCTATAGCTGTCCTTTAATGAGGAAATAAAATATTTTGGCCTTTTTGCTGATAGCACAGAGAAATGAAGACACAGAGGGAAATGGCATACTTAATAAAAGTTCTGGATGTGTCAGTTTTGCTTACCAAAGAAAACCGGACAGAAAAAAACCCAGGATCCTTAATGGATTGTTCAAATGTTCATTAGCATCAATCAGATTTATTTGAACAGATAATTATCCCCATATTGTGCTTTCATCACTGGGATTGTTTATGCTGAACTGTCAAGCAGCCGTTTCCAAATTTTATTCCTTGATGTGTTGAAGTTCCTTTCGCGGTTAGAAAAACAAAGAAGGATTTATTTTTCTTTCCCCCCAACCTCCCCCCAGAGCTTTGTTTTTTAACCCCATCTGAAGTGTTTCATGAGGCTTTTAAGTCCACAGGAGCACTGAGTCACCTTCATTTCAGATGTGCTGAGGAACTGAACGTGCAGGTCTCCCCAGGAGAGAGCCAAGACTCTCAGTCCTGCTCCAGCTCCTCCACTCCGGGCTGGAAGGCACACGTGGGGTGTGCACACAGAGAAGCTGCAGCTTGCAAGTGGCAGCTCCCCTACTTCCAGGAGCTGATTTGGAGCTGACAGTCCCTCAGCACTCACTTTGGTGGTTGCCATCAGTGTGTTCAGCAAATCGGTCTATTTGCAGCTACAAGTGATTAGAGCCCCGTGTAAGACAGTAAATTGCTATGTCTAATCAAAGCAAGCCAACCCATGCCTTTAGGCTACTCTTAATGCATTTATCTGTTGCTAAAGGAAGTACTTTGGCAATACATGTGTCTTTTTAATTTTCTCTGGCTGTCAGTCACCTTTCTATTCTACATACTGCTCATGCATAGTGAAAGTCAATCTTCTAGCCAGTATAAACATGTGTTTTCTTCAATGGTGAATGACTGATTTACGACAATGGTCAACATTTGATGTTTAAATATGTAAGTTCTTAAAAAATGGGATAAATTTTTTCTTTTTTTTAATTGCTTTCCCACCCTTTTACCTCCCACAGCAAACAGCAGAAATTCTTTAAATGTACCTCCCAGGAGGATATGCAACTATGTAGGATATGTTCCTACAGAGAGAGACTACAAAACAAAACAAACCACAAACCTTTTAACAATGCCTTGGAAGGCAAATAATCCTAAATAAAGCCAAAATTTCCTAGTTTGCAGCTTCTCTAAACTCAGCTAAGTGTACTCCTACAGAATTTGTTAACATGGAGAGCCATGGCAAATTGCTAAAAAGGTGTTGACCAAACTTTGCCCATCAAGCAGGGAAGAAGGATAAGCTGTGTACTTCCTGTCTTTTATCTTCCTGAACCCCCTATTAAGCATTTTTCAGTATAAATCTTCAGTCCTGAGTTTGAACTCCCCCTGGGCTTGGTCAGCTGTCCTGGTGAATCTCAGCATCCCTGCAGCTGTCCAGCAGCCAGGCTTTCACATCCCCTCTGTTGCTTGCTATGCAAATGGGCACCTCACCTGAATGAAAAAGGCTTTTTATTTTCGGGCAGCAGTCAAACCCCGCTGAGGAGACATGCAAAGCCACTCTAGCATTTTGTTAAGGAGCACGTGGAGATTGGCATTTTATCATTTCCCATCCTCACCAAGAAATCTTTAGAGCTCTGGGAGATGGCAGTGGCTGCTGGCCCCAGTACAATTCGAATTGGCATCAGATGGGGATGCAGCCACACACAAAGGCCAGCCTGTTGCACGGGGATGTAACCTCAGCTCTGCTCAAAGGTCAACCACAGGAAGTTGTTATCCTAAAGGGAAATAAATCAGGTGGTTTAACTCTATGGAGGGGAGTAACTTGCTCTATTAAGTGTTGTTTTGGAGGCTGCACAGGCAACGCTTGAAAAATGAAGTGAGGATGGCGCCTGTGTTTTGCATTATAATTCAATTTAGCAATACCACACACACACACACACACAAACAAAGCTTTATTGCTAATGGATGCACCAAGCAGACCTGACTGCTCTACATCAACAGCAAAACAAAGAACTCCCCATCAGCAGTAGGCTATCATTAGCAGTAATGTTATTCCAAAGCGTGGTGTATCTGTCAGGCAAATGTAACTGCATCTGACATCCACCACAGTTCTATTTGCCTGGCTGAGATGAGATGTTTCAAATTGAGGAACATCTGTTTCGGGCATGTGATGAATCATCTTCAACTATATTTCCTATTTCCTGCTATCCTATGAGATCAGGCAGTGGAAAGGAGTTACATAACGCTATGATTGTGTTGTTTTTTCAGAACTATTGAAATTTTAGATTTTTTTTTTTCTGATCTATGGCTCATTTCATGGTTTAAAAAAAAAAAAAAAGAGTTCCCACAGAGAGGATATTTCCATTTCTAGAATAGGAAGAAGCTGAAATAAAAAGAATGGATCATTTTCCTTTCCTACTGACAGTAAGTCACCTGAATTGGCTCACTCACCCCCAGATAACAGTTCTAGAGAGGTACAATGTGATACTTGTGCCAGTGTCCTCCTCAGCTGATCAGTTGTCTCACTGCATGTACTAGAATTGCAGCTGCTTGCAAGACTGTGGGAGAATAAGTAAGAAACAAGGTAAAGTAGAAGTTTATTTAAAATACAAAAAGAACCCTGTGAGAAGTTTGGTCATAGAGGAGTTTGGCAATGAAAAATAAGACCCTTTGACTGAAATGTAAAATTTCACACATCAAAAAGAAAAAAAAGGATTAATATTCAAGCAAGGGGACCTACCAGCATATCAGCATGGCACATGTAGAAAATTTAATGTAGCCACTAACGTGCATGTCTTCTGCATTTAAAATGAAAATCAAGAGCTATGAAGAAGAATAGGAATGTTTTCAGTGTGCTGGAGGGTGAGTAGCAATATGAACACCTTCATGCATGAGAATGCACCATTTACCAGCACCCTGAAGAGGATTCCCTCTGTATGCAGCTTGTGCACCTGCTGATATAAAAATATTTGTTTCTCAGAGGATGGTATTTGTGGCATCCCAGTGCTGTGCAGTGGGACAGCAGCACAGCAGACCTTGTGTGCAGCCACTGGGGGCTCGAATGCTTGGAATGTTGACTTTAAAAGGAAGGTTTATAAAACATCGTCACAATCCTAAAACAATGAAAGCATTTAGACTACTTGCTCAACTAGCAGAAGGCAATAAGTTCTGCAGCTTTTGGAATTCACTTTGGTTTCTGGACATATTACATTGTTCTGAATCACAGCAGGTGGTTCAGAGCCAGGTGATTCTGGCTGAGCACGAAGGTCTCTTTCAGTGGAAACTTCAGATCCAAACATTGGTCCCAGCTTCCCTTCAATTCATTGGAATCTGAAGTCAGATTTGGCCTCCTAGGCCATCACTCCAGTTAAGAGGAGTTCTGTCTCTGATTAGTACAGATATTGTTGGCTGTGAATTCAGCTTCCAAAACTGAATGCATCACAGCTGACCATGAGCATTCCTCCAAAAGCAAACTGCCACATCAGCAGGGCATCCAAAGCAGCAAGAGCATCTACACCAGCACCATCTGGTGTCTCTCAGTGGTTTTATCGTCCTGGTAAGTGTTGCAGACAAAGAAGTCAGCACACAGAAATTAACACCGAATGAAACAGTCGCATCCTGTCACTGCCACTACTCTGTCCCAACTCTCACAGTGAACAAATGATGCCATTTATCTCTTTCCCTGTGATCTCACAGTTGTCCACATCCACTGAGTTTAGGGTTTGCTCTGCTTTCAAAAGGAGGCTGATTTATATATTTTTTCCTGCAGTCAAACTTGGGCTGCATGAGAAAAATCAGGAAACTGTGCAAGTGCCTGTGCAAATCAGTCTTAAGTCAAGCAGGTTTTTGATCAGTCTATCCCAGGTACACCTGGAAAAGTTGCCTGTCACCCACCCTCATGCTTGGCTGTTTCCCAGAGGTACCCCTGCAGCCCTTGTGCTCTCAGAGTATAGAGAAGTGTTTTCCTCAGAGGATGCACATGTGAAATGCAGCAGATCTGAGTGAACTGCACATTAGACAACACGAAGGAAGCAATTCTTCAGTTCCCAGGCAGTGACCTTGGAAAAGTGAGTTCAGTACTTTATTCATCTCTACTGGCTGGAGGATTCTGCTTTATTAAGAGTGTGTAGTGTCCCATCTAATGGGGACCAGCCTTTACATATACACGGACAACAGCTTTATTTCTTTCTAAATGAGTGTCTCCTGTGACTGAACTCTAAAGGAGCACTATTCTTGAAATTAATCTTCAATGCTCTAATTAGAATGGTAGTGGTTACAGAATTCTCTAATGGCTACTTTGAAGAAACAATTACTGTCTTTATTATGATAACCCTCCAGATGAGATACTACAGTTGACAAAAGATTATTAAACAAGTTGTTATTCAGTCACTGCCTCGCTCAGGCAGCAGTTTGTGCATGTAGTGATGAAGGCCAACATGCCAGCACTTAAAAGTGTTGTAATTCGGGGCTTAAATTTTTAATGCTTTTTGGACAGTGCAACATTGCAATAGATTGGGGTTTTTTTTAGTAAATCGATGGTGATTCAACTATAATTAGATCCTCATAAGAATGTAGAAGGTGTGATCAGCATACAGAATTGTAAACCTTTTATTTCATCTTTCTCAGAAATGAGCATAGAAGGTCAGAAACTAAGTCAATGGGCATTATTTCCCAGACTAAAGAATTGAGTTAATCCAATTTGAGTCTCTTTATAGCTAAAGTCATCAGTCAATCAGAAATGTGACTGTAGGATAAACAATGTCAAGTTCATGATAAAGTCTGAAAGTAACAATTGGAAGGAAAAATTAAATGCTGATTATCCCACTGAAAGCAGTGTTGTTTGGACTAAAATAATTTTTATTTCTACAACCCTTGGGTTGTATCTACTTATAAAGTATCTTGGCAGGAAAAGCATTGCAGGAATGTAAAGATATTATCATGAGACTACCTATAACCACTTTGCTCAACTCTTCTCTCTAGGGGTAGCTGCCTCAATGAGTGAACAGTCATTGAAAATTTGAATTAGTTTTGTGTATTATAACTTCACTGGGTAGTTCATTTTCCTCTGCTATGGATAACACAAAGATCCTTTCTAAAAAGACAGTGCCCCAAGTTTTCTAATCAGATTCTTATACCCTGGTGACTCTGCAGAGCATTTTCTAATAGAATTGAGGCACGGGCTATGGAGCCAAAATAGAACAGGCTATTAAAAATGTTATCTCTATGGAAGCCTGTAATAACAATACTAAAACAATTCCATGATAGAGAACAACCCACTTGGAAAAGAGATGCATTAAGTCAGAGTCACTGCCAGTCACCAAAAGCTTTCAGTGAGAGAGTGATCGATGGAAGGAAGGTCTTGTACCAAGGAAAACAGCTACCTCTATAATGGCATTATTCAGTATATTCAACAACAGCTTTTAAAAAAGTCATCCAACAGTGACTAAATCACTGATGATTGTTTTATCTGATCTCAGATTGGCTGTATAATTATAATAGTCATACTCTGGATTCTCTAGAAATATGCAAGCAATAACATAAGAAGTCTAAAAAGTAATTTTCTGCATTTTGATGTCCTTCAGTGCTCTCTTCTTTCGCTTGAGCCATGTGCTGTGTTGGCAAGCCTCCATCCAAGTGCTGGATGGTATCAACAGACTGTGCTGGATTCTCAGAAAGGGAACATGGAGAGAGCAGCTGCAGATTTCATCTGGTATTGTCAGGGCATTATCGCACTTCGGCACCATAAGGCTGCAGATTAATCTGTGCTGCTGTCGGTGCTAAACTGGAAAGAGCTCTGCCCATCCCCTGTGAGGTATTCTGGTAGCGCAAAGTGAGAGGGTTTAAAACACCGAGTTCTTCAAAGTGCCACAGTTCATCTCTGTCGATAGACAAAAATTCTCCAGAGATTTTTTTTTTTTTTTCTGTTCCAATAGCAGTATTTGCCTCTTTCTAGTTGAAGGTATTTGTGAAATAACAAAGCTTTGCCGAAATGGCCCACTGAACACTCACATCCTTGTTGTGTTCATTCTTCCATTGCCATCACCTAGCATTTGGGGGGATGTTCACAATAATCTTTTACCTTCCCCTATGTCTTAGTTACTTCAAAACATGCAGGGAACGTGACAGAAAAATCCCCATGACAAACGTTAAGTGTCTTGGACAAATAAAAGTGCACCAATCCACACCCGTACATCGGTGCTGGGCTATCCCCGGCCCTTACTCTGGAACAGTTTCTCATTCACGGAAGATCTGCTTAGAAATTCATAGCCCACTTGGGTCCATTGCTAGGAGAAAGCCTCACCAGGGTTTTTGAATGCTGTCCCTTCTCAAGGTTGTGTCCTTACAGCGGTGTCAAGCCCAGGGTGCTCTGTTTCCTGAGCAGCAGTTTGGCAGCTCGCCCTCGCGTAGCTGGGTAACAGTTCCTGGGTAACCACCGGGATTACCTCAATATGTTCGGCTGGGGCTTAGTTACTGAAGGAGTTCTGCTAAAAGGCTAATTAAAAAGTTCCAAACCACACTTACTTGATAGCAGAACATTGTTTGTTCACTAATTTGAAGACATAAAGATTGCAGGCACAGGTGCTTATGCAAAAAAAAATAAATAATGGTTTTCTTTTATATGCACGTTCCCAATCTAAACTTTCACACTGTATAATTTACATAAATCCAGATTAGTTCCCCTCAGGAGGAACAGCTACACTGCTTGCAGCACATTCTTTCTGTCTGGGAGTCTTCCCAGCCTGTCAGCTCCCTAACTGACACATTCTGGGAAGCCTCTCTTGGCTCACCCAGAGCTCCCTCCCTTTTCTAGTTCTTTGAGGTTTTAGGCTTCTTTGATCCCCCACTTAGCCTTGGGAAGAGCACCCACTGTAGCCTGGATGGAGCCAGCTCATTAGCTTTTCTCCAAGCGATGACCCAGCCATTATCATCCCAGCTCCTTTGAAGCCACCTATCTGAAAATATTCTTATCTGTGTCATTGTCTTACATTTCCTCTCTGCTCCTCTAACAACCTCTTGCTCTGATTTAACTCTCTCCCTGCTGGCAGGAAGGAATGTTGTTTTGAATGGGGAAACATTTAGAACAGGAATGAGGAATGCATTCCTGATGAGAAAAACCGGCTTCCTTTGTTTTTTTTTCCAACACCTGTTTCGGCTTTCTCCTGTTATTATGAAATCAGAGGGGTAAGAGGGAGAGCTTAAGGATTTCCACTGGGTCTGATCTAACACACATGTGTGCAGAGGACCTGCAAGACCAGAGTAAGACCTTTATGTTTTCTTTTCTCTGCATACACATGTGCCTGGTCAAATTCTGTGGTCCCTCTTGGAATACTGTAAGATTTTTATAAAGCCATAATCACATATAAGTCATCAATTAGCAAATTTTCTCCAACTGTCCCAACAGTTAAATCAGGATCAGGAATCCTTTTCTTGGATTCAGTTGTGAAAACTATGTGCAGTCCTGTCTCAGGCAACTTTCTCACACTGGAAAAATCAAGCATGTCATTTAAACAGCCACAGAGAACACTGGTTTGGAAAGAACCGAGATAATGTCTGAGATTTAAAATAAAAGATCTGAGCATCACCTGCCTTCTTTCCCTCCTTAAAATCAACTGTAAAAACTCCCATAAACTCCATGAGAGAAAGTTTAAGAAAACATTCAGGTATTCTGAAAACAGCCTCCAAAATCTCTGAGCAACTACAGCAACTTGCAATGTTACCTCTAGGTGTGAAGAAGGCATTAGTATATCTGTTACAAGATGTGATGTTTTGTCACCGTTGTACTTCTAGATAATTTAATTACAAAAATACCCTGAGTTATTTTCCCAGATTTGGTCTGATTAAAATTAAATATGAGCCAGAGGGTTTGTGAACATTTTGAAAGTGTAAGTTACTGACGTAAAAAAGTGCAGAAGTCGCAGGTAGGCAGTGATCCTATCTAATGAAGCTGGAGACAGGAGACTGGAAGTTTTGGAATGAGGTGCTCTTTGTAACAGAAATTTAAAGGAACAGTGCCTAATGATGAAGAATCATTTCACTAAGAGTCAATCATTCATTCTCCCACTGGTGAAATTCACTTGAGGTTTGGGGAGAAGTACAAAAAGGGCCCAATCTCTCCTGCATTGAGACTATTAAAACAGTATTATTCAAACAATAAAATATACATGAAAAAGGTATCCAGTCATCTCCACTCATTGCCAATTTTCAGGTTTCCTTGTGAGATCTACTCAGTATATGTTTTAGTCAAAGTGATTTAAGTAGTTTTGTTATTCTGTTCTTATGTTTGTTGGGGTTACCTTTTACAGGTTACTGTGGGTTTTTTTGGTTATGAGACTCAGGATTTTATGTTGCACTTGCAATTTTTTTTGCCACTACCTTCAACACATTCAAGATCAGTGCCCTTTCCTGAAATTTTATATATCTCTTTCTGCCTTTGTTTTTATTGCACAACAAGGCTCGTTGACTTTATGGCTGCCACTGTGGCAAATTAATTATTCCCTAATTATTATATGAGTGGGTGTGAACTATGTTGCACCACAATCTTAAAACATGACATCAGGAGTGGAACATTGCATCAACTGATTAAACATGTTCCTTCTTTGATGAATGTGTCCCTCCCTCTACATCAGGCCCAGTGAATGGCTAATTATGGTGGCTGGCCATGAAGAAAATGCCGTTCTGATTTCACTGATTTACTTTTCACCACAGTTTCAGATAGTTTCTTATAGCATGCAGCCAAAATGTCTCACTGATTTCTCTGAGCACCTAAATACCTCCTGCACTATTCTCCCCTTGGGCTGGGACAAGTGTGAACCTTGTTTACAGGACTAATTTCTATTTTCAGGTAATATCTACAGGTAACTTTACATTAATGGTACATAAATACATACCTGGGTCCAGCAGCTGATAAAAACCACCATTTCTTCCATGGATTTCTGTGGTCCATGACTGAAAAGAAAAGGGCAAGAATAGCTTAAGTGTGACATTCAGTTATTTTGCCTGATCCACTGCAAGAATAAACTTAAATGTTGTCATGGTGGTAGTTACATAAGGCCCTGCAGAAAAGAAAATAGAACACGAGCCATCCAAGCATTTCCAAAGTGCAAACATTTAAATAGCAGCTTCTGTTTAGTTTGTGGTGTTTTCTCACCTCCTCACTTCAGTTACAGCTCTCCCACATTTAATTAGCTCCCTCCAACTGGAGACCCTGTCACGTCATACCTAATGCATGGTCTGGATCAGAAGTTCTACCTCCAGCAAAGATCTACTTGTTTTCATTCTGGATAACACTGTTGCAGCAATACAAGAAGGCAGAGTCCCCGGGAAACAAGGTTTTTCATAATTCAGGACAGAATTTTAAACAAGGAGTTAGAAATACAAAGTATCCAAATCCCCAGTTTTAAGGGACTAAAAGGCTTCCGTGAAATGCCGATGGCAGTGAAACAATATTTGCAGCTCACAACGATCATCTCCCACGTTTGCTCCAATGTGTTAATGGCTCAGGCAATTTAATTTACATACAAAAGCACAAAGTGGAAAGCAGCTTCCTTCCAACACCTGTGGTACTTCTTCTGGATGTATTAGGGTAATTCTAAGTGCTTCAAATGAAGAATATATGAGGAATGTACTAGTAAGAGTTCATTAAATTCTTGTACTAAATACTAAACAGTCGTGTTTAACTTGAAGGTTTTCATGTTCAAAGAGATCCTACTTTCATCTTCTAAGTCTCTAAAGAAGGCTGCGGGAGAAAAGGTTCAAATAATGTACCTTTCCTTTTCTTTAACTTGAAGGACAGCAAAAATCCTTCCAGACAAAGCTTCTTTCCCTTCTTTCTTTTTTTCTACAGAAAGAATATGCATATTTTATCACACTTTCTTCTTAAACTCTTTCACACCTACCAGGAGATGTCTGTACACCATCAACATGCGGGTCTCCTAACTAAAAAATATGGACTATATCTACCTGATTTCCATAACAAAAACCCCTGAATTGAATAAACACTCATTTGAGAACTTCTGATTCCAAGCAGTTCATACGTGGAACTAACTAAGAAAAGCTTTCAATCTCAGGTCAAGTGTCCGAAGATTTTAGGAGCTGGGCCTAGAAAATGGTATTGGTCTACCAGAAAATATCAAGGACATTTTTTCCCAGCTTTGTGAAATGCTTCCATTAGCTGAAAGTGTATTATTTTGCAGTCAAAAGGGTGTTACCTTTTAGTTGTGTGGCAACAATAATAAATCCATCCCCTTCTAACAGGGTTTATCAGGTAATGATGGTACTTTAATAAATAACAATGAGCACTTTATTCAACAGTACATAAAACATAACTAGAATTTTGTTTAATGACTCATAACAGTAATGCCTTATTTTGCTGCTTTTTTTTTTTTTTTTTTTTTTTTTGGGCAATTCCCTGACCTATTGTCCCCGCTATCCATAAGATACTTATGTGTAATCCTTAAGAAGTGAGATTTATCATCGTGTCTTTGAAGTACAAAGGATCACAAGCCTCTTTCCTGATGGCTAAGATACATTTTTCAAGTCAGTGCACAATTTTTAAGTGTTTCTTTTCTTGTTCACATACCATCAATGTCATTGCACCGTGCACACAATAATTCACCAGTGCTCTCCATCTGTAGGATGGGAGCACAAGGCAAGGGACATCTTTAGGCTTTACTTTGTGATTTGCCTGAGCTGTTGCTTGTGAGCTCTCAGTGTGCTGTGAATTAAATAACTCTGTGCTCTGTCTGATATCTCAGGCATCATCCAAGTCTCTGGGCAATTACTGACTTTTTTAAAAAGTAATTTCTGTATCAGAAAATTAGATGTCTTTTCTAGAGTGACCAGAAACTTCACATCATACCAACACTGCAATAGCTCCAAAGCATTTCTTAGTGCAAGATCACTTGCAGAAAGGCTTGCAGAGATAATACAGAGGTCAACAAGACTTTCTGTCTGCATGGAATTATCTGGCAATATCAGTTTTCCAGGAAACTGATTCAAGAGATGGGAAGTACAATGAAAGAAAATATTTGTTTTTAATGCAATGAACTTTGGGCAAGACCTGCTGACCTAGAAAGAGTGTCCATATCAGACAAATCACACTTAGGAACTGACAGCAAAGGTACCAGGCTTCAAAAGCAAGAACTGAAGGAAGGAGTGTATTTGTTTGCCTCATCTGGAAGAGACCCTTCCCATTCTAGAGGAGCTGACATGTTGATTAAAGCACAGAGGAACGCTTTGCCAAAAATGCTGCCACACCAACCTGAAGGGGACTACTCAACACACCAGCTTCCCACACCCAGGATGGAAGTTGGGAAAGAAAGGGAACAGCCAAGGCCCCAGCCAAACAAAAGGTTTCTGGGATTTTGTTCTCCACAAACCAGTGACAGCTTTAGCTTTTCAAAAATGGGAAAATATGGTTTTACCAGTCCCACTTTCTCTAGAGATTGTGAGAGGAATCCAAGCCTTCTGCTGCTCTTGCTAGTGGAAGATACAAGGGAAGAAAATTAGTAAAATGGGCATCCAGAGTGATGTTTTGGAAATCACTCTTCTTATGTTGTCTGATTGCTGAATTCTTCTGGCCTCTCTGCAGCTGTAGTTCTGTATAAAAGCTGCTAAGCTGCAGTGTTATGAGCATAGGTTTAATAAATAATAGCCTGGGATCTATTTATTTCCATCTGCAAATTTATACATCTTTCTATTCAAATTTGCATGATGAAAAGTATATTAGAACCCAGATGCTCATGGGCTTGGAGGGACGAATTTTGATGCCTCGGTTACAGACCTGACCTGCTGTGCTGGGAAGTCAGTGAAAAGTCTTCCCTCCCTAAAGTGAACTCTGTCCCAGCATTTCAGCGTTTTTCAGTTCTTGTCAAACAAAATTCCACATTTCGTTATTTGAGGACTTTCCTTCAGCAATCACCGCTTCCCTGAAAGGTCTGAGCAAACAATCTGTGATCCAGCAGTGACGAGAACGGCACACATGAAGGCATTTCCAGTCCCAAGCTTGTAAACAATCACAATCTCACATTCCCCGAGAACGACACACTGTATTTTCAGACCTCGATTCATCTTTGGTCCAAGGAGGCAACCCAGGCTTTTGGCTGCATCCTTGCACTTAGAAACAGGACCAGGTTTCCAATCAGTTTTATCTGGCACACGAGGTGGTCTTGTGGAAGGTCCTTGACTTCCCTGCTTCTCCTTCACTTTTTACACTTTTTAATTAGGTTGTACTCTCAACTTGCCAACTGCCAGCTGAAGTGGAACCTCAGTCTTGGTCAGGATCATTAATCACAGTATAAGGAAAAAAGGCATGTTGGTAAAATTTAATAATATTTCCACCACACCCACTCACGCAGTACAGATCTTAACCTATCAGTAATCTCATTTTCTTAGATCCCAAACCTGCATCTTTCAGAGTGGAAATGTATCAGTATAAAGATTTTACATAACTTCTTAATGTAATGATGAAAATGTTCTTGTCCTTTTCCTCAGTGGCCAAAGACTACAATGATTCACTCCACTTTTAATGAAGTCCAACACTTACCACGTCAAAAAGTTAGTTAATATTACAATGGAAACTTAATTTTTACATAGTCCCATTGTAGCAGAATGTCAGCAGCAGTATTTTCAGATGGACATATTCTGGAGGCAAGAGCTCTTTGGATTTGCTCTCGTTGACTTTCAGCTACAGGGTTTCTTTTCTTCACTCACTTTTACAAACTCTATCAGGGTGCAAGATCATGTCAGTATTTGCTGATGTCACACATTCCCACTCCAGGTTATGGTTCAGACATTTAGCACACCTACCCTTCTTTTACCCCTTTTCTGAGTCCTTTACCTTCCAGTTTGCTAAACCTACAACATTTCACCCCAGGGATCACAGCAAGTGTTCTCATCACCACAGCAGCTCAGAGTGGCTGAACAAAAATGGTCCTTGAGCAGAATCTGGTTGCAGCATAAGGATCATGGCATGGAAAGTTTGGGAATCAGTGTTCCCAAACAGCTCATAAAACAGCAGATTTGGACCATTTCATTCTCTTTGCATTTTTCCAGTTAATACATGAAAGAGGATTTTGTAACCTCCCTGGTAGGTCATAAGTTTTGTAAAACTCCAGTCGTGGGACACAAGTCAGAAGTTGTTTCAGATAGAGTTTCTGATAAATTAGTTCATATGCTTGCACAGCTTTTTGTAAAAACATTTTGGTAGCTGTTCCAGCCCGTATTTTATTATCATTCTGTTACCCCAAGTTCTTTTTGTATCTTTTTATTAGTAAGATGGAACAATCTCACATTCTGATTTTGTAACACGCTGTATATTCTGTTATTAGAGGAGCTGTTCCTCGTTTGAATTCCCTCAGCCAGAAAATACTATTTGTTCAACAAAGTAATGAATTTTGGTACAATAAACCAGCATTTGCTCATCATTTTACTAATGGCTGGTGTTTCCAACACGACAGAAAACAACTGCATGCGGAAAATACAACTATCCTGGCATCAGAAAAATTAAAAAATCCCATTCTTTACGTGGAGCTGTACGACAGGGCCCTCTGCCGTGCGAGCCCTGGTAGGAATGGCAAAGACAGCCGGGCAGGAAAACGCTCCTCCTGTTAAGTACTCACGGTGGAAGCTGGTTGGGCTTTCACAGGGGTTTAAAGACCTTTCTCGGAGCAAGAGGCAAGTGCTCATTGTTTCCCACTCCGGGCTCCTGGGAAGGTCAGACAGATCCCCTAACCCTGTCAGGTGGCAAAGCCATCTGGCCCGATCTGGGGCTGATCTGATTTCTGTTTCATAAACTAAACTCCCCAGTCCCTTGAAAGAGAGACAATGGCCTTTTCAATGGCCTGAGCTCTTTCACCCTTTGTTGCTCTGTTTAAATAATATATGTCTCTTTGGTCTTTTGGCAAGAATGCTTGACCTTGTAAATGTGACCATTCACGGTGCTCTGTGGTGCTGGAATGTGCTTTCATAAGACTCGAAGGCTTCTTTATATTATCTAAGGCAAATGTTTGTTTATGAAAGTTGAAGTAAAACATTCGCATGATCAAAAGAGAAATGAACAGGCACCTGGAATGCACAGGAAAAAGATCCCTCCTGAGAGGGAACTTCTCTTCTTTCAGCTACTGTTCTGAGTCCAGTTAGGACAGATGAAAACATTCCTCTCACTTAACCCTGAAATTAGAAAAGGAACAGGAACCATTAAAAAATAAAATAAAATCACAATTAATATCCTGACTAATTTGCTCTCCTGTATTTGTGAACTGCTGATACACTGCTGCCAACAGTTATATTAGCCCACTATAATAGTGGCAGAAGGGACTCTGGTGACCTCTCCTTGTGCCCTGGGGTGCAGTTCCACACGCAGCCTCACAACCTGCTCTACCTGAAAGGGACAAACCTGCTGCTTCTTCCCTTTTTCTCTGCTTCTGCCTTCTCATCTGCTCACAGCTGTCTCCCTTGCACTGGCTATGGTGTTTTTTTGGAATCTTCACTGAACTGGTTTAATCTGTCAGACAAGCAGAAAATTATTTGCATTTTCTTTATCAGCTTTTTTTGTTTGTTTGTTTTCCCTGCTGCTCATGTGAACTGAACCATTTTAGTGGGGGAGGCCACTGAACACCAACCTCAGTGCAAGGGAACCAGGAGAGACAGTCAGTGAGGAGAAAAGCAGTGGAGCTGGCACAAAAACCTGGTGGGAAACAAAGATGTGGGATGTGAGTCTTGCTGTTCTTCAGGATGGGAGGAGGCAGGGACTGCTGTAGCTGCAAGGGGGAGTCAACCCCTCCCAAGCTTCACAGCAGAATCTCTGCAGTACCTGAGGGGATAAGGAAAAGCTGCTTCCTGTGATGGGGAGAACTGTTCCACAGAGAAACTTAAGTCACAGTCCTTTTAATTTGGTACCCAAGTGGAACTGAGATGCTGAAATGTATTTTGAGGCTTTCTTTTTATCAAAACTATCAAATTAACAGAAGTTGGGTAGCTAAGAAGGGGGACAAAAACAATAAACCAGCAAGATCTAGCTTGGTTTGGCCATTTAAGCTGTGAGAGTAGGAGATTCTGCAGAATGTGATGTTTAAATCATTGTCAGCCATCAGAAGGAAAGAGCTTTTGTGAATTAAATGACAAACATCTGCTGGCTGATATTCTAGAACATGGTGAACCCTTCAGACCTGCTATTGTCCTTGTAAGTTAGGAGGTGGATTTTATAGATGTTTTGGAGAAGAAGGTTGGGATTTCTACCTTCTTAGGAGAAATAAAGCAGCATTAAAAATATCTAGTGACTGTTCTGTCAAAAAACATCACTTCAGGAAATTGAGCTGCTTTTTGTAACCACAAAGCCTGATGGATCTGCTGCTAAGGAGGGAAGCACAGACAGACTTACCCACCCCCTCAGGAGCTTGTGTGGATCTCAGGGCATTTTGTAAGTGTATGTCCTCACTCTGGGAATGTCAGAGGCCAAACTGTGGTCTTAAGATCACAACTATCTAATGGGAACATAATGAGTAGTCTCTGGCTCATCTGTAGAGTCACACTGCCTCTTGTTTTTATTCAGAATTCCAGTTATGGTAACGATGATGGTGATTTCTGCAAGAAACGTCCAGGGCTGACTGTTGGCCAACAACCTACTTCTCTAAAGCCTCGTGCCTGAGTCTGTCCCTCAGCATTTCTGGAGACAAGTGGAATGCTCTGCTAGAACTTCATAGCGTATTTCAGGCCTGCTAATTCATTTTATTCTCCTGAGACTTTCATAAGGTATGGCTTAGTTCTACAATTGCTTGATTTTATGATATAATTTAGGCACTTGGAGGAAGTTTTTGAAAGTAAATAGGCAAATCAAAGTCTTTGGGACCTTCAGAAGAGCCAAGAAGCTGCAATAAAACAGTTTTCTGCAGCACTTGCATGTATTTCTTAAAACTTGTCTAGATGGATATCCTAAGCCAATAGATGCCTGAATGTTTGTTTGCTTTTTTAATACTTCCTCAGTTCTGTTTGTTTGTGGTTTGTTGTTTTGTTGGGGTTTCTGTTTGTTGCAAATGTCCTTCATTTGATTGAGGAAAAAAAAAATAAAAGCATGCAGAAGTAACATCTAAAAGTTCCCACTCCTTGCTAGATCACTATTAATTTTTAAGTAGGACCATTTAATTGCATCTTCATCAATTTACAACAGTTATTGGCCACAGCAATCAAACAGCTCCTAAAGCAATTTGAAGTATTACACTCTTGTAAGACCGCATTTGTTTTGCAACGTTTTCTTTATAAACTAATACGCATTAGTTTGGAACATCATCCCCATCAGCCTTGGGGACTGCCGAAAAGCAGCAGTTATATGAAAGATTGAATTTCAGCGTTTCAGGTCCTATTATGCCGGGTAATTAAACGGGAGCCTCCGCTTAATTGTGCCGCATCAAAGCCCGACAATTCCCTTCATTAAGCAAGGATAAATATGCTCGTCGTGACCGAATAATCCACGATCCGCGATCGCGGAGCGGGACGCGGAGATTCCGAGAGCGGGGGCACCGCGCGCTCCTCGGCACCAGGGGGCGCTGCGGGCACTGCGAACCCATCCCGGGAACATCATCCCGGGAAACCCAGCCCGGCGCCCCAAACCTCGGGATGCAGCCCCTCCAGAGCGACCCCGCGCCCGAACACGCCTTCAGGGTTCAAGGAGGTGTCTCCCCGCCGCTGGCCGGCGGCTCTGCCCCGCTCACTGCCCGAGAATTGACCGCGCCAGCACCGCCACTGCACACCGGGGATGCTGGAACGCCACTTGAGGGATCGGTGATTTGGTCACCACGCGTTCAAAGCAAGGGCTGAACTCCAGCTCGGTGTCACCGGGGTTCACCCGGATTAGCAATTTAGCCACTTGGAAGTGGATATCCTTCCTCGGGATGCAGCCCGCAACAGATCTGCCTTGAGTATTTCAAAGTGATTCCAAACGTGCAGAGGGGAAGTGACAAACACCTTCACAATATCAGACAGCATTTTTGTTTGTTAAGTAAGTAAGTAAGTACACGTCAAGACAACTAATTGTCTTAAAACTGAAACCAGGACGCTGATTCACACTGCAGGAAACATACTGCAGTGTTTCCTACTTGAACCCCATCTCTCTTGGGGATGGTCCTGAGCATGGCCAGCAGTTGGACTCAGTGATCCTTGTGGGTCCCTTCCAATTTGGCACGTTCTGTGATGCTGTGATTTATTTTACTTTATGCAAGTAAATATAAGGGAATGACTAAGAGGGATCAGAAATACTCGTGGATGAATTGTTCCAGAGGTTACTCATTTAGGTAAATGCTACAATATTTACACATGGAAAATGCTATGTAAGACACAGACATTACTGGTTTATAGATTTCCATTGCAATGGAATCTACAGCTCATAATTAGTCCAGCATGGTCCTTCCCAAGAGTGTGTAGTCCCAGGTTATAATACTTGGATAAAACAAAAAAGCAAAGAGAAGAGTCATTAAAAATACTGCCAGGGATTTCAGTAATAAGCAAATACTTAGTCTTGGCTTTGTTCAAATTCTGCCACATTTTCTGTCCTGGCACACTGAGGACAAAGATCCAACTCTTCAAAAATTCCAGATATTGAAAATTTTGGAAGAGCTTTTGCATGCACATAATTTTTTTATGTAAGTGCAGAAATTAAATTTGCTTCTAGCTAGTGGCATGGCTTTTCCACACAGCTGATGTGTGAGGTGCAGCCTTTGCAACCAGAAATTCAAGTGCTGAAAAGATTCCCAGATCCAGATATGCTTTGTAACAAATGCCCCATTTTAATTGTCCTTTACCTTGTTGTTGCTTTCCTGGATCTGTTTCCAAGAAGCTTCTCATTGATAAATTTGGCAAATGGTGGAGTTAGAGGGAAGATACTTCTAAACTTTCTTTCCTAAACTTACTGTGAATAGAATCAGACAATAAATACCTAAAACTGTGTTAACCACGTGGCATTTTGTCTCCATTGCTGCCAAAATTGACCTCATTTTGGGAGCAGTGTCAAATGGTGGGACAGAAGCCCACGTATTTAATCCCTTTGATATCAGTGATTGAATATTTACTTTGATGTGAATATTTAATTTGATCCATGCAACACATACACATTGTGTACTAGGAAAGCTCACAGCCAGGGGAGCTGGTTCCTTTTGCAAATAACAGTATCTTGGGATCCCAAGTCCCTGCTAAAAACATTTGTCAACCAAAGAGATGACAATGCCAGGCACTGTGGTAGAAAAACACATTTCAGATGTGCTGAATATAAAGGCAGGCCATGCTGTCTGCATTCAGCACGAATGACTAACTGTGAGGGATACAACTTACATCTCTATTACAAGGATAGATGCTGACACTGAAGTATAATAAAATCATTTTAAATGGCAATACTCCTAACTGCAAAACAAAGCATAGGAGACAGAAGAGAGATGATAATGCACCCAGGTACAAGGGTGGCATAAAACTGAACGCTGAACATTTTTTCATTCTATTCCTTTATGTGCCTTCAGATCTCTGGCAGAATTTGGGGTGCACTCCCCTCTCTCCCTTTCCTTCTGTTGGAGTCCTGCACATGGGACAAATACAGAATGCAATTACAGGATGGTCACTTGCAGTGAACAGCCCACAATCACATTCCAAGGACTTAACATTCTATATTTAAAGAGAAGGTGTTATGAAAAGCGTAATTCTGAATAAAAATGAGTGAGCAGAGGATCACACATTAAATGAGAAAGCTATTTATTCCCTTAGTCCTAATGATTTAAAGAAGGGTAGCATATATATGTAGCTCTTTCCTCTCTGAGTCCATACACAAACCTCCTGGTGTCATTAGCCCATTATACACAAAAGGGCACTGAGGGAGTGTAGGTGACTGGTCTGAGGTCACACTGAAAGGCAGAGTCGTTTGTGTGATGCAGTGCCCTGATAACAATACATGGCAAACTAAAACTGAGAACGAGTTCAATGTGCCTGTGAGTAACAGGCACAGTCAGTGCTAAATGATCACATCCAAACCCACTCATGTATCGAGGGCAAGCCTTGAGTTTGGCTCAATTGCAGAGTAGTGGCCAAAGATTACTTTAAATTACACAATGATTAAAATCAAGGTTACAGACTGCAGTGTCTGTTATACTCAAGTATGTCACGAGTGCTAAACTGCTGCAACATCACAATCCCAACACGTGTTTTCTAAAGCCCTCTCAGGTTATTCCTTCTCATACACTTTTGCTTCCAGTCCAGTCTTAGGGTTGGTTGACAGGTTTTCGATTTTCTCTTGATATTGAAAATCTGCATAGCACAAAATTTAGTCATTTTTTTTCCCCTTAACCCCCCCACATTTTCATGTTAAGGAAAGAGAGCAAAATCTTGTACTTCCAACTATTTTCCATTTTGTGATGAACATTATGCATCCCAGGTGCAGTATGAGACAACTTGATAGCTTTTGCCTTCCCTTACAAAAACAATAGCAATTTGGACAGCTGTAAGTGCCTGTTGCAACGCTCAATCACCTACACAAAGTGTTACTTCTCTAAGTAAACGATCATGTTTTCACCTGAGAAGTGCTGGTGAGATCCATCTGATTCACAAAACTTCTGCATGGGTGCAGTGGGTGCATCAACAGAACACAAACTGTACAAAGCACCTCAGTGCCAGGCTTAGCACTGGGCCAGACTTCAAAACTTAAAACTCCTGAGATTCTTGCAGAACTACACTAAAAGTATCCCTTGATGAAATATTTACTGCAAGTCAAATCCCCCAAAATTGTGACAAAATCCATGGAAAACTAAGTTCAAAATTGAGTTCTTGCTATTCATTTGCTCCATTCAAGACAAATGCCTTGAAACATCATTTCTAAGACGTGCTGCAGCCTAGGGCTAAACCAGGGGTAAAAATCACTGGAAGCAGAAATCTCTTACCAATCCCCTTAATCACTTGAGTAACCCTTTGACAAGGTAAGACCTGGAATTGGGGATGAAATTTCCATAAACTTCAGTGTGAACAGAATCAAACTCTCAGGACCAAATTCATCTTCATGCATGTTCTGTACTATCTGCAAACTAACCTGAAAGTCAACTGGACAATCTGAGGAGCAGCATAATAAATGAATAAAATGCCAGAATCTAACTTTAAACCTACAAGCCCACTCTTGAGCCACAAAACATCACAAAAATCCAAACAGATTCTGGATTGCAAATACTTTAACATATAGAGAATGCCTTTGCCTGCATGTTTAGAGACATCATTTGGCCTGTATCAAAGGTAAGTAATGACATTTTCTGTATTGTTTCATCTCAAAATATTACAATTTCCTTTTCCAGGACTCCTTATATCCTCCCTCCTGCCTTCAGACACACTTCTCTGCTTTTGTGCCTGGTGTTAATTGTGCTGTTGACATAAATTGTTCACAGCAACCCACATATTTCATTATAAATGCATTAAGAAATAAATTCATCTGGGATCTTTGAATCTGAGTGTGATTTGTGTGCTTAACTCCTTCGGTTCCCTTTGAAAATGCAAACCTAAATAAATCATCTTAGGCAGAGCTTGTATAGAAAATTGTAGTACTGAATTACTGTACCTACAATGACAGGAAATCAAATTTCAAAGGAATAAGAGTAGCTGCAGCAAAACTTATTCTGTCCAGACCTCATCATTATCACCTTGTCATCTGACTTCTTCCTCTTCTCCATGAAAGTCTCTGCCAATGGGTTCAATGTGGAACTTCCAAAACTTTCTTCAGCCATGTTATGCAAATAACATGAACACTCCAGCTCAGACAAGCACTCCTATTGACAAACAGGACCTCTACTATCTGTCAATATTTCTGAATAATCTCGTGTTCCATATCATACTGAAATTTTCTTCACAATTCAAAGCAGTTGGGAGTTTATAAACAATGATAGGATTGGGTTTTGGTGCCTTAGTAAAAGTTGCCCTGCAAGGAGATAGCATTTCTTGCCACTGCATCTGCTTTCCCTTATAAATGAGATGAATTGTCTACATTATCTCCAAATTCAAGTGCAGGGTATAAATGTTTGATAGCTGCCGTGTTTTACTGTCAACTGCAGGATTCTTATACTTAAACTCACCTAACAAATATCTGTAGTGTCTAGCAAAATCTACAATCAAGCAGAAGAGACTGAAGCTGTTACACATTTTTGAATGAGTTTTTCACCAAGAAATGCTTCTTTACATTCTTGTGAGAGAAATTATGTTAAAATTGCATCCATATGATGTCGTTTTTCTGCTTTTAGCACATTTGAATTAGCTGCTACTGACAATAAAATAAGGTAAACCAATGTAAAAAGCACACTCCTGAAAAAGTTCCCTGCAGTTCCTCCTTGGAAATCTCCATGTTAAGGTACTCTTTCTTGGCTGGGCTTATTGAACTGGGAATAACATCTTGCATGAACAAGAGGCTTTCAAGAATCAGCCAAAATATGTTTTATTCATTTTATTTAGGGTAGTATCTGATGATAAACTTTGACACCTGTTTCAAGAACTGACTACAGATAGAGGGAACCTCACTGATTTTGGTTGATTAGCCAGCCACAGAGGACTGGTTGTATTTGCCTGAAGGATCAGAGCCCAATTTCTCAGGATAAAAGCAGCAGATTGTAAAATAAGCCACCATTTTAAGGTGTTGCTTTGTCATAGAGTGTGTGTGTGTGTGTGTTGTTTCCCTGCACTCAGAACCTCCTAAACCAAAATATCTCAAATACTTGCTACTTCTTGCTAACCTGCCCCTTGCTTGCTGTGTACCACAGCTGCAGTAAATATTACTAAAAGTATGTTTACTGTTAGGCCACAAATATTTACACTTTTGCCACAAGAAGGAGAGATGCCGGCTGAAGTTATCCAGGATACCCAGGGCGAAGCATGAAATTAAATGAATGGGGATGAAAACACTGCCTGTGAATTACGTTTAGAAGATGGAACTGAATATGTGCACAAAAGGCAAAACAAGAGGATGAGGAGGCGATGGCAGGGCTGGAACACAGGTGGACCGACCTGGTCCGCAGTGGGTTTCCTCTCTCTCTGGAGGGAAACGCTCACAGTGAGCTCTCGTGTTTTGACAGGGTTCTTTTCTTTCGGTTTTCTCTCTTTTTTTTTTTTTAACTGTACGTTGCTTTCCAGCAGGGCTGAGGGAAGCGGGAGCGCAGCAGAGCGGTGATGCCGGGGAGGAACCTCTCCCCTCCCCAGGGCCAGGGCTGCCCTTTCCGCCGTGCCCGCTGGGCAGGAGCGCCCCATCCCTGAGCCTCCCATCCCTTCGCCCCCCACCCCGGCGCTCAGAGCCGCTGCCTCACCTCGTCCCCGCTGCCGGGCGCGGGTCCCGCTCCATCGCTCCCTCATCCCCTCACGCCCCCCTGAGGGTGGGGCCCGGCGGTGCCCCCTCCCTCCATCCCTCCCTCGCTGCGCTGCGAGAAAAGTGTGCGAGCGCGGCGCGGCCGCGGCCCCTCAGAGAGGCGGGGAGGCGGCTCAGGGCGCTCGGGGCCGGCGGGGCAGCGCGGCCGGCCGGGGGAAGGAGGGGGGGAGGACGACGCAGCTCCCGGACCTTCCCCTGCCCTTCGCTTTGCCCGCTTGTAAAACTTTTTTTTTTTTTTTTTTTCCCCTCCTCCGGGGAGCGCCGGCGGTGCCGGGGGCACCCTCGGGGCGCTGCGGGCCATGGGCACTGCCCGCGGGTAGCGGCGGGGCCGGGCGGCGCTGCGGGCGGAGCGCGGCGATGGCAGCGCGGAGCTAACGGAGGAGGAGCCCCCGGAGCCCCCCGGGCCGCGCCGGGACCTGCCCGCGGCCCCTCGGCATGGCGGGGGCTGCCAGGATGCTGCTCGGAGCGCTGCTCTGCGGAGGTAAGCGGCCAGGCACCAGTTGAGTCGCGCACCGGGATGCGGCGGCCGCGGCTCGTCTCCCGAGCGGAGCGCCTTGTTGCCCGCCGTGTGAACCGAATCACCCTTTCCTCCTCTATCCCCCTCGCCTCTTCCTCCAAATGCTGCCGCTGGCTCTGCTTCGATTTCTTGTGCTGTGTTTTGAAATTTCGCTGCTCACCCCTCCCGCCCCCCCCCGCCCTCCAATTTTCTCTCTCTCCTGTTTATTTTAACCATGCATTAAAAGTTTCCTTCTCTCTCTTTCCCTTCCATAAGTTTCCTTTCTCTCTCCTTGAACGATGGGGATCTTTACAGATGTATCTCAATTACTACGTTGTGTTAAAGGAGCTTCTCTGTGGGAAGGGGTGTCCCAGTCGCCGCTTGGAACGGAATTTGGGGAGCGGTGAAAGCTCCAAGAGCAGTGCATGACAGTGTTTGGGAACAGCCTCCTTTGAATTATACCGGAGTTGTGCGGTGGGAGCTGCGGAGCCTGAATAGAAGCCCTGTCACCTGGACTGGACCAGGTGCTTGTTATCTTGATTAAAGGAACAGCTGAGGAGCATGTTTGGCTTGGCAGAGAGGTCGTTTGAATGATCTGCTGGCTTTTCTCACCGCTGAACTCCTGTGATCACAGAGTCCCTTTGACAAAGGGAAATGTTCTCTGAAGTGATTCAGGGATGCAAATAGTGCATGATGCCAACAGGGGTTTCTGTGCAGAGTGGAAGGTGACTGCTGTGTCTCAGCACTTCTTGTTTTCTTGCTCAGACCATGATGGTTGTGGATATTTTATTAAAACGTGCCCTTCTCCCTCTTTTTAGGGGGGAGGGGGGGCATGGTGGTGGAAACTTACTAAGCTATCTGCAATTCCTGCTGTCGTTGCCATTCTTAGGAATAAAAAAAATAATAATTTTGCCTTTTATCCTGCTGGTATTAGTGGTGCTCTTTGACTGCCGTAAGAAGATTACTCCTGAAAGACTCTTCATTGTTTAGTTTGGTCCAGTCCTGCCAACCTCTCTCCCAGGGTAGTTGATTGTAGAGGCAGCCGTGAGAGATACGGAAGTATCTCAAGAGTGAAGCAAGAGCGGAATCAGTAGCGATTCATAAAGGGACTTTTCCCACCCCAGTCGGCAGGGAAAACAAAGTACTTGGCAGAAAATTGCACGGCCTCTTAATGCCGGTCATTTTAATGTACTTTAAAATTAATGGACATCCCGGTGACTTGATGCGCTCTGAAAGTGCTGATGTGAAGAATCTAAAACACGGCTCTCTGTTTTGATTGCTGTAGCCTGGAGGTGAGAATTGTGTCAGCTCCGTGCTCACCTTCAGAGACTGCACGGGATTAAGGTTTGTAAAGAGGGTCTGGCATTTTCTGGGGCAGCTGTGACAGTCGCAAATGCATCCTCTGCAATAAGTGCTTGCATTAGACTTAATATATGAGTTAGGCACCAATACATGAATATTTTCTTTCTGAAAATATTAGTATAAGACAAACAGGAGGTTATGCTGCTTCTTAAAGGTGGGAGAAAGTGCTCCAGTGGGAGTTCATGAACAACCCAGCCTCCTTAAGGCATTTCTCCCTGCTGGAACCTGGGTCAGCATTGACCCAGCCATGCTGTAAAGAAGTCAGGAGTGGTGCCCCAGCCAGCCCCTGCCAGCAGCTGCTCCTGGAGGCTTCGGGGCTGTGCTCTATGAGAATAAAAGAGAAAATATTACTTTCCTTCAGGGAAGAAAAGCAGAGCTCTCTCAGCATTGCTGGGCACGGGATGATTTCGAAAAGAGCCAGTTAATTAAACTTATTAAATAAGGTGTTTGTATAGTTTCCTTGTGAGGCCTTAACGAGCATTTCATTTGCGCTCTCTTGGTGTATTTGCCCTCTCTTTGTTGGTGTTTGAGGATAGTGATTGTTCTGGGGAGCTAAAGTCCAACTAAATGAAAGTCACTTTATAGCTCACAAGCGAAAACGTTTGTAAATGTGCTGAGAAACTTACTGTTATAGACAAGTTGTCCTTTGCTATTTAAAGAGCTATATTTACTTCTCCAAACTCATTAGCATCTCCTATCAGGCCTGAATTTCTAAGAAAATTCTCCTGAAATGTTGCCTTAGGCTTCAGTGTGCCATTATGCCGGGGTTATTATCTGGCCAATAATGTTAATTCATTCAAACTCAAGAAAGAAGCTTGGCATTTAATTTAAGCCATGCCTCTAGTCAGACCAGGATGTATAAAAGTCAGTGTGCAAAAGTGCTCTTGCATTTAGGTACAAGCACATGTTTTACATACCAATTATTGGATGCCTGTTCCCTGGTGGAGGGTTTGTGTGTGAAATCGTATTTACATAAGTAAATCCCAAGTGTATATATATTCCTTTCAGGAAATGACCTCTTTTCAGCAAAGTGCTAATGCATGTGCTTAAGCCTCTTTATAGCCTATAGGAGGTATTCACGAGCTTGAAGTAAGATTTATTTATTTATTTATTCATTTTAATGGCTTTCTTGAATCAGGGCATAAACGTGAACACAAACATACCGATGTACTTTGCTTTCTAATGAATAGATAACTGGGAATCCTCAGTTTATTAGCTGTGAACTAGAACAAGAATCACAGAAACTGGCACTGCAGAATCCAGTAAGCCCTCTAAAAAAGGGTTTAAGGATGCACAGCCAGAGGATGGATTGGTTTGCACAAGGAGTGTATATGTGCAAGAAGGTATTGAGCGAGATGTTAAAGTGGCACGGAGTTAGCAGAATTTTGAGTACTGAAGTAGTGTTTGAACACAAATGCAAACACAGCTGAGCACCCATAGGTTGGTACAGCACCTGCTGTGGTTCTGCTGTTCTTCATACTGTTCTTGTTTTAGTTCCACTACAGTGGAAACTGATTGAGGCTCTTCATTTTGAATGTTGATTCATTCTGATTTTAAATTAACCGAGCAGTGAGGGGGTTTTATATCTTATTTTGGAAGTTCAGTAGCATGGCATACCCCACTGTTTAGGAAAACTTCCTAAATTTTCATTTTTTTCCTTAATTTCATCATGTTAGTGCTAGCTAAGAACACAGCAGGAACTTGCATTATGTTAAATTATAGCTGCGTGGAGTTTTTATAAGTGGCTAATCTCTCTTCTGGATATAACACTTTCAAAGTGGAGATAGAGCTATTAATATTCCAATTTACTATGTTTTCATATGTGGCAGTAGATCCTAAAGTTTATTAGCACTGTACTTACCTAGTAAAACACCCAGCAGTTGTATTACAAATGGTTTTTCCAGCATGTTTCTAAATGCATGACTGTGGGTTATAAAATGTCATCCCTGTAATTGCTTCTCTAATGCATAAATATGTGCCTGGCTCTTGAATCGGGGAACTAAATATTTGTATGAAATAATGGGATAAACAGCAAAACGTTGTGCTTTCTTGAATGGCCAAACATCAGTGAGTATTGACAAACTGTGTACGTTTAGATGAGAGGATGGGGGGTTTGTTGGGAATTGGGGTGTAGTTGTGTGGTTTTTTTAAAACCCTGATGGCAAAGTAGTAGTTCAGCACCACTGGAAAGGTGACTCGTAAGGAGTAGCCAGAAACTCTGCGAATAATGGCAAATTTGCCAGAAGTGATGGAATACAAACTTTCCCAGGCAGAGTTTTCCAGGTAATGCCCCTCTGCAGGAAACCTCTCAGAGCTGTTGTTTGTAACTGTGTTAGGGTCATGCCTATTGAAGAAAGTCAGAAATCTTCAGAGTATGATCGTGCCATTAAAGAGGTGTCCGATTTCTTGTGCTGAATCCCAGTTTTCTTCAAGGCTTTGCTTAAACTCTTTTATTTACTCATAAACTGCATGCAAGTTTGTGCTGCCACCCTGAGATCCTGGCAGCAGTTCACATCTGGTAGCCTCCACCAGACGTGTCCCAGCTACTCTGAGAGAGACAAAAAGCACATTATGATAAAAGATGGAAAATAGCAACAAGTTGAGAGAACTTCAGTGTGTAAAGGCAGTGACTGAAAAGCATCTCATGGGGATGTTGAAAAGTTAAACTGAGGATGTAAGAGAAAGCAAACACAGGTTGTGGGTGACTTAAAATTATACTTGTCTATCAGTTTGAAGGAAGCATTTACTGTACAGGAGAGAGATCTGATACTAAAGAGGGCAGTGAAAGGCTGTGTAGCAGGAATGGGACCTGATCTTTACTTTCAGGAATACCATTGTCTCGCCGTTTTTGTTGTCATCTCCTCCTTTGTCTGTTGTCCACTGTGACTGTCGCTTTGTTGGTGAAAGACTTGATCCTGGTTCGGCCACTTTGTCCAGTGGGACCTTTTTTGATTTGTTTAGTGTCTGAACAGCACAGTGATACAAATACAGGTAATATTTTGTGATGCTGCTTAAGGTGTTTGGCTGAAATTTGACTTGTCTGCCCTTCATATTAATTAGCAATAACTTCCTGGCCAGAAAAGTTGTTTTTGTCTAGTTCAAACTCTTGTCCTGACTTGCTCCTAGAGGCCTGAGTCCTTTATATTTTATTCAGTCTTCCTTGCAGACTCAGTACCCTGGCAAAACAGTTTCACAGTGTTCAGCTCTTGAAGCAGTTGTACTGTTTTGTGTTCTGGGGACTGGCTCAGGCTCTAGTGACAGATGTGACCCCTTTGAAACAGGGACGGACAAACGGTGCATTGAAAGTTCAGAGCTTCTGCAGTCTCCTCACTTAGAGGTATCTGGTAAAAGCCTGTGGATGCATCTAGCTTTGGAAATAATTTCAGCCCAGTAGTGCCTGTGCCTGTTTTAGTTAGCAAATGGAAATACTCTCCCTTTATCTATTTGTTCACATTTTTTTGGGTCAATACACAGCCTCAGGTCACGGTTTTTCTTTTCAACTGTATCTAGTGAAATGACCCAGTGAGTCTACTCTTCTATTTTCTTTGCTAGTCTAAAGCATATTAATCTGTTGAGCTTGAATCCCATAAACAAAGTGTCATCCTTGTCACTGAAATCACTGGCATCTTTGCAGCACTGGTCAATTAGGGAAACTTTTCTTTAGGGAAGTACATTTTGACTAAGTGGTTCTTTGCCACTACACTTAAGAAATGTGCTAATGTCTTACTGTTACATCACTGACATCTTGGGTCAGTAGCTTTGTGCTTGGAGACAACCTTTCATGGCACTTTGCTTTTTGCTTGAATAACAGAGATCACGATAATCATAGTTCCACTGTCATTATCAAAAGCCTTCCCTTACAGCTGCAGTTTTAGCAGCTTGACAGATGTAAACAGCTCCACGAGTCTCCTTAAGTGGACACTTTCATTATATACTCCTGTAAGAATTTAACTCTGATTTTGCCATCCACCAGTGTTACAGGTGCCGCGATTAAAATCAAACATCTTGGGTTCTTTGTTGGGTGTTTCTTCTCACGTCATATTTTTCACCTTGCTCTGCAGTTGTCATAAAGTTTCTATAATTGTGTAGAAGCACAGTGTGAAATTTTAAATATTTTTATCCTAATCACTTTACTGGCTGTTGCTGCCAAAATTCCTGTGTTTGGTGGTTCTTAGTTTTGTGTTTCTCTTTCAAGACCAGGAATCACCAACCTGCTGCGAGGGGAGCCTGTAAATGACTTGCCCTTTTCAATACCATGAAGCAAACACTAAGCCCCAAAACAGTGCTTAGGATTTTGACATTTCTGTGAAAACTTTGAAGGCAACTACGAAGGTCAGGGAAAGTTGCTTATTTATGAAGAAGAGAAAAAAAAAAAAAAAGGACTATGAGAAAAGTTTATGCTTGTGGATGGAAAAAAAAGACTTAATGGTCTCCTGAGCACATTTAAAAGTCAGTTTCTCTGTGCCCAAAGGGGAAATCTTAAGTAAATAAAAGGTAAGCTGATATCCCCTGGTGCTGATGCAACAGAGGGGTTGGGCCACCAGATTCTGCTCATTGACTGCAAGGAGCAGTCACAGAGTGCAGATGTTGAAATGTATCCACCAGTACATATAGTGTTGTATTACTTATGTAACTGCTGTATTGTTCTGCTTGAGAACATTTTTCAGCTGGGCAGCTCTTCATTTGAAAACATTTTTGAAACTGGTATCATTTACAAACCAATTTTCTTTTAAAATTGGACTTGCATCCAAGATTTACTTAGATGATTGTGTATTTTTGGTGAAGTTAACTATTTCACATAAAGTTATCATTTTGACTTCCAGCAGATGTATTCAGATACAAAGTGGTAATAGTATAGCTGCACTATAAAGCACATTGATAGTGTTTTGCTCCAATATCATTTTGAAACTGCAAAAACGAACTAACTGCCAGGAAAAGATTTGCCATTCCAGATGACTTTTGAAAAGCATTATAGCTTTATGTAACCGTTTAATTTTTTTCCCCCTCTGATTAAGAGTGAAAGTTGACTTCAAAATGTTCGTTTCTGTCCTTGTGAAATTCCATTTTCCAACCAGTTGTATGGCCTGGGGGTGCCGTTCCTTACCAGCTTGAGCCAATGTAAATTGATGCTGCCAGGTTTCTGCCCACTCCCAAACTGAGCAACCCTCGTTCTGTGCCAGCCCTGGCGTGCCTTTAATTCCTTTCTAAGCTGCTTCGGGGAGATAAAGCACATAAAATACAGGGTTGGTTTTTTTTTTTTATAAAGGGTAAGTTTGTATCACCTTGGGATCAACTTACTGCTTGTATAAGCAAGAAGGAGGATGGACCCAGTGGGAGAGGGACAGCACAGAGCCAAGGCGGCTGCTGCAGCCCAGCCCTTGCTGTGGTGTGGCTTTAATTTGTCTGTGGGACCCTCCAGTAAAAAAAAAAAAAAAAAAAAAAAAAAAGAAAAAAGAGATTGTTCTGGGAGTTGCTTACATTACATATCCAATGCAGGATATTAAACACTGAGAGGTTAGAGAACATGAGAGGCACTCAGTAAACAGCAGAGCTTTGATTTCTGAGGTGGGTGTTTTTCCTCATTTTGCTGATTCTGTGTCATTTAGAACAAATAAAAGTGAGGCTTACATTGATATACTGCCATTTCCTCATGCAGGTAAAATGGACTTTTTGATGCTTAAGATTAAACTGTTTTCTTGAGTTAAAATCAAATACATACCATCACTACCCCCTCAACAACAACAACAAACAAAAAAGCCCAAAGCCTGAGTTTCTTGAACTTTTATTGCAAACAGGATTGGTAGCACTGCTTATTAGAATTGCCATTAAAAGAGTTTGGGGTTAGTTTCTTATAAATTCCCTAACCATTAACCGGTTCAGCTAAAACATTCCATGCCAAGCATCTGCCTCAGATTGAATTTTTTTTTTTTTTTTTTTTTCAGAACTTCAGCCAAGAGTTCAGTGGTTTAAGAGAACAGATCTGAAGGGGATGGTGGGGAGGGAGGAACTCTGGATTTTCCTTTGTTTAAAAATAGTTGCTGACCCCTTGTTTGAGAAGCGCTGATACCCTGATGAAACGTGCCAGGAGGAGACCTGGGAGATGGCTGAGAAAACAGTCCAGGGTGGATTTGATGGGGTGTCAAGTTAGCAACATTTAAAAGAATAATTTTGCTCGTGGTAGGGAAAAAAGACTTGATGTGTCCTTACAGCCAAAATCTCTGCAAATTGCTGTGCACTGGGCATGTGCCTTGTCAGGGTGAGCTCTGCTCTCCTTGTAATTCCACATTTTCCTCCAGAAGTGTGACCTGGGCAGAGCAGGAGAGCTGTGGGCAGGGACAGTGTCCATCCTTGGGCTGTCTGTGTCCCCTTCCCTTGCTGCAGAGGAGAGTTCTGGAGGAGGAACCTGCTTAATTGGAATAAAGAAAGGACAAAACTGAAGCTCAAAGTGGGGGGGTGAAAGTCAAAAAGGAGAATGGTACAGGAAAGTGAACGTTGGCAAGGTCAAGAATCAGTTGGGGACTGGTGGGAGAAAGAATCGGCATTTCTGGGTAAGGAGGAAGGTGACCAGTTGGGGGAAGGGTGACTATGGAAGGTGATGTGGAGGAAAAAGTGAGGATTTATGCCTTATCCATCTTTATTCTTTTAAACCTGATTCATTTTTTACACAACTTGGTGTGTTTGTTTGTTGTTGTTTTTTTTTTCTTTTCTTTTTAATTTCATAACTCTGTAGAAAGAGCCAGAATGTTTGATTTTTGCTCTGTAGAATCAAATGGCCTATCACTCAGCTGGCATGAAATAAAGAGTAGCAAATACAATAAATAACTACTGTGGAGAAGGTAATATAGTATTGACTTCTCAATAGCTGGTAATTTTCACTGATCAGAAACATCAGGGAAGAGGGAGCTGGAATTTGGCTGCCCCTTAGCGAGGGTGGAGACCTACTTGTGAATAATATAATCTTTAAAAACTCAGGAGGGTTTCAATTTTGCAACAGATTTATGTAAAATCTTGTAGGGGATCAATTTGCACTACCCTGTTGTCATACTTCCTGGGAACTTTGTTGTTATTCCTTGCATTTCCAGGCTTTTAATGAGGAGTTTAATGTAGGATTTCTTTATCTCCTTTGCTCTTTTGAGGGGTGCTCTGAAACTTGATGTGTTTCACAGCCCCAGGTGTGCAGAATTGAACTGCTTAGGTGGAAAAGATGCTCCTCTTCGTGTGTGGCTGTGAGTTGGGATGTGGACTTGTCACACAGTGTAGGGGGAGCACAACTAGAAAAGGCTCTCCATTTTCTGAGGGCAGTGTCTGTGCTATGAAGTAGCTTGGTAAGTGAATTTCTACGTGGCAGGCTTTAGCTCTCACAGCCAAAGGGAGCTGCACAGAATGTGAGTGTCAAGCCTGAGCCTCCTGGAAAAGCTGATGTGACACTGCATGAGTTTGTGGTTGCTCTTGGCTGGGTCTCTTGTGTCCATCCTGGTTTGTCTTTATTGCATGTTTTTAAATCTTAGTCTTCTGGATGACAAAGTGCACTATTAAAAATAACAAATTGTGGTTTATTTGGTGGAGTGACTAATGGTTGTATTTTCCATCTTTCATAGGTGCTCAAAAAACCCCAGCCTTTCATGAGAGATATTATTGAGCTCGTAGTGTTTTAAATGCCTTTGTGCTTCTGTTGTTCATGATCATCCCACTGACAATTCCAGAAGGAAATCTATCAAAAGATTTCAGAAATAGGGAACACTCTTCCCATGTATTTGTTGAGCATGCCCTCTTGCCCTTCCATCTCAGCAAGAAAAGGTTTCTTTTCATGGGAAGAGCAAGGAATTGTAAGCAGTGAGCGTTGCCTTTTTTCTGTAGTTCTCTCCCCAGCTGTCTGTGCAGATGTGAATGCTTAGGTACCATCTCAGATTTAACTTGTTCACCCATAAAGTGGGAATGACTATAGCACTTGATTACCTTTTTGTTACCGTGTTGTGGATAGGAAAAACGTTTTCTTCTTTGGGGTAAATTGCAAGTTCTCTTTGCAGTAGTATCTGCAGCTGATTCGATACTGCTGTGCATTATTGCTGTTTCATTTTTACCCAGGAACAGCCCCACAGTGACAGAAGACCAGGATCACGTGGTGGTGCTCAGCAATTCACTGCAGGTGCTCATTAGTCATATTTTCATATTGATTCCATAAGCTAATGTGTTGTGCTTTGGAATGTCAGCAGACCAGTCGGAGGAATTTTTCCAATTGTATGTGACATAATGGAATTAGTGTATTCTCCTTTTTCCTTTGGAGTGTCACGAGCAGTCTGGAGATGAAAGGAGGGCGCTGACTGGTCTTGAAAGACAAATGTGGGTCTGGATACACCTCTAGTGCCAGGTCCATCTGGCAGGTCTTTATTGCATTATACCCTCATTCAAAGCACCAGAACTTCACGGTGTTGTCTTGGCTATTTCACGGATTACAGTCGGATATCGCTGTATTTCAGGCTCAAAGCCTCACAAGTCCTCAAAGCTTCAGGCTTCCATTGAACTTTAGTCTTGGTTTTGAAAATTCATTTAGAATGAAATTAGGTGTAGTGATGAAACTGTGGCACTTTAATAGGAATCATCAGATGACATTTAACACGATCGTGTAGCGCAGTAATGTCAGAACTGGTTTGAGGTAAAAATCATGCCTTTAGGCAATATTGTTGAGGAAAGTCACAAAATGCAAATAGTTTCTTTGAAGAGTACTTACAGTGGTTTGCTTTTGTTTTATTTGAGGAGAGGAAAAGGATCCACTTTTGTCAGTAGCCCAGATGTGTAAATTTGGAGTTGAATCCACAGTTCTGATGCCTCTAAACTTTTGGATCCTGATCTAGACCCTGAAATGCATCTCTCAGCTTTATCTATCAAATCAATTCAACAGTGAGCCAAACCCATTTGAACCTCAGGAATGTTCTGACTTTTTTTGCAGTCTGTGGCTCCTACACCTCCTCCCTTTGTTTATCATTTAATAAGGGTGTGTCAGGTTGAAGCCTTGGGTCACCAGCGCTTCTTAATTCCTCTTGACTTTTTGTAGGTCATTATTTTATGACTGTGGGCTTTTCTGAAATTAAAGATTAGATTTTTTAGTGTTAGAACCTGCACACGAGTAACTGCCAGGACACTGTTAGCTGATCAAGTTGTGTCTCTTGTGTAATGAAGCAAATCCTGTTCCATGTCATGTCCTACAGGAATTACAAGTGAAATCCTGGTTCTGCTTATTTCAGTAGGACTCTTGCCATTCATCAAGGTTTAGATTCGTGTGCATTGCTCTGTATATTTATCTAACAAGTCCTGGTTGCTTGGTGAAGTCTCAGTCTGCCTCCTTTTGCCCTGCAGTTTCTGATGAGGAGAAATGGGTTTGTTGCAGGGGACATTCGTAATGTTATTCACAGACAAAGAGTAGTTCTGTATAAATTCTTCTTTTCCAGCACTTACATATTCCTTTGTTGGAAGATGTTCAGGATGCCAGGTATGATTTGGCACTGCTAGACTCTGTCAGAGTTGAAAAGATTCAGTAAATTTCTCCTTTTATGCTAATTACTCTGTTTATAAGTGATAGGTGCAATTCAGATAGTTGTGTTTCAGCATCCTTCAAGGGAGGGTGTTTGAAACAATTCATCTGAGTCCATTTGTTCAACTCATTTAAAATACTCCTAGTTCACATTATTTGGCTGTTACCAGTAAAGGCATTTTAAATGTATTTATCCTTGGTTACTTCTGTTGGTTTTTACAAGTAACCAGAATTTTCAGTTACTCTTCCCTGTGTCACACAGAGTTTCTGAAGGCAGAGAGAAGCTCAGATGTTTTGGTGGAATTTTTGTCTGAAGTTTTATCAGCATAGCAGTGGTTCATTTCATCTCTGGATTTATCAGTCATACCTGGGCCTGTGGCTTCTGTTAAGTGGTCAGCACTTTTTGGAAATCCATCCTGTCTGCACAGATTCAAACTCCAACTTCAGTATAGAAGTTAAGATCCTGAATTACTCTCTGTTCTAATGATGGCAGAAGGGTAAGAAACGCTTCCAGAGGATGATTTCATGTGATGCTTTGACTCCAAAAGGATCTTTATTCTTCCATCAACAAAGCCCTGTCCAAGTATTTCTGTGCATCAGATGTTAAAGGATGGGGCTGGGAAGCCCCTCTTTGTGGTACCTGTGCTCTGTTTTGTGGATTGGGTTATCCAAATGTTACTCCAATAGTTGTCATCCAACCTGTAGCCTCCTTAGAAAGCAAGCTGTGGGTTGCCAGCCTATGGCTTTATTAATTTCTATTCAACATTGAAGAAACACACTTGGATTTATGTTGAAATTTAAATTCTGTGCTAAGAGGCAGGAAAGTAAATAGCACTTTGCAGAAGTACAGGGTGAGTTTACACACACCACACACCCCTTGTAATTTTGAATTTGTCTCACCACGTTTCAGATTTTAGCTCCTCTTAGCTGAAAATTAAATCAAACTGTGTGAGCTTTCGGGAAACTGTTTTGAAGAAACAGAAAATGCAAACCACATGGTGCACTTACAATGTGAAGATTTAGTGAAGAAATCTTTTCTCATTGGAAAAACAAACTCTAGTGGGTTTACTAAGTGACATTTCAAAGCAGTTTGAGATGAAAGGACTGCGACCTAATTCATTGCATATGTGATATTTCCTAATGGATAGGTGTTATATTGAAAAAGAAGTCAGGGAAGTGCAGTAAAACTGAGGTGGGGTTTTTTTTTGTCTGAATTGGTAGTTTAGAAATGAGCTTAATCCCATTTTTCTATCTAAAAGGTGGCAGATATCCCTGATCAGAAAATCACACCAGAAAATCAAATCTATAATACCCTTTCAAAACGGGACTTTCTCAAGCTGTAGCAGTTTTAGCTGAGGTTTTTCATGCTGCTGAATGTTTTCTGACTGATTTGGAAAAGTCTCTGTGAAGTGGTTCAGTTGTTTCTGAGAACAAAGCCAGCTAGAAATCCAGAGTTGTAGCCAGCTAGAACCATTTCCACGAGCAGCACTAGCTGGGTTAAATCCTCTGATCTTCACTGTTGGAGGCAGAGATAGATGGTGTTTTCCTTAATCTCTCTTTCTGAAGTGATGATGATGTATGAATGCCAGCATTCACTTTTCCTAAGTAAGATTCATGACTGCAGATAACTCCTGCAAACACGTCCCTGCATTATAAAAAGGCACATTAAAAGGGGGATGAAAATATTTTTGAAGCTTTTGGTCTAATTCCATGGAAAAAAAAAAATCTATTCAAAGTTGCCAGACTTTTCAAGTCTGAAAATTGGGTTCAGTCTGTTCCTAATGCAGAGCTGAGGTGGTGGCAGCAGCATCACTCTGAGAGCATTGTCCTTGGGGGGGGCACTCTGCATCTGGGACACCAGAACGTGTGGAATTCCTTGGGCATGTTCCCCTGCAAGGGTCAAAAACCATCAGGGCAAAGCCTGCAGAGCCTCTCATGTGCTCCTTCCTCTGCTCCTGCTGAAGAGGAGGAGGAAGCAACCTCTGGGCATAGCAAGGGTTAAGGAACAGGTGGTTATCTACAGGACTGCTGCCTCATTCTGTTCCCAGGATGGATAGCTTCCTGGGAAAAAATCCCAGTTTCTGTGCTGAAGGAGGTTATTGTGGCTGGGTTTGCGCCTGGTTTGCTGCAGAAGCTGGAAGGTGTGCAGATCAGACGGGTTAAACTTCTGAATCTAAAGCACAGGGACTTCAGCATTTTTGAGAATAACGTGGCTGTCACTGTTTCTCATGCTCTGAGCTGGTGACAGCATCCTAGAACATATTTTAATAGCCCTTCAAAGACCAGGAGATGGCATTTGGTTTATGAGAACAAACTACAGAAGGAAGATAGGCAGAGCATATCTGGTTCTGGGCATCTTATGTTCCCTCTCAGGAACTTCCCTTGGCATTCAAGGCTCCTTTTTCTGAATCCTTCTTTTATCTTCCCTTGCTGTAGCCAGACGTGCTGGATGAGTTTGCAGGTTAACTGGTGTCTCCTGGAAGAAACAAAGATTGTGGAAGGATAAAAAG